>NC_135235.1:195866594-197100032 GCF_051348905.1 Ranitomeya variabilis
GGGACTCTGTCACCTGAATTTGGAGGAAACAATTTTCAGCCATAGGGGCGGGGTTTTCGGGTGTTTGATTCACCCTTTCCTTACCCGCTGGCTTCATGCTGGCTGCAATATTGGATTGAAGTTCATTCTCTGTCCTCCATAGTACATGCCTGCACAAGGCAATCTTGCCTTACGCAGGCGTGTACTATGGAGGACAGAGAATGAACTTCAATCAAATATTGCAGCCAGCATGCAGCCAGCGGGTAAGGAAAGGGTGAATCAAACACCCGAAAACCCCGCCCCTATGGCTGAAAATTGTTCCCTCCAAATTCAGGTGAAAGAGTCCCTTTAATGGATTTGCAGATTTGAAGATTCACTGGTTCATAGAATGCAATGGGAGACTTGTTTGCCCATTAACTTAAAAAGCGACAACAAAAAAGACAGCGATATGTTACCACCTGATCTCAATATGTCAGATTTGTAGAAAAATATGCTACAAACATAATATTACAAAGTTCGGTATAAGCCGTCTAATGTGTACGAGGGTGTTTGGTCTTGGATCCAGTAACCTGGAAAATCTTTTAGGTTCTTCATGGTCTTGGAAGTAACTTGGAAAATCTTGGAGGTTCTTCATGATCTTGGAAGGAACTTGGAAAATCTTGGTGATTCTTCATGGTCTTGAAAGTAACTTGGAAAATCTTGTAGGTTCTTCATGGTCTTGAAAGTAACTTGGAAAATCTTGGAGGTTCTTCATGGTCTTGGAAGTAACTTGGAAAATCTTTGAGGTTCTTCACTTTAGCTTTATTTTAAAACATGTATTAATAAATACTGTAATAGAGGTCAGTGGATTGATTTGTGGGATTTTGCACCAATGTCCAGGTCAGTGGTATCTAGAGGCTAGACGAGAGGCCAGCGAGTCTCTTACCTCCCGGAGCCCCCGGACTGGCATTTGATTTGTCAGAGCTGGTGCAACGTCATCTATGCAATGTGATGCACAGGTGACATCACTTCAGTCCCTGGCTCATTAAAAGCCTCTCGGGGGATGCCGGAAAGTAACCAGGTACCAATGATTTGGATGCTGGACTGGAGTTCCACAAATTGATCCACTCATCTCTAATAACTATACTCCTATTGGGGCTGTTCATGTATCTGTTATTGCAAAATCATAGAGACATGACCAAAGTTGATCTGCGTGTTGGATCACAATCGATAATGAAAGTCATGAAAAATCTGGACAGCAATTGGCATCTGAGTGCCGATTTTTAAAAACTTTTAGGTGAAGCTGGAGATACTTCTTTTTCGTTTCATGTAGGATAAAAACTTATGGAACTAGGATCAAACTGTGACCGAAATCAATGATGAAACTTGGTCAATTTTTCTCAACCGTGAGCAACCTGTTATGTGAGTGAGCCCTTTACATCGAGTTTAATCCAAAGTTCATTAATTTTTCACGGATGAGAAACAACAAAAAAAAGTTTATCTATCTTTAGTATCCGAGTGCTGTCCGTTTTTTTTTCCCGGACCCATAGACTTGCATTGCCAATTATAATCCAACTAGATGGTGGCCCGATTCTAACGCATCGGGTATTCTAGAATATGTATGTCCACGTAGTATATTGCCCAGCCACGTAGTATATTGTCCAGTTACATTGTATATTGCCCAGTGACGTAGTATACAGCACAGAGCCACATAGTATATTTCCCAGTGACGTAGTACATTGCCCAGTGACGTAGTATACAGCACAGAGCCACGTAGTATATTGCACAGCCCATGTAGTATATTGCCCAGCCACGTAGTATATTGCCCAGTTACGTAGTATATTGCCCAGTGACGTAGTATACAGCACAGAGCCACATAGTATATTGCCCAGTGACGTAGTATATTGCCCAGTGACGTAGTATATTGCCCAGTGACGTAGTATACAGCACAGAGCCACGTAGTATATTGCCCAGTTACATTGTATATTGCCCAGTGACGTAGTATATTGCCCAGTGACGTAGTATATTGCCCAGCTATGTAGTATATTGCCCAGCCACGTATGACACAGGTTAAAAAAATAAAAAATAAACATATACTCACCTTCCGCAGGCGTGTTGTAGCTCTGTCGCCTGTGTGGGGTGCAGGCGGCAGCTTCCGGTCCCAGGGTGTGATGATGTAGCGTCACGTGACAGTGTCGCGGTCACATGACCGTGACGTCATGGCAGGTCCTTGTCGCGCAGGACCTGTGATGACGTCGTGGTCACATGACCGTGTAGCGGTCACATGACCGTGACGTCACGGCAGGTCCTTTCCGCGCAGGCGCGCAGGACTTGTGATGACGTCGCGGTCACATGACCGTGACGTAATGGCAGGTCCTTCTGCCAGACCATCCTTGCCACCGGAACGTTCCGCTTGCATCGCGAGGAGAGGGAAAAGCGGCGTAGGTGAGTATATAATCATTTTTTATTTTTTTAAATTATTTTTGACATTAGATGTTTTTACTATTGACGCTGCATAGGCTGCGTCAATAGTAAAAAACTTGGTCACACAAGGTTAATAGCAGCGGAGTGCGTTACCCGCGGCATAGCGCGATCTGTTACCGCCATCATTAACCCTGTGTGAGCGGTGACCGGAGGGGTGTATGCGGGCGCCGGGCAGTGAGTGCGGGGAGTAAGGAGCGGCCATTTTCTTCCGGACTGTGCGCGTCGCTGATTGGTCGTGGGCATTTTGCCACGACCAATCAGCGACTTGGATTCCATGACAGACAGAGGCCGCGACCAATGAATATCCGTGACAGACAGAAGGACAGAAAGACGGAAGTGACCCTAAGACAATTATATAGTAGACTAGATTGTGGCCCGATTCTAACGCATCGGGTATTATAGAATATGCATGTCCACGTAGTATATTGCACAGCCCACATAGTATATTGCCCAGCGACGTAGTATATTGCCCAGTGACGTAGTATATAGCCCAGCCATGTAGTATGTAGCCCAGCCATGTAGTATGTAGCCCAGCCACATAGTATATTGCCCAGTGATGTAGTATATTGCCCAGTGACGTAGTATACAGCACAGAGCCACGTAGTATATTGCACAGCGACGTAGTATATTGCCCAGCTACGTAGTATATTGCCCAGTGACGTAGTATATTGCCCAGCTACGTAGTATATTGCCCAGCTACGTAGTATATTGCCCAGTCACGTAGTATATTGCCCAGTGACGTAGTATATTGCACAGCGACGTAGTATACAGCACAGAGCCATGTAGTATATTGCACAGCGATGTAGTATAGAGCACAGAGCCACGTAGTATATTGCCCAGCCACGTAGTATATTGCCCAGTGACGTAGTATACAGCACAGAGCCACGTACTATATTGCACAGCGACGTAGTATATTGCCCAGTGACGTAGTATATTGCACAGCGACGTAGTATATTGCCCAGCCATGTAGTATATTGCCCAGTGACGTAGTATATTGCCCAGTGACGTAGTATACAGCACAGAGCCAAGTAGTATATTGCACAGCGATGTAGTATAGAGCACAGAGCCACATAGTATATTGCCCAGCTACGTATGTCACAGGTTAAAAAATAAAAAATAAACATACTCACCTTCCGATCCGAGGGCCCATTGTAGTTCTAACATACTCACCATACTTGTAGTTCTGTTGCCTGTGCGCGGTACAGGCGGCAGCTTCTGGTCCCAGGGTGTGATGACGTCGCGGTCACATGACCGTGACGTCATGGCAGGTCCTTCTGCCATACGATCCTTGATGCCGGAACCTGCTGCTTGCACACAGCGGTTACGCTGGCAAGGAACGGGAAAGGCGGCGGAAGGTGAGTATATAATGATTTTTTATTTTTTTTAAATTATTTTTAACATTAGATCCTTTTACTATTGACGCTGCATAGGCTGCGTCATTAGTAAAAACTTGGTCACACAGGATTAATACCGGCGGTAACGGAGTGAGTTACCCACGGCATAACGCGGTCCATTACCGCTGGCATTAACCCTGTGTGAGCCGCGACTGCGGGGAGTATGGAGCGGCCGCCCGGCACAGACTGCAGGGGAGTAGGGAGGGACTAATTGGACTGTGCCCGTCGCTGATTGGTCGCGGCAGCCATGACAGGCAGCTGGCGAGACCAATCAGCGAATGAATAACCCTTACGGAAGTTGAGGACAGACAGACGGAAGTACCTCTTAGACAATTATATATATAGATACTCGAACATGTCTCAGCGATTCTGTGCCTACTGCTTGGTCCTTGAAAAGTCAAGGACATACAAACAGCGCCATTTACTATTATAGGTACAAGTGAAACGGTGAAAAACACAAATAAAAGTGTGAATAAGCCCTAATACTTATACATTAGTAAGTGCCATAAAATAATTAACTAGTATGACAGATTCCAGAATGTGGGAATAATAAGTATTAGAAGTTATATATCTGTGTACAGCACCGGCAGCATTTGATCATCGCAGAGAGTGATACTTAACATTCCGTCCCTGTAGAATGTATACTTTACATTTTTGATGCCTTAGGCGGTGTGAAAACAGTGACTTCTCCTGTGTCACAAATTGCTGACACGGAAATCTAGAAATACGTTCGTCCTTGGTGCTCAGGAGTCTAAGAACCAAACTATAGACTGACAGTTTTCTGAATTTTCATTAACCTTTTGCACAGAATTTGCTCCTTTTTTTAGGTATGTACATGATCAGAGCTTTAAATCATATTTGCAAAATTTGGCAACAACCACAAATCGGTCAATGATATATGGGCTTGGAGCTTGGAAAAAAGTGATATGTAAATGTTTGTATGAATATACTGAATTTATGTTGCAACGGCCCCATCTCAGTCCAGACCTCAACCCAACTAAAATGCTGGGGCATGACCTCAAGAGAACTGTGCAGAAGCCGATAACCGCAGACCTCTATAGACTGAAGCAATGTTGTGAAGAAGAGGGGGTCAACATTCCTCCACAAGGATGTGAGAGACGGATAAAGTCAACTAGAAAACTATTACGTCCAATTATCGCGGCTAACTGTGTTTCTGTAGTCTATAGATTCACGGGGTGTACTTAATTTTTTGCACATTTCTTCTGCATTTTTGCCCAGTTTTTTTAATTATGTTCTAATACGTAAATCCATAGAAATAAGCGAGGCTGTACTTAGATGACTGTACACGTTACTTTAGCATAGATGGACTGATGTCCTAATTTCAGTGGTGGTCCTATGGGGATTGTCCAGGCTTGGGGATTAAGTCTGCAGTGACTCTATGTGACTGCAGACTTGTGAATCTTTATGGCATGCACAGTACTTGCTGTCAAGATTCTCTGGTCCCGGGAGTGGGTGCTAGTATGTGACTTGCATACGTTTGGCCACATTCCTACTAGATGTGTCCAGCCTCTTGTAGTCACTTGTATTTGACAAGGCCATGCAAGTCTAGTTGACATGTGACCTCATGTACACAAATCGTATACTTGCTAACGACACAGGAGAATCCTGACAGTGCGCTTCACATGCTGTGAAGATTCACAAATCTACAGTCACATAGTGACACTGTAGACTTCAACCCCAAGCCTGGATAACCTCTTTATTAAAGGAGTTGTCCAGTTCAAATCGATAAGTCTGCAGTCACCTTGTGTGACTGCAGACTTATGAATCCCCCCAGGGCACGCACTGTACGTTGCAGGGATTTGCCGGTTTTGAGCCAGAGGGTGTGTATGCATTATACATACTCCCGACCAGATCCCATCTAATGGGCGTGACCAAAGTGGACTGTGCTAATCGAGCCTGTGTGAGTTCTACTGTTAGGCCACATTCATACGTTCAGTATTTGGTCGGTATTTTACCTCAGTATTTGTGAGCCCAAACCAGGAGTGGGTGATAAATACACAAGTGGTGACGTGTTTCTATTATACTTCTCCTCTGATTGTTCCTCTCCTGATTTTGTCTTCCAAATACTGAGGTAAAATACTGACCAAATGCTGAATGTGTGCACATGGCCTTACAGAAAATATGATGCCTTCCTGTGGAAAGTATATGAATCTTCCAAAAAATTGTGTCCTCTTTTAGAAAACAGCTGTATTGCACCATTTTGCTCCTGTCAGGGGACGACAATAACACCATTAGTAGTGAACCCATGTGATAAACCAGCTTACAAAACATTGCGTTTGGGACTCACATTGGTTTGGGCTTCAGAAGGTAAGAAAAGTACATAAACAGCATATCAAATCTGAAGGAGAATTTTCAGACTTCACAGTAAAAGTGGAGCATCGGTCAGAAAATCAATATACAACGTAATGGGATTTATGCAGTAGCACAGAATTAGTGTAAAATAATGCAGTTTCAGTTCAGAGTGAAGGACATTATCCGCACGGCTTTTGTTCTCCATCAAACATTTGCAAGGGTAAAAAAGTATAACCGTGCATTACTCAAGGCAATAGCCTTCAGCATGGGCCATAATATTTTCAGAAATTCTATATATTTGAAAAATAAATCCTGCAATATAGGAGAGAAACTTGTGATCTACATGAAGACCTTCAACTCCAAAAATGTTTAATCCCTTCCCAACCATGTGATTTTCCATTTTTGCGCTATGATTTTTTCTTTCTTTTCTTCTAAACTGTCACAAATTTTTTATTCTTCTGACCACATAGCCGTACGAGAGATTGTTGTTTTTGTGGAACGAGTTGTAGGTTTGAACTGCACCATTTATTTTGCCATTCAATGTTCTGGAACATTCCGCCATTTTTTTTTGTCTTGTTTTTAAAGCGTTAACCATGCTATAAAATGACCTAGCAGTATGATTCCTCAGGTCGATAGAATTACAGCGATACCAAACTTGTCTATAATTTTTTTTAGTGGTAACAAAACAAAAATCAGAATTTTCTAAAAAAAAAAAAAATTGGCTTGTCCCATCATTTTCTGAGACATGTAATGTTTTCATTTTTGTGTTGATGGAGCTGTGTGAAGACTTTTTGTTTGTTGAGCTAAGGTTTGTATCTCTACCATTTTTAGGTAGATACGATATTAGACTGATTTTAATTGCATTTTTTTGCGGTGTTGTAGAGACCAAAAGACCGCGATTCTTTTTTTTTTTTGTTATGCCATTTACCGATCTGGTTAATTAATTTTATCTTTTGTTAGACCGGACTTTTATGGATGCAGAGATTCCAAATATGTATATTTTTACAATTATTTTTATTTCTTTAATTTTAATGTTAGTATATGGGAATGATTATATATATATATATTTTTCCATTTTTACTTTATTTTTAAGTCTCCTTGGGAGACTTGAACCTGTGATCTTTCCATTGCTTATCTACTATATAATTGTCTAAGTGTCACTTCCGTCTGTCTGTCCTTCTGTCTGTCTGTCGCGGTTATTCGTTCGCTGATTGGTCTCGCCAGCTGCCTGTCATGGCTGCCGCGACCAATCATCGACGCGCACAGTCCGGAAAAAAATGGCCGCTCCTTACTCCCCGCACTCTCTGCCCGGCGCCCGCATACACCCCTCCGGTCACCGCTCACACAGGGTTAATGCCGGCGGTAACGGACCGCATTATGCCGCGGGTAACGCACTCCGTTACCGCCGCTATTAACCCGGTGTGTCCCCAACTTTGTACTATTGACGCTGCCTATGCGGCATCAATAGTACAAAATGTAATGTTAAAAATAATAAATTAAAAAAAAACCTGCTATACTCACCCTCTGTAGTCCGCTGAGCCGCTCGCGCCACCCGCCATCTTCCGTTGCAGGTTGCGGTTGCAAAGATGGTATGGCAGAAGGACCTGCCATGACATCACGGTCATGTGACTGCGAAGTCATCACAAGTCCTGCGTGGAAAGGACCTGACGTGACATCACGGTCATGTGACCGCTACACGGTCATGTGACCGCAACGTCATCACAGGTCCTGCGCTCAGACCAACCCTGTGACCGGAAGCTGCCGTGGACTACAAGGGGCCCTCGGAAAGGTGAGTATATGTTTATTTTTTAACCTGTGACAAACGTGGCTGGGCAATATACTACGTGACTGGCCAATATACTACGTGGCTCTGTGCTGTGTACTACTTCGCTGTGCAATATACTACGTGGCTCTGTGCTGTATACTACGTCACTGGGCAATATACTACGTAACTGGGCAATATACTACGTCGCTGGGCAATATACTACGTAATTGGGCAATTTACTACGTCGCTGGGCAATATACTACGTCGCTGGGCAATATACTACGTGACTTGGCAATATACTACGTGGTTGGGCAATATACTACGTGGCTGGGCAATATACTACGTGACTGGGCAATATACTACGTGACTGGGCAATATACTACGTGGCTGGGCAATATACTACATGGCTGGGCAATATACTACGTGGCTCTGTGCTGTATACTACTTCGCTGTGCAATATACTACGTGGCTCTGTGCTGTATACTACGTCACTGGGCAATATACTACGTCACTGGGCAATATACTACGTCACTGGGCAATATACTACATAACTGGGCAATATACTACGTCGCTGGGCAATATACTGCGTCGCTGGGCAATATACTACGTCGCTGGGCAATATACTATGTGGCTGGGCAATATACTACATGTCTGGGCAATATACTACGTGGACATGCATATTCTAGAATACCCGATGCGTTAGAATCGGGCCGCCATCTAGTACTATATAATGCAATACAATAGTATTGCAGTATGTAGTGAAAAAGACATTCTCTTGATAGGTCCACTTACATGCTGGGTTTTATAGGAGGGCCAAAATGATGGTAGCAAGTGCCATCCGCAGATCCCTGCAACCATAACAACCCATCAGTTCTCTGTGGTACGCATTGCACTGGGGGCAGTTTTAGCCAGTGACCGAGCGTACCGACACTACCGTCATTACAATGCTACTGTCAGAGATTGATAGTGATCAGAATGCACTCCGGATGCTGTATTTACAGGCAGATGCCAGCTGTATGTTAAAGCTGGCATCTGCCTGGTACATTTCGCGCTCATCTCCTGAGCCCGTTCCATACACGGAGACCTGTCAGAAGAAGTACTATTAAGTCTTATATCGGGAAGTGGTTGAAGGGGACATTTCTCTGGATTTTTAATTTAAAGGGGTTGTTCATTACTTAGACAACCCCTTCTCATTCCTCATCTTTGGCCCCATTGATATGAAAAACTTAAACTCAACTCCCATGCCTTTGCCATCCCAGCCTTTTTTGTACTTGCGTTCCCGTGGGCTCAGATGAAGTTGTGACGTCACATGAGCCCTGACCCCAATCAGCGCCAGCTTCATTATTTCCGTCTTAGGACTTGTTGAACATCATCAGGAAGCCAGGGCTGCAGTTGCTCTCCTACTTCATCTTGATGTTCAATTTGTCCAAAGATGGGGACAGTGACTCCAGCACTGATTGGGCACAGAGCTTGTGTGTCATAACAACTGCACGTGAGCCTCAGGATGCAAGTTCCGACTGCTAGAATGTCGTCAGCATGTGAGGTGATAAGTGATTTTATTTTAACGAGGCAAAACATAAGTAATGACAAAGGGTTGTCCTAGTAATGGACAACACCTTTAAATGAGTACTTCCTCCAACTGAGTATGGAGCAGTTTTTCTTTTTCTTCTATGCCCCTGTGTTCCAAAGTTATCCCCTGTCAGGACTCTGGATTCCCTGTTTCATTTGTGGTACTTTTCGCCCTTTTCCAAGATGGCGTCTGCTGCCTCGCTTCTGCTCATGTGATCCGCCTTCCCTGTCTTTATAACCCTGGTTCACATCCAACTCTTTGCTTTTGTATTCAGCTAGAATTCCTGGCTTGTGCTACAAGAGACTTTCCTCTTCAGATACTCCGACTCCGCCTCCTCAGCTGACCTGCTCAGCTCTCAGTGGTCCCTGTGCTGCAAGCTGTTTTTGTCTGTCTATCTGCAATCTTCTCCTGCCTGCTAGGACACGTAAGCTCTGCCTGCTACAGCCAATCTAGTTTGGTATCCGCTGCCAGTTTGACTGTTTCTGGACTCGAAGCTCTGCACTGCTTCTGGACTCTTTTCTAGTGACTGCCAAACCTAGTATGAACTGTGTCTGATTATCTGCTTCACCACAGAGGGTGCTACACCCATAAGACTTTGCCCGCAGCAGAGCTGCAAATGAACTACTCCTAAGAAGGACCTTGTTTGCTATTTACTTGAACTGTTGTGCACATGCTGCAGCCACGTTTGTGCATATAAACACTGACTTTGTCTGCAGCAGAGCTGCTAAGGCACTCCTCCTGATATCATCTTGTTTGCTGTGTTTGAACTTGCTCACGCCTTGCACCTGTGTTTATTTGAATAATACAGACTTTACACTGCACTTTGGTTCTGTTGCCTTATTTGTCTCAAGCCAAGAGATTCCTGAGTGTGTCACTATAATTGTTACACCCCTCAGTGATAAAGACATACATTTTTCCTTCAGCCAATGAACTTCTGTGGGCATTTGCTTTTTCTCCTCTGATGTTGCATGCAAGAAGCATAATTATTACCAGTGGGCATAAGTTTAGAATGGAGAGTCACGGAAGAAAGAGAAAACTGTTCCAAAATCAGTGGAGCAGAGAAAAATCAAGGAGGCACTCAATTTAGATTAAAAAAAAATCAGCAAGAGGTCCTCGTTAATGGTGGTTGGCCAATAAGACAATGTATGGCCATGATTCATTAAATCTTGCATTTCATACACTGGTCCGAATTAGGGTTGTGCCGAAATAAGATGAGCCAATTTTATTAATTTGGTGTATTTTGTCAGTTGTGTACACTGGCGTAAGAAATGCCACCACTTTTCATGAATTTGACAGGGCGCGCAGCCACCCCCGTCCTGATATCTCCCTAAGGCCGGGGTCACACTTGCGAGTGCAATGCGAGAAACTCACGCAAGTCTCTTGCTTCTACCCGGCACTCGGGACCGGAGTGTGCGGCTGCATGTATTTCTATGCAGCTGAACTCTCCGGTCCCGAGTGCCGGGTATTTATACGAGAGACTCGCGCTGCACATGCAAGTGTGACCCCGACCTAACTATCTATTTTGGTAGAGCTGCTTGAAACTGGAGTGAAAACACCAAAGCTTGCTAATTTTTTTACTCCAGCTTTTTTTTACGATCAGCCTCTATGTCTTCTTAAACTTTGGGGTCAATGGTTTTTGACCAATAATTAGACAGCTTGATTGCGCTGTCTGTAACCACCGTTCAGCGCAGCCCAGGGTTTCATTACCTAATAATTCCACACCACAAAGTGTGTTTTACTGTGGCAATAACTCCCCGAGAAGTAGATGAAGTCGTTATTGGAAAATAATAAAACGAGATTGTCAAATGAGCCATTTATTTAGTTTCAGAGACAAGTCTGTCCTTAAATAAAAACACAAAGCTGAACTCAATATCGCCACCTAATTTCTCAGTTCAGGTCAAAATCCTGTCTTCAATTCATCTAGTATGTCCCAATGTCCCTTTAAATATTCTTATTTGTATGGTAATATAATAATGTATGAGTCACCCAAAATTGCCTATAATTACTTATGTTTGTTCATTGATTAACATTTCTAATTTGTTTAAAAAATTAACATGGGTGCTACTTTAGGTTAAAACTAGATTATGAAGAACTCTATAAAAGATTATATAGAATTTTTATGTTTAGCTTTGCAAATTGTCTCTTCAGAGAGGAAGAAGACTAGAACTCTAGTGCCACCTATTGGAAGTACCAATCCTAACAGTCAATGTCGACCCTTAACGAGCCTTGTCACATGACTTAGGATAATAGCCAAACCAGAATCTCAATTTGCAGACACTGTTTCGGGGTACTGCCCCTCGTCAGTGCAAAGTGGAGATCTGGTTTGGCTGATCAATCAATGTTTAGCTTTACAATTTAGAAAGTCTGCTGTCATCTGTGGCCTCGACAGGCTTCCATTAATAGAATGCAGATCTGTTTGGAATTATCAGCTTTTCCTCTACTGCACCTGACAATGATAAAAAAAAACATTTTTTATCAGATACAGGTGCTTCTCACAAAATTAGAATATCATCAAAACGTTAATTTATTTCAGTTCTTCAATACAAAAAGTAAAACTCATATTATATAGAGTCATTACAAACTGAGTGATCTATTTCATGTGTTTATTTCTGTTACTGTTGATGATTATGGCTTACAGCAAATGAAAACCCAAAAGTCATTTTCTCAGTAAATTAGAATAGTTAACTAAAATCACATGCAAAGGATTCCTAAGTGTTTATAAATGTCCCTTAAGGTACCGTCACATTTAGCGACGCTGCAGCGATCTAGACAACGATGCCGATCGCTGCAGCGTCGCTGTTTCGTCGTTGTGTGGTCGCTGGAGAGCTGTCACACAGACAGCTCTCCAGCGACCAACGATGCCGGTCCCCGGGTAACCAGGGTAAACATCAGGTTACTAAGCGCAGGGCCGCGCTTAGTAACCCGATGTTTACCCTGGTTACCAGTGCTAATGTAAAAAAAAACAAACACTACATACTTAAATTCCGGTGTCTGTCCCCCGGCGCTGTGCTTTCCTGCACTGACTGTGAGCGCCGGTAGGAAAGCACAGCGGTGACGTCACCGCTGTGATCTGCTTTACGGCTGGCCGGCGCTGACAGTGCAGGAAAGCACAGCGCCGGGGGACAGACACCGGAATGTAAGTATGTAGTGTTTATTTTTTTTTACATTTACACTGGTAACCAGGGTAAACATCGGGTTACTAAGCGCGGCCCTGCGCTTAGTAACCCGATGTTTACCCTGGTTACCAGTGAAGACATCGCTGAATCGGCATCACACACACCGATTCAGCGATGTCTGCGGGAGTCCAGCGACGAAATAAAGTTCTGGACTTTCTGCTCCGACCAACGATGGCACAGCAGGATCCTGATCGCTAGTGCATGTCAAACTCAACGATATCGCTAGCCAAGACGCTGCAACGTCACAGATCGCTAGCGATATCGTTCAGTGTGAAGGTACCTTTAGTCTGTTTCAGTAGGCTCCACAATCAAGGGGAAGACTGCTGACTTGACAGATGTCCAGAAGACAGTCACTGACACACTCCACAAGGAGGGTAAGCCACAAAAGGTCATTGCTAAAGAAGCTGGCTGTTCACAGAGTGCTGTATCCAAGCATATTAATGGAAAGTTGAATGAAAGGAAAAAGTGTGGTAGAAAAAGGTGCACAAGCAACCGGGAAACTGCAGCCTTAAAAGGATTAAGAAAAGGTCATTCAAAAATTTTGGGGAGATTCACAAGGAGTGGACTGCTGCTGGAGTTATTGCTTCAAGAGCCTCCACACACAGACATATCCAGGACATGGGCTACAAGTGTCACATTCCTTGTGTCAAGCCACTCATGACCAATAGACAACACCAGAAGCGTCTTACCTGGGCCAAGGAGAAAAAGAACTGGACTGTTGCTCAGTGGTCCGAGGTGTTGTTTTCAGATGAAAATAAATTTTGCATTCCATTTGGAAATAAAGGTCCCAGAGTCTGGAGGAAGGGTGGAGAGGCCACAATCCAAGCTGCTTGAGGTCTAGTGTGAATTTTCTACAATCAGTGATGGTTTGGGGAGCCATGTCATCTGCTGGTGTAGGTCCACTGTGTTTCATCAAGACCAAAGTCAGCACAGCCGTCTACCTGGAAATTTTACAGCACTTCATGCTTTCCTTTGCCAACAAGATTTTTGGAGATGGAAATTTCATTCTCCAGCAGGACTTGGCACCCATCCACACTGCCAGAAGTAGCAATACCTGGTTTACAAACAACAGTATCACTGTGCTTAATTGGCAGCAAACTCGCCTGACCTTAACCCCATAGAGAATCTGTGGAGTATTGTGAAGAGGAAGATGAGACACCAGACCCAACAATGCAGACGAGCTGAAGGCTGCTATCAAACCTCGGTTTCCATAACCCCTCAGCAGTGCCACAGGCTGATCGCCTCCATGCCACGCCGCGTTGATGCGGTAATTTATGCAAAAGGAGCCCCGACCAAGTATTGACTGCATTTACTGAACATACATTTCAGTAGGCCATTCAAAAATCATTTTTCAAGTTGGTGTTATAAAGTATTCTAATTTACTGAGATAACTTTTGGGTTTTCATTGGCTGTAAGCCATAATCATCAACATTAACAGAAATAAACACTTGAAATAGATCACTGTTTGTAATGACTCTATATAATATGTGAGTTTCACTTTTAGTATTGAAGAACTGAAATAAATTAACTTTTTGATAATATTCTAATTATGTGAGAAGCACCTGTATTTGCCTTTGCTGATCATCTGATAGACTTGTTTTAGTTAAGGAAAGGCTCCATGATGTCTGCAGAAAATATTCTTAATTGGTGCAGTGATCTATTCAAATTGTTTATTGTTTGAACAGCTTAAAGCGTGTGTGCTATGATTAGTTCTTCAAGAGCAAAAGGCCCAAATACTGATCTTACATAAGTGCACAGTAGCTGCATTCTAGGAGAACGGTTAACTCCTAACATACCAGCCACCTCTCTCCAGACCAACTGCATTTAGCTTTTCTCCTTCCGCTCAGATCCTGACAAGCTGCTGCTAAAAATCTTGCAAAATTAACAGTTCGCAGCATTAGCATTTCCCAGAACAGGTCTCCTACTCAAGGCTCTCACTGTCCAGAGCATTTGTTTGTTCATATGCCCTGTTAACTCTATGTGTAAATAAAGTGGTAACAGTGTAGACTCGGTACAAACCTTTGATAGCTAAATGCGTTACAGTGGACCTTGTGCTTAGCATTATTGTTCTACTAAAACTACAGCTCTGCTACTTGCCAGATCTGTCAATCAAAGAGGAGAACCCGCCCTGCCAGAAACCAGGAAGTTAGAAAACTGCAGAGCTATGAGCTGCTGAAGAGACATCTTAAGAATACCCCTTTAAAGGACACTGCACCAAACGCCAAGTATTAATAAAAGAAAATGTATCTTGTCATAAATACATATCAGCAGATTTGGGTTTGAAGAGTTGGTGAATATGTGTGATTTTCAACTATCATGTTCGTTAACTAGCCACTAGTGATGGGCGAATGTGCTCGTTACTCGGGTTTTCTGAGCATGCGCAGGTGATCTCCGAGTATTTTGGGCGTGCTCATAAATTATGTTTGTGTCTCTGCATCTGCATGATTTTCGGCTGCTAGACAGCCTTAATACATGTGGGGATTCTCTAACAATCAGACAATCCCTGCATGTGTTCAGGCTGTCTAGCAGCTGCAAATCACGCAGCTGCGGAGACACAAACATAATCTCCGAGCATGCCCAAGATACTCAGAGATCACCCAAACATGCTTGGAAAACCCGAGTAAAGACCACACTCGCTCATCACTACTAGCCACACATTTTTCTGGAAGGACACAACAGTTATTCTTGGAGACCTCAACCTGATGTCTAATGAGACTATTTCGTAGCCTTTTTGATATGTCCCACTGGACCATAACTTGTGCAAACTGCACAAGAATTCCAGAATGAGACATCCCCTTCTTGCAAAACAGCTGGTCATTGGTCAACCAGGTAATGCACGTTTGTGCCCAGACTTGTAGCTAGGATTTTCTTCATCACTGATCTCCTTCATCCTGGGCAAAGATTCAATTTGTTGTCATAGCCAAGACAGACTAGCATAATCCAGTGTTTGCAAAAAGTCCTTCGGAGAAGGACAATTAGAAGGACCCAGGTGGGCTTATTCCATATTAAAAATGGCACCATGTTTATGCTGCCCTGACTTATACAGTATAATAGGATTGTGCATGGCCTTATGATGTGAGAAATCATTGGAGACTGATTGTCCAGTTTTATGGCATGCCAAACCTTGCTAACGACTATCCTTGTCAAAATCGTTCATACATCTCCACTGAGTGCCAATTTTGAAAATTCAAAAAATATGTTAAAGAATGAATTAAGCATAAAAAGTTATAAAAGTTGCCGAAGCTCTAATACAAGCTGGCAAACTAAAGTCTCATCGAAAAATGGAAAATCAATATGTAGGGTATGAAAATAAAGGCAAGAGGATTGATTTTTACAGAAAATCCTTGCTTGTGGCTCAGTATGGAGTAACATAGTAATGCGTTTATGTAACCATGGCTAACGTATCTCTGAAGCAGATCTGGACTCGGGCACAAATATCACCACTGTGAGAGTTGAGATCTGGGAATGTGGATATTGATTTTGGCCGGTATTAAATGCAAGAAGTCCAACCTGAAAGTAGCAAGTGATGAATTATGCACAGACGAGGATTGTGCTGCAATGGAATAAGCATGATGTCAAGGCGCATTGATGTATGGGGGAGGGGATTTTACGTCTGCGTCTACCACAGCGAAATCATTAGTCCTCTGCTCTGGTAAAAGAGTAAATCAGGTTAGTGGTCTATTTCAAGGCGGATGATGGGCTGATTCAAGTCTGCCAGATATAGAAGTTCTTGTAAGGGTTACATTAGTAGGCAGGCATGCCATTACCCAATTCATTCCCTAATTAATGGGGTAATAGAGATAATTTCAGAGTGGAAGAAGAGGATTCTGAGGGTACGCCTGCAGTGTCTGGTGTTTAGTCCAGAGATTACCCACAATTACAGCAGATCATTTTATTAGCTGCTATAACCATATATGAATGTATTTCCCAAAGGCAAGTGTAAATGATATAATTGTGTGGCAAAATTAAGTAGAAATTACAGATATGCACAATATTAAAATAACAAAGCTGCAAACTAGATGAAGATGCGATAGGGGTCGGGCAAGGTTGAAAGAGACTTCAAAAACAAAAATGAATAACTATCAATGGTCCATAAATGAGCGTTATCATATTTATAGATTTCTAATACTACCATCACATTAGAGCTTTTTATGTTTATTTGCTTCCTAAATGCAAACTTGTGCAACTTTCTAAATGGTTTTCTTTTAAAATTCTCTACCATTCCTACTGGTGTAGAGACTATGCAACTCCTTTACCAAGCTGGCTGTTCTGCTGCTTTAGCCATAGATCAGACCGCACACTACTCCTAAGGGAGCAGTCATATAGCTGTATACATCGGACAGAGATTGGAACACCGTGCTCAAAATAAAAATACATGGAGCTGGCACGCTCGGGTCGGGAGAACCACCGACCAGTCTGAGCATTGCGCTCTGATCCGTTTTATACGTCCGTCTGACTGCGCCCCAAGAGAGTGTTAGCAGGAAATACACTGTATAAAATATGTGCGTTTTTCTGTTCATTTTTTCCCCATTCATTTGAAAATATAAAAAATGCTGCAAAAATGTATAAAGAATTGACCTTTTCTGAATTTCATATACCGTAGTTCAAATCAGTAAGAAGAAAATGTGCAGCATGTGATTGAGATTTCAAAAATGTCATTCACTTTGCTGGTACTGTAAAATGCTGCATTTTCTTCTGGAGTAAAAACGTTAAATTTTTTTTTATTTTTTTTTAGAAGAAACGCATGAACAATCCATAAGAGCTGAAACCAGTACACAAATAAAGTTGTGTTAGTACATGAGAGCTAGTGAGGACAGCAGCCATCTAGAGTTACACAACTCACATCTACCAGGAATAAACTACGAGGGATTCTACCACAGGAGCCAAGGTTGAAACTAGAAACAAGCTGTAAATCAGGGTGACTTAAAAAGAATGATTGGAGATTGCAACCCAAAAAATGAGTTCAACTTTCTTTTTTTAAAGTAATGAAGAAACATTTACAGTCATGTCCACCTTTGCAACTATTTTAATTGATCCAAAATATCAAATGATACAACTATACAAATAGTCGTGATTCAAAATTTCCAACTTCTTTTGTGCCTACAGCTTCTATGGAGAACTGTGCGTTTCCATAGTTACAGACTACAATCAAACTCTGCGTAGTCTGATCCTGCAGCCATTCTATCTGAAGTCAGCTCCTTCCACAAGGATGGACATGGACGGTTGCAATCTATTTCTGACTTTCCAGCATAAAAGCCGTCAGTAGAGCTTCATGCTGAGTGATCATTATGACATTTGTCATTTTTTATATTATAGAAAATACTTGATCAAAATAATGTAATTGTAATGCTGTGGCAGTGCAGTATTGGACAACCTTCACCAGGGGATGCTGGTGAGGGAAGAGAGGTTGTACACATGGCACAGTACTACTGGGCAGCAGCACAGGGTGCCACCAGGTGGTGAAAGAGTAGTCAGATGAGCCGAGTAAGCAACAGTTGGGAACAGAAGTAACAGAGGTCACAGCAATACGCGTGGTCAAATACAAGCCAGAAGTCAGAGCCAGACGGGAGCAGAGATAACTGAGATGTGAGAGAGTAAAACAGGTCAGAAAACAAGCCTGGTCACATACCAAGAGGTCCAAGCACAAGGAGCGAACACAAGCGGGGTGGCAGGAAAGGGAAGTCACGGGATCAGAGCAAACGGGCAGAGGACAAAACATGGTATCAAGGGGGTCAGCTGCTCTAGTCTGGGAGCATGAACTGTCACTGACATTGGTCTGCAGGCCACAGCACACTGAAATAGTCACACTGAACCCAGCAAGAGACAGAGAAGGTTAACCCCCGCATGACCAGACCAGGGAGAGAATAGCAAGAAACAAACCCCGGCCTGGATCATGACAGTTATATTCTAATTCAGGAAAACGCTCTACATTCAATCTCTATTGAGAAACATGAAAACAAGTAATATGGACATAATTAGATAAAGATTATGGAATATGGAAATCCTCTTACTTTCTACTCTCGGGACATGGTATTATTTTGTATTAATTCAATTATTATGTATTTATGCTGTCAAATATTCATCAGCAGGGGAAACATATATTTTATAGATAATTTACATTTCAATAGTTGACCTGTCACCTAAAAGTTTTCTTTGCTCCTTATTTTTTTATGTTCTGGAACTGTTTTGGAAAGATTGAAAAAGTAGGACAGATGGACATCAGCAGGTTCACAGAATCCTCATAGCACACAGTCTATGTGACTGCAGACTTATACTCCAACCCCTTTAATATGTGACCTGTGCGCCAATAGTGGCTTAGCTATAATAGATGCAGAAGTTTCAATTACAGCCGAGCCCTGGAGCCTAGGGGGCACAAAAGATCGCTTTGCCCCGTATGAAAAGACAATTACTATTAAAAACAAAACCTGTAAGAATTGGAGGGGACCTGTTGGAGATTTTTAATTGGGGCCTACAAGGCCCATAAAAATTAATCAAATCTGTGAACGCACCACATCACCTATCATGTGAAATGTTAATTGGTTCCGGGATTTCCAAACAAATTGATATAATTTGATAGAAAAATTATTGGTCAATAACAAATGGTAAGTGTGATGAAAAAAGTTCCAACACCTATAGTGCTGGCATAATGCTTATAAGGCGGAATCGACCACTCAAAAAGACTGGCAAATTACATAGCATGAGAATAGAGGCAGTCCTAGGACATATTAGAGAGTGAAGACAGTAACATAAAAATAATAGAATAATAAGAAAGAACAAGGAGTTATACGCTGTAAAGCAGAACTAATACACAGGTAATATGTAGATTCAAGGGCAAAACAGATTGCTTAAAGGGGTTGTCCAGGCTTAGGATTCAAGTCTGCATTCACTCTGTGGGACTGCAGACTTGTGAATCCTGAGAACACACAGTGTGCGCGCCATCAGGATTCTTCGGTGACTGAAAGTGTGAAATGTGCATACATGTGGTCACTTGCCAACTAGACGTGTGCAGCCTCGCTTAATGCAAGTGAATGTCTAGTAGCAATGTGGCCAGAAGCATGCAGATCTTATACAGTCACATGTCCGCCTGCTCCTGGTGCTGGAGAATCCTGACATTGCACAGTGTTAGAATTTTTGGAACTGTTTTTGAACATTTAGATGATTTATATAGAACAGTTAAGAGTTGCACTATTTTTTTTCGCAAGATTCTGGGCCATCGGTCAGGTCACAAGTTTGTGGCTGCCAGACTAAAGCCCTGCCAACTTCCTGCTAACTGCTGGCCTTCCCGGAGCCTCTTCTGATTAGTAGGTGCACGAGTGACATCATCCACGCATCGGGCCACAATGATGATGTCATGCGAAATCTACAAATCAGAAGAGGCAATTGGGATGTCGGCAGATAGGAGGAAGGTCATAGGGCTTTGGGTGAGTGGAAACAAAGGCACAATGGGCACATGGCCTCTATTGATAGGTATGTGCTCGATGTACATAATTGTTTTACTGGATGAGGGATAATTAGAGGGATTTTCCAGTATTACAGGCAGGGGCGTAACTACCGCGGTCGCAGCGGTCGCCATTGCGACCGGGCCCCGCAGGTCAGGGGCCCCGGGCCGGCAGGTCTGAGCAGGGCCAGGCTGGCCATCGGGCACTTCTGGCAAATGCCAGTAGTGGGCCGCTGCACTGTTCCTCCCCCGAAACCCCCCCAGTGCCGCCGCCGCATTTAACTATACCGGCGTCTATGACACCGGTATAGTTCAATGCAATGATGGGAGGAGAGAGCGTCACCTGACGCTTCCTCTCCCATCATTCCCCGCTCTGCCTCTGACAGTACACTGCGGGTGCGCGATGACGTCATATCATCGCGCACCTGCAGTGTCCTGGGCAGACTGCAGCCGCCAGGAGCAGCGCGGGCAAAAGGAAAGGTGAGGAGAGTTTTTTTTTTTTTTTCTTTTTAACCGGACTGTGGGGCCATTATCGGGGGGGGGGGATGAGATGAGATGTGGGCTGTGCTGTATATATCCCTGTGCGGGCTCTGCTGTATATACCCCTGTGCGGGCTGTGCTGTATATACCCCTGTGCGGGCTGTGCTGTATATACCCCTGTGCGGGCTGTGCTGTATATATCCCTGTGCGGGCTCTGCTGTATATACCACTGTGCGGGCTCTGCTGTATATACCACTGTGCGGGCTCTGCTGTATATACCACTGTGCGGGCTCTGCTGTATATACCACTGTGCGGGCTCTGCTGTATATACCACTGTGCGGGCTCTGCTGTATATACCACTGTGCGGGCTCTGCTGTATATAACACTGTGCGGGCTGTGCTCTATATACCACTGTGCGGGCTCTGCTGTATATAACACTGTGCGGGCTGTGCTCTATATACCACTGTGCGGGCTCTGCTGTATATAACACTGTGCGGGCTGCGCTCTATATACCACTGTGCGGGCTCTGCTGTATATAACACTGTGCGGGCTGTGCTGTATATACCACTGTGCGGGCTGTGCTCTATATACCACTGTGCGGGCTCTGCTGTATATAACACTGTGCGGGCTGTGCTCTATATACCACTGTGCGGGCTGTGCTCTATATACCACTGTGCGGGCTGTGCTCTATATACCACTGTGCGGGCTGTGCTCTATATACCACTGTGCGGGCTGTGCTCTATATACCACTGCGGGCTGTGCTCTATATACCACTGTGCGGGCTGTGCTGTATATACCACTGTGCGGGCTGTGCTGTATATACCACTGTGCGGGCTGTGCTGTATATACCACTGTGCGGGCTGTGCTGTATATACCACTGTGCGGGCTGTGCTGTATATACCACTGTGCGGGCTGTGCTGTATATACCACTGTGCGGGCTCTGCTGGATATACCACTGTGCGGGCTCTGCTGGATATACCACTGTGCGGGCTGTGCTCTATATATCCCTGTGCGGGCTCTGCTGTATATACCACTGTGTGGGCTGTGCTGGATATACCACTGTGCGGGCTGTGCTGTATATACCACTGTGCGGGCTGTGCTGTATATACCACTGTGCGGGCTCTGCTGTATATACCACTGTGCGGGCTCTGCTGTATATACCACTGTGCGGGCTGTGCTGGATATACCACTGTGAGGGCTGTGCTGTATATACCCCCTGTGCTGGCTGTGCTGTATATACCCCTGTGCGGGCTGTGCTGTATATACCACTGTGCGGGCTGTGCTGTATATACCCCTGTGCGGGCTGTGCTGTATATACCCCCTGTGCTGGCTGTGCTGTATATACCCCTGTGCGGTCTGTGCTGTATATACCACTGTGCGGTCTGTGCTGGATATACCACTGTGCAGGCTGTGCTGGATATACCACTGTGCGGTCTGTGCTGGATATACCACTGTGCGGTCTGTGCTGGATATACCACTGTGCGGTCTGTGCTGGATATACCACTGTGCGGTCTGTGCTGGATATACCACTGTGCGGTCTGTGCTGGATATACCACTGTGCGGTCTGTGCTGGATATACCACTGTGCGGTCTGTGCTGGATATACCACTGTGCGGTCTGTGCTGGATATACCACTGTGCGGTCTGTGCTGGATATACCACTGTGCGGTCTGTGCTGGATATACCACTGTGCGGTCTGTGCTGGATATACCACTGTGCGGTCTGTGCTGGATATACCACTGTGCGGGCTGTGCTGGATATACCACTGTGCGGGCTGTGCTGGATATACCACTGTGCGGGCTGTGCTGGATATACCACTGTGCGGGCTGTGCTGGCACCCAACACCATGTTGCAGTGCAGGAGATTCCTGCAACAGTCCGAGGCGTATCTAGGGGAAGCGGGGCGGGGGAAGGTGGGGGGGTTGTGGGGGCGGGGAAAGGTGGGGGGGTAGGGGGGGGGGCCCCATTTGGAAGTTCGCACCGGGGCCCATAACTTTGTAGTTACGCCACTGATTACAGGTATTAGTGTTATCTAATGGCCGATGGGCTCTAACTGCTGAAAACCTGACCAATTCATAGAATGAAGGAGCGAGAGCACTTAAAGAGTAACCGCTGTTTTAATTCTTATTTTATAAATCAATTACTCCTACAAAAAACAATGGAGCAAACTTGCTCTCAAATGAATTATAGTGAGGCCAGTGTATATAAAAAGTATACATTTTAATAAATAGCCCACTCAAACATATAGACAACAATCACATTGTATATAAATAGATGAGAAAGACGGGAGAAAACGTGGTTACAAGCATCACCCTCTGCTTCCCTCCATGCGACCAGTAAGAGCACACACTATATCAACAAATTAGCATTTTTATGCTCCATTAGGAGTCAATCATATTCATTAAGTATCCCAATACAGGGCAGTTGGCATTAAATATGTATGCATCCAAGTGCTGCTGCCCCACCCTGCTATTTGGTGCCAATTATAAAAATGTGCTCACAAAGTTCTTACCCATATAGGGAGAGAGGAGAACATAGAGGGTCAAAATCGCCTGTAACGATAGCCCCGACGCGCGTTTCGCGTATTCGGGCTTCTTCGGGGGGCTATGTGGACAACAGGGCCTGTTACCTTCTTATAGGGATGACCCAGGTGGTGTACCAATCCGTCCGCTGCTCACTTAAGGCGCATGTGGATCGAGACAGGGAAGCATATGCCTTGCTACCCAATAATCCCACCATTAAATACATGAGGGTTCTTAACGAGATTTTGGAGAGAGCGTTTACTTTGGGTATCATTCCAAAAAAGATTTATGAGGGCCTCTGTTCAGACTCTGGTGATCCCTACCTTCTATCTGCTCCCCAAGATCAACAAGGACCCCCTAGTTCCCCCTGGGCATCTTATTGTCTCTGGCATTGGAGGGCTATGCGATCCGGTTTGTAAATTCATTGAATATGATCTACATCCACTAGTAGAGACGCTGCCCTCCTATGTCAGGGACACTACGGATGTTCTGGGGAAGATTGGTGGGCTTACCATGGCTCAGGATACACTTCTCACGATTGACGTTGAATCCCTATATACTAGTATAGGGCATATTGATGGTTTAAGGGCAGTGGCATTCTTTTTGGAGTCTAGTAATTTGGACTCTGATCTGTGCTCCTTGGTCCTGGAACTCCTGGAATTTTTATTAATCCACAATTTTTACACCTTTAGGGATAGGTTTTTCTTACAGCAACACGGCACTGCGATGGGCGCGGCGTGTGCACCCTCTTACGCTAATCTTTTTCTCGGCTACTGGGAGAGGGAGATTTCCGGGGAGGGCGCCCACGCCGCTTCCCAGGCGCAGTGCTGGGACCGCTATATTGATGACCTTTTCATCATATGGCAGGGTCCCGAGACTGGCCTCTGTGACTTCATCCATGAACTAAACCAAAATGAGTATAACATTAAACTAATATATAAAATTGCAATAAATGAAATAGAGTTTTTGGATATTAAGAATATGAGAGATGCTACGGGCATAAATCAAACAGATGTCTTCCGTAAAGAAACATCGGTGAACTCATTACTACACTCGAGTTCTGCACATACATCCTCTACCATATGAGCTGTCCCGATTGGGCAATTTTTGAGGATAAAGAGGATATGTTCATTGGATGAGATCTTTAAGGACCAGGCCCGGGACCTTACCAGGAGATTCCAGGACCGGGGGTACAGTAATAGATGCATAAAAAAGGGCTACATGCGGGCAAAAAGAGAACCACGAGACAAATTATTGTGTAGAGTAGCACCCAAACATGCTAAGGACCCACCACTGAGATTTATTTAAACTTTTATCAGTGGGATGGTATGCGTCGGGTACTGCAAAAACATTGGGGGGTACTTCGAACAGAACCCTCCTTGAGAAGTATTATTCCTGATCGTCCCCTCATGACAGCTAGGAGAGGACGCAATTTGAAAGACCTACTGGTAAAGAGCCACTATGTGGCGAACCCTCCAAATCCTTTTAGGGTGGGTAAGCAAAAATGGGGTTGTTATCCTTGTGGATCCTGTAGGGCATGCCAAAATATTATAAGAGCTACATCATTCACTTTAGTGGATGGAGGTAGGGATTACCGGATTACGAGTTACATCACGTGTGGTACCACTCATGTGGTCTATTACGCCGTTTGTTCCTGTAATCTAATTTACGTGGGGCTTACGTCACAGGAGCTGAGAATTAGGACGTGAGAACATGTAAGGGACATTGTGGCTGCAAGAAATTCTGATGATTATTCTGAACTTAAAACGTTACCGAGGCACTTTAAACAATGTCACGATTGTAACCCATCAGATTTGAAGAGACGGGGGATTAACAGAGTGCACTGTGGCATAAGAGGAGGAGATTTAAAACGGACATTGGCACAGTTGGAGTGCCGGTGGATAGTCACTCTGGGTACAATGTCCCCTTATGGGTTAAATGAGAAACTGTCCTTTGTCCCTTTTCTCTGAAAATGTAACCAATTACCTAATTACCTCTATTTGCCTCCGGTTCTTGTTTTTAATATTGTATGCCTTTTTTCTCTCTTTGTTTTGCAATTCTATTTATCTAGTGATCTGGGGCTGGAGCACAGCGAACAAAACTAAGAATTGGGGATATTTTCCTCATTATCCAATCTCAATGCATGACACATATGTCTTATCCTGGCTACTTCTTGTGGAGCAATTATAATTATTGAAATTGGACTAAGTGAAGATTGCTCAACTCTATAAATGATGTGGTGTTCTGTATTCCCATGATCCCTAGAATGTATTTATTCAGCAATATTTTCATTGTTTTTAGATGTCATTGTCATTTGTGTTTACCTGCATTATATCTTGGGTATTAATACATTGTATAAAGTTTTAGGCATACTGTATTGTTACTTACAGGGTGTCCTGTTAGAAATGTGTTTTTTTTGTTGCGGTGACTAAGGGGTCCGCCGTGATGTGCGCATGCTCAGCGATTGCACCGCTGGCTTGCGTTCCAAAAGGTATCCACGAGGCACAACGTGGGTCAGTGACGTCACAGGAAGTTTTTCCTTTGACCCGCGTTGGAGCCGGATGGCCAGATGTGACGCATAGCGGCGGCGGGCTCACTCCACATGCACCTTACGTGAGCAGCTGACTGATTGGTACACCACCTGGGTCATCCCTATAAGAAGGAAACAGGCCCTGTTGTCCACACAGCCCCCCAAAGAAGCCCGAATACACGGAACGCGCGTCGGGGCTATGGTTACAGGCGATTTTGACCCTCTGTGTTCTCCTCTCTCCCCACATGGGTAAGAACTTTGTGCGCACTTCTTTATGATTGGCACCATATAGCAGGGTGGGGCAGCAGCACTTGGATGCATACATATTTAATGCCAACCACCCTGTATTGGGATACTTAATGAACATGATTGACTCCTAATGGAGCATAAAAAAGCTAATTTGTTGATATAGTGTGTGCTCTTACTGGTCGCATGGAGGGAAGCAGAGGGTGATGCTTGTAACCACGTTTTCTCCCCTCTTTCTCATCTATTTATATACAATGTGATTGTTGTCTATATGTTTGAGTGGGCTATTTAATAAAATGTATACTTTTTATATACACTGGCCTCACTATAATTCATTTGAGAGCAAGTTTGCTCCATTGTTTTTTGTAGGAGTAATTAATGTATGGGAGCAGCCCTCAGTGGTGGTTATTGGTATACGTTGTTAGTATACATGGATGAGTATCTGCAAAGTCGGTTATTGTTAATTATTTTATAAATCAATAGTACATGTGAAAATAAGCAACTTTGCAATAAATCTTATCTGATCATTCACTCTCAAAATTCTTAATTCGAGGGTAAAATCTTTCAAATCTGTACTGAATGAAAACAGATCTCCCCATTACTGATCATTCCCTCACAGTTTACTGATAAAGTCGATATTCAGCTCATTGAAGGATAAGATGACAGTTGGTGCTTGTAGAATTCTATGGAGAAGGGAGGAGCAAGAGGCAGACACAGACATTTCCACTGACATGACAGCTACACTTTACAAACGTTATTGATTTTCCCTGTACAGAGACGCTCCTGAGCCACCCGCTGTGCAGGGAAGATAGCACCGTGCAATCACTATTTATTTATTAATAAAGCAATAGTACGAGTGAGGATAAAAAAAACTTTGTAATCTACAGAAATCAGCTTCTGTCTCCTCATGGGCTGGTCATTCACTCTCAGTTCCCCGATTAAAGTCTATACTCAGTTAAGATAAGTTAGCAGCTCACGGAAGTCTAAGATGGCAGTTGGTGCTCATGAAACTCTATGGAGATGGGAGGAGCTAGAGGTGGGAGGAGCTGGAGCAATACTTACATTGTACAATAGAAATACCACCTTTATTCTCATGGTTGGCAGGACTTCCATATGTAAAATGATGGGAATAGCCCTTTAATTTCTATATAAAAAAACATCAACACTCTCGGTATTTTACAACGGAACACAAAAGGGTATAAACCTTCCAAGTCATTTGCAGACGGGTTTAACCTCAGTCTTTTTTCCCGAGTGGCCCTTGAATGGTTAACATGGATGAGGTTAGACAGCTGTGCGCTTGGCCACAATTTATCATGGTCTCTTGAGCTTCCGTTATGCCAAGTCCCTAAAACTGCCAATGCCAGACAGCCAAGGGGACTATGTACATATGGACCTAATTAAGCATCAACGCTCTAAATGACTATTATTTCAATCATTTTATAATTGGTTTAATTCAGTTTAAGCAATGTAATTTCATATAATGAATCAAGTATTTAGAAAGTCTAGGAAATCGCACTGAGGCTTTTCACTCTATAAGTAGGGATTATGATTGATGGATGTGATCAGATTAAAGTCTATCACTGTGTATGGGCATCTTGGCACCGTTACCATGAACTCTGCTAGTTTTCCACAGTCTCATAGCAAAAAATGTTGGTAATTTGTGAAGACTCATCTTGTATAATTTAATCGCTCCTATCAAGCTTGTAGTTCTACCTAAAACCCATAGAAAAGCACAGTCTTAATATCCCAAGGCTCAATTCACACCTTCATGAATCACTGACAGTGCTCTTATCGCAATACCTGGCCCAACCACTGAGCTATATGCCTAAAATATGCAGTTAGGTCAGGTAAGGAGATTTTCCAGTATCAACATCTATTACAATCCAAGTACTGTTCGGATTGTAATACTTGAAAATTCAGCCATATATGTCCATGAATTCTAACTCCTCAGTATGCAATTCCTCATCAGCATTCTGCCAGGACTATAGGTGCATTAGCTTCCTTTTCCTCGCTTCCCAAGCCTGTGGTTTGTTTTTTTTGACAGAGCAGTATACAGGATTTTTTATTTCATTTGCATTTGATTTGCATTTTTCATTTGTACAATTTTGGAGCACATTTTAACACTTTTTATCCTCTTCATCGGCATTCTGCCAGCACTATAGGTGCATTAAATTCCATTTTCTCGCTTCCGAAGCCTGTTCTTTTTGTTGTTGTTGACAGAGCAGTATATGGGAATTTTTATTTCTTTTGCAGAGGATTTACATCTTTTACTTGTACAATTGTGGAGCACATTTTAACACTCTTTAATCACTTTTTTTGTGGAGGTAGAACTAACCAGCTTTTTTTTTTTTTGCAGTATTTGTGACATGAGACACATAATTTATACATTCTATTGTATGGGTCAATAGGAATTTGTGTGTATATATATATATATATATATATATATATATATATATATATATATATATATATATATATATATATATATATTTTAATTCTTAGAAAATAAAGGACTTTATACCGGAAAACTGAGATTTTTTTATCTTTTTCTTACTTGAAGTTAATCTAACAGACATCATACATCTTTAAATATATCTCTTGGACTGATGGGGTAGGTATACTTACTTTAAAAATCCGTGTGTGATGGTGTGATATGTTATGTGGGTATCATTTTGTGTATATTTATGTAGCGCCCCCACCGCCGCAGGGCCGAGGGGTACCCGGTACCAGGCCTCCGAGTCTCTGCTCTGGGGTTGTCACGGTGGCTAGGCCCGGTTCGTGACCCTGCCGAGGGGCGCACAGTAACTGAAAGATGTAGATGGTGGTGGTGATGTTGTAGTAGTGAGGCTGTGGTGGTGCGGTGCAGTAAATAACGAGGACACCAGGTTGCAGTCTCTTTACCTCTTTACTGAAGATCTCTGGGTCCTCAGTCCAGAACACAGTTCACCAGGCTGTGCAAGTCCGGCCGGTCCAATGGCACCTCCAGAGTTCTCTTAACAGGTGGAAATCGGTGCCTTCCTTCTAGCGCTATGTGTTGTGGTCCTTCCCTGCTGTGCTTACAGAAAGTCCCCCACAACTGTTGTGTCTGTTTCTTAAGTTCCCTCACAACTCGATTAGATGATGTTCTGCTAATCCTCCGTCCCTCCCTGATGTTCTGGTTGGAACGGCACCCGTTTGACGGGTAGGCTCGGAGCTCTTCCGGGACCCTAGAGTCGCCCCTCTCCACAGGTTGCCCCCCAAGACTGCATAGGTGATTTAAGGTAGACAGCCCGCCTTAGACTGACTGTCCTGCCGCTGTTTGGAGTATTGCTTGAAGCTGAATGTTATTATACTCCCTCGGCATTCCGGCCACCGGTAGTGCGCCTCCGTAGGATGTTGCTTCGGTCTTACAGCACGACTCCTACTGGTATTTCTCCTTTGCGTGATCTCGTTTCTCACTCAGCACAATCTATCTCGCTTCTAATCCTTCCTTGGGCACCGCCGCTACCCGGAGCAGGCACGGTCCCGTTACGTTCGTTCAAGTTGCCAAGCCTCTGTCAGGATCCCACCCCTGACAGAGACCCTACTGTATCTTCCCCCACAACACCCTCTGCCACAAGGTGTTGCCTGGTTCCAACCCAGTCAGCTTTCTCTCATCTAACTTCCTGCCTGACCCCCAGTTTACCCACTATGGTGGGGAGTGGCCTAGTGAATAGAACCCTTAGCTCCCCCCGGGGGCCCGACTGTGAAATGTATTGGTGTCTGTGATACCTGATCAGATGAACTCCTTCAGTGCCATCAGACGCACCATGGCTCCCCATAGTGGCGGAGCCACAGTACTGCAACGACCAGGACTCTGGGGCGCTGCATTTATATTTTACTGATTATCATGATGCTCTCTTGTAGTATGAGTTATTTGCCAATTGATGAATGGCTGTTATTTGCCATCTGATATCAGCCCCCACATTCCTGTACTGTTATCTCTCCACAGGGTCAGTGAATAAACCTGTTTGCTAATATGCTAATGACATATTGAACTAGCTTGTTGAAACAATGACCCCCTGTAGTGCCTTAATCCACCAGGCACCTTTGTCAGGTGTGGGAGGCCTGAAAACCACCCCAACCTGTCTGACTACTCCTGGACATAAGGAGAGGACAGGAGCTGGGGGGTTTTGAGATCCTGTGTGGAACCCATGATGTGAAGACAGCACGTCAGAGAGAGAAAGAAGGGAATATGGACTGTTATCCTCTGTGCTGGATTGTTGGACTGGTGTATCCTCAGTGTGGTGGATTATATGGACCTTTCGTGTTTTGCCTAAATAAAGGTTCTGGAATTGTTCACTATTCTCTTGCTCTGTTGATTGTGTGATACCGGAGAAGGAACCTGTGACACCATGTCAAAATCTTTTGGGAAACTTTTCTACCTGAGCATCTTATGAAATTAACAAAAGAATGGTAGAAATCACAAGTCCAAATGTATTCACAAGCTAGACTCTATTTCTGCCGACCCATCCTGACTGTCAGCTGCAGCTTGTGTTGAGCAGTGTGAGATTTCAGTGGCAGCAGAGGAGGAGGGGCACTGAGGAACTGTCAATCAAACTAAGTGGGCTGAGACTGACATTAAACTTTCAAAAACTATTATACAGCTATTTTGACATGGATTTTCAAAGTAAGCACTCCATCCTTATCAGGTCTAAGAGATCTATTTAATATTGCATGCATTGTGCAGATAACTTTTTAATTTTTTTTAACTTTTTTCTTCTAGGGTACTTTAAAGGGATGTTCCCACCTCCAAGATCCTATTCCAATATGCAGTAGGTCTAACAATAATATTATTAGCAAATACCTCCTATTAGAAAAGTAGTACAGTTCTTCTGATTAGCTATATTGCTTACCCAATGTGAAGGGCATTGCAGTAGCTTAAGGATCCATGTTTACGGACACTAACAACTAACTGTCACTATATGAGTGGTCGTAACCATGGATACCTAAGCTACTACAATGCCCGGCACATGGGGTAAAGCAACATAGCTAATCAGAAAAACTACACTACATATCTAATTGGAGGTATTTGCGAATAATATTAGTACATACTGGGATAGTATCTTGGAGATGGGAATACCCCTTTAATGTGTCTGATCTTCTGATCTGCTTAGATACAACGCAGCACTTCCATATTACAGCACATTATGTGTAAACTGTAGACGGCGGCTAGAGGGGGGATGGGGGTGTTGTTTGGACTCAAACTGCAATAGCATCCCATAGGCATCCTGCAATCATGCGATCACCGATGGGGTGATGGAGGGATCTCCCTGCCTCTGTTTAACCACTTAGATTCCAACTGTTTCATTCCTTAGATGTGACGGTGGTATCAGAATTATTTCCCCATCCTGGCCACTAAAGTTATGTTGGCTCTACAATCCTCTCCAAATGCGTCTGTCCTCTGCAGGACATCGTGACACATCATCATGCGAGGATCGTGTGATAGTCTGCTAGGCCAGACTAGCCAAGGACTCGTAGGATCATGGCTTACAGCTATTTATGGAAATATCCTACATTTTACGAGGAAGCCTTGCTTTACTCACTGATATTAGAGCAGACATATTATTGCCCCTCAGGCTAATCAATGCTCTTTTTCGTCAACCATAAAGTGAGTGACTGAAAGAACAGAGAATGAGACTCCTGCGAAATCAAAAAGCTATGTAAATAAAACTAGGAATATACATTTATCGGGATTATTAAATACCTGCATCATCTTAAAGGCAACATGTCACTAGTGAGTTGGACATCCTTTGTAAGGCCATAACTAGGCCTGCCTTGGTTACAGACGCTCTATAATAATTTTGCATAGTTCATCAATAATATATCTCAAGGACATTGCCATTATGGGATTATAGGGAATCAGTCACCAGTTTTTTTTCCAACCCCATGTGAGAGCAGCATAATGTAGGAGATGAGACCCTGATTCCAATGATGTGTCACTTACTGGGCTGCTTGCTGTCATTGTGATGCAATCAGTTTTCTCTGCCGCACATACAGCAGAGCTCATTATGCTGTGCTGTGTATAACCCCGCCCACACTCCTGATTGTGTAGGCAAAAAGCAGCCAATCAGTGGTGTGGGCTGGGTTATATAGAGCAGTTGCCTAGGAGGCACGAGACACCTAGTCCTGTAGTGATACTCTTCTGCTCATAAACCACTGATTGTATTGAAACAGCGAAACACATCCCAGTATGTGACACTTTGTTGGAATTGGAATCTCAGCCCCTATTACATGACTTAAAAACCTTGTTACAGATTCCATTTGAAATTGATATTAAAAACACATCCACCTGAATATCTCTATCCATCTGTAAAGTGAACACACTTAGTACTAAAGTAGAATTTAATTTCTTGACATTCCCAAGTCTTTCCGGTTGGTCCCAATTTTATGAGTATGGTCCAGTGAAATACTCCAGCCTTGTTTTGAACCCGAGACATGACTGCAATTAGTATTTAGTTATATAGTTTTGCTTTTGCCCTGGAATGATGCTACTGTTACCAATGGTATGGACTGGGCCAAAACTTTGAGTATTTTGGGAGAGGTTCAGTGTTTTTTTCCAGTCTTAGACTTTTGGATGGAAGTTGGCTTGTCATAGATTCCGTTGGCTACACTCACTATTATGTTGCTTAGGCCTCATTCAGACATCTGCTTTTTTCGAATATAAGGACCATCATTGGTTTTCATGGATAGTATTTGTACTTGTGATAGTCTATGAGGCCATTCACATGTCCATGATTTATAGTGGACAGTGTGGTTGATGGAAAATTTCAGAGACATGTCTGATATTGATCCAAGGGTCAGCTCAAATTCGCAAATGCAAGTCTATGGATTCATAAAAAAATTGGTCAGCACTCGGATGCCATTTTCATGGCCTGTCAGTAGAGATGAGCGAACCCAAATTTAAAAGTTCGGGGTTCGCACCGGACAGTTAGTGTCCCGGCGCTAATTGCCAAACATGGACCTCTCCCGGAAGTCCGTTGTAGAGTTCAGACTATGCTACGTATCACATGGATAATGGTGATGGAGTCAGATTTTTCTTTTGTTCATTCCCTTCGAATTTTTCATTGATAAAAATGAACACTTTTAGGGTGCAGTCAGATGGCCGTATTACTCGCGCAATCCTCGGACTGGCCGTCGGCTCTCCTGACCTAAGCTTGACAGCCTGTATTTCTATGCAGCTGTCATGTTCATTTCAGGAGAGCCGCCAGCCAGTCCGAGGATTGAGATGTGATCCTTGCACGAGTAATCCGGTAATTTGACTGCACGCTTAACATTTCTATTTTTTTAAAGTCTTATTTTGCAGAATTTTTGCCCCCCTTGCCTAAAACTTTTGCACAGAACTGTACTCTGCAGCATGTGCATGAGATTTCTTAAAATCTCATGTGTTTGGCACCGTAAAATACAGCGGATTTTCCATAAATGAATACTCAGCGGGAATCCGTCGTGTTTTCGGACCGTGGGTTCTTCTTAGCCTTAGGGATGTTTTTGAGAACCAAAATGTCCACTTCTACAAATGCAGAATTCAATACATTTTGTCCATAAAAGTCACTAAATATTATATGAAGCATTTACAATTGATGCCTTTCACAATACAAAACGCTAAATACTTACAGATACCACGAATGCTTCTGGATCTGATCTAGCTGCAAGATAAATAGTAAGAAATTAATACTTAAAAAAAAAAAAAAAAAAAAATCAATGTAACTAAATAATAAAAACAAGAAAATCAAAGTTTAGAAACCATAGGGATCAAAAGTCTGGTGATAGGGAACAGTCTTTTTTAATACAAGAGTGCAAAAAAAGCAGGATGGGGTTCACATTGCAGAGGACTCCCATCGGGTCCTTTCTTTACAGTGTAAACCTGGAAGAGCTCAATGACCAGTGCAGGATAAAGCATGCTCATTATAACACATAACACTAGCATTAAACCTTACTTCACTGGAGTTAAAGGGGTTATTTGGCCTTAGGGTCCAAGTCCGCAGTCACTCTGTGTTCTAAGTATGTGATTTGCATACATGTGGTCACATGCCAACTAGACATGCACGGCCTCACTCAATGCAAGTATATTGAGTGAGGCAGGACACGTCTAGTCGAAATGTGGCCAGAAGTATGCATATTTCAAGTCGTATGACTGTCTGCTCCCGGTGCCAGCACCCAGAATCCTCACAGCTCGCAGTGTGAGGATTCACAAGTCTGCAGTCACATAAAGTGACTGTAGACTTGTACCCCAAAGCCGGACAACCCCTTTATATGCACTCAATTTATTAAGAAGCAAATGATTCAGTTCATCTTGAACTGTTCTAAAGACTTTAAATTAAAGGGAACCTGTCACCTAATTCATGCTTATCAAACCACGGGCAGCATGAATGAGATCCTGGCGGCACATTTGCAGCCATGTACTCTATACTCTTAATAATAATAATAATAATAATAATAATAATAATATTATTCATTTTTATAGCGCCATTTATTCCATGGCGCTTTACATGTGAATACAGGGCAAATATAGACAAATACATTAAACATGAGCAAAAAACAAGGCACACGGGTACATAAGGAGGGAGGACCCTGCCCGCGAGGGCTCACAATCTGCAGGGGATGGGTGATGATACACTAGGAGAGGGCAGAGCTGGTTGTGCGGCGGTTCAGTAGGTTCAGGATCACTGCAGGCTGTAGGCTTGTCGGAAGAGGTGAGTCTTCAGGTTCTTTTTGAAAGTTTCTATGGTAGGCGAGAGTCTGATGTGCTGGGGTAGAAAGTTCTAGAGTATGGGGGAAGCACGGGAGAAGTCTTGGATGTGGTTGTGGGAAGAAGAGATGAGAGGGGAGTAGAGAAGGAGGTCTTGAGAGGATCGGAGGTTGCGTGTTGGTAGGTACCGGGAGATCATGTCACAGATGTATGGAGGAGATAGGTTGTGGATGGCTTTGTAGGTCATTGTGAGGGTTTTGAACTGGAGTCTCTGGGCAATAGGAAGCCAGTGAAGGGCTTGGCATATGGGAGAGGCTGGGGAATAGCGGGGAGACAGGTAGATTAGTCGAGCAGCAGAGTGTAGGATGGATTGGAGTGGTGCCAGAGTGCTAGAGGGGAGTCCAGAGAGTAGGAGGTTGCAGTAGTCGAGGCGGGAGATGATAAGGGCATGCACTAGTGTTTTTGTGGTGTCACGGTCAAGGAATGCGCGGATCCGGGAAATGTTTTTGAGTTTGAGGCGGCAGGAGGAGGCAAGGGCTTGGATATGTGGCTTGAAAGAGAGGGCAGAGTCGAGGATCACCCCGAGGCACCGGGCGTGTGGGACTGGGGAAAGTGAGCAGCCATTGACATTGATGGATAGGTCTGGTGGAGGGGTAGAGTGAGATGGGGGAAAGATGATGAATTCTGCTTTGTCCATGTTCAGTTGTAGAAAGCGAGCAGAAAAGAAGGCTGAAATAGCAGACAGACAGTGCGGGATTTTGGTAAGTAAGGAGGTGAGGTCAGGTCCGGATAGGTAGATCTGCGTGTCATCAGCATAGAGATGGTACTGCATACCGTGGGATTCTATGAGCTGTCCCAGACCGAAGGTGTAGATGGAGAAGAGTAGGGGTCCTAGAACAGAGCCTTGAGGAACACCGACTGACAAGGGGTGAGGTGAGGAGGTGGTGTGGCGGAGGGAGACACTGAATGTCCGATCTGTCAGATATGATGAGATCCAGGAAAGGGCAAAGTCTGTGATGCCAAGAGATGAGAGGATTTGTAGCAGAAGGGAGTGGTCCACAGTGTCAAAGGCAGAAGACAGGTCCAGGAGAAGGAGGACAGAGTAGTGTCGCTTGCTCCTGGCAGTTAGTAGGTCATTGGTGACTTTAGTTAGGGCAGTTTCAGTTGAGTGATGGGAACGGAAGCCAGATTGTAATCGATCAAATCGATACTCTTCTCTGAAACTCTCTGGATCCAGCTCTTCACAGTGCTGCTGCAAGTGATTGACAGGTCTCTTCCATAGCTACAGACCTGCTAATCACTGGGAAGAGATGGCTGGAGGTAGAGCTTGACTTGTCTTGTCTCAGTCTATCCCAGCTCGAACTTTAAAGAATATTTTCACTGAAACACCAGAGCATAAAATATACCTGCCACCCAGCCCTTATTCATGCTGCCAGCAGATGGGCTGGGCGGAGCATTCGGACATATGGGGGCATCAGGAGTGATGGCTGTCTGCCACAGGATCAGCCAAATAATTGTTCGGCTAACAGCTATTAATTGTGTGTGGGGATTTAGGATGTAGACCTCAGATCATATCCTAAGCAAGGATAACAGATTTAAGGTAAAAGACAAGAATTAAATCCTATATCCTATCCCTATATGTAGTAGGTGTAATAATAATAATATTAGAAAATACCTCCAATTAGAAATGTAGCATATTTCCCCTGATTTGCTGTCTCTTTCCTCATCAGCAGGCATTGCATGACCTCAGGTATCCATGGCTACGACCACTGATATAGTGAGTTAGCTAGTTGCTAGTGGTCGTAACCATGGATACCTAAAGTCCTGCAATGCCTGCTCATGAGGAAAGAGACATAGCGAATCAGAAAAACTATGCTAGGTTTCTAAGTGGAGGTATTTGCTAATATAATTATTATTACACCTACTACATATTAAGGATTACTGTGACAATAAAACGCTATAAACAGAGGTAGGTACAAAAAATAGGAAAAAGTATAGTACTCACACTGAGGCGTTTCTCCGGTTCCACCTCTATCATGCCTCTCAGCAGGTTCTGACAGTCTGGTGGAATAAAATGCGGCATGTGAAATACACCACGTTTCACCTTCTCTAGAAGCTGGCGCAAGTTATCATCATCAAAGGGCAATGCTCCCTGCAAAAGAAGAATTCATGAAAGATACTAATACACTGTCAGAAAATCTATGGACAGACACAATAAGATTCGGAATGACTAATATATAAAATGAAGTCACATTGTACAGCAATTATGACTAGAGTAACAAGCGGGAAAAAAATATTGCAGAACTGAAGTCACAACATGAGACTTTTATAAAACATGTCCTTTTCGTGCCCCCATAGGAATCATTGCAAATGTTTGTTTCTAGATCAAGAGTCTGTGTTGGACCACCCAGATGGCAGCCGACTCAATCAGCCTTATTGAGCCGCAAGTATTGCTTGATCTAGTAGATTGATGTTGTGTTATGGCTTCTGTTCAAACGCTGCTTCCTAAATCTATAAGATTAACATCGTAACATGGGAAATCTCATGTAGTCTGCTGCATTTTACAGTAAAATATTTAAAGAGGACCTGTTACCAGGTAAAATTTTATTCTTGCTTCTTCCCAAAACATTCCCTGTTTTTTTTTTTTTTTTTTAAATCCAACATAAGATTCCAGAGATATGGGATGTTTAATTTTGGAACTAATTTGCATTGTTGCTCACAGGATCCTCTGGGGCGTGTCTTTAGGCTGCTCTGCATAATTACCTTGTGAGCTACACCCCCTCGGTAAAGACCATAAACATTTAGCAACAAATAAAAAGGTGCAAATTTCTAGAACCGTATAGTGGATTTGGAAGAAAAAAAATAAACAAAGTGGAATACTCAGGGGAACAGCGGGAATAAAATAAGAGCAAAAATTGGCCTCTTTTTATCTGGTAACAGGTCCTTTTTAACCTCTTAATGACCAGTGCCCTACAAGTAAAGAGGACTTGTCACGAGGCAAAAAAGAGGCCAATTTTTGCCCTTATTTTTTTTAACTTGGAGCTTATCGGCAGAGGCCTTAGGAGCTAAGTCTACCCTGTTCCCGGCAGATCATGGCTCTGTCATTCAGCCATCACTGCCTTTAACAGCCGCGACTGGAGCGGAGATCCGCCCGCAGCTGTTAACCTGTTAAATGCGGCTGTAATTCTCTGACAGTGGCATTTAAAGCATACCTCCCTGGGGCACATGCTATTCTTACCGCTCATTGCTGCATCTTTGACGCTACTGCAGGGTGTGATGAATTGCCATGCTGAAGATCCTCGTGCCTGTCATGACTGTATGCCTGTGAATGCCAGCTTCTGGCTAGTGCTCATAGGAGACTATGATTTGTGCTACATACAACAATACTGTGGTAATGCTGTAAATAGTACGAGCTATCGCAGGTTCAATTCCCCTAAGGGGACTAACAAATACAGAAAAAGGTTTTAAAAAGTATGAAAAAGCGTAAAAATTTTTTTTTAATAACCCCTTTATCATTTAAAATAAAGATCTTGAAAACATCTAAAAATACACCTATGTGGTATCGCTGCATCCAAGATCAATCTATCAAAATATAAAATGTATTAACCCAATCGGTAAACTCTGAAAGTAGAAAAAAACTGAAATGCTAGAATTGCTGTTTTTTTATTATCACAACAGCTCCCCCCCAAAAAATTGAATAGTAAGCGAGCAAAACTTCATATCCACCCTTTGTAGTGGGGTGGTGTTCACACCGTGCGGTAATGAGGCAGTGACCCAGTATACTGTAGTTCAACGCAAATGTCTTTATTGTCCAAAAATTCACAAATGAAAAGCAAACGGTATCCTCCGGATCGCAGCCGGGGCGTCAAAACAGTCTGTATATGAGACCGATTGCGGGGCAACTACACTACAGTGTCACACTAAGGGGGCCCCAGGCGTTGTGCTTCCCTTGGCTTTGTGTTGACTTCACACAAACCGGATGTTGCAGAGCCACCTGCTCTGCAGCTTGCAAACCAACACTGACTCACCCAACCTTTGCTGCAGGGTTCTTAAATGGAATCTGTGGCCATTTGCCACTTGTAAGATGCGGCTGGAGGGACTGAACCGCCCCACTACCATCCTGTAGTTCACTCTAAAAATAAAAGCCCATGCTGGGTTTCTTAAATCTGCCTTGGGCAAATAGCTTAATCAAGTCCAAACTTACTTTTATCCTGCACTGTAACCACTGCTATGTCTGTGACTGTAATGCACTCCAGAGGCCTCAACATGCTACTATGCGCATCCTTGGCGATACATACCGACCCTCGCATATAATTCCCCTCACACCTCAAATACTATCAATAAAAACATCAGATCGCCCTGTAAAAAATAAGCAGTCACAACTCCATGAACCGCAAATTGAAAAGGTTACGGGTCTTGGAAAATGGATACATATGCAGAATTTCAGAATTTTTTTTCCAGATTTTAATGAAAAACAAAAAACAAAGTACATTTTGTATCAATGCAATTGTACTGACCTGAGGAGTAACATTTCCAGGCAATTTTTAGTGCACATTGAACACCATAAAACACCCCAAAAAAACAAATACGGGATTGCGGGGGGGAGGGGGTTTCTTCGCAATGTCATAGCATTTTCCAGTAAATTATATGGTAATATCAATGGTGTCGTTCAAAAGTACAACTCGTCCCGTAAAGAATAAGCCATCTTTATGACTATGTGGATGGAAATATAAAAAAGCTATGGCACTTGGAGGAAGGAGAGGAAAAAAAACACAATCGCAAAAGGGAAAAATCGCTTGGTCCTTAAGGGGTTTTGAAGAACATCTCTATTTTGTCACCTCCACATAAATATCAGGACCCAAGGTTTCCTACCATTACCCAGGTCGTCATGCTGCCTCCATTGGCTTGTGCACATCCCGTGGTGCATATTGATGCACCACAGGTCACCCTCTTCCATTACTCCATGGTCCAGGTCTCAGGCATGGTGGTGGTGGACATAAGATAATAAAGGTCACCTGCCAGAGGTTTCAATGTTACTTCATAGCTGATCGGTGTATTTCCCTCTAGAAAAACCTGTGTCTGTGCTTGTCGTAAAAATATGTTGTAATCCATGGGGAAAAACCAACAGCTACTCAGATCAAAATATTGTTCTGCGTTATGGACCGTAATGAACCCGTGTGCATAAAGCGAATATTCAATGTGTTCTTGTTCTTACTTGGGTCAGTATGGCTGCCTATCCTCGTTACCTCCAGAAATCTAGACCTCTCATCCACTTATTGTAACATGCTTGCACATTCTAAATATGACCAGAACTTATCTAACCCCAAGTCATCCCTCCATATGAAGAAGGAATGTTAACCTCCAAATTTCTGTGTTGATCTAGTTTTGCCTTTTTCCTCTTCAGCTTTCTTACTAAAATTTTCATACCTTAAATGGGATATCGGAGACTTTGTGAAAAACAATGTGTCTAAGCACTAACCAGCAGATAGTTGCTACAAACCTGCCTGTTATGCTGGATGTCGTTCAATGCTGGCAAGTAGACTGCTCTTGTTGGCAATTCAGCTGCCTGTGCTGATGTCACATCGATAGAGCTTCTTTTCTACTCGATTCTGTTGATGGGTTCGGGACAGGACTTCGACGTCACACTGATTGACGGCCGAATTCACTGTGCCTAAATGAGAAAGAAGTTGCTGCTCTGTCGACATGAAGTCAGCAGAGACAGCTGAATTCCTGGCAGGAGCAGTCTGTGACCGCTCTGTGCCGGCAATGAACAATGCCACGCACAACAGGCAGGTAGGTAGGAGCTATCCGTCAATTTGTGAAAAACAAAAAGTGTGCTTAAGCACTAAGCCAGGGATATCCCCTTTAAGGCAGACTAGATACTTAACGTTGCCTTGGGATATTATAGTTATGCTGTGCATTTTGATCTCTATAAATCAATATCCCAAAAGAAAATTTGTATTTTACCCCTGAGCTAAGAACGCAAGCAAAGCAAAGCTAGACAACATAAAGAAAAATATGCGCTAGAATTAATTTGTAAGAAAAAAAAAAGTGTCTACAGCGTAAGATTTCCGATAGTCAAGAGGCAGAAGAAGTCAACAGGAATGTTACGGTTGTGTGAAATTTTCCATTGATTACTATTGGAGTAGATAATGACATGGCACACCGCTGCAGCTTTGGGATCCATTGCGTCTGAGATACTTTGTGTTGTAGGCATCATGACATTTCCATAAGGCCCACCATCACGCCCAAGTCACCAGTCGCATCTACTGCCATATGCTACACCCACTTTTATAAAATTATTCCAGTATAATATGACTATTAATAGTAATACTGAGAAACAGGAACAGGAAAGGTACCTACCACAAGAAGTGCAAAGAGGATGACTCCACAGCTCCATACGTCAGCTCTGCGCCCATCGTATTTCTCCCCCTTATAAAGAAAAAAATCGTACATGTTTATTACTTGCGACGTAGGTGGGAAGATTCGTAAGTGGTTAGTCTGGAAAAGTTGAGTGAAAACCCCTAAAACTTTAAAGCTACTTTCACACATCCTTGTGACCTCACCATCCGTGATGGCATCATCTGATTTGCTTCCATTTTTTTCACATGCTATTGTAAAATTTTAACGAGATAGACTGTATGAGTTTTTATCTATCCATTGACTCTTGACAATGAGTCAATTAAGAGAAATGAAACACAGATGGAGAATTGAAGTACAAAGTCCGCCCTCCTTATTTGAGTCGTTTTGTACGGATCCTCATAGATTTTAATGGCTGAGATGGGGAGAATAGGACGCGCTCTGAGTCTCATGGATCACGGACATGGATCACTTTTTATAACGGATGTGTTCATAACTCAAAGTAACTTTACGGTTCATCGTTTTGTTAGAGAAAGAAAAAAGGACAGCTCTATGGTGTGACGCACACGGATGTGTGAATGTATTTATAAAAAAGACCCTGTAATGTAAAGAACATTGGCTGTCACTCCGCCTGACCAAAAACAGATATATAATAATAAACTGGAGAAAATGTGATGACTCCATAATTTATATTTGCTGATAATTTTCTGGTTGGTTAAGATTTAGATAATTAAGAATTGCTGTGTTATCGCTATTATTAGGCTGTACATAGCTGAGAGAGCCGCAGAACAGTGGTAGGCAATTAAAATTATGGAAATGTTACTACTTCTGCAAAAAAAAAGAATAAAATTCACATTATATTATGAAATCTGTCGCCAGGTTTTTGACAGTTAATCTGAGAGTAGCATAATGTAGAGGCTGAGACCCTGATTCCAGCGATGTGTCACTTATTGGGCTGCTTGCTCTAATCACTGTTTTATCAGGAGGAGATTATCACAGGACTAGTAAACATTCTGCCAGTTAGTCCAACCCCACCCCCACCACTGATTGGCAGCTTTCTACTTATTCACACAGAAAGCTGCCAATCAGTGTTGTGGGTGGGGTTATACAGGGCTTCGCATTCAGAGAACTGGTAAATCTGTGCTAGATAAAACAATAGTTTTACCAAAATTGCAGCAAGAAGCCCAGGAAGTGATAAATCGCTGGAATCAGGGTCTATGCCTCTATGTTACGCTCCTTTCAGATGGGGTAGCAAAAACCTGGTGATAGATTCCCTTTAAAGGGTTATTTCCGAACATTAAGGCTAAAAGTTAAAAGTAATTTTTATATTAATATATATATATGTTAATCTACACAAAAAATTAAAGCAAAAAATTAAGCATGTTGAAAATATTAAGTTACAATTCATCCACTTTGCTGGTAATATAAAGGGAAGTAGATATTACACGAGTAAAATCCGCACCAAATACACAACATGTGAACCTAGGCTAAAAGTTGTTACCTCTCAATTCCTATTCTGTGCACAGGTGATAACTTTTAATGTTGAATACATGTGGGAGTGCAAGTGAAAAGTGCACAAATAGGGTGATATAATAGGGGCCCAATGGGATATAACAGACACACGAGTAGAACTGCTAGCCTGGAAATGTTGCGGTAAGGCACAACTCCTGTAAAGATATTTAATCCAGCTGCTGCTGCTCCGTGGCTTGGAGAGGTAAATCTCCAAGGTATATTGCAAAAATGGATAAAATACAGTTTTGGGGGGCTGTGCTACTGGAAATGAAGATTCTTCAGACGAGATAACAGGAAGATTTTTATTTCCTACACATTATTTTCTGACTCATTTTTCAAGGCAAATACCAGAATGACCCTGAAACTAGGAATAAAAATGCTCCTGTTATCTCGTCTGAAGAATCTTCATTTCCAACAGCGCAGCCCCTCCAACCGTGCTTTATCCATTTCTGTAGCGCAGCCCCTCCAACCGTGCTTTATCCATTTCTGTAGCGCAGCCCCTCCAACCGTGCTTTATCCATTTCTATAGCACAGTTCCTCCACCCGTGCTTTATCCATTTCTGTAGCGCAGCCCCTCCAACCGTGCTTTATTCATTTCTGTAGCGCAGCCCCTCCTTATCCATTTCTGTAGTACAGCCCCTCAAACTGTGCTTCATTCACTTCTGTAGCGCAGCCCCTCCTACCATGCTTTATCCATTTCTGTAGCGCAGTTCCTCCAACCGTGCTTTATCCATTTCTCTAGTGCCGCCCCTCTAACCGTGCTTTATTCATTTCTGTATCACAGCCCCTCTAACCGTGCTTTATCCATTTCTGTAGCGCAGCTCCTCTAACCGTGCTTTATCCATTTCTGTAGCGCAGCCCCTCTAACCGTGCTTTATTCATTTCTGTATCACAGCCCCTCCAACCGTGCTTTATCCATTTCTGTAGCGCAGCTCCTCTAACCGTGCTTTATCCATTTCTGTAGCGCAGCTCCTCTAACCGTGCTTTATCCATTTCTGTAGCGCAGCTCCTCCAACCGTGCTTTATCCATTTCTGTAGCGCAGCTCCTCTAACCGTGCTTTATCCATTTCTGTAGCGCAGCCCCTCTAACCGTGCTTTATCATTTCTGTAGCGCAGCTCCTCTAACCGTGCTTTATCCATTTCTGTAGCGCAGCTCCTCTAACCGTGCTTTATCCATTTCTGTAGCGCAGCTCCTCTAACCGTGCTTTATCCATTTCTGTAGCGCAGCTCCTCTAACCGTGCTTTATCCATTTCTGTAGCGCAGCTCCTCTAACCGTGCTTTATCCATTTCTGTAGCGCAGCTCCTCTAACCGTGCTTTATCCATTTCTGTAGCGCAGCCCCTCTAACCGTGCTTTATCCATTTCTGTAGCGCAGCACCTCTAACCGTGCTTTATCCATTTCTGTAGCACAGCCCCTCTAACCGTGCTTTATTCATTTCTGTATCACAGCCCCTCCAACCGTGCTTTATCCATTTCTGTAGCGCAGCTCCTCTAACCGTGCTTTATCCATTTCTGTAGCGCAGCTCCTCTAACCGTGCTTTATCCATTTCTGTAGCGCAGCCCCTCTAACCATGCTTTATCCATTTCTGTAACACAGCCCCTCCAACTGTGCTTTATCCATTTCTGTAGTGCAGCCCCTCTAACCGTGCTTTATCCATTTCTGTAGTGCAGCCCCTCTAACCGTGCTTTATCCAATTCTGTAGCGCAGTACCTCCACCCGTGCTTTATCCATTTCTGTAGCGCAGTGCCTCCACCCATGCTTTATCCATTTTTGTAGCGCAGACCCTCCAACCATGCTTTATCCATTTCTGTATCACAGCCCCTCCAACTGTGCTTTATCCATTTCTGTAGCGCAGCTCCTCTAACCGTGCTTTATCCATTTCTGTAGCGCAGCCTCTCCAACCGTGCTTTATCCATTTCTGTAGCGCAGCCTCTCCAACCATGCTTTATCCATTTCTGTGGCACAGCCCCTCCAACTGTGCTTTATCCATTTCTGTAGCGCAGCCCCTCCAACTGTGCTTTATCCATTTCTGTAGCGCAGCTCCTCTAACCGTGCTTTATCCATTTCTGTAGCGCAGCCCCTCCATCTGTGCTTTATCCATTTCTGTAGCGCAGCCCCTCCAACCGTGCTTTATCCATTTCTGTAACTTTTTATGTTGGGCATAACCCCATGAGTAATGTGGAATATAATATATATGTGATACAGTTGTCACCGCTAACTATTTCCATTGTGAAACTCAGCAGGGGAAGAGCGCTTATTTTTCATATTTTTGTAATGTAAGGGACTATCATTTTTACGCACAATAACTACATATTGAAAGCGAGAGCGCCATGATGTCAGATACTTATGTACATCAATGACTTCTATATGATACTTTTAGATAATCAGGAACAGGCACAATCCTCATGTGACTAAAGTTCCTTTTGTCTATATTGTTCTTGCATATCAGTTTTATGCCGCCAAAGCTAAAATGAGGGTAATGTGATCTCTGAGAATTAAAACCTCTATTCCCCAAACAGCCACTACAGCTGAAGAATGCACTGAGGAAAGACAATGACATAATCAGCAGCGAGCGCATGAGTAGCCGATATGTCAGCAAAATGCCAAGAAATAAGGTTTTTGCTGTACGAGAGATATTACTGTATATGTGGACACTACATAATATAATATCTAATATTGATATATCTGTACACCCATCTTTAAGGGGAATCTGTTTTTTGCTATTTAATCTGAGGGCAGCATAATGTAGGGGCAGAGACCCAGATTACAGCAATGTGTCACTTATTAGCTGTACAATCAGTGTTTTCTCAGCAGGAGATTATCATTAGAGGACTAAGGGTACTGTCACACTCTGCAACTTTCCAACGATCACAACCAGCTATACGACCTGGCCGTGATCGTTGGAAAGTCGTTGTGTGGTCGCTGGGGAGCTGTCACACAGACCGCTCTCCAGCGACCAACGATGCCGAGGTCCCGGGTAACCAGGGTAAACATCGGGTTACTAAGCGCAGGGCCGCGCTTAGTAACCCGATGTTTACCCTGGTTACCAGCGTAAAAGTAAAAAAAACAAAACCGTACATACTCACATTCCGGTGTCCTTCAGGTCCCTTGCCGTCTGCTTCCCGCTCTGACTGAGTGCCGCCGTAAAGTGAAAGCAGATCACAGCGGTGACGTCACTGCTGTGATCTGCTCTTACTTTCCGGCCGGGAGTCAGTCAGAGCGGGAAGCAGACGGCAAGGGACCTGAAGGACACCGGAATGTGAGTATGTACGTTTTTTTTTTTTTTTACTTTTACGCTGGTAACCAGGGTAAACATCGGGTTACTAAGCGCGGCCCTGCGCTTAGTAACCCGATGTTTACCCTGGTTACAAGCGAACGCATCGCTGGATCGCTGTCACACACAACGATCTAGCGATGACAGCGGGAGATCCAGCGACGAAAGAAAGTTCCAAACGATCTGCTACGACGTACGATTCTCAGCAGGATCCCTGATCGCTGCTGCGTGTCAGACACAGCGATATCGTATGGATATCGCTGGAACGTCACGGATCGTACCGTCGTAGCGATCAAAGTGCCACTGTGTGACAGTACCCTTAGTCTCAAATGCAGACCAGTCCAGCTAATCTGTTGAACACCGCCCCCTTCACTGATTGGCAGATTGCTGACAGTATACACAGGAAGCTGCCTATCAGGGCTATGGTTGGGGTTATACATAGCTCAGAAATCATACTGTAGCTCTGCTGCATCTACATGAGACAAAACAGGAATTCTATCAAAACTGCACCAAGCAGCCCAGTAATTGCTGAAACCAGGGTCTCTGTCTCCACATTATGCCGCTATTATTTATTTATATAGCACCATTGATTCCATGCTGCTGTACATGAGAAGGAGTTACATCACAATACAGATATCACTTACAGTAAACAAAACTAACAATGACAGACTGGTACAGAGGGAAGAGGACCCTGCCCTTGCGGGCTTACATTCCGCAGGATTATGGGGAAGGAGACAGTAGGTCGAGGGTTGCAGTAGCTCCGATGGTGTTGAGGTGGCCGTGTGGTCTTTACAGGCTGTAAGTGCAGCGCCCCAGAGTCCTGGTCGTTGCAGTACTGTGGCTCCGCCACTATGGGGAGCCATGGTGCGTCCGATGGCACTGAAGGAGTTCATCTGATCAGGTATCACAGACACCAATACATTTCACAGCCGGGCCTCCGGGGGGAGCTAAGGGTTCTATTCATTAGGCCACTCCCCACCATAGTGGGTAAACTGGGGGTCAGGCAGGAAGTTAGATCAGAAAGCTGACTGGATTGGACGAAGCAACACCTAGTGGCAGAGGGTGTTGTGGAGGAAGAGACAGTAGGGTCTCTGTCAGGGGTGGGATCCTGACAGAGGCTTGGCATTGGAAAGAACGTAACGGGTCCGCGCCAGCTCCGGGAAGCGGCGGGACCCAAGAAAGGACTAGAAGCGAGATAGATTGTGCTGAGTGAGAAACGAGATCAAGCAATAGGAGAATTCCAGTAGGGGTCGTGCTGTAAGACCGGAGCAACACCCTACTGAGGCGCATTACCGGTGGCCGGAACGCCGAGGGAGTATTATAACATTCAGCTTCAAGCAATACTCTAAACAGCGGCAGGACAGTCAGTTTAAGGCGGGCTGTCTAACACATATCACCTATGAAGTCTTGGGAGGCAATTGCGGGAGAGGGGCGTCTCTAGGGTCCCGGAAGAACTCCAGGCCTATCCGACAAACGGGTGCCGTTCCAACTGTAACATCAGGAAGGGACGGAAGATTAGAAGAACATCATTTAATCGAGTTGTGAGGGAACTTAAGAAACAGACACAACGGTTGTGGGGTACTTTCCGTAAGCACAGCAGGGAAGGACTACAACACATAGCGCTAAGAAGGAAGGCACCGATTTCCACCTGTGAAGTGAACTCTGGAGGTGCCATTGGACCGGCCGGACTTGCGCAGCCTGGTGAACCGTATTCTGGACTGAGGTCTCAGAGATCTCCAGTAAAGAGGTAAAGAGACTGCAACCTGGTGTCCTCGTTATTTACCGCGACCTGCACCTCACAACTGCACCGTTACAACACGACTTATTGCACCGGACGTCCCCCACTGACAGACAGGGCCACGGACCGGGTCTAGCCACCGTGACAACCCCAGGACTGAGACCTAGAGGCTCGGCCCCGGGTACCCCTCGGCCCTGCGGCGGTGTGGGGGCGCTCCATAAGCTTTTTTTGAAGAGGTGGGTTTTCAGGTTTCTTTTGATGGATCCAAATGTGGTGGATAACCGGACGTGTTGGGGCACAGAATTCCAGAGGATGGGGGATATTCGGGAGGTCTTGGAGGCGATTGGGTGAGGAGCGAATAATCGTGGAGAGAAGGTCTTGGGAGGACCAAAGATTACGTGAGGGAAGATATTGAGAGATTAGTTTGGAAATATACGGAGGAGAAACGTTATGGATGGCTTTGTAGGTCAGTGTTAGTAGTTTAAATTGGATACGCTGGAAAATTGGGAGCCAGTGAAGGGATTTGCAAAGAGGGGAAGCAGGAGTGTAGCGAGGAGACAGATTAATTAGTCAGGCAGCAGAGTTAAGGACGGACTGGAAGGGTGCGAGAGTGTTAGAAGGTAGGCCACAGAAAAGGATGTTGCAGTAGTCGAGGCGGGAGATGATTAGGGCATGCACAAGCATTTTGGTAGAGTGAGGTTTGAGGAAAGGACGGATTCTGGAAATATTTTTGAGCTGGAGGCGACAGGAGGTGGCGAGAGCTTGGATGTGCGGTTTGAAGGACAGGGCAGAGTCAAAGGTTACTCTGAGGCAGCGGACTTCCGGTACAGGGGAAAGTGTGATTTCATTTATTTTGATAGATAGATCAGGTAGGGAAGATATGCGAGATGGAGGAAAGATAATTAGTTCAGATTTGTCCACGTTGAGCTTGAGAAGGGAGAGGAGAAGAAGGAGGATATGGCTGATAGACACTCTGGGATTCTGGAGAGCAGAGAGGTAACATCTGGGCCAGAGAGGTAGATCTGAGTGTCATCAGCATATAGATGGTACTGGAAGCCATAGGACTTTGAGTTGTCCCAGGCCAAGTGTATAGACTGAGAAGAGTAAGGGTCCCAGGACAGAGCCTTGAGAGACACCAACAGAGAGGGGGTGAGATCAAGAGGTAGTATGGGAGTAGGAAACGCTAAATGTGCGGTTGGTAAAGTATGAGGAGATCCAGGATAGGGCGAGGTCTTTGATGCCAAAGGAGGAGAGGATCTGTAGTAGGAGGCAGTGGTCAACTGTGTCGAAGGAAGAGGACAGATCTAGAAGGAGGAGTACAGAGTATTGTCCGTTAGCTTTGGCTGTAAGTAGGTCGTTAGTAATTTTGGTCAGGGCAGTGTCAGTGGAATGGTGGGAACGGAAGCCAGATTGTAGGTTGTCGAAGAGAGTTAGATGCAAAGTGAGAGGAAAGTTCAGAGTGGACGTGCTGCTCAAGGAGTTTGGAAGCAAATGGGAGAAAAGATATGGGGCGATAGCTGGGTATAGCATTCGGGTCAAGGGATGGCTTTTTAAGGATAGGTGTGATTGTGGCATGTTTGAAAGCAGAGGGGAAGGTACCAGAATTTAGTGATCGGTTGAAGAGGTGGGTTAGGGATGGGATTAGTGTGGTTGTGAGGTTGGGGTTGGGGGTTGCTATCACATTCCATAGCAAAAATCTGCTGACAGATTTGCTTTAATAGCTCAATTTATATAGTGGGTGCAGATTTTGAAGTTGTTCCTGCACCCTGGTTGTATCTCTGCCACATATGAAGACACCAATATTATAAATGGCATACAGATTTTTCATTATGGCTCAGAAGCTTCTGGTAGATGCTGATCGTACGTCTGGTGTCCTCATCTATATCGAGAACAGAAAAGCAGAAGTAGATGCACATACAGTACTATCCCTCTATTCATTTTTATAGGAGCTGCAAACATTCCCCTGCACACTTGTAGATATGCCATAAAGGTGTAATGGGAATATCCCTGTAAGCTTGTGACCATATGTCACTTGCATGAGCCAGACCTGCCGTTTCATGCTCCCCCCAATCCTTATTGATAAATTGTCATCCATGTATTTTCTTTTCTTATTTGCACTTTCATAGGAAGCTAATTTACAAAATGTCACTTGCATCTTGTAAACATCTCCAAAGTTCAACCTTTTCTCACCTTTGACACTGCAAAAACTCTGTTGCTCTTAATCATTTTTGTCTGGACTACTGCAACTTTCCATTGATCAGTTTCCCTCTAACCAAACTTTCTCCTCTCCAATCCGTCCTGAATATGTCATCCAGAGTCACATTTCTGTCCAGCTGTTTCACCGATACCTGCACCCTGTGCCAGTCATTGCACAGGTTGCCCATCAACTACAGAATACAATACAAACTTATCTCTGTCACCCACAAAGCTCTCCACAGTTCTGCACCTCCCTATATCTCCTCTCTCTTCTCTATCATTCAACCTGTGTTCTCCATTGTGCAACTGATCTAAGGCTAAAGTCCTCCGAAATCCAAACTTCTCACTTCTGTCTCAAAGATTTCTCTCAAGCTGCACCAGTTTTCTGGAATGCACTACCCCGGACAAACCAGCTAATATTTGGCCCCCACATTTTTAAGCATGCTTTAAAAACACTCTGTACTGTCTTTATTGTCTGTACATGTCGTCGCTTAATTGTCAAGTTCTGCGGAAAATGTTGGCACCATATAAATAAAATTATTCCTCAATCAGATTTGAGTGTATGTGAAGAATCTGCACCAGACAGAAAGCCCAGATGTACATGGGAAGAAGATGCCAACTCCGTGCAGATGTTGCCTCGGCCAGATGTGTTCATGTCTCTGGTGCCAGAAACCAAGTCAATGTGCTGCCAAGTTTCACTGTCAAATACGTTGAGTGTATTAGTGATATTATTTTATATATTTTGCTTTATTTCCTATTTTTACCACTTTTCTGTTTTGTTGCATGAAGACATGGGCATTTTACGCTAACTCTATCCTCGAAACTACATCTAGTTGTATTGCCAGTAATATTGTTTCGTTGTGGCCATATTTAGTACCACTCATCACGTGCCAGTCCGCCCAATGATTGCCTGGTTGTGTTTCCATGGGTTGTTTATGATGTAGCTGGTTTTGTCTCGCTCTGCCCTCCTCCTCTTTGTTCACCTCCTCGGCGATCTCCGCAGGAGCACATGTCCTCATTCTTTACACTCGCTGGCGTCTCCTTCCATTCTGTTACTATTGGCATGCCGCTCCTCACCTCTGCTCTGATATCACACCTTCTGTTTCTGGCTGATATCTTTCTTTCGCTCGATGGCTGCTCTCTTATGAGGGGGCCTATTAATGTTAGGATTTCTGCCTTTTTTGGCTGAAAGTTTATTAAACACTTGGCGTGTGCTTTTATGACAACCGTTACATTTCTTTCTTGGAAAGTTTCTCTCTGACAATTTTTCTGTTAGCCAAGACCTGCAGGGCGCCAGCTCTCTACCGAATTGTTGTGTGCAGAAGAGACCCCCCATTCTCTTTATTGGAGGTGGTCCCACCATTGGCATACAGAATCTATCACCTATGATAAATATCAATAGTAAAAAAGAAACTTTAGGCTTCTTTCCACACTTAATATCCATTTTTATTTTTTTATTTTTTTTTTATTTAACAATTAGAAAAAATAAAAAAATTGCTAAAAATGCAAACCCCACCCTTTCCAAACAAGGTTTGTATATATGGCCCATATTAATGCATTATAACTCTAAAGCAAATCTGTCACAAAATTTGCCAATACAAACCCTATACATTATTAAATAGACCTCTTACACCTGATGGGGCTGATGTACTTGCTCTGATAATCCACATCAGAATGGCTCTTTATTACTTTTTCTACATGTCCTCCTAAATATGGAAATTTATTTTTAAATCCGCAATTCTTTTTATGGATTTTCACCATGAATTTTATTTTTTGCTATGTGAAATCTGCAGCAAAATTTGCCAGTAGATCAAGGGGCTGGGACAGAATCCACTACATATTTTTATTGTTGCTTTTCAACTGTCCTTTAAAAAATAAAAAAATCATAAATTAATAAATGTCAAAATAAAAAAAACTTTATAATATATCTTATTGGAAATACTTCTTTCTCTTCCCGGACTGATCATTCATTCTCAAAACTCTCAAATCATAGATACAATTTGTAATCAGTGAAAACAGATTTTCCCTTTACTGATAGGAGACGACAGTTGGTGCTTATAATATTCTATGGAGAACTGTGTCAGGAGAACTTGCCGAAAAATTCCTCTAGCTCCGCCCCTTCTCCATCGAACTTTAAAAGCACCAACTGTCATCTCCTATCTCTGTAATAAGCAATCTGTTATCACTGAATACAGATTTTACCAATGGATTGAGAGAGAAAGATCAACCCTGGAGGAGAAAAAAGCAGATTTCTCTGCGACTTCCACTGTGGCCTCCTCTGCGGCCTCCTCTGGAGTGCAGACGAGCCAGTGTCACATAAGCTGTGGAGGGGAGTTACCATACCATATGGGTCACGTTGTATGACACACTATAATCCATGATGTCTGCAGATCTTTTCCCTCTGGCCTCCTGGCGAATGACATACAACGTTTGCAAATCTTTCAGTCCGCCTTGCTCTGTATGAACAGAAAGGACAACCCCCATCTTCCTTAAATCCACCTATTTTACAGTGGCGTCATAGTCCCAAAATTGGCGCAACACCACTTTTGGAATTTTCTTATTCCTTTCTCAGCTTCATTTAGTAAACAAATATCAATTAAAGGTGAGCGCGTCCTTACGGAGCAGCGTGGTGCTAACAAGCACTGGCTCTTGATCTGGTTGCCACATTGGCTCCCGTGTTTAACCCCTTAACCCCCGGAGGTATTTTTGTTTTTGCATTTTCGTTTTTCACTCCCCTCCTTCCCAGAGCCATAACTTTTTTTTATTTTTCCGTCAATATGCCCATGTGAGGGCTTTTTTTGGGACGAGTTGTACTTTTGAACAACACCATTGGTTTTACCATGTCGTGTACTAGAAAATGAGAAAAAACTGCGGTGAAATGGCAAAAAAAGTGCAGTCCCACACTTGTTTTTTGTTTGGGCTTTTTGCTAGGTTCACTAAATGCTAAAACTGACCTGCCATTATGATTCTCCAGGTCATTATGAGTTCATAGACACCAAACATATCTAGGGTTTTTTTTTATGTAAGTGGTGAAAAAAATTCCAAACATTGCTTAAAAAAAAAAAAAATTGTTCCATTTTCCGATACCCGTAGCGTCTCCATTCGTCGTGATCTCGGGTCGGGTGACGGCTTATTTTTTGAGTGCCGAGCTGACGTTTTTAATTATAACATTTTGCTGCAGATACGTTCTTTTGATCGCTAATACCGTTATTGTATTTTAATGCAATGTCACGGCGATCAAAAAACGTAATTCAGGAGTTTTTACTTTTTTTCTCGCTACACTGTTTAGCGATCAGGTTAATCCTTTTTTTTATTGATTGGGCGATTCTGAATGCGGTGATATCAAATATGTGTATGTTTGATTATTTCTTTTATTGTTTTATTTTGAATGGGGCAAAAGAGGGGTGATTTGATTTTTTTTAATTTTTTTTAATAATTTTAAAAACATTTTTTTACTTGTGGCATGCTTCAATAGTCTCCATAGGAGACTAGAAGCTGCCATAGCCTGATTGGCTATGCTACATAGAGGCCATTATCAGATCGCCTCTATGTACTGAAATTACTCACTTGCTATGAGCGCCAACCATTGGGCGGCGCTCACAGCAAGTCAGCAATGTGGATGGTGATTCCACCGGCGGCTGTTCCGGTCACATGTCAGCTGTTCAAAACAGCCGACATGTACTGGGAAAGAAGTGGGCTCACTGCCGGAGTCCACATCAAAGGGAGGGAGTCCAACATCAGCGTAAATGTACGCCCGATGTCAGAAAGGGGTAAAGGAAATGTCAATTACTTTACTTTATATTTTGTGATTATTTTTTCCACTGAAATTATCTTAAATCAAATCTGTCAGTAGAATTCTATATAATCTGATAATCTGAGAGCAGCATGATGTAGAGGCTGAGACTCTGATTCCAGTGATCTGTCATTTACTGCGTTTTGTGTTGCTGTTACAATAAGTGTTTTATCAGCAGGAGATTATCACTATAGGACTAGGTGTCTCATGCCTCCTTGTCCAACCACGCCCCCACCACTGATTGGCAGCTTGCTGTCAATATAAAGTGTACACAGAAAAAGCCAATCAGTGGTGTAGGCGGGGTTACACAGAGCAGCAGGACTAGGAGGCACCAGACACCTTGTCCTGTAGTGATAATTTCCTGCTGATAAAACACTGATTTTGTTGAAACAGCAACAGATAGCTTAATAAGTGATGCATCACTAGAATCAGTCTCTGTTCCCACATTGTGCTGCTCTCAGGTTACATAATAAAAACATGCTGACAAATTTCCTTTAAAGGGTTGACTAAGGAAGCCATTACTTTTTCAGCTACCCAAAACTATTGCAAAAAAAGATTATTTTGCTGCTGTCAGATAAACTGTATTATTTAATGGGAGATATAGTATTACACACAGACACACGAGTGACTGTCAAAAAGAAATTTCACCCATTTGCAAACTTGCCAGCAGTCTCAAAAATAAAAAACAACAACATTTTTTTCATTAAATTTTTTAGTGTATTTTTACATGTGTTTTTATGTTAGCTGTGGATTTTGTCTCCTTTATGTAAAACATAGATATGTCCGGTAAGTTAGCTTTGGTAAAACTTTATCAATACAGACAACATTTTTTTAGCCCCGAGTTCATTAAAACTGGCATTTTTTTAACTGATGAGAAAAGTTTTTCAATCTGGCAAAGTGAATTAAAATTCAAAAATTCTTTATTGTAACTTTATTAAAATAGTAACGTTGGCATAGAAAAAAAATCTGACGCATTCCGAGTCTGGATGACTGTTGTAATTTTCATCACTTGGAACAAAGCTTTATCCGTGCACAGAGGAGAGGATTGCCCAGGAAGCAGGTTGGCCAACATCCATCCCCATATCTGATGGGGTGAGCTGTATCTATCAACTTTTTATATTAATCACATTTGTGTACTCCAGTCTTCATAAAATGAGTGCTGGAGTAAGATGTGCCAAATTCATTAAAGGCTTTTCCCCCCATTTGAGAATACTTTTAGGTATAAGGTATGAAACAATCATGCTAGTACGTGGCCGGCGTTCATAGGAGACCATGATTACTGGTAGCACAGGTGATGGGACGATCGGAGCTTCTCTATTAAATACAGTAAGAAGTAAAAAAAACTTAAAAAAAAACACAAAAGTTGAAATCACCCCCCTTTTGTCCCATTAAAAAATAAAACAATAAAAAATACACATTTGTTATTAACTTATTCAGAATTATCAGATCTATGAAAATATGAAATAAATTAATCCAATCGGTAAACGGCGTAACGATAAAAAAAATCAAAACGCCAGAATGACGTTTTTTTGGTTGCCGCAACATTGCAATAAAATGTAATAAGAGGAGATCAATACATTACATCTACCCCAAAATGGTATCAGTAAAAACATCAGCTCAGGGCGCAAAAAATAATCCCTCACCCGGCCACAGATGCCAAAAAATGAGACTGTTATGGGTCTTGGAATATGAAAATTAAAAAAAAAAATTTCTTTTTTTCTTTTTTTTTTTTTTTTTTTTTTTACAAATTACTGAATTTTTTTCACCACTTAAATAAGAAAAAAAAAACAAAACTAGACATGCTTGGTGTCTGCGTACACGTACTGACCTGGAGAATCATATTGTCAGGTCAGTATTATTATATATTGAATATGGTGAATAAACAAAAATTAAAAAAAACACTTTTTTTTTGCAATTTCACCACAATTGGATTTTATTCTACAGTTTTGCAGTACACTATGTGGCAGAATGAATGGTGTCATTCAAAAATAAAACTCGTCCTGTAAAAAGGCAAACCCTCATACGGCTGGGAGGGAAAGTAAATAAGATATGGCTCTTGGATGAAGGGGAGGAAAAAAAGCACAAGTGGGGTCCCAGCAGGGGGTCCTCAATGGATAGGGGCCCAGGGCAAGTGCCCGGTCTCCACCTTCCTAACGCCGACTCTGACTAGATCACATGTAAGACACAATATTCCCGAGTCACAGCAGGAAGAACTCTACTAAGGAAATCAGAAGAAGCGGAAATATCACAAGAAAGATGGAAGTCAGTACAACTTACCTTGATCACCTCTGGACATGCATAGTGAGGAGACCTGGACACAAGGGAAGGAGGCATGAAAAAATGCAAGAGAAGGAAAGACAGAAAGAAGAGGGATGTTAGCAGCAGGATAAAGTGAAGAATTGGTTAAATAGTTTCATGTTGCTAATGTAAGTCAGGAATTTCAAGTCTAGTAAATGTGGACACTACAGAATAATGGAGATGAGGGGTATGGTATCGGCTTCCGAAAAACAGATGTAGCAGAGCTCAATTTACTATTTGGCGATTTTTGGCTCCAAAAATACAGAAAACCCGTTATGTAATCATAGAAGAAAATTAGCTCTGCTATATCTGTACATGGTAGTCATGGCTCGAACCAGATGTAGATGGCGGAATTAGATCAATGAAAAATTTAATTTTTCTTTTTTTTTTTTAATTTTTGTAAAATCCATACTCACCCACAGCTGGTCTCTAGTAAACTGTCCCCGACCTGCAGCGACGCCATCCCAAAATCTGCTATCCGGATGTTGTTTTTTTCATCTAACAATAAATTTTCAGGCTTCAGGTCTCTGTGGCTGGCCAGGTGGAGAGTAAAGGGCAAAATGATTGTGGATTGGAGACAATGGGGAGACAATGGAAAGGCAAAAATTGCATTTTTTTTATTCTGCGTCGTTAAGGCATTAACTTTCTCGAAAAAAAGCCAGACCGTTGTTTTAATTTATATTTCATAAATCAATAGTACGCATGTAAATAAGCAACTTTGTAATATATCTTATGAGAGAATTCTGCTTCATTCAGTCTCAATTCATGCGTAAAATGTGCATTCAGTGAAGACAGACTTTCCCATTACTGACATAGGAGATGACAGTTGGTGCTTATAAACTTCTATGGAGGAGGGAGGAGCTAGAGGCGGAGACAGACATTCTGCTGCAAGTTCTCCTGAAATGTCAGTTACACTTCTCCATAGAATTTTATAAGCACCAACTGTCATCTCCTATCTCAGTAATGGGAAAATCCGTATTCACTGATAACAGATTTTAACCCGTAAATTGATAATTTTCTGAGATTAGTTTTCTCTACCAGATAAGATTTCTCTAATAATATATTACAAAGTTTCTTATTTTTACTTGTACTATTTATTTATGGAAAAAATACAGTTATTCTTTAACGTCTGGGAGAGCTCACTCTTTTTTTTTTTTGCTTTTGTTTTTTTTTTCTACACGTATTTTTTTTATTTCATCAACACAGCCATTTCAGAGCTTGCTTTTGTGGGCCAAGATTATTATTTTTTTTTTACGACGCTTCATTTATATTATGTACTGAAGAGAAAGGAAAAGATCCAAATGGGGGTAGAATTGTAAAAAATCTGAAATTTCGCCAATGTTTTTTTCATGATGCAGTAAAAAATGACTAAGTAATTTTGTTCTGTTGGTCAGTACAGTTAGGCTATGTTCACACAGAGCGTTTTTGCAGCCTTTTTTTAATGCAAATTAAAAGCTGTGTTTTACAGTACCAGTTAAAGCTATGGGATTTTCAGGAATCTCCTTCCTGCACACACATTGTTTTTTTTTCCTGACTGAATTGGAAAACTGCTACTTTCTTAAAAACTGCAGCATGTCACTTTTTTCAGAGTTTTTGCAGTTTTTTCACTCATAGAAAGCAATGAGTAAGTGCAAAAAAGCAGCAAAAACACAGCTAAAACATTGCCACCAGTTTTCGCTGCATTTTTAGTAAAAGAAAAAAAAACAGGATGTGAAACCCATTTATTTTTGTGACTTTCTCATCTTTAAACCAAAATGTCTTGGTCTCCTCACCTGAGAATGGCTGTTAAGATCAGTACAACTTCATTAAATTAGTGATGTGTTAAAGTGAACAATTCCTGAAATTGAACAATACCTGACCAACTCAAGGGCCCTGACCAATGTGTGAAATTGAACAATACCTGAACAACTCAAGGGCCCTGACCAATGCGTGAAATTAAAAATACCTGACCAACTCAAGGGCCCTGACCAATGTGTGAAATTTAACAAAAGCTGACCAACTCAAGGGCCCTGACCAATGTGTGAAATTGACCCATACCTGACCAACTCAAGCACCCTGACCAATGTGTGAAATTGAACAATACCTGACCAACTCAAGGGCCCTGACCAATGTGTGAAATTGAACAATATCTGACCAACTCAAAGGACCTGACCAATGCGTGAAATTGAACAATACCTGACAAACTCAAGGGACCTGACCAATGTGTGAAATTGAACAATACCTGACCAACTCACTGGACCTGACCAATGTGTGAAATTGAACAATACCTGACCAACTCACTGGACCTGACCAATGTGTGAAATTGAACAATACCTGACAAACTCAAGGGTCCTGACCAATGCGTTAAATTAAACAATACCTGACAAACTCAAGGGTCCTGACCAATGCGTTAAATTGAACAATACCTGACCAACTCAAAGGACCTGACCAATGCGTGAAATTGAACAATACCTGACAAACTCAAGGGCCCTGACCAATGTGTGAAATTGAACAATACCTGACCAACTCAAAGGACCTGACCAATGCGTGAAATTGAACAATACCTGACAAACTCAAGGGACCTGACCAATGTGTGAAATTGAACAATACCTGACCAACTCACTGGACCTGACCAATATATGAAATTGAACAATACCTGACCAACTCACTGGACCTGACCAATGTGTGAAATTGAATAATACCTGACCAACTCACTGGACCTGACCAATGTGTGAAATTGAACAATACCTGACCAACTCACGGGACCTGACCAGTGTGTGAAATTGAACAATACCTGACGAACTCAAGGGCCCTGACAATGTGTGAAATTGAACAATACCTGACGAACTCAAGGGCCCTGACCAATGTGTGAAATTGAACAATACCTGACCAACTCACTGGACCTGACCAATATATGAAATTGAACAATACCTGACCAACTCACTGGACCTGACCAATGTGTGAAATTGAATAATACCTGACCAACTCACTGGACCTGACCAATGTGTGAAATTGAACAATACCTGACCAACTCACGGGACCTGACCAGTGTGTGAAATTGAACAATACCTGACGAACTCAAGGGCCCTGACAATGTGTGAAATTGAACAATACCTGACGAACTCAAGGGCCCTGACCAATGTGTGAAATTGAACAATACCTGACCAACAAAGGGGTCCTGACAATGTGTGAAATTGAACAATACCTGATGAACTCAAGGGCCCTGACCAATGTGTGAAATTGAACAATACCTGACCAACTCAAGGGACCTGACCAAAGTGTCAAAGTAAAACGGTGCCCACCCTGCAAAATGCAATGCCAATGTGTTAGGTAAACTATTCCCGACCAATTCAACTCCCCCCTGTTGTTACATTTGTAATTATGTATTTTTTCAATAACTATTTTGTTCAGAATAGTCACTATTTTTTCAGATATAAAAAATTTTTTCCACTAAATAATTTGATCAATATGCCCTTTTTTTCCAAAAATCTTTTATGGTTTCATATGTCTTGCATTGGTGCCCTAACACCTTGCATTTTTCATGCTTGTATGGTGGAAGCAAAGCTGGACTTTGGGATCTTAAAAAATACAGGAAAATATGCAGGAAAGAAAGCCGCAAATAAAAACAGCAAAACCTGCTTCTTGTGTGCAGTTTTTTTGTTTACTGCCAATAGATCAGGTTTTGCCTGCAAAAAAAAGCAATATTTGAACATAGCCTTCCATAGGTTTTTATTTTCTAATGATGATTTGCAGGTACTAGCCGTGGTTTATTTATTGATATCATTTTGTGTCCATACAACTTTCTGATATCTTTTTAATCCATTTTTTTTCCAGGAGCAAATAAAAAACAGCAGTAATGTCATTCTGATTTTTTTTCCGATTTGACATTCAACAAATATGATATTTGCAGAAAAAGTGGGGCAAATTACATTTCTTTTTTTCGTTTTGTAACTTTACTTTTTTTTACATTTTTAGTTGTCAGCCAGGAAGGAGGCATAACCTGCCCAAACATGTTGCCACTTCTTTGTAAGACCTCATTCAGACGTCTGTTGTATTAATGCTCTCTGTTTTTCATGGATAACCTAGTACCCCTAATAGTGAATGGGGTCATTCACATGTCTGGGATTTTCCGCAGACCGAAGCATGTCTGACTTTGATCTGAGTGTTGGTTCAAAGTCAGCAATGCAAGTCTATGGGTCCGTGAAAAAAATGGGCACTGAGTCAGCATCTGAGAGTGGTCCGATTTTCACGGACTGTTACATAGAAATAGAATAGAGCTTTTTTTTTGGAGAAGTAGCTGTACATGCGTAGCTCTCTTCATTCACTTCCATGAGAGCTTTGAAAATAGCTCAGCATGCTGCAAACTGTTTACCTTATGCAAATATTACATTACCATATTTCACAAATTTACCTCTGCTTCTATATAATATTAGACTAGGTAGTTTGTTGAATGATAAAATTATTTTTTTGTCTGTACACAGTGAATCGAGTGTATTGGACAAACTACTGATGATTTTGGGGGGACACCGAAGGATTGCTCTGTTCCCCCGCTGGCCAGTCCAAGCTTGAATTTTGAAGTTTGAATCTAAAAACTGAATGTTTTTAAAAGTGAAAATATTTTAAAGAGAGCACAAACTAGTTAAATTCTTACTTTGCTAACAGCTTCCCTCCTTAGACTAAGCCCCAGGCAGGTGATGCTAAGTCTTCCTATCTAAATTTTGATATATAAATATTGCATATTTATTAAAGATAATTTAGAAACCAACTGGATTTAAAATTCAAATCAGTCTCATATCTTTAAATATAAAACATCAGACGTGAAGAAGGTCTATCAACTCTAATTTTTCGGTAGCCATGGCAATATTGTGAAAATTTTAGGTGACCCCCAGGCAATGTAGCTGAATCAAATACAAAACCCGTTGATTAGATAAGGCTCTTCGTTTTATAATATTTAAGCCCCCTCTATTATGTAATACTAATTTATTTCTGATTTTTTTTGCTGTACCCATCAGCTCGTTTTTTCAGGATTTGGAGGCTGAATGTTGTAACCTTTCCATTCACACTATCTTTAGCAAACATTTATCACGTCACTGCCCACAGGAAAAAAACAAAAGCTCTGACTCACCATATAGAGTAGCTGTGACAGAAATCAAGAGCGGATATGATTTGTCGGAAGAATTTTCGAGCCTCCTTTGGAGTTAGTCGTCCCTTTTTAACCAGATAGTCAAAAAGTTCTCCACCAGACACATGTTCAAGCACCAAATATCTAAAATAAAAAAAAAAGAATATTGAAAGATTAAATTCTATAGCGGTTATTTGTTATATAAAATAAAATTAAACTTTCAATACTTGGCAACACAGATTTAGGAAGACGTTTTTATTTAAAATAATTTTTTTTTAAGTCATTTACATTGAAAGGATTCTTTACGGTTCCAGCTTCCTGATGTACAGCCAATATGGCCAACCAGGGACATGACTAGTAAATACCTTGTTAAAGAAGTGCTTTATTCTCTACACAGAAACAGATGTAGCTGCATGGAACTCATCATTGAAAGACATTATTTTCCTAAGCTATGCATAGAATCAGGAGCTGTAATAGTAAAGAGTGTCTTTAAGGAATAATCACTGATATTCCAAGTTCTCACTAGTAACAGATTATAAAGTTCTGGAGGGCGAAGTTATATCCAGTAAATTAAGTCTCACAGTGTACATATCAGGATATATTTATAAAAGGCTTACACCAATCAGAACTAACCCAGGACAGCAGAGCGAACCCACTATATCAGAGCTAACACAGTACAGCAGAGCTAACACAGTATATCAAAGCTAATACAGTTCAGCAGATCTAAACAGTACAGCAGAGCTAACCCAGTATATCAGAGCTAATATAGTACAGCAGAGCTAACCCAGTATATCAGAGCTAACACAGTACATCAGAGCTAAAACAGTATATCAGAGCTAACCCAGTACAGCAGAGCTAACCCAGCATATCAGAGATAATACAGTACATCAGAGCTAAAACAGTATATAAGAGCTAACCCAGTACAGCAGAGCTAACCCAGCATATCAGAGCTAATACAGTACAGCAGAGCTAACACAGTACATCAGAGCTAAAACAGTGCAACAGAGCTAACACAGTACAGCAGAGCTAACCCACTATATCAGAGCTAACACAGTACATCAGAGCTAACACAGTACATCAGAGCTAATGCAGTACAGCAGAGCTAACCCAGTATATCAGAGCTAACACAGTACAGCAGAGCTAACACAGTACATCAGAGCTAACACAGTACAGCAGAGCTAACACAGTATATCAGAGCTAACATAGTACATCAGAGCTAACACAGTACATCAGCACTAATACAGTACATCAGCGCTAACACAGTACATCAGACCTAATACAGTACAGCAGAGCTAACACAGTACAGCAGAGCTAACAGAGTACAGCAGCAAGTTAACGTTGTCTTGTTACAAACATTTACAGCAACACTTCTCTCATAGTGCTGGCAGCTCGGCTGCAGAGCTTTGTCTCATTATAATTAACACAGCACAGCAGAAATGAACCTTGTCTAATAACAAACACAACAAGCACATTTGCAGTTGTCTTCTCACAGAACTTTCAGCTCTGCTGTAATACCCTACCCCCATACTGGCTGCTTGTGGGATGGAAGCTGAAGCATTATGAGAGTACACCTGTACATTTCTTTGTAATCGGACAAATTTCACATTTGCTGTATTGTGTTAGCTCTGCTGTACTGGGTTAGTTCTAATATCACTGCAGAACTGTGTGTGATTATGAGAGCAGACTGTCAGTCCTTATATGTCTCAAACTGGTAATGCTCCTTTCATTTACAATAAGCTCTGGCGGCAGATTATCAGAAAGATCTATGTCCGGCCCATAGATCTTAATAGATTATTTACATATTAAGGAAAACTTGGATTTCTTTGGGATAAAACATCAGATTGCATAAATCAAGGTATCATTTTATCCATCTTTTATGACATCTCTGCCCATGTAGACATCTTACTCAGGGGCACAGCGGGAATAAAAAATCCTAACAAATAACAATCATTTTCCCCTTTGTGGTGGAATCTCCTCGTTCTGGCACATAGGAACCAAACTACATTTTCCCCAGGTTAGTTCAGTTTGGTAGGGGGCCACAAAACAATTTTTGGGGGCTTATTCACACAAGTGACACATTTTGTGGTTCTTATCTATGGCTGTGATTGAGGTAATATTTAATGTGTTTTTACAATATTTTTTAAAAGAACAACTTCCATAATTGCATAGGAAATAAAGCAGTGATGTAATATCCCCATGTGGATACAGACTTATTATAGGATGTCCCATTATTTACAGAGTGCGCCAAAAGATATGATAGTGAAGATCTTGGTCACTAATCCTACTCTCATTGTGTCTTGGACACAGTTAGTGACAGATCAGTTGTCCAATCTAGCACAAGGGTGTGCTGAGCTGTCAGCATTTTGATAGACAGCTCAGCAATCCAATCTGAGACTGGGAGGTGCTGAGCTTCCTTCAGGTGTTCCCTGTTCTAAATGACTACCAAGCTAATTAGCTAAGCTGTTCATCCGAGATCCCTGACAGACGTAGCATTTTCTAGGTAGTTTGCCTTGTATTCCTGTGCTCTGTTTGTTGATCTATTGCTGACCTTGGACCTCATTCTGACCATCCTTTTGCCTAGCACCTTTGCTCTGATCTGCTATTTTCCTGGTATTCTGACCATGAACCATCACTTGACTTCTTTGCCTTTGTCTTTTCCCTTTGTTTACTACGTGCTCTGTTGATATCTGACCCCGGAATGTTTGACTATCCTCTTGTTCACGAGTAGTGACTAGCATCACAACCTGACTTCATAAACACCTGGTATTCGAAGAAAAGCTGCCAGAAAAAAAATCACTTACAACTGATCTACCATACCCGAAAATTCAGCCACATTTGGAAGTGATTTGACATGAACCCTTGTAAGTGAACCTAATATTCCTGGGAAGTTTGATCTCTTTCTAGTATAAAATCAGCTTAGCTATTTGACTATTTAAAGGCTGTAATAAGATAAAATATATTTATGCGCATTAGTGACCTTGAATGATTAAGATGCTTAAAGGGCTTAGCAGCTGCCTGCTTCTTTATATGGTAGAATATGGTAATTATCTCTTAGAATGAAGTCGGACATGTATCATTTATGATCCGCACATTAGTCATTGTGAAAGGATGTTCAAACAATTATATTGACCTCATTAAATTGAAGAACCCTTTTGACCCGACACCTTTTTCAGAGTGTCGATATAGAGGACGGTGGCGATAATAGCTCCCGCTTCTAAAGCGTGGGGGTGAAATAAATCATACTGTCCTGGTTTTATCATAAAGACATTTTAATTACAAAAGAGAAGTAAGGTGGGTGGTAAGGCAGAGATTCGCACTACCTAAAAAGCACAATTTGGCCTAAGAATTAGAAGGCTAAAGATAAAGATGTTTCCTGGTCATTCAAAATAAGAAAAATCACTCCTGATGGAGTTGAGTTCCATCTTAATGAGAGAAGTATTTAGAAAATCCACATATTACAGCGCTTCCTAAAACAGTAACCAAATGTTAAAGAGAATATGTCAGCAGGTTTTTTTTTTATGTAATCTGACATGTAGGGACAGAGACCCTGATTCCAGCAATATATCACTTATTTTTTTCTATTAACCCCTTCATGACCTTCGGATTTTCCGTTTTTCCGTGTTCGTTCTTCGCTCCCCTCCTTCCCAGAGCCATAACTTTTTTATTTTTCCGTCAATTTGGCCATGTGAGGGCTTATTTTTTGCGGGACGAGTTGTACTTTTGAACGAAATCATTGGTTTTACCATGTCGTGTTCGTGTACTAGAAAACGGGAACAAAATTCCAACTGTGGTGAAATTGTAAAAAAAGTGCAGTCCCACACTTGTTTTTTGTTTGGCTTTTTTGCTAGGTTCACTAAATGCTAAAACTGACCTGCCATTATGATACTCCAGGTCAGTACGAGTTCATAGACACCTATCGCCATTTTCTGATACCCGTAGCGTCTCCATTTTTCATGATCTGGGGTCGGTTGAGGGCTTATTTTTTGCGTGCCAAACCGGCGTTTTTAATGATACCATTTTGGTGCAGATACGTTCTTTTGATCGCCCGTTATTGCATTTTAATGCAATGTCGCGGTGACCAAAAAAACGTAATTTTGGCGTTTTGAATTTTTTTCTCGTTACGACGTTTAGCGATCAGGTTAATGCTTTTTTTATTGATAGATCGGGCGATTCTGAACGCGGCGATACCAAATATGTGTAGGTTTGATTATTTTTTTATTGATTTATTTTGATTGGGGCGAAAGGGGGGTGATTTAAACTTTTATATTTTTTTTTTACTTTTTTCAATTTTTTTTTAATTTTTTATTTCACTTTTGCCATGCTTCAATAGCCTCCATGGGAGTCTAGAAGCTGGCACAACACGATCGGCTCTGCTACATAGCAGTGATCTGATGTTCGCTGCTATGTAGCAGAAATGTAGGTGTGCTGTGAGCGCCGACCACAGGGTGGCGCTCACAGCTGCCGGGGATCAGTAACCATAGAGGTCTCAAGGACCTCTATGGTTACTATTCTGAAGCATCGCCGACCTCTGATCATGTGACGGGGGTCGGCGATGCGCTCATTTCCGGCCACCCGGCCGGAAGCGCCGGTTAAATGCCGCTGTCTCCATTTGACAGCGGCATTTAACCAGTTAATAGCGGCGGGTGAATCGCGATTTCACCCGCCGCTATTGCAGGCACATGTCAGCTGTTCAAAACAGCTGACATGTCCCGGCTTTGATGCGGGCTCACCGCGGAGCCCTGCATCAATGCAGGGGATCTGACCTCGGACGTACTATCCCGTCCGAGGTCAAAAAGGGGTTAATATCATTTTGTCTACCCCAAAATGATATCCATAAAGATGTCATCTCACTTCACAAAAAGCAAGTTCGGTCTATCGAATGAAAAGTAAAAATGTTACAGGTTTTGGAAAATCGTGAGGTCTTGTTTTTTTTACAAATTTACAAATCTTTTTTCATCATTTAAAAAAAAAAAAAATTATACAAGTTTAGTATTACTTTAATTGTACTGACCCGTAGAAACATGATCACATGAACTCATTTTTTCTAAGTAATGAATACCAAAAAGAGCAAAACCCAAAAAACAATTGTGGCGTGTTTTTTTTTTTTTTTTTGTAATTTTATTGCACATGGATTTTTTCCCCTCATTCTTGTGCTCTGTTTGTTGATCTATTGCTGCTTGACCTTGGGCCTCATTCTGACCATCCGTTTGTCTAGCCCCTTTGCTCAGATCCACTATCTTCCTGGTATTTTAACCTTGAGTTATCACCTGACATGTATTTTCCCTTTTTTTTTGCAATTTTATTGCACATATTTTTTTCCCCCTCGTTTTCCAGTACACTACATGGTAAAATAAATGGTACCATTTAAAATTAGATCTCGTCTTATAAAAAGAAACCCTCATACGGCTGTATTGACAGAAAAGTTAAAAGATGCCTCTTGGAAGAAGGAGAGAAAAAATGGAACCGCAAAAAAAGAAAAAAAATCACTATGTCAGTAAGGGGTTGAAGTAAATGTGCAATTTTTGAAAAAAAAATATTTTTACCTCTTTTAAATACAGTAGACTCAAAATTCTGTGCAGAATACATTTCTTAATACTTCTGTATAGAGATCGAAGCTCTATTATTTCTGATGTAAAGCTCCAAACCCTCTTCAGATATACTGAGGATCTGAACGGGGTTATCCATGATTAAGGGTCCCAGCTGGACTCGAAATGCGTGGGCCGCAGAGTCTCTATGCTGCTATTGGCTTTTCATCTATTTTACTTTTTAAACTAATTCCAAATAAAATGTGAGTTTTATAGTTTTATATTCATCCTATCTGTGGATGCTGGACCCTTCCAACCTTTCTACATCCAGCTAAGCAAATTTTTTTAAAAACAACTTACAATGACATAAAATAGTAAAAAAAGTAGTACTCACCTTACCGATCGCCGGCGCTTCCGGTCCGCTGCCCTCCAGTCCCCCGCCAATCTCTGAACTTCCTGCTTCAGTAGAGTCAGCAATGACAGCCATGATCTGCTGCAGCCAGTGATTGGCTGCAAGGGTGGAATGTCTATGCTGAGATCTCATAGCTAGAGTAAAAAGTACAGAGACCGACAGGGGACCATGGAAAGTCGGAAATAGAGCTGAAGGGCATCAGTAAAATGAGTATGACTTCTTTTATTACTTTATGAGATTCTCAGCTGTCTACAAAAACATTAAATGGACAACCCCTTTAAAAGACAGCTTACATATGGCTTTCATTTGCTACCAGACGGAGCTTCCTAAATAATGTTTTACATTGAACCCAATGATAACACAGTATGCAGTAACCTTCTAAAATCCAGGTATTTGCTACAGTGGGGAGAAAAAGTATTTAGTCAGCGACCAATTGTGCAAGTTCCCCCACTTAAAAAGATGAGAGAGGCCTGTAATTGACATCATAGGTAGACAACAACTATGAGAGACAAAATGAGAAAACAAATCCAGAAAATCACCTTGTCTGATTTGGCAAGATTTATATTTGCAAATTATGGTGGAAAATAAGTACCGTATTTGATCACTTAAAAACAGTCAAGATTTCTGGTTCTCACAGACCTGTTACTTCTTCTTTAAGAGGCTCCTCTGTCCTCCACTCATTACCTGTAGTAATGGCTCCTGTTTGAACTTGTTATCAGTATAAAAGACACCTGTCCACAACCTCAAACAGTCACACTCCAAACTCCACTATGGTGAAGGCCAAAGAGCTGTCGAAGGACACCAGAAACAAAATTGTAGCCCTGCACCAGGCTGGGAAGACTGAATCTGCAATAGGCAAGCAGCTTGGTGTGATGAAATCAACTGTGGGAGCAATAATAAGAAAATGGAAGACATACAAGACTACTGATAATCTCCCTCGATCTGAGGCTCCATGCAAGATCTCACCCCGTGGGGTCAAAATGATCACAAGAACAGTGAGCAAAAACCTCAGAACCACACGGGGGGACCTAGTGAATGACCTGCATAGAGCTGAGACCACCGTAACAAAGGCTACCATCAGTAACACACTACACCGCCAGCGACTCAGATCCTGCAGTGGCAGACGTGTCCCCCTGCTTAAGCCAGTACATGTCTGCGCCCATCTGAAGTTTGCTAGAGAGCATTTGGATTATCCAGAAGAATATTGGGAGAATGTCATATGGTGTGATGAAACCAAAGTAGAACTGTTTGGCAGAAACAAAACTCGTCATGTTTGGAGCAGACAGAATGCTGAGTTGCAGCCAAAGAACACAATACCTACTGTGAAGCATACAGGTGGCAACATCATGCTTTGGGCCTGTTTCTCTGCAAAGGTACCAGGACGACTGATCCATGTACATGAAAGAATGAATGAGTGCAAACCTCCTTCCATCAGCAAGGGCATTGAAGATGAAACGTGGATGGGTCTTTCAGCATGATAATGATCCCAGGCACACCGGCATCGCAATGAAGGAGTGGCTTCGTAAGAAGCATTTGAAGGTCCTGGAGTGGCCTAGCCAGTCTCCAGATCTCAACCCCATAGAAAACCTTTGGTTGGAGTTGAAAGTCCGTGTTGCCCAGCGACAGGCCCAAAACATCACTGCTCTAGAGGAGAGCTGCATAGAGGAAAGGACCAACATACCACCAACAGTGTGTGCCAACCTTGTGAAGACTTACAGAAAAAGTTTGACCACTGTCATTGCCAACAAAGGATATATATATCAATTCAATTCAATTCAAATTAGCTTTATTGGCAGGACTAAGTACATGTTAGCCTTGCCAAAGCATATGGTAAAAATAGGGGGTGGGGTCAGGGCCGTATTTGCCACTAGGCACTTGAGGGCACGTGCCTAGGGCGGGGACAATGCAGGGGGCGGCACCTGAGCAAGTTTAAAAAAATATATATATATATATTTATTTTTTTTTAAAGTCTGGGGTCGCCCCGCCCACCCACCTCAGTCCCGGCTGCTGCGGGGGTAGGGGGTCTCAGGTGCAGGGCCGCCATCAGGGCATTACAGCCCTGATTACTGTGTGGGGCAGAAATGGGTGCTATACCTTTAAGCAGCAGCAGGCCCAAGTGTATCACGGTCCTGACGCGGGTCATGTGACACGCTGCGCGCTCTTCTTAATGTAGGAGCACTGGAGGTGTGAGAGCCCTCAGGGATACTCCGCAGGTGACGGCACAGACAGTAAGGAGTTAACTGCTGTCAGCCCGAGGTTTTCCTGTCTCCTTGGGTAACAAGGAACCTTTCTGTGTCATCTGCGGGGGAAGTGTTTCAGTGCTGCACTTCTTGTGCTCTGCCAGTACTGTCCCCCATGTGGTGAGAAGGTGACTGGGGGGTTTGTACAGGGAGCATCAGGGGGGTCTGGTGATATTGGGGTCTCACCTCTGTGCTTGTCTGCCCCCTCAGATGTTGCCTGTCAGAGGGGGGACCCTGCTAAGGTCCACGGCTGCTGTCTGCAGGTAAGAGCCCTTCCGTCCTGTCTCAGCTGCTGTGGCACTATAAGTCTGAGCATGCACATACAGGGGAGACACAGATTGTGGTGATTTACACGTTTCAAGCTGGAAGACATTTTGCTTTTTTGTAGAGAAGCAGGACATGTTTGTGGGAGAAGATACTGAAGTCGGCGGTGAGCAAGGAGAGGAGGCGGGCAGTGTGTGAGGACTCAGAGGAAGCTGCAGAGAGGAGTGAGGTGAGAGAGGAGACGGGAGTCTGCTGATGTGAGTGAGGAGAGGGGAGGCTGGTAAGGGGAGGAGATGAGAGGCTGGTAAGGAGAGGAGATGAGAGGCTGGTGGGGGAGGCTGGTAAGGAGAGGAGAGGCTGGTAAGGAGAGGAGATGAGAGGCTGGAGAGGAGAGGAGAGGCTGGAGAGGAGAGGAGAGGCTGGTAAGGAGAGGAGAGGCTGGTAAGGAGAGGAGCGGCTGGTAAGGAGAGGAGATGAGAGGCTGGTGTGGGGAGGCTGCTGAGGAGAGGCTGGAAAGGAGAGGAGAAGCTGGAAAGGAGAGGAGAGGCTGGAAAGGAGAGGAGAAGCTGGTAAGGAGAGGAGAGGCTGGTAAGGAGAGGAGATGAGAGGCTGGAAAGGAGAGGAGATGAGAGGCTGGTGTGGGGAGGCTGCTGAGGAGAGGAGATGAGAGGCTGGTAAGGAGATGAGAGGCTGGTAAGGAGATGAGAGGCTGGTAAGGAGAGGAGATGAGAGGCTGGAAAGGAGAGGAGATGAGAGGCTGGAAAGGAGAGGAGATGAGAGGCTGGAAAGGAGAGGAGATGAGAGGCTGGAGAGGAGATGAGAGGCTGGAGAGGAGATGAGAGGCTGGAAAGGAGAGGAGATGAGAGGCTGGAAAGGAGAGGAGATGAGAGGCTGGTGAGGGGAGGCTGCTGAGGGGAGGAGATGAGAGGCTGGAGAGGGGAGGCTGCTGAGGAGATGAGAGGCTGGTCTCATGCTGTATATGGGGAGGCTGTGGGGGGCTCATGCAGTATATAGGGAGGCTGTGGGGGGCTCATGCTGTATATAGAGAGGCTGTGTGGGGCTCATGCTGTATATAGGGAGGCTGTGTGGGGCTCATGCTGTATATAGGGAGGCTGTGGGGGGCTCATGCTGTATATAGAGAGGCTGTGTGGGGCTCATGCTGTATATAGGGAGGCTGTGCGGGGCTCATGCTGTATATTGGGAGGCTGTGTGGGGCTCATGCAGTATATAGGGAGGCTGTGTGGGGCTCATGCAGTATATAGGGAGGCTGTGTGGGGCTCATGCAGTATATAGGGAGGCTGTGGGGCTCATGCTGTATATATGGAGGCTGTGTGGGGCTCATGCTGTATATATGGAGGCTGTGTGGGGCTCATGCAGTATATAGGGAGGCTGTGGGACTCATGCTGTATATATGGAGGCTGCGTGGGGCTCATGCAGTATGTAGGGAGGCTGTGGGGCTCATGCTGTATATATGGAGGCTGTGTGGGGCTCATGCTGAATGTAGGGAGGCTGTGGGGCTCATGCTGTATATAGGGAAGCTGTGTGGGGCTCATGCTGTATATAGGGAGGCTGTGTGGGGCTCATACTGTATATAGGGAAGCTGTGTGGGGCTCATGCAGTATATAGGGAGGCTGTGTGGGGCTAATGCAGTATATAGGGAGGCTGTGTGGGGCTCATGCAGTATATAGGGAGGCTGTGTGGGGCTCATGCAGTATATAGGGAGGCTGTGGGGCTCATGCTGTATATATGGAGGCTGCGTGGGGCTCATGCAGTATGTAGGGAGGCTGTGGGGCTCATGCTGTATATATGGAGGCTGTGTGGGGCTCATGCTGTATGTAGGGAGGCTGTGGGGCTCATGCTGTATATAGGGAAGCTGTGTGGGGCTCATGCTGTATATAGGGAAGCTGTGTGCGGCTCATGCTGTATATAGGGAGGCTGTGTGGGGCTCATGCTGTATATAAGGAGGCTGTGCGGGGCTCATGCTGTATATGGGGAGTCTGTGGGCTCATGCTGTATATAGGGAGGCTGTGTGGGCTCATGCTGTATATAGGGAGGCTGTGTGGGGCTCATGCTGTATATAGGGAGGCTGTGTGGGGCTCATGCTGTATATAGGGAAGCTGTGTGGGGCTCATGCAGTATATATAGGGAGGCTGTGTGGGGCTCATCCTGTATATAGGGAGGCTGTGTGGGGCTCATCCTGTATATGGGGAGGCTGTGTGGGGCTCATGCAGTGTATATGGGGAGGCTGTGCGGGGCTCATGCCGTATATAGGGAGGCTGTGCGGGGCTCCTGCTGTATATAGGGAGGTTGTGGGGCTCATGCTGTATATATGGAGGCTGTGTGGGGCTCATGCAGTATATAGTGAGGCTGTGTGGGGCTCATGCTGTATATAAGGGGCTGTGGGGGGGTTTAAAGATATATAGGGGGTGTCAGCATACTTAATTTTGCTCAATATTAAGTGATACAATTAATATTAATTAATATTGAGTAGAATTATTTTCATGCTATTGGTTCGGCCTCCACAACAGTCATAGTCTTTCATCTGACCCCTCGGGAAAATAAATTGCCCACCCCTGATCTAGAGACATGGAGTGAGAAGCCCACAGACGATAGCAACAGATTAGTCAGTTCTCTCACTAAATTACCCATCCAGCTCTTCAAACTATTCTCTCTGAAACGTCCGAGCATTGCAGAGATAAACGTCCCTGTTTGCAGTCTGACTGATGCTGCCCGTGGTGTTGGTAGTATGAATCGACTGACAGGTTGCCCTTAAAAATCTGTCAGCCAAACCGTGCAACCGTGGCAGAATCAACTGACCACGTGTGTGGCCATTATACAGTATTGAGCATCATGTGTGGCAATTATACAGTATTGAGCATCATGTGGGGTCATTATATAGTATGGAGCATCATGTGCAGTCATTATACAGTATGGAGCATCATGTGTGGCCATTATACAGTATTGAGCATCATGTGTGGTCATTATACAGTATGGAGCACTGTGTGGTCATTATACAGTATGGAGCATCATGTGTGGCCATTATACAGTATGGAGCATCGTGTGTGGCCATTATACAGTATTGAGCATCATGTGTGGCAATTATACAGTATTGAGCATCATGTGGGGCCATTATACAGTATTGAACATCATGAGGGGTCATTATACAGTATGGAGCATTGTGTGGCCATATTTTTTTTTTGGTTATAATTATTGTATATGAAACAGTGTGATCAGCAGTGCTAAATGGGTGTGGTTGGGACTTGGATATAGGTGTGACTAGTTGTGAAATGGGTGTGGTCAGAGGCGTGGCCTAAAATTTGCCGCGGCGCACGTAGAGAGTTGGGAGGTATGGTACCGCATTTGCCAGATCACAGCAAGTGCCGCAAATCCTATAGGGAATGAATGAAGCCAAACGCAGTGTTGCCGTAAGTGATCCGTTACGCAGCAGATGCGAAAAAACTGCCGGATCTGCTGCAAAAGGCTATTTTCACAACAGCGATTCTTGCCAAAGTCACTGCCGATAGTGTCATACTCACCAATGGGGGAGGCAGCGCTAAAAGTGCCTTGGGCAGCAGAAACTCTAAATACGGCCCTGGGTGGGGTAGGGAGGCATATAGAGGTCCAGGATATATCAGGCTCCTTTTAGAGGATAGTGGACATGTCTATGGTGGGGTATAGTAGTCCATGGCATATCAGGCTCTTTAGTAAGGGGATAGGGATATGTCCAGAGTGGGGTAGATGAGTCCATGTCATATCAGGCTCCTCTTAGTCTGTGGCAGGCACTGACATATTCCGCTGCTATGGCCGCTGCACTTTCCTCTTCCCCCAGTATTATCGGTAGTTTCTCTTCCTCCTCCATGGAGGTGAAGCCTGGGAGGAGATCAGACAGTCTTTTGAAGTGAGTGTCCCTCACTGCGGAGTATTTGGGGCACCTCAACAGGAAGTGCCTCATCCTCCATGGCCTCCTGGGGGCACTGCTGGCAGAGTGTGCTCTCTCGGGGCTTGTAGTTCTGTCGGTGCCGCCCAGATTCGATGAGTAGGCTGTGGGCGCTCAGTCTGTATCGAATCAGGATCTGTCGCTCTTTGGGGTTTTCTAGTTTCTCTAGATATGGGGCCATTTTGTACTCCCTCTGTAGGTTCTGGTATATCGTCAGTTTCTGGGATTTGTTTATGTCGTTCCTCTAGATGCTGAGATATTCCTCTTTGACTTTGTGTATCATCTTCTGGATTTCACCTTTTGTCAGGCCATGTAGGGTGATGGCTTGGTCAGACTGGCTTTGGGTACTTTTTGTTGGGAGGCTAACTGGGGCTTCCTGTGTAGGAAGGCTTTGTGATGGTAGGAGCTGGGACTGCTACATTGTAGATGAGCCTTGAATGACAGTGCCTTCTTCTTTATTGCGACGTGTAGTGGGAATCTGCCCAGCTCTGCTCGGCAGGCGCTGTTTGATGTGCTCCGATGGACTTGGAGAAGATGCTTGTAGAACTCTAGGTGGAATATTTCAGTTGGCACAGCAGCCCCCTTTGACCAGTTTGGGTATGAGGCTGGGCCCCAGACCTCGCTGCCGTACAGAATTATTGGGGCAATGATGGAGTCAAAGATTTTTAGCCAGACGGTTACTGGTGCCTTGAGATGGTACAGACGTCTTCTGATGGCATAGAAGGCTTTGGATGCCTTGTTTTTTAGTAACTCTATGGCTTGCTTGAAGCTCCCTGACTGGCTGAGTTCTAGGCCCAGGTCAGTGTACCTGTTGGTTTCTGTAAGTGGACGTTTGTCTATCATAAAGGTAGGAAGGCCAGTAGGTTTCTGCTTTCTTTTCTGGAACACCATATTAGTTTTCTTCTGGTTGATTGGCAGTGCCCATGTGCTGCTGAAGGTCTCTAGGATTTTCAGATGATCTTGGAGGTCTTTCTCAGTTGGTGGTAACAGCACGAGGTCATCCGCATACAGCAGAAATTTCACCTGGGTGTCATGGAGGGTGAGTCCTGGTGCTGAGGAGGACTCTAGGGCCACCGCCAGCTCATTGATGTAGATGTTAAAGAGCGTTGGACTGAGGCTGCAGCCCTGTCTCACTCCTCGGCTCTGTTGGAAATAGGCTGTCCTCCTTCCGTTGACCTTCACACTGCAACTGTTCTCAGTGTAGGAGCTTCGGATGACGTCGTATGTTTTGCCTCCTATTCCGCTCCCCAGCAGTTTTTGGAATAGTCCTGGGTGCCCCACTGAGTCGAACGCCTTCTTGAAGTCCACAAAACAAGCGTATATCTTCCCGTTCTTTGTATTATGGACATGGCTCTTGATGAGGCTGTGCAGAGTGTAGATGTGGTCAATGGTGCGGTGGTTTGGCATGAACCCTGCTTGGCTCTTGCTGAGGACGTTGTGCTCAGTGAGGAAGATGAGGATCCTCTTGTTCAGGATGCAGTTGAAGAGTTTACCCAGGTTGCTGCTAACACATATCCCGCGGTAGTTTGATGGGTCATACTTGTCCCCATTTTTGTGTATAGGGGTTATGAGGCCTTGGTTCCAGTTTTTGGGGAAGCAGCCGGCCTGCAGTACAATATTAAATAGTTTTGTTATCGCAACCTGGATGTTTGGAGGGCTGTATTTCAGCATTTCTGGGAGGATCCCATCTGGACCACTGGCTTTTTTACCTTTTATCTGTGTGATCCTTTCTGTTATTTCTGACAGTGTGATTGGTGTATCCAGAGGATTTTGGAAATCTTTGAACTTTTCCTCCATATCTTTCAGTTTTTTCACAAGCTCTTTTTGTGCCGGGTTCTGGTCTTCACTTGGGATGTCGTTGTAAAGGTCCTTGAAGTACTGGAGCTAGTTGTTGCCACTCTGGATGTGGAGGCTGTTGCTTTTCTGGTTGGATCCAAGGTGATTCCACAGATCCCAAAATTTGTTGTCTTCAAGGGCATCTTGGAGTTGGAGGAGTTTGGTGGAGATGTGGCTTTGCTTTTTCTTTCTGAGGGTGGCTTTTTAATAACAAAATATTGAGATGAACTTTTGTTAATGACAAAATACTTATTTTCCACCATAATTTGCAAAATAAATCTTGCCAAATCAGACAAGGTGATTTTCTGGATTTGTTTTCTCATTTTGACTCTCATAGTTGTGGTCTACCTATGATGTCAATTACAGGCCTCTCTCATCTTTTAAAGTGGGAGAACTTGCACAATTGGTGGCTGACTAAATACTTTTTTTCTCCACTGTATGTAATCTAACAGAAGCATGATGAGGGGCCTGATACCCTGATTCCAACGATGTGTTATTTACTGGTCTGCATGCTGTCATTTTGATATAATCACGGATTTCTCTGCTGCAGATCTAGAAGTGCTTAGAATGCTGAGCTCTGTATAACGCCACCCGCACCACCAATTGGCAGCGTTGTGTACACTGCATATAGGCTGCATGCTGCTAATTAGTGGTGGGGGCATGGTAGGATCAGAAGGCAAGAGACACCTAGTTCTGCCATGATAATCTCCTGCTGATAAAACTCTGATTTTAATGAACCAGCAAAACACAGCCTAGTAAATTACACATCCCTGGAATCAGGATCTCAGCCCCTACATCGTGCTGCTCTCAGATTACATGACAAAATTCTGCTTACTGATTCGCTTTAAGGATAGAGTAGAGCCAGGTGTACTGGAGTTGTCTTCATCTGCGCATTGCACGTGCTTTGGAGTGCCTTTAGTATGCTATATCCCAATTAAGCCAGGGAATGTGTTGGACTTTTCCTGAAAAGCTCCACCCAGATGACTAATCTTTAGAGATAATTAGTTATGTATTATTATAATTTCATTATAGTAGGACTTCTTTCATTATTTAAAGCGGTGTTCAAAAATGTTGTATATAGCACCCGTTTGGGTAAAACGATTGTGCACCAACTGGACCGCCACTGACTATATATCACCTTTCCTGTGGATAAATCGTAAATGTATTTAGTAGAAAAACCCTCAAAATAATTCCAGGCTGGCATTTTGATGAACCGTAAAGGTTTAGAGAATGATGTGCAGCAGTGACCCCGATGCATGGTCTTGGCTGGAAGTACCGGCCTGTAGTGAACAACAGGCAGATGAGGTAGGCGGCTGAGAAGCCCTGAGGAACGTGGTTGGCGACCAGTGGCGAGGCCAGAGAGGTGATCCGGGAGGTGAATATTATGTTTTCTTTTTTTTCATTACGTTACATGTATTATGCTCTGGGGTCAGCGCATAATAAGAAACATACAATTAATAACTTCACTGCGAATCGAATTTTCCAAGAAAATCCACAAGAACGGGCAAATTCGAATTCATCACTCCTAATGACATATTGCTTAGTAGACAAATCTCCTTGATGGCAAAATGCCCACAGAAATTACCTTCAAACGTTAATGCCAAGAAGGTGATCAATCTCAGTTTGTCGTCAATTAATGAAGAGAACTGTTTATTGGGCAAGGTCGTTCATACTTGATGGACATACCCCCATCAAGAACTGCTTTCGGCAGATGTTCTTGTAGCACGTCATGCAATGCCTTAGACATGTTAAGATGCTCTCTCACCATTATAGCATGTCCTCATTATAGATGTATTCCTTTACACCATATAGCACAGCTCTCCCTCATTAAGGAGCCCTCACTCTAGAAAACTGTCATTATAAGGCTTTCATGCCGACCCTCCACTCAAGAACACCCTCGTTAACCATTTCGAGAGAAGTCTTTGACTTTCAGAATCTTGTCAGATTTCATTCGTAAATAAACTTATGGTGATCGGTAAACCTCAAACGTCTCCTAAAGCTCTAGCCTTGTGCACAAGGTTCATTATCAGAGTTCAATACCCCCTTAATAACAGCTCTGAGGGTCTCGGGATATTATTTTAATGCATTATAGATTCAGTTGGTGAAATTCAGTAAGTCAGTGATCAGCTGTAACTACACAGCCAAGCTCTACATCCTTTAGTTCCCCTATTGAGGAATTATGGTCTTGTAAAACACAGATTTGACTAATGACAAACACATTTTAGATGGAAATAGATGTTTGCACAGATTTAGTGTACTTATGTAAGTCAGAGAATAGAATATTACAGGAGTTTACAATCCCCATAAGATCCAGGCATACGCTACAGATTGACTAATGCCTATTGTCGGTTGCTAGAGATGAGCGATTCTTTCTGAATATAATTTTGCCAGATTCCCCTAATTTTCATAGGAAATTTGATTTACTGTGAATCAAAAATTACTCAAAAGCCTCCAATTGCCCTAAAAAACATGTATGACAACATTCACTTTTCCTTCCACACTGATTTTCAACACTTTTCACTCACACACACTATCTGTACAGTTCCTTCTGTGTTTTATGGCTATCTCTTGTAATATCTATGGCTAAGCTGCGACGTCATCTTACTATCCAGATTCACAATAAAATGGCTGCTGCATTTCCTGTCTCTGCTTTTTTACAGGCTACAATAGACCTTCCTTATTTGCTGTGCTATGCTATGTGATAGGTGCAAGACACTATGGGGAATCCCATCCCAGGTCAAGCGGTTCTTCTCGAGGATGAATCTTCTACAATGTGTAAAATGGAGGTGGCATTTTAGGCAAACAAATTGCTAGAATTTGTCAAATTTAGCGAATTCCTAAACATTTGCATCAAATCTATTCATTCATCTTAACTAGTTGCTACACCATTTCTTTTTTAGGGTACATCAATATGGGTCAGATATGTTGTTAATTTTCCATCTAGATTTTCCAGGTGTATAATCCACTGCATATTGTAGCCCCAGATTTTTCATCCACATACTGCATAAAACATCTGCGGGGTTTATTGGCCTGCTCTGCTGATTTGCACAACAAAATTTGCAACAACATCCATCTTGACACTGCGGATAAGTACTATGTAGACCTACCATAAGGGTGGTACCGTACACATGTGCTAATTGCATGTGGCCAAAATTCTACCCAACAATAGCGAATTTCTTAACGATTCTGTTTCATAAACATGAATCCATTGGCCGGCCACATTGGGTGCCACCTTTGGAACCTGCACCCATCCTGAAAACAAGGCTTCGTGTGAATGCAGATGTGGCTGCACATGTACACCTTTCTCCATTCACTTCTTTTGGGAGTTCTGAAATAACTGAGCACATGTGCACACCTCTCCATCCACAGCTATGCAAATTTGTGGCAAATTCTGTGGATATGCCAACATTCCCTGAGATATCAGTAACTTTTTAACGAATCTGAGCTATGGCAAAATAGCATTGACCATCATAATATTGAGTTCTAATACAGCAACGGGACATTTGGGCCCTCTCCAGGCCCCGACCGATGGGTGCAACTGACACCATTGACCTTGGAGAACAGCCTGGATCAGATGCCAAACTGTGTCCAAATCAAACAATACGCTGTAATACATCAATTTACAAGTAATACAAAACAAGTTATCCGTAAAGTACTATTTCTGCTATCCAAGATGTTCTGCATCATCTAGATCTTTTACTACAGTCATTCATTCAAATATTTGTCAATGCATATTTTAGATTGGCCGAGATCATTAAAACAACATTAATTTCTCCTCCTGCCAACCGCAGTCATCCAGAGACTTAACTAAATTATGTATGCACAAATTGTAATACAAGTCTTGCTTTTCAGACAAGGGCAGATGACAATGATTGATTCTCCGACTCGGAGTAATATATCGTAAATGGGAGTAAATATTTATGGCAATTTTAACACCATAAATGGTTTTAGAGGACTGAAATATAGCGTATATCTAGGAAACCTTTATAAAACATCTTTTGGTGTAATGAGCTCTATATATTCTCATCTTAACTACTCCCATGTGTTGCTGAAGTCTACAGCTTCATCAGAGAGATGGTCGAGGCAATAGATTAATGGGACAAATCAAATACGTGAAGCAACGCATACAAGGCTATAAATAATGACATGGAGTTAAAGCAAGTCCTAAAAAGTGATTGACCCCCATAAAGTAATATATCTACATCAAGAATGATCCAGGGTGGACATAGGCCCACGTGACAGAGATTGGCCGAGAGGAAAATATTGTGCAATACGTGGTCCATTGGTGGGAGGAAAGAGGAGAGGGAGAGGCTTGCATGGGGTACATAAGGGAAGAACGTTCAAAAGGAGGCCATGTTGAGGGCGATGGGCGTCCTGGGAGTTGGTGCAAAATTTGTTGTTGAGGAGAAATATATACACATGCTTTCATTTGGGGCACAATTAAGTCATGGCTAATCTGGCACTTAGTGGGGGTTAGGATGTGGGTGGACCCTGGAACGTGGGAGTGGATCTTGAGAGCCGCTGCTGTGGTTAATCTACTACTTACAGTGGTGGTGTTGTACCTTCGAGTTGGGGCTTACGGCTGAGGGTAAAATATTTAGTTTAGAAGAATTTGGTTGGGTGCCATATCTGATAGTTCCAAGGAACTCCCTATTCAGCATTAATATTATTCATTTGAATAAATGGCAGCTGTGGCCAATTTAATCCAAAATTAAGTCTCCAGTGTGTGTTATTCCAGTTGAGAGGGAGCCGAATTAGGAGATTATTAAATGTCAGGGGGATAGGATGGAACAAAATCGGCCATACCTGGTCATAATCCAGTTTGAAACCATAATTCTTTGCTGCAAAATGCCAACCGTAAACAGGTAGAGTACTAGAGGAAGTCTTGGCAGGTCTGGAAGAACTTCATTCCCGCATGGAGTTTACGGTTCATTCCACAATCCAAATACATAAGGATAATGTCAGAGAAAGGTTTCACACATACAAGTAACTGACCGACCTTGTCTCCTCTTTTCTGTACGACAATCATCATAATCCACCACCAAGCATCTGAGGATAAGCCTAACAAAACGTACAGTAAAGTGGAAAATCCCTTTAGAAAGGTCTATAGTTGTCTCACTTTGATTTTCAGCAAAATGTAAGAGAGGCTTTTAAATTCTTCAGGTGGAAGCAACTTAATTTACAAAATGGAGCGCTAAAATTTGGGATATAAACAGATTTTAGCTTACGGTTTAAATCAGCAGTGCATTTAAGGTATAATTCTAAACATAAATTGAAAACTCACTTTTGACCAAAATGCAGCTCAATTTCCAACAATCCCAAATCTTTTAATAAAGAACAGCTACAGTTACGTCCATATACCGTATATTTGGACAGAGACATTTTTCTAATTTTGGTTATAGACATTACAATGGAGACTTGGGAGCTGTGAGGAAGCAAGTGTGATTGGGGTGACACCTCTGGAGGACTGGAGTATTTGTGATGTTGATGTTGAGGTGGAGGAGAGCCCACTTGAACGAGCACTTGATATCCGTTCAAGCACCTGTTGTTTTTGTGCCTGATCTGGAATTTGTAGCGATGCTCGTAGCCATGGTCGTAAGAAAGGGATCATATCAGATTGTCCAGGAAAAGAAGTAGAGATCTTACTTTGGGTGGAAGATGGTCTTTCTTCTGCAGATGTTACTGTTGCTTTACCACCTACCCCACGGACACAACCTTTTTTTCCCTTTCCAACACGCCTATTCCCCTTTCCACCAGCAGCTGGCCTTTTGCCACTCATTTTGGTGCTTTACTAATTGGCAACTCTGTAGTTGTTTGCACAAAAAACGATGGATGGAAACCGAGCAGAGCTGAGTGGCCAAACTGTGGTACTAGGCCCAAAACGATTTACTGGGTTAGTTGCAGTAAAAATTTAGATACACAGGCGGTGTAGTTAGCTTCACAGGCGGGCTACTCCGCTGACGTGCAGACACTGCTCCTAGACCCAAAACGATTTACTGGGTTAGATGCAGTAAAAATTTAGATACACAGGCGGTGTAGCTTCACAGGCAGGCTACTCCGCTGACGTGCAGACACTGCTCCTAGGCCCAAAACGATTTACTGGGTTAGATGCAGTAAAAATTTAGATACACAGGCAGTGTAGCTTCACAGGCGGGCTACTCCGCTGATGTGCAGACACTGCTCCTAGGCCCAAAATGATTTACTGGTTTGGATGCAGTAAAAATTTAGATACACAGGTGGTGTAGCTTCACAGACGGGCTACTCTGCTGACATGCAGACACTGCTCCTAGGCCCAAAACGATTTACTGGGTTAGATGCAGTAAAAATTTAGATCCACAGGCGGTGTAGCTTCACAGGCGGGCTACTCCGCTGACGTGCAGACACTGCTACTAAGCCCAAAACGATTTACTGGTTTGGATGCAGTAAAAATTTAGATACACAGGCGGTGTAGCTTTACAGGCGGGCTACTCCGCTGACGTGCAGACACTGCTCCTAGGCCCAAAACGATTTACTGGTTTAGATGCAGTGAAAATTTAGATACACAGGTGGTGTAGCTTCACAGGCGGGCTACTCAGATGATGTGCAGACACTGCTCCTAGGCCCAAAACGATTTACTGGGTTAGATGCAGGTAAAATTTAGATACACAGGCGGTGTAGCTAGCTTCACAGGCGGGCTACTCAGATGACTATCAGACAATGCTACTAGCCCAAAAGGATTGGCTGAGCTAGATTACACCAAATGCTGTGACAAACACTTGCACAGCACTGCACAGCACAGACCTGCCTGGCAAAAAGTGCTATGAACTGCTGTAACCTACCCTGAAAAGGGCTGATATTACAACTAGTCCCGACTCCCTAAACCTATCTCTCTCTCTATCTAACAGAAAATTTGCTTGCAAAAAACACTCTTAGACTGTATAGCGCCCACAACAGCAGCGGTGCCATCTAACACTAAGCTGCAGCAGTGAGGAAATGGTGGCGACAGGGAAAATGGCTGCTTCTTATAGGGCAAGGACATGTGACATACACAGCCAATGACACATGCCCTTGCTTGTGTGCATCACATGCACATTGCTGTGTATGTGTGCACTGCTGATAGGCTGACAGACTGCACCGCCCCACTGTAAATGCGGGAAAGAAAAAAAAAATGGAGATCGGCATTATTTTAGCACAGATCTATGAAACAGTCTATTATCAATGATAAACACTTTTAATGTGAAAATCAAGTTAGGCTTTTGGTGAACGAACAGTTATCGACCAGAAACTCGAACAGCTGAATTTTAAGCAAATTGTTCGAGTTCGACAAACGACTCGAACACCGCCCAAAACAGCTCGAATTTGAAATTGGGGAACAGTTCGACTCGAACACCGCTCATCTCTAGTTACAATGCTGCCGCCTTACTGGAAATGCAGCATACTTGGAAAAAATTAACATATTTCTTCCCTGGAGCAGCTGGCTTTGTCACAGGGTCCCAAAGCAGCTGACTTTCAGTTACAGGGTCCCGAAGAAGCTACAGCACCAATTACTATTTTGTGAGGTGGCTTTAAGAAGGCCACAGCAATTTGACGGCTCGCAATACATAGTGAGCTGACAATCAAAGTACCAGGGCATGCTCACAGCTGCTCCTATCAGTATTGTGAGCAGTTATTGGAGCCGCTACATGCATGCCCCCATGACTGAAAGCTGGCGGCTCCTGGGAGTAAATAAGTTCACTTACTCCTGATAGCTGCACTTTCAGTAAGATGCCAAGCAGTATTGTAATGCTTTGTGCCAGCAGATTAATCCCACATCTCCCACATAACGTTTCCGAGGTGGCAGGTTTCCTTTAAGTCTCCGCAATACGGGACCCCAGGGAATGCCCATACTCCTTATATTGTCTGCCAACCAGCTGGCTCTTGTGATTCCCACATACACATGAACCCTCGTCTCAGCTAAGTGTTCACATGTTGTGGATGGAGAGCAGTCAGTAAAACACCTTTGACATTGCCTTATCTCCCAGTACAATTAAAGGATCTGATCTTTGATTTCCAACTTCCTGACTATTACTTCTTCTGACACTATCTGCTAGAGGTGATCCAGGAGGCCTCTATATAAATTCGATGGTTGACAGATCCTAGCCAAACAGGTGGGTTTGGTAATCTAATTTGCATTGGTGCCGTTAGGCTAAGTACACTATTATAGCTCTATCATTTACTCCTGTAACCAAAAAGTTTAGGTCTTTATTGTTAATCACACACTCTACACAATCTTAAACATCTTCTTCTTGGACCTCAGTAGACAGTTCAAGGTGATTCCTTGTCCCTTCCAAAAACAGATAAAATTGATCCATGGGCTCTCCGCATCCTGAATCCCCATCTATTGGGAGAGCGTAGGTCCTGACTCTACTAGGTGAGGTGGCTGGTTCAACTCTTTCATGACTTCCATAATCTTGAATGCAAAGAACCATTAAAATACAAAACCATCTATGAAGCAGAATGTGGCTGCTTTGCTTGGTAAAATGGTTTGAAAGGAAACCCCAATAGGTGGAGATTTCAGTACTGATAACCTCTCCAACTCCTGCCCAGGAGAAGCACGAGGAATTGATTGAATAGTAACATTTCTAATGGGGTGACCTTTTGGCTTTCCAATTTTTTTGCTAAGAGTGCCTGAGTATCATAACATTACGACACGTGTACTGTATCTGCAAGTTAGATGGTTATGAGAATCAAAAAGTGTAGAAAGGTTAAAATTCCTGATTGTTGAGCGATACCGTCCGATACTTGAAAGTATCGGTATCGGAAAGTATCGGCCGATACCGGCAAAGTATCGGATCCAATCCGATACCGATACCCGATACCAATACAAGTCAATGGGACTCAAGTATCGGACGGTATTCCTGATGGTTCCCAGGGTCTGAAGGAGAGGAAACTCTCCTTCAGGCCCTGGGATCCATATAAATGTGTAAAAGAAAGAATTAAAATAAAAAATATCGCTATACTCACCTCTCCGACGCAGCCTGGACCTCAGCAAGGGAACCGGCAGCGTTGTTTGTTTAAAATTCGCGCTTTTACTTGGTTACGTGAAGTCCCGGCTTGTGATTGGTCAGGGCGGCCATGTTGCCGGGACGCGGACCAATCACAGCAAGCCGTGACGAAATTACGTCACGGCTTGCTGTGATTGGTCCGCGTCCCGGCAACATGGCCGCCATTAACCAATCACAAGCCGGGACGTCACGGGAGGCTGGACACGCGCCCATTTTAAAAAGCGCGCGTGTCCAGCCTCCAGTGACGTCCCGGCTTATGATTGGTCACGGCGCCATGTTGCCGGGACGCGGACCAATCACAGCAAGCCGTGACGAAATTACGTCACGGCTTGCTGTGATTGGTCCGCGTCCCGGCAACATGGCCGCCATTAACCAATCACAAGCCGTGACGTCACGGGAGGCTGGACACGCGCGCTTTTTAAAATGGGCGCGTGTCCAGCCTCCCGTGACGTCCCGGCTTGTGATTGGTTGCGCCGCGGTCAACCAATCACAAGCCGGGAGGCTGGACACGCGCGCATTTTAAAATTTTAAAATGGGCGCGTGTCCAGCCTCCCGGCTTGTGATTGGTTGATCGCGGCGCAACCAATCACAAGCCGGGACGTCACGGGAGGCTGGACACGCGCCCATTTTAAAATGCGCGCGTGTCCAGCCTCCCGTGACGTCACGGCTTGTGATTGGTTGCGTCTCCCATGTGACTGCGACGCAACCAATCACAAAGCCGGGACGTAATTTTAAAATCCTTAAGGACCTGAAATTACGTCACGGCTTGCTGTGATTGGTTGCGTCGCCCATGTGACTGCGACGCAACCAATCACAACGCCGGAACGTAATTTTAAAATCCTGAAGGACCTGAAATTACGTCACGGTTTGCTGTGATTGGTTGCGTCCCGGTCACATGGGCGGCACGCAACCAATCACAAGCCGGGACTCACGTAAAGGAAAGAAAAGCGCGAATTTTAAACAAAGAACGCTGCCGCTTCCCTCGGTAAGGTGCAGGCTGCGTCGGAGAGGTGAGTATAGCAATATTTTTTATTTTAATTCTCTCTTTTACACATTTTTACATTAATGTTGTTTCGATACCGATACCCGATATCACAAAAATATCGGATCTCGGTATCGGAATTCCGATACAGCAAGTATCGGCCGATACCCGATACTTGCAGTATCGGAATGCTCAACACTATTCCTGAACAGTCCTCTCTTTAGCTTAAATTGTTATTCCGGTTCCTTCTACACTAATGCCGGTGACATCATGTCCACTCACCATGGCTGGGACCTGTGCACGGTTGCACGGTAGAGGTGCACTATTTCTGTTGAATACGTCCTATCAGGTATCAGTAGACCTGACATTACCAGCCCTGATCACCTCCTGGAGCAGAAGTCAGGGGGGCCCGAATACCCTTTACGCTATAAGAAATTAATGTAATACCATGCAACGTATATCAATATTTTGGGCTGCCTTTATAATGGCATTGCCACAAATATTAAAACATTGTTTTAGCAATGACACTTTTGATGCATGGCCTTCTCAATCTTAAAAAAAAAAATGCACAGTCTGTGATATAATATGAGCACTCTTCAAAATAGCTGTTTATGCAGAATGTGCTATTACGGAAATTGTACATATACTGCAGAGTATTGAGAAAAAGCCTCGGAAGCATTTACTATAGAAATATGGGAGGATTGCAAATTGCACTTGTCAGTGGTTTGTTTACATGCGGGTTAGCAGGGTTCAATTCACCGAGGAAATTAAAAACCCAATAAAACAAGCAAAAAACAAGGTGGGAAATAAAAATGTAAAGGTAGATGGAGCTTTACTACTTGTGTTTATGTTTTTATTCTCATAAAAAATAGGTAAGATAGGAAAAGATAAGGACATACACACAGATCATAAAGGGAATCTGTCAGAAGGATCTACCCTCCTAAGCCATCTATATGGGCATGCAGGTCGTAGGAAGCTGAATAAAGAGATTTCTTCATATACTGGATCAGATGTCTTAGAGAAATCCACAATTTTATTCCCTCTTGGGAAGATCTTTGCCCAATCCATGAGGGATCTTAACACCTCATTTACATATTAAGAAAAATGTGGATTTCTCTACAATATGTCATAGTATCACTGGCATCAAGGTGTCATTCTATTCAACTTTCCATGACCTGCATACCCATACAGATTGCTTAGGATGGTTGATCCTTCTGACAGATTCTCTTTAAAGGCCAACTCCATCTGGAAAATGACATTTCTTTACTTATTGTATTTAACCTGCAAAATGACACTCAAAATTATACCCTGCTCCATGATTTGATGTCTACATTATCCACATACCGTATGTTAAAGATTTCCAGGACTGGTGACAGCAACGATCTCTGTGGTCACCAGTAGTTAATCGTTGCCAATAAGGGCTCATTCAGATGTCCATTTTTGACACACGATTTCTATGATTTTCACAGATAAAACTTGTAGATATCATAGTTCGTGGAGTCGTATCAAAGTGGTCCACAACAATTCTGATGTGAATCACAGATAAAACTTACCAATTCATGTGTATGGAAATGTGAAAAACATTGACCGAACTCAAATGACATGCGTGCTTGATAGGAGACACTTGAAAAGCCTCCATTAGTTATTTTTTAAGAGAGAAAAATGATCAATCTCTGATGGCAAAAATTGACACACTGACCAAATTCCGATTAAAATCTGATCAATAACGCTGATGGACGTCCATCATAAGCCCTAAAACTGCAAGATCAAGCAGCAAGACACTGCTGTAGACGTTATGGAATGGTGACATCAATACATGGACTTCAGATATCACCCATTAATCATCTTCAAATCAAGATGGATCTTAAGAAAATCAAAGTGTTCTCTAAATCGAAGTGTTCATGTCAAAGTACAAGAGAAATCCATTATCATTTTCTGAAATGTCTCCAGTTAAAGAAGTGGAAGACACAATGTGATTCTGTAAGAAGATGGAGGAGCTTCCCACGTTCCCCTTGCCAACAGGCATATTGTGACATGCGTATCGGTGACAGTGTTGCGTTCTGTCCGACAGAAGGGAGAGATAGGCTATGTTCACACGTTGCGTTTTTGCTGCATTTTTATGCCAATTTTTAGCTGTGTTTTACACTACCAGCAAAATCTATGAGATCTCAGAAATCTCATGCACACAGCTTGTTTTTTCCTGACTGTTTTTTCAAAGAGCTGCGTTTTTGCAGCGTTTTTCACCCATTGAGGCTGAGTTCACACGTAGCAGAATTGCCGCGGAAGGAGAGGAAACTCTCCTTCAGGCCCTGGGATCCATATGAATGTGTAAAATAAAGAATTAAAATAAAAAATATTGATATACTCACCTCTCCGGAGGCCCCTGGACATCACCGCTGGTAACCGGCAGCCTTCTTTGTTTAAAATGAGCACGTTCAGCACCTTCCATGACGTCACGGCTTCTGATTGGTCGCGTGCTGCTCATGTGACCGCCACGCGACCAATCACAAGCCGCAACGTCATCCCTCAGGTCCTAAATTCCCTTCTAGGAATTTAGGACCTGAGGGATGACGTCACGGCTTCTGATTGGTCGCGTGGCGGTCACATGAGCGGCACGCGACCAATCAGAAGCCGTGACGTCATGGAAGGTGCTGAACGCGCTCATTTTAAGCAAAGAAGGCTGCCGGTTCACAGCGGTAAGGTCCAGGATGCGTCGGAGAGGTGAGTATATCAATATTTTTTATTTTAATTCTTTATTTTACACATTAATATGGATCTCAGGGCCTGAAGGAGAGTTTCCTCTCCTTCAGACCCTGGGAACCATCAGGGATACCTTCCGATACTTGAGTCCCATTGACTTGTATTGGTATCGGGTATCGGTATCGGATCAGATCGGATACTTTGCCGGTATCGGCCGATACTTTCCGATACCGATACTTTCGGGTATTGGACGGTATCGCTCAACACTAGTCAGGAGGGAGATAGAGCTCGGCCCACAGTAAAAGCAGACCTGACAGGGGTGGAGACCGAGAGAGTAGATAGCAAGATTTGGAGTAGAGAAAAAGAAAAGTGACAGAGTGATGCACTGTAGACAGGTCCTGGGACAGGATGCCTAGCAGTATTGCCCCTGAATTTGCAAACCAGAGACATAACAGGGCAGAACTAGTGATGAGCGAGTATACTCGTTGCTCGGGTTTTCCCGAGCACACTCGGGTGGTCTCCAAGTATTTGTCACTGCTCGGAGATTTCATTTTTGTTGAAGCAGCTGCATGATTTACGGCTGCTGGCCAGTCTGAGTACATGTGGGGGTTGCCTGGTCGCTAGGGAATCCCCACATGTAATCAAGCTAACAGTCGCAAATCATCGAGCTGCATCAACAAAAACTAAATTTCCGAGCAATACTCGGAGATCACCCGAGCAACTAGTATACTTGCTCATCACTAGCCAGAACATAACAGGGAACATGAGATGAAGAGAGGTCTATGTGTGGTAGTTCCAAGGTGTCAGCAAACAGAGAAGCTAAGGAACAGCCATAGTTGCAAACTAATTCCCCTAGGGGGAAAAAGGAAGTGGAACCACGGGTTGAGGACTCTCACTTACTATAGTACTTTGATGGGGTGTGATAAAAGCTGAGGAATTTAGGAACAGAAGCAAGTAAGGGTACCGTCACACAGTACCATTTTAATCGCTACGACGGCACGATCCGTGATGTCGCAGCGATCGTATGATTATCGCTCCAGCGTCGTAGACTGCGGTCACACTTTGCAATCACGGCGCTGGAGCGATGCCGAAGTCCCCGGGTAACCAGGGTAAACATCGGGTTACTAAGCGCAGGGCCGCGCTTAGTAACCCGATGTTTACCCTGGTTACCAGCGTAAACGTAAAAAAAACAAACAGTACATACTTACATTCCGGTGTCTGTCCCTGGCGTTCTGCTTCTCTGCACTGTGTAAGCACAGCGGCCGGAAAGCACAGCGGTGACGTCAGACGTCACCGCTGTGCTCGCTTTCCGGCTGGCCGGCGCTCACACTGCAGAGAAGCTGAGACGCCGGAGGACAGACTCCGGAATGTAAGTATGTACTGTTTGTTTTTTTTACGTTTACGCTGGTAACCAGGGTAAACATCGGGTTACTAAGCGCGGCCCTGCGCTTAGTTACCCGATGTTTACCCTGGTTACAAGCGAACACATCGCTGGATCGCTGTCACACACAACGATCCAGCGATGTCAGCGGGTGATCAAGCGACGAAAGAAAGTTCCAAACGATCTGCTACGACGTACGATTCTCAGCAGGATCCCTGATCGCTGCTGCGTGTCAGACACTGCGATATCGTAACGATATCGCTAGAACGTCACGAATCGTACCGTCGTAGCGATCAAAATGGTACTGTGTGACGGTACCCTAAGTCTGGAAGAGGTAAAGAGACCATGTGTGAAGATGATCTATTTTGTAAAGGAAAGGTTCATGAATTTATGCACCCGCTATCTATTGTACATAGTTCCCACCAAGTTACTGTTCAGTACAAAACTGTTTATTGTTGAGTGGTGGTCTCCTTCATTGAACATCTCAAAATCTGGTCCTGGCCAGCCGAAGTCACTGGCATCATGAGGCCTGCAATGGTGTTGTGCCCCATAGACAAAGTCAACACGCCCAGCCAGGACCCCCATCTTCATATAGTGTCGGGGTGTGAAAGACAGGGAAGCGGTGCTTAATTTCTCAATGCAACGTTCTGAATCACATAGACTTGCATTGAGAAAATTTAAAAAGTTACCCGCGCTCCATAAAGGAACAGCTGTATGATTCCGCAAGTCACAACTATGGTGTAGTGGACCAGAGTGCTGCTGAAAACAGCAGAAGATGGTGACCTGTGAGTATGTTACTGCATCATCATACCACACATCATAGTTACCAAAGGGAGAAATAAAATAAAAAATCACAGGAGTTCTCTTTTATATGAGTTATGTACATGTGCTGCAATAATACATCTACATTTCTTATGATTCTGCTCTTCCAGTGAGTCTTGAAGACAACATTTTATCCTCAACAAACATTTCTGAGCAGGGGTACAAACAAAGCGAGCACAGTCAGTGGACTAAAATACCTAGCGGCAAAACAAACGATATCAGCTAAAGACAATATATATATACTGTATATATATATATATATATATATATATGCACTGTATATGTACACACACAGTGCCGCTCAGCAAAAATGAGTACCCCCCCAGGCAGATTCATCAGAAAACCTTTAATTTCCTTTCAGAATCACTATTTTCTATGGGATACCACACTACAAAATAATTCCACAAAAAAGAGCCTTTGATAGCAAAATGAAAGTCTTAGGACAAAAGCTAAAGTTTAGACTACAAAATTATAGTTAACAAGAATTCAAGCAAAGGTAAGTCTAATTATTCATGAAACAGATGTTCAGCAGACAGTTGTCGTCAAAAAGGCATTTGTTACTTAAAAAGAAAACCCTTTCCCATTTCATGCTGTCAGCAATGGCACCAAATGGAAGAGAAATGTCACAAGACTGAGAAAGAAAATAATTTTTTTAAACAAAAATTCGAAGATCAGCAAAGCTTTACTTATCAGTAGTGATGAGCAAGTATACTCGTTGCTCGGGTTTTCCTGAGCACGCTCGGGTGGTCTCCGAGTATTTGTGACAGCTCGGAGATTTAGTTTTCATCGCCGCAGCTGAATGATTTACAGCTACTAGCCAGCTTGATTACATGTGGGGATTCTCTAGCAACCAGGCAACCCCCACATGTACTCAACCTGGCTAATAGCTGTAAATCATTCAGCTGTGGCGATGAAAACTAAATCTCTGAACACTAACAAATACTCGGAGACCACCCAAGCAACGAGTATACTCGCTCATCACTACTTATCAGTCAGAATACTGTAAGAAAAGTGATACAAAATTGTGACAAAGATGGAACTGCAACCATTAAGCAGAGAGGTTCAAGCTTACATAGGAGTTAACACTTAAACAGGAGGGTCTTCTGATGAGAAGGGTTGAAGAAAATCAACATGCAAGTTCACTGCAATTAGCTAAAGAAGTAGAAAGCCAAAACGGGGTGAGTGCTTCCTGTGACACAGCAGGGGAATGGAATGCAAAGGTGTTGTCCACAAAGAAAGTCTCTCCTAAAGTCCATGCACTAAAAAGCCACCTACAATTTGCCAGGGTCCAATCTGACAAGATGAAGACTACTGGGACACTATACTCTGGAGTAATGAGATTAAGAAAAATGTTTTTGGAACTGATGGCTTCAAAACTGTATGGCATTGCAAAGGAGATGAGTAGTGATTAGTTATGAGCGAGTGTACTCATTGCTCGGGATTTTCCCGAGCACGGTCGGGTGGTCTCCGAGTATTTTTTAGTGCTCAGAGATTTAGTTTTCATCGCCGCAGCTGAATGATTTACAGCTACTAGACAGCCTGAGTATATGTGGGGGTTGCCTGGTTGCTAGGGAACCCCCACATGTACTCAGCCTGGCTAGTAGCAGTAAATCATTCAGCTGCGGCGATGAAAACGAAATCTCTGAGCAGTTACAAATACTCGGAGACCACCTGAGCGTGCTCGGGAAAACCCGAGCAATGAGTACACTCGCTCATCACTAGTAGTGATGGGCGAGTGTGCTCCATTGAGCATCGGGGTGCTCGATCAAGTAGCGAGCAGTACCGAGTATTGCATGGTGATCGAGTGCGTGGATCCCTGTAAGTGAATTATCTGAGACAGGAGCAGAGGAGAGAATTTTTCTGTCCTCTGGAAAAACACTTGCATTTGCCGTTCACTTCCAGTACACTCACTACTCCAGTCGAGCACGTCCGTGCAACCGATGTTCTATATTCGAGCACCGAACACTTGAGCATTTCACTGCTTGATGAACTTTAGAAATGAGTACAAAGAAAAATGCATGGTGCCTACAGTGAAACATGGTGGTGGCAGTAACCTTATGTGGGGCTGCATGAGGGCTGCTGGTGTCCGGGAGCTACATTTCATTTATGGTATCATAAGTTCACAGATGTACTGCTCTGTATTGAAAACAAAGATGCTACCATCACTCTGTGCCCTTGGTAGTTGTGCACTTTACCTATATGATAAAGACCCAAAACACAATATCTGTTTAATTTCTGAAGACGAACAGGGTAAAAGTGATTCAGTGACCAAAATACAGGTGCTTCTCACAAAATTAGAATATCATCAAAAAGTTAATTTATTTCAGTTCTTCAATACAAAAAGTGAAACTCATATATTATATAGAGTGTAGCGCAGCGGTGATCACACCATGCAGTATGAAGCAGTGACCCAGGAAAGTTAAAAGCAAAGGTGTTTAATGTCCAAACAACTCACAAAATGAACAGCACACAGTATCCTCCAGATCGCAGCCGGGGTGTCACAACAGTTCATCTCCTAGACATTGCCGAGGGCGACTGCACCACCGTGTCACACTGAGGGGTGCCAGGCGTTCGCTGCTCTTGGCTCTGTGTTGCCTCATACAAGCTGGCTGTTGCAGAGCCACCTGCTCTGCTGCTTGCAAACAAACACTGACACACCCAAACCATTTACTGCGGGGTTTTTAAATGGAATCTGTGGCCATGGGCCACTTGTAAGACCTGGCCTGGAGGGAGCGAACTGCCCCACTACCATCCTGTAGTTCAGTCCAAAAATAAAAGCCCATGCCAGGTTTTCTTAAATTTGCCTTGGACAAATAGCTTGTCCAAAACCAAACTTACTTTAATTTTGCACTGTAATCACAGCTTTATCTGTCATTGCAATGCACTCCTGCGGCCTCAATATGCTTCTGTGCACATCCTGGGGATACATATTGCCACTCACATATACTGTAAAAGCTGTCAATGCCTCACAAGAGTCATTACAAACAAAGTGATCTATTTCAAGTGTTTATTTCTGTTAATGTTGATGATTATGGCTTACAGCCAATGAAAACCCAAAAGTCATTATCTCAGTAAATTAGAATACTTTATAACACCAGCTTGAAAAAATGATTTTAAAATCGAAATGTTGACCTACTGAAATGTATGTTCAGTAAATGCACTCAATACTTGTTCAGGGCTCCTTTTGCATCAATTACTGCATCAATGTGGCGTGGTATGGAGGCGATCAATCTGTGGCACAGTACATCACATGTCGTGACGTGAAGGAGTTAAAAATATATGCTTTAAGTCTGACTTTTATGCCTCTTGCACATGGAACTAGGTGATAGAAAATTTGATTGGATACAGATCTTAACGACACCAGCTACATCCTCGATTTTCCCAACCTTTCGGCTTGTCCTTCTCAGTGTTACAATGTCAATGTAGAGGATGCAATATCAGAAATACTTTTAAAGCAAAGAGAAGTATTTTCAAAGTTTGATATAACACTGGAATTACTCTGATACAACCTAACACTAGCACCGAATCCATATGATAATCCAGTTCTATGGATAATCATTAATATACTCATAAAATAGATATGACATTCTAGCCCAGTCTTATTCAAACAACATTCCTTGGGTTTCTTGGAAATGGGACTTAGTCGTTAATCTCATGCATTATCCGTAGTTTCCTACTTTTGTCAACATCGATCAACCTCATATTCTCTAGTTTGCCTGACGGCTTTACAATTACATCCAGATAAGACTTCCGAGCCCGCCAAAGCCAAAGTGCTTACACTGGCTGCCATACATCATAGGAGAGTTCTTCAGGTTCCTAGTTCAGAATGACCTCTACAAGGGCAGTAAATGGACACAGATAGGCATGGTTGGATGGCACTAGTAGATTGCAGATATATATATTTTTTTTTAAATTCACGTCAGAGATAAAATATGTCACCACTCACCATATAGAAAAGGTGAACTTTTCTTAGTGGTGGAGCTGTGGTGCTACTGGTGGGTCTACTAGGTGACCTGAACTTCTTCATCACTCATATTGGGCACTGCAATATTTCTGTACTGCAGTGTGCTATGCATAATGCTCTGGTGGGATCTAACAGAAGCAGGTGGCAGCCATCAGGACTATTGTTATGCTCATAAAAATGAATTGGCACCTCAAGGATATGGTCATCGAGGTGTCAATGGGCTGACAGATGGAGCCTTCTTCTTCTGTCTACAGATGGAGCCTTCTTTTTCTGTCTACAGATGGAGCCTTCTTCTTCTGTCCACAGATGGAGCCTTCTTCTCATGTCTACAGATGGAGCCTTATTCTTCTGTCTACAGATGGAGCCTTCTTTTTCTGTCTACAGATGGAGCCTTCTTCTTCTGTCTACAGATGGAGCCTTCTTCTTCTGTCTACAGATGGAGCCTTCTTCTGTCTACAGATGGAGCCTTCTTCTTCTGTCCACAGATGGACCCTTCTTCTGTCGATCCACTTAGATGCAGTGGTCAGTAACAGGATCAGCATACTGAACAAATCTATATGGCACAGGGATATTATTATCATTATTATTTATTATTATAGCCCCATTTATTAAATTGGCGCTTTACATATAGACCAACCTCAGCAGGGTATCCATTTATATTTCTCTGGCCTTGCTGCCAAATAAGTCAACAGTAAGGGTACCGTCTCACAGTGGCACTTTGGTCGCTACGACGGCACGATCCGTGACGTTCCAGGGATATCGTTACGATCTCGCTGTGTCTGACACGCTACTGCGATCAGGGACCCCGCTGAGAATCGTACGTCGTAGCAGATCGTTTGAAACTTTATTTCATCGCTGGATCACCCGCTGACATCGCTACATCGGCGTGTGTGACGCCGATGCAGCGATGTCTTCACTGGTAACCAGGGTAAATATCGGGTTACTAAGCACAGGGCCGCGCTTAGTAACCCGATGTTTACCCTGGTTACCATTGTAAATGTAAAAAAAACCCCCACATACTCACATTCCGGTGCCTGTCACGTCCCCGGGCGTCCGCTTCCCTACACTCCTCCTGCATCCTGTGTCAGCGCCGGCCGGCCGTACATCAGAGCACAGCGGTGACGTCAGCGCTCTGCTTTACGGCCGCGCTTAGTAACCCGATGTTTACCCTGGTTACCCGGGGACTTCGGCATCGTTGGTCGCTGGAGAGCTGTCTCTGTGACAGCTCTCCAGCGACCACACAAGGACTTTCCAACGATCACGGCCAGGTCGTATCGCTGGTCGTGATCGTTGGAAAGTTGCTGAGTGTGACGGTACCCTAAGGGAAATGGCGCACAAAAGTTGGAAAGCCAATTACAGGTTGTGGATTGGCAATTAACCCCTTCATGACCCAGCCTATTTTGACCTTAATGACCTGGCCGTTTTTTGCAATTCTCACCAGTGTCCATTTATCAGGTAATAACTCAGGAACTTTTTTTTTTGCTAGGAAGTTATAAGGGTTAAAATTTGACCAGCGATTTCTCATTTTTACAACGAAATTTACAAAACCATTTTTTTTAGGGACTACCTCGCATTTGAAGCCAGTTTGAAGGGTCTATATGGCTGAAAATACCCAAAAGTGACACCATTCTAAAAACTGCACCCCTTCAGGTGCTCAAAACCACATTCAAAAAGTTTATTAACCCTTCAGGTGCTTCACAGCAGCAGAAGCAACATGGAAGGAAAAAATGAACATTTAACCTTTTAGTCACAAAAATGATCTTTTAGCAACAATTTTTTTATTTTCCCAAGGGTAAAAAGAGAAATTGGAACCCAAAAGTTATTGTACAATATGTCCTGAGTACGCCGATACCCCATATGGGGGGAACCACTGTTTGGGCACACAACAGGGCTCGGAAGGGAAGGAGCACCATTTGACTTTTTCAATGAAAAATTGGCTCCAATCTTTAGCGGACACCATGTCGCGTTTGGAGAGCCCCTGTGTGCCTAAACATTGGAGCTCCCCCACAAGTGACCCCATTTTGGAAACTAGACCCCCCAAGGAGCTTATCTAGATGCATAGTGAGCACTTTGAACCCCCAGGTGATTCATAAATTGATCCGTAAAAATGAAAAAATACTTTTTTTTTCACAAAAAATTTCTTTTAGCCTCAATTTGATCATTTCCACATGGGCAACATGATAAAATGGATCCTAAAATTTATTGGGCAATTTCTCCTGAGTACACTGATACCTCACATGTGGGGGTAAACCACTGTTTGGGCACACGGCAGGGCTTGGAAGGGAAGGAGCGCCATTTGACTTTTTGACTGATAAATTAGCTCCATTCGTTAGCGGACACCATGTCGTGTTTGGAGAGCCCCTGTGTGCCTAAACATTGGAGCTCCCCCACATGTAACCCCATTTTGGAAACTAGACCTCCCATGGAACTAATCTAGATGTGCGGTGACCACTTTAAACCCCCAAGTGCTTCACATAAGTTTATAACGCAGAGCCGTGAAAATAAAAAATCATTTTTCTTTCCTCAAAAATTATGTTTCAGCAAGCAATTTTTTATTTTCACAAGGGTAACAGGAGAAATTAGAACACAATAGTTGCTGCCCAGTTTGTCCTGAGTATGCTGGTACCCCACATGTGGCGGTAAACCACTGTTTGGGCACACGTCGGGGCTCGGAAGGGAAGTAGTGACGTTTAGAAATGCAGACTTTGATGGAATGGTCTGCGGGCGTCACGTTGTGTTTGCAGAGCCCCTGATGTGCCTAAACAGTAGAAACCCCCCACAAGTGACCCCATTTTGGAAACTAGTCCCCCCAAGGAACTTATCCAGATGTGTAGTGAGCACTTTGAACCCCCAAGTGCTTCACAAAAGTTTACAATGCAGAGCCGTGAAAATAAAAAATCATTTTTCTTTCCTCAAAAATTATGTTTTAGTAAGTAATTTTTTATTTTCACAAGGGTAACAGGAGAAGTGGACCCCAATAGTTGTTGCCCAGTTTGTCCTGAGTACGCTGATACCCCATATGTGGAGGTAAACCACTGTTTGGGCGCACGTCAGGGCTCGGAAGGGAGGGAGCACCATTTGACTTTTTGAATGCAAGATTGGCTGGAATCAATGGTGGAGCCATGTTGCGTTTGGAGACCCCTGATGTGCCTAAACAGTGGAAACCCCTCAATTCTAACTCCAACACTAACCCCAACACACCCCTAACCCTAATCCCAACTCTAGCCATAACCCTAATCACAACCCTAACCCCAACACACCCCTAACCACAACCCTAACCCCAACACACCCCTAACCCTAATCCCAACCCTAATCCTAACCCTAATCCCAACCCTAACCACAACCCTAACCCCAAGACACCCCTAACCATAACCACAAGCCTAATCTTAACCCTATTTCCAACCCTAGCCCTAATTCCAACCATAACTCTAATTCCAACCCTAACCCTAAGGCTATGTGCCCACGTTGCGGATTCGTGTGAGATTTTTCCGCACCATTTTTTAAAAATCTGCAGGTGAAATGCACTGCATTTTACCTGTGGATTTACCGCAGATTTCCAGTGTTTTTTTGTGCGGATTTCACCTGCAGATTCCTGTTGAGGAACAGGTGTAAAACGCTGTGGAATCCGCACAAAGAATTGACATGCTGCGGAAAATACCGCGCGGAAACCATGGGCACAGCGGATTTGGTTTTCCATGGTACTGTAAACCTGATGGAAAACTGCTACGAATCCGCAGCGGCCAATCCGCCGTGGATCCGCAGCCAAATCCGCACCGTGTGCACATAGCCTTAGGGTATGTGCCCACGCTGCGGATTCCATTGCAGAATTTTCCGCAGCGGAATTGATAAATCCGCAGTGCAAAACCCTAATTCTAACCCTAACCCTAACCCTAGTTCTAACCCTAACCCTAGTGTAAAAATAAAAGTAAATATATTTTCTTTATTTTTATTATTGTCCCTACCTATTGATAAAGGGGGGTTCATTTACTATTTTTTTTATTTTGATCACTGTGATAAAACCTATCACAGTGATCAAAATGTACCTAGAACGAATCTGCCAGCCGGCAGATTCAGCGGGCGCACTGCGCATGCACCCGCCATTTTGGAAGATGGCGGCGCCCATGGGGCAGACAGACGGACACCAGGAGGCTCAGTAAGTATGAGGGGGGGAATCGGAGCACGGGGGGATCGGAGCACGGGGGGTGGGATCGGAGCACGGGGGGAGCGGACAGGAGGACGGGGGAGCTGACAGGCGGACGGAGGGGAGCGGAGCAGAGGACGGAGGACTGGGGAGGCGATCGGTGGTGGTGGGGGGGCAGATCAGGGTTTCCAGCTATGGCCGATGATATTGCAGCATCGGCCATGGCTGGATTGTAATATTTCACCATTTTCATAGGTGAAATATTACAAATCGCTCTGATTGGCTGTTTCACTTTCAACAGCCAATCAGAGCGATCGTAGCCACGAGGGGGTAAAGCCACCCCCCCTGGGCTGAAGTACCACTCCCCCTGTCCCTGCAGATCGGGTGAAATTGGAGTTAACCCTTTCACCCGATCTGCAGGGACGCGATCCCTCCTTGACGCCACATAGGCGTCACAGGTCGGATTGGCACCGACTTTCATGGTGCCTACGTGGCGTCACAGGTCAGGAAGGAGTTAATATCGACATGTTTTCATCCCTTCGCGTCATGCCTATTTTCCTTTTTTTTTTTTTTGCGTTTTATTTTTTTCCTCTTCTTCCTTCCTTCCTTCCTTCCTTCCTTCCTTCCTTCCTTCCTTCCTTCCTTCCTCCAATAGCCATATGAGAGCTTGTTTTTTTTTGCAGGATGAGTTGTACTTTTAAATGACACCATTCATTCTATGACGTGATGTAATGGAAAGCAGGAAAAAAAATTCAAGTGCAGGAAAATTGCGAAAAAAGTACAATTCAATTCTGCTATTTTATTTACAGTGTTCATTATACAGTGAAATGACTTGGCACTATGATTCTACAGGTCAGCACAATTACAGGAATGCCAGATAAATGCCAGACAAGTAAAAAATCAGAAATTTGTAAAAAAAAGAAAAAAAATTGCTTGTGCCACCATATTCCAAGACAAGTAAAATTTTCAATTTTTGGTCGATGGATCTGTTTGAGGGTTTGTTTTTTGCACCCTGAACAGTCATTTTTATTGATACCATTTTGGGGTAGATACAATGTTATAGCTTTTTTCCGGAGTTGTGTCAGCCGGAAAACTGCGATATTGAAGTTTTGAATTTATTTTTTGGTCATTAAAGAGATTACAAATTGGCTTAATTCATTTTTTATTTTGATAGATCGGACTTTTATGGATTAAACGAGATCATGTGCGTTTTTATTTATTTATTTTTAGAGGAGGAAAAGTGGGGTGATTTGAACATTTATTTTTTTTCATGTTTTTAAAACTTTTCACTGTATTTTGTAATCTCTTGATCATGGTCTCCTATGAACACTAGCCAGTAGAACCGTCATGACAGGCACCGGGCTAATCAGCAGACCCCCGGCCATCATGGCAACCTGTCAGTGCCCCATGATCCCATCACAAGGCTGCACATAGGCTGTTAGAACAGTGCCCCCCTGCCGGCGCACTGTCAATGCCAATGTCAGAGGTTACCAGTGGCATTTAACAAGTTAATATCTGCTCTCCTGCCGCAGTTGTTAGTGGCAGATGATGGCTGAATATCACAACCATCATCTGCTGGGAAAGATGCAGGAGCGGCTTGTGAGCCAGCATTAAAGTCAGGGAAATGCAATAGGATGTCAATCGGTCATCATGTGCTCTTAAACAGCCACGGATGGAGCGGTGCACTGTAGCACAGCTATGTATAGCACGGGCGATCAGACGATCGCAGCTTTGTCTCCACAGGGGACTGACAAATACAGTTAAAAGTGACAAATAAAGTTTTAAAAATATGAAAAAAATATAAAAAACTACAAAAGTTCAACTCACCCTTTCTTTTGTTGCCTCATTAAAAATAAAACAAACAAAAAATATACATATTTGATATGGCTGCGATCTATCAAAATATAAAATAAATTAATCTGATTGGTAAACGAGAAAAAAAATCAGAATGCTTGAATTACTTTTTTTGCAATAAAATGCAATAAGAGGCAATCAAAACTTTGCATCTATCCCAAAATTGGACCAATAAAAACATCAAATGAAAGCGCAAAAAATAAGCTCTCACGCAGCCCCATGTTGCGAAAAATGAAAACACTATGGGTCTAGGAAAATGGCCATCTCACAGACAAAACCAAAGAAAAAACTATAGCAAATAACTAGTAATAGTACAACTGATGCTCCGGCTCATTTCATTGGTTTTGCTGTACTTTCTTGCACTTTATACAAACCTGAAGGTGACCCCTCTTTCTGAGCTAGGCATTTCATCTGCATAGCTTCCCATAGTCGGGTGGCTGATCTGTTTTGGCCCCTGTCTTGCTCTGCCCTTATTCACATTCAGGTCGGATGACACAAGGTAATACTTATATCTTGTGACAGGATAGGACCATCCCGACTGGATACACCTTGGCGCAGTGGGATGGCTTTTACACTTTTTGATCAAAATAGTGTTAACGAAGTACCCTATGATACTTACATGTACTGTTACTATTTCCTTATTTACTTACTATAGGGTATATGCTCATTTTGTTTTTTCTTGAATTAAAAGCAGTCTTAAAGGAATTATGTAATAATATATGCAGTTAAGGCTGTTGAATCTGATGACACATCCACTGTAAAGGCGTCATATCATGAGTCCTTATTAACAGGGAAGCACAGAAGGTATTCCTAACAAGCATTATTAATCAGCAGCAATTACAGCTGAAGGAAGCCATGCTCTCATGCTGTAAATTGTGATCTCCAAAGATGTGCTTGTAGCTAGCCGAAATCCTTCATGGCATCCCCTAGCAAGCAATATTGTTTGACAGTGTACTGAGAGGAGCCACTCGTCATCCTGAAGGAGCATTTCCTTTGACTGAAGTTTACGTCCACCTTTAGGCTTTGGCCTTTGGCTGCTATAAAATCACACGATTAAGATAACCGTCAAACAAGCTTAAAGGGGTTGTCCACATTTAGGGACAATTTTTTTCTACTTCTCTAAATACATGTATTTGGGGATAGAAATAATTTTTGCATTTGGGTTTCAGTTAAAATTTTGCAACGTTTCCTTTCTCTGTTGCACTGTCTGACTAGCTGTGGAATGAGTTAAAGGGAATTTGACAGTTGATATATGCTGTATGACACTGGCTGTATGATTCTGTCCTGTATGCTTTACTCTGAAACACTGCAGCTTAACATAGAAAAACCTACTTTTAAAGCTGTCCCAATGCCAGTGACTCACAGGTCTCTCCCTATACATGCACACAAAGAGAGACCTGTCACTCAAAGGGAACGGGTGGGGAAAGCTGCCAAGGAACGGCTTTTACAACTAATCTCCCTAGCAGCTTGGTCTCCGGCTGCTTTTAAAATGTGTTTTTCTCTGATATGCCGCAGCTTTTCAGTCAAACATACCTGGCTGAAATCATACAGCCATTGCAGGTACATGCTACCTGTGGATCGGGCAGCATGTATCAGCTGTCAGGTTCCCTTGAACTGAGAATCCATCAGTCACACCGCTAAGATGGTCTGACAGAGTTTATCACTGTTTTACCTGTCTATTTCTAAGCTCTAAGACTACATACCACATCAAGGTTTTATGACTACAGACCACATCAAGGTTTTATGACTGTAGACCACATCAAGGTTTTATCACTACAAACCACATCAAGGTTTTATGACTACAAACCACATCAAGGTTTTATGACTATAGACCACATCAAGGTTTTATCACTACAAACTACATCAAGGTTTTATGACTACAGACAATATCAAGGTTTTATGACTAAAGACCACATCAAGGTTTTATGACTACAGACAATATCAAGGTTTTATGACTACAGACCACATCAAGGTTTTATGACTACAGACCATATCAAGGTTTTATGACTACAATCCATATCAAGGTTTTATGACTACAGACCACATCAAGGTTTTATGACTACAAACCATATCAAGGTTTTATGACTACAGACCATATCAAGGTTTTATGACTACAGACCATATCAAGGTTTTATGACTACAGACCACATCAAGGTTTTATGACTAGAGACCACATCAAGGTATTATGACTACAAACCACATCAAGGTTTTATGACTACAGACCACATCAAGATTTTTTGACTACAGACCACATCACGGTTTTATGACTACAAACCACATCAAGGTTTTATGACTAAAGACCACGTCAAGGTTTTATGACTATAGACCACATCAAAGTTTTATGACTACAGACAATATCAAGGTTTTATGACTACAGTCCACATCAAGGTTTTATGACTACAGACAATATCAAGGTTTTATGACTACAGACCACATCAAGGTTTTATGACTACAGACCACATCAAGGTTTTATGACTACAGACCACATCAAGGTTTTAGGACTACAGACCATATCAAGGTTTTATGACTACAAACTACATCAAGGTTTTATGACTACAAACCACATCAAGGTTGTCACGGGGCTACCGCGACAGAGAGGTTCCAGAGAACTGCAGCGCTCAGGGCCTCGTTCACACACAGTGAACAGAAGCTCTTCTCCTGAATTCTGACCTGGCTGCCTTGTGCCAGCAGTGCAGGAGTTAACCTTGTTGCTGAGTTGCTGAGAGCTGGGTCTCTCAGCTGAAGTGGATTTTGTAATCTCATCCTCTATATAGACCCAGCCTTGACTACAAATGTTGTCAGTGATCAGTTCAGCTGCCTGGCTTGGAGTGTGAAGGAGCGTGGTATTAGGAGCTTGGAGGTTTATCTATTGAGATTGTTGTCTGCTTATTTGGTTGCATGTTAAACCTGTTTCCTCTCCTTAGTTGTTCTCCTTTTCCCTACTCAGTGTTCCCTCTGTGGTTGTGTGAGCTTTTGGGGTGTTTGCTATTTAAGTTACCCTGTCTGTATTCCCTGTCTATTTGTCTTTTGCTATTTTTATGCAATCCACCTTCCTGGGGGAGAGGGGGTCACTGACAGGGTCTGATCAGGAGACAGGGATACGCTGGCGGCTCAGGCCTCCTAACCATTATAGGTACCCCTGAGATAAGGGCAAGTCAGGGCCCCTTTATAGAGTCAGGGACAGGAGCGGGTCCCAGTACGCCGTCCTGCCCCGTTATCGCCGTTTACGGCGTAACAAAGGTTATGACTATAGACCACATGGAGGTTTTATGACTACAGACCAAATCAAGGTTTTATGACAACAGACCATATCAAGGTTTTATGACTACAAACCACATCAAGGTTTAAGACTCCAGACCACATCAAGTTTTTATGACTACAGACCACATCAAGGTTTTATGACTACAGACCATATCAAGGTTTTATGACTACAAACCACATCAAGGTTTAAGACTCCAGACCACATCAAGTTTTTTATGACTACAGACCACATCAAGGTTTTATGACTACAGACCACATCAAGGTTTTATGACTACAGACCACATCAAGGTTTTATGACTACAGACCATATCAAGGTTTTATGACTACAAACCACATCAAGGTTTTATGACTATAGACCACATCAAGTTTTTATGACTACAGACCACATCAAGGTTTTATGACTACAGACCACATCAAGGTTTTATGACTACAGACCATATCAAGGTTTTATGACTACAAACCACATCAAGGTTTTATGACTATAGACCACATCAAGTTTGTATGACTACAGACCACATCAAGGTTTTATGACTACAGACCATATCAAGGTTTTCTGACTACAGACCACATCAAGGTTTTCTGACTGCAGACCACATCAAGGTTTTCTGACTACAGTGTTGTGGATTCTGTTTGTGGGCTCCCTCTGGTGGTTACTGCTGGTACTGGGTGACTTTGGTGGGTTGCGGCCTTTGGTTTCCACCTGTCCATCAGAGGCTGGGTGTTTCCTATTTTACCTGGCCTTTCTGTCATTCCCTTGCCGGCTATCAATGTATTCAGATGTGCTCTGTTTGGTTCCTGCCTACCTGCTCCCAGATCTTTCAGGATAAGCTAAGTGCTGATTTTCAGTTGTTTGGTTTTTTTTGTCCAGCTTGCTTATTATGTCTCTATGCTAGCTGGTAGCTCTAGTGGACTGAGGTTCTCCCCATGTGCCATGAGTTGGCACATGGGTTCTTGTAATCTCAGGATGGTTTTTTGATTAGGGTTTTTTGCTGACCGCTCAGTCCCCTTTTGTATCGTTCTGCTTTCTAGTTTACAGCGGGCCTCAATTTGCTAAATCTATATATATCATCTCTATGTGTGTGCCTTCCTCTCATTTCACCGTCAATACATGTGAGGGGGCAACTATATCTTTTGGGGTTCATTCCTCTGGAGGCAAGTGAGGTCTATATTTTCTCTGCAGTACTAGTTAGCTCTTAGGCTGGTGCGTGGCGTCTAGAACCAACGTAGGGACGCTCCCTGGCTATCTCTAGTTGCGTTTGTCAGGCGTAGGGCAGCGGTCAGCCCAGGTTCCATCACCCTAGAGCTCGTCCGTTATTTATTTGTACCTTGCTTGTCCTGTGCTATCCCTAGCCATTGGGGATTCATGACAGTATAGCCGGCCCACAAAGTGTTAATTGTTTGGGCTGAAGCAGGAGAAAAAGAAGTGTTTAAGGGAAATTTTTTTTTTTTTTTTCCCTTCAGAGTTTTGCTGCCTAGCCCTTAATTGCTGTCTAGCTGCTTCTTACCTCCTCTTAACCCTTGAATGGCTCTGATCTTAGCTGTTTAACATGGATGTCCAGAGTTTGACTTCCAGCCTGAGTAATCTCGCGGCAAAAGTTCAAAACATACAGGATTTTGTTGTTCACACTCCCATGTCTGAACCTAGAATTCCTATTCCAGAGTTCTTCTCTGGAGATAGATCTACCTTCCTGAATTTCAGGAACAATTGTAAATTGTTTCTTTCTTTAAAATCTCGCTCCTCTGGAGACCCTGCTCAACAGGTCAGGATTGTAATATCTTTCCTGCGGGGTGACCCTCAGAATTGGGCATTTGCATTGGCACCAGGGGATCCTGCATTGCTCAGTGTGGATGCGTTTTTTCTGGCATTGGGATTGCTCTATGAGGAACCTAACCTGGAGATTCAGGCTGAAAAGGCTTTATTAGCCCTCTCTCAGGGGCATGATGAAGCGGAAATATATTGTCAAAAATTTCGGAAATGGTCGGTGCTTACTCAGTGGAATGAGTGCGCCCTGGCTGCAAACTTCAGAAATGGTCTTTCTGAGGCCATTAAGGATATTATGGTGGGGTTCCCTACGCCTACAGGTCTGAATGAGTCTATGACTATGGCCATTCAGATTGATCGGCGTTTGCGGGAGCGCAAACCCGTGCACCAGTTGGCGGTGTCTTCTGAACAGGCACCTGAGACTATGCAATGTGATAGAATTCAGTCCAGAAGTGAACGGCAAAATTATAGGCGGAAAAATGGATTGTGTTTTTATTGTGGTGATTCAGCTCATGTTATATCAGCATGCTCTAAACGCACAAAAAAGCTTGATAAATCTTTTGCCATTGGTACTCTGCAGCCTAAGTTCATTTTGTCTGTGACTCTGATTTTTTCACTGTCTTCCATTTCCGTTGATGCCTATGTGGATTCGGGCGCTGCCCTGAGTCTTATGGATTGGTCATTTGCTAAACGCTGCGGTTTTAGTCTGGAGCCCTGGAAGTCCCTATTCCTCTGAAGGGAATTGACTCTACACCATTGGCTATGAATAAACCGCAGTATTGGACACAAGTGACCATGCGCATGACTCCCGTTCATCAGGAGGTGATTCGCTTCCTTGTACTGTATAATTTACATGATGTACTAGTGCTGGGTCTGCCATGGTTACAAACTCATAATCCTGTCCTGGACTGGAAAACAATGTCTGTGTTAAGCTGGGGATGTCAGGGGGTTCATGATGATGCACCTCCGATTTCTATCGCTTCATCTACTCCTTCTGAGATCCCTGAGTTTTTGTCTGACTATAGGGATGTTTTTGAGGAGCCTAAGCTCAATTCGCTCCCTCCTCATAGAGATTGTGACTGTGCTATAGAATTGATTCCTGGCAGTAAGTTCCCTAAGGGTCGTTTATTTAATCTGTCACTGCCAGAGCATACTGCTATGCGGAATTATATTAAGGAGTCCTTGGAAAAGGGACATATTCGTCCATCTTCGTCCCCTCTGGGAGCAGGTTTTTTTTTCGTGGCAAAAAAAGATGGTTCCCTGAGGCCTTGTATAGATTATCGCCTTCTGAATAAGATTACAGTCAAATATCAGTATCCATTGCCATTATTGACTGACTTGTTTGCTCGCATTAAGGGGGCTAGGTGGTTCACTAAGATAGATCTTCGCGGTGCGTATAATCTGGTGCGGATAAAACAAGGTGATGAGTGGAAAACCGCATTTAATACGCCTGAGGGCCATTTTGAGTATTTGGTAATGCCTTTTGGACTCTCCAATGCTCCGTCAGTCTTTCAGTCCTTTATGCACAATATTTTCCGTGAATATCTGGATAAGTTTATGATTGTGTATTTGGATGATATTTTGGTGTTTTCTGATGACTGGGAGTCTCATGTTCTACAGGTCAGGAAGGTGTTTCAGGTTCTGCGGGCCAATTCTCTGTTTGTGAAGGGCTCAAAGTGTCTCTTCGGAGTCCAGAAGATTTCTTTTTTGGGGTACATTTTTTCTCCTTCTACTATTGAGATGGATCCCGTTAAGGTTCAGGCAATTTGTGACTGGACACAACCTACATCTGTTAAGAGCCTACAGAAGTTCTTGGGGTTTGCTAATTTTTATCGTCGGTTCATTGCAAATTTTTCCAGTATTGTTAAACCTTTGACTGATTTAACTAAAAAGGGTGCTGATGTTGCTAATTGGTCTCCTGCGGCTGTGGGGGCCTTTCAGGAACTTAAGCGCCGGTTTTCTTCTGCTCCTGTGTTGTGTCAACCAGATGTTTCACTTCCTTTTCAGGTTGAGGTTGATGCTTCCGAGATTGGAGCGGGGGCGGTTTTGTCACAGAGAAGTTCTGATGGCTCGGTGATGAAGCCATGTGCATTCTTCTCTAGAAAATTCTCGCCCGCCGAGCGCAATTATGATGTGGGTAATCGGGAGCTTTTGGCCATGAAGTGGGCATTTGAGGAGTGGCGTCATTGGCTTGAGGGTGCTAAACATCGTGTGGTGGTCTTGACTGATCACAAGAATCTCATTTACCTTGAGTCTGCCGGGCGTTTGAATCCTAGACAGGCTCGTTGGTCGTTGTTTTTTTCTCGTTTCAATTTCGTGGTTTCATACCTGCCAGGTTCAAAGAATGTGAAGGCAGATGCTCTTTCCAGGAGTTTTGTGCCTGACTCTCCTGGAGACTCTGGGCCTACTGGTATCCTTAGGGATGGGGTAATATTGTCCGCCGTATCCCCAGACTTGCGACGTGCATTGCAGGAGTTTCAGGTGGATAAACCGGATCGTTGTCCACCAGAAAGACTGTTTGTTCCGGATGATTGGACCAGTAGAGTCATCTCCGAGGTCCATTCTTCTGTGTTGGCTGGTCATCCTGGAATATTTGGTACTAGAGACTTGGTGGCCAGGTCTTTTTGGTGGCCTTCCTTGTCTAGGGATGTGCGTACCTTTGTGCAGTCTTGTGAAGTGTGTGCTCGAGCTAAGCCTTGCTGTTCTCGGGCCAGTGGGTTGTTGTTATCCTTGCCCATCCCGAAGAGGCCTTGGACGCACATTTCCATGGATTTTATTTCTGATCTCCCGGTTTCACAGAAAATGTCCGTTATCTGGGTTGTGTGTGACCGCTTTTCTAAGATGGTTCATTTGGTGCCCTTGCCTAAGTTGCCTTCCTCCTCTGAGTTGGTCCCTTTATTTTTTCAGAACGTGGTTCGTTTGCATGGGATTCCGGAGAATATCGTTTCTGACAGGGGATCCCAGTTTATGTCTAGATTTTGGCGGACGTTTTGTGCCAAGATGGGCATTGATTTGTCTTTCTCGTCTGCATTCCATCCTCAGACGAATGGCCAGACGGAGCGAACTAATCAGACCTTGGAAACTTATTTGAGGTGTTTTGTTTCTGCTGACCAAGATGACTGGGTTGCTTTTTTGCCACTGGCCGAATTTGCTCTTAATAATCGGGCTAGTTCTGCCACGTTGGTCTCTCCTTTTTTTTGTAATTCGGGGTTTCATCCTCGTTTTTCCTCTGGTCAGGTGGAGTCTTCGGATTGTCCTGGAGTGGACGTGGTGGTGGACAGGCTACATCAGATTTGGAATCAGGTGGTGGACAATTTGAAGTTATCTCAGGAGAAGACTCAGCAGTTTGCTAATCGCCGTCGCCGCGTGGGTCCCCGACTTCTTGTTGGGGATTTGGTGTGGTTGTCTTCTCGTTTTGTCCCTATGAAGGTCTCTTCTCCTAAGTTCAAGCCTCAGTTCATCGGTCCTTATAGGATCTCGGAGATTCTTAACCCTGTATCTTTTCGTTTGGATCTCCCAGCATCGTTTGCTATTCATAATGTGTTCCATCGGTCGTTGTTGCGGAGGTATGAGGTGCCCGTTGTTCCTTCGGTTGAGCCTCCTGCTCCGGTGCTGGTGGAGGGAGAATTGGAGTATGTTGTTGAGAAGATCTTGGATTCTCGTGTTTCCAGACGCAAACTCCAGTATTTGGTTAAGTGGAAGGGTTATGGTCAGGAGGATAATTCCTGGGTGGTCGCCTCCGATGTTCATGCGACTGATTTGGTCCGCGCCTTCCATAGAGCTCACCCTGATCGCCCTGGGGGTTCTCGTGAGGGTTCGGTGACCCCTCCTCAAGGGGGGGTACTGTTGTGGATTCTGTTTGTGGGCTCCCTCTGGTGGTTACTGCTGGTACTGGGTGACTTTGGTGGGTTGCGGCCTTTGGTTTCCACCTGTCCATCAGAGGCTGGGTGTTTCCTATTTTACCTGGCCTTTCTGTCATTCCCTTGCCGGCTATCAATGTATTCAGATGTGCTCTGTTTGGTTCCTGCCTACCTGCTCCCAGATCTTTCAGGATAAGCTAAGTGCTGATTTTCAGTTGTTTGGTTTTTTTTGTCCAGCTTGCTTATTATGTCTCTATGCTAGCTGGTAGCTCTAGTGGACTGAGGTTCTCCCCATGTGCCATGAGTTGGCACATGGGTTCTTGTAATCTCAGGATGGTTTTTTGATTAGGGTTTTTTGCTGACCGCTCAGTCCCCTTTTGTATCGTTCTGCTTTCTAGTTTACAGCGGGCCTCAATTTGCTAAATCTATATATATCATCTCTATGTGTGTGCCTTCCTCTCATTTCACCGTCAATATATGTGAGGGGGCAACTATATCTTTTGGGGTTCATTCCTCTGGAGGCAAGTGAGGTCTATATTTTCTCTGCAGTAGTAGTTAGCTCTTAGGCTGGTGCGTGGCGTCTAGAACCAACGTAGGCACGCTCCCTGGCTATCTCTAGTTGCGTTTGTCAGGCGTAGGGCAGCGGTCAGCCCAGGTTCCATCACCCTAGAGCTCGTCCGTTATTTATTTGTACCTTGCTTGTCCTGTGCTATCCCTAGCCATTGGGGATTCATGACACTACAGACCACATCAAGGTTTTCTGACTACAGACCACATCAAGGTTTTCTGACTACAGACCACATGAAGGTTTTCTGACTACAGACAATATCAAGGTTTTCTGACTATACACCACATCAAGGTTTTCTGACTACAGACAATATCAAGGTTTTATGACTACAAACCACATCAAGATTTTATGACTACAGACCACATCAAACTTTTTATGACTACAGACCACATGAAGGTTTTCTGACTACAGACCACATGAAGGTTTTATGACTACAGACAATATCAAGGTTTTCTGACTATACACCACATCAAGGTTTTATGACTACAGACAATATCAAGGTTTTATGACTACAAACCACATCAAGGTTTTATGACTACAGACAATATCAAGGTTTTATGACTATAGACCACATCAAGGTTTTATGACTACAGACAATATCAAGGTTTTATGACTACAGAAAACAACAAGGTTTTATGACTACAGACAATATCAAGGTTTTCTGACTATAAACCACATCAAGGTTTTATGACTACAGACAATATCAAGGTTTTATGACTTCAAACCACATCAAGGTTTTATAACTATAGACCACATCAAGGTTTTATGACTACAGACAATATCAAGGTTTTATGACTACAGACAATATAAAGGTTTTATGACTACAGACCACAACAAGGTTTTATGACTACATACCACATCAAGGTCGAATGTGTCAGGAAACAAATAGCCTGTAAACGCAAAAGGAGGCAACATTTTGGATGAAACCGAATTGTGAGAAATATTTTTAGCTCCAAATATTTGTATTTAAGAATAAAAAAATTGCCCCATAGGTGGACAACCCCTTTGATGGAAACAATCACTAAACTGGAAGACAAGACTTGTGACATAGTCCCTGTAGAGAAATATTGAGGTCGGGTAATTAAACTAGTTTAGAATGACTGTTTCACATCAAAATTGCCAAGGAGTACTAATATTATAAGTAGAATTCGGGATTTGCTTAAATATCAATTTACACATAAAAATGTCAGACATCGTCACTTTTGCAGTGGAAGCGAATAAATGGGAATGGGAAATTGTACATATCAGTAAATTGTCTGACGGTAGACACAGGTTGTTGGTCAGTAGTTTGATGTTTGTTTCCTACTGTCAAGTGACTTTCGTAACATTAGAGAATTGGCCTTTAAACTATTTGTCTATACATCCCCTAAGGGAATGTTCACATGTCACTTTTTCCGGCGGATACGCTCAGTAGATGTTAAAAAGAATGAACATTTTCATTTCTATGTAAAAATGACCTGCTTCAGGCTGATGATCGTCTTTTAACCGGTATTTAATGAAGTGACTGGTCCGTTCTTAAGGAGTTAATAAGCCCACCCAAAAAAGGCCAGCGGCAAAACACGTCCAATAAAATGCCAAAAAGAGGCATCAGCATCTAAACAACGTCATGTGTACATCCCCTTATTGTTCTAAGACTCCAGAGGCAGAGAAATCTGAAGACGTCCAACACATAACCATAGAAGCCACATTATTGCTGTATCAGAATGTATCACATTGCCCTCAGCTCTAATACGCCTGATACATCGATGTGCACAATGCCCGCGCGCTGCGCTAATGCTCACAACTTATAATAACGCAATCATTTCTGTGTCCTTAGATGCCCAGGCCCACAGCCGTTTACATGCTGCAATATGTCATCTGAAAGAAATCCAGCACAAATGCAGGAGGCAAAATGTGAGTAGACACAAAAAACGACCGTGACAGAATGCATTTATACTGCACAAACACTGAATGCTGAAGAAGCGACGTGCTCTATTACTGCGCCGCTATATTATTGTGTCGCTGTATTACTACTGCACTGCTCTGTTACTGCGCCGCTATATTACTGTGCTGCTCTATTACTGCACTGCTCTGTTACTTCGCCGGTCTATTACTGTGCCACTATATTACTGTGCTGCTATAATACTGCGCTGCTCTATTACTGTGCTGCTCTATTACTGCGCTGCTCTATTACTGTGACGCTATATTACTACGCAGCTCTATTACTGCACTGCTCTATTACTGCACTGCTCTATTACTGCGCCACTCTATTACTGCACTGCTCTATTACTGCACCGCTCTATTACTGCCCTGCTCTATTACTGCCCTGCTCTATTACTTTGCCACTCTATTACTGCGCCGCTCTATTACTGCGCTGCTCTATTACTGCACTGCTCTATTACTTTGCCACTCTATTACTGTGCTGCTATATTACTGTGCTGCTCTATTACTGTGCTGCTCTATTACTGTGCCACTATATTACTGTGCTGCTCTATTACTGCGCTGCTCTATTACTGTGACGCTAAATTACTGCACCGCTCTATTTCTGCCCTGCTCTATTACTGCACTGCTCTATTGCTGCGCCGCTCTATTACTGCCCTGCTCTATTACTGCACTGCTCTATTACTGCCCTGCTCTATTACTGCACTGCTCTATTACTGCACTGCTCTATTACTGCGCCGCTCTATTACTGCGCCGCTCTATTACTGCCCTGCTCTATTACTGCCCTGCTCTATTACTGCACTACTCTATTACTGTGCCGCTCTATTACTGCGCCGCTCTATTACTACACCGCTCTATTACTGCACTTCTCTATTACTGCACTGCTCTATTTCTGTGCCGCTCTATTACTGCACCGCTCTATTACTGCGCTGCTCTATTACTGGGCCACTCTATTACTGTGCCGCTCTATTACTACACCGCTCTATTACTGCACTGCTCTATTACTGCACTGCTCTATTTCTGTGCCGCTCTATTACTGTGCCGCTCTATTACTGCACCGCTCTATTACTGCGCTGCTCTATTACTGGGCCACTCTATTACTGTGCCGCTCTATTACTGTGCCGCTCTATTACTGCACTGCTCTATTACCGCTCTGCTCTATTACTGTGCCACTCTATTACTGCGCCGCTCTATTACTACCCTGCTCTATTACTTTGTCGCTCTATTACTGCCCTGCTCTATTTTTGTGCCACTCTATTACTGTCCTGATCTATTACTGCACTGCTTTATTACTGCGCTACTCTATTACTGCGCTGCTCTATTTCTGCTCTGATCTATTACTGCCCTGCTCTATTACTGCACTGCTCTATTACTGCCCTGCTCTATTACTGCTTTGCTGTATTACTGCTCTGCTCTATTACTGTGCCGCTCTATTACTGCCCTGATCTATTACTGCACCGCTCTATTACTGCCCTGCTCTATTACTGCACCGCTCTATTACTGCTCTGATCTATTACTGTGCCGCTATATTACTGCCCTGCTCTATTACTGCACCGCTCTATTACTGCTCTGATCTATTACTGTGCCGCTATATTACTGCCCTACTCTATTACTGTGCCACTCTATTATTACATCGCTCTATTACTGCGCTGCTCTATTACTGCGCTGCTCTATAAGGCTGCAGTCACACTATCAGTATTTGGTCAGTATTTTACATCAGTATTTGGAAGCCAAAACCAGGAATGGGTGATAAATGCATAAGTGGTGCATATGTTTCTATTATACCTTTCCTCTGATTGTTCCTCACCTGATTTTGGCTTACAAATACTGATGTAAAATACTGACCAAATACTAATAGTGTGACTGCAGCCTAATTGCGCCGCTCTATTACTGCCCAGCTCTATTACTTCCCTGCTCTATTACTGCCCTGCTCTATTACTGCGCCACTCTATTACTGCGCTGCTCTATTACTATGCCGCTCTATTACTGCACCGCTCTATTACTATGCCGCTCTATTACTGCACTGCTCTATTACTGCACCGCTCTATTACTGCCCTGCTCTATTACTGCCCTGCTCTATTACTTTGCCACTCTATTACTGCGCCGCTCTATTACTGCGCTGCTCTATTACTGCACTGCTCTATTACTTTGCCACTCTATTACTGTGCTGCTATATTACTGCGCTGCTCTATTACTGTGCTGCTCTATTACTGTGCCACTATATTACTGTGCTGCTCTATTACTGCGCTGCTCTATTACTGTGACGCTAAATTACTGCACCGCTCTATTACTGCCCTGCTCTATTACTGCACTGCTCTATTGCTGCGCCGCTCTATTACTGCCCTGCTCTATTACTGCACTGCTCTATTTCTGTGCCGCTCTATTACTGCACCGCTCTATTACTGCGCCGCTCTATTACTGGGCCACTCTATTACTGTGCCGCTCTATTACTACACCGCTCTATTACTGCACTGCTCTATTACTGCACTGCTCTATTTCTGTGCTGCTCTATTACTGTGCCGCTCTATTACTGCACCGCTCTATTACTGCGCTGCTCTATTACTGGGCCACTCTATTACTGTGCCGCTCTATTACTGCACCGCTCTATTACTGCACTGCTCTATTACCGCACTGCTCTATTACTGTGCCGCTCTATTACTGCGCCGCTCTATTACTACCCTGCTCTATTACTTTGTCGCTCTATTACTGCCCTGCTCTATTTTTGTGCCACTCTATTACTGTCCTGATCTATTACTGCACTGCTTTATTACTGCGCTACTCTATTACTGCGCTGCTCTATTTCTGCTCTGATCTATTACTGCCCTGCTCTATTACTGCACTGCTCTATTACTGCACTGCTCTATTACTGCTTTGCTGTATTACTGCTCTGCTCTATTACTGTGCCGCTCTATTACTGCCCTGATCTATTACTGCACCGCTCTATTACTGCCCTGCTCTATTATTGCACCGCTCTATTACTGCTCTGATCTATTACTGTGCCGCTATATTACTGCCCTGCTCTATTACTGCACCGCTCTATTACTGCCCTACTCTATTACTGTGCCACTCTATTATTACATCGCTCTATTACTGCGCTGCTCTATTACTGCGCTGCTCTATAAGGCTGCAGTCACACTATCAGTATTTGGTCAGTATTTTACATCAGTATTTGGAAGCCAAAACCAGGAATGGGTGATAAATGCATAAGTGGTGCATATGTTTCTATTATACTTTTCCTCTGATTGTTCCTCACCTGATTTTGGCTACAAATACTGATGTAAAATACTGACCAAATACTAATAGTGTGACTGCAGCCTAATTGCGCCGCTCTATTACTGCGCTGCTCTATTTCTGCTCTGATCTGTTACTGCCCTGCTCTATTACTGCGCCACTCTATTACTGCACCGCTCTATTACTACACCGCTCTATTACTGCACCGCTCTATTACTGCACCGCTCTATTACTATGCTGCTCTATTACTGCACTGCTCTATTATTGCGCTGCTCCATACCACTATGCACAGCAAAAAAGGTGGTGTGGGATATTGGTCAATAATGTTCCTGGCTAATTCCTGCCGCTTCCACCCGTATTATTCCATGGATGAAGTATCTGCCAGCTATCTATTGATCCAATATCATTTTGTAATTTTCCAATATATTCATCTGTCATATCTCTCTAGATTTTTTTTATATCTCCATCTCAAAAACATTTTAAAGACCCTGGACCAGCAGCCACATTGGTAGTCTGTGACCTCCAGATGTCCTCATCCTACCTGTATGCCTTTTATAAGGTGAGTGTGCAGCACCCCAGGGTCCTGGTCGTTGCAGTAATATCATTCTCCTTCACCATCTACACACTGGGAAGCCCTGGGGACATACTTCACCTGTGGGAAGGTATACCATCTAGCTGCCATAACATCACCCCAGCGGAGCCCTAAGCAGCGTCGGTCACCCTGACCGAATACCACAGGTGGCGTCACGAACATTTCCCCTTTAACCCCTTCACCCACGGAGCTTTTTCCGTTTTTCCGTTTTCGTTTTTCGCTCCCCTCCTTCCCAGAGCCATAACTTTTTTATTTTTCCGTCAATTTGGCCATGTGAGGGCTTATTTTTTGCGGGACGAGTTGTACTTTTGAACGACATCATTGGTTTTAGCATGTCGTGTACTAGAAAATGGGAAAAAAATTCCAAGTTCAGTGAAATTGCAAAAAAAGTGCAATCCCACACTTGTTTTTTGCTTGCCTATTTTGCTAGGTTCACTAAATGCTAAAACTGACCTGCCATTATGATTCTCCAGGTCACTACGAGTTCATAGACACCTAACATGACTAGGTTATTTTTCACCTAAGTGGTGAAAAAAAATTCAAAAGTTTGCAAAAAACAAAACAAAATTGCGCCATTTTCCGATACTCGTAGCGTCTCCATTTTTCGTGATCTGGGGTCAGGTGAGGGCTTATTTTTTGCGTGCCAAGCTGGCGTTTTTAATGATAGCATTTTGGTGTAGATACGTTCTTTTGATCGCCCGTTATTGCATTTTAATGCAATGTCGTGGCGACCAAAAAAACGTAAATCTGGCGTTTCGAATTTTTTTCTCATTACGCCATTTAGCGATTAGGTTAATGCTTTTTTTTTATTGATAGATCGGGCGATTCTGAATGCGGCGATACCAAATATGTGTAGGTTGGGGTTTTTTTAAATTGATTTATTTTGATTGGGGCGAAAGGGGGGTGATTTAAACTTTTATATTTTTTTTATTTTCTTCACATTTTTAAAAACTTTTTTTTTTTACTTTTGCCATGCTTCTATAGCCTCCATGGGAGGCTAGAAGCAGGCACAGCCCGATCGGCTCTGCTACATAACAGCGATCATCAGATCGCTGTTATGTAGCTAAAATGCAGGTGTGCTGTGAGCGCCGACCACAGGGGGGCGCTCACAGCCACCGGCAATCAGTAACCATAGAGGTCTCAAGGACCTCTATGGTTACAATGGAGGAGCATCACCGACCCCCGATCATGTGACGGGGGTCGGCGATGCGCTCATATCCGGCCGCACGGCCGGATGCGGTAGTTAAATGCCGCTGTCTGCGTTTGACAGCGGCATTTAACTAGTTAATAGCGGCGGGTGATCGCGATTTCACCCGCCGCTATTGCGCGCACATGTCAGCTGTAAAAAACAGCTGACATGTCGCGACTTTGATGTGCGCTCACCGCCGGAGCGCACATCAAAGCGGGGGTCCCGACATGTGACGTACTATTCCGTCACATGTCGGGAAGGGGTTAAAGACCTTTCCCTTTTACAACGGACCTCCCGAGGGCCACGGACCGGGTCAGCCACCGTGACATCCCCCTTGAGAACCGAGGGACCCGGTACCGAGTACCCCACTGCCCTACGGGGGCGCTCCAACATTTTGGCGTCACGAACAGGATCTACTTAAGCCTGAAAATCGTGTCATGTGCGCCTAAGAACTGTGCCAGAATTGTATTTGAACTGTGATTTATTGAAAGGACTGTATATTGCAAAAGACTGCCGAAAATTCCCGCCAAAACTGCCGCCATTACAGCGCCACGAGGAGCACAGGAGAAGAAGGGCGTGTCGTCGTGGGCGTGAACGAACTGAGAAGCGCTAAAAAATAATGGCCGCCCAGTCTAAATATCTCTGTACCTTGTACCTACCTGTACCTACCAGTCTAAATATCTCTGTACCTCAATGGCGGGTGGAGAAAAGAAACAGAATCCGCCCCCGGAGAAGAGAGCGGGAAAAGGATGAGAAAGGAGCCAGCCACGTGGAAGACGCCATGGCCAGCCGTCCGGAAGTAGTCCGTGGGGTAGAGGCCGCGGACTCCCCCAGCCACCTGGAGGGACTCCGCAGCCAGGCATCACCTGTTGGCCCTGACTTCCTGCAGGCCGGCATGGAGGAGTTAATCGACCAGCTTCTGCAGATGCAGCTGAGCGCCAAGGCCACGTACAGGATGATGCCTGCAGAGGATCCACCAGCACCGCTGTCAACACCACTCCCTGCACCGCTTCCAGAGCCAGCCCCGCTGCAGACGCCGCCGCCAGTGGAACCGACAGGCACCGAAGACACCGCAGTGGCAGGTAAGGACGCTGACTCTGCCCCGGTGACCGAGGAACTGCTGATAGGCCCCGTAGCAGCACCACCTCCCCGCGGTACCCACTGGCTCCAGGGCCTTGAGCCATGGGATCAGGCCACGGGAATGGAGCAATTCATGAAGGCCCCAATTGCGCCCACCACCCTGCCGGGTGAGCTATATGCAGAGCGGACTGTATACCGCTGGGTGAATCCCGGATCAGACTTTATGGGGTTCCCCGGGGTGGAAAAGCAGAAGGGAGAAACCGTAGAAGTCTTATGTTGGGAGGACTACCAGGCCCAGCTTGCCCGTAAGTGGGAGGAAACGGATGAAAAACATCAGGCCCAACGCAGAGCCTTTGACAAACGGGATCTAGAAGTTAAAGCCCAGGCCCGCAAGGACCGCACCGCTAACCAGGCCCCGCGTAAGCAGGGCATAGTCGTAACCTTCAAACTCCAAGGAGGATGGGGTTTCATAAAAGAATAAGGACTGTATGCGGAAATATTTGTGAATAGGAGAGACGTGGAATCTCATCTCTGGGAAGGACATCCAGATAGAGACTTGTATCCAGGGGATAGTGTCACCTACACCAGGCACTTTGTTGAAAAAAAGATGGTTTGCCCTGAATGTGCACAAGCAAAGAGGCCCTGTGACATGCCACACTAAAACCCCTGCTATGCCGTCTCCTGTCACAACAGCGCCACCTTGTGTTAAGACAACTGCCACTACAACCACTACTACTGTCACTCCTATCTGCACCTTTACTAGGACCACAGTGTGTACTGTTACCACTACAGAAAGTCTGTGCGGTAACTACTGAACCCACTCCAACGGTAACCTGTGCCAAGGTTACCCCAGAACAGAACTCAGTGGGCACTCAGACCCCCATCTGGAGTGAGGGAGCCCCATACGTAGCACCTGGTAGCCGCCAGTACCCAAAAGGACTACCTCCACCAGTGCTACCTCCAGAGTTACAATAGAAGAATCCTGAACTGAGTGTAAATAGTTACTAAAACTTTCTTTTTTGCTTTAAATCCGTCCAGGGTTATTTCTTAAAGGGGTCCCACGTTTAAAGGGATCCTCAGTTTTCCACAAGTTAATTGAAAAGAACTGTGAATCATGAACTGCGCATGATCAGAAACTGTCCATTGTAAATAGTTTGCACCTTCTTAAGGGTGCTTCCTACTGGTTTTAACAAGGAGGCTTTTACAGAGACTGCCTCCAATGGAAACTGCTATTAATCTTGTTGTAAGAATTTCTTTGTTTTACAGACCTGAAGAAAAACCCATTGGTGTGGCAGAATTCCAGGTCAGGATACATGTCTTGCAGCCCGCCCAAGACCAACATTGGGGGTTCATCACGGGTCCTTCGCATCACGTCACTTTTGTTGCTAAACTGACTTGAATATTGATGATGTGATTAATATTTTGCACTACCTCAGAAAAGACTTGAGATTGCCCTTAAAGGGAATGTTCATTTGTTGCGTAAACGTGAAAATGTTTGAAAGTATTGAGTAGTTAGATAGAATTAAGTTTACATAGTTGATAGAATGTAGCTGGAAGTCTAGATAATAGGAAAATCTTTGATACTGACGTTTGATGTACTTGTGAATAAAATTGAAAGAAAATGCAGTGAGCCCGTGGGGGTTGATAGACTGTTCTGCATTTAAATAAAGTGAACCCGTGGGGGTTAGTTAGTTAGTTAGTTAGTTAAAAAGTTTGCACTTAGAAAGGAATAATTGTCTTGCACTTGAATAAAGATAAAATGTTTGCCATTGCACTTAATAGATAGTATACCTGTAAAGGTAATTACATTTCATAGTTAGTTAATATATTGTTGCTAAAATGTTCCATCTATAGAAGTAGGCCGGCAATGTAAATATGTTTCTGTTATGCAACGTTCAAGTGTCCTCACCTCCCATAAGGGGAAGCCTAGTTAAATTAACTTGTTTTATAGCATTTAAAGATTGCATGTCTGTTTGGCTAATGTATTGTTGTTTTCTTTTCCCAGTCCTGGAGTACTGGATTTAACGGGGAGGGGAGTGCAGCGCCCCAGGATCCTGGTCATTGCAGTAATATCATTCTCCTCTAGGGGGAGTGGTGTTACATTTGGAGGCAATAAAGGAGATCTCTTTACCAGGTAACACCAACATACAACACATTTCATACTCCACTCAACCAGGGGGAGCTATGCTTCTGTTTATTAGGGCACTCTTCACAATTAGGTAAAACTGGTGGTCTGGATAGGAAGTTAGTCAGAAGCTGGCTGGGCTTCTCCCAGTGAGTTGCTATCTGAGCTCCGCTCAGGTAGTTGGTCCCGGACAGGGGTGGGATCCTGTCAGAGGCCTAGACAGAAGGCCACGGAGCTGCGCCTGCACCACGTGCAGCAGTTCCCAAGAAAGAGACACGAACAGCGAACTGTATTGTAGAGAGTGAGAAGAAGTCTTAGCAAAAGGAGAGGAAACCAGAAGGAGTTCTGCCCTGCACAGGCTGCCTCCTTCTGAGGCGCAGGATCCGGTAGCCGGAACACCGAGGGAGCAACAGTCCTTCATGCCTGGCTCCAGAGACCGGCAGGACAGCTAATTGCAAGTTACTGATCCGCCCTATACCCAGGAGGCACGGTGGCAACTTGTGGAGGCCGGGGCGTGCTAGAGTCCCTGTAAAAAGCCTCAGGCTACCAGTCATATGAGTTTGTCCTATCCATCTGGGGGACAGAAAAAGAGACATAACATCTAGAACATCTACAACAGTTGTGAGGACCTTATGAGAGGCTCAGCAGTAAGGTACTACAACACCCAGGCGCTAGAGGAAGGCTACTGATTTCCACCTGGATAAGGGGACTCTGGATTTGTCTCCAAACCGGCCGGACTCTGCCTACCCTGTGATCTGGTGCTCTGGACTGTGGATGCTGAAGCCTTCAGTAAAAGGTAAAGAGACTGCAACCTTGTTTCCTCGTTCTTCACTGCGCCTTACACCATCACCATCTACACACTGGGAAGCCCTGGTGACATACTTCACCTGTGGGAAGGTATACCATCTAGCTGCCATAACATCACCCCAGCAGAGCCCTAAGCAGCGTCGGTCACCCTGACCGAATACCACAGGTGGCGTCACGAACATTTCCCCTTTAAAGACCTTTCCCTTTTACAATGGACCTCCCGAGGGCCACGGATCGGGTCAGCCACCGTGACATCCCCCCTGAGAACCGAAGGACCCGGTACCGAGTACCCCACTGCCCTACGGGGGAGCTCCAACCTCACAATCTGGCAACCTCTTCTTATCCTCTAAATTTACTGTGGTCCAAAAACACTCTGCTCTGTTCAGCGATGAGTTTTTGACGTTGCCTATTTTCGCATCTTACAGTTTTGGCAAAGTGGATGGGATTTATAGAAATCTCGTGTTCACTGTGCTTTTTTATGCAATGTAAACTGAACTGCAGTGCGGGTTCCGAAAATGTCAATTGCTCTTGCGGGTACGATGAGTTTTAGGGCTTGCTCACACTACTGTATAACGCGTCCTAGTGCTATTTGATGTCTTACCGGATATCACACGACCCAATGTTATAGTATTGGGCAGTGCAGGTCGGAGATTTTTTTTTCTCATGCTGATTCGGGTGTGAGCAGGGTTGGACTGGAGCATCGGGACACCGGACGATCCTTCGGTGGACCCCAGGTCCTCAGCGGGCCCCCTTCGATGGGTGCACTGGCAATAGCTACTGGACTCTGACAGGCCATTACAACACAATGCCTGGGATATGAAGGAAGAGGATGCCGCATGTCGCCCGGAGCGCAGGCAGGTAAAAATAATCTTTTGTTTCTTTTTTCTCTTTTGTGGATGTGGCATGATGTGGGGCCTGGAAAACGGACATAGGCCAGCACAAGAGACATGGGGCCAGCACAAGGGACATGGGACCAGCACAAGAGACACGGGGTCAGCACAAGAGACATGGGGCCAGCACAAGGGACATGGGACCAGCACAAGAGACATGGGGCCAGCACAAGAGACATTGGGTCAGCACAAGGGATATGGTGCTAGCTCAAGGGACATGGGGCCAAGATAAGGGACATATGGGTCAGGACAAGGGTCATGACATGAGGCCAGGGCATGGTGCCAGGACAAGAGAAATGCAGCTAGGACAAGGAAAATGGCACCAGCACAAGGTACTAGGGGCTAGAACAAGGGAAAAATGGGCCCTGGACAAGGGACATAGCGCCAGCAAAATGGACATGGTGCCACGACAAGGGACATGGTGTCATGACAATTTACATAGGGCCAGGACAAGGTACATGGGCCCAGGAGAAGGGACATGGTTGCCAAGACAAGGGACATGGTGGCTGTGAAGAAACCAGATTGCAGGGCCGCGCTTAGTAACCCGATGTTTACCCTGGTTACCAGTGTAAATGTAAAAAAAAAAAACACATACTCACATTCCGGTGCCCGGCGTCCGCTTCCCTGCACTCCTCCTGCATCCTGTGTCAGCGCCGAACATCTCCGGCATCTCCCACAGAGCAGAGAGGTGACGTCACCGCTCTGCTTTACGGCCGGCACTTACACAGGATGCAGGAGGAGTGCGGGGAAACGGACGCCGGGCACCGGAATGTGAGTATGTGGGGGTTTTTTTACATTTACACTGGTAACCAGGGTAAACATCGGGTTACTAAGTGCGGCCCTGCGCTTAGTAACCCGATGTTTACCCTGGTTACCAGTGAAGACATCGCTGGATCGGTGTCACACACACCGATTCAGGGATGTCAGCGGGAGATCCAGCGACGAAATAAAGTTCTGGACTTTCAGCAACGACCAGCGATATCACAGCAGGATCCTGATCGCTGCTGCCTGTCAAACACAATGATATCGCTAGCCAGGACGCTGCAACGTCACGGATCGCTAGCGATATTGTTGTAAAGTCGCTTAGTGTGAAGGTACCTTAAGTCTGTAATAGTGACTGTACATAGAGTGTGTTAAGCTTTGTTTATTGAAGTGTGCTGATATGCTAATAGAGCTACCTTGATCCCATCACTATTGTTTACCTTATCTTGATGTTGGACTGAAGGACCCTGGGTAATTCTAAAAATAGCTTACATGCCTTGGGTATAAAAAGACTCAGAGATCACATCCTGGGAGACTGAAGTAACACAGAGCTACCAGCCAGACATTCTGCAAACCACCCAACAGACAAGAGAAAGGACTGCAGCCAATTAATCATGGTACCATCACGAGGGAGACGGATCTATGATTCTATAGGAAACAACCTAGGGGTTTTCGGCTCCGGTTGGAAGGACACAGATCTGATCCAGTGACCATCTCTGAACCATGGATATGTTTGGAGAAAGCCAGGTTTGGGACCCGCTGGTCGCCTGGTTCCATGGAGATGGTCAGAAAAGCCAGGTGGTGACTCTCGTGTCAACTGGCTTTGGACCTTGTATGGACTCTATGGGCAGTTCTTGGTCATCTCCCTAGGCTTGTCGTTACCTCTTCTCTGTGTGTATCACAGGTGGAATAGCGACCCTGGGATCTCTGACATCATGTCAACTGGCTTTTGACCTTGTATGGACTCTATGGACTATTCTGTCATCTTCCTACGCTTGTCGATATCTCTTCTCTGTGTGTATATCACAGGTGGAATAGCGACCCTGGGATCTCTGATATAACATCTACCATTATCCCGGCGAAACAACAGAATAAGACCCTGTCATGTGCACTATGTTGGGGTAATTGCTGAGATTGTTCTGTTTGCTATTGTGTGTTGTAGTTCAATAAAGTATTGCCACACTGTTTTACCTTAACCCTGTGTTGTCTGTGTAGTGTATTGCCCACCGGGAGATAGAGCGGGTGTTCAGGGGTATGAGCCCTGGTCAATGCAGTCTTGCTAAAACAGCCGGGCCAGCAGACGAGAGCACCCACTGACCCCGTTTCTCCACAGTGGCCAAGACAAGAGACAAGTAGCCTGGACAAGGAATATGGGGGGATGATAAGGGATATGGGGCCAAGACAAAGGATATGGGGCCAGGACAACAGATATTGGGCCAGGACAAGGGACATGGGGCCAGGACAAGAGACATATTGGCCAGGACATAGGGGCCTAAGATGGGACAACATGAGGTCCCTGGATGGTGGCATAGGGGCCAGGAAGGGAAGACAGGGGCACTACAGTTGTGCTCAAAAGTTTACATACACCGGCATAATTTTTGTTTTCTTGGTCTGTTTTCAGAGAATATGAATGATAAAACCAAAACTTTCTCCACTCATGGTTAGTGGTTGGGTGACGCCACTTATTGTCAAACTACTGTGTTTTCTCTTTTTAAATCACCGTGTTGGTCACGGAGTGGCTGTATTTCTCCATTGTACAGTATGTGGTATTATTCAATCACTATGGGGTGGTAACTTGTGATCTGGTCATGGTGTGGCGGTATATGTTCCTTGTATGTGGTACTATTCGGTCACTGTGGTGGTGGTAATATATGGTCTGGTCACGGTGTGGCAGTATTTCTATGTGGTGGTAATATGTAGTTGAGTCATAGTGTGTCAGTGTTTCTCCATTGTATATGGAATTATTTGGCCCCCATATGCTGGTAATATCTGTGTTGGTGATGGTGTGGCTGTATTTCTCCCTTGTACGGTATGTGGTATTATTCCATCACTATATGGTGGTAATATGTAGTCCAGTCCTAGTGTGGCAGTTTTTCTCCCTTGTATGTACAAAAAAAGAAAGAAGGGGACCATCTGCTAGTCTAAATATAAAATATACAAATACTTTATTAAATATTAAAATTATAAAAGTTAATTTGAATACAGGTGAGGGAAGTCATGGATGTCTAACAATAGGAAGAAACAACAAAATGGGCACGGGGGGCAGTGGACCCATATTTTACATAAAACAATATGAGCCTGTAATCATGACACACTGCGGAAGTGAAGACCTATGTAAACCTGATAAACAAACCGTGTAGTCTAGTGAGCATTACAACAAGGAAAAAAACAGAATGAGAATCCTACTGCCAGTGCAGCACAAAGTGATCATCACAAGTTATACAGTGATTACATCATGTGGGCACTGGTAGCCCGGATTATAGAAGTATCCCATGGTGAACAGCACACAAAAGGGTCAGAGTCCACAGCACCCATGTGCCTACCCCTACGCGCGTTTCAGAGACCTTCGTCAGGGATAAAAGTTCCCCATTCTTCCGATCAGTGCGGTTTCCAATGGTCAGACCCAAACGATCAATAAGTTATCCCCTATCCTTTGGAGCCCATGGATCGGTGTATTTTAACGAAAGAAGCCCTTTAATGCAAACTACCATAATTGTACATCCCAGTTATGGGGGCACCCAGTAGAGTTGCCTGTGTTTTACAATTTATGCTCCAACAGGGCTAACAGGTATTTGCATATAGCTGTAGGGTGGACCCCTAGGGTCCATTCCTCCTGTAGGCCCCAGACACCCCAGTCCAATACTGGGTGCGAGTAAAATATCGGACTTCACTCGGATGTCATCTGAGTGCAGTCCAGTGTATGCTCACAGAGACAATGGAGAAGATGGAGAAATTACGTTTTCCATCTTCTCCACACATGTGCTGTGATTCTTTCATGTAAGAGAATCGGATCCCAGTAAAATGGCACTCGGATCAAAGTCTGACAGAGTTTGAGCCAAATGTCATTAGCATAATCATCCCAATTCTTAAGGTATATTCATATGTTGCATTTTTGCCTCATTTTTTTCCATTCATATTTTTGCAACAAAAAAGCGCAGTTTTATTTTCCCAGCAAAGTGAAAGATATTCCTGAAATCTCGCTGCTTATTTTTTCTTTGCAGATTTGAAGCAGTTTTATATGTGCAGCATGCCAATTTTGCTGAGTTTTTCACCAATTCAAATCAATGGGAAAAACATTAAAAAATATGGCAATGAGCTTCTCACACGCTCATTAGATGCTTCATTGCAAAACATTGGGTCTGAGTAAATCTATTGCTGCTAATGTACATGTGAACTTTCTGAAAAATAAAAGTATAAATAAAAATAAGCCTAGAATAGCAGCAACAGATAGAGTGAAAATTGCAAAGGTTATATAAAAAGGATAAAGATATCCGAAACGTCGCCACGCCATTCAGGCATTAAAGCCCTTTTTTTTCTATTTTTTTTGTGCTGTCTCTCTTTTTTTCATCTATATATATATATATATATATATATATATATATATATATATATATATATATATATATATATATATATATATATTTTATTTTTTTTATTTTTTTTTTTAAACAAACCAGAATTTGAAAAAAAAAGACATGTAACATGAAAACCTGATTTAAACAGTGCACCATTTTCTGATAATACATTCCCTTTAAGGGCTAATTTTATTTTTATTTCTATGTTTATTTAATCGAAATGGTCTTTAGATAAAAACAGAACAATTAGTCATTAGGATTTTATTCTCATGCCCCCTTCCCCTTATTTCCATGCTAGATTATCGACATAATAGGAGATGTTGAGCCAGCAGCAATTCTGGCAAACGAGTTTGCACGCACACAAAAAAAAATTCTTCTGAATATTTCATGTAAGGCGTACAAAAGAAGAACAAGCAGTTATCATATGTCTTTGTAAACCAGCAAGGCATTAAAAGGCAAGATGCATGTAATTTACATAACATCCAGATTACTAAGCAATGCTCAGAAGCGAAGGCTGCCTAAAGCAGAGACAATGCATGCGCTTCTCATGCCAAGGAATACAGTTGCCTATAGCTCCGCAGACTGGTGGAAGCAAGGGAATGTCTGTAAATACCTACAAATATTTCTTATTCTCATAGACATCATGCAGCTTGAGGACGTGGGGATGTTCAATCAGCTTCAGGATTGCAATCTCTCTTTCCACCTGCAGGAAAGGGATTAAAGCAAAAAGGTCAATATTGGAGGCAAGCACAAAATGAAATGCACATGTAGCAGCGATGAATTTGTCTTTTCACTTTTTCAAGGTTGGGCACTTTTTGGACTGACATCATCGAAGTCTGATCTGCTACTTCTAAAGAAGAAAAGATGCATGCTGATAAGCGATGAGCGAATGTGCTGGTATAAGGTGTGCTGATTGTCTTCGGCATGCTCGATAAAATATGTTCGAGTCCCCACTATTAGACAGCCATAACACATGCAGGCAATGCCCGTTAGTTAGAAAATCCCTGCCTGTGTTGCGGCTGTTGAACACCCATGCAGCTGCGAGGACTCGAACATATTATTGGCGCGCGTTGAGGACACCTACTCCTAGCACATTCGCTCATCACTACTAAGGAACTCACTCAGATGTCAGATTTTTTCTTGTACAAGAAAAACTGACCAAGTTTCATGAGTGATTTTTGGTCAGAGTTTCATTCCGAGATTGGTCCCGCAATCATCAGTTTTTCTTGTACATGAAAAGGAAAAAAAACTCTATTCTTTTCATATGTAACACTCCGTGAAAAACAGACAGCACATGGATGGCACCCAAGCAACGTCCAACTGACCCATAGACTTGCATTGGCCGAGACTTGGATCAAAGTCGTACATGCAGTATCTCCAGGATTTTGTGTGGACCACTCGGGTTGCAAAAATACACGAACATGTGAACAGATGCAATTGTTAAGAGTTCTGGCCGCGAGAAACAGTGAAACTGTTAAGGAGATGTAACTGGTTTCCCCAGAACTGATTTTTGAAGATTTAGTGTCAAATACTGAAGGCAAAATACGGAACAATTACCAATATCTAAATAAGGCCTAAGGACGTTATCACTTAATTTTTGGTACAGGTGCGATCTATTATTTTTTGCATTGTCTGCAAAAGAAATGGAGACATGTCCCACATTAATTTATGTTGTAAATCAAACTGGCCAATGCAGGTGGAGAAACGATTTCTTCTATCATCAGTGAAAAAAACTGATGAAACTAGGACCAAAATCTGATGAAAATCACTGATGAAACTTGGACCAAACTCTGATGAAAATCCCTGATGAAACTTGGACCAAACTCTGATGAAAATCACTGATGAAACTAGCACCAAACTCTGATGAAATTGGGCCCATTTTCCTGAAACAAGAAAAAAACTGACATCTGACATCCATTGAGCTGGACCATTCTTTCTCTGGATTTATAAGGCGCCAAGACAATGTCGAGGTTCCGAGCCCCGTTTACCTATCTATGGTGAGTTGGCTATTTTCACCTTTCCAACCCTTATTTAAAGCATGACACATCAAAAAGAGACAAAAAAAAAACACTGCTTCAAAAAAGTCATAAAATTGAATAAATAACCTAGTTTTGCTCACACGTGCAGAAAATCTGCTCCAAAATCTCAACAACATTTTTAGCTTCAATTATAAAAATGTCATAAAAACTAATCAAAACCTTATAGTTTCATCATAGACATTTTTCTCACAATATATTTTAGCTTATAATAAAGCTGATTTTATCTGCAATATTTTAAAGTTTGTACTACTTTTAATGGTATTTTTCAAATTTTTTGTTCAAAACCATTGTAGCCAAATATTGCAATATAGTAAAATATTATGACTTTGCATTTTTAAGTGTTTTTTGCTACGAGTTTACATATGTTTTCAAAGCTTAGGCTATGTGCACACAGTGTACTTTAGGTGCTGGCACAGCTGCTAAGTTTTCCCAGGCGAAGCAGCTTCAGGAAAACTGCAATCCCCGTCTTTTACTCTATACTGTGAAGTCACTTTTTTAACCTCCCGAGTAATTGTAGGAGTGGTGAGGTTGATGGTCTTCTCCCTGACACTCTAAAGGGTTAAATGTAGTTGATGTTTATGTATGTTATAAAATTATAATTCACTGGGCCTTCAGTTAGCTTAGACAGGGTTAACTGTAATGGCCGACCCAGTTTGCAAGGGGAAACTGCCTAAAAATAGCAGCTCGCAGCTGCCCAGAAAAGGCGTATCTATTAAATGCGCCAATTCTGGAGCTTTGCCTGGTTCTTCCCACTTGCCCTGTAGAGGTGGCAAGTGGGGTAATGAGGGGTTAATGTCACCTTCCTATTGTACGGTGACATTAAATTAAGCCAGCTTAGTAATGGTGAGGTGTCAATAAGACGCCTCTCCATTACTAATCCTATAGTTGTTAAAGGGTTAATAAAACACCACATAGTAATAATAAACTCTTTTAATGAAATAAAACAATAAACACAGTTTTGCCATCTTTATTAGTCTGCCATTCCAAACGAAGCCCTCGATCTCCTGTAAAAAAAAAATAAAAATAAAAAACCAACAATATACCCATACCTGTCCGGCATACAGTCAGTCCCACGCAGTAATCCATATCTAGGGTAATGTACAGTTACAACCGGGAGCGGTGCTAACGCGACCGCTTCCGGCTGTAAACTACTGGGGAATGAATGAGAAGCAGGCACAGACTCAGTGACGTCACCGCTAGTTACTGAGCCTGCACCCGCAGCGTCTTATTCATTATGATTCTCCAGGTCAGTATGAGTATACAGATACCAAACATGTCTAGGTTCTTTTTTATTTAAGTGGTGAAAAAAATCTAATATTTGTAAGAAAATGTTTTGTAAGAAAACTGCTTCCAGCCGATGCGTGTTGAAGGCTGCTGTCAGTGATTGACGGTGGATCTCCGGTCAGCTGTTATGTGTGGAGGAAAGTGTGGGAAGCACAACAGACGTACTTGGTCATGAAGGGGTTAAAATGTTGCAAAACTTTGTGGATCCCTGTCCCCCCTTTGTTGGAGTCATTTGATGGTCGCTAATTTTTAGGGTGCATTCGTTGCTACATTTTGAGAAACGTGTGACTTTTCCTGGTAAACGGCTGCAAAACCAAGAAAAAGACAATTTGGGGTCTTAAAAATTTCATGAGTCACGTGTGATAAATTTGGTGCAAAAAAAAGCGTCAGCGAGCACAAGACAAAAGATAGTGACTTAAATAAATCACAAATGATGAACTGGACCCAATGTTTTTACTTAAAGAGGACCTTGCATCAAAATGTTCATATTGGACTGGACACACAATAGTGGCTGCAGAGTGGAATAAATCGTTTTTTTTGTTTTTTTAAATTCTCATTAATTTAACTCCCACTAAAGTTAACTCATTAGGTGCCAAATACTTTGATTGCTAATATCTCTGCAAAGGATAGAAGAAATTTAAAAAAAAAAAAGTTTCATTCTGCTCTGCGGCCACTATTACATTGTGTATGCGGCTCAACTTGGTGAAAAATCCACTTTAAAAACGCAGTGCCCACAGGCAGTCCAAGGGTGGTTTCATTCTATGGGCAAAGGTTTGAGCAGTGACAATTATCTTTGATGCTGTTAGTTGATTTCGACACCAAAAGTGCTATTTTTTCATAGATTAGTTATAACTAGGAAACATGTTTAAATGCTACATCTCCCCATCCCCTTGGACGTAAGTGCTTGAATATAAATCAAGCCGAGAACAGACCTTTCCAAATGTTAACACTACATTTTGTGAATGTGGGAGATGCTGCGCACATATGACATGCAAGGAGTGAAAGCCTGGCATATATAAAGTGACTCACCCTAGGGGCGAATTATAGAAGCCAGCATTGATAGTGCTATACATATGACCTTATTTAAAAGAATTACTCTTTACAGTGAAATGAAACTCATACGCCCCTGGCTCCGGCTCTCTACTGCACACAGAAGTCTAAGTTCTTAAACCAAGCACGAAGCCGGCTTCTAGGATGTGGTGGAACATTAAAGTGAATTTGTCTGCAGTATTTTACCCCCCAAACTACAGTATATACAGTGTGTGAAATAAGTATTGAACACGTCACCAATTATCTAAGAAACTAGATTTCTAAAGGTGCTATTGACATGAAATTACCACCAGATGTCGGTAACAACCCATCCAATCCAAACAGGCAAATAAATCAAACCATAGATGTCCATAAATTAAGTTATGCTCAATAATGATAAATGACACAGGGATAATGTATTGAACACACTTACTGAAATTTAATTAAAACTTTGTACATAAGCCTTTGTTGGTTATGAAGCTTCCAGATGCCTCCTGTAGGGAGAAACTAGTTGCGGGCATTGCTCAGGTTTTGGCCCATTCTTGCACACAAGCAACCTTCATATACTGAATGTCCCGTGGGCTCCTTCCATGAACTCTGAGCTTTAATTCCTTCTATAAATTTTCTATTGGATTCAGGTCAGGTGATTGGCTGGACCATTCTAGCAGCTTTATTGTCTTTCTCTGAAACCAATTGAGAGTTTCCTTCTTTGTGTGTTTTTGGGATCGTTGTTTTCCTGATATGTCCACAGTCATTTCATCTTCATCATCCTGATAGATGGCAGAAGATTTTTTCCAAGAATGTCTCGGTACATTTGTCTATTCATGCTTCTTTCAATTATATGAAGTTTGCCAGTGCTGTATGCTAAATAACAGTTCCACACCATGATGTTTTCACCTCTAAACTTTACTGTTGGTATGGTTTTAGGGGAAGATATGAAGTGCCTTTTGGCCTCCAAACATGGTGTTTTTTTATGGCATCCAAAGAGTTCAATTTTGTTTTTTTCTGACCAGACTATCTCCCATTATTTTACAAACTTGTCTAGATATTGTTGAGCAACCTTTAAAGGTGCTTGAACATTCTTTTTATTCAGCATTGGAGTCTAGTAAAGGCCGTACTGGGCCCCTGGCCCTCAAGGGAGGCCAGCATGACGGGGTCACGGGGAAATGCAGAGCCCAAGGAGGTGTAGGACAATTTGGGGTTAAAAAATTCAGAGCAGGTATTTTTGAATGTGGGGGGGCGGGGTCCGTAGGAGACGGGGAGGAGCGAGGTGGAGCATAGAGTGGGGGGTCGCAGAAACCGCCATTTTACCTCAATAACTGGCCGCGCTCACCTCACTGGTCCTAGCGCGTGCAAAGCTCTGCAGGAATGGAGGTCGAGGCCTTGCTGCAAAGGTTCTGAGACGCAGCAGGCACACAGGGCACCGAATGGCTGCAGCAGTCAGTAAGCAGCCTTCTCAACGGGGCGGTGACGGGACCGGCCCAGGTTCCTGCCGAGAGACGCCAGCCGCGGAGGTCCAGGCCTCCGGCGCGCCTGAGCCCCGAAGTCACCCCCGGGCTCGGCGCCGAATCAGGAGCCCCTCTAGGGACCCTCTGGCTGGCGGCGCGATCAGCAGGGCGGCGGCAGAACCGGGAGAAATCCAGCAACACCGCGGGGCCTGCAGCAAGGGGAGGTGTCGGCCTAGAAAAAATCTTGACACCCCTAGTCAAGGGGACAAGATCTTTTCTTCTAGACACAAGCCAATTTTTGGGTATAATCAAGAATATTTAACAAGTACCAGAGTCCAGTATACTGGTCACTCTAGATGTACAGAGCCTATATACCTCCATTTCGCATGATAGGGGCATTCTAGCAACAAGGAGTCTGCTTGATAAGTCGGACATGTCTCATAACTCCATTAATTTCTGCCTTGACCTACTAAGGGTAGTACTGTATGAAAATTACTTCCTCTATGAGGATACTTACTACGTCCAGGCACGCGGGACTGCCATGGGCTCAAATGTAGCCCCGGCATACGCTAATGCCTATATGCACTTTTTTGAGGAACATTTTGTCTATGATAATGAGTTTTTTCTACAGTACGCGATTGAATACCACCGCTATATAGACGATATTTTCATGATCTGGACAGGTACCCCAGATACACTCGATAACTTCCACAGATACCTGAATTCCATTTTTCAAGAACTACAGTTCACGATGAACTTTAGTACCACACAGATCGCCTTTCTTGACACCCTGGTCCTAAAGGACCATCAGGGGGTTCTGAGCACGGATCTTCACACGAAACCCACAGACTGTAACAGCCTACTACTATACTCAAGCTGTCACCCCAGGTCCACCAAGGACAGCCTCCCCCGTTCCCAGTTTAAAAGAGTGTCCAGAATAGTATCCGACCCGGAAATACGTCATACCAGACTTGACCTTATGTCACAGAAGTTCAAAGATAGGGAATACCCATCCGCACTTTTAGAACAGGAACTGGTACTCTCTTACACCCCTGACGAAGACAAACTACCTAGATTACAACAAGAGCGCATGCCATTTGTACATACTCACCATCCTTTCATGCCAAAAGTCCACTCAGCAATCAGAAGACACTGGCCTCTGTTGGGTAAGGCTTATCCCAATATCCCCTCATTCCAGACACCGGTACTGATGAGCACGAGACGGCCCCCAAACATAAAGGATCAGATTGTGAGGGCCGATGTGGGCAGTGCACGCAGGGAACTTACTCAACAACTCCTTAGCACACGCCGTCACGGCACGTTCCCCTGTTTGAATTGCGCTGCTTGCTCCAACGTTATCAGATCAGACAATATCACACACCCAAGGACTGGTAAATCCTTTCCCATACGAGGCTTCTTTACCTGCGAATCCAATTTCGTAGTGTATTTAATCAAGTGCCCGTGTGGCCTTCTGTACGTTGGTGAGACGGTACAACATGTGAGAGACCGGGTGGCCAGTCATAAATCCACGATAAGGTGTGGTAAAACATGGCTCCCCCTACCTGCCCATTTTGCTGCAGCTAGACATACAATAGCGCAACTCAAATTTCAAGTAATAGAGCAGGTACCTAGGCCTAGACGGGGGGGCGACCACATCAAACTGCTCAGGTCAAGAGAGACGTATTGGATCTATACACTTGATACACTAGCACCAAAGGGCCTGAACAGGGAAATTGACTGGTTGCCTTGATCATGATATTAATATGTCTTTTTTCTCTCCCTCTCCATAGACCCGCTGATCATGGTGGTGAGTCTATCCATAATCCGGTATGACTAACTCCTCCTCCCCTAGGTTGACTTTGTGTCACCTCTTATTATTTATTATTTTTTATTTTTTACTTTTTAATTTTGAGTTACATTTTTTATTTTTCATTTCCTTTTTTATTTTTTTACTTTTATTTTCCATTTGTTTAGCTGTATCCTTATTATTATTTTCTCATTATTAATTTTTCATTGCCCCCTTTATTATTTTTTTATTACTATTTTTTTATTTATTTATTTCTTCATTTTTCATTGCTCTATTCTATTTCCCCCCCCCCCCTTTTTTTGTTCCTTTGGGGCCTTGAAACATTTTCGATAATAAATTTCATTTTCATTTTAAAGTTCATTTTCCACTTTTTATTTTTATTCTTCTTTTCATTTTCATCATTATTTTTTATTTTCTATTTTTTATTTTTATTTTTTGGTCATGACTTAAATAGAACGGGTAACCTGTAAGGTTTACTAGTAGGTTCCCCCTTTATAGCCATATTCAAGAGTTAATGGCTCATCTGTCAAGGATACCTATGGGACACACACACTCCACAATGGAAAACCATTAGTTCACCCATTAGCGCTGACACCATTTTTTCTGTAGTGTACAGCGTTCACTCTGTTAGTGCCCATACATGCGAACTAAACCACTTATACCAAACAGCGGGCTTCTCAGTTACCGCACAGCGCAGGCGCCACTATCGCTGTGAATCCACAGCGTTCCATCTCCCTGATGACGCCCGCGCATGCGCACCATACTTTACACAACAGCGGCGGGACTTCCGGTACCGGATGACGCACTTCCGGTACCGCGGGTCCCGCCGTGTTTAAATAGCAGGGCCGGGACGCCATACACACCACGTGCCAGGAAGCAGGGCGCAGGAGCGCCGCTCATACCCCACTACCACCAGGTAAATACCCTGATCCACCACTGCGGATGCAGCCACTTGGCTTGCATCATCTACACCCCTGGCTGAGAGAGCCAGATGACAGAGTGGATAACGCATATTATCCCCTTGCAGAGATCTCCCGCATACGGCCTTGTTACAACAAATGCTAGCTGCACACCATCATTGCCAGGTAACAGTCTAGTACTGCTGTTTCTTCCCCCCCCCCCCTTTTACTACCCCTACACACTGTAACCATATATCTCTATACCAGACTTTTCCTGTGACACTACAGGACCGGGTTATGCTGGCAGCATAACTTACAAGGCTAACGTCCTTGGTGCTTACAAACATTGCCAGGTAACATTGCATGGCACTACCTAATATGTCTTTCTACCTGTGCCCTTCCCTGTACACACTTTAACCCTATGCATTATAATTAGGTTCCATTTGCAGCTTAACAGGATAAATTTAGGCCTGCGTTACTAGCACACTGCATAAGAATCGATCATTCTCTTGCCCACCAGCATTGCCAGGTAACTTCACATACCATTACCTATAAGCACCTCTTATTTTGTGTGTCCTACCATAGTATTGATCCCCCCCATTATTTTCCTTGCCATGTGTATCCTCAACAGATTACTTTTGCGACACAATAAGCCAAAGACCACCTACATGTTATTATCATTATAGTCTATGAGGTAAACCTTTTCTATTACTAAGACTATAGTTGTGTCTTATATACGGTCCCTACTAACATTTTCTATCCTTTATAGATACTCTATGAGCCACAAGGATACCATTCATGCTATCCCTTTATTCACCTTGCTAAGGTAATCTTCGGTTTGGTACTTTCTTGGGTCCCTCGTCCTCCAATCTGCATGAGTCCATCTTCGGCTTACACAGAACCATGATCCTACTCACTAAGGAATTATCTTTCTTTCACCCGGGACAAGATATAATACCTGTATTATGCTATGTTCTGTATATATGTATATATATGTATATTTTTCTTCCCTACTTTGGGCTTGGTGTACCACACTATGGAATGTAACGTCTATTGTATATGCTTTCTGTACAGTTGTTTATATATGTTTTGTTCTTTTCAGCGACCTTTGATAAAGACTCGGGAAGAGTCGAAACGTTGTCAGTTTTGACTTCTGGTCGCCTTCCGCATTGTTGAATAATAAACTTATGGCACTTCAATTAATTCTGAGTTTGTCACAGATTATACCCCTAGAGTGTGCGGTGTATTAAATTTATCCTTGGTACTCACAGGGTGTCCGAAGTGGGAACGGAAGGCTACATCAGCTCAGGTGAGCCTGCTTGGTGCGGAGGATCAGGCGGATCCAGGAGACGGCGGCCTTATTCCCAGGCTTCTCGGCGTGGGGCATGCAGTGGGCGGCGACCTGCCGGCCCAGTCAGCAGCGCTCTGCCTGGGACAGGGAGGGATCCGGAGGGCCGAGCTTCTCTAGCCAGTGCAGGCCGGGGCTGAGTCTGGTGAGCAGGTCTGGCCATGATACGGTTGATTTAAGCAGCGATTCCCAGCACGGGCAGCGCTATGCTGGCCTGGGCACCGGTACAGCGACTGCGTCGGCAGCAGGGGCCCCTGCACTTTCAGACGGGATATCACAGGATGGCAGTCGGCTGTCTGACCTAACTGGAGACCAGCGGGAAGGGAGCCCAGGACCTTCGGCTGCCGGGTCCACAGCGCTCAGGCAGCTAGGTGAGAATGATCCATTTTTCTCTTGTACCCCTATGTTAACTTCCTCTGTCGGTGGTAGTCGGGATGTGTATATGGGGGGAGTTGGGGGGGTTAAGTCTTATGATGCACGGGCTTAGAGATCTGGCTTCACTATGGGGTCTGGGGGTATGCACATAGGGACTTCTCCATCTCCTGCATGGCTTGGGAATCAAGGTGAAATTCTGGGTTTAGGGGGTCCCCTGGGGGGTTCAGTAGTGTTAGCTCACGGGGCATGTTGTCAGAGAACACGAGGAATGATGCCGCAGTGCCGAGTGCTATTGCACCTTCGGCTAGCATATCTATTGCTAGTCAGGCAGGGGAGGCAGAAAAGGATACCTCAATGCGGCTAGATGATGCGGCGCGGGGGGAGGTATATGTTTGTTTCGAGGGCCCATTGGGGGCACACTTAAAAAGTGAAACGAGGAAAAAATATGGAAAGGAGAATACGTGGAAATATTTTCCTTATTACCATTGGAGCGTTTTCATTTAGATAGACTTCGAAAAGATGATTCAAAAAAGGAGTATGAGGAAAAGAGGCGGTAAAGGTTGATTCCCAGCACCTTTTCTAATTGGCTGCAGGCATTCGCCATTTTGGCCAGTGTATTTGGTGAGAGGTCCCCTGAGAATTGCTCGGGTCTTTTTTGTTATATGGATGCCATAGGGGAAGCTTATCGGGTTTATGGGGGACAAGGTTGGCTCAGATACGATGAGCAATTCCGGCAACGTAAGGCGATTAGGCCTAGCATTCGGTGGGATCACAAAGATATAGCTCTATGGATGAAGGTGATGGTTCCATCACGCTTCGGGTCTGGTAGCCAGTCTTTTCATGGAAGCGCTGGGGGTTCAGGACAGTCGGGACACTCAGCGGCAATGCAGAGAGGACTGTGCTTTGCATTCAGTGAAGGGTTATGTAAATTTGGAGGAAAATGCAAATTCAAACACGAATGCGCATCTTGTGGGGGAACGCATGGGTCATCCAAATGTTTCAAGGGTAGCAGACAAAAAGGCTGAGATGGGCCTGAAAAAAGGAATGATACCAATTTGTCTGGACGTGATGATGCCATTTCTAAATAGGTACCCTGATACGGCAGCGGCGGCTTTGCTGGAAGAGGGTTTTAGGGATGGTTTTCGTATTCCATTTGTTGATTCAGCACGTAATTTTTCCACAAAAAAATTGAAATCAGCTTTGCAATTTCCTGATGTGGTTGCTAAAAAATTGGAAAGTGAAGTAAAACTTGGTAGGATGGCTGGCCCATTCCCAGAGGCTCCCGTACACAATTTGAGGGTTTCCTCGTTGGGCGTAGTTCCAAAAAAGGAACCCAATAAATTCAGATTGATACATCACTTGTCCTTTCCGAAAAGGTGTTCGGTAAATGACGGAATTGATGCTCAGTTGTGTTCGGTGATTTATACCTCATTCTATGCGGCTATGGATTGGGTTCGTTTGTGTGGTGGTGGTGCATTGTTGGCGAAAACAGATATCGAAGTGGCGTTTAGGCTACTGCCTGTTCACCCGGATAGTATGCATCTACTGGGTTGCTATTGGGACGGAGGTTTTTTCGTTGATCGTAGTCTCCCTATGGGTTGTTCTCTTTCCTACTTCGAAACTTTTAGTACATTTTTGGAATGGGTAGTCAAAGACATGTCAGGCCTGAAATCGTGCATTCACTATCTGGATGATTTCCTGTTGATAGGCCCGGCTCAAAGTTCTGATTGCTCAGTGTTATTACATACAATGGAGAGAGTGTCTAAGAGTTTTGGAGTTCCTTTAGCTGCGGATAAGACAGTGGGACCAGTTACCGTTCTGAGTTTTTTGGGGATCAAAATTGATACCATAGAAATGGTGTGCAGGTTGCCTGACGAAAAGGTTAACGCTTTGAGCTAAGAGGTGTCAAGGACATGTAGCGCTAAAAATTTGAGGCTGAGGGAGGTACAATCTTTGCTGGGCAAGCTGAATTTCGCTTGCCGTATCATGCCGATGGGAAGGGCATTTTGTCGAAGGTTGTCGTTTGCAACCAAGGGCATTAGATCTCCGGTTCATATTATCAGACTAAGGAAGGAATTGCGGGAGGATGCAGTATGGGCAAATTTTTTGGAGAATTATAATGGAAAATCTATCTGGATCAAACCGGTAGTGAATTCGGATGCTTTGGGTTTCATCATTGCCGTTGTGGACGATCGTGGTTTTGGTTTGTTTTTTCGGGGCAGCTGGTTGTTAGCTGAATGGCCTGGTTTCTGGAGGGAGCAGGGTTGGTTGGCAAATCGGGTTCTGCTCCATTTGTTTCCTATCGTTGTTGCATTGTCGTTATGGGGCGAGAGATAGCAAGACAGGAAGATCCGTTTTCCGTGAGCATCGGACGCGGTGGCTGTTGCGATAAATTCATTGTCAGCAGATTCACCGGCGGTGGTAACAATTTTACAGCACTTGGTGTTTTTGGGGTTATCTTTGAATTTGTGGATTGTGGCGGAAGTCAGGCCAATGGCTTCTAACCCTGTCACTGTTGCTCTTTCTCATCTGCAGGGAGACCGTTTTCGAGAGTTGGTACCTCAAGCGGAGGCAACAGGCCTGGAATGCCCAGCGGAATTGTGGAGTCTTCCTGGCGGGCAGTAGATCATTTGTTTCAGAATTCTTTATCGGTCAGGTCTTGGAGGCAGTATCAACAGGCATGGGGTATTTGGGAAGATTGGTTGGTTTCTTTAGGCGCGGGACTGCAGGACGAGAGCAGATTGCTATTGTTGATCGGGCATTGTAAAGAAATGGGTTGGTCCGTGTCAAAATTGAATAAGCTACTTGCAGGCCTCGCCTTTGGTTTTAAAGCCCGGGGCCTCAGAGATGTTACGAAATCCTTTTTGGTGATCAAAATGTTGAAAGGGTGGAGAAAGGGATGGTCGGTGATGGATAAAAGACGCCCGGTTTCATACGAGGTATTACTAATTTTGGTTAATCAGCTACCATCTGTGTGTTTATCAAAATGGGAGGTGAATCTCTTTAAGGCGGCCTTTGCGTTACTGTTTTTTGGAGCTTTTCATTTAGGGTAATTGGTCAGTCCCTCTATGTCAACCAAAGGGCGTTCGTTGATGGAAGACGTGGGCGCATATAGTGATAGGGTGGTAATTCGTCTTCGATTTTCCAAAACAGATGTTCAAGGAAAAGGGTGTAAAGTGGTGTTATTCAAGGTAGGGGGTTCCCCATTGTGCCTGGTTTTGTGTGTCAATAATTTTATGGGGAGGGGCGGAGTTTTGTCTAACCCCTTTTTGGTCCATGAAGACGGGTCCTTTTTATCTCGTTTTCAGTTTATAGCGGTATTTATTATTATCATTATTATTATTATTTATTGTTATAGCACCATTTATTCCATGGCGCTTTACATGTGAGGAGGAGTATACATAATAAAAACAAGTACAATAATCTTAAACAATACAAGTCATAACTAGTGTTGAGCGATACCGTCCGATACTTGAAAGTATCGGTATCGGAAAGTATCGGCCGATACCGGCAAAGTATCGGATCTAATCCGATACCGATACCCGATACCAATACAAGTCAATGGGACTCAAGTATCGGACGGTATCCCTGATGGTTCCCAGGGTCTGAAGGAGAGGAAACTCTCCTTCAGGCCCTGGGATCCATATTAATGTGTAAAAGAAAGAATTAAAATAAAAAATATTGCTATACTCACCTCTCCGACGCAGCCTGGACCTCACCGAGGGAACCGGCAGCGTTCTTTGCTTAAAATGCGCGCGTTTACTTCCTTCCGTGACGTCACGGCTTGTGATTGGTCGCGTGCCGCCCATGTGGCCGCGACGCGACCAATCACAGCAAGCCGTGACGTAATTTTCAGGTCGTCAATGCCTAATTCTAGGCATTCAGGATTTTAAAATTACGTTCCGGCTTCTGATTGGTCGCGTCGCGGTCACATGGGCGACGCGACCAATCACAAGCCGTGACGTCACGGGAGGCAGGAGACGCGCGCATTTTAAAATTACGTCACGGCTTGTGATTGGTTGCGTGCCGCCCATGTGACCGCGACGCGACCAATCACAGCAAGCCGTGACGTAATTTTCAGGTCCTGAATGCAGAATTGGGCATTCAGGACCTGAAATTACGTCACGGCTTGCTGTGATTGGTCGCGTCGCGGTCACATGGGCGGCACGCAACCAATCACAAGCCGTGACGTAATTTTAAAATGCGCGCGTCTCCTGCCTCCCGTGACATCACGGCTTGTGATTGGTCGCGTCGCCCATGTGACCGCGAAGCGAGCAATCAGAAGCCGGAACGTAATTTTAAAATCCTGAATGCCTAGAATTAGGCATTGAGGACCTGAAAATTACGTCACGGCTTGCTGTGATTGGTCGCGTCGCGGCCACATGGGCGGCACGCGACCAATCACAAGCTGTGACGTCACGGAAGGAAGTAAACGCGCGCATTTTAAGCAAAGAACGCTGCCGGGTGCCTCGGTGAGGTCCAGGCTGCGTCGGAGAGGTGAGTATAGCAATATTTTTTATTTTAATTCTTTCTTTTACACATTAATATGGATCCCAGGGCCTGAAGGAGAGTTTCCGATACTTGCGGTATCGGAATGCTCAACACTAGTCATAACTGGTACAGGAGGAGAGAGGACCCTGCCCGCGAAGGCTCACAATCTACAAGGGATGGGTGAGTATACAGTAGGCGAGGATAGGGCTGGTCATGCAGCGGTTTGGTCGATCGGTGGTTACTACAGGTTGTAGGATTGTCAGAAAAGGTGGGTCTTCAGGCTCTTTTAGAAAGTTTCGATGGTAGGCGAGAGTCTGATGTGTTGTGGTAGAGGGTTCCAGAGTAGGGGTCATACGTGAGAGAAATCTTGTATACGATTGTGGGAAGAGGATATAAGAGGGGAGTAGAGAAGGAGATCTTGTGAGGATCGGAGGTTGCGTGTAGGTAAGTACCGGGAGACGAGGTCACAGATGTATGGAGGAGAAAGGTTGTGGATGGTTTTGTACTGGAGTCTCTGGGCAATGGGGAGCCAGTGAAGGGATTGACAGAGGGAAGGAATAATTTTGTCATAGCAGTAAGGCGGGGGAGGGAGGTCCTCGAAGTTGGTGAAAAGGGGGAATGGCAGATTGTAGAGGGGATCTCTAGTGGTCCTGGACTCCCCCTGAGTGGATTGGGAGTGGATGTGGTAGATCAGCCCGTGGAAGGGCTGATTAAAGGGTTTGGTAATCGGTTGGTTTGGCCGGGTTGGTCACTATCTGCCTCCAAGCTGGTGCATAGCGGCTGGAGGTAAGACTAAGCCTGGAGGCCAAGGTACATAATTTGCATATCTGCAAGGTTTACTTTGAGGCTTTGAGGACCACCACTCCCTGGGGGGATATTGTTGAATTGTTGTATTTGATGTTTAATAAAAGGCTGCTGTGGCCATTTAATTCAAATTTGGTTTAATGTCTTTATTTGGGGTTGTATGTATCAATAGGGTATTTTTCCTCTAGGTCGAAAATCATTAAGTAATTAATGGTGGGCATTTTAGGTCGGCAAAGGCGGTCATGAGTCACGTGTACCCATTACATCATGCATAGTGAGTGTCCATACAGGCTATGGAGTTTGAGTGAATTACAGGTTTTCTTTGTAACAATTATACCTGCTGATTCCATGTATTTCTGTGGCTCTCCACAGGTGGTCCTTGGCTCTTTGACAACTCTTCTGATAATTGTTTTCACTCCTCTCTCACTCTTGCAGGAACACCAGGTCATGTGCGGTTTGTGGTGAAATGATGTCCTCTCCACTTCCAGATTATAACCCCAACAATGCTCACTGGAAGCTTCAGTAGTTTATAAATGTTTCTGTAACCAAGGTCATCAGTATGTTTTGCAACAATAAGGTTGCAAAGGTCTTGAGACAGCTCACTGGTTTTACCCATCCTGAGATGTTTCTTGTGTGACACCTTGATAATGAGACACCTTTTTATAAGCCATTTCTGGTTAAATGAGGGTCAGATTACCATTCAAGATATGTTTACAGGCCCCCTGCAACTGTGGCATATATACTGTAAGCTATATCCAAATGTATGAACACGTAGTTTTAACAGATGAGTTCTAGATGAGCTCATATGTAGTCAGAATTTCCAAGCTTCCTATGAGTCTTAGGGATCGTTCCCACAACCATATTTTCGGTCTGCGTACTATTCATGAAAAAAAAATGGCACTTGTGCCAACGTTATTCAATGGGGCAGTGCAGATGAGCGATTTTCTTCACTTACTAAATCTGCTTGTGAAATATATCGCAGCATCTATTAGTTTCCATAAATCAAATGAAATTTGTCCATTTAAGTCTATTAGTGTGTAAAGAGTGGAGAAGCCGTCGACATTCCTCCCCCCTTTGACGATCTTCTAGTGATATAATGCATTGCCAGGTTTTGAATGTTTTATCTCTTTTATTGCCTGTAGCACTTAGCTAACCAGTGGGCTGGGCTAACCGGCTTAACCCCTTCCCGACCTTTGACGCAGCGTATGCGTCATGAAAACCGGTGCCAATCCGACCTGTGACGCAGCATATGCGTCATGGCCGGATCGCGTCCCTGCAGGCCGGGTGAAAGGGTTAACTCCAATTTCACCCGACATGCAGGGACAGGGGGAGTGGTGCTACAGCCCAGGGGGGGTGGCTTCGCCCCCCCGTGGCTACGATCGCTCTGATTGGCTGTTGAAAGTGAAACAGCCAATCAGAGCAATCTGTAATATTTCACCTATGAAAATTGGTGAAATATTACAATCCAGCCATGGCCGATGCTGCAATAGCACCGGCCATGGCTGGAGACCCCGATCTGGCCCCCCTACCGACTGGCGGCGGCGATCTGCAGCCGCCGTCAGTGTTTCCTACTCCTCCGTCCTGTCCTAAGCGCCTTCCTCTCCCCTCCGCCCCTCCCCCGTCCTCCCCTCCGCCCCCCCCCCCCGCTGTCCGATCGCACCCCCCCATACTTACCTAGTCCTGGTGTCCCTCCCGGTGTCCTCCGTCTTCTCGCATGGGCGCCGCCATCTTGGAAAATGGCGGGCGCATGCACAGTGCGCCCGCCGAATCTGCCGGCCGGCAGATTCGTTCCCTGTACATTTTGATCGCTGTGATAAGTTCTATCACAGCGATCAAAATAAAAAAAATAGTAAATAAACCCCCCCCTTTATCACCCCCATAGGTAGGGCCAATAATAAAATACAGAAAATATATTTATTTTTGTTTTTCCGTTAGGGGTAGGGGTAGGGTTAGGGATAGGGTTGCACTTAGGGATAGGGTTGCACTTAGGGATAGGGTTGCACTTAGGGTTGCACTTAGGGATAGGGTTGCACTTAGGGTTGCACTTAGGGTTGCACTTAGGGATAGGGTTGCACTTATGGTTGCACTTAGGGATAGGGTTGCACTTAGGGCTAGGGTTGCACTTAGGGCTAGGGTTGCACTTAGGGCTAGGGTTAGAATTAGGGTTAGAATTAGGGTTACAATTAGGGTTAGAATTAGGGCTAGGGTTGGAATTAGGGTTAGAATTAGGCTATGTGCACACGGTGCGGATTTGGCTGCGGATCCACAGCGGATTGGTCGCTGCGGATTCGTAGCAGTTTTCCATCACGTTTACAGTACCACGTAAACCTATGAAAAATGAAATCCGCTGTGCCCATGGTGCGGAAAATACAGCGCGGAAACGCTGCGTTGTATTTTCCGCAGCATGTCAATTCTTTGTGCGGATTCCGCAGCGGCTTACCCCTGCTCCATAATAGGAATCCGCAGGTGAAATCCACACAAAAAACACTGGAAATCCGCGGTAAATCCGTAGGTAAAGCGCAGTGCGTTTTACCTGCAGATTTTTCACAACAGTGCCGAAAAATCCGCACACAAATCCGCAATGTGGGCACATAGCCTTAGGGTTAGGGTTGGAATTAGAGTTAGGGTTGGAATTAGGGTTAAGACTAGGGTTAGGGGTGTGATGCTGTTAGGGTTGTGGTTAGGGTTGGGATTAGGGTTAGGGGTGTGTTGGGATTAGTGTTTGAGTTAGAATTGAGGGGTTTCCACTGTTTAGGCACATCAGGGAGTCTCCAAACGCGACATGGCGCCACCATTAATTCCAACCAATCTTGCATTGAAAAAGTCAAATGGTGCTATCTCCCTTCCGAGCCCAGACGTGTGCCCAAACAGTGGTTTACCCCCACATATGGGGTACCAGCATACTCAGGAGATACTGGACAACAACTTTTGGGGTCAAATTTCTCCTGTAACCCTTGGGAAAATAAAAAATTGCGGGCTAAAAAATTATTTTTGAGGAAAGAAAAATGATTTTTTATTTTCACGGCTCTGCATTATAAACTTCTGTGAAGCAGTTGGGGGTTCAAAGTGCTCACCACACATCTAGATAAGTTCCTTTGGGGGTCTAGTTTCCAAAATGGGGTCACTTGTGGGGGGTTTCTACTGATTAGGCACATCAGGGGCTCTGCAAACGCAACGTGACGCCCGCAGAGCATTCCATCAAAGTCTGCATTTCAAAATGTCACTACTTCACTTCCGAGCCCCAGCATGTGCCCAAACTGTGGTTTACACCCACATATGGGGTATCAGCGTACTCAGGACAAACTGGACACCAAGATTTGGGGTCCAATTTCTCCTGTTACCCTTGGGAAAATAAAAAATTCCGCGCTAAAAAATAATTTTTGAGGAAAGAAGAATTATTTTTTATTTTCACGGCTTTGCGTTATAAACTTATGTGAAGCACCTGGGGGTTTAAAGTGCTCATTATGCATCTAGATAAGTTCCTTGGGGTGTCTAGTTTCCAAAATGGGGTCCCTTGTGGGGGAGCTCCAATGTTTAGGCACACAGGGGCTCTCCAAACGCGACATGGTGTCCGCTAACGATTGGAGCTAATTTTCCATTCAAAAAGTCAAATGGCGCGCCTTCCATTCCGAGCCTTGCCGAGCGCCCAAACAGTGGTTTACCCCCACATATGAGGTATCGGCGTACTCAGGAGAAATTGCCCAACAAATTTTAGGATCCATTTTATCCTGTTGCCTATATGAAAATGAAAAAATTGAGGCTAAAATGAATTTTTTTGTGAAAAAAAAGTACTTTTTCATTTTTGCGGATCAATTTGTGAAGCACCTGAGGGTTTAAAGTGCTCACTATGCATCTAGATAAGCTCCTTGGGGGGTCTAGTTTCCAAAATGGGGTCACTTATGGGGGAGCTCCAATGTTTAGGCACACGGGGGCTCTCCAAACGCGACATGATGTCCGCTAAAGATTGGAGCCAATTTTTCATTCAAAAAGTCAAATGGCGCTCCTTCCCTTCCGAGCCCTGCCCGTGCACCCAATCAATGGTTTACCCCCACATATGAGGTATCAGCATACTCAGGACAAATTGGACAACAACTTTCGTGGTCCAGTTTCTCCTTTTACCCTTGGGAAAATAACAAAATTGTTGCTAAAATATCATTTTTGTGACTAAAAAGTTAAATGTTCATTTTTTCCTTCCGTGTTGCTTCTGCTGCTGTGAAGCACCTGAAGGGTTAATAAACTTCTTGAATGTGGTTTTGAGCACCTTGAGGGGTGAAGTTTTTAGAATGGTGTCACTTTTGGGTATTTTCAGCCATATAGAACCCTCAAACTGACTTCAAATGTGAGATGGTCCCTAAAAAAATGGTTTTGTAAATTTTGTTGTAAAAATGAGAAATCACTGGTCAAATTTTAACCCTTATAACATCCTAGCAAAAAAAAATGTTGTTTCCAAAATTGTGCTGATGTAAAGTAGACATGTGGGAAATGTTATTTATTAACTATTTTGTGTCACATAACTCTCTGGTTTAACAGAATAAAAATTCAAAATGTGAAAATTGCTAAATTTTCGCCACATTTCCGTTTTTTTCACAAATAAACGCAGAAATTATCGACCTAAATTTACCACTAACATGAAGCCCAATATGTCACGAAAAAACAATCTCAGAACCGCTAGGATCCGTTGAAGCGTTGCTGAGTTATTATCTCATAAAGGGACACTGGTCAGAATTGCAAAAAATGGCCAGGTCATTAAGGTCAAAATGGGCTGGGTCATGAAGGGGTTAAGAAGGGAGGACTTAAGTAGGCATAGGAAATTCAGTTTCCTGGTTTTTAGGCAGGGAGTGGAAAATATTGAAAAGGGAAGGACCTATGGTCCAGCAGATCTGCATTGAAAAGGGTGTTGGTGTGAAGAAGGGAGATCATATTTGGGTAGCAAGTTCTAGTGTGAACAAGAATAAAGTGGCAGAAGGACCACAAGTGGGGGCCTACAGCAAGCGTTATCTACACTAGATAAGTAGTAGAAGTGTAGTCAGACTTGTGGGTCATAGAGAAAAAAGGTCCGGTTGGGACATGTGTTCTCCTTACGGGAATTGATCAGTTATGAAGATGACCCCAAGGAGCGTGTGGCACACATCAATTGGAAGCTTAGAATAGTTGTGATGGGTCATAGCGACACATCTAGGTGTGTGAGGCCTTCACAAGGGAACATGTGTTTAAGTGTTGTGCTGGCTATCTGATGTATATACTGTATGTTTCACCAGTTTGCTTAGTAAAGTCTATTTTTGAACTCTGGTTTCTCATTTATCTCCACTCCGTGGGGTCGTAGCCTGCCATGTTAAGCGGTAAAAGCACACACACCCAGCCAGGATCCCCATTTTTCTGCAATGTCCAGGGATATGGAAACAACCCTCAGCGAGGGTGTCGGCCGGTATTACAATTTCGTGAAAAAAATTGGATGCCATACGGAACCACAGTCTAGCATCTGATTTTTATGGATACATTGCAGTCCTGTAACATAGGAAACTGTAAATTATTAATAGCTGCTTTAAAAAAAGGATGGCTGGATTTTTATTATCTGTATTTCTGTCCTGAAAAAGGACTATTATGGCCAAAAAGTCACATCACCTTATTTTTGTTCCTATGCCATGTGATTTTAAGGATGTGTGATATGTATTTGAAATCCGCAACATGTCAATTTCTTTTGTGGAAACGCCGAGTTTTATCTGCGGATCTTGCATTCGATGAGTCTGCATGGACTGTATCAATAGTTTTGTCAAAGGCAAATACTAAGAAGTATTTAAAAAAACCATGACACACCAACAAGAGACAAAAAATGCGATAAAATATGTGATGAAAATGCATGTAAGAAAATACATTCATATGCAATAAAAAAAAAAAATAAGTTACCTAGTTTACCTATGACGCTACGCTCCCACGATGACGTTTTGGTGAGTTTTTGATGTTGCAGATTTTCTGCACCCGTTAAGTAAAAGAGGTTACTTGCATTTTTTTGGAAACATGAAGCGTCAAAATTAGTGATGAGCAAACATGCTGGGATAAGGCGAAAATGACAGAATAAGTCTTCTGTGAGGCTTGAGAATTTGACTCTTATTGGTTTCTACATTAAAGATTGTGTTGCAAAGTGGCCATAACCATCTGCTCCGACATAGTTCTAGCCATACAGCAAACTTGACTTTTATTGCTACTTCGAAAGATGAAAAAATCTTGAATTTATAAGAATAATTATTGGTAAGTATATCGTGCTCTTACCTTCATTAAAACAGACTCTGAAAGCTTTTCTCGGTTTACAATCTTTATTGCCACTTTCTGTCCAGTTATACAGTGAACACCTAGTTTAACCAACCCTGTAAAGTCGAGAAAAATATATGGTTACAATTAAATTACATCACAATTCACATTATGTGCAACATGTAAATAAAAGTGTATAAGGGCAGATGCCTCCAACATAACATTCAAGTGTACAAAGTTCTCACGCACCATCTACAAAATTGTAGGTACCCCATTTTCATAGTAGGTAGAGACTTGTTACAGATGTCTACGATCTTTGAATTTTGCAGGAAACATCATTGTATGCATTTGACATGTCTTTAAAGGGGCTGTCTGGTCTTGGGTACATGTCTCTATGTGACTACAGTCTTGTGAATTCTCACAACACGCAATGTGCATGCTGTCAGGATTCTCCGGTGGCGGGGGCATGGTGTATGCAATATGCATGCTCAGGCCACATTCCGACTAGCAGTATCTGGCCTCACTCAATTCACTTGTATTAAAGTCAAGTCTAGTCAACACATGACAGTATACTTGTGATCACTCACCAACCAGCTCCCGAAACTGGATAATCCTGACAGTGTGCACTGTGACGATTCACAAGTCTCCAGTCACATCAAGTGACTACAGACTTTAAACCCAAGGCTGGATAATCTCTTTAACACTCAGACAGACCAGGAGCTACGACCAAGGCCACGACCCAGCATCAATGGGATTCTTCTAACACTACAGATTCAGTCAAATAAAAATGGTAACAGGAATGGATTAAGTCAACCTCATTACAGACATGTTTTAAAATTGTGAGTGTTAAAGGGGTTGTCCGGTGGAAACTAGTCATTACCTATCTATAGGGTAGGTTATAAGTTGTTGATTGGTGGGGTCCGACTACCGGTACCTGCACGGATTGGCAGAGCAGGGAATTTTTATCCTTGTTAGAATGGAACAGCATTGCCACTCCATTCATTTCCAATCAGGCTGCGCTCATCTTTTCCTGGCAGCCACATAGAGTTTAGAGCAGCAGGTTGGATTTCAGATCTGAAATGGGGATGAATGTGATGAAAATTCTCAAATCTGCCAATCAGTGCGGGTTCCTGCGATCAAACTCCCACCGATCACTAAGTTATCACCTATCCATTGGAAAGGTGATAACTTGTTTTCACTGGACAGCCCCGTTAATTTTATATTTATTAGTAACTGAAAAAAAGAGCTTTGCTCCTTGTGGGAGTGGTCCTAAGTGAATGTACTACTGTATTGATCACTAATGGAATGTGCTAAAAACAAACAATTCCAAAATAAGTGAAACGGCCGAAGGAAAGCAGAATAATTGGGTTTGTTCTACAAAGTACATAGGACAAGTTGATTGTAAATGGAGTTTTGCTTTGCTACTCACGACCTTTCTACTGTATATCTCAATTCTGAGCTAACTGATTTTGAAATCCGCAGCGTGTCAATTCTTTGTGGATTTCATTCTTTGCAATTCATAGGATGAAATCTGAGGCAAATCAAAATCAACAACCAAATCTGTTAAATCAGTGTTAAATTTCCGGGCAAAAATACCACATTTGCATAAAGTCAAAGTAATATGGATCTACAATACATGAATAATTATGGATCATTAATGCAGATTAAAAATATGCTTGTCCGGATCCTTAAAATAGAAAACAAATTAGTTGTTTTATTTACTTAAAGGGATTGTCCAGTGAAAACAAGTTGCATACCTTTACGCAGGCTAGGTGATAACATACTGATTGGCGTAGGCCTAGTAGCTGGAAAAGGCACCGATTGGGGAATTTTTACTTCAGTTACAAAATGGTGAGAAAGGTTGGATGACCGACCCAGCCCTCCATTCATTCTCTATGAGGCTACTGTAAAAAACCAAGTGCACAATTCGCACATGCCCACTGTCGTTCCAGTCTAATAAAATTAAAGCGTCTTGTTCTGCCAATTGCTGTGGTTCCCAGAGGTTGGACTCCCTCCGATCAACGAGTCGTCAACCATCCTTTGGATAGTAAATTACTACTTTTTACCAGACAACCCCTTTAGCTTCCTGTGAAATTAGGCTTTATGGGTTATTACATTCTGTGTACAGTGCTGTAGAATATGTCGGTGCCATATAAGTAATGGGAAATAGATGCAAACCAGTGGACAGTATGAAGAACTGTTATTTTCTTTGCAAGATGTCGGCAATTGTGACGAGTTTGCCCCGGGTGCTCAGGTATGCACCGAGTATCGCGGGTGTTCAAGTGACATGTTCAAGTCTCCGCGGCACAAAATATGCTGGGATTGATTGCCTGTGTATGTCAGGCAATCCCTCATGTTTTGTGGCTGTCTAACAGCAGCAAAACATGCGGCAGTGGGGACTCGAACAAGTCGAGCACCCGGGGCAAACTTGAGTAACCAGCACGTGCGCTCATCACTAGTCGCCAAGCCTCTGCGGGGCTCCATAGAGGTGCACGGGCTGCACATACGATGTATCTCCTCCTCCTGACTCTACGTCATCTGTACCTAGTCATAAGTGCTCATTCACATGCTGCTTATACAGATTTCAAGGTAGTTACGGCTCCAGTATATTCACAGAATAAGCAGATTTCATTAACGTGCAAATACCTGCTCTCTTGATTGAGTGAGATGAACATATGAGAACACACTTCATTCAGGAGCCAAACGAGGGACATATAATTGGATCATTTGCAGACATGTTAAGCTTTTAGAATACTAAAGGATGCAATTATATTTCAGGGCACCTTGTATGACAAACTAATAATGGTTATCTCGAAAACTACTGTCACTGGCAGCGAACATGGAGGATCTAAAATATAACATTTCCTGAAGTGCATTATAATTATGACTATAAATTATTTATATAGCAGGGAAATAATTGGCAGCTTCAGGAAGAAAACACAGGCAAGTGGACAAAGTCAGGGTATGCGGGAACTTCAGATGGTGCTGATATAGGGGTATGCCACCTCTATCTTTTAAATGTGGCCCAGGTGCTTTGTAAATATATAAAAAAAACACCTGCTGATCCCCCTCCACGACCCTCTCCTGCTGGCTGGGTCCCCTGACGGTCTCATCTCCTTATCTTCTGGCATTGTCGGCGCCTGACTGCCACAGCCAATCAATTTCCAAAATAAAGGAGACAAGACTGACGAGGGAGTGGGTCAGCAGTACAGGGGACATGTGGGGCGTGGAAGGTGAGTAGGTGTTTGTTAATATTTTCATATGCAAATTGCTTCTTTAGAGAGGAAGAGGAGTAGAACTCGGTGCTGCCTATTGAAAGTAGCGATCTTAAAAGTCAGTATGGACCATATCCTTAACGAGCTTGGCTGCATGACTTCGGATAAAAGCCAGAATCTAAAATTGCAAATATGTGTTTCGGGGTTTTGCCTCTCCTCAGCGCAAAGCAGGAGATCTGATTTGGCTGTATGAGAGGTCAGGTGCGTGGCTGCCATGAGAACCCATTGGTGCCGCACAACAACGTCATTTAAATGCCAATGTCAGAGACTGACAGCAGCATGTAAATGGTTAACAGCAGTGATTGGAGTTCAGCTCTGGCCTGTGGTGATAGACACAGATGCCGGCTATGTAATACAGCTGGTATCTACCACATGGGGAGAGGGATTTGCTCCTGGGTCCCCTCCACCCGCGGGGACCCCAGCGCAAGTAAACAGTTATGCCCATATGTGCTAAAGGGTTTTAAATAAGTTTCATTAGCATAAAACATTGACATTTTAAGGACATTCATCCTCCGCTACTCCCATTGTGACACTGCCCGATACCCTTTATCAGTTGTAATGGTAACTTCCTAGTACAAGAACATGTGACTGCCGCAGCCAATCACTGGCTGAGACAGGTTACCGCTAGAGCCGCTGATTGCCTGGGCACTCGTTTCCTGTATGGCAGAAAGTAAGAAAATAGAGAAGGGGCTTGGGAAGTGTCTAAACGGGAAAGTCGCATAATCTCACTGATCAGCATAGCTTTTTTTTTTTTAGCCATTCTGAGTCATATAAAAAAAAATGGAACTGATGATGAACCCCTTTAAGTTCTCCTTTACATATATAATTTATGGCATTTTTTTTTTTTTGAGTGTTTTTAAAGTTCCGAAAAAAAATACACTTTAAGACATCACCCATAGCCCTAAAATGCGTAACCCCCCCAAAATGCTGTGTATGGATCTTTTACAATAAATTTCCATATCATAAGAGCGTTTTCGACCAATAAAAATGTCCACAAAAAACGTTTCAAATCGCTGTGTGAAGATCCAGCCTAAATACAAAGTCTATTCTTCAGGGTCAGGTCTTGTCACAGCGAACGTCACATATAAATGTAGCAGGGTCTTACTCTGTATTCAGATGGCTGACAATATGGCGGTTAATTATAAAAGTATGCCATTATTTGCATCAGATAAGAGCGCTACTTCTTTGTTGCAGAATTCCCCAAATTGCCTTCATTTTCAGGATGACCTTAATAGCTGGGTACATGTGTCTACTTCAGCGCTCTGATCTCAGGCTTACACCGTCAATGTTAGCATTCACCAAGGTTTACAGTGTTTTTAGTCAATTGGAACAGGATTCAGAAGATGAACCCTTAGGTATTAAAACAAAAATCCTTTGAAGCTGCAGAATAGAGAGTGTTACTGAAGCTGGAACACGGAGGTCACATATGAAAGCGCCGGTTAATTTACTTTGGGGGCTTTACCCCAGAAAATGAACATTCTGCAATGTACGAGAATATTAAATCTCTGTAGGCTCTGGGCACAGTTTCTATAGTACAAAGCTCCAACATGTCTGTGTTCGGTCTTTTTCTGTTCTCTGACAACAGGATTCACAGACAAATGATGATTTTTTTTCTACCGCAGATTTCCGCTGGCATCCCTCACCAAACAATGCAACTTTTACTAAGCAATCAAATCAGTTAATAATTCAAAATATCATGTGAAACTATTTTTCTCGATCTCAATCAGATTATTTAGACATAAAAGACATATTCTTCATCAATTTTCTCTAAACTCGCAAGCTGTTTTAAGTTCCTACCTGACGCTGAATCTCGCCGCCCCCTTTTTATTTGTAGCTAGGTCACTGAGGAGAATGCCTATTTGACAAATTGTGCTCTGTTGCTTTAAAGCACTTGCATGGACAACCTGTGCCGCTAGTAAGATTACAACTTTTAGTGTGTAATGCACAAACCGTTAGGATGCAGCTCCACTTGCCGGTTCCAGTAGTTGTCACATGACTACAAGTATGTAATTTGTATTTGTACGGTCACTAGAGTTTCAACCAAGTCTCTCAATAGGACATTGCAAACGATAGCGCTCGATGAACAGTTCACGAGGAGTGGACAACCCCTTTAAGCCTGTTCTAGTCTGGACATTATATTGACTTTACAATCCAAAGCTTGTTTTATCTAAGATGGTGAACTTTACTCCATCAGTTTATGGTAGGGGCAATAACAAAAGAAAAACAGCAGGGAAACAAGGGGTCCACCCCTAATCCTCACTCCTAATCCCCACTCCTAATCCCCACTCCTAATCCCCTCTCCTAATCCTCACCCCTAATTCTCACCCCTAATCCTCACCCCTAATCCCCACTCCTAATCCCCACTCCTAATCCCCACTCCTAATCCCCTCTCCTAATCCTCACCCCTAATTCTCACCCCTAAATCCTCACCCCTAATCCTCACTCCTAATCCCCACTCCTAATCCCCACTCCTAATCCCCTCTCTTAATCCTCACTCCTAATCCTCACCCCTAATTCTCACCACTAATCCTCACCCCTAATCCTCACCCCTAATCCTCACTCCTAATCCTCACTCCTAATCCTCACCCCTAATTCTCACCCCTAATCCTCACCCCTAATCCTCACCCCTAATCCTCACCCCTAATCCTCACTCCTAATCCTCACCCCTAATCCTCACCCCTAATCCTCACTCCTAATCCTTGTGCCTTGGGACCTGGTAACAATTGATCAGTGGTGGTCAGGTTCCCAACTAGCTGATATGGTTTACCTGTTGTCATGGGCATGCCGCAACAGAGCAAGTTCAGAAAAGAACTACCGAGATGGTGAGCGGGCTACAAACTATGTCCTACAAGGAAAGGTTAAAGGGTCTCGGAATGTTTAGCTTGCAAAAAAGAAGGCTAATAGGAGACTTAATAGCTGTCTACAAATATCTGAAGTGCTGTCACAGTGTAGAGGGGTCATCCTTATTCTGATTTCCACATGGAAACACGAGAAGAAATGGGATGAACCTGAAAGGGAGGAGATACAGATTAAATATTAGAAAAAACTTTTTGACACTGAAGGTGATCAATGCGTGGAACAGGCTGCTACCGAGAGGTGGTGAGTTCTCTTTCAATGAAAGTCTTCAGAGGTTGGACAGACATCTGTCTGAGATGGTTTAGAGAGTCCTACACTAAGCAGGAGTATGGACACGATGACCCTGGAGGTCCCTTCTAACTCTAACATTCTATGATTCACAAGATAGCACACAAAATCCTGCACTGATTATAACTGCTTCATCAGCTTATTATATAGTGCAAATTTTTCCTTTGCTCTGTCATTGTAACGGTTAATCGGTTCATTCTACCTGGTTTGGAGTTGAAGGAGAGAGTTCCGTGTTTGGAGTAGGCTTTTTGAGAGTTTGTTCTGGAGATTTCTGCAAGGAGTTGGTTTGAGTCCTTGTCCTTTATCCTACCTATCCCTCCCCTGTGTTCCACTCTATTGTTTTGTGAGTGTATTTGTATGATTGCAGTTTTCTTTCATCCCTGTTTGTCTTCCCTTGTCTGCCTGTTTAGTCTAATCCTATATACGTCAGCCCCACACCTCTCTGGGTGGGGGGGCAGATAAGGGCTAAGGTAGGAGCATAGCAAGGTACCTTACCCTGGCGTCCCCATCTTCTGGGGTAATCCGGGGGACAGGGATTGACTAGGGCGCCCCCTAGCTCGGGGCATCAGGACACCTGTCCTATTAATTGCCAACATCCTAAATCCTGGACAACCTCTTTAAAAAGTTTACTCCATCTTCCTAAGCAGGAGCGCACCGCTCCCCAGCCTTGTAACTTCCTGCTTGCTAAGGGGGCGGGTGCTCTTGCTTGGGTGACAGTGCATCACAGTAGTATTGTTGCTCTGCATGCCTGTATGGTGCTCTCCAGTTGCTGCTTTAAAAAGTGCAGTTCTATCGCAGAGAAGGATTACGAGCCAACTGTGCTCCAAATGAGCCACATCGCAGTGCTTACAAGACTAGTAGTAAAGCGCTTGTAAGCATTGTGCATGTCTAGTTATCACCTCTTGGTAATATACAATAAAATACTAAAGTAGTAACTTGAAAATGGGAACATTTTAATAAAAAATATGTTACAAAGATGCTTGTTTTTAAAGGAACTCTAAATATACCCCTTATCAGATGGTGGAAAAACATGTAAAGGGTTATCTCTAAAGGGCCGCCCATGCTTAATTGATAGCTCAGACCAGTCGCATTGTTTTGGCACTGTCTTGAACGATATGCTCTTTGATCCTGTAAGACAATTCTGCCTTTTTAGCATCTAAGGCGCTCAGATGCATTAAAGCCCCCGGGATCAGGAGCTAACCGCGTACTCTGGAGATCCCGGACAGCTTCACAGCAGGATTTACGAGCTCTATCAGAAAGATATCGTAAGGGCACTGCGCATGGTCAGCCATTGCTGCAAGATTGCCAAGGTGGCCGGTAACCTAGGGAAACAATCGGTAAACAATACAATTAAAAATCTCTTCATTTTTGAAAGAGCAGAGGATTTTTCATTTTTGTACTTTCGTTTTTTCCTCCCTATCCCCCGAGAGCCATCAGATTTTTAATTTTTCCATTGATATAACTATATTAAGGCTTGGTTCCCATGTTGTGGGAAAAAAATTAAAGTGGGGGAAATGGTGAAAAAAATGTAATCCCCAATTGTTTTTCTAGTTTTGTTTTAACGGAACGCACTGTGCAGTCAGAATTACCTGACAACATGATTCTCCAGGTCACTAGGATTATGGCAATACCAAACTTGTAGTTTTTTATAGTATATCAGTGGGGAAAAAAATTCTGAAATTTCTAAAAAAAATAAATAAATGTATTTTGTGTTATTTCGTATAACTTTTTTCTTTCCCATTGACAGAGCTGTATGAGGGCTTGTTTTTTGCCTGGTGAGCTGTGGTTTTTAGGGATACAATTTTGGGGTACATATGACATATTTGAACTTTTATATTTTTTAATTTTTTATATGTTTTTTTTACTACTTTTTTTAGAAAACTTTTACCTGCGATTGTTTGATCGCTTTTACTATAACAGGAGCAGACATGTCATTGATTCAACCTGTGAAGCCTCACAAGGGTAAGGGGGCCCATATGCACATCTAAAGCAGGTAGAATTGTACATTATGATGAGATATTGGACTGTTTTAAGGACCCAGATATTGTTCTTGTGCAAGGGCCTTCTTCTGTGCAGTATATAGTATAAATCACAGTCACCTTTCAACCTAAACCCCCAATAACCATTGTAACCCATCAATCCTTTGCGATCACAACATGGTGGTTGGTGTTGTGAATTCCGCTCATGGTTGTAAGTGGCACTTTTGTGAGTTCTGCTCTTGGGCTCCCTCTGGTGGATTTAAGTGGAACTGCTGCTCCTTGGATTTAGCAGTCAACAGCTGCTTCCACTGATCGTCTATTCTGGCTCGGCTATTTATCCTGGCTCTATCCTTCAGCTAGTGCCAGTTGTCAATGGTTCCTGCTTGGATTCACATCTCTCTTGGATTTCCCTGATATTCTGACCAGTTCAGCAAAGATAAGTCCTTGCTTTGTTCTTTTGCTTTCCACTTGTTGTGGACTTAATCGTTCAGCACATTCTATGTTTTTTTTCTAGTCCAGCTTGTCAGTATGGATTTATTCAGTTAAGCTGGAAGCTCTGGGAAGCAGATTTACCCTCCGCACCTTTAGTCAGGTGTGGAAATTTTTGTAAACTCTGTGGTGGATCTTTCTAGTTTTTAATACTGACCGCACAGCATTCTGTCCTGTTCTATCTAGCTAGATTGGCCTCCTTTGCTACATCCTAGTTTCATTCTGTGTATGTCATTTCCCTCTCCACTCACACTCAATATTTGTGGGGGGCTGTCTGTCCTTTGGGAATTTTCTCTGAGGCAAGATAGCTTTCCTGTTTCTATCTTTAGGGGTAGTTAGTCCTCCGGCTGTGACGAGGTGTCTAGGGAGTGACAGGAACATCCCACGGCTACTTCTAGTGTTGTGTTAAGCTCAGGAACTGCAGTCAGTACAGGTACCACCTCCTCCAGAGCACGTCCCATGTTGCTCCTAAACCACCAGTTCATAACAGTACAACTGGCCAAAAATGAATTAAATGCATCTCAAAAGAAGGAAAAAAGAAAAATTCTGAGCCATTTTTTTTTCTGTAGTCTGTTTTTCCTTTTTTTCCTCTTAATCTCTGGGTGGTTCAGGATTTTGGTGCTGGCATGGATGTTCAGGGTTTGTTTTCTCATGTGGATCAACTTGCTGCAAGAGTACAGAGTATCCAAAATTATGTTGTCCAGACTCCGGCTTTAGAGCCTAAAATTCCTACTCCTGATTTGTTTTTTGGGGACAGATCCAAGTTTTTGAACTTTAAAAATAACTGCAAATTGTTTTTTGCTTTGAAACCCGTTCCTCTGGTGATCCCATTCAGCAGGTTAAAATCGTCATCTCTCTGCTGCGTGGTGACCCTCAGGACTGGGCATTCTCCCTTGAATCAGGGAATCCGGCATTGCTTAATGTAGCCGCATTTTTTCAAGCGCTCGGATTATTGTATGACGAACCTAATTCTGTGGATCATGCAGAAAAAACCTTGTTGGCCCTATGTCAGGGTCAGGAAGCGGCAGAATTATACTGCCAGAAATTTAGAAAATGGTCTGTGCTCACTAAATGGAATGAGGATGCTCTGGCAGCAATTTTCAGAAAGGGTCTTTCTGAAGCCCTTAAAGATGTTATGGTGGGGTTCCCCACGCCTGCTGGTTTGAGCGAATCTATGTCTCTAGCCATTCAGATTGATCGGCGCCTGCGCGAGCGCAAAGTTGTGCACCATATGGCAGTGTCCTCTGAACGGAGTCCTGAGCCTATGCAATGTGATAGGATTTTGATAAGAGCAGAACGGCAGGGATTCAGACGTCAGAATGGGCTGTGTTTTTACTGTGGTGATTCTGCTCATGTTATTTCTGATTGCCCTAAGCGTACTAAGAGGGTCGCTAGGTCTGTTACCATCAGTACTGTACAGCCTAAATTTCTCTTATCTGTGACCCTGATTTGCTCATTATCGTCCTTTTCTGTCATGGCATTTGTGGATTCAGGCGCTGCCCTGAACTTAATGGACTTGGAATTCGCCAGGCGCTGTGGTTTTTCCTTGCAGCCTTTGCAGAGCCCTATTCCTTTGAGGGGGATTGATGCTACACCATTGGCCAAGAATAAACCTCAGTATTGGACTCAGCTGACCATGTGCATGGCTCCAGCACATCAGGAAGATTGCCGTTTTCTGGTGTTGCATAACTTGCATGAGGTTGTTGTACTGGGTTTTCCATGGTTACAGGAACATAATCCGGTGCTGGATTGGAAATCTATGTCTGTGACTAGTTGGGGTTGTCAAGGGGTACATTGATGTCAATTTCCTCTTCCCCCTCTTCTGAAGTCCCTGAGTTTTTGTCGGATTTCCAGGATGTATTTGATGAGCCCAAGTCCAGTTCCCTTCCTCCACATAGGGACTGTGATTGTGCTATTAACTTGATTCCTGGCTGTAAGTTCCCTAAGGGCCGACTTTTCAATCTGTCTGTGCCAGAGCATGCCGCCATGCGGAGTTATGTCAAGGAGTCTTTGGAGAAGGGGCATATTCGGCCGTCCTCGTCACCATTGGGAGCGGGATTCTTTTTGTTGCCAAGAAGGATGGCTCCTTGAGACCCTGTATTGATTATCGCCTCTTGAATAAGATCATGGTCAAATTCCAATACCCTTTGCCTTTGCTTTCTGATTTGTTTGCTCGGATTAAGGGGGCTAGTTGGTTTACTAAGATTGACCTTCGAGGGGCATATAATCTTGTTCGTATTAAACAGGGTGACGAATGGAAAACTGCATTTAATACGCCCGAAGGCCATTTTGAATACCTGGTGATGCCTTTCGGGCTTTCTAATGCTCCTTCTGTATTTCAGTCCTTCATGCATGATATTTTCCGCAATTATCTTGATAAATTCATGATTGTGTATTTGGATGATATTTTGATTTTTTCCGATGATTGGGAGTCTCATGTGAAGCAGGTCAGGGTGGTATTCCAGATCCTTCGTGATAATGCTTTATTTGTGAAGGGGTCTAAGTGCCTATTTGGAGTTCAGAAGGTCTCTTTTTTGGGTTTTATTTTTTCTCCCTCGTCTATAGAAATGGATCCTGTTAAGGTCCAAGCCATTCATGACTGGATTCAACCCACATCGGTGAAGAGCCTTCAGAAATTTTTGGGCTTTGCTAATTTTTATCGCCGTTTCATTGCCAACTTTTCCAGTGTGGTTAAGCCCCTGACCGATTTGACGAAGAAAGGCTCTGATGTGACGAATTGGTCCTCTGCGGCTGTTGAGGCCTTTCAGGAGCTTAAACGCTGATTTACTTCTGCCCCTGTGTTGCGTCAGCCGGATGTTTCTCTTCCTTTTCAGGTTGAGGTTGACGCTTCTGAGATTGGGGCAGGGGCAGTTTTGTCTCAGAGGAATTCTGATGGTTCTTTGATGAAACCGTGTGCTTTTTTTTCCAGAAAGTTTTCGCCTGCGGAGCGCAATTATGACGTTGGCAATCGGGAGTTGTTGGCTATGAAGTGGGCATTTGAGGAGTGGCGACATTGGCTTGAGGGAGCCAAGCACCGCGTTGTGGTCTTGACCGATCATAAGAATCTGATTTACCTCGAGTCGGCCAAGCGGCTGAACCGTAGACAGGCTCGATGGTCCCTGTTTTTCTCCCGTTTTGATTTTGTGGTCTCGTATCTTCTGGGATCTAAGAATGTTAAGGCTGATGCCCTCTCTAGGAGTTTTTTGCCTGATTCTCCTGGAGTCCTTGAGCCGGTTGGCATTCTTAAAGAAGGGGTGATTCTTTCTGCCATCTCCCCTGATTTGCGGCGGGTGCTTCAGGAATTTCAGGCTGATAAACCTGACCGCTGTCCAGTGGGGAAGCTGTTTGTTCCTGATAGATGGACTAGTAAGGTAATTTCTGAGGTTCACTGTTCAGTGTTGGCTGGTCATCCTGGGATTTTTGGTACCAGAGATTTGGTTGCTAGGTCCTTTTGGTGGCCTTCCTTGTCGCGGGATGTGCGTTCTTTTGTGCAGTCCTGTGGGACTTGTGCCCGGGCCAAGCCTTGCTGTTCCCGCGCTAGTGGGTTGCTTTTGCCTTTGCCGGTCCCTGAGAGGCCCTGGACGCATATTTCCATGGATTTTATTTCGGATCTTCCTGTTTCCCAGAAGATGTCTGTTATCTGGGTGGTTTGTGACCGGTTCTCTAAAATGGTCCATTTGGTACCTTTGCCTAAATTGCCTTCCTCCTCTGATTTGGTTCCATTGTTTTTTCAGCATGTGGTTCGTTTGCATGGCATTCCGGAGAATATTGTGTCTGACAGAGGTTCCCAGTTTGTTTCTAGGTTTTGGCGGGCCTTTTGTGCTAGGATGGGCATTGATTTGTCTTTTTCTTCGGCGTTCCATCCTCAGACAAATGGCCAAACTGAGCGAACTAATCAGACCTGGGAAACCTATTTGAGATGCTTTGTGTCTGCTGATCAGGATGATTGGGTGGCTTTCTTGCCGTTGGCCGAGTTTGCCCTTAATAATCGGGCTAGTTCGGCTACTTTGGTTTCACCTTTCTTTTGTAATTTTGGTTTTCATCCTCGTTTTTCTTCGGGGCAGGTTGAGCCTTCTGATTGTCCTGGTGTGGATTCTGTGGTGGACAGGTTACAGCAGATTTGGACTCATGTGGTAGACAATTTGACGTTGTCTCAGGAAAAGGCTCAACGTTTTGCTAACCGCCGTCGGCCTGTTGGTCCCCGGCTTCGGGTGGGGGATTTAGTCTGGTTATCTTCTCGTCATGTTCCTATGAAGGTTTCTTCCCCTAAGTTCAAACCTCGGTTTATTGGTCCTTATAAGATTTCTGAGATTATCAATCCGGTATCTTTTCGTTTGGCCCTTCCAGCCTCTTTTGCCATCCATAATGTTTTCCATAGATCTTTGTTGCGGAGATATGTGGTGCCCGTTGTTCCCTCTGTGGATCCTCCTGCCCCGGTGTTGGTTGATGGGGAGTTGGAATATGTGGTGGAGAAAATTGTGGATTCTCGTTTTTCGAGGCGGAGGCTTCAGTATCTTGTCAAGTGGAAGGGTTATGGCCAGGAGGATAATTCTTGGGTTGTTGCCTCCGATGTCCATGCCGCCGATTTGGTTCGTGCCTTTCACTTGGCTCGTCCTGATCGGCCTGGGGGCTCTGGTGTGGGTTCGGTGACCCCTCCTCAAGGGGGGGGGTACTGTTGTGAATTCCGCTCTTGGGCTCCCTCCGGTGGTTGTAAGTGGCACTTTTGTGAGTTCTGCTCTTGGGCTCCCTCCGGTGGATTTAAGTGGAACTGCTGCTCCTTGGATTTAGCAGTCAGCAGCTGCTTCCACTGATCGTCTATTCTGGCTCAGCTATTTATCCTGGCTCTATCCTTCAGCTAGTGCCAGTTGTCAATGGTTCCTGTTTGGATTCACATCTCTCTTGGATTTCCCTGATATTCTGACCAGTTCAGCAAAGATAAGTCCTTGCTTTGTTCTTTTGCTTTCCACTTGTTGTGGACTTAATCGTTCAGCACATTCTATGTTTTTTTTTCTAGTCCAGCTTGTCAGTATGGATTTATTCAGCTAAGCTGGAAGCTCTGGGAAGCAGATTTACCCTCCGCACCTTTAGTCAGGTGTGGAGATTTTTGTAAACTCTGTGGTGGATTTTTCTAGTTTTTAATACTGACCGCACAGCATTCTGTCCTGTTCTATCTATCTAGCTAGATTGGCCTCCTTTGCTACATCCTAGTTTCATTCTGTGTATGTCATTTCCCTCTCCACTCACAGTCAATATTTGTCGGGGACTGTCTGTCCTTTGGGAATTTTCTCTGAGGCAAGATAGCTTTCCTGTTTCTATCTTTAGGGGTAGTTAGTCCTCCGGCTGTGACGAGGTGTCTAGGGAGTGACAGGAACATCCCACGGCTACTTCTAGTGTTGTGTTAAGCTCAGGAACTGCGGTCAGTACAGGTACCACCTCCTCCAGAGCACGTCCCATGTTGCTCCTAAACCACCAGTTCATAACAGGTTGGTGGTGAACGTTCACACCGGTGATCGCGCTATTTAAATAACACTGTCGGTGACTGACAGCAGCAGTGAAATAGTTTACAGCAGCAATGGGAGCTAGGGTTGATTGCAGCTATTATGGGCAATGGCTTTGTGCTACAGCCACCATCTGCCCTTTATGGAGCAGACACAGCTCCTGAGTCCGCTTCATACGCTCTCACCCTAGATGTACATGTACAGCAGGGTGCGTGAAGGGGTTGATATAGGATCCCTAATACCATGGGTCCTACAGTAGTGGTGTGCCTTCCCTCCATTTTCTATATGCCACTGATCCAGATCCATTTTTTGCTTATAGGTATAAGCTCTTTTTGCAGGTTCACATTCTCCATGGAGAAGAGTAACCAGAGTTGAGGTTCCTCATACAGAATAACAGTCATTTTATTTTTTATCAATAGTACATATGAAATTAAGAAGTTTTGTATTATATCGTATGAAATAGTTTTTCTTCTTTCTCCTCCTGGGCTGATCTTTCATTCTCAATGTAGGGACAAAATGTGTCTTCAGTGAATACAGATTTCCCCATTGCTGAGATAGGAGATGACAGTTGGTGCTTATAGAATTCTTTGTAGGAGCTAGAGGCAGACGCAGACATTCTGCTGCAAGTTCCATAGAACTTTATGAGCCCCATCTGTCATCTTCTTTCTCAGTAACGCACAAGCTTGTCTACAGATTTCACTTGTGAATTGAGAACATTGAGAATGAATGATCAGTCCAAAAGGAGAAAGAAGCAGATTTCTCTGATAAGATATATTACAAAGTTGCTTATTTTTATGTGTACCATAGATTAATGAAATTAAAATAAAAAAAGTCACTCTTTAAAGCATCCTATAGATGATGCACTGGTTACTGTTGTAGTACCTAATTTCATTCTTAATAGGGAAGTAACCAGGCTTGGACTGGCCAGTTGGAGAACAGGAGAAACCTCCGGTGGGCCACCACCCTGTTATATGAGTAGTACTTGGTACAATATGCTTGAATCACTACCCAGATCGTTGTTATATAAATGTGTAATTGAGGGTAATGTCACATTTACATGTAGCTGAAAAGTGGGGCCCTGGAGTTGGTTACTGGTGGGCCCATGGCTGCCCAGTCCGATACTGGAAGCACGTCCTAGTGAAATAACAGAATGCCCCAGATAAAGGGACTAGCTAGGAAACGTAGGAATTCTGTCCTATTGATGCAAAGAGATGGTGACGTGGAGTGTTGCCCCATATCCATTCTAATAGGATCAATCATTACTATTGTTCTGTGAGGCTCAGATACACCTTGACTGTTCTTCATTTTTTTGAACATCTATAAGCATCTAGATCTCTTCTTCAAATGTAAAACCCTTATGCGGTGAAAAATGACTTCTTCGGCTTTATCGTGTGGAAATAAAATCTCATTATAAAATGTGCAGTGCACTATATATAACCCTGCCTCCACCTCTCGCGGGCGGACGGGGGATCCTCGGCAAACGAGTCAATGAATCCAGCAGGCACGCGACAGATATGCCCGTCCACCAAGGTGTTAAATTCGAAAGAGCGTCCGATTGTTACCTTGAGAAGGACACTTTCTGAACAGCGAGAACAAGAATATGAAAGATGAGGGAACAAAACAAGAGGGGAAACCTGAATGCCGGCAGCACGTCAAAACAATCCCATCCCCACTGGAGTCATCGTTCACCAGCATAAAGAAGCTATGAGTCTGCGCACCGGCGGCCAGTCGTGACCTTGAGGATTCCAGTTTCTTGTCTCTGCGTTTGGCTGTGGGACAGCTGCAGTGTGACACCAGATCTATAGCCCCCCAGAGATAGACACAGGCTCTGATGCTGCAACATAGATACCACCTGGGCAAGGAACGCTCGGCCATAACTCTCCGACAGTGATACATTTATTGTGTCGCCACCATGAGATAAATCCCGGTGTCGAGCGAGGAACAATTCATAAATGGCTTCCTAGAGTCCTTTTTATCCTATTTTTATGAATATGAACTCAGGATTTAATTTATCACTTTATTATTTGTTAATAAAAGATTCAGAATTTATGCAAATATACAAAAAATAAATCTTGTACTGGAAACAACAATAAAGTTCTGATTACCAAGTTATTCTAGGAAGCCCCCTGGATTGTGTAGGGTTCGCTATATACAGACAGGGGCGGACATATCATTGGTGCAACCTGGGCCCGAGAGGTAAGGGGGCCTCTACCACCCCAAAGCAGATGGAATTGTGCATTATGATGAACTATTGGACTCCAAAGGGCCCATATACTGTAGGTTTTTTGCACAGGGGCCTTTTTCTGCCTATATCCATCAGTGGGTACAGAGGTAGCAGATGCATCTGAGATCTGGTAACAGACAGACCCCCCAGCTACACGATAAGACATTAGTATTAACAGAGACCCCCATCTACCATATGCCTTACATAAATGACATATGGTAGGTGGCGGACCCTGTTACAGATTTTGTTCTGGAGTTTTTCAGCTTTTACAGACGTAGAATCGATTAGATATTAATCACCTTTGTATTGGATTTACAAAACTTCATTCTCTCTTTTCCCATACAAGCTGCCGTCTCTCCAATACAGTCACCTGTATTTTTCTCATATTCACCTCTTGTCTGCTACTCACAGCCTCATTTCTCCTATGCATTCCCCATGCTGTAGAACAGATGTAGAATCAATTATAGATATTAATCACTTTTTGTTTTGGGTTTACACAACTCCATTCTCTTCTTTTCCCCATATAGGCTGCCTCATCTACAATAAATCCACATGTATCTTCCTTGTATTCTCCTCTTGTCTGCTACTCACAGCTTCATTTCTCCTATGCATTCCCTATGCTGTAGAACAGATGCAGAATCAATTATAGATATTAATCACGTTTTGTTTTGGGTTTACACAACTCCATTCTCTTCTTTTTCCCCATATAGGCTGCCTCATCTCCAATAAATCCACATGTATCTTCCTTGTATTTTCCTCTTGTCTGCTACTCACAGCCTCATTTCTCCTATGCATTCCCTATGCTGTAGAACAGATATAGAATCAATTATAGATATTAATCACTTTTTGTTTTGGGTTTACACAACTCCATTCTCTTCTTTTCCCCATATAGGCTGCCTCATCTACAATAAATCCACATGTATCTTCCTTGTATTCTCCTCTTGTCTGCTACTCACAGCTTCATTTCTCCTATGCATTCCCTATGCTGTAGAACAGATGCAGAATCAATTATAGATATTAATCACGTTTTGTTTTGGGTTTACACAACTCCATTCTCTTCTTTTTCCCCATATAGGCTGCCTCATCTCCAATAAATCCACATGTATCTTCCTTGTATTTTCCTCTTGTCTGCTACTCACAGCCTCATTTCTCCTATGCATTCCCTATGCTGTAGAACAGATATAGAATCAATTATAGATATTAATCACTTTTTGTTTTGGGTTTACACAACTCAATTCTCTTCTTTTTCCCCATATAGGCTGCCTCATCTCCAATAAATTCACATGTATCTTCCTTGTATTCTCCTCTTGTCTGCTACTCACAGCCTCATTTCTCCTATGCATTCCCCATGCTGTAGAACAGATGTAGAATCAATTATAGATATCAGTCACTTTTTGTATTTGGTTTACAGAACCCCATTCTCTTCTTTTTCCCCATATAGGCTGCCTTATCTCCAATAAATTCACATGTATCTTCCTTGTGTTCTCTTGTCTGCTACTCACAGCCTCATTTCTCCTATGCATTCCCCATACTGTAGAACAGATATAGAATCAATTATAGATATTAATCACTTTTTGTATTGGGTTTACAGAACTCCATTCTCTTCTTTTTCCCCATATAGGCTGCCTTATCTCCAATGAATCCACATGTTCCTTACTTGAATTCTCCTCTTGTCTGCTACTCCCAGCGTCATTCCTCCTCATTATAGAACTCACTACCCGCCTCTTACAACAAGGCCCTTTGGACTTTGACTGCACCCTGTTCAACTGCAGGCTCTTCTATTTCAGAGGGACATTTATTATACTCTTCATCCATGGCTTAGCGCATTATGAATTTGATACGAGGACTGTGCAGACTTTTGCAGAGAAATACAGTAGAAGAAAAGAAGATGAAGGAGAAAGTGAACTGAGCCATGTCAGACACATGATAGATATCTCAGAGGACAAAAGTTAGACTGGCTTTCTCATGGAAGGGTAAATCCATGAAATGCATTAAAAACTGAAGAAAAAAGATGTCAATGCAAAAACATTTTTATATTTGTTAATAAAAGTGGTGTTTGTATATTTTTGCATACAATTTGCTTCCTCGTATGTAATCTTGTTTTTAGCAACGTATCTAATGTAACCTGCATAATCACTTCTCAAAATACTCTTAAATGGCTGCTGTCTTTACAATAAACTTAGGCTATTCAGATGGCCAACGTAATGACTAACAAATTTACAATAAAAGGTAGTTTCAGTACCTATTGTGCTGGCAGAACTCTGTTGGAGACGAACACCACACTTAAATGAAATCTGTCAGCAGTATTTCACAACCCAAACTTTTTATAGGCACACTTATCTCTTCCAAAGACAAGTCCATTTCTAATAAATTGGTGAAGAAACTCATATGCAAATGTAAATACTAGATCTGAAGACTATGTCACTCCAGCTCTATTCCCGCCCCGCTTCGCCTCCTCCTGTCTTTATCACTACAGGACTAGGTCTCACATGCAAGCCAGTCAAGCTAATCTGTGTAACCCCGCCCCCACCAATGATTGGCTGATAAGATACAGTGTACACAGGATGCTGCCAATAAGGGGTGGGGGTGGAGTTATACAGAGAACTGCTAGATCTACAGCAGAGAAAACAGGGATTCTATCAAAACTGCACCAAGCTGTCCAGTAAGTGACACATCACTGGAATCAGGCTCTCGGTCCCTACATTATGCTATTTCAGATTAAATAGCCAAATCAAGCTAAAAGAGTCCCTTTAAAGAGCAGTTAACAATAGTCCTGCCGCAATCCTCATGCTATGCCATCTACATCTACAGAGGTGTAACAGGTCACCTGGGTATGTGTCTACCCCTTGTCATGGCTCCGGTTGAATGCGATTTGGCCCCTGACTGTATGATTTAGTCAGGGGCCACATTTAGGTCCCACAAAACCCTTTATTTTCTATTCAGGTTTTTCTAGAAATGCTCCTTAAATGATGATAAAAGAGCAAAAGACGAAGCTAAACCAACAAATGTCCTGAGTGACCACTGTCCAATGTACCAGATACGTGGATTTATCTCCCGGCAGGTTTGGGATGATTCAGAACAGTCCATGATACGACCATTAATCAGTGCACGGAGAAATTAATACATTTTATGATTTAAATCAAGTACTAAAAACCGTCGTGTGGATTGATAGGTTTTTCTCCGCCACAAATTTTCAGGTTTATGAATGTGACAACAACCTCCATTAAGACTTTATATTTATGAACTTCCCCCTATGTTCTGTATAATGGCGTACACTGGGGAACCACACACCAAGAGAAGTCTGACATTTATCATCCGCACCCGCTACCATCCTGACAGTAAGATCTGAGCCGGTAAAAGGAAAAACGTCACTCTATGTAAACATTGGATTACGAGGTAAGCCAGGCGCACACCTGAAACCTGACAATCGGAAGGTTTATAGCTAGAGCCGGTCAAGGTCCCCAGGATTACCTCTAGACTAGACTGCTCAGCAGTGATCTGAGGTTGGGCTCTAAGAATAGTGGCAGCCCTTCTTTCCATTTGGACCATTTTACTTTGCCAATGGAACTAAATTATTTTGCAAAATTCCAAAGCCCGAAGATAATCACATCTCTAAACAGTGGATATAGATATATATATATACTGTATGTATGTACACCCCACAACTTTGTGTAAGTACAGTGCTTTGTTACATCTTTTTATGGGACACTGAAGATTCTGACTTGGGCATGGAATTTAGTAGAACTTCACAGGTTGCCACTGGAATCCTCTTCCCTCCTCCATGATGGCATCACTGAGCTCTTGGATGTTGGAGACCTTGCACTCCTCCACCTTTCATTTGATGATGTCCCACAGATGCTCAATAAGGTTTACAGTAGGTCTGGAGACATGCTTGGACAGTCCAGCACCTTTACCGTCAGTTTCTTGAGCAAGTCAGTAGTGGTCTTGGAGGTGTGTTTGGGGTCATTATCATATTGGAATATTGCCCTGCAGCCCGGTTTCTGAAGGGAGAAGATCCTGCTCTGTTGGCATTTGTTCTCCCTCAATGAACTGTAGATCCCCACAGCCAGCAGCACTCATGCAGCCCCAAACCATGACACTCCCACCACCATGCTTGACTGTAGGCACAAAACAATTATTTTTGTCCTCCTCACCTGGCTGCCACCACACACACTTGACACCATTTGAACCAAATAAGTTTATCTTGGTCTCATCAGACCACAGGACGAGGTTCCAGTAATCCATGCCCTTAGTCTGGGTATCATCAGCAAACTGTTTTCAGACTTTCTTTTGCATCATCTTTTGAAGAGGCTTCCTTCTGGGACGACAACCATGTAGGCCAATTTGATGCAGTGTGTGGCGTAAGGTCTGAGCACTGACAGGCGGACCCCCCACTCCTGAAACCTCTACAGCAATGCTGGCAGCACTCGTACGTCTATTCTGACAAGACACTCTCTGGATATGACTCTGAGCACGTGCACTCAACTTCTTTGGTTGTCCATGGTGAGGCCAGTTCTGAGTGGAACCTGTCTTGTCACACCGCTGTATGGTCTTGGCCCCCGTTCATCAGCTCAGCGTCAGGGTGAGTCGCCCGCAAGGGCCGTGGGGTACCCGGTACCGGGTCCGGTGTTCACAGGGGATGTCACGGTGGCGACCCGGTCCGTGGACCTTGGTGCCCGTGGAAAAGGGATAATTGAATAAAGTTTATGCTCGTAACACCACCTGTGGTATTCGGTCAGTGGGGACCGACGCTGCTTTAAGGGGTCCTCTGAGGTGATGTTATGGCAGCTAGATGATATAACTTCCCACAGGTAAAGTATATTCCCAGGGCTCCCGGTGTGTAGGTGGAAGATGGTGAATGGCGCAGTAAAGAACGAGGACACAGGTTTTCAGTCTCTTTACCTGGTTTACTGAAGACTTCAGGCAGCCGCAGTCCAGGGTACCAGATCACAGGGCAGGCTGGGTCCGGCCGGCTTGGAAGCAAATCCAGAGTTCCCCTTTACCAGGTGGAGTTAAACGCTTTCCTCTAGCGCAGTGGTGTTGTGGTCCCTTACTGCCTATGGCTTCAGATAAGGTCCTCACAGTTCTTCTCTCTGTACCCCATATAGGATAGGACAATACCTGTATGACAGGTAACTCGAGCCTTTTTACAGGGACTCACGCCCCGGGCTCTATGTTTTACTGTGTTTTCAGGTGTGTGTGGCGGACAGGTAACTTGCAATTCAGCTGTCCTGCCGGTCTCTGATGTAAGTCTTAGAGTCCTTTACAACCTCAGTGTTCCGGCTACCAGTTATCTGCGCTTTGCCAGGGAGACAGCCTGCTCGCTGCTGTCCTCCCCCTGGTGTCCTCGCCTGTGCCTCGCTCTCTTTCACTCTCACTGAGCGATGTCCTTTCCTTCTGTATCTCTATCCAGGAGCTGCAGCACTTTCTAGTGGCTGCAAGGCTCCTCATACGTTCTTCCTGCTTCAGACTGCTCCAGTCTGCTTCCTGGCACTTTCTAACTGAAACTGAACTGACTTTCCCTCCAAACCACAATCTATATAAGGAAGTCACCTAGGTATAGAATCAAAAGCTCCCCCTTGTGGCCTGGAGTGTGAACATGTGTGCATTGTGATTACCTGATGAGCGATATCCTTCATCGCTTCCAAACGTAACGTCACTCTCCCCGTGAGGAAAGCAATGCTACTGTGATGACCAGGACCCTGGGGCGCCACAAGAGTGTTGTTGGTCATCTCCTTATACCCTAGGCCATCTTTATGTAGGGCAACAATTCTTTTTTTTACATCCTCAGAGAGTTCTTTGCTATGAGGAGCCACGCTGAACTTTTAGTGACCAATATAAGAGAGTGTAAGGCTATGTGCACACATCAGGATTTCTGGCAGAAATTTTCCTGACAAAAACCGGATATTTCTGCCAGAAATCCGCATGAGTTTTTACCGCGATTTTACCACGTTTTTACCGCATTTTTTACCCGGTTTTTTATGCGTTTTTTGTGCGTTTTTTTCCAAATGCATAGAATTGCGGTAAGAATGCGGAAAATCCGCAAAATTAATGAACATGCTGCTTTTTTTACCGCGATGCGTTTTTTTCGCGGAAAAAAATGCACCATGTGCACAAAACATGCAGAATGCATTCTAAATGATAGGATGCATAATGTATGCGTTTCTAATGAGTTTTTATAGCTTTTTTATAGCGAAAAAACGCAGAAAAAAAAGCAAAAAAACCTGAACGTGTGCACATACCCTAAAAGTGATGACACCAAATTTACCACCCCTGATCCACATTCACACCTGAGACCTTGTAACACTAATGAGACAAATGACATCGGGGAGGGAAAATGCCTAACTGGCACAATTTGGTAATTTCACTTAAGGGTGTACTCACTTTTGTTGCCAGAGGTTTAGACATTCATGGCTGTGTGGTCAGTTACTGTAGAGGGCACATCAAATTTACACGGTTACTCAAGCTGTACACTGACTACTGTACATTATATCACAGTGTCAGATCTTCAGTGTTGAACCATCAAGAAATGTAATAAAATATTTACAAAAATGTGAGGGGTGTACTCACTTTTAAGATATACTATATATATATATATATATATATATATATATATATATATATATATATATATATATATATATATATATATATACTGTATACAGTTGTGGCCAAAAGTATTGACACCCCTGCAATTCTGTCAGATAATACTCAGTTTCTTCCTAAAAATGATTGCAATCACAAATTCTTTGGTATTATTATCTTCATTTAATTTGTCATAAATGAAAAAACACAAAAGAGAATAAAGCAAAAAGCAAAACATTGATCCTTTCACAAAAAGCTCCAAAAAGGGGCCAGACAAAAGTATTGGCACCCTCAGCCTAATACTTGGTTGCACAACCTTTAGCCAAAATAACTGCGACCAACCGCTTCCGGTAACCATCAATGAGTTTCTTACAATGCTCTGCTGGAATTTTAGACCATTCTTCTTTGGCAAACTACTCCAAGTCCCTGATATTTGAAGGGTGCCTTCTCCAAACTGCCAATTTTAGATCTCTCCACAGGTGTTCTATGGGATTCAGGTCTCGACTCATTGCTGGCCACCTTAGAAGTCTCCAGTGCTTTCTTTCAAACCATTTTCTAGTGCTTTTTGAAGTGTGTTTTGGGTCATTGTCCTGCTGGAAGACCCATGACCTCTGAGGGAGACCCAGCTTTCTCACACTGGGCCCTACATTATGCTGCAAAATTTGTTGGTATTCTTCAGACGTCATAATGCCATGCACACGGTCAAGCAGTCCAGTGCCAGAGGCAGCAAAGCAACCCCAAAACATCAGGGAACCTCCGCCATGTTTGACTGTAGGGACTGTGTTCTTTTCTTTGAATGCCTCTTTTTTTCTCCTGTAAACTCTATGTTGATGCCTTTGCCCAAAAAGCTTTACTTTTGTCTCATCTGACCAGAGAACGTTCTTCCAAAATGTTTTAGGCTTTTTCAGGTAAGTCTTGGCAAACTCCAGCCTGGCTTTTTTATGTCTCGGGGTAAGAAGTGGGGTCTTCCTTGGTCTCCTATCATACAGTCCCTTTTCATTCAGACGCCGATGGATAGTACGGGTTGACACTGTTGTACCCTCGGACTGCAGGGCAGCTTGAACTTGTTTGGATGTTAGTCGAGTTTCTTTATCCAACATCCGCACAATCTTGCGTTGAAATCTCTTGTCAATTTTTCTTTTCTGTCCACATCTAGGGAGGTTAGCCACAGTGCCATGGGCTTTAAACTTCTTGATGACACTGCGCACGGTAGACACAGGAACATTCAGGTCTTTGGAGATGGACTTGTAGCCTTGAGATTGCTCATGCTTCCTCACAATTTGGTTTCTCAAGTCCTCAGACTGTTCTTTGGTCTTCTTTCTTTTCTCCATGCTCAATGTGGTACACACAAGGACACAGGACAGAGGTTGAGTCAACTTTAATCCATGTCAACTGGCTGAAAGTGTGATTTAGTTATTGCCAACACCTGTTAGGTGCCACAGGTAAGTTACAGGTGCTGTTAATTACACAAATTAGAGAAGCATCACATGATTTTTCAAACAGTGCCAATACTTTTGTCCACCCCTTTTTTATGTTTGGTGTGGAATTATATCCAATTTGGCTTTAGGACAATTCTTTTTGTGTTTTTTCATTTAAGACAAATTAAATGAAGATAATAATACCAAAGAATTTGTGTTTGCAATTATTTTCAGGAAGAAACTGAGTATTATCTGACAGAATTGCAGGGGTGTCAATACTTTTGGCCACAACTATATATGTAGTACAAAACTGCAATTAAAGGCGTTATCTAAACAATTACGACACCAGATAAATCCCCCCAACGCTCTACTGCTGGCAGGCACTCTGGTGGTCGGCGCTGGTCTAGGTTTACGTTCCTGCACTGAGGATGTGCTGACCACCTACTTCTGACCACTGCAGCCAATCACTGGTCTTCACATTGATGATAGCAATATTGGCAAGTGACCTTCGAATCCTTTGATTGGCTGCAGCAGTCACAAGAGACAGATGGACAGTAATACATGATCACCAGCAAACAGGAATTCATAGAAACAATGGATCAACGGCACTGGGGTGACGGGGATTTATCAGATGTTTATAAGTTAACACCTTCATGACCTTGGGATTTTCCGTTTTTCCGTGTTCATTTTTCGCTCCCCTCCTTCCCAGAGCCATAACTTTTTTATGTTTGCATCAATGTGGCCATGTGAGGGCTTATTTTTTGCGGGAAGAGTTGTACTTTTGAACAACATAATTGTTTTTACCATGATGTGTACTAGATAATGGGAAAAAAATTCCAAGTGCTGTGAAATTGCAAAAAAAAGTGCAATCCCATGCGTATTTTTTTGTTTGGCTTTTTTGCTAGGTTCAGTAAATGCTAAAACTGACCTGCCTTTATGATTCTCCATGTCTAGGTTATTTTTTTATCTAAGTGGTGAAAAAAATTCCAAACTTTGCAAAAAAAAAATAAAAAATTGTGCCATTTTCCGATACCCGTAGCGTCTCCATTTTTCATGATCTGGGGTCAGGTGAAGGCTTATTTTTTGCGTGCCGAGCTGGCGTTTTAATGATAGCATTTTGGTGCAGATACGTTCTTTTGATCGCCGGTTATTGCATTTTAATGCAATGTCGCGGCCACCAAAAAAACGTAATTTTGGCGTTTCGAATTTTTTTCTTGCTATACCGTTTAGCGATCAGGTTAATGCTTTTTTTTATTGATAGATCAGGCGATTCTGAATGCGTCGATACCAAATATGTGTATATTTGATTTTATTTTTATTGTTTTATTTTAAATGGGGCGAAAGGGGGGTGATTTAAACTTTAATTTTTTTTATTTATTTCATATTTTTTAAACTTTTTTTTTACTTTTTTTGCAATGCTTCAATAGCCTCCATGGGAGACTAGAAGCTGGCATAGCCTGATCGGCTCTGCTACATCATCAGATCGCTCCTATGTAGCTGAATTGCAGGCTTGCTATGAGCGCCGACCACAGGGTGGCGCTCACAGCAGGCTGGCATCAGTAACCATAGAGGTCTCAAGGAGACCTCTGGCTACTATGCCGATGCATCGCTGACCCCCGATCATGTGAAGGGGATGGCGATGAGCGCATTTCCGACCGCGCGGCCGGAAGCGGTAGTTAAATGCCGCTGTCAACGTTTGACAGCGGCATTTAACTAGTTAATAGCGGTGGGTGGATCGCGATTCCACTTGCCGCTATTGCGCGCACATGTCAGCTGTTCAAAACAGCTGAGATGTCCCGGCTTTGATGCGGGCTCACCACCGGAGCCCACATCAAAGCAGGGGATCTGACCTCGGACGTACTATCCCGTCCGAGGTCAGAAAGGGGTTAATTTATTACTTTATAGCATTCCTTGCTTTGTGTCAATTTTTATATAAAAAAAATATCTAATTCCTTTTTGTTAAAAGTCTAACTGTTATGACCTGGTGGTTAGGAGCACCCGAAGTGACCTGATGGTTAAAACAGAAAACCTGGGACAAGCTCTGAGGAAGTGTTAACTCTACTGACCGCAATCCCTAATCCTATCACACACACTAGAAATAGCCGTGGAGCGTGCCTAACTCTCCCTAGACGTCTCTTCACAGCCTAAGAGCTAACTACCCCTAAAGATAGAAATAGCAGCCTACCTTGCCTCAGAGAAATTCCCCAAAGTAAAGGTAGCCCCCCACAAATATTAACTGTGAGTTAAGAGGGAAGTGACAAACACAGGAATGAAACAGATTTTAGCAAAGGAGGCCGAATCTTCTCTAGAAAGACAGAGGATAGGAAAGGGAACTATGCGGTCAGTATAAAAAACTACAAAAACCACGCAGAGTGTGCAAAAAGACCTTCACACCGACTCACGGTGTGGAGGTGCAGCTCTGCACTCCCAGAGCTTCCAGCTAGCAAGGAAATATCATAATAGCAGGCTGGACTGAAACATAGCATGTACTGAAAAATATATTCAAAAACCAATGAACAGCAAATGACTAGCAAGGACTTAGCTTCTGCTGGAGTAGTCAGGTCATCTGAGAATTCCAAGAGAGATCTGAACCAGTACTGAGACATTGACAGCTGGCATGGACTAACGACCTGGGCAGAGTTAAATAGGGAAGCCAGCAGCAGCAATAAGCGAGGGCAGCTGAGAAAGCCAACCTCAAAGATCAGCAGTTCCACTCAAAGCCACCAGAGGGTGTCCAAGGACAGAACTCACCAAAGTACCATTCACGACCACAGGAGGGAGCCCGAGAATGGAATTCACAACATCTAACCCCCAGAGGAGATTTCTGGCTAGTGTTCGACAAGCAAATAGTTGTAATCTTCAACAGGTGCTCAATTCTCTTGTAGCACCCCCACAGGCAAAATTCGGCATTACACAGTTTCATTACATCGAAATCATTAGACTGTGTGTTCACGTAAAGCACAAGTGAATTGGATTTTCCACATACTCTTTGTAGTCTCTTTATACTCTGGATAATACATTAACATTTTGAACTGTGTGCCCCCCACCACCCCACCATCATCAAATATTTTTTTCTAAATAACCTCTTTAATTCATTCTGTGATTTACAGTAATTGTTGTGTGAGAAAAGTTCACTAGAGGTTAGTAAGGTACTAAATTATACTGAGTAAGCAAGAATGACGCATTCCTATTAGTGGGAAGGTTCTGTTGTCTTTGCTACTGTGCTGATCCTCATTTCACAAGAAATATTAGAGGAGCGTAATTGGCTTAACCTTTCTGTAAGATCTACATTTGGCCATTGGTTTTAATGTGTCGACCATGCAGCCTTCGAAAAATGCAAAACCATCCGGAGTCACCGGGTCATGCTGCTTTCCTAGCGTCATTGCCACTTTGCTCTAGATAACAGCGAGGTGCACAATGGTCGGACCCCCCACACATAGTAATTTGACAATCACCAGGACCTTTCACCAAATTTTTCATGTTGAGTTGGACACACAATGTAATAGTGGCTGATAATAGTGGTTGAAAAATGGAATAAAACGTTGTTGTTATTTTTCAATTTCGCCTCTCCGTGGCGGAGATATTAGCAATGAAAGTTTGGGCATATAATGCGGTAAGGCCAACTTGGACTTGGCAAAAGTTATCCCATTGTGTGCTGATACTTTGATGGCTAATATCTCCGCGACGGAGAGGCGAAATTGAAAAATAACAACAATGTTTTATTCTGCTTTTCAACCACTATCACATTGTGTGTCCAGCTCAACATGAAAAATTTCAAATACTACCGGTGTGGCCACCGGACCAGACTCTTGGGAATCTCTTATAGACTAGAGAATGTCTTAGACTAAAAGCAAACATTTTGTAGAGACCTCTTACCGCAAATGGTTTGATACAATAACGTCCAACCTGGATAACATTTTGTTTCCTACCCTGAATTGAATGTCAGCAGTTATTCACTGAAGAAAACCAATAGACGGCCAACAGCCAATAATAAATATAATAAAATTAATAGTCCTGATTATGCTGCTACTAATAATAATAATAATGTTCTGTTCACCGCTGCAGACACTATTACAATCACATACGTTCTAAGTGTTATGAATCCATCAAATGTAATTGTTCCCAAGTAGATCTCAAGCCGAATGTTTACAGCACTTTTAATTATTCAGTAAATTAAAATATTAATTACCAGTTAGAGCAATTTCTAGGTTTACATACAATGTATAATTAGTGCAAAAAAGTGTGTAAACACTGACAAAATCCAGTAGTTGTCTCCGCACACATAAAATCATAAAATATTATACATATTAACCCTTTAAGGTTCCAGGTAATACCCGATCTTTTTTCCCTTGTTGGGTACACGTTTGTGGTACACATGTGATAAGTCTTGCAGACTTCTAAACATACAATCCCAATTCTGAAAAATTTGGGACGCTGTGCAAGGCCCTCTTCACATATCCATATACAACCGCTACCGCAAAAATAACAGTATCGGTATCCCCAATGTTTCAGATTAGTATGGCATCAGTGTTTTTCCGGTATGGCAACAAAAAATAAATTACAAAGCTTTGTCTTTACTTTGCAATGTTAAACAAGTACAGCATATGGATGGCACACAGATGCCATGTGTGTGCTGTACATCTTTTCCACGTACCCATAGACTTGTTGTATCGCTAGTCACCGTTCATGAACAAGTCGTGAGGAAGGATAGTCAAACGTTACGAGGTCAGGTACCAAGAGAGCACGTAATAGGCAAAAGGGAAAGTACAAAGGCAAAGTCAGGTCACAGTCCGAAGTAAGAATAGTGGATCAAAGAAAAGGGGTTGAACAAGCAGATAGTCAGAAGAAGGTCCAAAATCAGGCAGCAATAAATGAAAGAACAGAGCACAGAAAACCAGGCAAACAGCACCACTGAGCAATTGCTACAATTGGCACAGATCTAGGCTGAGACCTCAGCTATGTAAAAGCCATTTAATCAGAACAGGGAGCACCTGCAATAAGCCCAGCACCTCCCAGTCTCTGACTCGATGGTCGAGCTGTCAATCAACACACTGACAGCTCAGCATGCCCCTGCACCTAATTGGATAATTGAGCTATCATTCCCCGTGCCAATGACATGCTGAGGGGAGGAATCATGACAGTACCCCCTCTTGAAGGGTGGCCACCAGACCCCCAGGCTTCCCAGGAAAATTAATATGGAAAATCCTGGTCAAATGACTGGCCTTCACAGAACGAGACGGAATCCAGGACCTCTCTTTGAGTCCGTATTCCTTCCAATGAACAACGTACTGAAGGGAGTTTTGGACCTTCCAAAAATCCACGATCCTCTGCACCTCGTATTCTAAATCTCAATCGTCAGGAACTGGAGGTGACAGGGGCGAAACAGACAACACAGAAAGACCAAATTCTTTTAACACAGATCTGTGAAACACATTAGAGGCACGGAAAGACTGGGGAAGTTTTGATCTGAAGGCAACCAGATTGACTACCTCCAGAATCTCATACGGGCGAATAAATTTGGGACCCAACTTTGCCGATGGAGCTTTCAACTTAAAATATTTAAAAGATACCCAAACCTTATCCCCTACCTTGAAGATGAGACCCACCGAAAATTTCCTATCCGCTTTCATTTTTTACGAAGTTTAGCCACCCCAATGTTCCTTTGAACCTTCCTCTGAACGTCCCCAAGTTCTGCATGGCCACCACTCTTCCAGGAGACCCAAAACTCATCCTGGAGAATTCACCAAAATGAGGATGAAAACCATAATTGCAAAAAATAGGCAAGGTTCCAGTGGACTGATTGACCCGACTGTTAAAGACAAACTCAGCAAGAGGTAAAAATGAAGATCAGTCCTCCTGCTGAGCTTCAACAAAACATCTTAAAATCTGTTCCAATGATTGATTTGTCCTTTTTGTTTGACCGTTGGCTTTAGTGTGGTAGGCAGAGGAAAGTGGCAAATCATTCCCCAGTTTCTTTCAAAATGGTCTCCAGAATCTGGAGACAAATTCCACCCCCTATCAGATGCAATGTTCAGAGGGATACCATGCAATCTCACCACATAATTAAAAAACAACCTAATAAGCATTTCAACTGTAGGTAAACCAGATAATGGAACAAAGTGAGCTTGTTTACTAAATCGGTCATCTACCACCCAAATAACAATCTTCCCTCCAGACAAAGGCAAATCAGTAATGAAATCCATAGACAAAGGTCCAAGGTCTAGAGTGGACATGAAACCTTTCAATTTATCAAAAGCCCCAATACTATCTGGCAACCAACACTTAAGATCTGCCCCCTTGCATATGAGAGGTAAGAGGTTTAACAATCTGTGAAAAAAAAAAGCTAAAAAAAGTTCTAACACTTTAACCCCTTCATGACCTTGGGATTTTCCGTTTTTCCGTGTTCGTTTTTCACTCCCCTCCTTCCCAGAGCCATAACTTTTTTATTTTTCTGTCAATATGGCCATGTGAGAGCTTATTTTTTGCGGGACGAGTTGTACTTTTGAACGACATCATTGGTTTTACCATGTTGTGTACTAGAAAATGGGAAAAAAATTCCAAGTGCGGTGAAATTGCAAAAAAAGTGCAGTCCCACACTTGTTTTTTGGTTGGCTTTTCTGCTAGGTTCACTAAATGCTTTAACTGACCTGCCATTATGATTCTCCAGGCCAGTAAGAGTTCATAGACACCTAACATGACTAGGTTATTTTTATCTAAGTGGTGAAAAAAAATTCCAAACTTTGCTAAAAATAAAATTTAAAAAAAATTGTGCTATTTTCCGATACTTGTAGCGTCTCCATTTTTCATGATCTGGGGTCAGTTGAGGGCGTATTTTTGGCGTGCCGAGCTGGCGTTTTTAATGATACCATTTAGGTGCAGATACGTTCTTTTGATCGCCCGTTATTGCATTTTAATGCAATGTCGCAGCGACCAAAAAAACGTAATTCTGGAGTTTCAAATTTTTTTCTCGCTTCTCCGTTTAGCGATCAGGTTCATGCTTTTTTTATTGATAGATCGGGCGATTCTGAACGTGGCGATGCCAAATATGTGTAAGTTTGGTTATTTTTTTATTGATTTATTTTGAATGGGGCGAAAGGGGGGTGATTTAAACTTTTATTTTATTTATTTTTTTCACATTTTTTTTTTTACTTTTGCCATGCTTCAATAGCCTCCATAGTAGGCTAGAAGCTGGCACAACGCAATCAGCTCTGCTACATAGCAGCGATCTGATGTTCGCTGCTATGTAGCAGAAATGCAGGTGTGCTGTGTGCACCGACCACAGGGTGGCGCTCACAGCTACCGAGGATCAGTAACCATAGAGGTCTCAAGGACCTCTATGGTTACTATTCAGAAGCATCGCCGACCTCTGATCATGTGACGGGGGTCGGCGATGCGCTCATCTCCGGCCGCGCGGCCAGAAGCGCCAGTTAAATGCCGCTGTCTGCGTTTGACAGCGGCATTTAACTAGTTAATTGCGATTTCACCCGCCGCTATTGCGGGCACATGTCAGCTGTTCAAAAGGGTCAGAAAGGGGTTAAGGTCATGAGGTTGAACCCAATCAATTAAGGCACCTTTTCATGATCCATCTTACAATCATCAGCCGAACCAATGAACCCCAGGAACGATATCTCTTAGACAGAAAAGGTACATTTTTCCAATTCAGCAAATAAAGAATTCTCTCTAAGCTTTCATAAAACAAAACAGACATGTTAGCAGTGAGAAACCAGATCAGGCGAAAAAATTAGAATATGATCAAGGTATAATGCAATAAACCTTCCAATAATATCAGAAAATATATTGTTCATAAAATTTTGAAATACCGATGGCGCACTGGTTAACTCAAAAGGCATGACAAGATTTTCAAATCGGCCATCGTCTGTTAAACATGCCGTCTTCCACTCATCACCCTCCCGGATGCGTGGATCAAAAGCACTGACAGCTCAGCACACCCCTGCACCAGATTTGTCGACTAGACTGTCTATCAACACAGACCGCTCAGCACGCCCCTGCATCTGATTGGAAGACTGAGCTATCACATGACACGCTGAGGGGAGGAATCATGATTCTTGTATTAGCCCTTTTCACATGTGCTTCCGGTTAAAAACGGACATGTTTCCATGTAAAAACACGCACGTGCATAGCAGCATAGGCTACAATGGCTATGTGTGGAATCTGTATATGCTGTAAAGACCGACATGTGAACGGTGCCTAAAATGTAAAGAAAACAGGAATGCAATGATTTGGAAATCTTTTCTAGCCATATTTTTCACACAGTAGAAAGTGAAGATTAGACATTTTTACTTTTCATTTGAAAAAAAAATTAACTCATTTAGAAATTGATAGCAGCAGCACATCTTAGAAAAAGTTGGGATAGGGTTAACAAAAGGCTGGAAGTGAGAGGCATTAATGAAAAAAAGTTGGAGGGTCAATTTTCAACTAAGTCACATGACTATAATGTTAGAGAGGCAGAGTCTCTCAGAAGCAAACATGGTCGGAGGTTCACTAATCTGTGAATAACTGCATCTAAAAATTGTAGAACAATTTCAGAAATATGTTTCTCATCATAAAATTGCAAAGACTTTGAATATTCCACCATCTATAGTACATGATATCATCAAAATATTCAGAGAGTCTGGAGGAATCCATGTGCACAAGGGACAAGGATGGCAATCAATATTGGATGCTCATGATCTACAGGCCCTCAAGTGGCATTGCATTAACATCAGGAATGATTCGGTCATCACAGCATGGGCTCAGGAATCCTTCCAGAAATCATTGTCTTTAAGTACAGTTCTTCTCGCAATCCACAAATGCAGGTGAAAGCTCGATTATGCAAAGAAAAAGTCATATATCACCACAATCCAGAAACGCTGCCGTCTTCTCTGGGCCAAAGCTCATTTAAAATGGACTGGGGCTAAATGAAAAACTGTTCTGTAGTCATATGAGTCAAAATTTAAAAATCTTTATTGAAACCATAGAGGTCCTGTCCTGTGGACTCAAAAGGAGATGGACCATCCAGCTTGTTTTGCATCCCCGATGGTATGGGCAGCTTACACATGTTGGAAGGCGCTATTAATGAATTACATAGAGGTTTTAGATCAACACATATGTCCCTATCTAGACAATGTCTATTTCAGGGAAGGCTATTCTTATTTCTGCAAGAAAATGGTAAACCACATATTGCATCCATGTCATGCCAACAGGTGGTGCACATGAGTGAACCCACTATGCCACAGGACCAGCCTAGGATTGCATATCTAAGTGGCTACATGGTGTTCACTGGAGCTTCTGATGGTGGAGTCAAACTTGAGCTGCAGGTAGTCGCCAGGTACTAGTCCTAGGCATTCCCAAGTACTGCAGCTAGTGACCCTCAGATACGCTGACACAGACTGGGCTCCGAGTAACTTGGCAAGACAGGATATGGACTTTATTCAGACTGTACAGGTTCTGGAACCTCGGACAGAAAGGATACTGACACAGGAGTCACAAAGAGGGCTGGATTCGGATCCTGGAGCAGGCTCCGACAGAACAGACTCAGGAATTCTAACCAGGACTGACGGTTCTAGGTTTCAGGTTCATATATCGCAGGTTCTAGTACTGACGGAATGGTTTCAGGTTCAGATATCGCCGATGCGGCTTCAGGGTTTACAGGTACCTTCTGATGAGGTTTCAGTTTCAGGCCCTGGCCGCAAAAGGACCAGGGGTTCAGGTTCATGATCTGGCCACACAAAGAGCAGGGGTTTGAGTTCGGGCTCTGGCCACACAAAGATCAGGGGCTTGGGTAGAGACTCTGGCCACACAAGGACCAAAAGACTCAGGTACAGGGACTTAGACCTGGCAACTCACTAGTTGCACAAGAACTCACTAATGAGAGATTGTTGCTCAGGCACCTGCCTATGGGGGAGGATATCTTTTATACAAGATGTCTTTCAGTTATTTGATGAGGGCATTTTCAAACTACGCTCACTACCCCTATAAGAACAGGGAAGTATGCGTGCACTAGGTGCGCCGCCGGGAAGTCTGTGCAGCAAGCACAGACAACAGGAAGCAGGGAGACATGCCAAAAGACAGGGAGATGACCGCGCGACTATGGAGGTGAGTATGTCAGCATCCCTGCATGTAGAGGGGAAGAGGAACCATGCAGGGGTGCCAGCATTAGCATTACAATCCAACACAGAATCACAGCTTGACAGAAGAGTTTGGGTGATAAACCGGCTGCCTGCATCCAGACATTTCACCAGTGGAAAACATTTGGCACATTATGAAACGATAAAACTGGCAAAGCAGACCCACAACTTTTGAACAGCGAGTATCCTACATGAGACAAGAATGGGACAACAATCCTCTTCCAAAACTCCATCAATTGTCTCCTCACTTCTCAGATGTTTACAGACTGTTGTTAAAAGAAGAATGGATGCTACACAATGGTAGAAATACAGTGGTCATGTCCCAACATTTTTGAGATATGTTGCTGCCATCAATTAATAAATGAGTTAATTTTTTTTAAATGAAATGGAAAACAAGATTACCTTTCACCTTCTATTTCTTCTATGATCTTCTTTGGTTTTGGCCCCTGATTCTGTCACTGGTTCTTTCCCTCCAGTTGCTGACCCTGGTATTTCCATAACTCTTGCATTAGGCTCACTCCTTTGGACAGCTGCCACTCCATGGACACAACCCAGGGGACCCCGTTGTAAGTCCAATTCCCTGTGTAGGGGTTAAAGGATGTAGACTGGGATTTCTCTGAGATCTGCTAGGCTGGAGTGACTAGTGCCAAGTCTGTCCAAAGTAGTCCTTTTGAGCTGATAGACCTAACTATAGTAACTAAAAAAAATGCAGAAATTGAGTGCAAATTTGATTCCTTTAATCTAAAATCCAATCAGAAGTCCAAGAAAACATTGATTTTTACTCCCAGAGTGCACAGGTCAAGCCAAGATCGTTCTCTCATTACTCTGCATATATAATGTCCATTTTTGTCAAATACTGGAGCCCAGTCTTTTTACTGGAGGTCTGGATTGGATCCCTTTTTTAAACTATCTTCACCATTTTGCCTATAGTATGTAGTACTGCTGCGTATGTGGGGACAGACATACTAATGGTGCAACATGTGCAGCCACACAGGGGTATTAAAAGGTAAGGGGTCCCACTTCTACCTCCAAAGCAGGTGGAATTGTGTATTATTATGATCTACTGGACTGCAAAAGGTCCATATACTGGTCTTGTACAGGGGACTTTTTTGTCTATATCAGCCAGTGTGAGTGTGGATACCCTTCCCCATCCTTCTGGGGCAGTTCTTTTGGATGCAACTGCTGCTGCTCTACATGGGGGGGCATGTTCATTACCTGCGGTAATCTCGATGACATCACCACTCGTCACTGATGTTGTGCTCGCAGCAGCTCATTCTCCCATGGTTTTCAGCCTGAGTTTTAAAAAAAGGGATAAAAAGGTGGATTAACTCGGCGGTGCTTGAAAGATAGAAGTCCAAATGGATATTCAGATGAAAAAGTGGCTTTATTCAACGCGTTTCAGAGTACTGTGACTCCTTCTTCAGGAACCACAAAAGTATATACTTTTGTGGGTTCCTGATGAAGGTCATAGTACTCCGAAACGCATTGAATAAAGCCACTTTTTCATCTGAATATCCATTTGGACTTCTATCTTTCAAGCAGCTTGGAGTTAATCCACCTTTTTATCCCATTTTTTTTTTTTACTCTGGCTGGTCACGAGGAGACTGGTGGATCTGCAGCAGCTAATATTTCTATGAGCTTGTGTTTGGGTTCTATCTGGGGAGTAAAATCTTATTAGCGGTATCTCTTAATACCCAGATAAGACCCTTTTGCGCTTTTACTTTTCTTCCAGCTTTTTATTGGTGATTTTCAGCCTGGTTGGTGGTATTTTGGCACCATCCAGGTTGAAAACCAGTAATCACAGATGTGGCTAATGGCATGGGACAGTATGTCAGACAGGTGAGGGAATTGGTTGTTTTTTGTTGTTGTTTTTTTACAGGAGACCAGGGCTTCAATGGAATGGGTGTTAGGTGAGAATTATTATTTATTATTTTCTGTTTTGTACAGGGGACGAGGGCTTCAATGGAATGGATGTTAGGTAGCCACCAGGTGCCACTCCAGGACAGTCCCTGGTACTGCAGCAACTTACCCCAATAGTCAGGAAGGAAAGTACGAAGTTGGCGTGTCTGGTGGGACAGGAACAGGAACACTGGGAGAAAGGATACTCGTGCAGGTTCAGACTAGATGGCTGATTTAGACAGGACACATTCGGGATCACAGGTACTGGTTCAAACAAAATAGGTGGTTTAGACAGGACTGGTTGAGGATCACAGGTACTGGTTCAAACAAGATAGGTGGTTTAGAAAGGACGGGTTCAGGATCGCAGGTACTGGTTCAGACAAGATGGCTGGGTTCAGTTACAGACAGGATGTAGTCAGGAACAGGGACGTAACAACTAAGTAGTAAGTGCAAGACTAACTAGACACTAAAGTTGCTCAGGGGAGGGTGCCTTAAATATATGATGACTCCCAGCTGTAGATTGGTGACACTTTACGGTGTTTGCACTACGCCTATAAGAATTGGGGAGTGTGCTCCCTGTGTGCGTTGCTGGGAGACATGCCCAGCATTCCCAGGCTCTGGTATCCAGGAGCTGCGGTGGGAGCTGTAGCAGTTGGAACAGTAAAGTGGCAGTAAGAATGTTAGCGTCCCTGCTGAAGGGAGGGGGAAGAGCCATGCAGGGACGACGGTGTTACGACTTGTCAAAGTCAAGATCAGAATTCACATGAGAAGGGCCCCATTCAAAAATTTACTATAGGTCTCTGGCTTTTCTAGTTATACCCCTGAGATAGTGGGGAAGATGCATTGTTTCGGTGCTCCTGTCTGTCAAGCTGCATACAGACATAAAAGAGAGATGGGCTGACAGTTTAAAGAAGGCAAATTATTAGACTATGCCAGGTGTAATAAACCCTGGGAAGTGAGGGGAAAGGAAGTTCAAGCACCTAACGTGCTGTAAGAATGTTTATGATGAGAAACCGCCTGCTCAAAAAAGAGTGGATGACTAGTTACACTGCATGAGAATTGGTACAGTTTCTTGACGGTAAGTCTGTCATATGCACAAAAGCAGCTTTAACATGTTTCGGTGGGTGTGGGCAGAAAGACCATGTGGTTCTACAGGTTTTGTGTGGAAGGAGAATTGCACAAATACTTATGAATTGAAAACTGGGTGTGCCTTATGGAAAGGCATTTTGACACATTACGGAATACAGTAAAGCAATTTATACATGATATAAAATGTTTTTTTCCCCTTTTGTTGCTTTCAGAAAATATTCCAGGGCTAGACCTCATGTAGTCAAGGACAAGTATTCATCAGCACTTCCCCTGGGTAGCCGGGGACCATTCCCTAAAGAGCTTAGTAATTAACTTTGATTTTCATTTCTGGTAACCTGAGGGTTTAAAATTCTGAAAAGAAAAAAAAATAATAATAAAAAATTGTAAATGTAAAAAAAAAAGAAAGGAACCCCCTCACCCTATCCCTCCGCATGTCCTGGAGCTGCAGTCATGCTATGAGCCTGCGCTCAGAATGAAAAATGTTCCCAGCACTCGCGGTGATTACCCAATAAACCGAACAGCGAGCGTCGAATATCCACCACGTATCTGGAAGTTTATCCAGCCAACATGTGCTGGTGATACACACGACTTGTGTATGCTCTCCGCTGACTTGACAGCTCCTCTATCAGGAAAACACCAATTATGGAGCTATAGAAATGCGCCATTTGTCACTGTCTTCATTCAACACGTTCTCCTAGAAATCAAATAAACTCTCCCCTTCAGAAGAAAAAAGGTTATTCCGTGTTTGCCCCGAAGACTAAACAATATTCTGCGAGTTCTTTGACCGTGCACTTAAAATCTATGATGTTAATAATGGACAATATTAAGGAGCAGCAGAAGGTGCTTGTAGATTCGGCATTATCTCTTGAAGGCTTCTCCGGGAGAACGCATCTCACCCATAGCCAATTCCTAGAGGCAATTTTTTTTTTCATAATGGATTTTTTTGTGGTTTTTCCTAGTACACAATAATAACCTGCATTGAGAAATGTGTTTTACTAAGCATATCAGCAAATGGGATCGTGTTCCGATGAGTCAGCCGCTCTTAACCTCTTCCGTTCCCGATTTATGGAGGAGGCGGTGGATGAATGAGCACGCGTTTGGCAGTTGAAGAGTTAAGGCAAAAATTGTGCTGGAACGCTCGGGTCTTGTGAGCAAGGAGAGCACAGGAACGTAGAATTGCTGCAGGCTCAATGAGGGTCAACGGTGGAAATAGAAATAACCATGTTAGACGTTGTGTCGGGCGAAGGTGGCAGGAATCTGATAATGCTTCCTATTAGGCAACAGATATTGCATCTCTTTTTGTTGACCCCCTCGCTGGACTCCGTCCATGCAGCTGCTTAATAAAAAAAAAAGCTTTTCCAAAAACCGCCGATGCCGCCCACTCTTATCAAGGTTTCTATGGAAACTGCAAAGCAAAAAATAGCTTTCCTTGTGCCTGATATTTTCTACGTATACATGATAATCCTCCAAGCCTTTCCTTGAAAAGCGAAGAGAAGAGGGGGAATCTCGGGATGAAGAGAGCAAAGGAGTAAAAATAAAAGAGGAGTCAGCAGGATTCACTAGAGCAAGAGCAAAAGAATGGCATGATTGCCAGGCGAGGCAATAAACTAGACTGGTGAGATGCCAGCAGCACAGTCCTATCATGCCAGGGTCAAAGGAGGATGTATACATGGCAAGATCTGAAAGATTGGGGGGAGCACTTGCATTACAGCAAATGAGAAGCGTAAAACACTTAAATTATCGGTGTCAGCAAGTTTAGGGCACTGGGGATAGGACGTAATGGACTGATGGCTACATCTCGTGTGCTGGTAATGAGTTTTCAATAGTAGGCATTGCATAGCACATGTCACCATGCTACTAGAGAATGAGGATCGAGGTAAAATAATGGAAGAAGATCATTGACCAAGACAACAAAACCAATAAAAGTCACTGACAGGAGCTCCCAGGCCCTAATGCGAAATCTGTAACAGGTGAACCCAACCACCCATGTGCCGTTCTCCAGGAGAAGAGCAATCTTGCTGTTGTAACCTCTTCTCTCGTATACATTCAAACATTTCAATCTTATTAAATAAAATCAAAAATAGAAATTTTACAATTTTCACAGTTGCCATTGAGGTTTTTTTTTTACTTTAACTTCCTGCGTTTCAGGAAACAACAAATGTACATGGAAGTAATGGTCAAACTCCGACCTCATCTTTTGAATTGAAGCACCTAATTCTCATACAAATTCAAACACTTCAATCTTATTAAATAAAATCAAAAATAGAAATTTTACTATTTTCACAGTTACCAATGAGGTTTTTTTTGTACTTTAACTTCCTGCGTTTCAGGAAACAACAAATGTACATACCAGCAGTGGTCAAATTCAGACCTCATCTTTTGAATTGAAGAACCTAATGGGAATGTGAAAAGATCATCGTGAAGGGAAGGGGAATTGTGACATTGCCTATTTTGATTGGTAGAGACTGTGTTATCAGCTGTGTGTGGAGGTGCTACCTCTCATTCTAATTCTGCCGCTGATGATAAGGAGCCTGCTGAAAACTGATATGGAAAGGAATTTAGAATCTAAAAAATCCTCAGTGGTTGGACCAGTAGTGGTCATGTGACCACAAGTAAGCGATTTGCATAGTTCCGGCCACATTCCAAATAGACTGTGTCCAGCCTCGCTCAATACATTTGCATTGAGTGAGGCCGAGCATATCTAGTCTGCTTGTGACCGCATGTATACAAGTCACATGCTAATGGTCATGCGCCCACCACTCCCAGCGCCTGCTATAGAATCCTCACAGCATGCAGTGTGCGCGATGTGAGGATTCACAAGTCTGCAGTCACGTTGAGTGACTGCAGACTTGTAACCTTTGGCTGGACAACCCTTTTAACGGTAGTTAATTTTCTGATGGTGTCTTCCCTTTAAACGTGTTGTCCCACAATCACACATTATCAGGCATGCAAGGAAAAGGTGATAAGTTGCATATTTCTGGGGTTTTCAATACTGGAATCCCCGATTTTCACACAAATGGGGGTCCTGTGTCCTTCATTAAAGTAAAGCTGTAGTTATCCAGGCAAACTGGTGCTTCCTTCATTGTACATGTGAATACCAAGATAGCCCAGCTCTAGAGTCCCCTTGTTTTTGTGATCAATGGGAGGTTCCAGTGTAGGACCCCAACAATCAGATTTTCAATGGATAGATGATAAGGTGCAATATTCGAACAATAATACATCTACAGTAATACAGGGGCAGGGCCCGTGCTAATCCTTATTTCAGCACCATGGACAGGGAATGTTAAAGATCAGCTCAGTAGTTTAAAGGGAACCTGACATTATTAGGTTTCCTGTTAATAAACTTCTACAAGAACGTTATGTACCTCTTTGTTTGGAACCTAACAATCCATTTTTGCAGCCAGATATACAGCTAACGATGATCTTTATACACCGCTCTCCATGTATGACAATCATCACCGAGCAGACCGATGGGTGTGTAAGGACCAATTGGAGCTCGCTAAACTTGTTCCATCATTGAAAGCCAAAGGGGCATGATCAGCGAGCTCATATCAAGTGCTGATGTCAGCGTGGACTCGCCCACTGATTGCCATACAAGGGCAGCGGTGTACAAAGATCATTTTTAGCGGTAGGCCTGGCTACAGGGATGTAGGGGGTAGCAGATTAATAAGGAGAATCCTGATGATAGGCTCCCTTTTAAATTGATGATCATTAAAGGGGTTGTCCAGCAATCAAACTATCATTACATGTTAAAAATTGAAATAAACACAACTTAGTAATATAATATAATTATGAAAGCGCTACCAATATCCCACTGTAACCGTTGGTCTGGGCAACTCCAACACCTCGGGTTTGACACAGGAGACCATGTATCAACATGCAAGCAGTGATGGGTATGAAGGGGATTTGCTGACAGGCTCACTTCAATAACTAAGCCTTTGAATCAGACATAACATCCATCTTTTTTGTAACTGGACAACCTTTAAAATCAGCAGCGTACATACAAATCACTGGGACCAATAGCAGAAGTTCTAATTGCCCCTCCCCCCAAGAAAGGAAAAGCATAATATTCAGTGGGGCAGGGCAGTTTCTAGCCCAAAAATGACACAGGGCGAGAGTAGGAAATTTCTCCCCCCCCCCCCCCCCCCCCGGCACCGAAAATAATAAACATTATTTTTGTGGGCTTGAGTAATAAATAGAGAGCAGGCTTGTATCTTCCCTTTTTTTAATAAATTATAATTTGCCTTTAACTTATATAGAACTTGGGGAAAAGGGACAAGTATGCTAATTATTAACGGTGAGAACAAAGTTGTAGGTAAATAATATCTATTAATTATTTTGGAAACAGATCCTAAAAATTGTAGGTTGCAGATTTATGAGAAACTGACTCTTCTAGATTTAGCCGCTGCAAAAGCATTAATAGCTTCCGAATAATTCAGCTTTTCTGCCAGTTCATTTTCTAATTCCAGGTCACATTTACTAATCTCTTCTAAAAGGAGATTGGCGAGACTTTCCCCAGATGTATCAGTAGCAGGACGATAGCCAATAAAATGTTCCTTTATTGCTACGTGATCATCATCTATATCAACAAATCTTAAGGTGTATGACAACTGTTCAGTGTGACCTGCATCTTGTGTGCAGTCCAACATTATTGAAAAATACTTAGATCTTTTGGCTTTTTCTAGAATACATTTCTTCACCTGAGAGGCCATCAAGCAGATAATTTCATTTTGAATTAAATTTCCACAGTAATGTGTATGGATTTCCTGGGAAGTAATTCGTTTTAAATGATCTCTCATTACTGGTTCAAATTTTCCAAGAAGCTCTATAAGCCCAAGGAAATGTCCATTATTTGGTGTAAACAATGTATTTGACGATCCTCGAAAAGCTAAATTATTGGTTGCCAGGTATACAGTTACTGCCATAACTCTTTCCAACACTTCTCGCCTGGGTGAGGATGCCACCAGACTGCCAAAGATGAGGTAAGTCAGCTGGGCCCCCTCCCGGGTTTCATGCTGTGGGGCATGCCAAATCAGCATGCCCCAAGGGTGGTTGGGGGGGGGGCAGGTGTGGGGGTCCCCATCCAAAAAAAAAGGCTAGCCCAACCCATCCCATCCCTCAGACCCCCTCACCTGTTCAGTGTGTCAGTGCCCTCTGCCCTCTGAGTCTGAGCGCGCTCAGACTGCTAAATGGGGCTGCTGGGAAGGGAAGGACTAATCCATAGGCAGGGGGTGGGCATTTTTGCTATACTGCTACCACTGTCAGACTAGACTGCAGCCTGTCCTGTCCAGCATTGAAATTGGCAACAGCCAGGCAGCCTAGTCTGACAGTGATAGTGTGTGTGCTTAGCTCTTTGATCACTGTCTCAGGGAGCGCCCGTGCTCAGCCGAGAGCGCGGCGCCCCTGCTATCAGTGTGGGAGTGGCCGAGCTGCCTCATCCTGGCTGTTCATTCTCGCTGTTCATCCAGCGCGGAGCGGAGGTGAGTCATACCTCCCAACTTTTGAAGATGGGAAAGAGGGACAAAGTTTGCGGCGCGCTTTGCGCGCCGCGGCAAATTTTAGGCCACGCCTCTGACCACACCCATTCATAATTAGTCACACCCATATCCACATCCCAACCACACCCATTTAGCACTGCCGATCACACTGTTTCATATACAATAATTATAAACAAAAAAATATGGCCACACAGTGCCCCATACTGTATAATGGCCACACATGATGCTCCATACTGTATAATGAACACACATGACGCTCCATACTGTATAATGGCCACACATGATGCTCCATACTGTATAATGAACACACATGATGCTCCATACTGTATGACCGCACATGATGCTCCATACTGTATAATGACCGCACATGATGCTCCATACTGTATAATGACCCCACATGATGCTCCATACTGTATAATGGCCGCACATGATGCTCCATACTGTATAATGAACACACATGATGCTCCATACTGTATGACCGCAAATGATGCTCCATACTGTATAATGACCGCACATGATGCTCCAGACTGTATAATGACCGCACATGATGCTCCATACTGTATAATGACCCCACATGATGCTCCATACTGTATAATGACCGCACATGATGCTCCATACTGTATAATGACCGCACATGATGCTCCATACTGTATGACCGCAAATGATGCTCCATACTGTATAATGACCGCACATGATGCTCCAGACTGTATAATGACCGCACATGATGCTCCAGACTGTATAATGACCGCACATGATGCTCCAGACTGTATAATGACCGCACATGATGCTCCAGACTGTATAATGACCGCACATGATGCTCCAGACTGTATAATGACCGCACATGATGCTCCAGACTGTATAATGACCGCACATGATGCTCCATACTGTATAATGGCCGCACATGATGCTCCATACTGTATAATGGCCACACATGATGCTCCATACTGTATAATGGCCGCACATGATGCTCCATACTGTATAATGGCCACACATGATGCTCCATACTGTATAATGACCGCACATGATGCTCCATACTGTATAATGACCGCACATGATGCTCCATACTGTACAATGACCGCACATGATGCTCCATATTGTATAATGACCGCACATGATGCTCCATACTGTATAATGACCGCACATGATGCTCCATACTGTATAATGGCCACACATAATGCTCCATACTGTATAATGACCGCACATGATGCTCCATACTGTATAATGACCGCACATGATGCTCCATATTGTATAATGACCACACATGATGCTCCATACTGTATAATGACATACAGGCACGCAGCTCACACACAGGCACGCAGCTCACACGCACGCAGCTCACAAACACATGCAGCTTTGACACAAATGCATCACACACGCAGCCATCACACACACACGCAGCCATCACACACACACACACGCAGCCATCACACACACACACACGCAGCCATCACACACACACACGCAGCCATCACACACACACACACACGCAGCCATCACACACACATGCAGCCATCACACACACACGCAGACATCACACACGCAGCCATCACACACACACACACACGCAGCCATCACACACACACGCAGCCATCACACACACGCAGCCATCACACACACACAGCCATCACACACACACAGCCATCACACACACACAGCCATCACACACACACAGCCATCACACACACACAGCCATCACACACACGCAGCCATCACACACACACAGCCATCACACACACACGCAGCCATCACACACACGCAGCCATCACACACACGCAGCCATCACACACACGCAGCCATCACACACACGCAGCCATCACACACACACACGCAGCCATCACACACACACGCAGCCATGACACACACAGCCATCACACACACACACGCAGCCATCACACACACACACACACGCGCAGCCATCACACATGCAGCCATCACACACACACGCAGCCATCACACACACACACGCAGCCATCACACACACACACGCAGCCATCACACACACACGCAGCCATCACACACACACACGCAGCCATCACACACACACACACGCAGCCATCACACACACACACACGCAGCCATCACACACACACAGCCATCACACACACACACGCAGCCATCACACACACGCAGCCATCACACACACACACACGCAGCCATCACACACACACAGCCATCACACACACACACCCAGCCATCACACACACACACACGCAGCCATCACACACATCACACACACACAATCTCCTCTGTGATGCAGGGGCGGCTGATGTCCATGTGCAGCTCTCTGCTGAAGTCTTCAGTCTCCTGCTCACAGCTCTGCACTATCCCGGCACCTCCCCCGTCTCTCCTTCTCTGCCGGGATAGCAGCTAAGAGCAGAAGCCGGAGCTCCGTGCACACACAGCCAGAGGTAGTGAATCGCTGACCTTTCTTCTTGATTGCTGCAGGCTCTCTCCTTCAGCGTGGCAGCGCCGCACAGGGGGCGGGAGGGGGGGGGGGTGTTGCGCGGGCGGTCAGGAGGCAGCTTTTATATAAAAAAAAAAAAAAACAGGCTCTCTCTACGTCCCGGAAGTGGGCGGGGCTTCACCGGCGGCCGCAAATTCGGGATTTTAAATGCCCGAAGCGGGACAGCGGGACCCCGGTGCCAAAGCGGGACTGTCCCGCTGAAATCGGGACGGTTGGGAGGTATGGGTGAGTGGCGGCGCCGAGGTGGCCGCAACCATTATGTGCGGTGCGGGGGGGGGGGCGCGGCGACGCGAGGCGATGATCTGACCGCTCAGCTGTCAGATTTGCAGCTGAGTTCGGGCAGGGCGCGCCCGCGCTCAGCACTGAGCGCGGCATCCGCGCCCCTGACAGCCCTTAAACAGCAGCAGCAGCGGGCAGGGGACCACCGGGGCCCGAGGCCTCTCCTGCGCCCCCCGGCCCCACGGCGCCCCGTGTGGCCGCCCTGCCCGCCCTGTTGAAGAAACGGCCCTGCAGTGGGGTCACAGAACAGATTATCTCGCAACTTTGTAGCCCTTACAAAATAATTTTCTTCCTATTGAAGCCCCTTTCTTTGCCCCATAAAGTATGATGCCAACAATATTGTGCCCCTGAAACATAGTGTGATAACCCCACAGTGAATTATTCTATAATACATTCCACACACACAGTATGATGACCCTACTACACCCGACTCTCCCTCAACCATCGGAAAGTGTGATGACCTCAACACAGTATGATGTCCAACTGTGATCACCACATAACCCTCCATACAGTATAATGGCCCCAACACTCTTCCACTTAGTATGATGGCCACAACGCAACTGTCAGGACTCTGAACATTTTTTACCTTTTGTGCATTACTGCCCTTTTCCAAGATGGTGTCTTTGGTCTCATGTGCACTGTGTCTTCCTACTATAAAACTCCACCCCAGCCTTCAGTCTGTGCTAGAGTATTCTGCCTTGCATCCAGCTCCTGACCTCTGATTACTCCCTGGCTATATACCTGCTCCTGTGAACCTGTGTGGTGATCCTGCTACTCTGCTCTGAGTTCCTGCTGCATACACCAGTTTCCAGTAATCCTCCTTCATCTGCTGCTCGTGTTTACTCCCATCTCATTTGCTGGACATGTAAGCTGTTTCTGCTCTGCAAAAACCTGAGACTATTAACCAAGCCTCTCTGGTTGAGCGAAGATATGATTTGAACTGCCTTATAAGCTTATCTATCTGTGTTTGGACTAAGACAAGGATTTATTCGTGTCAAGTATCCTCAAGAATAACTGTGCTTCATAGACTTTCTGCTTGATTGCATTTTCCTCTGAAGTTTCCTATAGACTGCTAAGCTGCGTTTAATATTTACTCCAAGTGTTGTGGACTTGAGTTTCTCTCTGCACCTGTTTGAATCACCATGTGATAATATAGACTTTACCACTTATAAAACTGTGTCCTGTAGTTGTCTTGTTCCACGCAAAGAGTCTCCTGAGTTATCCACTATAATTATTACAGCAACCATTGACATTGTATAATGGCCCCTACCAGCCTTCCAAACAGCATACTGGCCCCTACAACAGCCCTCTACACAGTATGATGGACCCCACAAAAACTTTCAAATTGTATAATTGCTTGCATACACTGTAATGGCCACCACATTGCCCTCAAACAGTATAATGGTCCCCACACAGCTCTCCAAACAGTATAATGGTCCCCACAAAGCCCTGAAATAGGATAATGCCCCAGACATAGCCCTGCAAACAGTATAATGCAACCCAAATAGACCAGCAAACATTATAATGCACCCACACATAGACCTGCAAACAGTATAATGGCCCCCACATAGTCTTTCAAATAGAATAATGGCCCCACATAGTCGTGCAAACTGTAAAATAGTCCCCACATATAGACCTGCAAAAAGTATAATACTCCCCCCCCCACATATACCTGCAAACAGTATAATGGTTCCCCCACTTACACCTGCAAACACAATAACAGCCCCTCACATAGCCCTCCAAATAGTATAATGGCCCCCATATGTCCCTCCAAATCTCCAAATAGTATAATGGACCCCATATAGTTCTCCATACAGAATTACAAGCACCACATAGTCCTATATACAGTACTATAAGCACCACATATTCCTCCATATAATAATAATAATAATAATCTTTATTTATATAGCGCCAACATATTCCGCAGCACTTTACAATTAAGCGGGGACATATACAGACAAATTCAATACAAGTTAAGACAATTTAAACAGTGACATTAGGAGTGAGGTCCCTGCTCGCGAGCTTACAAACTACAAGGAAATGGGGGGACACAATACGTGAAAAGTGCTTGTTATTTCAGGTCTGGCAATTATGATACATAGGGATTTTCATACAAAGCTGCATGATTCGGTCATCAGCCCGTGTGTTTAAGTGCAATAGTCAAGTATCAAGTGCAGTTATCGTGTGCATGGAGGGTGTGGAGACAGATGAATAGTAGGGTGCAGATTTAGAATATTTGGAAGGAGGGAACCGGGCAAAGTTAGTTTACTGAGTAGTTGATGTGGTAGGCTTGTTTGAAGAGATGGGTTTTTAGAGCGCGCTTGAATAGGTCGGGGCTAGGTATCAGTCTGATCGTCTGGGGAAGTGCATTCCAGAGAGCTGGTGCAGCACGAGAGAAGTCTTGTAGACGGAGGTGCGAGGTTCGGATTACGGGGGATGTTAGCCTTAGGTCATTTGTAGAACGGAGGGCACGTGTAGGGCGATAGACAGAGATGAGAGAGGAGATATAAGGCGGTGCAGAACTGTGGAGGGCTTTGTGGGTGAGAGAGATAAGTTTGTACTGGACCCTGTAGCGAATGGGTAGCCAGTGTAATGACTGGCACAAGATGGAGGGATCGGTGAAGCGGTTAGACAGAAATATGACCCTGGCTGCCGCATTCAAGATGGATTGGAGAGAAGAAAGTTTGGTAAGAGGGAGACCGATCAGAAGAGAGTTGCAGTAGTCCAGACGAGAATGAATAAGAGCTACAGTAAGAGTCTTAGCAGTTTCAAAGGTGAGAAAAGGTCGGATTCTGGAGATGTTTTTAAGATGCAGGTGATAAGAGCGAGTGAGTGATCGGATATAGGGAGTAAGGCTGAGTTCACACATAGCAGAATTGCCGTGGAAATTTCCGCGGCAATTCTGCGCCTCCTGCCGCGGGTATATCGCATGCAGAATTTGCATGCATATACCCGCAGAAAACTAGCGTTTTGCAAGCATAATTAGCTTGCAGAGTGCTAGCGTTTTCCAAGCGATCTGTAGCATCGCTTGGAAAACTGTTTGACAGGTTGGTCACACTTGTCAAACATAGTGTTTGACAAGTGTGACCAACTTTTTACTATAGATGCAGCCTATGCAGAATCTATAGTAAAAGATAGAATTTTAAAAATAATAAAAAAAATAAAAAAAAGGTTATACTCACCTGCAGACCTCAGCGGCTTCCATTCCTAATGCTGTGTGTTCAGGACCTTCCGTTGACGTACCGGTCACGTGACCGCGACGTCATCGCAGGTCCTTCACACACACCTCGGAAGCCTCTGAGAAGGTCGGGCCGCCAGAAGGTGAGTATATCGCTATTTTTTATTTTAATTCTTTTTTTTTTACCACTTATATGGTGCCCAGTCCGTGGAGGAGAGTCTCCTCTCCTCCACCCTGGGTACCAACCGCACTTGATCTGCTTACTTCCCGCATGGTGTGCACAGCCCCGTGCGGGAAGTAAGCAGATCAATGCATTCCTATGTGTGCAGAATCGCCGCAATTCCGCAATTTTAATGAACATGCTGCGTTTTTTTCTGGATTGCGATTCCGCTCAGGAAAAAGATGCAGCATGTGCACAAAAAATGCGGATTGCAATCTGTTACATAGGATGCTTAATGTTAGCGTTTTTTTCGCGTGCTACGTGTGCACACAGCCTAAAGGAAAGTTCGGTGTCGAATATGACCCCAAGACAGCGAGCATGCTGCTTTGGAGTTATGGTTGAACCCTCCAGGGTAATTTCGATGTTGGGTAGAGAGAGGCTAGTAGAAGGGAGAAACACAAGAATTTCCATTTTGGAGAGATTTAGTTTCAGATAGAGGGAGGACATGATGTTAGAGACAGCAGACAGACAATCTTTGGTATTTTGAATTAGGGTAGGGGTGATGACAGGGGAAGAAGTGTATAATTGGGTGTCATCAGCATAGAGACGATACTGGAACCCAAATCTGCTGATTGTTTGTCCAATAGGGGCCATGTATAGAGAGAAGAGGAGGGGGCCTAGGAGTGAGCCCTGCGGAACCCTGATAGTAAGGGGATGAGGAGAGGAAGAGGAGCCGGCAAAAGATACAGTGAAGGAGCGGTCAGAGAGGTAGGAGGAGAACCAGGAGAGGGCTGTGTCCTTGAGGCCTATGGAGCGGAGCATAGTGAGAAGGAGCTGGTGATCCACAGTGTCAAATGCGGCAGAGAGATCCAGGAGAATCAGCAGAGAGCAATGACCTTTGGATTTAGCTGTTAGTAGGTCATTAGAGACTTTAGTGAGGGCAGTTTCAGTGGAGTGTAAAGAGCGGAAACCAGATTGTAAGGGGTCAAGAAGCGAGTTTTCGGAGAGATAGCGGATTAGACGGGAGTGGACCAAGCGTTCCAGGAGTTTAGAGATGAAGGAAAGGTTAGATACAGGTCTGTAGTTAGCAGTGCAGTTCTAGTCCAGGGATGGCTTTTTAAGTAAAGGGGTTATGATGGCATGTTTAAATGAGGAGGGAAAGATACCGGAAGAAAGAGAGAGGTTAAATATTTTAGTCAGGTGAGTGGTGACCACTGGTGAGAGAGACTGCAGGAGAGGTGAAGGAATGGGGTCACTGTTGCAGGTTGTAGGCCGAGCAGAAGTGAGGAGCTTGGAAACTTCTTCTTCTGAAACAGGCTCAAAGATGTCTAGTGAGCTTGAGGTGCGGCAGGGAAGGGGATCCAGGCACTGAGGAGATTGCGCTGAGATATCCTGATGGATGTGGTTGATTTTTTCTAGGAAGTAAGTGGCCAGATCCTCACCACTGAGATTGGTGATGGGGGCCTGTACTTTAGGTTTCAGGAGGGAGTTTAAGGTTTCAAAAAGTCATTTTGGGTTGTTGGATAGTGAGGTGATGAAGGTGGTGAAGTAGGATTGTTTGGCCACATAAAGGGCAGAGTTATAGGTTTTGAGCATGAACTTATAGTGGATGAAGTCTTCTGCTAAGAGAGACTTTCTCCACTGCCGCTCTGCACACCTTGAACAATGCTGAAGAAAGCGTGTTTGCATAGTGTGCCAGGGCTGCCGTTGCCTCTGTCGGGTCTTTCTGCGCGTAGAAGCTGCTGCTTCATCTAGGGCATTCTTCAGTGTATTATTGAAGTGTGACAATGCTAAGTCTGGACAGGAGAGGGAGGAGATGGGGGCTAAAGATGTGTGGAGATTGTCCATAAGCTGCTGGGTATTAATGGAACGTGTATTCCGATAAGTGTGGTAAGTGGGGGTGTCCCAAGTGAGGAGACAATTCTTGACAGAGAAGGAAAGAAGGTTGTGGTCTGAAAGCGGGAGAGGGAAGTTAGTAAAGTCATGCAGCGATCCGGGACGGGAGAAAACCAGGTCCAGAGTATTCCCGTCCTCATGCGTAGGAGAATTAGTAAACTGTGAGAGGCCGAATGAAGAAGTTAGAGAAAGAAGATGAGAGGCAGATTGGGAGAGGGGATCATTGATGGGGATGTTAAAGTCTCCCATGATGAGGGTGGGGATGTCACAAGATAGAAAGTGAGTAAGCCAGGTGGCAAAGTGGTCTAGAAACAGGCGGGAGGAGCCTGGAGGGCGGTAAACAACCGCCACCCGCAAGGAGAAGGGCTTAAAGAGTCTGACGGTGTGGACTTCAAAGGAAGGAAATGTAAGTGAGGGAACCGGGGGGATGACCTGGAAAGCACATTGTGCTGAAAGGAGCAAACCAACACCCCCACCCTGTCTGTTTTCAGGTCTGGTGGTATGTGAAAATTTCAGGCCACCAAACGAGAGAGCAGCAGCAGCGGTGGTGTCTGAATGCTGGATCCAGGTTTCTGTAATAGCCAGAAGGTTAAGGGAATTAGAGAGGAAAAGATCGTGAATGAAAGTTAGTTTGTTACACACAGACCGAGCATTCCAGAGTGCACATTGGAAAGCTATAGGAGAAGGCATGCACTGAATGTTAATGAGATTAGCAGGGTTTCTATGTGCAGCTGGAGGAGAGTAATGTATGCTGGTGGAGGGGGGGGCCAGGGTTCGGGGAGATGTCACCTGCAACTAGTAGAAGGAGAAAAAACAGAAAGAGCAGGTGGTGGGATGATTTGTATGAACGTTTTGATTGCAGCAGGGCGGTAGTGGCTGGTTTGGAGTGGGTAAGAAATGTCAGTAGAGCCTCAGAGTTATACATGGGTGAGGGGAGAAGGGAGGGGTGGATATAGAGTGAGTGCCCAGAATGTGTTAAAGGGCGGGCGAGTTGTGAGTAGGCAGAAGTAAAAACAAATAAGAAGCAGATTGATATGATCAATGCATAATGTATTATGACTGACCAAGACTGATTGTTTGTTAAACTTATGCACCTTACCTGTCTCCTGCCCTGTCCAACTGCCATTGTAAAACTGCGATGCACTTTATACCGTTGCACTTAATATCTGTTGCACACGCGAACCCGCACGCGTCCTATCCCATATAGCATTATAAGCACCAAATAGTTCTCCATAGAGTATTATAAGCACATATTCCTCCATACAGCATTATAAGCACTGCATAGTTCTCCATACAGTATTATAGGCCTCATAGTCCTCCATACAGTATAATGGGCCTTATAGTCCTCTATACAGTACTATGGGTTCCATATAGTCCTCCATACAGTATAAAGGGGCCCATATAATTATCCATACAGTATTATGGGCAGGGCTGCCACTAGGGATTTCAGGGCCCCTTACTGGAAAAATGTTCAGGCCCCCTTGAGACTCCACCCAGGCTCCACCTCAGCTCCGCCTCCACCCCTCCAACCTTCCTCAGTCCCACAGCACACTCCTGGAAAAACTCCACTTCTGCACCACATCCTCACCAGTCACACATTAATAGTTCCCATCGAACACCAGATTACATAGCCACCAGTTTTTATTTTGGCCAAAAGATTTTTTAAGCCGTCACCACAACAAGGTAGAGTCTTCTGGCCGGGCTTTACTCTACTCTAGCCTATTAAACATTTGTTAAAATACCCAATACTCTTTTTAGCTATATTTTTATTTATTTTTCTTTAAGGGAATGATTCACATAAATTTTTTAAAATGAACAATAACATCACATAGAAAGAACAAATACCGCCACCCCATAACCAGACCACATATTACAATATTACAACCACATAGTGACCGAATAATACCACATATAAGGACCAAATACCACCACACCATGACCAGAGAGGGAATGATGGAGAGGGAGCATCAGCTGATGGCTCCCTCTCCCATCATTGTTTTCAACTGTATCAGCACGATACTGGGTGGGGGGGCAGGTTCCGGTGCTGGCACCGGGCCCTCCAACTCACAGACCCCATATCTGAGGCGTGGTCTGCCGCTTTTAGCGGTAAGCCTCTGCATAAAATGCATAAGCATAGTAGGAAGCATCCTATCACAAAGTAGCCCAATCCTCATAATCGATGAGAGGAACTGCCGGCATGTACAAAACTGTCTTGTAGTATAATACCGTATAATATCATATACAATATAAATATATATATATTTAGCCCCTCCATGACATACAGTATATATGCTGTAATAGGGTACATAAACAAGGGATGCCAAGTTAGACTGACCCCTATAAAACCTGGACTTCTGGTACAGTTGCTGTATGTATGTATTTTTTTGTAGGTAAATTAGAAAAATAAGAGGAAAGTTTTTATACCAGTCTCTGTTTGGGCTAAAAATTGAAATAGTGAAAATTCATACCGTAGCTGTACCATAAGGCTAGGTTCAGACATTGCTATGTTATTTGTTTTTATATGTTTTATTTAGAACTAATGCTGGGCTCACATGTTCAGCAGTCATCCATTTCAAATGAATCCAGCAGCAGTTATCTTACAATTGAAAAAGAAAATTGTCCAGACACATCGTTATTGTCCATCGTAAAAAAAAAATAATTGCAACTGGATCCATTTTTTTTAACACTGAAGTCTCTGGAAAACATTTATTTTTCTTCCATTTGAAAAAGATCCTTTTTTTTGTTGCTTAAAAGGGGTTGTCCGGCCTTGGGATATAAGTCTGAAGTCACTTTATGTGATTGGAGACTTATGAATTCTCTCAGCATGGACAGCGCGAGCTGTGAGGATTCTCCGGTGGCAGGAGCGGGCGATATTTGCATTCTCCTGGACACATTCTAACTACCCGACCTTGCTCAATACAAGTGAATTGTGAAGTCTAGTCGGCACGTGTCCGCATGAATGCAAATTGCATACTTGAGGTCATGTGCCAGCTAGCTACCGGCGCCAGCAAATCCTGACAGTGTGCACAATGCAAGCTGTGAGGATTCACAAATCTGCAGTTGTAATGTGATGCAGAGTGGTAGCCATGGACGAGGTACTTATCTATTATGTCCCGGCATGTTACATGAAGGTGGGGTTCCTGGCTGGGTGTGTAGACTTCGTCTGAAGGGGCACTATGCTCTTGCAGGCCACATGATGCCGGTGACTTTGGCTAGCCAGGACCAGATGATGAACAGTTCAATGAGGGAGACCACCACTCAGAAATAAACAATATTTTACTCAACATTACCTCGGTGGGAACTGTGTACAGTAGATAGCGGGTGTATAACTTCATGAACTTTTCTTTTACAACACGAAGCATCCTCACACACGGTCTCTCTAGCTCTTCAAGTTTACTTGTTCCTGCCTCAAGTGTCTCTGTCTTCACCTCCACCCAGCACACTACTAGCCTCTTCCCTCTTAAAGGAACTAGTTTGCCAATATGGACAATATGCCAATATGGCACTTAGCTTCTCAGCTTTCTGATGCCTTGGAGCTTCCGTCCGTTGCACTCTCTACATCTCACATTCTTTGTTCCGTTCTGGCCAGGTAACTCTCTGAGTTATAAACTTGGGGCCATACTGCTAGGCATCCTGTCCCAGGACCCATTTCCGGTACTTCACTCTATATTTCTGTCGCTCCTTTCCTTCTCTGCTCAGGATCCACTGTCTTGGTCTCCACTCACGTCAGGGACACCCTCGTCCTGCGACTCTGCTTAGTACTCAGACCAAGGTCTGCTGTAGCTGCAAGCTAAACCCGAACTGACTTTCTAACAGGAAGCTGTCTCTTTCCTTTCACCTTAACCCCTACCACTCTGGGCTAGTCCCAACTCTTAACTCCAATTCTCTATATTTTCGGGTAGAGCACGACACCAACACTAATAACGCATATCACAATTCACATTATACACCATAATAGTACTGGTGTCTTCAAGGGGGAACATGGGCAGTATGTCCATCTCCTTACACAGTCACATAGAGTGACTGCAGACTTGTAGCCCAAGGCCGGACTACCCTTTAATGGATCCTTGAAGGCTTACTCACAGATAAGATAGAATAACAAGACTGCATTCTGCTCTTTTTCTAAATTCTTTGGCGGAACAAATTTGAACCTGTCATACAGTAAATATGAAGTCCATCGGTTGCAAGTGGTATCAGCTCCACAACACATCCGGCAACGGTTTCCATTAAAGATACAACGTACCATGCAGGTGTGAATAAAGTCTCTCCTTATTTTATGGTGAAATGTTCTTCTAGAATATAATAGCACATGTTCTGTGGATCATTTTTTTCTGGGAAAGGGTTAAGAAAGACAGACCTCCGAGCAGCTGCGTTGGAGATTTAATGAAAGACCTTTAGACTTGTTTCTCGTATCTAGCTATCAAATTCCGACACTGCCACCGAAATCCCCCAGTTCAGAACGTTAGCTGCGCTGCTTTGGGACGAAGAAAGGTTACGAACCCAATTTATTTCCTGTACACCTGAATGGACAGACATCTTATGTAAGGCTCTAGGGTATTCCTGGTCATTGTGGTCGCCAGTCGTAGAACGAGCCTTTCTCCTCAATGTGATGTGCTTATTAACGAAGCACACGAAGAGTTATTAATGCAAAAAAAAAGAGAGTTATTGCCTGGCCGAAAGAACCGGAGGTGCATCGCTCTTAATGAGACTGTAATAACATTCCAAATGAGCTATTTGCTTTCAAGAAATACCGAAAAGAAGAAACAGAAAGATTGGAGTCTCGCGCTCTAAATGTAATTAATTAGCAGGTTCTTAGCTGCCTGCTCATTGATGCACAATGTGTATGATCACTGCGGTAATACAGTAGACTCGGAGTGATAATACCGCACGCTCACGGCCATTGGGGATACAATTTATTTTGCCATATCAATGTGTGAACTGCAGACCTGCTAATCGTTCTGCGACTCCATCCTATCATGGAATGTCAAGATCAGAATGGATTCATTTCTGTGACAGACCAATGGAAATCTAGAAATCCTACTTACAATTTTCACCATTTTCCATTATTTCCGTTTTTTCCTCCTCTTCTAATTTTCTTATTTTTCCGTCCACATAGAAGTATGATGGCTAGTATTTTGCAAGACGAGTTATACCTTTCAATGACATCATTAATAGTACCATACTGGGAAATAGTAAAAACAATTACAAGTATGGTGCAATTGCAAAAAAAGTGCAATTTGTTTTTTTTTATATACCGTGTTCACTATATGATAAAACTAACCTGGCAATATGATTCTCCAAGTCAGTACAACTACGCGGATACCAACATATATATATATATATATATATATATATATATATATATATATATATATATATATATATATATATATATATATATAAATATATATATATATATATACATACATATATATATATACCGTATTTTCCGGCGTATAAGACGACTTTTTAACCCCCCAAAATTGTCCCAAGAGTCGGGGGTCATCTTATACGCCGGGTACGGGTGCACAGAGCGATCCTGGATGGTTCCTAGGGTCTGAAGGAGAGGAGACTCTCCTTCAGGCCCTGGGATCCATATTCATGTAAAAAATAAAGAATAAAAATAAAAAATATGGATATACTCACCCCTCCGACGGACCCTGGACCTCAGCAGTGCAAGCGTCTGCCTCCGTTCCTAAGAATGCAGTGAGTGAAGGACCTTCGATGACGTCGCGGTCACATGAGCGGTCACGTGAGTGGTCGCGTGACCGCGACGTCATCGCAGGTCCTTCTCTCACTGCATTCTTAGGAACGGAGGCAGACGCTTGCACTGCTGAGGTCCAGGGTCCGTCGGAGGGGTGAGTATATCCATATTTTTTTTTTTATTCTTTATTTTTTACATGAATATGGATCCCAGGGCCTGAAGGAGAGTCTCCTCTCCTCCAGACCCTGGGAACCACACGCCGTATAAGATGACTGGGCGTATAAGATGACCCCCGTCTTATACGGCGGGTATATCCCAAATTCCATATTTTATATGGAAGAGTTGGGGGTCGTCTTATACGCCCAGCCGTCTTATACACCAGAAAATACGGGTATATATATATATATATATATATTATTTAAGTGGTTAAAAAAAAAATTTGGAAATTTGTAAAATAGAAAAAAAATCGCTTTTGTCGCCATTTATAGTTTTTTTTTTATTTAAGTGGTGAAAAAAAAATCCAGAAATTTGTATGAAAAAGTATGTTTGCTTTTGTCACCCGTAACATTTACATTTTTCAGGATCTGGGGCTGGGTGAGGGCTCATGTTTTGCACCCTCAGCTAATGTTTTTACTGATACCACTTTGGAGCAGATACAATATTTTAATCACCTCTTAGACACATAATGGCTGATTGAATCAGTTGTCATGTGTCAGGAAAGACGTGGGCTCAGCGTGAGCCCGCCTCAAAGTGATGGACAGGACATATGATATATGATGTAAATACAGTATATGTCATATGTGATGAAGGGGTTAAAGGTATCATTTATACATGTGGTTAGTATTTTACATCAGTATTTGTAAGCCAAAAGTAGGAGTGGAACAATCAGAGGAAAAGTATAATAGAAACATATGCCCCACTTCTGTATTTATCACCCACTCCTGGTTTTGCCTTACATTTGCATGCAGTTGGTTAATATCATAGGGGACATTACCCTAATCTAAAAGGGTAACTACAAAGAATTTGGTGTCAATCTCCATATTACTATGACAAAAATGGCAATTTTTTGCACTTATATTATTCCCATTGTTCCCCTGAGTATTCAACTTTTTTCTTTTTTAAAATTCACGATACGGTTCCAGAGACATGGAGCTTTAAATTTAGTGCTAAATTTTATGGTCTTTACCAAAGGGGCGTTGCTCACAGGGTAATTATGCACAGCTTAGCCTAAAAAACACACCCCAGAGGAACTGTGAGTCACGTCACTCTGGTATAAACCATAAAAGGGATATATAACCAAAGGGATCCATTTTAGATTATAATCTTTTTACAATTTATTTTCTTATACAGTTATCTCCACTGGTACGTATTTAGCATACCCATATATATTTATGACGATAGTCCAGTCTATTTGGTGATTCTATGTGACAACTATAACAGTAATTGATATGTACATGATGCTGTATATTTTTTACATATTTTCCTCTGCCCAATTTTGGGACATTTTTAACATGTTTTTTGTGGTATCATTCTCTTGTTATTATCGTTTGTCTTGAATAAAGATTATCTGTATGGTTTCATATATCCCTTTGGTTATGTATCTTCTTGTAGGCTATTAGATTATCATTGATACATTACCTGAATATATACAGCACAGAGCAAACGTTTGGACACACCTTCTCATTTAAAGATTTTTCTGTATTTTCATGACTATGAAAATTGTACATTCACACTGAAGGCATCAAAACTATTAATTAACACATGTGGAATTATATACTTAACAAAAAAGTGTGAAACAACTGAAATTATGTCTTATATTCTAGGTTCTTCACAGTAGCCACCTTTTGCTTTGATGACTGCTTTGCAACACTCTTGGCATTCTCTTCATGAGCTTCAAGAGGTAGTCACCGGGAATGGTCTTCCAACAATCTTGAAGGAGTTCCCAGAGATGCTTAGCACTTGTTGGTCCTTTTGCCTTCACTCTGCGGTCCAGCTCACCCCAAACCGTCTCGATTGGGATCAGGTCTGGTGACTGTGGAGGCCAGGTCATCTGGCGTAGCACCCCATCACTCTCCTTCTTGGTTAAATAGCCCTTACACAGCCTGGAGGTGTGTTTGGGGTCATTGTCCTGTTGAAAAATAAATGATGGTCCAACTAAACGCAAACTGGATGGAATAGCATGCCGCTGCAAGATGCTGTGGTAGCCATGCTGGTTCAGTATGCCCTCAATTTTGAATAAATCCCCAACAGTGTCACCAGCAAAGCACCCCCACACCATCACACCTCCTCCTCCATGCTTCACGGTGGGAACCAGGCATGTAGAGTCCATCCGTTCACCTTTTCTGCGTCGCACAAAGACATGGTGGTTGGAACCAAAGATCTCAAATTTGGATTCATCAGACCAAAGCACAGATTTCCACTGGTCTAATGTCCATTCCTTGTGTTCTTTAGCCCAAACAAGTCTCTTCTTCTTGTTGCCTGTCTTTAGAAGTGGTTTCCTAGCAGCTATTTTACCATGAAGGCCTGCTGCACAAAGTCTCCTCTTAACAGTTATTGTAGAGATGTGTCTGCTGCTAGAACTCTGTGTGACATTGACCTGGTCTCTAATCTGAGCGGCTGTTAACCTGCTATTTCTGAGGCAGGTGACTTGGATAAACTTATCCTCAGAAGCAGAGGTGACTCTTGGTCTTCCTTTCCTGGGGCGGTCCTCATGTGAGCCAGTTTCTTTGTAGCGCTTGATGGTTTTTGCCACTGCACTTGGGGACACTTTCAAAGTTTGCACAATTTTTCAGACTGACTGACCTTCATTTCTTAAAGTAATGATGGCCACTCGTTTTTCTTTACTTAGCTGCTTTTTTCTTGCCATCATACAAATTCTAACAGACTATTTAGGACTATCAGCTGTGTATCCACCAGACTTCTGCACAACACAACTGATGGTCCCAACACCATTTATAAGGCAAGAAATCCCACTTATTAAACCTGACAGGGTACACCTGTGAAGTGAAAACCATTCCTGGTGACTACCTCTTGAAGCTCATCAAGAGAATGCCAAGAATGTGCAAAGCAGTCATCAAAGCAAAAGGTGGCTACTTCGAAGAACCTAGAATATAAGACATAATTTCAGTTGTTTCACACTTTTTTGTTAAGTTTATAATTCCACATGTGTTAATTCATAGTTTTGATGCCTTCAGTGTGATTGTCCAATTTTCATAGTCATGAAAATACAGAAAAATCTTTAAATGAGAAGGTGTGTCCAAACTTTTGGTCTGTACTGTATATATTTATGACGCTTGTCCAGTCTATTTGGTGATTGTCTTTCTATGTGACAACTATAACACTATTTGATATGTACATGATGCAGCATATTTTTGACATATTTTCCTCTCCCCAATTTTTGGATATTTTTAACATGTTTTTTGTGGTAACTTTCGCTTGTTATTATCATTTGTATTGAGTAAAGATTATATGTATGGTTTCATATATCCCTTTGGTTATGTATCTTTTTGTAGGCTATTAGAATTAGCATGGATACATTACCTCAATATATATACAGTATATGTATTTGTATCTAAAAACAATAAAAATTAGCACTAAATAAAAAGGCTCACATCTCTGTAAAAAAATGGCAGATTTTAACCTCTTCCCATCATGCGCCGTATATGTATATATGGCGCTACAGGAGCTGCGTTTCCACAAACCACGGTACATATACTTGCTGGTGATTGCGCAGGATCACACAGAGGGGAGCTGCAGTCAAATGCTCTATATGGGAGCAGACACCCTGCAGCAACGCCCACAATCGGTGCTAGCACCAAAAGCATTGCAAAGTATTAGATCAGCGGTCAGTTTGTGCAAAGTTGATGTCCCATTCTGGCACAATGTAAAAAAGTATTTAAAAAAAGTTTTAAAAAATTGTAAAAATATAAATAAAAAAAAATCACAAAATCAAGAACAAAAAAAAGAAAAATGTAAATCCAATAAATATATATATTTATGTAAAAACAAAAATAAACAAAAAAAAGTACACATATTTGGTATTGCCATGTCTGGACTGACCCGACCTATAAAACTGTTCCTCTAATTAAACCTTTCAATGAACACGCTCCTGATGAAGTAACCACGAAACGTGCGTTGGGGCAACTGGAATCGCACTGGCTTATATGTAAGTTTCCTTCATACTTTACTACAATGTCTGCGTTTAGGTTATCTTAATTGGCAATGCCCTCTGCTAGCTATATTTTGCTCATTGGTATAATATCAAGATATTGATAAAAGCCGTGAATAGGGGCCTCATTGGCATTTGTTTGTAAGCCTAAAAAAGTTTCTTAAAGGCAGGCTCGGACTGGCCCACCGGAGAACCGGCCCACCGGAGAACCGGAGGATTCTCCGGAGGGCCCAGGCACTGACACCTAAAGGTACATACCATTTATCATGTTACACCGCACTGCAGACACTGGGGCATTTTGCCCAAGAAAATTGTGATATCAGAAGGAATACTATCTTAACATTTTTGTATTTTAACACAAAGTTTTGTTTGCGCACAATAGCACTTAGCACTTTATGCATTTCATTATTTAGCTAGTGCGTTCCATTTAGCGTAGCTTGGCAGCCTCTTGATTGAATTGTTTTGACACTACTATGTGATTCTTATTAATACAAATTAAAAAGTTTGGATTACACTCTGGTTCGACTTTTGGTATATTTTGCTCTAGTTGAGTTCTCGGTCCAAACCACATTGTCTGTGTAATTAGTGGGCAAATTCATGTTAATGTTCCTACATTCAGTAAAAATTGGGGAACAAATTTTGGTGAAATTTTTACCCATTTTCTAGCTCTGCAAATGAAAAATCTCAGGCTAAAACAAAATTTTTGAGGTAAAAACGTAATTCTTTCATTACTGCCCAATGGTATAAAATTTTGTGACCCAACTGTGGTGTCAGTATGATCACTGCAGCCCTAGATGAATTAATTGAGAGGTGTAGTTTGTAAAAGGAGGTCACTTATGGGGGTGTTCTGCTGTTGTGGCACCTCAGGTGCATGTCACCCTCAAACCAGTCCATCAAAATCTGAACTCCAATATGGCGCTCCTTCCCTTCAGAGCTTTGCACTGTGCCTCAAAAGTAGTTTTTGAACACATATGGGGTATCGTTGTGCTCAGTATAAATTGCACAACAAATTTTGGGGTCCATTTTCTCCTGCTATGCTTGTGAAAATGAAAAAAATTGGGGTTAAAGCAGCATTTTTTTGTGTGAAAAATGTGTTTTTTCATTTTCACAGATCAACGTTGTAAAAATCTGTGAAGCAACTGAGGATTCAAAGGACTCATCACACATCTAGATAAATTTCCTGAGGGGTCTAGTTTCCTAAATGGGGTCACTTGTGGGGGTTTCCACTGTTTAGGCACATCAGGGGCTCTCCAAATGTGACATGGTGTTTGCTAATGATTCCAACAAATTTTGCAATGAAAAAATCAAATGGAGCTTCTTCCCTTCCAAGCCCTGGCGTGGGTCAAAACAGTAGTTTTCATCCAAATATCTGGTATCGACATGCTCAAAAGAAATTACACGACAAATTTTGAGGTCCATTTTCTCCTGTTACCCTTGTGAAAATTAAAAAAAGGGGTCTAAAGTAAAATTTTTGTGAAAACAAATTAAATGTTCATTTTTTCCTTCCACATTGCTTCGGTTCCTGTGAAGAACTTGAAGGGGTAATAAACTCCTTGAATGTGGTTTTGAGCACCTTGAGGGGTGCAGTTTTTAGAATGGTGTCACTTGTGGGTATTTTCTGTCATATAGACCCCTCAAAGTCACTTCAAATGTGATGTGGTCCCCTAAAAAATTAGTTTGACCTCCATACAAAAAACAGGGAGTCAGAAGCCCCCTGATGGATTTCTAGTTTTCTGTAATGTATGAGAATCACATTAGAATAGGATAACTCAATGCAATATGAACATCCCGTTTATTTTCTCATTTTCATATTCATCATCAGGCTTCCCTTTATAATGACGTAAAAGAAGACTTACAAGGGGTTATCCACATTCTTGGAACATTTTTTACTTAAATGCACGGATTTCAGGATAAAAATCGGTTTGTAATTGGATTTTCGGAAAAGTTTTAGCTGAAATGAGGTCAGAAATAAACGGATAAATTAGTTACAAACTCTCCTGTCAACTCACCAAAGCGAACTCACCGACAGATTCTCAACATTTTTTAATGAAACCCTTTGCAAAAATTATATTTAACTTTGCATACATTTATTTAAGTGAAAAAAAAATAAAATCATCACTAAGGGGAATGCCTTTAAATGTTTAAATGCAGAAATATAAAAAATGGATATTAGTTATTAGTGAAAATATGGACACTAGTTTAGGACAAACAGACATGATCAAACAGCTTATTCCGGTCATTACTTAGATGTTTTCATCACCATATATGGAATATAAGGAATGATGATGATAATCTTGCTTAGGTCTGAAGGAACAAATGCACCTACACCCTTCTCTTCTGCGTCTCATTGGCCAATTGAGTTTGTGTTTTCAATGGGAAGAGCAGAAAAAGTAGCTTCAAGACACTTCTGTCAATAGCTTATCTTCAGGGAGAACAAAAAGATTGTGAATTGAAATGCAACATGCCCGATCCTTCTTTACCCCAGGATAATCTGTTGGGGAAGTCTCAGGTCCTGTCAAAATATGCAGTTTGGATCAAATTTTGTGGGGACCTTTGACTGGATTTTTTCACTTTAACTAAGTACCTCTTCTAATTGCTGCAGTTCCACTGATTCCGGCACAGTTTTTATTTTTCTTCTGTGCCCTTCCATTCCAAAGTTATGCCCCCCTGGTAATAAAGGTGCAAATTTTCCCTCCAATTAACTGGGCTTATGCTGCATAACTTCTCTGTGGGTGTGTCCATGTTTTGATTGGCTAGTGTCAGAGGAAAAAAAGCAAACGCCCCCAGACAATTTCTGTGCTATGCGTCTAGTTGAAGGGAACATTTGCATCATTACTACCGGGTGTCATAACTTTAGAAAGGAGAGGCACAGAAGCAAAAGAAATACTGTTCCCGAATCGGTATAGCGGTGCCAATTTAAACGAGGCACTCCTTTTATATTCAAAAACATAGTGAAAGATTCCTTTAAGAAAATGTCCCTAAAGCTATTGGCTGTGGACTGGTCTCATTAACTTGTCAAAATTGAGGCCGAATTAAATATTCTTAAGTCTTTTCATGAGTTAATTTAAAATTGTTCTATTAGAAATAATACATATAGAAAATTAATCTTGACTTTAAAGCAAATAACTCTATTTTTGTAAAGCTCCAGCCATATTTCATATATGTGTGAATGATATTAGCAGCTCTTTTTACAATCTGCTCTTTAATAAATGCCACTAGTTTTGTCGCTTCCTTAACGTCTCTCCATTCCTCATTAATGGTCCAATCTGCAAGGTTTTCTTCAGAATACAGATTATCCTGGCTTCTGTCCAGCATGTTCTGACATCAGAAGGTAATTACTGCTCTACCAGAGCTCAGGGGTGCCGAAGCCACGTGACATTATAGTATTTACTAACACAATTGGAGTTGCCTGGGAATAGGAGATAATTTTAGTTACACGATCACTTTACCTTAGTGAATGCTCCCGGAAAGCTGCAGGAATTGCAGAGCGTAAGGTCAAAATTACCCACAGCAGCAGAGCAATTTACAGGCATTTGCTCCAGAAAAGTCTGGACATCAGGCTTCTTCCCTCGAAAACCAGATCACCTTTCTAGTAGATAAAATATATTTCAGTGCAGGGATGCTCGACAAGAATGCTGGAAGTGACTGGAGCCGGCCTATATATTTCTTACATCCAGCTCTTAAGATTAAGTAAAATTTTCTGGGTCTATATAATTACCTATTAGATAGGTGGATTGAACAGTGCTCTATGAGATGCTCACAGCTTGGGCTATTTTTTATTACCTATCCCTCCTTTACTATTCTCCACAACTTTATCCCTGATGTGTCTGGTGTGTTCCTTGGTATTCATGATGCTGTTTGATTCCTAATGTTCTCAAAGAATCCTTAGACCGTCACAGAACAGCTGTAGTTATACTGATAATATTACACACATAAATTATATACCTAATTTATTAATTATGTGTCTTCTGGAGGCAGTTGGTCACTCAGGATTTTATTTAGAGGTATCAGACTATGGGGGGGCTGAATAGAATTTTCAGATTAAATTTTTTTAAATATTTAGAAAGCCATGTATAATTTCCTTTACCTTTACAGACACTTGTTACTTTGTGTTGGTATATCACATAAAATCCCATTAAAATACATTTAAGCTTGTAGGTATAAAGTGAAAAATGTGCAAAAGTTCACGGGGCATGAGTACTTTTTCAAAGCACTGTATGTTTCTTTTTGAGCATTTTTGTTCCTTCAGAAAGCTTTCTTTTAAATATATTACTGTTATTAGACAAAAGAGGCAGTCCGACATCTTCTACAAACATATGGCTGTTAGAAGACTCTCGATTTCGCATTTTACTGAGCTATAATTCTTTTTGTTCTCTTCTAATCATTAAAGTGCACTTTCCAGTTAAAGTAAGATGCAATGTGCCATGCACGTCCACCCTGTCAGGCCCTCTATTCTATGCTTATTATGGTGTTTAAAGCCCACCTGACAATGTCTGCAGAAACCTTACCTAATATATTGATTCTTGCAATAGGCACACTGTTAAAGGTAATCTGACAGGCCATTCTTACTGCCTGATCCACAGCAGTGTATGCTCTACTGCAAAATGTTGTAGCGTTACAGAGAGAACATACTTGAAAAGCTGTCTGAGGACTATGGGTCTTGGATTACTAGGCAGGTCTCTAGCAGCTCTGCGTCCTGTTGTAATGTGGTGCGGCATGGTAGCCGTGGGCAGGGTACTCGTCTTTCTTGCCCCGGCACATTAGATGAAGGTGGGAGTCCTGGCTGGGTGTGTGGACTTCGTCTATGGGGGCGCTACGCCATGGCAAGCCGCATGATGCCGGTGACTTCGACTGGCCAGGATGTTGAGAGGTTCAATAAGGGAGACCCCAACTCAACAATAAACAGTTTTTTACTGAACAGTAACTTGGTGGGAACTGTACAATAGAAGGCGTGTGGATAACTTCACAAACATTTCTCACACACGGTCTCTATACCTCTTCTAGGCTTACTGGCTTCTATCCCCAAGTTCCTTCACGGCAACCCAGCACAGTACTACAGTCCAGTAAGTGAGAGTCATGTACTTCAACTCGCAGTTCTACATCCTTTTCCCCTTAGGGGACCTAGACTGCCACTATGGCCATTGCTTAGCTTCTGTATTTGCTGGTGCCATGGAACTATCACCCAAGGTACTCTCTGTGTCTCACATTCCCCATTTTGTTGGTCCGTTACCTCTCCGATTTGCGTCATGGCCCGAGGACCTGATCTATGCCGATCAATACCCAGAGTTCTGACTGTGTCGGTCATTGCCTGAATCCCAGACTTGCACCGGTCAAGAACCAGAGCCCAGATGACGCCAGTCAAGAATCGGAGCCCAGCCCTCATCCTTTCAGACCCAAGAGACACCTGCCGCCGGTGGTCAAACACTAAAGAACGGATTAGGAGACCTTGCTTAGGACAGGACACCTGCTGTGGTCAACAGACAGCGAGAGTGAACAGGACCGTTGCTTCCAGCACTTACGTATGATACAGGGGTTGGCCTTGGCTGGGACACCAGACAGGGCAGGGGTCAATTGAAGGAGGCCCAACATGCTTTGGTAGACTTTGTCAGGAGGACTTGAGGAAGAACCGGTGACCCCCGCTAGGGCCATTGCCTCAGTAGGAGCCAACGCAGTAGCTCCCACAGGAACAGTTGTATCACTCCTATTAGAGGGACATAAGCAATATCCCTAAGAGACTTCCCAATGTTTAAAGTGAACTCTAAGGCTTATTATATGCTCCATATTGTATAATTTACTTGTAATCACTCTGTTTCATACTGTTTAACTGTTTCCATAACTACTGTCAGTTCCCGCCATATCGGAGGAAATAAATAGTTCCCGCCTCGTATTTCACCTGGTCACCTGCACTACATTAATATGGATTACATCAGTGTTCCCCAACTCCGGTCCTCAAGAGCCACCAACAAGTCATGTTTTCAAGATTTCCTTAGTATTGCCCAGGTGAAAATTGCATCACCTTCACAGGCAATAATTTAATCACCTGTGAAATATTACGGAAATCTTAAAAACATGACCTGTTGGTGGCTCTTGAGGACCGGAGTTGGGGAACACTGGATTACATTGATAATCGGCGGCTGAAGGGAGGGGTTATCCTGAATCTCATGAATACACAGGACTTCTTAGCTTGTCGTATCATTGTGAGGACTCGTAGATCAACCAAAGCCAGTTCCACACATCCCAATTTCATCGTTTGTACATAGATTGTGATTTCTGGACCGACCACACATCTCCTCACCCAAACTCAACAGTCTTATAGACATGTATGTGTTACAATCGTGCCCTGACTGGGTGGCGCGATTGTGGGGATTGTGGCCCCACTGTGCCACAAACCAGACTACCCTGGAAGGGGCGTGACTAAGCAGCTGCCTTGGTGTTCACTGGAGTCTCTGATGGTGAGGTCAGGCTTGTGTGGCAGGTAGCTGCCAGGTACCACTCCAGGGCGGGGTCTGGCTGTGGCAGCTGATCCCACTGAGGGACTGAACACTGTTAATAGGTGCGAGCAAGTATGGACGAGCACGACTGGTACTCTGGCGGGCACGGCTGGCACTCTTTTCAGGCAGGCAGGCACATCCGGCACTCTTGGAAGGCAGGCAGGCGGGCACAGCCGTCACTCTTGGCAGGCAGGCGGGCACTCTTGGAAGGTAGGCGGACACGTCCGGCACTCTTGGCAGGCAGGCGGGCATGGCCAGCACTCTTGGCAGGCAGGTGGGCACGGCCAGCACTCTTGGCAGGCAGCCGGACACGGCTGGCACTCTAGGCAGGCGGGCACGGAACACACTGAAGGAATTGGGATGGTAACGGGTAGGGCAGGAACACAGGCAGGTATGAGTAGGGAACAGATAGAAACCAGTTCAGACTGGAGAGACAGGAACTGTTAGGAACCAGTTCAGACTGGAGGGACAGGAACTACTTCAGAAGACATGAGAACACAGGCAGGTATGAGTTGGATAAGGGAGCAGGTAGGAACCAGTACAGGCTGGAGGAACAGACTAGGACAAGGACACAAAGAGCGCAGAGTGGGAGCAGAGCAAAGCAGAACCACAAGAGGTGGAGCAGAGCGGAACCCCCGGAGGCGGAGCAGTGCAGAACCTCAGGAGGCGGAGCAGTGCAGAATCGCAGGAGGCGGAGCAGTGCAGAATTGCAGGAGGGGGAGCAGAGCCGCAAGGTGCGCAGCCAAGAGCAGAGCTGCAAGGTGTGCAGCCAAGGGCAGAGCTGCAGGACGCGGAGCAAAGGGCAGAGCCACAGGACGCAGAAGCAAAGAGCAGAGCCGCAGGACATGGAGCAAAGAGCAGAACCGCAGGACGCGAAGCAAAGAGCAGAGCCGCAGGATGCAAAGCAAAGTGCAGAGCCGCAGGACGCAGAGCAAACAGCAGAGCCGCAGGACACAGAGCAAAAAGCAGGGCTGCAGGACACAGAGCAAAGGGCAGAGCCGCAGGACGCAGGACAAAGAGCAGAGCCACAGGTTGCGGAGCAAAGAGCAGAGCCACTGGTCGCGAGACGGGAGTGAACACAAGGAAACACACAGCGAGATAGGGAAGGCTACAGACAGAGATACAAATGGACACAGGTATAGGACTTAGTTGAGACAGGGTCAGGTACAGAACAAGGCACAGGAACAAGGACTCAGTGCAGAATCGCAGGAGGCGGAGCAGTGCAGAATTGCAGGAGGGGGAGCAGAGCCGCAAGGTGCGCAGCCAAGAGCAGAGCTGCAAGGTGTGCAGCCAAGGGCAGAGCTGCAGGATGCGGAGCAAAGGGCAGAGCCACAGGACGCAGAAGCAAAGAGTAGAGCCGCAGGACATGGAGCAAAGAGCAGAACCGCAGGACGCGAAGCAAAGGGCAGAGCCGCAGGATGCAAAGCAAAGTGCAGAGCCGCAGGACGCAGAGCAAACAGCAGAGCCGTAGGACACAGAGCAAAAAGCAGGGCTGCAGGACACAGAGCAAAGGGCAGAGCCGCAGGACGCAGGACAAAGAGCAGAGCCACAGGTTGCGGAGCAAAGAGCAGAGCCACTGGTCGCGAGACGGGAGTGAACACAAGGAAACACACAGCGAGATAGGGAAGGCTACAGACAGAGATACAAATGGACACAGGTATAGGACTTAGTTGAGACAGGGTCAGGTACAGAACAAGGCACAGGAACAAGGACTCAGGCCAGGGTACAAAGCCCCTTGGGTGGCAGAGATGAGAGACACAGGTACGGGCCAGGGTACGAAGCCCCCCTGGTTGGCAGAAACGAGAGACAAAGCAAGACAGGCCCTGGCACCTCAGCAGCAAGACATTAACTGAGAAAGTACATTGCTCAGGCATCCCCCTGGGGGTGCGGAAGCCTTAAGTACCTGAGGCCTCTTGGCAATTGGCTAGGGACACCTTAGGAAAGTGCACACAGTCTGTATAAGAAACAGGAAGTGCCGGGGCCGCTGACCTAAGCATACAGCCAGGAAGTATGCAGCAATCAAGGACATGAGGCCCAGAGCAGGGAGCCGGCAGAGGACAGAAATCACAGCATGGCCCGGAGTGGTGAGTAAGAGGGGAGATGGGAAGCTATGCAATGATACCGGCAGGGATGTTACAGTATGAGGCTGCTCAGCTCAGGTCAAGAGACCCACAGCTTGTCTATATACAGAACCCGAAATTCAGATGTGTGATACAGGCTTATTTCACAAACCCAACATCACAAGTTCATATAATAGACACTAGGCCGAAATTCGCATGTCTTATCAGAGAGGGCAGCAAAATGTGACCTCAGATTTGCTTTAAAAAACGTTTAAAGCCTCGTTTTGTTTAAAATTTTGGATGAGTGGATCCTTAAAGAAGAAAAGTATAAGGGTATGTGCACACCCTGCGGATTTTGCTGCGGATCCGCAGCGTTTCGCCAGCTGCGGATCTGCAGCAGTTTCCCTTGCGTTTACAGTATAATGTAAACCTATGGGAAACGAAATCCGCAGTGCACATGCTGCGGAAAAAAACGCGCGGAAACGCAGCGGTTTACATTCCGTAGCATGTCAATTCTTTGTGCGGATTCCGCTGCGGGTTTACACCTGCTCCAATAGAAAACTGCAGGTGTAAACCCGCAGCGGAATCCGCAATAGAAACCGCGATAAATCCACAGGAAAAAACGCAGCGGTTTTGCCCTGCGGTTTTCCGCAGTCCTCCACAATATGCGTGCACAAACTGCACATACCCTAAGAGCTCATGCAGGTCTGTGCATTAACATGTATTTAGAGATAAGAATAGGATTGGATTACTTTGAGAAAGGATTTCCTAATCTCACAGTACGGTTCTTGATCCTATCCGTGGCACTAAGTATAGCTTACGCATGCACCCATAATATGTCCATGTGAAGAAAAGAGACCTCTGTAGCTGCATTGCAGGGATGAGACCTACAGACTGTCGTGCTGCTGATCTACAACTGTCCTCGTGCCGCACAATTCATGCCAAAGAAAACTATTAAGTACTGTCACTGTTACTATATGAGCACTCGCATAGGCACTAGTGCTGCGGGCAGAATATAAATAAGCTATGGCTGATGTTGTGACAAGTGCTCCATTCCCGTGCTTCAAAAATTGGGACTGTACCTTAGTATGGAAGGATCATTCGTGAGAGCCTGTCCATGAGAGCATAGTCTAAACTGGATCTTCTACTGGTAATTCATGACTATACAGTTGGTTACTATTAAGGAAGGAGCAATTAAACTTATTTTTTTTATAATTTTGTCCAGCATAGAAAATTGCGAATCATTTTAATAGGGGATTTTGTTTATTCCTGTAAAAAAATTACATGCAATTGGCTTCCAAACACCTTTTCCCCAGCTGCACTGATATCAGAACATACTCATCTGGAGTACAGATGATGGCAGTGAGTGGGTGATATTTCTGATAAACAGAACACTTAGAGGCGGAGACAGGAACTGACCCTTCACTGCCATCATCTGTACTCCAAATTATATCAATGCAGCTGAAATCTGGGAAACAGACTGGGGAAAAGTCGGGGTTTGGAAGTCACATATACTTTTTTTTTTACAGAAATGAAGACAAATTCCCAAATAACTTTATTTGCAAATTTTCAAAAATTTCCATGCTGGAAAAAAATTAAAGTTTTGTTGCTCTTTAAATTACTACCATCCTTCTATTGGGCTATCAGCAGTCTAGCTACAACTATAGTCTGATCCTACATGCAAACCATAGTGTACACAGAGGTCTAAAGTTTGGTGACTGGCGCTTAGGAGAACATCTGGAAATAGATTTTTTTTTCAGCCGTCTTGCTCAATTTACAGTTTTGTTTCTGATAACATGACATTACATCAGGAAATTGGTGCCCCTGTGATTTTGTACAAATCATGCTATTTCCTTTTAGTAATGGCCATCTATGAGGTTCACTCTGTCCGTATCTACTCTCCCTCTAATATCCAAATGGCTGTCATATACCGACCACCGGGCTCAGCCACTGCCTTTATCGACCAATTCTCCACCTGGCTTCTTCACTTTCTCTCTGCTGACATGTCCACCATCATCATGGGTGACTTTAATATCCCTACTGACACCAGCCAGCCAGCAGCCTCCAAGCTCCTGGCCCTTACTTCATCTTTTGGACTCACTCAGTTGTCCTCCACAGCCACCCACACAGACGGACATACACTAGACCTCATCTTCACCCACCTGTTCCTTACCTAATCTCACAACCTCTCCCTTCCGCCTATCTGACCACCATCTACTCACCTTCTCATCCTTGTCCTCCTTAACCGCCCTCCATGTCCAGCCATTACCACATCCTCACAGAAACCTCGCACACCTAGACACTCACAGACTCTCAGACTCTCTTCTACCCCTGTCCTCCATATTTTCACTCCACGACACGGACAGCACCACCGCTTTCTCTAACGCCACCCTCACATCAACCATTGACTCAGTGGCCCCTCTCATGCATGACAAAGTGTGACAAATCAATAGGCAACCTTGGCATAACAATCTCACCAAAAAACTTCAACAAGCATCCAAGGTCACAGAGCGGCGTTGGAAGAAGACACTCCTGCCAGACAACTTCACTGCTTTCAAACAAGCACTTGCCTGCTCCACTTGCCTTCAAATTAGCCCTCACCTCTGCTAAACAGACTTATTTCACAAACCTTGTACCGTCTTTAAACCTACAGCATGGCGCCATCCTGAAAACCAGGTCATGTATACCATTCTCATATAAACCAATGCTTACCTTTTTCCATAGGTTTAATCACCACAAACCTGAGTAGCACTAATGCACTTTATCTTATATACTCTCCTATGATGGTATGGAATATTTTCTGAGTGAGCACTGAGCACCTTATTCCTTCCAGGTGGAGATGTAGAGCAATCACTATTAAAATATATATATATATATATATATATATATATATATATATATATATATATGTATACATAATCTTTATAATATGAGTTAGCGAATTAGTATAATAACTTGAGCCCAGTCTTATTGCACAGAATATTTCACTGGCTTTTTTGGAATTATGTGGATATCACCTTTCAATCAGGGTTATATTGGCACTATGCATTCATTGAAAGAATATACAACATTCAGCAATTTGTTGTAGTATACCTAGGTGTTACATTTTCCTTGCAAAGAAAGAATATACTATATTTAAATATATCATATAAACTGCAATGTAATTCTGGTATACATACTGTAAACATCGCTACATGTTTTTTGTATCTACCCGCTAAGACAATACTTGTTTCAAAAGTTTTTATAAAACTTGCATGCTTATTTTTTTTTTTTTTTTTTAATAAAATTAGATTTTTTTTACTACTTGGTATATGCTTCCGTGTGTTGTAGGTTTAATGATCGTTGGAAGTACCTTTGAAGCTAGGTAATTTTTTTATTTTTCTCTTTTCTTGTACCTTTATTAACCTACAACCCAAAACAACTGTTCAGCACATTTAACTCTCTCCTCTGCCCACCACTGCCACCTCTAACTCCCCTAATCTCTTCCGAGGACTTTGCCACCTACTTTCAAAACAAGATTGACCGAACAAGGCAAACCTTTACTGTTCCAGCACCCTAACCACTCCGTATACCAGACCTCTGCCCTTCCCTAATAACCTCCCTCTCCAACATCACTGAAGGAGAGCTTACACACCTCGCTTCCAAATCACACCTCACCACCAGTGCACTTGACCCCATCCCTTCCCACCTGCTTCCCAACCTCACTCACTCATTCCAGCCCTAATCCATCTCTTCAACCTATCACTATCATCTGGTACCTTCCCTTCTGCCTTTAAACATGCCACCATCACACCCATCCTCAAAAAAATTAACCTCTCTCTGTTGGAGTCCCTCAAGGCTCTGTCCTAGGGCCCCTACTTTTTTCCATCTATACCCTTGGCCTAGGACAACTCATAAAGTCCCATGGCTTCCAGTACCACCGGTATGCGTACGACACTCAGATAGACTCTCTGGCCCAGATGTCACCTCTCTGCTGTCCAGAATCCCAAAGTGTCTATCAGCCATATCCTCCTTTCACCTCTCGCTTCCTAAAACTCAATGTAGACAAAACCGAACTCATCATCTTTCCCCCATCTCGCGCATCCCTCCTACCTGATCTATCTATTATGGTAAACAGAATCACGCTCTCTCCTGCACCTGAAATCCGCTGCCTTGGAGTAACTCTCGACTCTGCCCTGTCCTTCAAACAACACGTCCAAACTCTTGCCACCTCCTGTCACATCCAACTCAAAAATATTGCCAGAATCCATCCCTTCCTCAGCCCACAATCTACCAAAACTCTTGTGCAAGTGCAGCGCCCCAGAGTCCTGGTCGTTGCAGTACTGATGCTCCGCCGCTAAGGGGAGTGATGGTACGTCTGATGGCACTTAAGGAGTCCACCTGACCAGGTATCACAGACACCAATACACTTCACAGTCTGGCCTCCAGGGGGAGCAAAGGGCACTATGTATTAGGCCACTCCTCACAATCTGGTAAAACTGGGGGTTGGATAGATAGTGAGAAGCTGACTGGGTTGGAACCAGGCAACATCCTGTGGCAGGGGGTGTTGCAGGGGAAAGATTCAGGGGGGTCCCTGTCAGGGGTGGGATCCTGACAGAGGCCTAGCGAACAAGACAGAACGTTAAGGAACCGCGCCTGCACTACATCGTGGCGGTATCTCAAGGAAGGACAAGAAGCGAGGTTTATTGTGAAAAGTGAGAAACGAGATCACAGCAAAAAGGAGATAACACCAGTAGGAGTCGTGCCATAAGATCGAGGCAACATCCTACTGAGGCGCGTAGCCGGTGGCCAGAACGCCGAGGAAGTATTGGGCTCCAAGCATTACTTCAAACCAACGGCAGGACAGTTAATTATAGGTTGGCTGCCTCACCTAAATCACCTAAGCAGACATAGGGGGCAACTGTCGGAGAGGGGCGTCACTAGGGTCCCGGAAGAACTCCAGGCCTACCCGTCATACGGGTGCGTCCTAGCCATATCATCTGGGGGACGGAGAAGAACATCAGAACAGATATAAGTTGTGGGAAAGAACATCAGAAACAGACACAACAGTTGTGAGGACTATCCCGTGGTGCTCAGCAGGGAAGTACTACAACACACAGGCGCTAGAAGGTAGGCACAGATTTCCACCTGCAAAGGGAGCTCTGGAGGTGCCATCGGACCGTCCGGTCTCAGCCAGCCCTGTTAACAGTACTCTGGATTGAGGATCCTGAAGCCTTCAGTAAAGAGGTAAAGAGACTGCAACCCTGTGTCCTCGTTATTCATCGCGACCTGCACCACGCACCATCATCACACCTTTCATTGGACGCCCCTTAGCAGGGTCACGGACCAGGTTTAGCCACCGTGACAACCCCAGAACTGAGACAGAGAGGCCCGGTACCAAGTACCCCGCGGCCCTGCATCTGGGGGCGCTCCACATGCCCTCATCATCTCCCGCCTCAAATACTGCAACACTCTCCTCTGTGGCCTCCTCGCTAACGCTCTTGCACCGCTCCAGTCTGTCCTCAATTCTGCTGCCCGGCTAATCCACCTCTCTCCTCGCTACTCACCTGCTTCTCCCCTCTGCAAATAACTCCACTGGCTCCCAATTCCCCAACGAATCCAGTTCAAACTACTAACACTGATCTACAAAGCAATCCACAACCTGTCCCCTCCCTATATCTCTGAACTAATCTCCCAATATCTTCCGTCACGTCATCTCCGATCCTCCCAAGACCTACTCTCCTCCACACTTTTTCATTCCTCACACAACCGCCTCCAAGATTTCTCCCAAATATCCCCCATCCTCTGGAATTCCATGACTCAACACGTTCGATTATCCACCACCCTCGGATCCTTAAGACAGAACCTGAAAACCCATCTCTTCAGGAAAGCCTACAGCCTACAATAACCATTCTGCTGCCTCACCACCACCCGAGCTGCCGCCTCACAACCACCCGAGCTGCCGCATCACCACCACCAGAGCTGCCAGGTCACCACTAGAGCTGCCGCGTCACCACCACCAGAGATGTCACGTCACCACCACCAGAGCTGCCGCGTCACCACCACCAGAGCTGCCGCCTCACCATCACCAGAGCTGTCGCCTCACCACCACCAGAGCTGCAGCACCCCCGATCTTCTGTCTCTTCCCCATTATCCCATAGAATGTAAGTCCGCAAGGACAGGGTCCTCTCCCCTCTGTACCAGTCTGTCATTGTAAATTTGTTTACTGTAAACGATATCTATAACTCTGTATGTAACCCCTTTCTCATGTACAGCACCATGGAATTAATGGTGCTATATAAATAATAATAATAGTAATAATAATAATATGAGCAAGTGGAATCTTGTGACTCGCTCAGTGACATTTCTCTTCCCGTCAATCACCAGTGAGGGGGCGGGGCAGGCCAAACCAGTGGGTGGAATAGTACGGGAGCCTCTTGGCCACACCCAGGGTGCAATGATATCTAGATACCCAACTGGTGGCTCGGAGGCCACAAGCAGCCCTCATATGCTTGATTAGTGGCCTACCCAAAAAAGCTAATTTGTATGACATGGTTGTCTTCTACAGGATGTCTCGGAAGCATGAGTCCTGTGCCCGACCACGTGCATGGTGATATATCTAGGCAGTACAAGAGATGTGGTGCACTCCGCATGGAAAAAAGGTGCAGGCTGAACACAAAGTCACAGTGTCTATAGAAAAAACAGCCGCACACTCAAAACTTGCAGATTTTTACGTGAAAGTTGTATTTTCTATTATTAGTACAGGCATCACCAAATGCTTATTAGTGTTCAGAGAAAATGACGGATACTTTAAGTTACGGTTAACTTAAAGTATCCGTCATTTTCTCTGAACACTAATAAGCATTTGGTGATGCCTGTACTAATAATAAAAAATACAACTTTCACGTAAAAATCTGGTGATATATCTAGACCGGAGCTTTTTTTATGGCTCGGCTCTGTTTTTTCTGTATTTTGAATGTGATCACTTATATTCAAGCTGAGAAAATGCAGAACACAAAGGTATGTGAAAAAGTTATGTGTGTATGTTCACCTACCTCTTACTTGGTCTTGGCTGAAAGATGTGTGGCTCTATAAGGGTTTATAACCCAAGAGATGGTTGAGTTTGGGTCAAACTCAAGGCCAGTTCATATATCGCGGTCCATACTCAGACTGCGAATGTTGGACTTGTGAAGATCAATTTATAAAATCGACCACACAATACATCTATTTGACCACCGGACAATCTAAAGCAATGCAACAAAGGGCTATAGTGGAAAAAAAAAATAGCATATTTAGGAAATTTTCAAAATTTTTCCTGGATTTTTTTCTAGCTTGTATTTTGCATAAATTTGACACCTTTTTGATCACTTTTGATCAGTTTTCATAGGTTTTCCGTTTAGTTCTAGACTTATTCAAAAGCAAGGACCACCAAGACGTGACTTGCCTACTTTGGACACATCATACAGAGAGAGCAATCACTGGAGAAGGACATCATGGTTGGAAGAATAGAAGGAACGAGGAGAAGAGTAAGACCGGCAACCCGATGGCTTGATACTATCAAGAAACAGCGGAGATGACTCTGGTGGACCTTTCTAGGCTTGCATAAGATTGATCTTCCTACAGATCGTTCACCCATCAAGTCACCATAGCTCAAGATCCAGCTGAAGGACTTTAAAAAATAATATATTTTCGGTTTGGCGCACTTAGCCTTAGGGCTCATTTCCACTGGCGAGGAAAACGGACGAGTGCAATCCGATAAAAAATCGGATTGCACTCGGACCAATGTTATTCAATAGGTGTCTTTTCATTTGCGATTTTTTTCTCAGCCGAAATCGTACTGAGAAAAAAATCGCAGCATGCTGCGAGTCTCGGACGAGACTCGCCAATGCAAGTCAATGGGTGCGAGAAAAAAAATCGCACAGCACTCGCACCATGCGAGTTCTGTCCGATTTTTACGCACCGGTGTCCTTTGAAAAGCAGGTAATTCAGCGCGGTGTACAGTAAAATCACACTGACAGGTTAGAATAGAGTAGATATATACACATAGAATAGGTATATATACATATACACTCACCGGCCACTTTATTAGGTACACCTGTCCAACTTCTTGTTAACACTTAATTTCTAATCAGCCAATCACATGGCGGCAACTCAGTGCATTTAGGCATGTAGACATGGTCAAGACAATCTCCTGCAGTTCAAACCGAGCATCAGTATGGGGAAGAAAGGTGATTTGAGTGCCTTTGAACGTGGCATGGTTGTTGGTGCCAGAAGGGCTGGTCTGAGTATTTCAGAAACTGCTGATCTACTGGGATTTTCACGCACAACCATCTCTAGGGTTTACAGAGAATGGTCCGAAAAAGAAAAAAAATCCAGTGAGCGGCAGTTCTGTGGGCGGAAATGCCTTGTTGATGCCAGAGGTCAGAGGAGAATGGGCAGACTGGTTCGAGCTGATAGAAAGGCAACAGTGACTCAAATCGCCACCCGTTACAACCAAGGTAGGCCTAAGAGCATCTCTGAACGCACAGTGCGTCGAACTTTGAGGCAGATGGGCTACAGCAGCAGAAGACCACACCGGGTACCACTCCTTTCAGCTAAGAACAGGAAACTGAGGCTACAATTTGTACAAGCTCATCGAAATTGGACAGTAGAAGATTGGAAAAACGTTGCTTGGTCTGATGAGTCTCGATTTCTGCTGCGACATTCGGATGGTAGGGTCAGAATTTGGCGTAAACAACATGAAAGCATGGATCCATCCTGCCTTGTATGGAGCATCTTTGGGATGTGCAGCCGACAAATCTGCGGCAACTGTGTGATGCCATCATGTCAATATGGACCAAAATCTCTGAGGAATGCTTCCAGCACCTTGTTGAATCTATGCCACGAAGAATTGAGGCAGTTCTGAAGGCAAAAGGGGGTCCAACCCGTTACTAGCATGGTGTACCTAATAAAGTGGCCGGTGAGTGTATATATGTCAGTGAGACACCTATATATGTATATTTATATTTAATGCAGCGCAAGATAGCATTAAAGCAGCTAATTCAATTACCGGCTGTTCATTTCTCCTTCCCAAACCCGACAGGATATGAGACATGGTTTACATACAGTAAACCATGTCATATCCCCCTTTTTTTTGCATATTCCACACTACTAATGTTAGTAGTGTGTATGTGCAAAATTTCGGCGCTGTAGCTATTAAATTTAAGGGTTAAATCGCGGAAAAAATTGGCGTGGGCTCCCGCGCAATTTTCTCCGCCAGAGTGGTAAAGCCAGTGATTGAGGGCAGATATTAATAGCCAGGAGAGGGTCCATGGTTATTGGCCCCCCCCGTGGCTAAAAACATCTGCCCCCAGCCACCCCAGAAAAGGCACATCTGGAAGATGCGCCTATTCTGGCACTTGGCCACTCTCTTCCCACTCCCGTGTAGCGGTGGGATATGGGGTAATGAAGGGTTAATGCCACCTTGCTATTGTAAGGTGACATTAAGCCAGGTTAATAATGGAGAGGCGTCAATTATGACACCTATCCATTATTAATCCAATTGTATGAAAGGGTTAAAAAAACACACACACATGATTAAAAAGTATTTTAATGAAATAAACACACAGGTTGTTTTAATATTTTATTGCTCTCTCAATCCATGTGATGACCCTCGCTTGGAAAAATAATAAACCAACAATATACATACCTTCAGATGACCTGTCACGTCCCACGAGGTAATCCATCTGAAGGGGTTAAAATATTTTACAAGCAGGAGCCCTGCTAATGCAGCTGTGCTCGTGCTTGTAAGCCCCGGGGAATGAAGGAAATGTAGGTCAATGACCTATAGTTACCTTCAGTCGCGGTGATGCACCCCCTGGTGGATGTCCTCATGAACAGCAGCCTGGGAACTTTTTCCCACGCTCGAGGTCATATGAGGACAACCAGCAGGGGGCGCATCACCGCGACTGAAGGTAACTATAGGTCATTGACCTACATTTCCTTCATTCCCCGGGGCTTACAAGCACGAGCACAGCTGCATTATAGCAATTGAATTAGCGGCTTTAATGCTATCTTGCGCTGCATTAAATATAAATATACATATATAGGTGTCTCACTGACATATATATATGTATATATACCTATTCTATGTGTATATATCTACTCTATTCTAACCTGTCAGTGTGATTTTACTGTACACAGCACTGATTTGCCGGCTTTTCAAAGGACACCGGTGCGTACAAATCGGACAGTAATACGGATTAAAAATCGCATTGCACTCGCATGACACTCGCATGACAATCGCATACGTTACATCCGTTTTTTCGGTCCAGATTACGGACCGATTTGTCTCTAGCCAGTGGAAATGAGCCCTTAGACATCTTCTCAGAGGGTGTTTCCTAACTTTACAAGTTCTCGGTCTTATTTGAGAATTAATGTCTTTTTTCAATACTATTGTGTCTGCCAATGCTACACTGAAAAAAATAAAAATAAAATCCCCAAAAAAGTCACAAAAAAAGGACGCGAAGGAGGCTTAATAGGTTTCTTACCCAAATTAACAAAAAGCTTCCCTTATCTATAGTTGGAGCCTTCCGGCACTATATTCTGACTTATGACCCGATAGAATACCGTTTTATCGTAGTTATATTTTACAATATTCCTTTTCTCTGAGAACAAAGCTCAGAGCTAAATCACCGCAGCAGCAATTTTTTTTCGAGTTCATAGAAATGGAGAGGGAAGTCCTCATTAGCCAGAAATAAAAGGTTCCAGTTGCCCAAATCCTGGAAAAATTATTTTGATAATTTGGCAGAGTTGAACAAAATTATCCAATTAGCCCATTATATTAGGCATCTCCAGCTTTTCAGCCTACCAAGAAAATCTAGGCAAGCGCTAGAGAACGAGAGTAAATAATGTAAATGCATGCAAAACCGTACCAATAAAAACATCCGCAACCACATAACCTACCAATATGGGGTTTGGTGTTGTAGAATTTTCTACCGATGAATTAAAATCTAAAACAATTAAGATGAGACGTGTTAAATGTAGCATGATTAAAGATGTCATCATTAACTTGTGGTCTCATTGCCTGTGGTTTCTATGTGTTAATTAAAATAAAATGCATCAGGGATGGGTGAAAAGGTCAGCCTCAAACATGGCACAGACTGAGATTCCCATTCATCTTTCATTATCGCTGTACATGTCATTAGCTAACAATTGGCGATAGAATTATCGGCATGAAGCCAAGGAGTGCTGTGTATTCCGCCATGGCGATTACCGCCATAGGGGTATCAGTAAATCCTACTAAAGATGTGGACGCCCCAGGGTAAAACATACACGGGGTATCAGGAATTCATGAGATATTACAGGGCAGAGTAATTCCAGAATAGTGAAAAATACTGTTCACTAAGTATATACAGGATCGGTGATATCTTACTGATCGTTGGGTGTTGAACCTGCACCAATCAGCGAAAACTACTGATCACTAAGTATATACAGGATTGGTGATATCTTACTGATCGTTAGGTGTTGGACTTGCACCAATCGGCAAAAACTACTGATCACTAAGTATATACAGGATCGGTGATATCTTACTGATCGCTGGGTGTTGGACCTGCACCAGTCGGCGAAAACTACTGATCACTAAGTATATACAGGATTGGTGATATCTTACTGATTGTTGGGTGTTGGACCTGCACCAATCGGCAAAAACTACTGATCACTAAGTATATACAGGATCGGTGATATCTTACTGATTGTTGGGTGTTGGACCTGCACCAATCGGCAAAAACTACTGATCACTAAGTATATACAGGATCGGTGATATCTTACTGATCGTTGGGTGTTGGACCTGCACCAATCGGCAAAAACTACTGATCACTAAGTATATACAGGATCGGTGATATCTTACTGATCGTTGGGTGTTGGACTTGCACCAATCGGCGAAAACTACTGGTCACTAAGTATATACAGGATCGGTGATATCTTACTGATCGTTGGGTGTTGGACCTGCACCAATCGGCAAAAACTACTGATCACTAAGAATATACAGGATTGGTGATATCTTACTGATTGTTGGGTGTTGGACTTGCACCAATCGGCGAAAACTACTGATCACTAAGTATATACAGGATCGGTGATATCTTACTGATCGTTGGGTGTTGGACCTGCACCAATCGGCAAAAACTACTGGTCACTAAGTATATGCAGGATCGGTGATATCTTACTGATCGTTGGGTGTTGGACCTGCACCAATCGGCGAAAACTACTGATCACTAAGTATATACAGGATCGGTGATATCTAACTGATCGTTGGGTGTTCCACCGCCAGGACCTGCACCAACCGGCCGATTGGGGAAATTTTAGCCTCGTTACGAAATGGACCTCTGAGTCTCTTTTTTGTGGCCAGATAAAGCTGAGCGCAATTTTCACCAATAGGTCATTTTCTGATGATATCAGCCCTTTAACCTTTTATTTCCTGCTCTGAACATAAAAAAAATGAAATAAGGATTCTGATTGGCTGCTACTTTTTCTACAACTTTTTGATTTTGGATTGGATTTGCTGCAGATTTCACACATTGGCATCATCCACAAGGCGGCAATAAGACAGCAATTTATCATTTGTATTGCAGTTGCATATCCCGGGGCTGAACACAGGTTTTATGACCCTGATAATATTAGGAAAGAGTCAGATGTCCGAATAACTCACACGAGGATGGCAAAGCAATGCATGGACTTGACATCGGGTTGGGAGAGTCAGCGGCCAGTCCAAGCATTGCGCTGTGATCCTCGCTTGAGTTTTATGGCAGAAATGCTGCTGATTTCAGCTTAGAAATCTCACCAGAAAATCAGCACCAAATATTCATAGCCTTAGGCTACGTTCACATGTACCATTTTTGCTCTATTTTTTCCTGCAGCTAAAACCTGCTCTCTTGGCAGGAAAATTGCTCCATTGAAAACACTAGTTTTTTTGTATTTTCGTAACTTTTCTGCAGCAGTTTTTAGGCGCAGATAGCGTGATTTATCCACAGTACGTTTAGTTGAATTGTTTACAGCGTTTTTTCATTTTTTTCTATGGGTGAAAAAAACACTAGAAGTGACATCTTGCAGATTAAAAAAAAAAAAATTCAGCAGTGCAGCAGTTCTCCAATTCAGTTAGGAAAAAAAAAGCAAGAGCATGTTTAAGATTTCTGAAATCTCGTAGCTTTTGCTGATACTGTAAAAATCAGCTTTTAATTTGCATTAAAATGCAGCAAAAAAAGCAACGTGTGAACATAACCTTAAGCAGCTGCAGAAATGTCTGAGATCGATAATCTGTTTCTTGGCTCTGAAAATGAGGATTTCTGCAGCACTGATTTTAATGGGAATGAAGCAGTTAAGAATTGTCTCTGTCGGATGGGAAAATACATTTAAAGAGACAGCGCCAATTAAAGACAATAGCAATGTAACGTGTCCGATTTAAATGCAAAATCCCAAAACGCATGAGTAAATGATTACATAAAAGATAAATCCATGCTCCATGTGAGTGATGCTGTAATACATTGATTTCTGGGACATTTCTGTATTGAGGGGGCTGATGATAAATCTCATTTTAATCTTTCATCAGATGATGAATCCTTGACAGCCAGAACCTGTGATCCAATCCAGGAAAGGCAGTAGCCTCCGAGTTTAATCAAACAGCATCAGTCAGCTGTGACGTGACCTCTGCGTCCTGTCATTAGCCGATCACCAGTCCATCTGGTGTCTCATCCCAGGATGAGGGCTTTTTTTTCTGTCCCTGGATCCTTTCATATCCCCTCCATTGGCCACGTAGTCACAGCTGCTGTCCCACATTGTTTGTGTCACCCAGCTTACAGCTGCTATAATGTACACAGGTCACGTAGTCACCAAATATACAGGGTGGGCCATATATATGGATACACCTGCATAAAATGGGAATGGTTGGTGATATCAACTTCCTCTTTGTGGCACATTAGTATATGGGAGGGGGAAAACTTTTCAAGATGGGTGGTGACCATGGCGGCCATTTTGAAGTTGTCCATTTTGGATCCAACTTTATTTTTTCCAATGGGAAGAGGGTCATATGACACATCAAACTTATTGAGAATTTCACAAGAAAAACAATGGTGTGCTTGGTTTTAACGTAACTTTATTCTTTCATGAGTTATGTGTTCAGTGATGCTCATTGTGTTGGATTGTCAATGCAACCCTCTTCTCCCACTCTTGACACATTGATAGCATCACCACAGAAGAAATGCTAGCACAGGCTTCCAGTATCCGTTGTTTCAGATGCTGCACATCTCGTGTCTTCACAGCATAGACAATTACCTTCAGATGACCCCAAAGATAAAAGTCTAAGGGGGTCGGATCGGGAGACCTTGGTCGCCATTCAATTGGCCTACGACGACCAATCCACTTTCCAGGAAACTGTTCATGTAGGAATGCTCGGACCTGACACCCATAATGTGGTGGTGCACCATCTTGCTGGAAAAACTCAGGGAACTTGCCATCTTCAATGCATTACTGAACAGTTTCCTGGAAAGTGGATTGGTCGTCGTGGGCTAGTTGAATGGCCACCAAGGTTTCCCGATCTGACCCCATTAGACTTTTATCTTTGGGGTCATCTGAATGCAATTGTCTATGCTGTGAAGATACTGGATGTGCAGCATCTTTTTGACTTCACAGAGGCGCCGATCAGAGGGCAGAGGAGGCCTTCTAAATGCTACAATCGATATCACTGGTAGCATTTTGGGGCTTAAACTGCTGCATTCACTGCTCCTGGCAGTTAATGTAAGGTGTCAGCTGTGATATCAGCTGATAACCTGGCAGCAAAATTAACAGCACGTACCCAATACATCCAAGGTCGGGAAGCAGTTCCCAACCATGACAGACTGGGTATGTCAAGGGTCAGGAAGAAGTTAAAGAGGTTTCCAGGCTTGGGCCTAAAGTCTGCAGTCACTTTATGGGACTGCAGCCTTGTGAATCCTCACAGCGTGCATAGTAGGTGCTGTCAGGATTCTCCGGTGCCTGTGCTTGGAGTCGGTGGTCATGTAACCAAAGGTATGCAATTTGCATACTTCTGGTCACATTGCGACATTGTGTCCGGCCTCGCTCAATTCACCTGTTCACGTCTAGTCGGCATGTGACCCCATGTATGCAAATCACATACTTGCTGTCACACCCTGCCAGCTCCCAACACTGGAGAATCCTAACAGCACGCAGTGTGCACGATGTGAGAATTCACAAGTCTGTGTGATTGCAAACTTGAACCCCAAGCCTGGATAATCCCTTAAAGCCGTCGTTGTTAACCCATGGATGGGCTTCATAGGAGATGGTGATTTTTTACTATATAGTGCAATACAATAGCATTGTATTATAGAGAACAAGTTATCAAAAAATTTTTATTCAAATCCCTAATGCAGACCCTCCAAAAAACATGAAAAATAGAAAAAAAACTTCAAATTTAATTCACTTCCACTTTTCTACAGTGAAAAAATAAAACAATAAATAATTGGTATGACACTTGTAAAAGTCCAATATATGAAAATATAAAATGCTTTATAATAAACAACATAAAGAAGAAATAAAATCAAAATGCGTAAATTGCAATGTTCTGGTCAGCACATCTTCCAGAAATTTTTTTTTATAAACATTGATTAAAACGTATACCTGACACCAAAAAAGTGTACCTTTAAAAATTACAGCTGGGCATGCAAAAAAACAATTGTCACATACCGTAGGTCCATGGACTTAAAATTTTAAAAAAATTACATCTTCAAAAACAGCATCACAAACATTTGTTTTTTTTACAAACTTCAGATTTTTTTTAACCCCTACCTCCACAGCCAATTTTTGCTTTTTGTGCCTTCGCTTTCCCTTGCCTTCTTCCAAAAGCTGTAACATAATCATGTGAGAGCCTGTGTTTTGGAGGTCGAGTTGTAGTTTGAATGACACCGTCCAAGTTACCGTATAGTTTAGTCAAAAGTAAGAAAATAATTCCAAGAAGGATAAAATAGTGAACAAAAAAATCAATTCCATCATGTTTTTTTTTTGCTTTTGTCTTTTATGACGTTCAATGTGCGGTAATATTATCTGACAACGTTATTATGTGTCAGTACAATTATGGCGATACCAAACTTGTCCAGTCTTTGTTATTACTTTAGTGGTGAAAAAACATTCTGAAACTTGTACAACACTTTTTTTTGCTTGTGTCACACCAATTGTTGAGACCCGTGACCTTTTTATTTTTACGTCCATTGAGCAGTATTAGGGCTCGTTTTTTTTGTGGAGTGGGCTGATGTTTTTACTGATGCAATTTTGGGCTATATGCGATCTTCTGCTTACCTGTCGTTACATTTTTTGGCACAGGTGCAACAACTAAAAGAAAATTTACTATGTACGGTATATCGTTTTTAAACTTTTTTTATTACTTTTTCTGTTTAGTCGTCTTATTCAACTTAGGCCGGTTTCACACGTCAGTGGCTCCGGTACGTGAGGTGACAGTTTCCTCACGTACCGGAGACACTGACACACGTAGACCCATAAAAATCAATGCATCTGTGCAGATGTCATTGATTTTTTGCGGACCGTGTCTCCGTGTGCCAAACACGGAGACATGTCAGTGTTCGTGGGAGCGCACGGATTACACGGACCCAATAGAGTCAATGGGTCCGTGTAAAACACGGACCTCACACGGACATTCTCCAGTAAGCGCTGTCCCCCCCACATGGTGCTGAAGCCGCGATTCATATGTTCCCTGCAGCAGCATTTGCTGCAGAGAAAATATGAATAATAGTGTTTAAAATAAAGATCTATCTGTCCGCCGCCCCCCCCACCCCCTGTGTGCCCCCCCCGCTGTTCTGAAAATACTCACCCGCTCCCTCGTTGGCTGTTGCTCCTTCCTGGTCTGGCCGCGGCTTCCACTGTATGCAATCACATGGGGCCGATCATTTACAATCATGAATAGTCGGCTCCGCCCCTATGGGAGGTGGAGCCACATATTCATGACTGTAAATGATCGGCCCCACGTGACCGCATACACTAGAAGCCGCGGCCAGACCAGGAAGGAGCGAGGGAGGCGGGTAAGTATTTTCTGAACAGCGGGGGGGCGCACAGGGGGTGGGGGGGCGGCGGACAGATAGATCTTTATTTTAAACACTATTATTCATATTTTCTCTGCAGCAAACGCTGCTGCAGGGAACATATGAATCGCAGCTTCAGCACCAGATGCAGGGGACCAGACGCGTGGGTACCACACGCTCCGTGTGGTACCCACTCGCCATACGGGCGGCACACGTGTGCCGCACGTATGGCCTACGTGAGTTCCCAGGCACACGGACACGGATAACTCCGGTACCGATTTATTCCGGTACCGGAATTATCTGGACATGTGGGACAGCCCTTACATAGTTACATAGTTAATATGGTGGAAAAAGAAGACACATCCTTCAAGTTGAACCGAGGCCTTGAACCTGTGATGGTCTCATAACTTACTCTATTTCCTGCAATATGACAGTATTGTAATATAAAGGGAGATTCAGGGACTTCTAGGAAGCAGGCTTATCTTCACAGGAGTACTGTTTTGGCAAGCATGGGGGACTGCCATGAAAACCCATCGGCACCCTGCGATCGCGTTGCGGAGAGGTGATGGGCTAATGGAATGACACTCTCACCGAACTACCTGACTTAACCTCTTCATGCCGCAGCCCATTTTCCTTTTTTCACTTCGGTTTTTCCTCCCCTTCTCCCCATAGCCATAATTCTTTTACTTTTCTGTGCACATAGATATATGAGGGGTTGTTTCTTGCGGAATAAATTGTACTTTTGAATGACACCGTTCATTTTACCACATAGTGTGATCGAAAACAGGGAAAAAATTCCAAGTACGGCGAAATTTTGAAAACCCCCCCCCCCCAATTCTGACATTATTTTTTGGGAACTGTTTTTACGACTTACATTTTGTGGTAAAAATGAACAGTCAATATGATTCTCCTCATCAATACGATTACGGCGATACCAAACATGTTTTTTTATTTTTTTTAGTGGAGAAAATAAACCTGAAGTTTGCAAAAAAAATTTTGGAGTTGTGTATCCATTTTCCAAGACCCGTAACATTGTATTTTTTTGTCCCTTTGAGCTGTATGGAAGCTTATTTTTTGCGGGGAGAGACGACATTTCTATTAGCATCATTTTGGAATAGATGTGACATTTTGATCGATTGTTACAGAATTGTAGCGACCCAAAAAATGTAATTTTTCTTAATTTTTTTTCCATTTGCGATGTTTACCGATTGGGTTAATTTTTTAAATATTTTGATAGGTTGGACTTTTCTGAATGCGTGAACCCGCTCCATTGACCCGCTTCCGACTTGCGCCATATATATACGGCGCATGTCGTGAAAGGGATGCACTGGTCGATTAGAGATTTTGTTACAGGCAGATGCTGCCAGGTATAGTGCAGGCTCAGCTCCTGAGCCCGCTCCATACATGGAGACGCGACTTGTGTCGTACATGTACGGTCGATGTTGGAAAGGAGTTAAGGGGCTAACGGGTTGTCCAGGAATGTAAAAGCTGTGCTACTTTTGTCCATAGATAATTTCACTTGAAGCGGACCTCAGAACTATTTTATATGGTTTACTGTTTGGAGAATAATCAAACTAGGGGCCATTATCTGTAAGGTTTTCTTCAGCCATAAATGCTCTCTGAATGATGGTCCCTGGTTTATAAGGCCATAAAACATTTCATGGGGACAGTTATTGAACACATACCGTAGCCATCAAGTGTCTTACAGTAGTATTAATGGCCCAACACTAGTATTATTGCCACTTTGCCTTTAGATTTACAGTGACTATATACTGATGCGTAAACATATCATTACCATAAACGTAAATGTGTCCATGGCCGCGTCCAGGAGCAATAAACTCTCATCTAAATTAACTTTTGCGTTTTAATTTGAAGGAAGAAAAAGTATCAACATGAACGAGGAGCTCTCGGCTGTTCTAAATTCTGTTTTAGTGAATAATTGTGTTCCCCATATGTAAACAGATCTGGGGAATCTTTCCTTCTGACCCTGTGCTGTTCCTCCGTTATTCCGCCCAGAAAATTCTGTATAAATAAGCCACCAACCAATCGGTGTTACCCATTGGAGGGTGTGTCCCTATACCTTCTGATATTGTCCAATCAGTGTAGGGAGGGTTGGCTAGATAGTAGGGGGCTCTGTGCCGAAATAGTATGTAGGTCCCTCACTTTTTACCATCCCATTTATCATGAGCCATAGACTTATCATCAAGCTCCTAACACTCTAACCAAGCTTTTATCTAATTTACCAAGTAATCAGTAATTTTGAGTCCAAAGTACCTTGGCACCATTTTTTTTTATTGTGGTATGGGCCATGTAGGGGGTTCGGCCATGGTCCTACCCTGGTGTGTTCCTCCCCTGAGCATAGGGATACACCCCTTTAAAGGTATCACACCCAATTGTCAATTTATTCATTCTTGGGAGAAAACAGCAATATAAAGTTTTAAGAAAATGTATTCCAGAATATTTGTATTTCATAGAAATAGAAGTATTTATCTAAATCAGGTCAGAAATGGGAATTTTTTTATAATTTAGGTCTTTTTTTTTTAAATAAAATTTGGCATATAGTTATGGAAAGTGGCGTCCTTATAGAATCCAGCTGTAGAGCCTGCCTTTTGTTGGTGTGGTACACTGTGTGTGCAGTACATTCTGGTGGCGCACCCCTCAAACTGTCATACAGTACAGAATGTCACTCAAATAACAGGCAAAAAATGATCGAATCTTTGGAAATGCAAATTAGCCAGCCATGGCAATTTTTTTTCCAAAAAATGTAATTTGCTGCAAATCGCAAGGTCTCAAATTTCCCTGAAAAGACAGTGTAATAGTGCGAGTTTTCCTAGCACTATCCAACCCCTTTCAAGCTCTTTAACAGAAACACAGCCTTAGTAATGCCAAAGTAACCTCACCCGACTCTGGGTTTCAACCGACAGTAACTGTTTTTTACTGCTGTTTTGTCATACACAATCTGCATAACATATCCCAAATTTTAGGGGCCTTATCTCAATATATATAATACTAAACTGTGAGCTTTGATATCCCTTCCCTAAACAGATTCTCCTCAAAATGGTTGGTGCACTGCATTCCCTGCTTCGGCTTTTATACATGCTATGTTATATTATTTGATGTGATAGCTGCAAGGCATCATTGGGAATCCTGACCGGTCATGCCCAAAGTTAATAGAGCCTTCTCTGGCTAATGCAATCTTCTGCATTGTGTAAATTTAAGACGGACATTTTTGGCAATTTCTGAGAATCGAAACGCACATTGTTGGAATTTGCTGGGTCCAGCAAATTTCTCAAAATTCTTTAATTTGCATCAAATCAATTTGCTCATATCTAAACAGTGCCATACACTGGCCAAAAACATTTTTATGAAGGTACATTGGTATATAGTTCCACCACTGCCATACACTTCACAAATATTATCCTTTACGGTATTCGAAGTGCCAAACAATTCTTAGGCAAACACAGTGCTGAAATAATTCCTACATATAGTGATGAAATAACAGCCCTGTACAAGGCATAATCTAATAACCATGTTATGCAAGAGTTTTTCTTTTAATATAAGGATTCATGGTAGTCAAAAGTCAAGATGAGGCCATCCAGCCCACCACAACAGCTGGTGCACCACCTTATCGAATCTGCGTAGAAATGGTTCCCCGAGACATGTGACTTTGGTACTAAACATTGGCATATACTCATAAATTGTGCTAAAGGACAAATCAGTATGAAGCACAGCTATAAAATAAATGTTCCAGAAAGTACAACCCTTCCTTCACACATACTTGCCGGAGCCAATTACACCTAGGACTTATACGGTGCATAAAAAATTGATGTAAAATAAATGTCGTGCGGCATAACGCAATGTTAGTTTGTGACATTACATCCTTTGGACCCTTCTACAATATTAAAGCACAGAGTTGGATGACCACCAGAAAGAAGGATCAACATCTTCTAGGCATCCGCAACCTTGCCGAAACAGAAAACGGTGACCCATGGGTGGAAAGATGAAAGTGACGACCATAAGTATGACATCATCTGAGCTATTTTTCCTAAACGACCCCCAGCATGTTCCTATCATTTTTGTCTACTAAGATAAAGATCACATACCGCAGGATTTATGAAAGGAAACGTTGACTAGGAACCTGAAGGAACATTACTATTTCTGCCGATTCTACGAGTCTTTCTCTAGAAAATCGAAATGCTGCATCCGAGCATCTAAACATTTTTCACCCATCCACCTAGTGCAGCAATATAGCAGAAAGGCTATAAATTTGTGAAAGTGCTGCAATCTAAATTGATTTTTTTCCCCCCCTCTGTTAGATCAGTACAAGATTTCTGGTACAGAGCAATAAATTACTTTCTTCTATATATGGATTTACAAAGGCAATTGCCCCTATAGACCATTTCATATTAACATGGTAATGAATGTGCCCAAGCTACACACAATAAAACAAAAGGTCTGGCGCATAGACGGAATTCCTATCTATATACAAAATACCAATTTTTTATGTATAATTACTTCTCAGTTATTAAGGAAGGGCATTGGCGTGTTAAATTTTTAAGTATTTACATTCAATAAAATATTTATGGCCATCTACTGTGAATGTAAAGCCATAAACATTGTCACAGGGTACAATATCCAATTAACATCAAGCTTGTACTTGTAATCCCTACAACAACGTTGCCCTAACGTGTCCCCCGCTCTCCCATAGACATACATGTTTAGCTTCTCAAACATTATTGTTTCAGACGGGAGATGGATTGAGAAAAAGTGGTTACTAGTCACTTCTGATGACACCTATCCTTGGGTATTAGATTATTGGGCAAGGTGAGAATTCACCTGATGGATCATCTTTTTCCCGGTTGGGCATTTGGGACCTATTGGGCCGTTACTACAGGTCGTGTCAATTTCAATTAAAATCAATGGGTTCATCAAGAATAACTCAATGTCTGAATAGTAGGGCCAGTGGTGTAACTAGAGTTGGATGCTCGTCGATGCCAGGTTTGGACTGGGCCCCCCCACCTTATCCTGAATAAATTAAATATATATATATATGTCCCTCATCCTGGCCCCATTCTGTTATATATCACTTATCCTGGGCCCCATCCTGGTATATATCCCCCATCCTGGTATGTGTCACCCATTTTGCTGCTGTTCTTTAATGTATAGAAGAAAATAAACCATTACAGTCACCAGGGGCATATATAGAAGTCAAGGGGCTCCACAGAAGAAGTATAATGCACCCCACATAGTCTTCCATAAAGTATAATGCACCCCATATAGTCCTCCATATAGTATATTGCATCCCATAGTCCTCCATATAATATACTGCATCTCACATCCTCCATATAATATACTGAACAGTTCAGTCATTCATGTAGTATAATGCACCCCCTTTGTAATTCATGAAGAGTAATGCACCCCATAGTCATTCATAAAGTATAATGCAACTCCATAGTCATCCATAGTAGTATAAATATACTATTCACTGCTCCCATAAATATAATGAATCCCATAGTAATCCATAAAGTATTATGCACTGAGCTCACTGATTTTCGATACTGGGAGCAATGTTGAATCTAGTAGGGAGGGTGAGTAAAGCATTTTTTTAAATAAATTACAGTAGGAGAAAGGTATTTTTCTGGTCCGTGTACTTAAGGGCTTGTGCAGACGACTGTCTTAGGCCTCCTTCACATGTCCTGGTGATTCCTGTACAGGAAATCCTGTACTGGTGAGATTCATGGTCTGTATCTGTGTGCCATCTGTAGGTACGTATGTGACATCTGTGTATTCATTTGCTGTCTGTGTGTCTGTGTATCACATCTGTGTGCCATCCATGTGTCTGTGTGACATGTAGCAGCACCTGGGAATAGCACTACAGTTTACTCTGATCCCAAGCGCCGGCAGCTAAAGGCAGCTCTCATCATTGTCGCCTGGTCTCCCTGAGATCAGTGTCACCAGGAGACAATCATGGGAGTTGTATTCAGCCCCGGCAGCGTACATTTTGTGTAAACTAAAGAATTAAATTAAAAAAATTGTGTGGGGTCATGGGTCATTTTCGAAACCAGCAGAGGGAAAGCCCACGGCTTTGTTGTTAATAATCTGGGAAAGGGGACAATATCACAAAAGGTTCCCAGGCTATTAATAAGAGTTCACAGCTGTTAGCTTAGCCTTTACTGGTGAATTTACAGGGGAACCCCAGAAAAAAAATGATGTGGGGTCCCCCTATAAATTCAAACCAGCAAAGGCTAAACAGACAGCTGTGGGTTGATATTAATAGCCTGGGAAGGGGTCAGAGATATTACCTCCCCCAGGCTACCAACATCAGCCCTCAGCCACCTCAGAAATGTTGCATCCTTTGCTGGCTAATTTTTTATGGGGTCCCCCGTAAATTCAACAGTTTCACCGACTAAAATAATGGAGAAGGTGTAGAACCTTTTTTTTTACCCTCCACATCCGAGAATCAGACAAAGCGTATTTGCTAATCACACTCCGACATTTTGTCAGATCGCACTCGAACCGAAAAAACGATCATCTACACGAGCCCTAACAGAAAGTGATTCTGAGCCCTGATGACATGGACAGGGTTGTCTATGAGACCAGCCATTTCATTCTTCTAGATATCAACATACCGACCGGTAAATGAATGCAGTACCCCATACTGTACCCGTCAGAGGTATAACTACCACAATATGATACCATCATTTTCTTGTAATCCTTTTTTTCTTCCGTGTAACGTCTGGTCGCGGTTGTATTTTATCCAATAGGCACCATCACGTGGATTTCGGATCTAAGAGTCATAACGTCTGAAGGTAATTCCACCAGACAATCGTCAATTAATGCACTTTTATTTACTCCACACGTGTGAAGTCTAATCTCATCAGGCGCCATAGTATTTCACAGCTACAATGATTGTATCTTGCGACACCAGCTGGGTCTTGTATGTAAACCTGTGCACGATGCGGGCGGCTATAAGTCTAATTATAACTGCGCTATTTCTAGATGTAGGCCATAACTCGTCAATCACAACAAAAACACATCGGAATACACACAAACGCATCTCCCCGCACGGACGGATGGCAACATTTGCTTCCCACCACGGCGAGACATATTGAGGGCACTGGAAAATTTAATGGAGAAAATAAAACTCTAGAAATATTAGTCATAGAGGTTCATTAAAGCTATGATTTCACAACGGCTTGCGGCAGTTTTTCACAATCTGTCCCCAATGTTCTCCTGGATCTTAGTCTGTTCTGTTAATATATCATGAGTTAAATGTAGTGTAAATTTTCAGCAAAGTAATTATCTCTGGTGTTACTTCATGGTCTGTACGTTCGAAAACCATGCACACCGGCATAGCAAAAAACAGCGAAAAGGAGATGTGCGGAATTAGGAAAAAAAGGGACTGTCTTATAGTTTCTGCATATGGTGCATTAGGCTACACTAAAACAGTCTGTACTTTCTGGTTGGGCAAAGAGGGAAAAATGGAATTTAGAGAACCAAAAATCCACTCACTCACCCCGCGGCCATGTGCTGCGCCTTCTCCACCAATGCATTTTACCTGCATAGTAAAAATACGAGTAACGCAATGATCTAGGATGAGTGTTGTGAATTTATCTTCTTTGTGGCTACTGTCGAGTCCATACAGACAGGAGGGATACACCCAACAGTGGCTGCAGTCAAGGTCATACATGAGCCATTGGGACCCATTTTAGAAAAACTTATTAGTTGCCTTTTGCATAGGAAAGCAAAGTTAGCTATACTTTCTTATACAGTGAAACAAATGCTAAAAAAAATGACGGGGGTCAATAGAATGCACTTTTGGTCTCTATCGGGTAAGTGGGTGTCTATGGCAGTGTTAACGCTGTTGTCCAGGCTTTGGGGTTCAAGTTTTAGGCACTTTATGTGACTGCAGACTTGTGCATTCTCTCAGCGCACAGTGTGCATGCTGTCAGGATTGTCCAGCATTCATGTGCAGACTAGACGTGAATTGTCTCGCTCAATACAAGCGACTTGAACTAGGACAGACACATCTAGTCTGATTGTGGCTGGAAGTATGCAAATCGAATACTTGTGGGAACATGACACCAGAGAATCCTGACAGCACGCACTGTACACTACATGTCCTGACAGCATGCACTGTAAACATCATGTCCTGACAGCACGCACTGTAAACATCAAGTCCTGATAGCACGCACTGTACAAGTCATGTCCTGACAGCACGCACTGTACACGTCATGTCCTGACAGCACACACTGTACACTACATGTCCTGACAGCACGCACTGTACACTACATGTCCTGACAGCACGCACTGTACACTACATGTCCTGACAACACGCACTGTAAACATCATGTCCTGACAGCACTCACTGTAAACGTCAAGTCCTGATAGCACGCACTGTACAAGTCATGTCCTGACAGCACGCACTGTACACGTCATGTCCTGACAGCACGCACTGTACACTACATGTCTTGGCAGCACAAAGTGTACAAGTCATGTCCTGATATAAATAATCTTTATTTTTATATAGCACTAACATATTCCGCAGCGCTTCACAGTTTGCACAGATTATCATCGCTGTCCACGTTGGGGCTCACAATCTCAATTCCCTATCAGTATGTCTTTGGAATGTGGGAGGAAACCGGAGTAACCAGAGGAAACCCACACAAACACGGAGAGAACATATAAACTCCTTGCAGATGTTGTCCTTGATGGGATTTGAACCCAGGACTCCAGCGCTGCAATGCTAACCACTGAGCCACCGTGCTGCCCTGACATTACACATGGTACATGTCACGTCCTGACAGCACACACTGCACACTACATGTCCTGACAGCATGCACTGTACATGTCACGTCCTGACAGCACGCACTGTACAAGTCATGTCCTGACAGCATGCACTGTACAAGTCATGTCCTGACAGCACGCACTGTACAAGTCATGTCCTGACAGCACGCACTGTACACATCATGTCCTGACAGCACGCACTTTACAAGTCATGTCCTGACAGCACGCACTGTACAAGTCATGTCCTGACAGCACACACTGTACACGCTGTGACTATTCACAAGTCGAGACTTGAAGCCGAACCTGGACAACCCCTTTAAAGTACACATCCTACATATGCATGCAAATTTGCTTATGGATTTATATAAAACAGAGGCGCAAAGTTATTAAAAAAAAGTATGACCGTCATCAAAATTACAAGGACCTTACAGTCTAAAAGCCTATAGATCGCCATAGAGATGGTAACAGAAGGTATAGGGATGGCATCATCCAATATAGGGCCAGACCTTCACACCGCTTGATTCTTGACATGGTGCCGTCTGTAAACTGCAGTCCAGTAATAAAATTTAGGTGATATCATTCTCCCAATGTAGCTTGAGAATACAAAAAACATTTTAATGCCCGAATGTAAAGACGTTGAAGACCAGCCTGGTATTGTAAGATGGCTTCAGAAGGAATAGCATTGGCCATATGTAACTGAAATGTGAAGAATAATGTCTAGTCTCGAATTTATCTACTGTAAGTATTCCCATCAGTGGGAATCACCCACAGGCTGATGAGACGATGGCTTATGTGCATGTACAGTAAACCTCCATTGTATTTGCAGCACATCGTGCATGCCAGCTTTGCCATCCAGATTTACTCCAGACCTCCTGGGGATATTGGCATCAATGGAAAGTGCTCATCTGTTTTATAGAAAAATTCAGGGGGTAATCCAATGAAATCACTCCATATGACTCAAATTAGTGTGGACGCAGATCAAAATGACAGTAAGAAAAGATTTTTATTATTAACATAGTAGAGGCCGTGCCGCAAGCCACAATGTACCGAGAAGAAGACAATGGGGGAATATTTATCAACACTTTCATGTAGATGTAAATAGAATAATTACCCGGGTAGAAAGGCAAAATGAGCAATTGTAAGTACACAGTGCTATATAATATGATGACTGCAATATATTAAGAGGATGAAAACTTTGATGGGAGTGTTTCTTTAAAAACACAACTGCTTTAATTTTATGTGCTTTTTTAGTCTCCGAGTCCTCATACATTCCTACAACTAAGTTTCCATGATGAGTATTTGGTGCGTTTTTGATGCTTCAGATTTTCTGCACCAACTCGCTAATTTAGGTTACTTTTTTACTGCGCTTTATTGCATTTATTTATCGCTTTTTTTCAGCTGTCTTATTTGTCTCTTATTGGTATGTCATGGTTTAAATAAAACAACTTTCTTTTGGAGACTTCCTTTTCATTTAGTTACCTAGATTTATAGTCTTGTGTGAATTATATGGATTTTTCGTGGATGTTCACAAGTAGCTTTTTAACAGCGTTTTATTCATGAAATAAGCAGAGTATTGGCACAAAAAACTCTGTACATTATGCTTTTTTGTGCGATTTAACAAATTTTGATTAATCAAAAAAGCATGAAAATCTCATGTAAACTTTCAATTGCGTTTCTACAGATCCTCACTAATCTACATGGATTAAAAATGCAGCAAAAAAAGCTGAAAGGATTGAAAAACTGCATCTTAGACCTCGTTCAGACGTCACTTATTTTCACGCATGAAACATCTTTGTCCAACCCGTAACCAAGCCGCTTCCTTTGCCTTTTTGATCACCTTAGTATTCTGTATCCACATGGTGTCCGCACCTTTTTAGAACCTTTTTCTATATACTTGTAATAAAATAAATAACTAGATCCGAATGTTCTGGCTTACTACAGAAGTTATTACTCGCACATGAATAACACTAGGGTTCATTTAAGGAAAGTAAAAATAGAAGGCTGTAATTTTTGAGTCTACATATTTTATAATGTTAATCGATTAATAATCTATCACATATATATTATTAGCACATAGAAGAAAATTGTAGGATCAATAGTCTCGTTTCCTCCGTGCTGGCCTGGAACATGAATTGTCTGGTAACTTTAATTGCTAGTTTTAGGCCTAAAGTCTGGTTGTAAAGTTTACTATAATTACACATATTGGAAATGCTAATTAGTGTTAGGGCTGTCCCACACGTCCAGATAATTCCGGTACCGGAATAAATCGGTACCGGAGTTATCCGTGTCCGTGTGCCTGGGAACTCACGGAGGCCATACGTGCGGCACACGTGTGCCGCCCGTATGGCGAGTGGGTACCACACGGAGCGTGTGGTACCCACTCTGCATGGTGCTGAAGCTGCGATTCATATCTTCCCTGCAGCAACGTTTGCTGTAGAGAAAATATGAAGAATAGTGTTTAAAATAAAGATCTATGTGTCCGCCGCCCCCCCACCCCCTGTGCGCCCCCCCGCTGGTCAGAAAATACTTACCCGCCTCCCTCGCTGCGTCCTGGTCTGGCCGCGGCTTCTCCTGCATGCGGTCACGTGGGGCCGATCATTTACAGTCATGAATATGTGGCTCCACCTCCCATAGGGGCGGAGCCGACTATTCATGATTGTAAATGATCGGCCCCACGTCACCGCATACAGTAGGAGGCGCGGCCAGACCAGGAAGGAGCGAGTAAGTATTTTCTGACCAGCGGGGGGGCGCACAGGGGGTGGGGGGGCGGCGGACACATGGATCTTTATTTTTAACACTATTCTTCATATTTTCTCTATAGCAAACGCTGCTACAGGGAAGATATGAATACCGGCTTCAGCACCATGTGGGGGGACAGCGCTTACTGTAGCGCTGTCTCCTGCACGCACACGGACCCCAGACGGAGAATGTCCGTGTGAGGTCCGTGTTTTACGCGGACCCATTGACTCTATTGGGTCCGTGTAATACGTGCGCTCCCACGAACACTGACATGTCTCCGTGTTTGGCACACGGAGACACGGTCCGCAAAAAATCAATGACATCTGCACAGATGCATTGATTTTTATGGGTCTACGTGTGTCAGTGTCTCCGGTACGTGAGGAAACTGTCACCTCACGTACCGGAGCCACTGACGTGTGAAACCGGCCTTAGGAAACAATACAATTTATTGTGTATATTAAAGAACAAGTGCGTTACAACCAAAAAATAATGACTATTCTATACGTAAAAAAAAATATGAAAAATTAAAGACGTTGTCCATCACTAAAACATTTGTCAATATTGTCCTACGGATGTGATATTATAAGCAAACAAAAAAAGAAGACATACTCACCTACTCGACCCTTGCAAATACTTCATACTGCTGCCAGTGTCGCCGGTAGGTGTCCTGGCTTTCTTTTAGGCTAAGTGCACACGTCCGGAATTGCCGCGGAAATTTCGCAACTGTGCCGCGGGTAAAACACATGCAGAATTTGCGTGCGTTTTCCCGCTAAACACTAGCGTTTTACAGGCATAATTAGTTTGCAGAATGCTTGCATTTTCCAAGCGATCTGTAGCATCGCTTGGAAAACTGATTGACAGGTTGGTCACACTTGTCAAACATAGTGTTTGACAAGTGTGACCAACTTTTTACTATTGATGCTGCCTATGCAGCATCAATAGTAAAAAGATCTAATGTTAAAAATAATTTTAAAAAAAATCGTGATATTCTCACCTTCCGGCGTCCCTTGCAGCATTCCCGCCCCTTGCGATGCTCCCGTTCCCAATAATGCCTACCGGTAATGACCCCAGATGACGTACTGGTCTCGTGAGACCGCTACGTCATCACAGGTCATTGCCGCAAAGCATTATTGGGAATGGGAGCATCGCGAGGAGCGGGAAGACTGCGGGGACAGCCGGAAGGTGAGAATATCACGATTTTTTATTTTAATTCTTTTTTTTTTACAGGTATATGGTTCCCAGGGACTGGAGGAGAGTCTCCTCTCCTCCACCCTGGGTACCAACTGCACATGATCCGCTTATTTCCCGCATGGTGTGCACAGCCACATGCGGAAAGTAAGCGGTTCAATGCATTCGTATGTGTGCAGAATCCCCGCGATTCTGCACAAAGAATGAACATGCTGCGTTTTTTTTCTGGAATGCGATTCCGCCGTGGAAAAAAACGCAACATGTGCCCAAAAATTGCGGATTGCATTTTAATAATAGGATGCTTAATGTATGTATTTTTTTTGCGGTTTTATCGCTTTTTTATAGTGAAAATAAGCGAAAAATCCTGAACGTGTGCACACAGCCTTAAGGTGAGTGGCATAAGATGACGACTTCAGCCAATTAGGGGCAGCTAATTGGCTGCATAGGTCCAACATGGCTTTATCTGGAAGAAAGAGTCAAGATACTGGACCCTGAAACCCTCAACAAAAGAGGAAGCAAGGAGATGGATGAGGGACTCTGGTGGCAGTACAGAGTAGGTCTAGTAGGTGAGGTTTTTGTTTTTTAATAGTATTTCCATGAGAACATTTTTGAAAAGTATTTTAGTGGTGGAAACCAATTTCTAAGAAACCTGTCAGCACATTTTTATATATGAATCAATGATATGTAGCTCTCTGACACCAGCAGCACTCATGAAGCTCATGCAGAAAAATGAATTTAGACAAATGCATAGTGCCTACGGTGAAACATGGTGGTGGTAGTGTCCTTATGTGGTATTACATGAGCACTGCTGGTGTTGGGGAGCTACATCTCAATGATGAGATCATGAGTTCACAGATGTACTGCTCGACATTGAAAGAGAAGATGCTGCCATCTCTCCCTGCCCTTGTTAGACATGCACTTTTCCAACATAACAGCGATCCAAAACACAGAACCGTTCCATTTGTGAAGAAGAACAGGGTGAAAGGGATTCAATGGCCAAGTGTCTTCTGATCTGAACCCAACCAAACACCTATGGGGAATTCTGAATAGACAAGTTGTTATCATTCAACATCCAACATCCAGGCTCTAAAATAGGTCATTCTTGAAGAATTGAAAAAGATAGATGTTGCAATATATTGTCAAGTTTTTCATTCCATGCCTAGAAGACTTGGTGCTGTCTTTAAAAATCATGGAGGTCATACAAAATGTTAGGTGTAGTAGATGTCTATGTGGGGTGTACTCATTTTGCATCAACTAATTTGAGTAAAACTGAAGATTTTCTCATGAAAGTTATATTTTCAACCTTACTTTCTTGTTATTGGTTTAAACAATATTATATGAATCTGGTCTTGTCAAAATTTTGGAAATTGTTTTTTTGTTCAGTGAGATATTGATTAAAATCTTACTTCTCAAAGTGGATGTGCTTATTTATGCTGATCACTGTATACATATACAGTGGCATGTAAAAGTTTGTGCACCCCTGGTCAAAATGACTGTTTTTGTGAACAGTTAAGCAAGTTAAAGATAAAATGATCTCTATAAGGGCTAAAGTTAAAGATGACATTCCCTTTGTATTTTAGGCAAAAAAAACAATGTTGTCTTTTTTTTTTTATTTTAAATATTACAAAAAGGAAAATGGACCAATGCAAAAGTTTGGACACACTTGGAGATTTGTGTGCTCGGATAACTTTGCCTTAATTAGCCTGTTAGGGTTATGGCTTGTTCATCATTAGGAAAGGCCCAGTAATGCAAATTTCTCAGCTTCATAAAAACTCAGCCTCCTCTAAACTTGTGCCGAAAAAACAGCAGCCATGGGTTCTTCCAAGCAGTTGCCAAGCACTCTGAAAATGAAAATAGTGGAGGCTCACAAAGCAGGAGAATGCTATCAAAAGATAGCAAAGCATTTTCAAGTTGCCTTTTCCTCACTTTGAAATGTAATTAAGAAATGGCAGTTACCAGTAACAGTGGAGGTCACAATAAGGTCTGGAAGACCAAGCAAAATTTTAGTGAGCGCTGCTCATAGGATTGCTAAGGAAGCGAATCTGAACCCATGCTTGAATGCAAAAGACCTTCAGAAAGATTTAGCAGACTCTGGAGTTGAGTTGTAGTACATTGTTCTACTGTTCAGAGAGAGACACCTATACAAATATTACTCTCATAAAAGAGTCATCAGAAGAAAACCTCTCCTGTGTACTCACCATATAACTCAGAGTCATAAGTATGCAAAAGAACATCTAAACAAGCCTGATGCATTTTGGAAACAAGTCTTGTGGACCAATGAGGTTAAATTAGATCTCTTTGGCCACAGTGATCAAAGGTTTGTATGGAGAAAAAAGGGCAGGAAAAAAACATCTTGCCAACAATTAAGCATGGGGGTGGATCAGTCATGCTTTGGGGTTGTGTTGCAGCCAATGGCATGGGGAACAATTCATGGGTAGAGAGGAGAATGAATTCATTGAAAATTCAACAAATTCTTGATGCAAACATAACACCCGTAAAACAAAGCTGAAGATGAAAAGGGAATGGCTTCTATACTTTTAGCAGCTCAAAAAATATCTGTCTCAACGCAAACTATCATTTTACAGAACCTCTATGGAATATCGCTATGGATGGTCATTTTTGATGTAAACACAACCTTTCGATGCCTACAGATGGGCACAGTGGGGGGTTGGTGTTTCTTGGTCGAGGTCTAATCCCAAAAGGAAACATAGATTGTACAGTCCAATTGTATTAATCCCGTGAGAGGCAATCAGCCATTTCAATTGACAGCCCATCTATCAGCGATTATTTTATGCCTATGGCTGCCTTAGCTCATTAATTAAAACATAATACAACAAGGTTATTAGCGTTAAGTAGAATTCCAAAAGAAAAGTAAATGGTGTTTAGAAATCCTCCAATTATTTCAGTGCAATTACATTGAGATTATTGTTTGTTTTATATGGTGCTTGTGATCCTTTTGTTTGAGTGGCGTTACTATTGTAATACATGCCTATTGTTAATTCTTCATGTAAACAGAAGGAGTGAGAGGTTAGGGGGCTCTTCTCATTGTCTTCATAGGATATAAATAGCAGCAATTAAGCCTGACAGCCATAGGCTGGTGCGGACCACCTCACACTTTTTATCAAGCCAGCCTGATGGAATAAAAAAACTCTGCTAAATCCTGAAGATATGAAAAAGACTGAGACTCCTTTTCATAAAATGCAATTAATTTTATAAAAATTTTGGAACTTGGATAAAATAAACAACTTTCTGTATTCAGGAAAAAATACATCGTTGAAGCTAAAAAAAACCAAACAAAAACAAGACCATTGTTTCTTGGTGGTGCCATCATGAGACAATAGAGAATAAAAACCGATATATCATATACTTGATAAAGGCCAATATGGCCGAAACGTTGTATATATCTATGGCAGAATAAAGACTTCTTTTTGATACCACTTTTTTCACCTGGAACGGATGCTGCTTCTTTTTCTACAACTCTGTCTATCAAGTCCTTGAGGAACCAGGGTCTTCACACTTTAACCCTTGTACAGGTATCAATACTTACACAGGGCCCCCTGGATTGGTTCCACAGAGTGGTTGCTGGTCGGTGGAGAGGGATGGCAGAAATGGGTCACAGAGGTGGGTCATAACCACAGACATCAAAAACCAAAGTCAGAATCATCATGCAAAGGCAAAGATCAAAACAATCCGAGGTCAGCCACTGAACAACACAGATGATCAGGGAGGAGAGATACAGGGACATGAACAGGGTCAGGTATAACTTATAACTGGATCAAAGCAATCCGAGGTCAGCCACTGAATAACACAGAGGATCAGGGAGGAGAGACTGGCAACTAGAAGCAGGGAGCTTGGGGTTATAATATATTTCTGTGGGGATGGTAAGGAAAGGGTTGTGTTATACTGTAGTCTAACCAAAAAGCTGAAAAGCTCTAGTTTAAAAGCAAATAATGAATCCTCCACTGCATGCTAAGGAGCGTCATGATTGCAGATAGACATATCAACCCAACTCCCACAATTCACCACAACTGCTCTTTCACCAATCATTGATTTAATGAGTTTTATCTTCCATTCACAAAAGAAAATGACAAATTTAGCAGATTGAATAAGCCAACGTATGGAAACGATGGAGACACCACAAATCAATTTGCAAATTGGGAAGATTGATTCGTTCACTTCATGTCTTGGCTCAAGGAATTGTCGGAACATGGACCAACAAATATAGAAGACGTCATGGTAAAGAGAAGCAGAGGCGGGACGCAAATACGTGGCATCATTGGAAAGCTAGTTTGTAATTTTCGACCAGTAATGGACCAATGTTACGTTTTTACAGCAGAATGATCCATTCGTTAGGCTATAGTGTATTCCAAGACTACAATGTAGCATGAGGGATAGATCATTTAAATTATGTAAATCTACCGCTATCTGAGAAGACTCCATTAGGACACAAAACATATTCCACCAATAGGTTCAATATTTCATCTATGAAGCCATTTCTAAGAATATACCGTGACGGGTAGAACAATTTAAGAAAATGGCGCTTAAAATGTGCGTAATCATAATGTATTCTCAATTTTTTATGACCATTTAATATTGTGGATGCCTTTTTATTAAGTAATTACTACTTTTAGTCTAATAATTAATTACGTAGATGTGTGTATTACCCGTAGAGTATGTTCACACAGAGGGTTTTTTTTCAGGGATTTTTGGAGCTTTAAATGGCTGAAAAAGAGCTCAAAAACAATTGGAAGACTCACTCTTTCTATTCATTTTTATTGAAAAACGACTTTCTTGTTTGTTCCGGCTATTGAGCTTCTCTTAGCTGCTTAAAATTTCCAAAATGCTTTCCACTGTGAAGTTACTCCATACTTTAAAATAGTAGTCAATAAAAAGGTTGCAAAACACATGGGAGTTTTTTGGAGTATTTTATAAGCATTTCTAAGGAGTTTTAGCCTAAAAATGCTAGTGTCTTATTAATTGCTTAATGTATTTAAAAAAAAAATTGAGAAAATCTAAAATAAATAAAATTCTTAAAAAAATGAAAAAGGTCAAAAAAAATACCAAAATAACACAAAAAAATCAAGCATTTGTTAAAGTTCTGTCTGCTCACAAAACTCAGTTCTTGACAGCCTATAAAAAAACACTTGTGAACATACCCTTCCAGAGAAACTGATGTTGAGTTTTGGGCCACGAAAAGGGCCAACATATTATGTATTTGCAGTTTAAACTACAGAGCTTTTTCAATTTGTTTTTGGTGGAAACCACTTCAGGAAATGCATATTCTTTGGGGAGTATTTTGGAGGAGTTTTGAAGAGTTTTTGAACCGTTATAGGGGAGTTTTTTTTCCTGAAGTGTTTTTTTTTGTTCAGCATTTTGATTGGACACTGCCTAGGTTATAGCAGAATCCATCAGGTGTATCACGGGTTTCTTCTCCGGTATCACACAATCAACAGAGCAAGAGAATAGTGAACAATTCCAAGACCTTTATTTAGGCAAAACATGAAAGGTCCATATATACGATCCATCACACAAAGGATTATATATTCCAGAACACGAACGCAGATCAGTTACAGAATAAAAGTCCAACAATCCAGCACAGAGGATAACAGTCCATATTCCCTTCTTCCTCTCTCTCTGACGAGCTGTCTTCACATCATGGGTTCCACACAGGATCTGAATTCCCCCCAGCTCCTGTCCTCTCCTTATGTCCAGGAGTAGTCAGACAGGTTGGGGCAGTTTTCAGGCCTCCCACACCTGACAAAGGTGCCTGGTGGATTAAGGCACTACAGGGGGTCATTGTTTCAACAAGCTAGTTCAATATGTCATTAGCATATTAGCAAACAGGTTTATTCACTGACCCTGTGGAGAGATAACAGCACAGGAATGTGGAGGTTGATAGCAGATGGCAAATAACAGCCATTCATCAATTGGCAAATAACTCATACTAAAAGAGAGCACCAGGATAATAAGTAAAATATAAATATACACAAAATGATACCCACATATCACACCATCACAACCTGTCCCCCCTCAAAGTCAGTGAGCATGCCATTAGGTCTACACAGACCTCTGGCCTGCTCACTTTAGTCCACATTGCTCAATAGTTTATAGTTCCTTGTACAGTGGCAGGGGTTGCAATAATCATGAGCACTTGTCCATAAATTGCACGGTCCTGGCTTTATGGTCATACCAGGCTTTTTGACTGAACTGGGCCGTTCGCTGATGTTCATTAGCCAAGGTAGCTAGCTGGGCGAGACAGTATCTGAACTCTAGAACGTAGGGAATGATGGGCGTTACGGTATCTGCGATATCTCCCTCCAATTGTTCTTTCAGAATGAGAGGCTCACGGACCTTCTGCTCCCACAAAATTACTTTGCAACTCCCCAATGTCATTTCCAAGGAGGATATCTGCAGGAAGTCCTCCCATAACTCCAATCCAACACAGTTTTTCTCCAAAACCAAAATCCAAATGTACCAAAGCTCGCTGTATATATTTGCGGACACCCCCCACCAGGACAATGGGAATTCCCGGGCCCTGGTGAATTGCCTCGGGTCAAACCACACGGGGGTCAGTGATAGTCAGGAATGCCCCTGTGTCTCTAAATCCCGACACTTAGTATCCATCAATTAAGACATCCTGCAGGTGGCAATGCCGTCGCTGTGTATTTCTGATGGACAAAGGCCGGAGTCTGTACACTCCAGGAGGGGTATATATGGTGCCGTGGTCAGTGGTCCACTCTGGTGGGGGTGGTGGTAGCTCTTCCTCAGGCGGGATGGAGTGCACAAGATGCACTGGACGAGGTGGGGCTGCGTGGGGCTCCCTCCGAATCCTTGAGGGACGGCCAGACTGCAAATGTCCAGGTTGCCCACACCCATAACATCTCCTCTCTGTGATTCCCCTCAGGTCGTGGTCGGAACTGTTGGGGCCCAGGATTGTGAGCTGTGATTGTCATCGGCCTGCGGCTGGGTGGAGGGGCAGATATAATCGGAGGGGGATGGGGCGCAGGAGAAGGCCGTGGTTCATTGTCCAGAAGCCTTCTCCATTGCGGTCGGATAGTAAGGGCTTCATCGGCCAGGGCTGCAGCTCTATCCACGGTGCACGGTGTGCGCTCCCGGACCCATTCCCGTACCTCTGCGGGGCACTTGGCAAGAAATTATTCTATAAGGAACGCCTGTATAACATCTTCCACAGTAAAGGCGTTTCCTGCTTCCAGCCATCTCCGACATGCCTGGGACATCTTATGTGCATACATCCTAAACGATCCCCCAGAAGTGCATGGGAGGTCTCGGAACTTGGCCCTATATGAGTCTGGGGTGATAGCATGGTAATCCAGGATAGTCTGCTTTACAATGTTATAATCCCGATTCCGCTGTGAGTCAATGGTTCGGTAAGCCTCCGCCAGGCTACCGTTCAGGAGTCCCACTAACAAATGCATCCAGCCAGAGTGGGGCACCTCCATCACAGCACACTGCTGCTCAAAGTCCTTGAAGAACCCCTCCACATCTCCGGAAGCCTCATCAAATGGCTTGAAGTCTGTCCGGGTGATCCGTAGAGGCTGTCGGATCGTTGGGTTTACACTCCACATTGCGTTACTCCCTCTTTCAAGCTCCATGGCTTCTTGTCTCCGCTGTGCCCTGCGGGCAGCCTCCTCCTTGTACTCCTGAGAGACGCCTGGGCCCAGAACCGCCATCTCTTCTTCGTACCACACCTCCCACTGGATTTTTGGGGTGGGGGTCCTCGTCTCCAGTGCTCGTCTTTCAGACATATGGGAGTAGGTGGTCGGGCTGGCACCCACCAGTAGATCAATTAAGGCCTCTTTAGTCAGTCCATGGTAGTTCAGGCCCAGGTCTCTGGCTCTCTCCTGTAAACTGGATACAGTCCAATTTCTGTACTCACTCTGTGTGTGGTTCTCCATTAGGTTATGCTCTGTTGATCCCGCTGCTTGCCACCAGTTGTCATGGGTTCCTTCTCCGGTATCACACAATCAACAGAGCAAGAGAATAGTGAACAATTCCAAGACCTTTATTTAGGCAAAACATGAAGGGTCCATATATACGATCCATCACACAAAGGATTAAATATTCCAGAACACGAATGCAGATCAGTTACAGAATAAAAGTCCAACAATCCAGCACAGAGGATAACAGTCCATATTCCCTTCTTTCTCTCTCTGACCTGCTGTCTTCACATCATAGGTTCCACACAGGATCTGAATTCCCCCCAGCTCCTGTCCTCTCCTTATGTCCAGGAGTAGTCAGACAGGTTGGGGCAGTTTTCAGGCCTCCCACACCTGACAAAGGTGCCTGGTGGATTAAGGCACTACAGGGGGTCATTGTTTCAACAAGCTAGTTCAATATGTCATTAGCATATTAGCAAACAGGTTTATTCACTGACCCTGTGGAGAGATAACAGTACAGGAATGTGGGGGCTGATATCAGATGGCAAATAACAGCCATTCATCAATTGGCAAATAACTCATACTACAAGAGAGCACCAGGATAATAAGTAAAATATAAATATACACAAAATGATACCTACATAACATATCACACCATCACAAGGTGCTTCAAAGAAGTGGCATGCACTTTTGTTCCCCACCGTTTCTTTTTCAAAACCTGAAGCCCAAAAAAAACAATGAAAACATTGAACTTATGACCAGCAAGGTGATTTTTTTCAGGCACTTTTTTTTAAGTCGATCCATGCCAAAACACTCCTCAGTACGCTAAGATTCAAAACATGCCCATATAAAATAGAGAGCTTTAGCAGTAGGGAGTAAAAAAAGCTTGTAAATTACCGAACATTAGTCTGGGAATCACCAATTGCAAAATTGGGCAAAATTGGGTGCATGAAGAGATGCGGAGAGATTAGTGTCCCACAGCCTAGTCACAGGATCCTTTTAAAGACAACTCCTCAGGAGCAGCATTATTGCAGTCTTGTATGTTTTACCCTGAAAAACTCTGTAGAATTTTGGTGGAAACATACTTTCAAAAGCCTTCCGAAGACTATATGTCTCGGATGACAAGTCCAAGGAAGGTCCCCAACTGCTTTTCCCTGCCTGGCTTCCCTAGACTAACAGATCCCTACTTATACACAACCATAAAGAGCGGGGTAGGGAGTAGGAAGTGGGGCAGGGAGCAGGAAGTGGGGCAGGGAGCAGGAAGTAGGGCAGGGAGAAGCCACTGGCGACCAGTCTTGGGCTAGTCCTCCAAGATGCATAGTCTTTGTATAACTTTTCAACTCATGTCACTAAGGTTCTGTAGTCCGTGCAGAACTACAAGACTAATTTTACTGTTAAAGGGCTCATCTCTTATTATCTTACACAACGTATACTCATACGCCCTATTAGAGCACTCATATATTGGACAGTCAATGTATAACAGCACATTTCCATATAGTGCCCAGTGCAGGAGAAAACAATACAGTGATACAACTTTCTACAACTAGTTAGGATCTATGGGCTCTATGTGATGAGATCACATAACACAATTAAAATTAATTTGTCTCCAGATTTTTGCCACCTAGTCTGAGAGTAGCAAAATGTAGAGACAGAGACCCTGATTCCTGTGATGTGTCACTTACTGTGCTGCTTGCTGCAGGTTTTGATTAAATCACCGGAGGTTATCACTAGAGGATTAGTAAACCTGCTGCCATATAGTCCTCCATATTCATGAGCTCAGTATAAATACACCCCAACCATTGATTGGCAGCTTTCTGACTATACACAATGCATATGTGACATCTCTCAGAGGCTACAGGCTCAAAAAGGCCATCTTAGGGTGCGTGTCCACGGTCAGGATGTCCGGCGGTATCGTCGGAGCGGCAAACCCGCTCGGCGCTAAGCCCCGCCCCCTTCTGGGACGCGATGATGCCAGATGTGTTCATCGCACCCCACGCATAGGGCCCTGTGTTATTCCTTGCGGCGGAGCAGCGTCGCTGCAAGGAACACGGACATGCTGCGATCTTAAAAGACGCGCAGCATGTCCGGAGTCGCAGGGCCGACGGATGCGTGTTTCCACGCATAGAGGACACGGGATTTCATTAAATCCCCTCCACTATGCTGGAACATCTGGACGCTGCGTGTTTGACGCTGCGGCCCCACGCAGCGTCAAACACGCAGCGTTTCCTGAACGTGGACACGCACCCTTAGACAGACTTGGCACAAGCCACTCAGTCTGACAGATTCCAGAGGAACCCAGACATTCACCCTTTAACCCTTATACAGGGATCTGGCCTTACAACAGGGTCCACTGGATTGCTTCCATGGAAGGGCTGCAGTTCGGAGGAACTAAACAGAAGCAGGAAGGGTCACCAAACAGGAGCAAAGCCAAGAGGCATCAGGGACAAAATCTTAAAGCAACTGTGTAGTGAAATGTCAAGCTGAGGTCAAAGAATGGGAATAATCAGAACAAAAGACAGGAGCATTGCACAGAGCTGTATACCAGGATTGCAGAACTACTGACTGGCAGTGGAAGTCAGAGATTCAGGAGTAGTGTTGAGCATTCCGATGCTGCAAGTATCGGGTATCGGCCGATACTTGCTGTATCGGAATTCCGATACCGGGATTCCGATACTCTTGTGGTATCGGATATCGGGTATCGCAACAACATTAATGTTAAAATGTGTAAAAGAGAGAATTAAAATAAAAAATATCGCTATACTCACCTGTCCGACGCAGCCGGGACTTCAGCGAGTGAACCGGCAGCGTTGTTTGTTTAAAATTCGCGCTATTACTTGGTTACGTGAATTCCCGGCTTGTGATTGGTCAGGTCGGCCATGTTGCCGGGACGCGGACCAATCACAGCAAGCCGTGACGAAATTACGTCACGGCTTGCTGTGATTGGTCCGCGTCCCGGCAATATGGCCGCCCTGACCAATCACAAGCCGTGACGTCACGGGAGGCTGGACACGCGCCCATTTTAAAATGAGCGCGTCCAGCCTCCCGGCTTGTGATTGGTTGACCGCGGCGCAACCAATCACAAGCCGTGACGTCACGGGAGGCTGGACACGCGCCCATTTTAAAATAAGCGCGTGTCCAGCCTCCCGTGACGTCACGGCTTGTGATTGGTCAGGGCGGCCATATTGCCGGGACGCGGACCAATCACAGCAAGCCGTGACGTAATTTCGTCACGGCTTGCTGTGATTGGTCCGCGTCCCGGCAACATGGCCGACCTGACCAATCACAAGCCGGGAATTCACGTAACCAAGTAATAGCGCGAATTTTAAACAAACAACGCTGCCGGTTCCCTCGCTGAGGTCCCGGCTGCGTCGGACAGGTGAGTATAGCGATATTTTTTATTTTAATTCTTTCTTTTACACATTTATATGGTTCCCAGGGCCTGAAGGAGAGTTTCCTCTCCTTCAGACCCTGGGAACCATCAGGAATACCGTCCGATACCTGAGTCCCATTGACTTGTATTGGTATCGGGTATCGGTATCGGATTGGATCCGATACTTTGCCGGTATCGGCCGATACTTTCCGATACCGATACTTTCAAGTATCGGACGGTATCGCTCAACACTATTCAGGAGTTTAACGGGAACCTGTCACCATTTTTGCAATGTGCCAACTAAAACTATCATCTTAGTCAGCCTCTTGTGTCATCCCCGTAACCAGGTGAAATCACGCGTGTGAGTAGAGAAATCAACGGCTCGCGCAATCCTCACTTATGTTTTCAGCTCTGCCCGCAGTAGGGCAGAGCATAGTGCCCAGGTGCGCGCCAGTGATTCCTCTGCGCAAGTGCGAGATTTCGCCCAGCTGTGTGGATGACGCAGAAAGCATCATCCACATCGATCAAAGCAGGAGGACGGCGAGCTGCAGCCTGGAGGAGGGATGAAGAGCCCAGAAAGAACATCTATCAGATCGACAGAATTAACACACGGAACAGGAGGACTCCAAAAGGTTTTTTTGGGGTGTACAGGGGTATTCAGGGGGTTATATAAGGATTTCTGGAATGCAGCACAGGCACTGATTAAGATGATAGCTTTAGTTAACACATGACAAAACTGGTGGCATTTTCCCTTTAAATAGCTACCTGCCCCATGCAGGACTCTCAGGAAGGAGAGATCAAAACCTGACCAAAATTAACCAAATAGTTCCCAGATGAAACAGCACCAAAAGTTCCAGGGAAAAATAGGACTGTCGCTTCCAAGCAATAATGGCGTACCACTGCCGAGCGGCCAAAGCGTAGACAGAGGAGAAACGAATCGGCACAAATGTTACAGTACAAAGAAAGCAGCCAATCAGTGGAGTGGGCGGGATTATACAGAGCTCAGCATTCAGAGCTCTGCGAGATCTGAAGCAGATAAAACTGTGATTTTTATCAAAACTACAGCAAGCAGCTCAGTAAGTGAAACATCCCTGGAATCGGGGCTTCTGCTGCTATCAGATGGAGTTGCAAAAACGTGCTGACAGATTCCCTTGAACACATTTTTTGGAGTTAAAACCTATAGAGCAGTTTAGTATTTCAACTATGTACTATATTACTGTAGTAGACAAAGATGGCTAGTAATGGAAAGACCTATTCACTGGTAATATTTTGGAGGTTTATCCTCATGAGTCTTGCTGTACCTTATTGCAACCCACATCCAAACCTTTTTAAGATCCAATCTATAAATCAGTTCCAAAAAATTCTTAATTTATACACATAAGGTCCCATGTCGATAAGTGCTACAATGCCACAAACTACAGAGGACTGGTCCTAGTCTGCGAGCCTTTATCCTCGTCCGCATCAGTCCAAGACAGATCAAAGGCACTTAATGAATTTTCGCTTATAACGATGGAGCCTTCCACTGCAGTTCAGCTATTATCGGACCAGACCTGATTATGTTTTCCTTCTTTGCTAAAAGGTTGCGATGAGATAACTTCCCTTTAGATGATGGTCTTCGTTCTTCAATTACCTGCAGTGGCAGTTTGTTACAGACCAATGACTGCGTGCAGATCATATTAGGAGTGGATTCCACACATGATGCCTCGCCGTCTAGGTGGATTTGATCACAATTATCATCACTACCAGACCCGTTTTCTTGCCATCTTACTGGCACCGCAACAACGTTCTTACTGATTAATTGACTTGAGTGTTTTCACCGGGCAACGTCTATTCAGGTCAAGCACTAACTGGTGAGTACATTGACATGATGTCCGCTAGAACATAGGTAGAGGACAATGTGAAGAAGAAGGCCGAGCCAGAGACAGCTAGGACACTAGAGCCTGTGTGTGATAGGCGGGAACTGTGAGGAATGGGCTGCAATAATGTGTAAGTTCAAATACTGAAGCATTACATTAAAGGGGTTTTCTGACCTTGGGGTACAAGTCTTCAGCCACTCTATGTGACCTCAGACTTGTCAATCCTCACATCGCTCTGATGTGCCGTAGCCGGGAGCAGCGTTCGCGTGACCGCAAGTATGTGATTTGCAAGTCAAGTGCCGACTAGCATGGAACCAGCAAGTATCTCCAAGCAGGGCTCCCTCAAACCTCATCCCACCAGGCAAGCAGCTGTTATGATTGAGCCTACACACTTACACTGGTAACGCACAAACCAGGAGAGACGCTACATGCACTCAACAGGGCCCTGTTCAGACTGGGAAAGTCCCTAATCTGACACTGATTTATCCCTGCCTGGCCTCTGAGGTTAGCAGTGGCACCCTAAGATTACAAAATGGCAGCCCCACTCAACGTCAATTGACCCTGAATGTCCTTAACTGCACCCTCACTATAGACAATGTGCAACACCAAAGCAATAATAACTACAGAAAGAAATACACATAAATCAGAGGATGAGGCACAGGTCTATGAACGTTCAAAGGAAAGATGGAGGAAAACGAGCAGAACCAAAAAACAAATGGAAGACGTTAAAACCTCCCAGACCCTAAACATAAAAGAAATGAAAGGATGCTGGGGAGGAAGACACTCAAACAGACAGTAGGAAAGCAACTGAGATTACTAAAATAAAATATTCTCTAGCCAAGGAGCTGGAACTCCAAACATCATCAACCTTGAAGTATAGCCAGCAAAGAAGGCAGGCACAATGTGAGTATACATAGCCACTCCCAAGATGTGATAGGACAGAACCAGAGAATTGAGAGACCTGAACAGAAGCACACCAAGGTAAGAAAAGAAAAGACACAAGAACCATCAGTAGTTGGACAGAGACCAAACAGGCTATGGCTCAGCAGAAAAGGAAACCTACCACGAAGCAAGAGGTTAACAGAGCAAGTCCCGAAACCAAGGCATGACAGCAGCCTTCAACCATCACATCCAAATGAAGGTGGAAATATATGTCGCTTGCTTGATTGCTTCCATAACTCTTATAGAAGTGAACACAGAGGGCTACATACAGTACATGTGTGGCCACCTCTCCATTCATTCTTTGCCTGAATGTGACTGTCAATCACTGCCTCAGAGGGCTTGATTCTCTTGGTTCTGGAGATAGGTGCAGATCCCAGAGATTTCATCAGGGTCTAAAGACAATTATGGCATGTCCTCTAGAAATGTAATTCTTGTATAAGGTGGAAATGACCCTTCAAGGGTCTACGGTTCCTAATTTTCATGTATGTATCAATGTTCTTCGATGTTCTGGTTATATTGGAAATAGTAGATTAGAAATGTCCCTGTATACAGCATGGCTGTTTTATAGCTCAAATTTTCGTATGTAACTATTCTCGTTTTTCATGTTATTGATCAGAATGTATTGATCTGATTTTTTCCTATGGAGAACGTCTTCTCATTGACACTTTGTTACATTCAAGAGTAATTAGAAATGTGCTGCAACCATATTCATGTAGTTGGAGCTCAGGATTAACGGTGCATCGAGCGCCCCACCAAACTTGATTTTCTATATTAGACTTGACCTTAGAGAAGTAATATTTCTCTATCGGTGGTCAATAGGCATTGCTGTTATTTGGAGCTAATCACATTTTCTAGTACTGGAGTGACCGGAAATTTGTGGAAATAGCAGGTTCAATGTTGTATGTGCCACAAATGATTATTATTCATCACTGTTTGCCTAATCTATGGATCTATAATAGACAAGAATGGACTTGAATGTGCATTCATATTCTAGAGGGGTTGTGCAAATGCATACAATAATTATGGTAGATGATTGCCTGACTAGGGATTGTAGTTGTGCTGGCCTTCAAACGTGCCCTTTCCATACTCCCAACATTACAAAGGCACTGAGTGGTGTTGGAAATGTAAAGGCCACAGCAGACTCTTTGGTTAATATGTAAGCAAACCAAATATCACTTTGTGTAGCATAGCTCAGCAGAAAAGAGCATCAGTACCATACGGACAGTTTAGGCTGTCAAGTACCGTCCACCGAGGAGGTCTTGGATGTCCCTTTTATCAAAATATCCACATCTCCCCGGTTTTGGAGATGGACAAAACTGTGCAAGGCACTGCCTCCTGGTTCAATTTAGAACTTGATGTCTTAACCCCCCCATGGGAGCAACACCCGCCATTACCATAGCACGTAGTTGAAGAAGGGTGACCATGCTTCCAATGGACCCCCAACCACCTCAGTGCATGACATCCATGGCCTAGTGTTTGAACACTAATGCAAGATATTATCAAGACCACAAATTTTTGCTCAAAATTTGTTTGAAGATTAGAAGGCCAAGCTGCTTATGATTTGGGCTTCAGATAAGTATAGCTGGCACCACATCCAAGTTGTATAAAACTAGTCCCTCCTCCTTTATATAAGAGAACAGTGTTATACTCAATGAGACAGATAGGAGACACTGGGACTGCTGAATATATCACATAGCAGATACTGAGACTGCTGTATATCCATCACATAGGATACACTGAGACTGCTGTATAATCAAATAGGAGATTCTGAGACTGCTGTATATTCATCATAGGATACACTGAGACTGTTGTATATACATCACATAGGATACACTGAGACTGCTGTATAATCAAATAGGATATTCTGAGACTGCTGTACATACATCACATAAGATACCCCGACCAGTGCAACAGTGACTGTCCAAAGACCCTTCTCCCCACCAAAACTTGACCCTAAACCTGCCCATGCCATCTAAACCCATGCTATGGCTGGGCTTGCATTATGCTGAGACCTTTGTCAACCTGGACCTGCTCCAGTGATATTTTCTTCTGTCTGCTTCTGCTAGATTCATTCTGCCGCGCTGTTGATGAAAGAGATGTTACGGCCAATGGCTCTGGTCGGCCAAGGCCCTTTCCAGCCACCAAATATGTGATTTGCATACATGCGGTCACCTGTGAACTACATGGCTGCAGCCTCGCTCAATGCAAGTGTATTGAGTGAGGGCGGGCATGTCTAGTCAGAATGTTGCTGGAAGTATGCAAATCACATGATTGCCCACACCCAGCACTGGTAAATCCTCACAGTGTGCAGTAGGTCCGATGTGAGGACTCACAAGTCTGCAGTCACATAGCAACTGCAGATTTGTAGCTTAAGGCCGGACAACCACTTTAAGCATGGGTGTGTATTTTATGGCCAAGATGTCTTTAAAGATGAGTGTACTAGGTCATCACATACTTAAGCATTGCACAGTGAGGCAGTATTACACCACACTGCACAGTGAGGCGGCATTGCACCACATTGCACGGTGAGGCGGCATTACACCACATTGCACAGTGAGGCGGCATTGCACCACATTGCACGTTGAGGCGGCATTAGACCACATTGCACAGTGAGGCAGCATTACACCATATTGCACAGTGAGGCGGCATTACTCCACATTGCACGGTGAGGCGGCATTACACCACATTGCACAGTGAGGCGGCATTACACCACATTGCACAGTGAGACAGCATTACACCACATTAGACGGTGAGGCGGCATTACACCACATTGGACCGTGAGGCGGCTTTACACCACATTGCACGGTGAGGCAGCATTACACCACATTGCACAGTGAGACGGCATTACACCACAATGCACAGTGAGGCGGCATTACACCACATTGCACGGTGAGGCAGCACTAAACCACATTGCACGGTGAGGCAGCATTACGCCAGTGCCAGCAATTGTGAATGAACAGTCATTATGGATGACTAGATTGTGGCCCGATTCTAACGCATCGGGTATTCTAGAATATGCATGTCCCCGTAGTATATGGACAATGATGATTCCAGAATTTGCGGCAGACTGTGCCCGTCGCTGATTGGTCGAGGCAACCTTTATGACATCATCGTCGCCATGGCAACCATTATGACATCTACGTCGATACTGTGCCCGTCGCTGATTGGTCGAGGCCCAGGCGGCCTTGACCAATCAGAGACGCGGGATTTCCAGGACAGACAGAAAAACCCTTAGACAATTATATATATAGATATTTTTCTTTAACAAAGCAACAATCTTATCTCCACCCTTGACATACTCCAAGACTCTCCAGTATGTTAACAGTAGTTTTTCCTGGCATTTTTGATGTTAGTCTACGGATTTCTGAAAATGCTCCTTCTAATATATAATGATTATCACTTGGAAACTGCTGCATCCAGAGAGCCAGCTTCTTCTAATAAATTCTGCTGCATTCAATTAGCTAACTGAATGCAGCAGTATTTCTAGAGCGCAGTGTGTGACAGTATGCAGCGAGGATTGGTTTTAGGGACTAGTAGCGATGAGTTCCCTAAATCTGCAGTTGTATTAGTGCCTTAAGCTGCCATCTTGGTTGATTTACCTGGATATATGAAATCTTCTATTACAGGTTGTATACACTGTACAGCAAAGGAGTATTGCAATATTAGAAGGTCATAGCGGTAACTTGAACCTTCCGTGCTCCAAATACAGCAGTACTGATATATAAAGTAATAGTGGGCTCCTCATATGGGTCATAAGAACATTTGGGCCCCAAATGCAACCCCTAAGGCTACTTTCACACTAGCGTTTTTTTGCATACGTCGCAATGCGTTGTTTTGGCGAAAAAACGCGTCCTGCAAAGTTGTCTGCAGGATGCGCTTTTTCCCCATAGATTTACATTGGCGACGCATTGCGACGTATGCACACACGTTGCAACCGTCGTGCGACGGTTGCGTCGTGTTTTGGCGGACCGCCGGCAGCAAAAAACGTTACATGTAACGTTTTTTTGTGACGACGGTCCGCCATTTCCGACCGCGCATGCGCAGCCGGAACTCCGCCCCCACCTCCCCGCACCTCACAATGGGGCAGCGGATGCGTGGAAAAACAGCATCCGCTGCCCCCGTTGTGCGGCGTATACAATGCTAGCGTCGGTACGTCGGCCCGACGCACTGCGACGGGCCGAGTACGACGCTAGTGTGAAAGTAGCCTTACTCTTCATCGTCGATCTTCACGTCAATGAGCAGGGTGCTATTCTGCAGCTACGACACTAACATCGCCCAGAATATGCACCGACAGTCATAGTAAATGTGTTAATAAATCACACCGCAGCTTTCAATTTGAATTCTGTTCTTGAAAAATGTAAGCTATGCTGTGATTGGTCACAGTGAGCAATAAATATTTTTTTTCTTTTAGTGTTTACAGAAATCTGTTCCAGAATTTCTGATTTATTTACAATAGCAGTGATACAGTAGATGAGACAGATAGGAGGCACTGAGACTGCTGTATATATCACATAGCAGACCCCGAGACTTCTGTATATACATCACATAGGATACACCAACTCTGCTGTATACACCACAAAGGATACTCTGACTGTTGCATGCATCACATAGAATACACTGTGACTAGTGTATACTGCAAATAGGATACAGTGAGAATACTGTATACTGCACATAGCATATACTGAGACTGCAGTAAACATCACCGGAGATACAGCTGAGACTGCTGTAAATACATCACATAGGATACACTGAGACTGCTGTATACATCACATAGGAGACACCGACTCTGCTGTATACATTACATAGGATACACTCTTACCGCTATATAATCACATAGGATACACTGAAACTGCGGTGTACATCACATAAGATACACTGAGACTGCTGTATATATCATATAAGATACCCTGACTACTGCATACATAACATAGGAGACACTGAGACTGTTGTACATACAAAACATATAAGACACTGAGACTCTGCTGTATGCATCACATAGTATGCACTGACTGCTGTATACATCACATTGGATACACTGACTGTTGCATGCATCACATAGAATACACTGTGACTAATGTATACTGCAAATAGGATACAGTGAGAATACTGTATACTGCACATAGGATATACTGACACTGCAGTAAACATCACAGGAGATACAGCTGAGACTGCTGTAAATACATCACATAGGATACACTGAGACTGCTGTATACATCACATAGGAGACACCGACTCTGCTGTATACATCACATAGGATACACTCTTACTACTATATAATCACATAGGATACACTGAGACTGTGGTGTACATCACATAAGATACACTGAGATTGCTGTATATATCATATAAGATACCCTGACTTCTGCATACATAACATAGGAGACACTGAGACTGTTGTACATACAAAACATAGGAGACACTGAGACTCTGCTGTATGCATCACATAGGATGCACTGACTGCTGCATACATCACATTGGATACACTGACTGTTGAATGCATCACATAGAATACAGTGTGACTACTGTATACTGCACATAGCATATGCTGAGACTGCTGTACATATCAGAGGTTACACAGACTGTATACATTACATAGGAGAGTATGTATGTTCTCCCCGTGTTTGTGTGGGTTACTCTGGGTTCTCCAGTTTCCTCTCACACTCCAAAGACCTACTGATAGGGAATCTAGATTGCGAGTACAAAGTATACACAAAAAACTACATTAATCTATAGTAATAATGACCCATACTGCACTGTACATGCACAAAACTATTTTGCTTTAAATGAGGAACGCAGTATATATATATATATATATATATATATATATATATATATATATATATATATATATATATATATAGGTTTGCATTTGTTGAAATTAACAAACTTAGCAACACTGACCTTCCCCCACTATAGCACTGCACTGGTCTTTATTGATAGGCTGCAGTGGTGACATCACAACTACATGCGTGTGACCACTGCAGTCAATCACGGATCTCCGCATTGATGCCTCTACACAGGGCATGAGCCCTTGAGGCCAGCGATTGGCTGCAGCAGTGTTGAGTGCTGTGTAGTTGTGACATCACCACTGCAGCTTATCAGCAAAAAGCATGCCTAAGCCAGGAGAGACAATATTACTGAAAAATGAGTGTCAGTCTTAAAACTTTTGACCTAGACTGTATATATTTATAGATATTTTTTCGTTTTATTTACTATCCTTGCAATTACTGGCTAATATTTGTGATATTTCATGGGACACACATAGCCGGGGATATGTGTGTATCACAGCGCAGGGCCAGACCTTGGCAGCTATTGTGCAGACGCCGATGTTAGAGGGGACTGAAATAACGATCATTTCATCATTTCCCAAGATGTCCTCCACTAACTGCAGCCATTGCACCAATTTACCTCTTGCAATTAAGGTAAATTAATTACCAGGGTCTTAAAGGGAGAGAAATAATGGTGAAAGAGGAGGGGCATTTTCTTTTTTTTTTCAGTTCCATCACAAAATTCCCCAATCCTTCTTTTTTTTGCTTCCTCTCCGCTGCTTCCCTTTCAGCCTTGATCCAATGTCCAATATGTGGATCCCTGTCCTCCCTCCTGTGTGAAATGCTAATCAGACAGCAGGACGGGTTTGTGCTGCCAGGATTCCACCCAAAGCTGCCGACATGAGCGTCCCTGGTGAATCGTCCGCACGGAATGAAGTGGCAGTCTAAATATTATCAGATTAATGAAGTATTATTAAAGCAGTGAGATACAATATTATGACTAAGTGGTACGTGTGTTTTTCACTTCCAAGGAAGTCACATCAGGAGCCGCGCAAATGAGATTAATTAATAGCCGCGATTAACCCTGGAATTAACTGATTTTTCGCAAAATTACCAATAGCCATTCTTATCATGGCTTCTTGACATTGTACCCGTCTCCGTTTCACAAAGACTTCATTTAAAGGGAATCTGTCAGCAGGTTTTACTTTGTAATCTGAGAGCAGCAGGATGTAGGGGCTGACACCCTGATTCCAGCGATATGTCACTTACTGGGCTGCTTGCTGTAATCACTGTTTTAGGAGGAGACCAGTTGTCTCGTGCCTCCTGGTCCAACCGAGCACCCAGCACTGATTAGCTGTGATTTTATCACAACTGCTGCACCGAGTGAACTAAGTGACATATCACTGGAATCAGGGTCTCTGCCCCTGGGTACGAGTTGTACTTTTGAATTACATCACTCATGTTATTATATGTGATGCACTGGAAAGCGGATAGAAAAATTCCAAGCACATTAAAATTGCAAAAAAAAAGTGCAAATTCACATTTAAAAAAAAAATAAAAAAATTCACCATATTCACTACACGGTAAAATTGACCGGGCAATATGATTCCCCAGGTCAGTATGAGTATGCAGATACCAAAAACGTGTAGTTTTTTTTATTTAAGTGGTGAAAACAATTTTGAAATTTTTAAGTAAAAAACAATACCGCTGTCAATCTCTTCTTATATGTGGAGAAAAAAAAGAAGAAAAAAATGTCTCCGCTTTGTTCTTTGTGACTGTCTGTGAAAATCGGACCTCACTCGGATTTTTTTCCCAGACCCTTATTTTTGCATTTCCGATTTTGAGCCGATATTCGGGCATGTCTCCACTATTTTCCGCCGATTTTAACGTCAAAGTGTTTTACACTGATCCATCAAATGCGACTTTTTATAAAGTCGCGAAATTTGTCGCGAGCGTACTTCAGCCCTTTTCCTGGAGTGATTTTATGTGATCCAGATATTTTGGTGCAATTTTTGCACCGTTTTTGTGAAATGTGCATGTTTTTGCACTAAAAAGATGCAAAACGGGTTAAAGGCAATAAAAGAACATTTATGATTTTGTGTGAAATCCGTGCACCATTTTGAAGAGTTTATAGACTCAAATGGAGCAGGGATGGGCACATGCCGACTAGACGTGCGTGGCGTTGCTCAATACAAGTGAAATGAGCCATGCAGGATACGACTAGTCGGAATGTGGCCGGAAGTATGTAAATCGCATACATATGACCGGCCGATCCCAGCACAGGACAATCTTGACAGTGCTTACTATGCGTGCTGTGAGGATTCACAAGTCACATAGATAATCCCTTGGACAAGTCCTTAAAGTATTTACATTGTTAATGGGTTAAGTTCTAGCGCCTTACTCCTCCACAAATATATGCAATGGAGCGGCACAATGTAGCACTGTCAGCAGCTTCTGCACCTAATGTCGAAAATGCTGCCATGAAAAAAAGTCTAAAACCAAAAACAAAAAGCACAATTTAAAGTAGGTAAACTTAATAGTATAGTATATCAACAGTATAGCCTGCCATAATAAAGCCTTGTCTGCTTACCCATAGTAGGTCTGGACTGCTGTCACCCTTCTTACGGCCCCGACGTGCGTTTCGCGTACCTGCTTTATCGAAGGTCGCTTCCAAGTCGATGCAAAAACAAATCTGTATACAACGCTCTGAAAGGTATAAAACTGGCCCCTCCCCAAACTATGCATTCCTCCTATGTAAACCCCTCAGGTGCCAACTAGACCTAGCGGCAGCTGCAACCTCTGCTCACCCTATGGCTACACCACCGGCTGAAAGCAATTACAGGATCCTTCTCAGTTGTGTATTTTGCAGAAAACATTTCTTAAAGTATTCTTCTTCGTTCCTTAAAGTCCAAGTGCATAATGCCAACAACCAGACTCAATGGGATTTTAAAGCCACCTTTTGTTGTCCAAAATACACTGATCTTTACTCACCCTCACTGGGTCCGGCGATGGGTCTCCAGCATTGCCCCAATGCTCTGCAGCCAATCAGTAAGGTCAGCGGCGCTGCAAATGTAGTTGGCACAAGCCATAAATGACGCTGACCTCAGTGATTTGCAGCAGCGCTCAGTCAGCAGTCCGCAACGGAGTCTGGGAGCAGCAGTAGAGTCTCAGCGCCAGACCCAGGGAGGGTGAGTAAAGAACAGTTTTCTAAAGGAAACCTGTCAGCTGATTAATGCTGCCCAAACCATGGGAAGAATAGATCACATCCTGGATTCACAACTGCAGCCAGGTATATTTTGCCCTGAAACTCTCAGATAAAATATAGTTAAAAGATTTGCAGCTGGAGGTGACTATACCATGAGACCTGTCGATCACCTGGAGCAGAGCTGTGAAGAGCCGGCTGGAGAAAGAGCTGGGCTAGTCTTGTCTTTGACTATGGTCCACAACCGGCTCTTCCCAGCTCTGCTCCAGGTGATTGACATTTTCAGAGAAAATATAGTTAAAAGATTTGCAGCTGGAGGTGACTATAGCATGAGAATTGTCGATCACCTGGAGCAGAGCTGGGAAAAGCCAGGCAGAGGAAGAGCTGGACTAGTGTCGTCTTTGACTATACAGGTCCTTCTCAAAAAATTAGCATATAGTGTTAAATTTCATTATTTACCATAATGTAATGATTACAATTAAACTTTCATATACTATAGATTCATTATCCACCAACTGAAATTTGTCATGTCTTTTATTGTTTTAATACTGATGATTTTGGCCTACAACTCCTGATAACCCAAAAAACCTGTCTCAATAAATTAGCATATCAAGAAAAGGTTCTCTAAACGACCTATTACCCTAATCTTCTGAATCAACTAATTAACTCTAAACACATGCAAAAGATACCTGAGGCTTTTAAAAACTCCCTGCCTGGTTCATTACTCAAAACCCCCATCATGGGTAAGACTAGCGACCTGACAGATGTCAAGAAGGCCATCATTGACACCCTCAAGCAAGAGGGTAAGACCCAGAAAGAAATTTCTCAACAAATAGGCTGTTCCCAGAGTGCTGTATCAAGGCCCCTCAATGGTAAGTCTGTTGGAAGGAAACAATGTGGCAGAAAACGCTGTACAACGAGAAGAGGTGACCGGACCCTGAGGAAGATTGTGGAGAAGGACCGATTCCAGACCTTGGGGAACCTGAGGAAGCAGTGGACTGAGTCTGGTGTGGAAAGGCGTGTGCAGGAAATGGGCTACAGGTGCCGCATTCCCCAGGTAAAGCCACTTTTGAACCATAAACAGCGGCAGAAGCTCCTGACCTGGGCTACAGAGAAGCAGCACTGGACTGTTGCTAAGTGGTCCCAAGTACTTTTTTCTGATGAAAGCAAATTTTGCATGTCATTCGGAAATCAAGGTGCCAGAGTCTGGAGGAAGACTGGGGAGAAGGAAATGCCAAAATGCCTGAAGTCCAGTGTCAAGTACCCACAGTCAGTGATGGTGTGGGGTGCCATGTCAGCTGCTGGTGTTGGTCCACTGTGTTTCATCAAGGGCAGGGTCAATGCAGCTAGCTATCAGGAGATTTTGGAGCACTTCATGCTTCCATCGGCTGAAATGCTTTATGGAGATGAAGATTTCATTTTTCAGCACGACCTGGCACCTGCTCACAGTGCCAAAACCACTGGTAAATGGTTTACTGACCATGGTATTACTGTGCTCAATTGGCCTGCCAACTCTCCTGACCTGAACCCCATAGAGAATCTGTGGGATATTGTGAAGAGAAAGTTGAGAGACGTAAGACCCAACACTCTGGATGAGCTTAAGGCCGCTATTGAAGCATCCTGGGCCTCCATAACATCTCAGCAGTGTCACAGGCTGATTGCCTCCATGCCACGCCGCATTGAAGCAGTCATTTCTGCCAAAGGATTCCCGACCAAGTATTGAGTGCATAACTGAACATTATTATTTGATGTTTTTTTTGTTTGTTATTAAAAAACACTTTTATTTGATTGGACGGTTGAAATATGCTAATTTATTGAGACAGGTTTTTTGGGTTATCAGGAGTTGTAGGCCAAAATCATCAGTATTAAAACAATAAAAGACCTGACAAATTTCAGTTGGTGGATAATGAATCTATAATATATGAAAGTTTAATTGTAATCATTACATTATGGTAAATAATGAAATTTAACACTATATGCTAATTTTTTGAGAAGGACCTGTAGTTCCGAGCCGGCTATTTCCAGCTCTGCTCCTGGTGATTGACATTTTCCAAGAAAATATAGTTAAAAGATTTACTGCTGGAGGTGACTATAGCATGAGAACTGTTGATCACCTGAAGCAGACCTGGAAAGAGCAGGACAGAGGAAGAGCTGGACTAGTGTCGTCTTTGACTATGGTCCCTGGCCGGCTCTTCCGAGCTCTGCCCCTGGTGATTGACATTTTCAGAGAAAATATAGTTAAAAGATTTGCAGCTGGAGGTGACTATAGCATGAGAATTGTCGATCACCTGGAGCAGAGCTGGGAAAAGCCAGGCAGAGGAAGAGCTGGACTAGTGTCGTCTTTGACTATAGTTCCCAGCCGGCTATTCCCAGCTCTGCTCCTGGTGATTGACAGGTGTGTCGCTCTGGTCACCTCTAGCAGCGTATATTTCCTTTGAAACACCAGCGCATTTCAGAGCTAAATATACGCAGCTGCAGTTCTGCAGCCAAGATTTGATTCATGCTGCCCATAGTTTTCTGAAAACAGAAAATCCCTTTAAAGCGCATTTCCCAAAAACCTATCCACAGTTATCCAAAGAATTAAGAATTATTGGCAAGTCTTCATGGGAATAAATAATGCAAATGAGCTCTTAACGTTCCATTACTGTAGCAACGCGTTTCTAAGTCGGAGTCTTCCACATCTCCTGCATTAAGAATTCTCTATGTGAGTGCTTCCCTTCACACTTACAAACACGTGATGGAGTATATTGAGTGATCAGTATTCCGGACCCCTTCTGATGCCTCAAGCCCCCTTGACAGTTTTCTTCATATTAATATTATAGATTCTTAGGTCAATTCACTTTTCTGGGATGTCTAAATAATAGATGTTTGTGGCATGGACCCTCGCTATGGTCTGTATGCTGAATACAGCATGTGACATGACGGCTATTCTGTACGTTGTACCATTTCTATGTTATACTGAGCCGCAGGCTATGGCAGCACTTTCTATATAAAGTCTAAATATAACACGTGTGACTGCAGGGAATATGTCCGACAGCCAAATTAAAATTAAAGTCTGTAAAAAGTAATCTTATACTGGGAAAAGAAGGTTTTCTGTTACCAAACAGCATCTACATAAATATCATACATCAAAAACACTGGGATACATATAAGTATATCATCTACAGGTACAGAATATAGGTAGGATTGTGTCTAATTTGCTGTCCACTGCCTGTTGTCAAGTGTAATCTGTCTCTAGCAGCAGAAAGACCAAGACAGGTTACAGACAGGAGCAGAGAGACCAAGGTCTTGGTCTCTCTGCTCCTGAGCTCCTGTCTGTTAAACCACAGAGACGCATAACAGAGAGGTGAGCTTTCAGTTCAGGGCGTTTTTTGTGCGGATTTGCGGCGGATTTCTTGCTTTTTTTACCCCTGCGGATTTCTATAATGGAATGAGTTACAAAAACGCTGCAGATCCGCAAAAAAATTACATGCTACTTCTTTTAATCCGCAGCGTTTCCGCACGGAATTTTCCACACCATTAGCACAGCATTTTTTTTTCCTATTGATTTACATTGTACTGTAAATCACTTGCGGATCTGCAGCGTTTCTGCACGGCAAAAAACGCTGCGGATCCGCATGAAATCCGCAACGTGTGCACATACCCTAAGGCTGCCTATATTGGTTGCATAAAACAATAATGCAGAACTGTGGATAAAAATGACTATGATACGCAGTTTTTCCTCAGGATCGGCCATTAATGTTTGAGCAGTGGAGGTCCAGACCCATTAGATCTCCCCAATCATAAGAATGATGCAAAATACTTGAGTTTTTAGAAAAAAAATTTTTTTCTCTTTTCAGTGCTGTTTTTCAACTTTTTTGGAGTACTTTGCTCCTTTATTTAATGGCTTTAGTATTCGCGCCTCATTCTATATACGTTTTCCACCAATTTTTAAGTTGGATTACTTTTCTAACGGTTTTTTTTTTCTTACTTTTTTTTTTTTTTTTTACTTTTCATCCACAACTTTGCTTTTCCAGATTCATGAAATGCGTCTTTTACCAAATATCAGTATATATACAACTCTGGCAAAAATTAAGAGACCACTGCAAAATTTGCAGTTTGTCTTATTTCTCTTTATAGGTATATTTTTGAGTAAAATGTAAATTGTTCTCTTATTCTATAAACTACTGACAACATGTCTCTGAAGTTCCAGCAATAAATTTTGTATTTGTTTTCTGAAAATGAGAAATGGTCAAAATAACAAAAAAATGCATTGCTTGCAGACCTCAAATAATGCAAAAAAACCAAGTTCATAATCATTTAGAAACAACAATACTATTGTTTTAACTCAGGAAGAGTTCAGAAATCAATATTTTGTGGAATAACCATGATTTTTATTCACAGTTTTCATGCGTCTTGACATGTTTTCCGCCAGTCTTTCACACTGCGGTCAGTGTGAAAAATGAAATGGTCAAAATAACAAAAAAATGCATTGCTTGCAGACCTCAAATAATGCAAAAAAAACAAGTTCATAATCATTTAGAAACAACAATACTATTGTTTTAACTCAGGAAGAGTTCAGAAATCAATATTTTGTGGAATAACCATGATTTTTATTCACAGTTTTCATGCGTCTTGACATGTTTTCCGCCAGTCTTTCACACTGCTTTTTGGTGACCTTATGTCACTCCTGGTACAAAAATGTAAGCAGTTCTTCTTTATTAGATGGCTTGTGACTATCCATCTTCCTCTTGATTACATTCCAGAGGTTTTCAATGGGGTACAGGTCTGGAGATTGGGCTGCCCATGACAGGGATTTGATGTGGTGGTCCTTCATCCACACCTTGATTGACCAAGCTGTTTGGCATGGCGCATTGTCCTGCTGGAAAAACCAGTCCTCAGAGTTGGGGAACATTGCCTGAGCAGAAGGAATTAACTGTTTTTCCAGGATAACCTTGTACGCGGCTTGATTCATACGTCCTTCATAAAGATTAACCTGCCCAATTCCAGCCTTGCTGAAGCATCCCCAGATCATCACCGATCCTCCACCAAATTTCACAGAGGGTGCAAGACACTGTGGCTTGTACGCCTCTGCAGGTCTCCGTCTAACCATTAGACGACCAGATGTTGGGCAAAGTTGAAAATTAGACTCATCAGAGAAGATTACCTTACTCCAGTCCTCTATGGTCCCATCCTTATGGTCTTTGGCAAACTAGAGCCTGGCTCACCTTTGCTTCTCATTGATGTAAGGCTTTTTTCTAGCTTTACATGACTTGAATCCTGCCTCTAGGAGCCTGTTATGAACTGTTCTTGCTGTGCACTTCACCCCAGCTGCCATTTGCCATTCCTTTTGTAGGTCACTTGATGTCATCCTGCGGTTGCTGAGTGACTTTTGAATAAGATGACGGTCATCCTGGTCAGCGGAAAGTCGTTTTCACCCTCTGCCGGTCTGTAGCTTTGTTGTCCCCAATGTCTGCTGCTGAACCTTGTTGTAATGGACTGCCATCTTAAAAATTTTAAGGATGGAGGCAACATGACACTCACTGTCTCCCTCTGGTAGTAAAGCCAGAATTGAGCCCTTCTTTTCCTCACTCAAGAATTTTCTATTCAACTCTTTTGGCATGGTTAAAAGTTATTTTTTCATGCCTACTACTTTTGGGATATTACTAGCACTTGTTTTGCCATCCAGCTTGTCCTATTGCAAGAGGATTGTGAACACCCCAGCAGTGTTTTTTATACACTCCTTCGTTAAATAAGATATGGTTCAGGTGATCACCTAATCAGAAGCACATTAAGGCCGGAGTCACACACAATGTATAAAAATACGGTCCGTTTTTGATGGCCGAGATACACAGAAAATTTCCTGAACAGTGATCCGTATTCAATGCAAGGATGCAATTTTTTCTCCAAAAATTATCCGTGTGTCATCCGTATGGCATCCGTACGGTGAGATTTTCTCACTGGCTTGCAAAATGGACATAGAATGGATCCATGGCCTCAAATATTCGTAAAAACATATATACAGTCCCTGAAGACCCTTGTCACCTGAAACAAAGTTAAAATAAAAAAAACAACAATATCCCATACCTCTCTGGCGTTACAGCCAAGTCCCACGATGTAAATCCATCACAAGGGGTTAAATAATTTTACAAGCAGGAGCTCTGCTAATTCAGCTGTGCTCCTGCCTGTAAAAAGTGGGGAATGAATGGAATGCAGGGGAACGTAGCTACCTAGACTTGCGGTGCTGCGCCCCCTTCTGGCATAACCTCAGATGAACTCGAGCGTGAGAAAATATTCAGAAAGATTCCCACGCTCGAGTTCATATGAGTTTATGCCAGCAGGGGGCGCAGCACCACAAGTCTACAATGCTACGTTCCCCTGCATTCCATTCATTCCCCATTTTTTACATGCAGGAGCACAGCTGCATTAGCAGAGCTTCTGCTTGTAAAATTATTTAACACCTTCTGATGGATTTACAGGGTGGGACTTGACTGTAACGCCGGAGAGGCATGGGATATTGTTGTTTTTTTATTTTAACTTTGTTTCAGGTGACAAGGGTCTTCAATAGGATTGAGCATTTAATAAACTATTACAGCCCCATGTGTGTATTTCATTAAAATACCTTTTTCCTAATGTGTGTGTGTTTTTTTTAACCCTTTATTAATATTGGATTAATAATGGATAGGTGTCTTATTGACATCTCTCCATTATTAACCAGGCTTAATGTCACCTTACAATAGCAAGGTGACATTAACCCCTTATTACCCCATATCCCACCGCTACACGGGAGTGGGAAGAGAGAGGCTAAGTGCCAGAATGCCTGTAAGATGCGCCTTTTCTGGGGTGGCTGGGGGCAGATGTTTTTAGCCGGGGGGTCCTATAACCATGGTCCCTCTCTAGGCTATTAATATCTGCCTTCAGTCACTGGCTTTCCCACTCTGGCAGAGAAAATTGAGTGGGAGCCCACGCCAGTGTTTTCCGTGATTTAACCCTTTATTTTAACAGCTAGAGCCCCCATATTTTGCACACAGACACTTCTAACATTAGTAAAGAGGAATATGTAAAAAAATAAGGGATATGAAATGGTTTACTGTATGTAACCCATGTCTCATATCCTGTGGAGTTTGGGAAGGAAAAATGAAAAGCAATTGAATTACCGGCTTTTCTGCTATCTAGCGCTGTATTAAATATAAATATATGTATATATATGTGTCTCACTGACATATTTATATATATATATATATATATATATATATATATATATATATATATATATATATATATATATATATGTGTGTAGACATTAATTTTATCTGTTCTACTAACCTGTCAGTGTGATTTTACTGTACACCGCACTGAATTGCTGGCTCTTCTATAGAACACTGGTGCGTATTTCTCGCAAGTCACACTGATGGTCTGTTTTTTTCTCGCACCCATAGACTTGCATTGGCGATTCTCGGCCGAGATACGCTGACAATCGCAGCATGCTGCAATTTCACTCGGATCCTGAATATGGCCGAGAAAACAACGGATAATAGGAGGTGCCCCATAGATTAACATTGGGCCGAGTGCTATGCGATTTTTTATCGCATTGCACTCGTCCGTATTACGGTCTAGTGTGACTCCGGCCTAAGTAGAACTCTGGTTGGAATTCAACTGACACTGGAATAGAATGGCTGTCAGACATGTAAAGAAAATGATTGTTATAAAACTGTGCAGTGGTCTTTTAATTTTTACCAGAGCTGTATATATATATATTTTTTTACACATCTCATTCCAGTCCCTGCTTGGAGTAAAGTTTCTAGAGGAGTTTTTCGGTTTAGCGCAATTTTGCAACTTTTTAAAGGATTTGCAACTTTTAATGCTTTGATTAAATGCTAAAACATTTTTTTGGTTGTGCGTCATTTTGAAGAGTTTGGCATAAAAAAAAAAATCAGCAAATACAATTAAAAAAAAGAATAGTAAAAACAATTTTGATAAATTGCAAATGATGAATTGCGGCCCATGTTCCTGAGTACAGGCTGGTTGATTTGGAGGGGTACATTTTGGAAATTGCAAAAAAAAGTGCAGTTCCACTATGGTTTTTATTTTTTTAAGTACTATGTTCACTATATATTAATAATGACCTGGCAATATGATTCCCCAGGTCAGTACGAGTACGCAGATACCAAACATGTATATATTTTTTTTATTTAAGTGGTGAAAAAAAAAATCGGAAATTTGTAAGAAAAAAAAAATTGTTGCTTTTTTCACCATTTTTTTTTTTTTTCAGGATATGGGGCTGGGTGATGGCTTTTTATTTGCACCCCGAGCTGATGTTTTTATTTATACCATTTTAGAGTACATGCAATGTTTTCATCACCTCTTATTAGGTTTTATTGCAATGTTGCTACGACAAAAAAAATGTAATTCTGGTGTTTCACTTTTTTTTTTCCTTACCCCGTTTACCGATCTGATTAATTTATTTAATATTTTAATAGATCAGGCATTTCTGAATGTACTGATACCCAGTATGTGTATTTTGTTATTATTTTTATTGTTTTATTTTTAATGGGGGCAAGAGGCAAGAGGGGTGATTTGAACTTTTATGCTTTTTTATTTTTTTCTTATTTTGAAAAACTTTTTTTTTCACTTTTTACTGCATTTAATAGTCCCATTGGGAAACTTGAAACTGCGATCATCTGATTGCTTGTGCTATACAGAGTAGGGCTCCAACACTGTATGTATAGGAGAAATCACGATCTCCTGTGAGCGTCGGCTACAAGCCGGCATTCACAGGAGGATTGTAATGACAGGCACGGAGTCTTCTGCAGACCCCTAGCTGTCATGACAACTCATCGGTGCCCTGTGATCACATCTCGGGCGCGCCGATGGGAGCATGGAATGATATGCCCCTCCCCCCAGCCCGCCGATGCGGGTTAAATGCCGCTGTCAGAGATTGAAAGTGGGACTTAACAGGTTAACAGAAGCGTTCAGAGCGCTACTCCATCCGCAGCTGTAAAAGGCACATGATGGCTGACTGAATCAGCTATCATCTGCCGGGAAAGTTGTTTGCTCAGCCGCAAACTCATATCAAAGGCATATGACGTTCATATATGTCATATGTCGTGAATGGGTTAAAGTTATTTCCAGTGACATTATTGCCCCATATTTACGTCAAAGTTGCCAGCATGGACCCTGCACAGTAGCATACACCTGTATGACCTCAGGTCCTGCACACGGCGGGTGCAGGAGTCCTACGTTGGGCGTTTACCCTACATCATACTTGTAGGTCCATTTGTTGCTGATCTGCAATATGTAAATGTCCGTTACTTTGCTTTATCTGAAGGAATGAGAACGATTCCAGAGATGACAATAGGCTAGATGAGCTCTAGGAAGAGTGAACGCACTGTGTGCTAAATGTATGTGTTCGGCAATCAACATGAGAAAAGCATGGCTCAGCAGAAAGGGAGCGGCGTCATTAGAGGAAAGGGCTGGACAATTTAATGGAGTAATAACCTGCGAGCTGATAGAGCTAGAGGAACAATAGATCAGGCGAGAAAGCCACATTTCAACATGGGACACTTATTTGTTTAATTACATGGCCAAGCAAACCTTTGGAAAGGAATTTACCGATGAAAAGGATTTTCCACTAAATATTTGCATTCCTTATATACAGGAATGGGATAAATATATGATTGCTGAGGGTCAACCTGCTAGGATCACCTCCCACCCCCGAGATCAGGGTCCCAAAGGAGTCTACATGCATGACCACCTCCTCATTCACATCTCTAGAACTGGTGGAAATAGGCTTTACGTCAGTTCAGTAAAACTGGACCACTAGAGCATATGTATTTATTTTACTCCCTTATATAGCGCCACCAGTATGTATTTGTAGTGTGGGAGGAAACCAGAGAATCCACAGGAAACCCACCCAAACACGAGGAGAACACACAAACTTCTATCAGATGTTTCCCGTGGTGAGATTTGACCCCAAGACCCCAGCGCTGCAAAGCAAAAGTGCAGTCCAGTAGTCAGATAACCATCCATCATACCACAGAATGTTAGAGTAGGAAGGGACCTCCAGGGCCATCATGTCCAACCCCCGACTCAATGCAGGATTCACTAAGCCATCTTAGACAGATGTCTGTCCGGCCTCTGAAGACTTCCTTTGAAGGAGAACTCATCACCTCTTGTGGCAGCCTGTTCCACTCATTGATCACCCTCACTGTCAAAACGTTTTTTTAAATATCTATCTATCTATCTATCTATCTATCTATCTATCTATCTATCTATCTATCTATCAATCCATATATCCATATATCTATCCATCCATCATCCATCTATCCACCAATCCATCCATCCTCCAATCCAGCCATCCATCTATCCACCAATCCTTCTATCCACCAATCCATCAATCCATCCATCCTCCAATCCATCCATCCAACCTCCAATCCGTCCACCCTCCAATCAATCCTCCAATCCATCCATTCATTCACCCATCCATCCATCCATCCATCCTCCAATCAATCCTCCAATCCATCTATCTACTAATCCATCCATCCATCTATCCACCAATCCATCCATCTATCCACCAATCCATCTATCCATCAATCCATCCATCCATCTATCCACCAATCCATCCGTCCTCCAATCCATCCATCACTGCTGTATTCTTATGTTTCTATTTATCTGTCTCAGCCATAGTAGGTAGATTTAGGTTGGGATCAGTTTCCCTCCTTGGAAACTCCTGCCTCCTTACCAGCCACGACCTTCTTTACTCTGAAAGTACAATTTGATCGTCTCTCTTGGGTATAGTAAAATCTGAGTCTGGTTGGTGGCACAATTGCGCTTGAATGCTGTTGACCATCTGCTGACCTGTAGCTTGTTTTCTACTGTCTCCACAGTCCGTAAAAAACCTGATTAATTGGAAAGATCTAACAGCTGAGCTCTCCGCAGCGCTACTATCTTAATTCTCCATCTGGAGATGGAAACTACAACCTTCACATTTCTACCGACAACTTTATTTTTCACCCATGGAACAAATTATTTTTTGTATTCTGAGGATCGGTGAATCTCGCTGTCCTTTTCTTCACTGTCGTTATCATTAATGAAACCAGTGACTTCTCTATACCTGACCTGAAAACTCGCCTGTTCGGTCATCGTTATTATTATTATCCACGGGCTCATCTCACACACTCTCAGACCAGAGCAGAATTTATTTTTCATGTATTAAAGCGCCGCTGTAAAACTTCAATTTTTCACGGTGCTTTCACACCGGTGAATTATAACAGTTGATTGGGAAAAGAGATTAATATTAAATTATGTGTATCAGTATGGAGAATGGGTTTCTAGTGACAGGAACTGCATAAAATCAATAGATGTCACGATAAGGCCTGCAAAGATCGTTTTAATTTCTTTGATGTCAACTCCTTCCACCCATCGAGTCACTTAAATAGCAATCCCACCTATGAAAAGAAGATCAAGGAGAGAAGAAAGCTTTCAGAGACTCGATCTAGAATCTATTAAAATGGAATGAAAATGATCAGCATCTCTTATATGAAAAATAGTGACGATCGTTAAAATCTTGGGACAATCCCGCAAAAATAGGCGAGAGGAGGAGATGCTGAGCTCGGGGATACAGAAGCCCTCAAAGAAAATGGTGTTTTTGCACCAAATCTTTAGCATATTTACTTTTGGCGGCTCCATATTTTTCAAATGTAATTATTCACTAATTGCGACTTTTAGGAAAGGTAAAAAATGTAATTTTCAAGATAAATGTCCATCGTCTTAGACAGTTACGACCTGTCTCGAAGATGCGCCTTTTAGAAATGCATTCACAAAAATGTTGCACTTTAGGCAAAAAAAAAAGGTTAATTGCCGTACGTCCCATTCTCTTGTAATTTTCAAGTTCTAAAATGGTGCAAAATATTGATAAATGTGGAGCATGAGTTACAAGAAGGAAATGTGGCAAATTGTGCAAAATTTTAACCACACGTGCAATAATAAATATTCTCCCTAGAATTGTGTTACTTGATTCTGTATATTAATGTAAAAAGATATTAATATTCTGGTTTGACTGGGAGAGAAAGCCTGTGAGTCTGACTTTCCCCTACTACTCATAGAGAAAGCTTGTGAGTCCTGCTTCCCTACCCACTCATATAGCCTGTGAGTCCGACTTTCCCATACTACCCATAGAGAATGCCTGTGAGTCCTGTATTCCCTGCCTACTAATATTGAAAGCCTCTGTGATCTGCTTCCTCTGCCCACTCATAGTTAAAGCCTTTGAGTCCTGCTTCCCTACCCACTCATCGAGAAAAATCCTGTGTATCCTGCTTTCCTGCCTACTCATAGAAAAAGCCTGTGAGTCATGCTTCCCTGCTTACTCATAGAGAAAGCCTGTGAGTCCTGCTTCCCTGCCTACTCATAGAGAAAGCCTGTGAGTCCTGCTTCCCTTCCCACTCATAGAGAAAGCCTGTGTGTCCTGCTTCCCTTCCCACTCATAGAGAAAGCCTGTGAGTCCTGCTTCCCTGCCCACTCATAGAGAAAGCCTGTGAGTCCTGCTTCCCTTCCCACTCATAGAGAAAGCCTGTGAGTCCTGCTTCCCTGCCCACTCATAGAGAAAGCCTGTGAGTTCTTCTTCCCTACCCATTCATAGAGAAAGCCTGTGAGTCCTGCTTCCCTTCCCACTCATAGAGAAAGCCTGTGAGTCCTGCTTCCCTACCCACTCATAGAGAAAGCCTGTGAGTCTTGCTTCCCTGCCCACTCATAGAGAAAGCCTGTGAGTCCTGCTTCCCTACCCATTCATAGAGAAAGCCTGTGAGTCCTGCTTCCCTGTCCTCTCATCGAGGTCTGTGAGTCCTGCTTCCCTGCCCACTCAGAGAAAGCCTGTGAGTCCTGCTTCCCTGTCCACTCAGAGAAAGCCTGAGAGTCCTGCGTCCCTGCTCATTCACAACACTTAAAGACAAGAAGCTGTCAATCACTCGATGTGTGGGCGGGGGTCCGGGGGAATCTGACTTTCTTTATAATGCAGGATTCAGACTTTCTCCACGAGTTTAGGTAGCATTTTTTACTTAAAAATACAGAATTAAATAATACAAAACTTATATCCCAGTGTCAGCATGTCGCCCTCTATAAGGAACCAGGCAGGTCAACTGTAGAATTGATTTTTTTTCTCAATATAATAAAATCTAATCCAAATAATAGCAATAAGAACAATCACAAATAAAAAATAAAATAAAAAACAAAACCCTGGACCAGCTTGTGTTCGCAATGTCCAGATTCATCAGCCACTAATGTACTGGTGTCAATAATTATGCCAACACATACAACTTAATTTCTTTATGAATTTTAAACATATTCCCACCATCAATGTAATAATGTGCCTGACCGGCCTCTGCCAAAGGGGAAATCAAATATTCAAACCAGCAGCCGACGCATATGTTTGTCAAAAAGGAGATCTTTATCGATAGATATAATTTCATGGCACGTTATTCAGTCCTGATGAATCACCGGCATGGGGCGATACGTATCTCCTGTAGAACAAATGTCATTCCGTGATCAAGATACTCCTCAAGTGTGAAAGACAGTAAGGATCACCTTTATTCTACTTGAAGAACAATGGCTGGACAATGGGTTTTCTTTATAGTTCTTTGATTTAAGTGGGTTTTATGAGATTTGAAAAATATGAACTTTTTGTTCAAAAAACAGCGCCACTCTTACCCAGGTGGCCATGTGTGGTATTGCAGCTAATTTTTTTGATCACTATTGTCCAAGTGTTTATGATTGGGAGTTGGTATAAAGCTTTGACTTCCAACCATTGTGGGGAGAGGAGACCAAGCCAACAACAAATGTTGCAGCTAGATATTAGTGCTGGTCTCCATAATCGCAGCCAAGCAACAATATCAAGAAAGTTGATGCTAATTCTCAGTCCGACCCACCGTACTGCCTACTTGACCCATTGCTGAAGTTACTATAAAAATCATGTCATCCGTGTTTTGGGGGGTTGATTACCACGCTTAACACCCACCGCCTCAATTCATTAAAAGGGTATCTAGCTTAGTAAACTAATTTTAAAGAGAATTTTCCTATTTAATCTGATAGCAGAATGATGTAGGGGCTGAGATCCTGATTCCAGTGATGTATCACTTAGTTTACTGGATGCAGCAGTTGTGATACAATCACAGTTTTCTCTGCTGCAGATTTAGCAGAGCTTGAGCTGTGTATAACCCCGCCCACACCACTGATATTGATAGAAAGCTGCAAATTAGTGCTGGGGGCGTGGTTGGACTAGGAGGCACGAGACACCTAGTCCTGCAGTGATAATTTCCTATTAATAAAACACTGATTTAATTAAAACAGCATAATACAGCCCAGTAAGTGCCACATCACTGGAATCAGGGTCTTTGTCTCTATATGATGCTGCTCCCAGACTACATAGCAAAATCCTGGTGACAGATTCCCTTTAAAGTCTCCTTTTAGGACATTTTCCGGTAATAGGGAAAAGGACTTTGTCAATGAGTAGAGCAGTTACAATAAGTGCCCTTTTCTCTGTTTGAAGGTGGTATTTCAAGAATAACATTTACCATCTGTCCGAGAGGATGTATGATTACTGGGTCTGATAGCTAGGACCCCCAACGATCCTGAGAACAGTGACCTCCACATATTTTTTAGATAAAAAAAAGGATTGTCCAAAGCCGACAACCCATTTAAGGTGGTATTTCTAATATTTGAACTCTACAGTGTGCGTAAACCCTGATGTACGTTAATACATGGCTGGATCCTTGTGTTCCTACCTGATTCTGACCCAAGTCACATCCTTCTTTATCGGCTTATACACAATAACGGTGATGTGTAAATTAAAAAAATCAACTATTTTGTTCGCTGTTTGGGCTCCTAAACAACAATCCTGCAAACTAGGGAGGGAGATTTTCATTACTGTCGAAAGTGTTACTGTTATTTTATGACACTTGTTAATTACTTTGTGTAATCTGTATGGTTTATTCTATTTTATTATCTCTAGGACTGTAAATACACTCGCATTATGGCTCACTTGGGACTGGTGGATTTTTTGGATTATGGATGTTGACTCCAGGGTCACAGATTCTCTATAAATCCTTATTTCCTCATGTCTAACCCTTCCATGGCGATATTGTAATGTTTCTTGTCTCCTCTCTTAGCTGCCTGAATGCTTTCTGTTTTTTTTCTATCAGTTTTTGAAAAAAAATGTGTCTGGGCCCCTGACATCTAGTGTCAGACTGCATAAGTAGAAGTTCACTGTATAGTTTCCCAGTTTATTAAAAAAAAAAAGTTTTAAATAATGGGGGTGTCTGATAGGCGCCTCTCCATTAGTAGCCCCTGGGCTTTATGTTGGCAGACATAACATAGCTGTCATCAGCCCCAAAACCATTGCCCTGATTGCCAAGGCAATCAGGAAGAGCCAAGGCTAAGGGCCAGAATTGGCGCATCTAATGGATGTGCCATTTCTGGGGCAGCGGAGGGTTGGTCTTATTATGCTGGGAAGGGGACAATATCCATAGCCCTTCCCAATATATTAATATCAGCCTGAAGCTGTCTGCTTGGCCTTTGCTGTTGTTAAAAATAGGGGCACCCCAAATCATTATTTTTGGGTCCCTCCATTTTTAATAACCAGAAAAGACCAAGCAGACAGCTGTGAGCTGATACTAATAGTCTGGGAAGTGCCAGGCTCATTGGGCCTTTCCCAGCCTAATAACTCCAGCCCATAGCTATCTGCTTTCCCTGAGCTGGTTATTAAAAATAGGGAGAACACCATGCCTTTTTTTCCAATTATTTATTTAATTATTAGAATAAGTGTACAGTAAGTCACACACGCAAAGCACTGATTGAATATCTCACATGTATCTATCTATCTATCTATCTATCTATCTATCTATCTATCTATCTATTATCAATCTATCTATCTATGTACCCCATAAATAACTATCTATCTCTATCTTTGCACATATAACACCTAAAAATCTTTCATTTCTAGTCTGCATTCTTTTTTATTACTGTCACACAGATGGTGCACACAGATGACATACGGATGCCACATGGATAGCAAAGGTGCCTGTACACACGTGCATATGTATGCAACACGGATGGTCATTACGTACACATGAATTACACACAGACACATACCACGGATCTCACCGGTACTTGTTTTTCCAGTACCGGAATCCCCAGGACATGTGAAGGGGCACTAATGCAGCTTCAGCCTGTCTCCTACTGGTGATAAGTTTCTCTAAGTCAGCTATTAGATGTGTGAAGCTGACTCCCATAGATATACACTAGTTCTCTTTAGCTATAAAAAGGTTTTTAAAGGGAACCTGTTACGTTGTCAATTGCTATTTATCTTCAGATATAGTGTTATTCCTCAAATAAATAGCATTACACTCCACTCCTGCCTGGCCACCTTATTGAAAGTGCAAGTACTGGGAGAAAATGAACTTATTTCCTCCTGTGAGACATCGGCTTTCAGTCATAGGGCTGGTGCATGGAGGTATTACAGTCATTGCTCTCTATACTGGGAGCATCGATTGTGAGCTATGACTGTAATTGCTACCTGCTTTTATGACTGAAAGCCGGTGGCTCCAGGGATGACGAAAGTTAATTTTCTCCCACTAACCCAATTTTCCGTAATGTGACCAGGCAACAATGGAACGCTATTATCTGCAGGTGAGTAGTATTTTCCAAAGTGACAGGTTCCCTTTAAAGTATTTTTGAAGCAATCACAGGTAAGTACAGAAACTTCTATCATGCCCACGAGACAGAAATTTTTTCCCGCTCGCCTATTCCGCCCTATCGTTTTGCCGCTGTCCCTTTTTCATGGCTGCTGCATTAATCTCATTTCCTCAAGTCTGCATCTTATACGAGTTCTTATTTGTTCGGCTTCCAACATTATTAAGAATGCAAAAAACGTTTTACCCCCGAACATTCTTTAGACAAAACCCTCTGATTGAGACGGGAAAAAAAAAAAGAACATATAGACGGGAACAAATCATTTAAAAGACATTCAGAAAGGCGTGATTGGTAAATGTTCCCAAATCACATCCATTCATCAGCAGAGACACTATGGCACAATTACCGCTGGGGAAGATCCAGCAATTTCACCGCATATTATCTGAGATCTGGGCAAGAAACTATTCCGGGGTCTCAAAAACGCTATATTTATTGAGGACCCGGAGAAGGCACAAACAGTCGGAGAGGGAAGATTCTTCTGCTGGCAAAACTTCTCAAGATAATCAGATGGAAATAAGCTATTCAGAGCAAAATGGAAGTCGTTCTACTCTACAAACTAAGCAGACATCTGTGATAAGATTCAAACCTCACACCACTCTGCCATGCAGCAAAAACTAAGGTTGGCAAAACACGACGATTTCGACAGGACAGGCCAATCATCCAGATTTGTAAGGAAAAGGAAAATTTTAACATGCCAATCCTTTTTGTTCACCACCGGAGGTGCTTAGTCCCCTCTCATCATACTTGTTTATATGTCAGCCATTGGAGCCACCATCCCATCACCGATCCTAAAAGTCGAAGATGATCTAGTTTATTAGAACCACAGGTCTGGGATTAGTGGACATAATCAGCAAGTTATCATATTCAACAAAAACATCTGGAAATTGAATCTTGATGTGCATTTTTATTTTATTTTCTGCGTTATAGAATATTTTCCGGATTTTGCATGAACCATGGCATATAAAGTCTTTTCATGCATTGGGTGACAGCAGTAAATCTTCATCATCCCGTGAGCTTCTGGGCTGCTTCCAGTGCCTGGTAGATGACATATGGCTATTGCAGCACACATATGGCTATTGCCTCACAGTCATCAATGTCCCACCATGCAGAGGAGCCCAGCCCCATGGAAAGCTGTAGATTGACATTGTACTGCTGTTTTCTTTCATGGAAGACCAGTGTGGATTCTGCAAGCAATAGAAATGGTCAAACCGGGGTGCGGGTACTAGTGTCATTACACCCGTCACCTAAAAATAAATCAGAAGGACATCTTTTCATGGAATATCAGAAGTTGGCACTAACATTAATCTGTGAGCTGGACTTCTCATGGTTTAGACTTGCCATTAACCCCAACCCTAACACTATTCCTTCTTGTGGTGACTCCCTGCCTGAAGGCCGCAGAAAAATCTATCCAAGGCACCAGGGCAATGCTGTAATCAAGAATCAGGCAAAAAAGCAATGCCTTGGTAAAAATTGGCAAAAACATAGAAAGACAGCAGTGCTTAACATGTTGTGTACCATGTAATCTGACAGCAGTATAACGTGGGGGCAGAGATCCTCATTCCAGCGATGTGTCACTTAATTTTCTGGGTGCAGTAGTTGTGATACAATCTCTGCTGTAGACATAGCAGTGCTAAAAAGCTAACTCCAAACACCTGATTAGCAATTTTCTATGTACATTGTATATTGACAGCAAGCTGATAATCAATGGTTGGACCAGAAGGCACGAGGGCAGCTAGTCTGGCAGTGATAATCTCCTGATGATAAAACACTGATTGTATTGCAACTACAGCACAAAGCCTAATAAGTGACACATCGCTGGAGGCAGTGTTTCAGCCCATTGCATGTTGCCCATAGTAAAAACCTGCTGACAGTTTCCCTTTAATTGTAGGTGCTCATTAAAGGTTCCATCCATCAGAGACAGATCTCAATATCTCGAATGGACCTTTCAGTTGTTTTTGTAAAGCTGGGCAGAAATGTACAATTCAGCATCTGCCATAGACCCTTATCGTACCTCTGCGTGCCTTTGATTTTATAATAAGATGCACAGAGGCTTTTCTTGGGAGTTTAGTGTCGGATGCTGTTTTACAAATGTATTCACCTTCTAAGGGTCAAAGCATACGAAAATGTGCAATCAATTCCACATCAGTTATTGCTAATTTTGATGCCTCTTTTCCACAGTGTTTTTTTCATGCTTTCATTTTTTTTGTTGCGCTTCTGGCTCCTGCGACATCTCGCCCTGTGGTTTTTGATGCAGAAAAACATGTCAAATGAAACAAATCGCATGAACATGGATACATTTTTCATGCCAGAAGTTAACTCCCTATGGAAATCTATGGGGAAAAAAGTGTGAAAACACACATACTTATGGAATGCGGTAAAGTGAATCTGTCAGCAGGCTTTTCTATGGAATCTGAGAACTGCATGATGTAGGGGCAGAGACTCTGATTCCAGGGATGTGTCACTTTTCAGGCTGCTTTGTGCAGATTTGATAAAATCTATCTTTTCTATACTGTAGGAATAGCAGCTCAGAAAGCTGAGCTCTGTATAACCCCCGCCCACATCCCTGATTGGCAGCTTCCTGTGTACACTGTCAGCAAGCCGCCAATCATAGGTGGGGGTGGGGGTACACAGATTATTTGGACTGCCTGGTTGGAGACACCTAGACGGGCAGTGATAATCTCCTGCTTATAAAACACTGATTGTACTAAAACTATAGCAAGCTGCTGAGCAAGTGACACATCTCTGGATTCAGGGTCTCTGCCCCTGCATGATGCTGCTCTCATATTAAATACCAAAAACCTGCCGACAGATTCTCACTAGGTTACATATATATATAAAGTGAATGTTGAGAGGACTACATTGTACTGGTCGGCCCCTGTAGGGTATAATTGTCTTCCGAGACTTGCCTTCACCATGCCTGTTTTTAACGATGATATCTCCATTCATTTTGCAGAGCACACCTCTGTGTCAGCCCATTAAAAGTCCCGAGTTATCCATTAAATCAGCTGACATGCACAAATGTAGGTCCTTCAGGCAAGATCTTCTGTATCAATGACTAAAAAGACCCACAAAGGCAATCATTTCCAACTTTGGACTGTGCTCAAAAGTCGAAACTTCGAAAGAGTATCCTCCAGGTACATATGTTCACTGTAATCTCTGGCTTAGCCTTGGCATCAAGGAAGCTGGCACCAAAGAGAAGAACTATTCTGAAAAGCTGGAGATTGTTACTGTACAGAAAATACAAAGTAACATCCAAAATAGGAGCCAAGGTAAAACACGACATTGGTGAGCTGATGTCATACACAGTGTAGGAAAGACTAAGTGCAACACGAAAGAATGAGGGGAAGGAAACCCAACACTAGGGGAGTGGGAGTGGAGACCCCTAGGCAGATCTAAAGTCACCCTGTCTGCCCTAAACATCCCTATATAGGTTCTGCACCTATCGCCGAACAGGAACCTAATCAGTGCCTGACCCTGGTGATAAGCCCTATGTAGAGAATGACAGGGTGATCACTAGTCGATCCCTACTACCACCAAAGACAGCTGGGATAGACAAACAAGGGGAACACTAATCTTGTGTAGACTCAGAGATGTAACACAGATGTCTTTGAGCAACAACAAAGAGGAAGCAAGCCGACTGCTAAAACTACAAACATCAATAGGGGAAAATGGAAATATCACTGGCAACTCCCAGCATCAGGCTGGGAGTCTATAAACACCCAGGTCCTGGTGTGTCAATTAGAGCGGGAGAAAGGTTGCCACTGGGTCAAAGAGTCAGAAGGGTTAAGAAGGTATCTGCAAGGCCAACCGCAGCGACCTTCTGTAGCTAGATGCAGTGCGACTGTCTGCAGCCTCTGACACACCCGTAACAGCTGAACAATGACTTTAGTCTTTTTGGCTAAAAATACAACTTCGGGATGGGGTAGGACAATGTATATTACAGCACATGCAAGACTATGAATTTTATAGTCTCAGATGAAAAACATTCCATAAATTTCATGTATATTTCCATATTTCCTTCTATTCATCTTTGTGTTGAGGATCAAGGCAATTCTGCAGTAAATGACAAAAATCTATGGGCTGGACTGTTTTAAAAGGAATCTATAAACAGGATTTTGCTACCCCTTCATGATGTAGGAATAGAGATCCTGATTCTTGTGATGTGTCACTTACTGTGCAGCTTGCTGTAGTGTTGATAAAATCCTTGCTTTCTCTACCAGTACTCTGAATGCTGAGCTCTGTATAACCACACCCACACCACTGATTGGCTGTTTTCTGACTATACACAGAAATCAGCCAATCAGTGGTGGGGGTTTGGTTGGAATACCTACCAGCAGGTTTACTTGTCCTCTAGTGATAATCTCCTGCTTATAAAATGGTGATTTTATAAAAACTACACAAAGCAGCTCAGTAAGTGATATATCACCAGAATCAGGGTCTCAGCCCCTACATTATGCTTCTGTCAGATTAGGTAGCAAAAACCCGGTGACAGATTCCCTTTAAGACATTAACCAAAAGGATCGGGCATGCTGAAGTCCAGTTGCTTTCGGCAGGAGCTGTAAACATTATTCTTAAAGGAGTTGTCGCAGGATGATAGTCCCTGTCCCTACATTCTATGATGGCACAAGAAGATTGTACAGTAAGAATCCTTCTCTAGTTGCCATACCTGACAAGCTACTTGATTGGCTGTCGTGTATTTTTACAGCTGTACGTCTCGGCACAGCTTAGAGTTAGACCAGACCCTACATCGACAGTACTCAGGAAGTTTAAGAACATCTAATGCATAAGACGTTTTTAAAGGAATTATCCTTTTTTCAAAAATTATTCCAAAGGCTTAGAAAGCAAAATTGAGCTGATACTCGATTGCAGTGAAGAGATCATGTTGACAGCACTGCAGCCAATCACTGAGCGCAGCAGCCCTGCTGAAACAGACTGTATGAGCCGCTGCGCTCAGTGATTGGCTGCAGTCATGTCAAAATCACAGAAGATGAGGCAAGAGACAATGCTGGACCCTTAAAGGGTGAGTAGCAGCTCAGTTTGTCTGTTTTCTCTTGCCCGATGCTATGGAACAATAATTACTGAAAGTACAGTCACAATCATCAATGGAGAAAGAAGAGATTAAAAAGAAATCCCATCAAGTAGCAATGAATAAAGCCCTAGACTCAAAAAAAGAAAACTGCTCGAAAACTGTGCAGTGTGAATTTAGCAGCCTTTCGAATATATTTTTTCCTACACAGTTTTCGCATGCTGCTGTCTCCATTCCTATACCTGCCCTTCACACAAAACCTGTAGAAAAGCCAAGTCTTGCTTGTTGAAATTAACTTTAGTTCACATGCCAGACAAGGGACTCTCCCGATTCTTGTGTTCCACAATTATTTCATCCACTTTCTTCAGTGGGCAGTGCCTCTTCATCAGCATTCTACCAGCACTATAGGAGCTGGATCTTTCTTTCCCTCACTTCTCAGGTTGTCTGTTGGGCATATGTGCAGTTTAACAGACAGGAGAGCAGAAACAGAAAGACAAAGCCCCATCTTGATCTTCTATAATCCATCTCTGTTTCTCTACCTAAAATGGATTACACTTTACAACAGGCAGCGGAGGGCAAGTTAGACAGAAGGGAGGCTCTTACAGCCCAAATGTACATTATACTTATATTAGATGAACCTGCTGATATTGATAGGTTCGGATGATGGTCTAAAGTGTATGGGGGCCTCGGCCACATGATGTCGATCAAGCATATCCGAATTTGGACTGCCAATCACAATCAATTTTGCGCCACTTTTGATGACTTGGACCCATATTGAAAAGCCCATATGATCTAAGTCCATACTGTATGACATGTATTCAATGTCCTACTAAGGACTCCTTCAATATATAATATTTATGGACCAAAAAATACATTTTCTGCCATCGAGACTCCTGTCCATGCCTGGTAAGAACTGGGCAGGGTCACCCGACGGTCTGTGGGCCTTACATAACAAAGTGTCCATTGAAAAGGAAGTGTTGTGTTCAAATTCATGAAAATAGTCTTAGCAGCCTTGTTTAAGTTAATTAAATGTGTTTAATGAAGGCAATTAATCTGGGATTTTTTTTGTTCACACCGCTCATTTCCATCTCAATATCCGTCATTGTACATTCATACTTAATACTTCTGTTCTCTATGATTGCAATATAAACACAAATTGCTTACATTATCACATATATGAGATGCTTGCAAACATGGGACCTCGGACCCGGAACTCTATATATAAATGTCTCGTTGGATTGTACACAGCATGTAGCGACTGCTGCGTTAATACCTAAGATGACAGAATAAATAATACGAACCAATATAAAAGGTTAAGGGGCCATGTGTTATATAAAAAGTTACTTTAATATAACTATGACATTCAGCCTATTGGGATTCATAAAAAAAGTTAGACATTCTGCAAATTATTTTATTTAAAAATTATGTTATTTTACTCCCCTGAGTCTCCCTTCTGTCGTTGGAGCAATTTATTCTGGGAAGTGAAGGAAAGGAAGTTCCAACTCCTACAGTGCTGGCAGAATACAGATAGAGAGAAACTGCCCAAAGAAACAAAGTGGATGGTAAATTCCAACACTTGAAAATCAAGACATAATATATTGACATGTGCACCAAAGTTTTAGCTTGTTGTGGGCGATGTGGACTGCAAAAACATGCTTTCTACAGGGTTGGTATTGTAGGTATTGCCAGGGCCACTTTAGGGCACGTGCCTAGGGCGCCAGGATGCGGGAGGGCGGCACCTCAGCAATTTTATTTTTTTTATTTTTATTAAAGTCTGGGGTCACCGCAATACCGTATTGCACACAGTGATGTGACAGTAGGGATAGAGCACACAGTGACGTTACAATACTGGGATAAAGCTGCCAATTTTGCAGGATAGGGATAATAACTTTCTCCCAGACACCATGGATCACTCAGCGCACTGCACCCTACATGTGATCGGTGATGTTCCACCGGCTATAGAACGGCCCATAGAAATGGATGAACCCTCCTCTGTGAGCGCCACTTTCCTATGGAGATGCATTATACGCTCCGGTGCAGACACATAGGTTTATACGTCGTGCCTTATTCCTCTTTGTTAATGCCAGCACTGAATTAGCAGCCGCCCAGGGCCATGGGAGCCTGATGCCGTGGATGTGAAGCCATGATCTGCATGTTCTCCTCCCAGGATTCTCATATAACTAGTCTGACCTTAACCCAAAATTGCTTCCTCCATGCTCCTCATAACGAATAATGACTTACAGGAGGAACGTCATTTCAGTATATAAGATCACAATGCATAAGGGTGTCTATCATTTGTGGTCGGTTCATGCAATGATTCCCGCTATTCCAGCCTCCATGTGTGCTGCGTATATATAGATCTGGAATATTGGACTGATACGCTGCAGATTTTTTCATGGAAACTTTTTCATGCAAATCTGCCGCCCATCTCACCTTTTGGATTAAAAAGATTAAATCTGCTGTAAAAATCCTCCCCGCAACTCAGATTTTTTTATTCCTGCAGCTTAAACATTTTAAAAGTTGCAAGATTTTTGCGCAAATGTTCTCCAGTCCAACCCCTCGGTACCAGAGCGATTCTATGTAAGTCAGAATTTTTTTGCCCTTTTTTTTTTTGTTCCATTTTGTGCTACAAAGTTACAAAAGAGGTTAAAGACATAAGGCATAAATAAAAGAAAAATAACAAAAAAAGGCAAATGATGACTCGGGCATTAAAGTATCAAATATTTGATCAAACGCCACAGCTGAACTTTTCTGTAAATTTCTATAACAGTTTTAAGAAAATCCTTAATGACAATTTACAAAGATAAATATTATGTTATTTTATATTTATATTATATTTATTTAATTATATTTTATTTAAAGTATCTTATTTTTTCGTGTTTACAATTCCTATGCAGGACGATGTGTCTCCATGGTAACAGACTGCAAACAAATACTGTAGTCAGATCCTGCACTCATAAAGCCCTTACTTTTTTTTTTACTAAAAAAACCCCATAAACATTAGAGAACCTTGGATAACTATCTTACACTTCCTTCCTCTTACAGTTAAAAAATACAAAAGAAAGTATTAAAAAAATGCTAAAATAAATAATATATATAAATATATATATAAAATATCTCACAATAATGATTACATATTAAAGTTTTATCAAACAGACCACGATTTAAAAACAAAAGACAAGGTAAAAACAAGAATGATGGGGAAACTAATTGCAATTTAACAAGTAAATGTACAGAGTCAATTACCAGTAAAGGAAATTTTAAATATAACTGTAAAATAAATGAAAAAAAATTATCTCACAATAAAGCAAGTACTATAAGTTATTTGGACCAATAGTATGTCTGACAACCATAATATTGCAGGCTGTTCCCTTGCTACACACTTCCAATGCATGTTTCGCATGGGCTTCTTCAGGGAGTCTCAGTATTTTTTTTACCATTTTTTGGATATTTTGTTTTTGCGTTCATAATCATTTTCACTATACTGTAACACTGATATTTAGACATATTTTAGACACTTCCTTCTAATAAAGGTCTCTACACAACAGATGAAGTTGGGGGAGGGAAAAAAGAAAAGCTCATGTTTAGTTTTAATGGCTGATCTTGTTTTATTGTCATCGTAAAAGGTGTTGGTCAAAGTAAAATCCTAAAATTAAGAAAAATTCGATGAACTGGAATTTGGTCAGAATTTCTAGTTTTGCAGCATTCAGCATATGCCACAATTCAGTATATATGAGTTTGGCATAATATCTGTACATAGAAGAATGAAAATTTGGAAAAGTCAATCTTAAAAAAAAAAAAAGTCTGAGCAAGTAGTTTCCGTCCCGGGCATGACGCAGGTATCAGCCCAACCAGTGTCACTTTACATCTATGTCTCTCGGTGTGACAGTCGGCATCAGTGCAGGCATGTGTCACTTGTGCTATTACAATGTGTGTCATCGCCAACATCTTTTTAATTTTGCAGCATGGAGCGGAGTGGGAGAAACACAATGAAACATGGCGGGAGATGCATGATAGAAAAACAATGCTCTCCACATCAATTTTCCTCTAAATTACCCTGAATATTGCACCCCGCAGTTCAATCACATCCACCACGTTATTTGTACACAGAAGGCGGCCGGGCTCTGCTGGCGCATCATTTATAGATTGTACAAAATCTCACTAGAACAATCTCTTTACAGGTATTTTATGTTGTAATTTTTTTTTAAAAGTCTTAAAAACGCAACAGAGGAATTGTGATACTCAAAGAGTAAACTACCGAAACGACTTTACTTATTCCAGACCAGAACTTCCGATGGTCCAGATCTTCACGAAGTCCAGCCCGGAATAAGAACATGGTCCAAATGGCAGGCTAATAGTTGGGCAAGTCCTCACTAATAAGTCCAAAAGGCCTCCCTCATCCTAAAGGCTCGTGCACAAGACGAGTGTCGTCAGTGTTATTTTACGGGGTTGCGCACATGTATGATTTAGGAAAAAAAATCGGTGACATGATCGATTTTGATCTGAGTGTCAGATCAAAATCAACAATGCAAGTCTATGGGTCAAATTTCAGACCGCACTTAGATGACATCCGAGTGCAGTCTGGTGTTCACTGACATAATTAAAAAGATGGAGAAACTTTTTTTTCCCTCCACCTACAAGAAAAACTGATCCCACTCTTATCAATCTTTGATCAAAGTCTGATCAACATAATTGGATGGTTTGTCTTGGATGGAGAGAAAAGAGTCGTGTGCACCTACCCTGTCATATACCGTAAACCTTATGTAAACAGCTTGGGATGAGAACAAAAAGGTCCTGGTATTTATTTTATAGTATTTTTCTCTGTTGTCAGGGTAATGTGTGGCACCCCAGGAGTCTGGTTGCCACGGTGGCATTGCCTCCCTCACTGGGGGTGATGTCATGCCTGGAGACAAGGAGGGATCCCCTTTCCAGGTATATCAGCATGCAACACCTTTCCAGACTCCAGACCACAAGGGGGAGCTCTAACACCTGTTTTAGGGGAGCTTTCCTATAAGTTCTGGCTGGAGGTGGGGTTAGGAGGGAGTCTTAGTGTGTGAGTCTGAGAGGAAGGAAGAGGAGGCAAGTGAGGAGAACTTGAGGGATTGGAGCAGCAACCAAGCTCACCCCAGGACTGAGCGCCAAAGACCGGTCACCGGAGTCCGTGGTTGTATGGGAACTTCAGGCTCTGCAACTAAAACTGGACGACAGGAGATTGCAGGTCTCCTGGCCCCAGCTGACACACTGAGGCACAGCAGCATACTAGAGCCCGGAGTCACCACGAGGGAGTAACATCTAGAACAGGCTCAAGCTGCCTGCCATGAGGGAATGTTCTCTTTCATGGACAGACAGCAATAGGGACTTGTGGAGAGCTTAAGGCATCAAGGACCTAGGGAGCAGCGCAGAGGGAAGGCCTCCAAATCCACCTGGCTAGGTGGATCCTGAAATGCTTCCAGGCTGCCCGGACCTCCATGATCACCTATCAACAGTGCCCCAGACTGCACCTGCAATTAAAGGTAAAGAAACTAAAGTCCTTGTGTCCTCCAATCATTTCCTGCACCCTCATTCCTGCACTCCAATGTCCACCATCCCTCATAAACTGTTCTGGTATCCCTGGGGCCCCGCTCCACCTGTGGGGAGCCGAACCATCTCAACTGCAACACCACCGGCCCCAGCGGTCCCCTTAAGCAGCGTCAGCCATCTATAGCCAAACACCACAGGTGGCGTCTCGTGAAATCCCCTACAAACATTCCCTCATCACTTTTATTGCACGCCCAGGGCCACGGACCGGGTCACTGCTGTCGTGACCACCCCTTTAAGAATTGTCCGACCCTGTTCCTAGTACCCCACGGCCCTAGCGGGTGTCGCAAATGCTTTTGGCCAATACACATACAATCATCTTGAAATGTATTGTTCCCTGGTTGTCACGGATGTGTCAGAGGCTGCAGTCCGTCGCTCTGCATCTGACCTCAGAAGGTCCCAGGAGTTTGCTTTGCAGACTTCTTCCTGGCCCTTCTGACTCTAGAACCCAGTGGCAACCTATTTGACACACCTGGACCAGGGTGTTTATATCTTCCAGCTGGCTGCTGGAAGTTGCGGGTGACATTTCTATTTCCATTTCCCTGTTGAGGCTTGGAGCTATATCAGTCAGCTATCTTCCGCTCTGGTGTTTGGAGGACATCCGTGTTTTTTCTCAGAGTCTACTCAAGCTAAGTGTTCCCCTTGTTTGTGTATCCCATCTGTCTTTAGTGGTAGTGGGGATTAACTAGCGCAATCCTGTCCTTCCCAATGCAGGGCTTATCGCCAGGGTCAGGCAGGATATAGGTATCCTGCTCAGCGATAGGTGCAAAACCTATATAGGGATGATAGGACAAACAGGGTGACATTAGATCTGCCTAGGGGGTCTCCACTCCGCTTTCCATAATAAGTCATCTATGAGTCAACTATCAGAAAGTAAGAATGTCACACATCTTTACACAGCTTTCCAAGCGAAAAGTAGAAGAAATGAAAGGGAAAGAATGGAGAAAAATTAATAAGACAACTATTTAAAGGGAATCTGTCACCAGGTTTTTTTTCAACCCCATTTAAGAACAGCATGATATAGAGATAGAAACCCTGTTTCCAGTGATATATCATTTACTGGGCTGCTAGCTGCAATTTTCATAAAATCACTGTTTTCTCTACTGCAGATCTAGCAGTTTTTCAAATGCTGAGCTCTGTATAACCCCGCCCACACTACTGATTCGCTGCTTTTTGTGTACACTGTCCATAGGCTGCCAATCAGTGGTGGGGACATGGTTGGACTACCTGGAAGCAGGTTTACTAGTCCTCAAGTGATAATCTCCTGCTGATAAAACAGTGATTTTATCAAAACTACAAAAAACAGCCCAGTAAGTGATACATCGCTGGAATCAGGGTCTCTGTGCCTACTTTAGATTAGATGGCAAAAACTTGGTGACAAATTTACTTTAAGGTTGTATTACTATTGAGTTGAGGGTGAAGAAATGTTGTATATGAATTATTTTTCTCTCTCACTGTCATATTGATTTTATTTTTATAATACAGATATTAGCATAAATAAATGTATCTAGACGAGTAAATCAATAATTTCCCCCTTAACAGAAAAATCAATCCCTGTGATCTGAGCACAAATGAAGCTTTTCTGGAATGTAATCAGAAATGCCAGTTCATGTAGGGTTTGCAGCGGTCATAGATCTAAGGGGTGTTGTTTTTCAATAATAAGATCTAGGTGATGCATGAAGACTACCAGGCAATGCCTCATGGGAAAAAAATATGCAAATTAGATGTCCAAAAAAAAAAAAGAAAACTGTCTGCAAACCAGATACCTATCTGCAGAGTGGGCATAGACGTAGATACGGAAAGGATGTCACCCTCCAATTACATTCACTATTAACCTAGTCATAAATGCATTAATGTCTAATGTGTGAAAATATAAAATTAATCAACCATTAGGATTAAGACTGTAAAGAAAAAATAAATCAAAATGCCAGAAATTTTTGTCATCGCACCTCCCCCCAAAAAATACCATAAAAGCAATCAAAGCATTATATATGACCTCAAAATGGTGTAATATAAAAACTCAGCTCGCCGTACAAAAAAGAAGCCTTCATACATGCCTATCAACTAAAAAACTATAAAAGTCACATAAAAATGTTGATACAAAAGGTTTTTTTGCAACTTTATAATATTTTTTTAGCTATATACATACGAAAAAAAACCTTTCAGACAAGTCATACTCCTGAGGAAGGCTGGATACAGCGAAACGCATTGTGTTTTGTGCTATTGATAAATTACATTTAAATTAAATTTTATTTTTGGTTCTACTTTTATCCGTCAAATTCGCTACGACGAGAGCGCCTGTTATTGCCACCATAATCACTACTGTCCGAATTCCCTTGGAGGATTTTCCAACAACACACCAGGCCGGCTGCCCATATTGGCTTTAGTTCTCGTGCTCTTTGGAGTTGTGCCCATATGTGCACGGCTTTATCGGGTGAGAAAAATAATGGTTCTTGATAGAAGGGGAGCAAACAAAAGAAAGTGCAAAAATTAAAAATTGCCCAGTCCCAAAGGGGTTAAATATATCACATAAAGCAAGCCTCAACAAGGCTGTTTGAAGTTGGAAAGCGTTTTATAGCAGGATATTAGAAGTCGATACGAGGTACCAGACAAGGTCAGTGGACCCTACAGAGGTCATCACTCTTTAAATTTGCCTCTACTCTGTACCCCTAGGGGTTTGTCTTTGCATTTTTGCTTCATGATTTATGCAAGACTGGTTTATGAGAAACATTATCAGGCTACTGTTACTGCTAGACCAGAACAAAATGTTCAAAGTGACATACAAAATATACATCTTTAGGTCAAGATATAAATAATAAAAAGAAGCAGCAAAAACGAAAAATAGAAAATATTTTAGGACAATCGGAGTGAGGACCTCTATAAAACTAGTTCATGTTCCCTATTTATTGCATTAGAAACTGTATTATATTTTTGCACAGGTCAAAAAAAAAAAAAGAGAGAGGGCCTATCAGAAAGTCATTTGCCTGTGGGGTTGTCTATGTTGAACCTCATGGGCCATTCCTTGACTTATTACTGTGATAAATCCTTGTCCATTACGGGATCTTTCTAATCTTATCCAGGATAGTCTTAAGCCACCATAGGACCCTCGTAAAAAAAAATTAAAGTGTCTTTACAGGGGTTTTCCAGGCTCATAATCCTTAGAATAGGTCATCAATATCAGATTGACACCCGGAAGCCTCACTGATCAGCGAAGTTCTGATGTTTCACCTGGATGGGAGCTGAGCCATTGTAACATTACAATTCATGGAGGGTGCAGAGGAACATATCTCAGCCGGCCAGTTAATACCCCATACTGGATCCATTTGTCTTCTAGGTATACAACTTTAGCTCTTTATATACCCGAGGCAGGTATGCTATTTTTTGAATTACCCAGTGTCCTTCAGTCCCCCTCACAGCTTTGCCCTATCTACCTTTGAAGTCAACAAACTGGTTACAGAATACAATACACAATTAGTTTATCAGCACACAATAAACAAAGATAAAAACACACTATGTACAAGTCACTATTACAGACATACACAGTATGTTTATGACATCATATTTTAAACTCATGATATCGGAGAGGTCTAAGTTATGGCATTCCATGACTAAGAACCCTCCGAAAAGCATAGCATTCTATGGCTATATGTTATGGAACTTGGATGTTTGCAATCTTTATATCCTACTGGATTGTAATATGATCTAATAAAGAACGAAAGTTTTTAACCTAAAAGACGAATGCTGGAACTTTGTTGGGTGTCGGTCACCCTCTGATCTGTTACTGAAGGGTCATCAATATCGTAAGTCTGGAAAATTCCTGTATTATTAATAATTAATACATCCCAAGCTATTCTCATTCTAGAGCTAGGGAACGACCACCATCTTGATCCCTCTTTCGAGAGAAAGGCCACTCTCCATTAGCGTGAGGAGGTCCATATTTGTCACCCTGATGGTGAGACCTATGTTGCTATGAAACAGACATGAAGTATAATAGCGGTTGCTTAGCAAAGACCAGACCCAAATAATTATTCACTAGGGAGTCTGATAGGATCCCCAATGATTAATTATAATGGAAAATTGTGTGGGTTTCCTGTAAGTGAAATGGCATGACTATTATAGAAAGCGTAATAATAGCATACATTATCAATGTATAGTACTTAAGTGCAATAATAGCTGTATATAATAGTACAGCGCAACGTACAGGACTAATATGTATTAGTTTCCACCTAGTACGGCTCTGCTCACATCTACACCCAAGCTTCTGTACAGAATAGAAGTCATGATGCTATGCCAGATCCATTGTGTGACTTACGATGAGGTCTACGAATGATACCATGGTTCTAACTGTTAGAAAAGCTCCGTATGCTGTACCCATGTCACTGTAGAAAAGTGACCGGACTGCCGATGAGGCTTCGAGTGGAGACCATGACAGGTGAGCCTGGCCTAAATTATTGTGCCTAGAAGACACCTAAAATTTTAGGAATGAAAAAATGTCAACAAATATATCCACCGGCCAAATTCGTGGCCAAACTATGGGAAGCATGCATCTAAGTCTTCTAGTTTGAAGATTTGGACATGGCCTAGAGGCAGAAACAAGACCAGTCCAACACCGCCGGTGGTTGGCGTCTTCCCACACCGCTCCAGATAACTGACTAATGTCTCCCTATACACATCCAAGGAATAGACCTGACACTCAACTCAAGTGAAGCTCGGAGAAGCCAACCGGTGAAGGTGCTGGAAAAGTCAGGTCTCTCCTTATGGTCCCCGGCCGGATCGTCAAACTTTGTTTTCTCTGAAGCTCCAGATCGTTTCAGAGAAAACAAACCTGACTGGCTCCAATTTATGCTGCGGGTGGTTTGGGCAGAATGAGTTGTGTCAGAGGTTCCCCATGCAATAAACTTGAAATATAACACTGGTCAACAGCATTTTTGGTGCCAAAGATATTTCATTGAATTTAGGGTATTTTTGGGGTGCTGATTCTGAATATGTCATCAGTTTTGCCAGATTGGCTCAAGTTTTTGAGATTTTTGGTATCTTATTTATAGCACTTGTTGGTAAATGCGACGCATCATCTCATTAATTTCTTTGGATTAGTACTTGAACTGAGCAGTTCTCAATATAGTTTTGTGTTAATTAGTGTTCTAAAAGTTTGTTCATAGCTTGATTTTTGCACTAACTTTATGTTGTTGTCTGTTTTCCAGTGAAAAGCATGAACTCATCAAGAAGAAGTTGTCTTAACGATCCAGACTCATTCTGTTACATTTGTGGTGAATACACACTGCCAAAACATAGAAGAAACATAACAGACTTCGTAAAAAAAGTGTATTTTGCCTATTTTGGGGTTATGCTTGGGGACCAAGACAAGTTTTGGGCACCACACATAGTGTGCAAAGCATGTATCGAATTATTACGAAAATGGAGCAAAGGACAAAGAAAAAGCTTCAAATTTGGTGTTCCAATGGTGTGGAGAGAGCCAAAAAATCATCATGATGACTGTTATTTATGGTAAACACAGGTACAGGCACATCTTCACAATGAGGGACAGGCCTTCTTGCAGATTCCATGTTACTCCCATTTTCGTTTCTTATGCTTATTGAATCCTTGCACTTGCACTACACAGAAATAACAGTCATCATGATGATTTTTTGGCTCTCTCCACACCATTGGAACACCAAATTTGAAGCTTTTTCTTTGTCCTTTGCTCCATTTTCGTAATAATTCGATACATGCTTTGCACACTATGTGTGGTGCCCAAAACTTGTCTTGGTCCCCAAGCATAACCCCAAAATAGGCAAAATACACTTTTTTTTACGAAGTCTGTTATGTTTCTTCTATGTTTTGGCAGTGTGTATTCACCACAAATGTAACAGAATGAGTCTGGATCGTTAAGACAACTTCTTCTTGATGAGTTCATGCTTTTCACTGGAAAACAGACAACAACATAAAGTTAGTGCAAAAATCAAGCTATGAACAAACTTTTAGAACACTAATTAACACAAAACTATATTGAGAACTGCTCAGTTCAAGTACTAATCCAAAGAAATTAATGAGATGATGCGTCGCATTTACCAACAAGTGCTATAAATAAGATACCAAAAATGTCAAAAACTTGAGCCAATCTGGCAAAACTGATAGCATATTCAGAATCAGCACCCCAAAAATACCCTAAATTCATTAAAATATTTTGGACACCAGAAAAAATTTTTTTTTTTGTTGACCTGTGTAATACATAAATGCAGTCATTGGCCTTCATTTATTTTTGGTTCCATGTAACAATATTGCCACAGCATATTAATGGTTCAAGCTGTAAAATGAGGTAGCTATAGCCTTTATTACATGCGAATAAATGTAGACTTTAGGTTTACACAATCACCCACAATATCCATGGCACTGTTGTATAGAAACTTTTATTATAGTCCAGGTCCCTAAAGGATGCAACGTACAGAATCCTGCAGACTCACTGATGGTGCAATCATCTGGTTACATGATATTCTTGACTCAGTACTGTATATGGAAACTGCCCCAGTGATATTACTAGCTTTCCCGGTGAGCCGCTGCTCGTACATATCAGCCAGTCTATACAGGCAGGGCTGCAGATCAGGAAGAAAGGGGATTTCACACTACCCTGTTATAGCCATGATAAATCAAAGCTTAAAGGGGATATCTAATAAGTGTACAATCACTTGGGGTCCAACCCCTGGGGCACCCACCAATCCAGAAAATGGGGGTCCTAATTTATGATCACTGGGGGTCCAACCCCTGGGGCACATATCAATCCAGAAAATGGGGGTCCTAATGTATGATCATTTGCGGTCCAACCCCTGGAGCACCCACTAATCCAAAAAATGTGGGTCCTAATATATGATCGCTTGGGGTCCAACCCCTGGGGCACATATTAAACCAGAAAATGGGGGTCCTAATGTTTGATAACTTGCGGTCCAGCCCCTGGGGCACATATCAATCCAGAAAATGGGGGTCCTAATGAATGAACACTTGAGGTCCAACCCCTGGAGCACTCACCAATTCAGATAATGGGGGTCCTAATGCATGATCACTTGGGGCCCAACCCCTGGAGTACTCACCTATCCAAAAAATGAAAGTCCAAATTTATGATCACTTGGGGTCCAACCTGTGGCGCACCCACCAATCCAAAAATGGAGGTCCAAATTCATGATCACTTGGGGTCCAACCTCTGGAGCACCTACCAATCTAAAAAATGAAAGTCCAAATTCATGATCACTTGGGGTCCAACCTCTGGAGCACCTACCAATCTAAAAAATGAAAGTCCAAATTCATGATCACTTGGGGTCCAACCTCTGGAATACCCACCAATCCAAAAAATGGGAACTAACGGAAAGGCTATCCACACTAGTGCTAAATTCACACAGGAGACTTCGGGACCCTCTTTTTTTATTGTTTTTTTTGTCTGATTAGTGGTAAAGCACCTTTAAAATCATTTAAAAAGGCATATCCAGATAACTAGCAGGAAGGTATTACCCATACGTATGGATGCATGTATCGGTTTTGGGGTTGTAATCAGAAACTTGCCCCGGGGGCGATTATTGCTTTTATGATGTCAATGGTAAGATGGTGCCCCCTCACTTCCAGCTGGAGATGGAGAAATTGTACTTTCACATGGACTGTGTGTTGTGTAGATGTAAGTTGGGGAGAACCCGGAGGAACCCCACACAAAGACAAGGTGAACAAACTCCTTGCAGATGTTGTCCTTGGTGGGATTTGAACCCAGAACCAATGCTGAAAGGCAACAATGCTAACCACTGAGCCAAATGTGGGCCAACCATTAATTCAACAGAATGCGATCTCTCCTCACTCCCCCATACACAAGTTCTCAGTCATTTGTTTTCTACAGGGTGAGAGGAGTCTATGTCATCTTCACTGAAAACAAAAAAATCACAATTTGAAGTTCCAACAACCCGATCCTTCTCTTATTATCATCTGTTGGGAGATCCCTAGTTGGTTGGTCAGCTCTATCAAAATTGTTGGCTTCGAATGACTTGCCTCTAATCAGTATGGCGGCTTTTAGTGCTTGAATGAACATCAGATCTACCGAAATGCTGCCCCCTTCGGTCATGGATGAGTTTCACTTGAAGGTAGGTGCAAAAAACTGTTTTCTCTCCACTATTTGATTTTTCTGATCAGAGTTTGACCAGTTTTTCTCAGAGGTGGAGAGAAAAATAAAAGTTTTGACGGTTCGTGAAAATTGAACCCATAGACTTGCATTGGCGATTTTGATCTTACACTCAGATCAAAAATGGACATGTCACAAATGTTTTCTTCGGACTACTCCGTCCAAGGAAAAAAATCAGACATGTCCACAGCCCCAAAGTATAGCATGGGTTTGAGTGCTATCCATGAAAACCACGCAGAGCACTCGACTGATATAATCAATCATAAACAATTAATGCTTGGTCCATGATGTTTAAGAAAAAACTCTTCCTGACCCCCAACTAGATACAGATATCTTCTCAGTACCAATAGTTAACATTTTATATAACATTTTTGGCGTGGTAATCATTGAGGAGGCTATAGGACATGGCTACATCTTGGGTGATCCTGTAATCTGCCACTTGGACATGGCCGTCATCGGGATGCATTATGGGGAGTAAATTAGACAAGACGTTCAACATATGAAAGCTACGTCTTTAAAAATTCCCAACGGCGTTACATGTAATAAATGGTTAATAGTTCCTATGTTGTAAACCTTTCCCCTGAATATCTGCGTATGCAATGTGTGATATTCTCCAGCTGTGCCGTACCAAGGTCTGACGTGCAATGACGATACATCGTGATGGCCTGCAGATATGGAGGTGACGTCTAGCTATTGCCAGAGCGAGTTCTCCTCGCTGCGGATTTTACACGTAACTGGGTGAATCCTCAGCTCGTTTCCCTTTAGCTCTTACACCACTCCGATGATGTGATATGTACAGTGTGGCAGCAATCTGCGCCTTTCTCCTGCTTATATTTTGCAGGCGTGCACCCTAAATAAACCAAGAAACACATTGGAACACAGATGTTGACTGGCGTTGTGATAACTTCTCAATGCAGGCCTAAGAGTCCATGGATGGTGGTGTAGATGACCTCTAGTCATCCCTTGATTAAAGGCCAGAGAGTCACCTTTGCGGCATCTTCATGACCGTATTATTTAGTCCATTTAACGTTTGCAATATTTGCCCTTAGCTGACTTCTACTTCTAGGTATAAGCCTTTCCATAAATTTTATACCAAGAGCAAACAATTGCTGCAAAGGGAAGACTATCATTTCTCCAACCCGTCCATCCCACCCTCCCTCCGGATACAACTACGTCTCTCAGAATCTACCCTCTCTCTCATTTAGCAACGCTACATAAAAATAACCATCATGACAAGAGCACGTAACAATCTCCGAGAGGTATTCCCAAGGTGATTTCCACCAACCAGTACATATTTCAATGACACCGTGACACCGGCAGTATGTTAATCAGTTCCTAATTTTGTGAAAATGTATCACCGTCCTGTGTTTTCCTGACATACACAAAAAAAAGTATCATCCTCCAAGAGTTTATATGGAGGAAAGGACTTGATTAATTGAGTCTCGAGAATGATGGACCCTCTTGGTAAAGGGAAACCTTGTTGCTGGGCTAAAGGGGAGTGTTCTTGTGAGGTGCTGATGTGTTGATGATGGGAAATTATATATGAGATGTCAGCACAGCTGGAGGCTAAACCCATGGAACGATATATGTCAATGATAGCTTCTTTTTTTTTCCAGATCTAATCATTACATCAGAAACTGTAACGTAAGAAGGTCCGTACTGCAGAGGATCTGAAATATACTGCAGATCCCTAGAGCAAGGCACTGCTCCACCGTATAATGTAGATCCCCAGAGCTGAATCCCATATACAATGCAGGGCTATACAGCACAGGAACTAATCAATTATTTACACAAATAACCCTATAGAATTCTGAAGACCACCATAAAACCACTCCATCTCATCACACCAAATAAAGTCAGCTAGAGACTGCATTAGAAAATGTTTTAAAGCAAGGCGAGTCTACACATCACATTGATGGCCCACTTGATACAAAGTCTACACGACTTGGTTATGGTAACCAAAGTCCAACCATCATGATATAAATGTTGTAATCGTCCCAAGAAACAATCTGAAGACCCAATAAGAAACCTTCTCAATCCCGAAACATCTATAGAACCTTCGGGAACGGAATGGAATCTTCACATTTTAGAAGAAAAACCTCATGACTCTTCATGGGACAGCATCCAAGACCTTGACAACCCTGAACAGATATCTCTACATCATAGGACAGAACCCCTTCCCCAACGAGAATCCATCCCACCAGAAGAAAGCAAAAAAAGTAGCGTGAAAGTCCTTCAAGAATAATTCTAATAACACAGTCAATCACATAAAATCAGAAGATCTTCTTTGGGTGCCCTTACTCCTGCCTGGCACTTAGTACAGATTATTCCTCCCAAGACCCTTTCAAGATTTATCCATCAGAGGTTTCCCTACAATGACTACATCGTGCAGCAACTTAGGGATTTATTCCTCATCTCTGCTCGTCTTCAAATCCCACAAAACACAAAACACTACCTTGTGTAGGACACAAACATATTTGTCACGGTGAAGAACAGAAACGCCACATGCAATCGTCTCAATCCGTTGACATTTGCAAGGAAAATAAAAACAAATCTCAAGCAATAAGAAGAAATTGAAGGCCCACCTGTCTGTCCTTTGCCAAGCGTCTTCTCCAGCCGGTAGGGTCCAACATATTGGGCATGTTGTTGCTGCTGCTGGTAAGGGTGAATTCCCCCTGCCTCCTTTCCACTGGACATGGTTCCTGAATTTGTCCCCCTTTATTTTACAAGGCCTGTCCTTTTCTCCCAGGCTAGAACAAAAGAACAGGGGCAGAGAGATAAACAGTGCGGTGGTTGTCTTCTCCCAGTTTCCCTGCCTCTCTTCTTCTAGGATCCCCTTGTATTTTTTTTTTTCCTGGTAATTTTTTTTTTTTTACTATGGGTTTTTCCTTTTTTTTTTCTTCTTTTTTTTTTCTTTTTTTTTAGTTAATGGGGGGGAGAAGGGGGAAATTGATCTGTGCTCCTCTTTGCTGATGCATCCAAGGGGGAGGGGGGAGTGGGGACAGAGTGGAAGGGGGGAGGGTGGAGGGGATGCTACACTCCTGGTACCAGCATCATCAGGAGGAACGCAGCCCTGGGTACTGCCGGATGCAGAACAGATCTTGATGCTGCTGCTGCTGTTTTTGCTGATGTATTCAGGTCCCCCTCCTTTATAGGCTTTTTCTTCAGTAATCTCTCTTTGCAGCCTCCTCTGCAATGTGCAGGCTGCTCTCTCCCTCTCTCTTTCTCTCTCTCTCCCCTTACATCAGCATCCGGGGATTCAGTGACAGCTACAATTAGTTTAACCCTTAGCTCCCCAGCCCCCTCCTAAGCGCATCACCCCCCACCTCCACCCATGCACGCACTTACTCCCTGCAGCCTGCTGGGTTGGCACCAGCTGTAGTCACCCAGACAGTACGGTGAAAAAGGGAATGGCTGCTGGGAGGAGGGGCGAAGACCTCTGAAAATTAGTTTAGGTTATTAGCCATTCACAATACGAAACCAGCTGGGAGTTGTGACTCATTAAACGCATGGAAAAAAAAAAGATAAAAAAGGGAATGGCTAGCGAAATGTGCAGCCGATAAAAAAAAAAACAAAAACCAGGAGGCGGATCAGGAGCATGGATCACGGCATGCATTATTCAGCAAAGACCTTTGGATGTATGGGGTTGGACCGCGTCCTTGTTCCTTTCCCAATCTGGTACATCGTATATGATTTATTCAGAAAGGAGATGGATGACATTAATTACTTGGCTTAGCCTTAGGTAACAGACTAAACAAACCATTGTTGGAAAAGGAGGTAATCTAATAAAATAGCGATTATCAGCTTTACAAATAATCTGTCCATGTACCAGCACATCGACAAGGAAAATCCGCACTCATCGTCCAAAAGTAATCTTTATTACATAAATCAATAGTACACGTGAAAATAAGAAACTTTGTCATATATCTTATCAGATAAATCTGCTTCTTTCTCCTCCAGGACTGATCATTCATTCTCAATTCATGGGTAAAATCAGTAAAATGTGTATAGATAGCTTTTCCCATTACTGAGACAGGAGATGACAGTTGGTGCTTATAAAGTTCTATGGAGGTGGGAGGAGCTACATTATGGAGGTGGGAGGAGCTACATTATGGAGGTGGGAGGGGCTACATTCCACCAGTTACATAAACTTCTATGGAGAACTGTAACTGTCGAAATTGTGTTTCAGGAGAATGTGGATACCTCTAGCTCCTCACTTTTCCTCCCTCCATAAAACTTTATAAGCACAAACTGTCATCTCCCATCTTGGTAATGGGAAGAAAAAAGTGGATTTCCCTTTTAAGATCCAGTATATTACGTTTCTTATTTTCAAGTGTATTATTGATTTATGGAAAAAATAAAATAAGGGTTTTATCTGAGAGCAGCATAGTGTAGGGGCAGAGAGCCTGATTCCAGTGATGTGTCACTTAGTGGCACTGAGTTTTTACATGTAGTATGTAGCAGAGCTCATAAAGCTGCCTTGCCCGCATCACAGTATTCCGTGTACATTGTATATTGACAGTAAGCTGCTAATCAATGCTGGGGGTGTGGTTGGACAAGGTCTCCCGTGGGCCCTAGTCCAGCAGTGATAATCTCCTGCTGATTGTATTGAAACAGCAGCACACAGCCTAATAAGTGACATATCGTTGAAATCAGTGTGTCTGATCCTACCTGATGCTGTCCTCAAAAACCTGCTGACAAATTCCCTTTAAGTAGTGTTCATATTAAGGACCATAACATTTTAGTTGCTATATCCACTAAAATTACTCAAGCAGTGATGCCTTAAAGAGCCGAGAACAAAAATTGGTTATTGTCAATATAGTTGAAAGTGAAGACACAGACAGAGAGGGCCCCTGTGCAAGAACAATATATGGGCCCATTGCAGCTCATCATAATGCACATTTTCCCCTCCTTATCTCCTGGGTCTTCTCATAGGTTGCCCTAATGATATGTCCGCCCCTGCTGAGCATGCACGGGATGTCACAACCCAGTTTCCCCCAGTGTATACAGATGCAGCAAACTTTAGCTTGATATTTTTAAATTGCATATGGTGTGCTACAGTGTAACTAGACTTTTATAGGGTTTTTTTCAGGAAAGTAGACCCCAAATGCTCTGATGTAGCTACAATAACATGCAGACAGGGGTGTAATGGCTGCAGTCGCACAGGTCACAACTGCGACCTGGGCCCTGTGGGTGGGGCCCGCCGACACCAGCACAAACTTCAACTGGATGTGCGTTCTGAGACGCACTTTCAGCTGAAGTGTATTGCGTCACAGAGAGCCGTCAGGTCCATGAGCGGCAAGACGCGCCGTCGGCCATTCAGAGGCCAGCAGCTGACGGCGGCGTGCACATGATCGGGGGCACGTGGCAGTGATATCATGTGCTCCTGTCACTCGCATACTGAAATCAGCTGCTGGATCCAGAAGAGGACACCGTGAAGCGGGGGAGCCGAGGGAACGGGAGTATAATTGTTTAATTGTTGTATGCATTAAAGAACAGCGGCATATACCAGGATGGGGGGAGATATATACCAGGATGGGGGATTATATATACCAGGATGGGCGGATATATATATATATATATATATATATATATATATATATATATATATATATATATATATATACACTAGGATGGGGGATATATATACCAGGATGTGGGATATATACACTCACCGGCCACTTTATTAGGTACACCATGCTAGTAACGGGTTGGACCCCCTTTTGCCTTCAGAAGTGCCTCAATTCTTCGTGGCATAGATTCAACAAGGTGCTGGAAGCATTCCTCAGAGATTTTGGTCCATATTGACATGATGGCATCACACAGTTGCCGCAGATTTGTCGGCTGCACATCCCAAAGATGCTCCATACAAGGCAGGATGGATCCATGCTTTCATGTTGTTTACGCCAAATTCTGACCCTACCATCCGAATGTCGCAGCAGAAATCGAGACTCATCAGACCAAGCAACGTTTTTCCAATCTTCTACTGTCCAATTTCGATGAGCTTGTACAAATTGTAGCCTCAGTTTCCTGTTCTTAGCTGAAAGGAGTGGTACCCGGTGTGGTCTTCTGCTGCTGTAGCCCATCTGCCTCAAAGTTCGACGCACTGTGCGTTCAGAGATGCTCTTAGGCCTACCTTGGTTGTAACGGGTGGCGATTTGAGTCACTGTTGCCTTTCTATCAGCTCGAACCAGTCTGCCCATTCTCCTCTGACCTCTGGCATCAACAAGGCATTTCCGCCCACAGAACTGCCGCTCACTGGATTTTTTTTCTTTTTCGGACCATTCTCTGTAAACCCTAGAGATGGTTGTGCGTGAAAATCCCAGTAGATCAGCAGTTTCTGAAATACTCAGACCAGCCCTTCTGGCACCAACAACCATGCCACGTTCAAAGGCACTCAAATCACCTTTCTTCCCCATACTGATGCTCGGCTTGAACTGCAGGAGATTGTCTTGACCATGTCTACATGCCTAAATGCACTGAGTTGCCGCCATGTGATTGGCTGATTAGAAATTAAGTGTTAACAAGAAGTTGGACAGGTGTACCTAATAAAGTGGCCGGTGAGTGTATATATATACTAGGATGGGGGATATATACCAGGATGGGGGATTATATATACCAGGATGGGGAATATATATACCAGGATGGGGGATATATATACCAGGATGGGGGGATATATATACCAGGATGGCAGATTATATATACCAGGATGGGGGATATATATATATACTAGGACGGGGGATATATAGATACCAGGATGGGAGATATACATATATATATATATATATATATATATATCTATCTATCAGGATGGGGGATATACAGTATATACCAGGATGGGGGATATATATACCAGGATGAGGGATATATACAGTACAGACCAAAAGTTTGGACACACCTTCTCATTTAAAGATTACCTCTTGAAGACTACCTCTTGAAGCTCATCAAGAGAATGCCAAGACTGTGCAAAGCAGTCATCAACGCAAAAGGTGGCTACTTTGAAGAACCTAGAATATAAGACATATTTTCAGTTGTTTCACACCTTTTTGTTAAGTACCGTATATACTCGAGTATAAGCCGACATTTTCAGCCCAAATTTTTGGGCTGAAAGTGCCCCTCTCGGCTTATACTCGAGTCATGATCGGTGGTGGGGTCGGCGGGTGAGCACTGTCATATACTCACCTAGTCCCGGCGATCCTGTCGCTCCCCCTGCCTGTCCCACGGTCTCCGGGTGCCGCAGCCTCTTCCCCTGAGCGGTCACGTGGGACCGCTCATTAGAGAAATGAATAGGCTGCTCCACCCCCCATAGGGGCGGAGCCGCCTATTCATTTCTCTAATCAGCGGTGCCGGTGACCACTGACAGAGGAAGAGGCTGCGGCACCGAAGACCAGCTGTCCGGGGGAAGGAGCGGGACGCTGGGAGCAGGTAAGTATCGCATATTCACCTGTTCTCGTTCCACACGCCGGGCGCCGCGCCATCTTCCCGGCGTCTCTCTCTCCGCTCTGACAGTTCAGGCAGAGGGCGCGATGACGCATATAGTGTGCGCGCCGCCCTCTGCCTGATCAGTCAGTGCGGAGAGACGCCGGGAAGATAGCGCCGAGGAGCTGCAAGCAAGACAGGTGAGTATGTTTTTTTTTTTTTTTATTGCAGCAGCTATGGGGCAATAATGGACGGTGCAGAGCACTATATGGCACAGCTATGGGGCAATGGTGCAGAGCATATATGGCACAGCTATGGGGCAATGGTGCAGAGCACTATATGGCACAGCTATGGGGCAATGGTGCAGAGCACTGTATGGCACAGCTATGGGGCAATGGTGCAGAGCACTATATGGCACAGCTATGGGGCAACGGTGCAGAGCACTATATGGCACAGCTATGGGGCAACGGTGCAGAGCACTATATGGCACAGCTATGGGGCAACGGTGCAGAGCACTATATGGCACAGCTATGGGGCAATGGTGCAGAGCACTATATGGCACAGCTATGGGGCAATAATGGTGCAGAGCACTGTATGGCACAGCTATGGGGCAATGGTGCAGAGCACTATATGGCACAGCTATGGGGCAATGGTGCAGAGCACTATATGGCACAGCTATGGGGCAACGGTGCAGAGCATTATATGGCACAGCTATGGGGCAACGGTGCAGAGCACTATATGGCACAGCTATGGGGCAATGGTGCAGAGCACTATATGGCACAGCTATGGGGCAATAATGGTGCAGAGCACTGTATGGCACAGCTATGGGGCAATGGTGCAGAGCACTATATGGCACAGCTATGGGGCAATGGTGCAGAGCACTATATGGCACAGCTATGGGGCAATGGTGCAGAGCACTATATGGCACAGCTATGGGGCAACGGTGCAGAGCACTATATGGCACAGCTATGGGGCAATGGTGCAGAGCACTATATGGCACAGCTATGGGGCAATAATGGTGCAGAGCACTGTATGGCACAGCTATGGGGCAATGGTGCAGAGCACTATATGGCACAGCTATGGGGCAATGGTGCAGAGCACTATATGGCACAGCTATGGGGCAACGGTGCAGAGCACTATATGGCACAGCTATGGGGCAACGGTGCAGAGCACTATATGGCACAGCTATGGGGCAATGGTGCAGAGCACTATATGGCACAGCTATGGGGCAATAATGGTGCAGAGCACTATATGGCACAGCTATGGGGCAATGGTGCAGAGCACTGTATGGCACAGCTATGGGGCAATGGTGCAGAGCACTATATGGCACAGCTATGGGGCAACGGTGCAGACCACTGTATGGCACAGCTATGGGGCAATGGTGCAGAGCACTATATGGCACAGCTATGGGGCAACGGTGCAGAGCACTATATGGCACAGCTATGGGGCAACGGTGCAGAGCACTATATGGCACAGCTATGGGGCAACGGTGCAGAGCACTATATGGCACAGCTATGGGGCAATGGTGCAGAGCATTATATATATGGCACAGCTATGGGGCAACGGTGCAGAGCACTATATGGCACAGCTATGGGGCAACGGTGCAGAGCACTATATGGCACAGCTATGGGGCAACGGTGCAGAGCACTATATGGCACAGCTATGGGGCAACGGTGCAGAGCATTGTATATATGGCACAGCTTTATGTGGAGTATCTATGGAGCAATGGTGCAGAGCATTGTATATATGGCACAGCTTTATGTGGAGCATCTATGGGGCCATAATGAACGGTATGGAGTATCTATTTTTAATTTTGAAATTCACCGGTACCTGCTGCATTTTCCACCCTAGGCTTATACTCGAGTCAATAAGTTTTCCCAGTTTTTTGTGGCAAAATTAGGGGGGTCGGCTTATACTCGGGTCGGCTTATACTCGAGTATATACGGTATATAATTCCATATATGTTACTTCATAGTTTTGATGCCTACAGTATGAATTTTCAATTTTCATAGTCATGAAAATACAGAAAAATCTTTAAATAAGAAGGTGTGTCCAAACTTTTGGTCTGTACTGTATATATCAGGATGGGGGATATACTGTATATATATATATATATATATATATATATATATATATATATATATATATACTAGGATGGGGGATATATATACAAGGATGGGGGATATATATACCAGGATGGGGGATATACTGTATATATATCAGGATGGGGGATTATATATACCAGGATGGGGGATATACAGTATATATTCCAGGATGGGGATATATAACAGGATGGGGGATATATATACTGTATATTAGATTTGGTAGATTCAGTAGATTTGGTTTGGTTTCCAGTACCATCTCTATGCTGACGACACCCAATTATACACCTCTTCTCCTGTTATCACGCCAGGGCCGGACTGGGACTAAAATTCAGCCCTGGCATTTGAAGTTACACAGGCCCACTTGTCACATGGTGACTGTATAATATCTTTGTACACTTGTAGGCAGGGCCGGTTTTAGGCAAAGTGGGGCCCTAGGTAAAGTTTAAAATGGGGCCCCAAATGCTAACATATTGCACATCACACAAAAGCATTTCTGTTGTATTTACGTGCGCTGAGTTCAGGCCGCTAAACGAGTTTGATCGACAATACTGAAGTTGTTCAACGCTTGTTTCCCGGCCTCTTTCCACCAACTGAGGTATAATGATGGGACAGAACGATCACTAATAGATCATTAACAGAATATCATACAGTATCATGTTATCAGCAGCACATCTACAGTTTACACCCGCGATGTGCTGCTGAGAACAATGATTTTTGTTCCAGCAAGAACAATCTGAATATGCAGCATTTTACTTGTTTAGTAAAATACACCCCATAGTCCTCCATATATTATAATGTGCCCCACAGTCCTCCATATAGTATAATACACTCCCTATAGTCCTCCATATTAAAATACACTGCTCAGTCCTCCACATAGTATAATACACTCCTCATAGTGCTCCATATAGTATAATGCACCGCCATTGTCATCCATGTACTACAATTCACTTCCCATAGTATAATGCACCCCATAGTTCTTCATATAGTATAACGTATTCCCCATAGTCCTCGATACAGTATAATGCAGCCCACATATAGTATAATGCAGCCACCCCACAGAGTATAATGTAACCCCCCATACAATATAATACAGCCCACCTCCCCATAATATATAATGTAGCCCCCCCATAGAATATAATGCAGCCACCCATGATATACTGTATATAACACAGCCTCCCCCATAGAATATAATATACCCCCACAATAGTATATAACACAGCCACATAGTACATAACATGGCCTCCCCCATAGAATATAATATACTCCCCATAATATATAGCAAAGCCCGCATAGTATATAGCACAAACCGTATAGTATATAGCACAGCCTGCATAATATAGCACAGCGTGTGTAGTAGATAACACAGCCCACACAGCAGTATACAGCACAGGCCACGCAGTAGTATACAGCACAGACCAAACAGTAGTATACAGCCCACAGAGCACTATATACAGCACAGCCCACAGAGCACTATATACAGCACAGCCCACAGAGCACTATATACAGCACAGCCCACAGAGCACTATATACAGCACAGCCCACAGAGCAATATATACAGCACAGCCCACAGAGCACTATATACAGCACAGCCCACAGAGCAATATATACAGCACAGCCCACAGAGTGCTATACACAGCACAGCCCACAGAGTACTATATACAGCACAGCCCACAGAGTACTATATACAGCACAGCCCACAGAGCACTAAATACAGCACAGCCCACAGAGTACAGAGTACTGACATTGCCATCTCCGTGTGCGGTTCCACCATTACTCCAAAGCAACATGCCCGCTGCCTTGGGGTCATACTTGATTCCGAGCTTTCATTCACCCCCCACATCCGATCACTGGCTCGCTCTTCTTATCTGCATCTCAAAAACATTTCTAGAATTCGCCCTTTTCTTACTTTCGACTCTGCAAAAACTCTTACTGTTTCACTTATTCATTCCCGTCTGGACTATTGTAACTCTCTACTAATCGGCCTCCCTCTTACCAAACTCTCCCCGCTCCAATCTGTCCTGAATGCTGCTGCCAGGATCATATTCCTCACAACCGTTACACCGATGCCTCTACCTTGTGCCAGTCATTACACTGGCTACCCATCCACTCCAGAATCCAGTACAAAACTACTACCCTCATCCACAAAGCACTCCATGGCTCAGCACCACCCTACATCTCCTCTCTGGTCTCAGTCTACCACCCAACCCGTGCCCTCCGCTCCACTAATGACCTCAGGTTAGCATCCTCAATAATCAGAACCTCCCACTCCCGTCTCCAAGACTTTACACGTGCTGCGCCAATTCTTTGGAATGCACTACCTAGGTTAATACGATTAATCCCCAATCCCCACAGTTTTAAGCGTGCCCTAAAAACTCATTTGTTCAGACTGGCCTACCGCCTCAACGCATTAACCTAACGATCCCTGTGTGGCCAATTAAAGAAATACAACAACAACAAAAAAAAAACATAATCAGGTTCCTCGCATCGTGTTCTCATACACTTTATGCAGTTAATAGCCTCTGTGTCTGTACTGCTACATACTTAGGCTGATAACTGGTTCATGCAGCTTTACATGAACACCCGAGCCTTACACTATGGCTGGTCCAAATAACTAAAGCAATTGTTACCATCCACCTCTCGTGTCTCCCCTTTTCCTCATAGTTTGTAAGCTTGCGAGCAGGGCCCTCATTCCTCCTGGTATCTGTTTTGAACCGTGATTTCTGTTATGCTGTAATGTCTATTGTCTGTACAAGTCCCCTCTATAATTTGTAAAGCGCTGCGGAATATGTTGGCGCTATATAAATAAAAATTATTATTATTATAATTATTATATCAGGATGGGGGATTATATATATACTAGACTGTGGCCCGATTCTAACGCATCGGGTATTCTAGAATATGCATGTCCCCGTAGTATATGGACAATGATGATTCCAGAATTCGCAGCAGACCGTGCCCGTCTCTGATTGGTCGAGGCCGCCATTATGACATCATCGTCGCCATGCTATGCCCGTCGCTGATTGGTCGAGGCCCAGGCGGCCTCGACCAATCAGAGAATGAATAAACGGGACAGACAGACAGACAGACAGACTAATGCATCGGGTATTCTAGAATATGCATGTCCCCGTAGTATGTGATTCGCGGCAGACTGTGCCCGTCGCTGATTGGTCGAGGCAACCTTTATGACATCATCGTCGCCATGGCAACCATTATGACATCATCGTCGCCATGCTGTGCCCATCTCTGATTGGTCGAGGCCGCCCGACAAACCGTCGACCACTCCATATAAGGTATGGTCTACAAACCGCCGACCACTCCATATAAGGTATGGTCTACAAACCGCCGACCACTCCATATAAGGTATGGTCTACAAACCGCCGACCACTCCATATAAGGTATGGTCTACAAACCGCCGACCACTCCATATAAGGTATCCTGTTTGTAGACCATACCTTATATGGAGTGATTTCCAGGACAGACAGACAGACAGACAGACAGACAGACAGACAGACAGAAAGACAGACAGACAGACAGACAGACAGACAGACAGACAGACAGACGGAAAAACCCTTAGACAATTATATATATAGACTAGACTGTGGCCCGATTCTAACGCATCGGGTATTCTAGAATATGCATGTCCCCGTAGTATATGGACAATGATGATTCCAGAATTCGCGGCAGACTGTGCCCGTCGCTGATTGGTCGAGGCAAGCCTTTATGACATTATTGTCGCCATGGCAACCATTATGACATCTACGTCGATACTGTGCCCGTCGCTGATTGGTCGAGGCCTGGCGGCCTCGACCAATCAGAGACGCGGGATTTCCATTATGACATCATCGTCGCCATGCTGTGCCCGTCTCTGATTGGTCGAGGCCTGGCGGCCTCGACCAATCAGAGACGCGGGATTTCCAGGACAGACAGACAGACAGACAGACAGACAGACAGACAGACGGAAAAACTCTTAGACAATTATATACACTCACCGGCCACTTTATTAGGTACACCTGTCCAACTTCTTGTTAACACTTAATTTCTAATCAGCCAATCACATGGCGGCAACTCAGTGCATTTAGGCATGTAGACATGGTCAAGACAATCTCCTGCAGTTCAAACCGAGCATCAGTATGGGGAAGAAAGGTGATTTGAGTGCCTTTGAACGTGGCATGGTTGTTGGTGCCAGAAGGGCTGGTCTGAGTATTTCAGAAACTGCTGATCTACTGGGATTTTCACGCACAACCATCTCTAGGGTTTACAGAGAATGGTCCGAAAAAGAAAAAAAATCCAGTGAGCGGCAGTTCTGTGGGCGGAAATGCCTTGTTGATGCCAGAGGTCAGAGGAGAATGGGCAGACTGGTTCGAGCTGATAGAAAGGCAACAGTGACTCAAATCGCCACCCGTTACAACCAAGGTAGGCCTAAGAGCATCTCTGAACGCACAGTGCGTCGAACTTTGAGGCAGATGGGCTACAGCAGCAGAAGACCACACCGGGTACCACTCCTTTCAGCTAAGAACAGGAAACTGAGGCTACAATTTGTACAAGCTCATCGAAATTGGACAGTAGAAGATTGGAAAAACGTTGCTTGGTCTGATGAGTCTCGATTTCTGCTGCGACATTCGGATGGTAGGGTCAGAATTTGGCGTAAACAACATGAAAGCATGGATCCATCCTGCCTTGTATGGAGCATCTTTGGGATGTGCTGCCGACAAATCTGCGGCAACTGTGTGATGCCATCATGTCAATATGGACCAAAATCTCTGAGGAATGCTTCCAGCACCTTGTTGAATCTATGCCACGAAGAATTGAGGCAGTTCTGAAGGCAAAAGGGCGTCCAACCCGTTACTAGCATGGTGTACCTAATAAAGTGGCCGGTGAGTGTATATAGATACCAGGATGGGGGATATATAGCAGGATGGGGGATATATATACTGTATATTCCAGGATGGGGGATATATATATATTCCAGGATGGGGGATACACATACCAGGAAGGGGAATATATATATATTCCAGGATGGGGGATATCTATATACCAGGATGGGGGATATATATATATTCCAGGATGGGGGATACACATACCAGGAAGGGGAATATATATATATTCCAGGATGGGGGATATCTATATACCAGGATGGGGGATATATATATATTCCAGGATGGGGGATACACATACCAGGAAGGGGAATATATATATATTCCAGGATGGGGGATATATATATACCAGAATGGGGGATACATATACCAGGATGGATATATAACAGGATGGGGGATATATATACCAGAATGGAGGATATATACATACCAGGATGGGATATATATATATATATATACTAGACTGTGGCCCGATTCTAATGCATCGGGTATTCTAGAATATGCATGTCCCCGTAGTATGTGATTCGCGGCAGACTGTGCCCGTCGCTGATTGGTCGAGGCAACCTTTATGACATCATCGTCGCCATGGCAACCATTATGACATCATCGTCGCCATGCTGTGCCCATCTCTGATTGGTCGAGGCCGCCCGACAAACCGTCGACCACTCCATATAAGGTATGGTCTACAAACCGCCAACCACTCCATATAAGGTATGGTCTACAAACCGCCGACCACTCCATATAAGGTATGGTCTACAAACCGCCGACCACTCCATATAAGGTATGGTCTACAAACCGCCGACCACTCCATATAAGGTATCCTGTTTGTAGACCATACCTTATATGGAGTGATTTCCAGGACAGACAGACAGACAGACAGACAGACAGAAAGACAGACAGACAGACAGACAGACAGACAGACAGACGGAAAAGCCCTTAGACAATTATATATATAGATATATATATATATACACTGTATATTCCGGGATGGGAGATATATATATATATACCAGAATGGGGGATACATATACCAGGATGGGGGCTATATATACCAGAATGGGGGATATATATATACCAGGATGGAGGATACAGTATATATACCAGGATGGGAGATATATATATACCAGATCAGTCAGTTTTTTAGGATTTGAGGCTGAATGAGCCCTAATGGGACCCCAGCTGTGAATTTTGGGGGATTCCAGCAGCAATTATTCCATTGTACAGCTCTCATTATAGGGCTGTCCTTTATCCCCTGGATTAATATTGAATTTCTAAATAGGATATAAAAAAATGGGTCTCTAAACCTTACAAGCTCTTTAAGCTTATTACTAGCCCCTATTTGTGATCCTATTATTATGATGTATGTGAACAATTACATTAAAAACATTTACACAGCCATTTTTTGATGTTTTGCAAATGTTTCCTAATCTGACATTGCGAGGCCAGCCATTCCTATACTGATGGATGAAAACGGCTCGCTTGCAACACAAATTATTAACATGCCAGATTTATTTCAGTCACAATCCCCGTAATTATCATAGGACCTCTTTCTGGTTGTCTGGTTGATAAATCTATACATAGATTCCCTAATAGAAAATTCTAAATTAAAACAGATTTAACAATTCCAACGACGTACCATATGAAATAAATATCTTAGACAGGATGAGGCTAGTGTACTTACTTTGAAAATCCATGTCAGAATGGTTGCATAATCCTGATATTAAGTTGAGCTAAAGAGTGAGAGTTCTCATGAGTTCAAGTATATTCACTATTCAGTCTATTCCCTCCCACTCTGGCTGACTGCTGCAGCTTGAACTGAGCAGTGTGAGACCTCCGCAGGGAGGCGGGACAGTGAGGAGCTGTCTGTTATGAACATACAACATACTCACGGGTAACAAAAACGGGAAGATGTACTACAGGGAGATGCTGCACCCACACCCAACTGGTCCCTGTACAGACTGGAAGACCCTAGCCACACAGCTCAAAAACACCACCTTGGACCTGGCTTCTTAAAAGGCCATTGAGGAGTTTCTTGTACCACCTGAGGAACTAGAGGGAAGGCTGCAACATACTTCCAATAAGAGGAGATGAAAATGTGCAGAAAAATATGAAACCCAGGGTAAGAAAATTAAAATACGTTCATATAAGTTAGTGTGGGAAAGTTAAGGAGAGACAAAAATAAACTGAACAATAATAACCTCCCAGAAACCTAAAAAGGTAAAAGGAAGATGAACTGGGAAGGAAAACAATCAGAATCATTGCAGGAATTCAACTGGTGTTTACCATGCAAGGTAAACTCGTTAGCTGAAGTGCTGGAACTCCTAAAGCCAAATCCACCTGGAGGTATAACCAGCAAGGAAATGCAGTGAAAGGTGAACATATAAACCCAACCCAAAATGTGAAAGGGCAGACCAAAACAGGAAAATGGAAAACATCAGGAGAGGAGCAAACCAAAAAGGGGGAAATCAGCATTTGGACAGTGCGGAAAAGAAAATAGCTCCTCAGACAGAGGAACTGACCAAGGAGCAACAGACTAGCGGATCGAATCTCCAAACTGAGGCATGACACTATCAATCAATACAGGAGTAAATTGGCAGAGATTAAGGTTAAATTCGGAAAAATTATTACACATCCATCCTGACATAGCATCAGCCTCATCAGATCAAGAAATCTATTTAACAATGTATACGGTTTTGAGCGTGTAATCTTATAACAGATCTACTTTAAAGGGGTCTGCCACTGTCTGGTCAAGTTTTACAGCATGTGATGTCCGTGTATATTATATGTCAGGTGCAAAATATGGAGCTGAGCATGATCAGTTATGGAACTTGACTTAGTTTAAAAATTGTTAATTTTTTATCAAATTTTAACATAGAAAACATAAACAATTAAATCACCTCTCCTCATTATGTTCTGACCCACAGTCATTTTTACTGAACACAATGGATGGAAATATTGGACAGGATGCTCTTCAATAGGAATCCAGGGAGTGGTGGTCCATGATTCACCTATGCTGCAACAGTGGACCATACAATGACGGTATGCACCGAGAAGGTTTGGGCTCCACAGCAGAAATCACAATTGTTTATGGCAGCGGTTCTCAACCTGGGGGTCGCGACCCCGAGGGGGGTCGAACGACCAAAACACAGGGGTCGCCACCTCTCTCACCTCCCCATCCACCTTCCCCCGTATGCCTGGACTGCTAGCTTTACTCCCGGCATAGCTTTGGGATCCCCGCAGGAAAATGAATTGATCGCGCATCGGATCTAGGGAGATACCAACTTCCGACGTCCCCCCTTCTTGTTTGGTGCAGCCAGGACAGATCCGGAATCTGTGGCACGTATCTGGCAACGGAATCCAGGGATGCAGGAAGAACGCGGCTGCCGGCATCGGTAATCGGCTTGAAGGGCTGCGGAAGAGCACGCCATAAAGGAGCCGTTCGGTACCCAGCAGTGATCCGCCGCCATCACTGTGTTCAGGGGCGTAACTACCGCGGTCGCCATTGCGACCGGGCCCCGCAGGTCAGGGGCCCCGGGCCGGCAGGTCTGAGCAGGGCCGGGCTGGCCATCGGGCACTTCTGGCAAATGCCAGAAGAGCCGATGCCAGTAGTGGGCCGCTGCACTGTTCCTCCCCCGGACCCCCCCCCAGTGCCGCCGCCGCATTTAACTATACCGGCGTCTATGACACCGGTGTAGTTCAATGCAATGATGAAAGAGAGAGCGTCACCTGACGCCCCCTCTCCCATCATTCCCCGCTCTGCCTCTGACACTGCGGGTGCGCGATGACGTCATATCATCGCGCACCTGCTGTGTCCTGGGCAGACTGCAGCCACCGAGACAGGAGCCAAGAGCAGCGCGGGCAAAAGCAAAGGTGAGGAGTTTTTTTTTTTCTTTTTAAACGGACTGTGGGGCCATTATCGGGGGGGGGGGGGGGAGATGTGATGTGGGCTGTGCTCTATATACCCCTGTGCTGGCTGTGCTGTATATACCACTGTGCGGGCTGTGCTGGATATACCACTGTGAGGGCTGTGCTGGATATACCCCTGTGCGGGCTGTGCTCTATATACCACTGTGCGGGCTGTGCTGTATACACCACTGTGCGGGCTGTGCTCTATATACCTCTGTGCTGGCTGTGCTGTATATACCACTGTGCGGGCTGTGCTCTATATACCACTGTGCGGGCTGTGCTCTATATACCACTGTGCGGGCTGTGCTGTATATACCACTGTGCGGGCTGTGCTGGATATACCACTGTGCGGGCTGTGCTGTATATACCACTGTGCGGGCTGTGCTCTATATACCTCTGTGCTGGCTGTGCTGTATATACCACTGTGCGGGCTGTGCTCTATATACCACTGTGCGGGCTGTGCTCTATATACCACTGTGCGGGCTGTGCTGTATATACCACTGTGCGGGCTGTGCTGGATATACCACTGTGCGGGCTGTGCTGTATATACCACTGTGCGGGCTGTGCTCTATATACCACTGTGCGGGCTGTGCTGGATATACCACTGTGCGGGCTGTGCTGGATATACCACTGTGCGGGCTGTGCTGTATATACCACTGTGCGGGCTGTGCTCTATATACCACTGTGCGGGCTGTGCTGGATATACCACTGCGCGGGCTGTGCTGGATATACCCCTGTGCGGGCTGTGCTCTATATACCCCTGTGCGGGCTGTGCTGGATATACCACTGTGCGGGCTGTGCTGTATATATCCCTGTGCGGGCTGTGCTCTATATACCCCTGTGCGGGCTGTGCTCTATATACCCCTGTGCTGGCTCTGCTGTATATACCACTGTGCGGGCTGTGCTGGATATACCACTGCGCGGGCTGTGCTCTATATACCACTGTGCGGGCTGTGCTGTATATACCACTGTGCGGGCTGTGCTCTATATACCACTGTGCGGGCTGTGCTGTATATACCACTGTGCGGGCTGTGCTGTATATATCCCTGTGCGGGCTGTGCTCTATATACCCCTGTGCGGGCTGTGCTGTATATACCACTGTGCGGGCTGTGCTGGATATACCACTGTGAGGGCTGTGCTCTATATACCACTGTGCGGGCTGTGCTCTATATACCACTGTGCTGGCTGTGCTGTATATACCCCTGTGCGGGCTCTGCTGGACATACCCCTGTGCTGGATATACCAATGTGAATCATAACTAATAAAATTACAGTTTTAAAGTAGCCACCAAAATTATTTTTTGGGTTGGGGGTCACCGCAACATGAGGAACTGTATTGCGGGGTCACGGCATTAGAAAGGTTGAGAACCACTGGTTTATGGCATGTTAAAAAGTTAACCAGAAAGTGTAAAACCCCTTTAACACAGGTGAATATTTATGAGATGATCGTCCTGAGGAACGTTTCTCTGTGTGTTTATACACTACATGGACTATAGTATTGAGACACCTACACATTACACCTATAGGAAGTTTTATGACCTCTCACTCTACATCTATAGGCATTAATATGGAGACAGCTTGCACTCTTCTTGGAAGTCTTTCTACAAGATTTTGGAGGTGTCAATGGGAATTTTTCCCCAGTCATCCATAAGAGCATGTGTGAGGTCAGACCCTGATGTTGGAGGAGATGGCCAGGCTCACAATGTCTAATCTATTTCATCCCAAAGGTGTTGGATGAGGTTGAGGTCCGGGCTCTGTGGGGGGTCAGTTATGTTCATCCACATCAAACTCCCCCAATCATGTCTGTATGGACATTGTGCACTGGGCACAGTCATGAGGAACAGAAAAGGTCCTGCCCCAAACTGTTCCCGCTAAGCTGGAAGCTACAATTGTTCAGGAAGGCTTGTGTTCTGAAATATTATGATTTCCATTCCAGGCACGTAAGGGTCTCTTGCCATTCAACAACTCAGATTCGTCCATCAGATGCCAGATAGAGAAGTGTGATCCGTCACTGCACAGAACACGTTTCCTCCAGTGTCGAGTGGTGGCGGCTTTACATCACTATATATGACTCTCGGGATTGTGCTTGATGATGTACGGCTGTATGCAGCTGCTCGGCCATGTAGATCAGTGTTTGTGCTGATGTTCTAATCAAAAAAGGTCAGGACTCGGCAGTCATGGAGTCTGTAGAGCGCTGGTGACTTTTCTGCCTTCTGTTCCTCAGCACTCGACCCCCACTCTGTAACGTTACGGGGTCTCTACTTCATAGCTAAGTTGCTGCTGTTCCTTCCACTTCTAATAACTTCACTCAGAGGTGATGGGGGAAGACTTAGGAGGGAACAAATGTAATGTACAGACTTGTTACCCCAGTAGCTTCTATTACAGGACCGCGCTGGTATCGGTGAGCTCTGCATCACTGGCCGCTCTGTTACCTGTTAGTAAAGGGAGACGGCATGGCGGGAGGCTGGGAGTTATACACTGGTGAGAAGGGAGGGTAGTTTGAGACCAGATGTTACACATTGAGAGTCAAAGTGCCAGATATTATACACCGGGGGCGAGGGGCCAGAAGTTATACACTGGGGAGGCGAGGGGCCAAATGTTGTACATGTTATACACTGGGGGTGAGGGGCCAGATGTTATACACCAAGGGTGGTGAGGGGCCAGATGTTATACACAGAGGAAAGTGATGGGCCAGATGTTATACACTGTGGTCGAGGGGTCAGATGTTACCTACTGGGGGCTAGGGGCTAGATGTGATACACTGAGGGAGGTGCAGGGCCAGATGTTATACACTGGGGGTGATGGGTCAGATGTTATACACTAGGGGTGAGGGGCCAGATGTTATACAGGGGGGGTGAGAGACCAAATGTTATACACGGGGGGTGACAAACTAGATATTATACACTGGGGTTGAAGGGTCAGACGTTATACACTGGGGAGCAAGGGGCCAGATGGTATACACCATGGGCGAGAGGCCAGATGTTATACATCGGGGAGCAAAGGACCAGATGTTATACACTGGGGGGTAAGAAGCCAGATGTTATACACTGGGGGTAAGGGGCCAGATGTTATACATCGGGGAACAAAGGACCAGATGTTATACACTGGGGGTAAGGGGCCAGATGTTACACACTGGGGTTAAGGGACCAGATGTTATTCATAGAGGGGGCAAGGGGATAGATATTATACACCAGGGAGCAAGGGACTGGTTGTTATACACTGGGGGGTAAGGGACCAGATGTTATACACTGGGGGTTAGGGGCCAGATGTTATACACCATGGGCGAAGGGCCAGATGTTATACACTGGGGGGTAAGGGACTAGATGTTATACACTGGGGGGTAAGGGACCAGATGTTATACACTGGGGGTTAGGGGCCAGATGTTATACACCATGGGCGAAGGGCCAGATGTTATACACTGGGGGGTAAGGGACTAGATGTTATACACTGGGGGGTAAGGGACCGGATGTTATACACTGGGGGGTAAGGGGCTGGATGATATACACCAGGGGGTAAGGAGCCGGATGTTATACACTGTGGGGTAAAGGACCGGATGTTATACACTGGGGGGGTAAGGGGCCGGATGTTATACACCATGGGCCAGATGTTATACACTGGGGGGTAAGGGACCAGATGTTATACACTGGGGGGTAAGGGGCCAGATGTTATGCATAGAGGGGGCAAGGGGATAGATGTTATACACCAGGGAGCAAGGGACTGGATGTTATACACTGGGGGTAAGGGGCAGGATGTTATACACCGGGGTAAGGGGTCAGATGTCATATACCGGGGGTATGGGGCCAGATGTTATACACCAGGGGGTAAGGGGCCGGATGTTATACATTGAGGGGGGCAACGGGACAGATATAATACACCAGGGAGCAAGGGACCGGATGTTATACACTGGGATGTAAGGGACTGGATGTTATACACTGGGAGGTAAGGGACTGGATGTTATACACTGGGAGGTAAGGGACTGGATGTTATACACTGGGAGGTAAAGGACTGGATGTTATACACTGGGGGTGTAAGGGACTGGATGTTATACACTGGGGGGGTAAGGGGCTGGATGTTATACACCATGGGCCAGATGTTATACACTGGGGGTAAGGGACTAGATGTATATAGCGATAGCATGCATTTGCATGCGTTTTGCAATGCGATTGGGGTTGTAGACGAGACGCTGCGGACTCAACCGCAAATGTGAACCTAGCCTTATTGCCGACTGTGTCCTGTGAGTAGGGGATATATTGTCTCGGTGGGTTACCCCCTGCAATTGTGTAATTATGGTAAAATTCTTACCTTCTACATCTAACAGTCTAGAAAGCTTCCATCTGCATGCAAAAAGGCGCATCTTACAGAGACAGCGTCACATGATAAACTGGAAACTGTGCAGGGAAGACATTAACTTGGCTCTCTTTAGAGCGAAGAGTCTTGTCAGCAAAGCTTCATCCACACAGTAACTTACTGCTAATGAGGGCAGGAGAAATCTTCATTAAATAACATATGTAATACGCTGCTCATAATGCCTAATAGTGACCATTTACTTTGCAGCATGTGGGAAAGATTTTGGCACTGTAATACCCTTTAGATTTCCATATGCAATTAGACAGTGAAAAATCCAATGAGTAAATTGTAGAGTTATTGGCTACTCTTCAAAAATGCTTTAGGAAATGAAAAAGGCCTCCAAAAACTCTTGGAAGAAGGAACATTTCTTGAAGCAGTTTCCATTACAAAACTTGTCGTCTTTGACCGTCTCAAGAAAGCTCTGTGCACATACCTAAAGACCCCTTGTCAGAGGCCCCTCATCCAGCCAACCAGTTCTCCTACTTTGCATTAAAGAGGAACGAAAATCCTAAGACATGTCTGCAAAATGGAGGTTCTGGTTTGGCCATGTATTTTGAGCCATATGACAAGGTTCTTAAACCCTTTAAAGACCAGGCTTTTTCAGGGCCTTAAAGACCAACATTTTTTTGGACTTTTTTCCTCGACCTATACCAAGAGCCATCATTTCTTAATCTGTCCATCAACATAGCTGTGTGGTGGTTTATTTTATTCAGGATTACTTGTATTTTTTTAATGGCAATTTTTTGTCTGGGACTTATGATAGGTCATAAGTGTCTGATCGGTGGGGTTTTCGACACCTGGCACCCTCACTGATCAACTGTTCCTGGTGCAAGCGGTGGCCGTAACTGCTTAGTTGCGGAGCTGCACAGTTCTGAATCCATAGGGGGTACATGTGCAGTATCCAGCCATGGCCATCGATGGAGCTATGGAACTCCACAACTGAGCAGTTACAGCCATCATTGGCACTGGGAACAGCTGATCGGGGGGTGCTGGGTTTCACACCCCCACCAATCAGACATTGATGATCTATCCTAAGGCTAGGCCATCAATGTTAAAATCTTGGACACCCTGACATGTTCCTGTGGGAAACAGTCTGAATCCAGCTCACCGGGCGCAGATGGGCTTAATCCAAGGCTCGGACCGCGCTCCTGAGTAGCATTCTGATGAGAATCCATAAGTGCATCTTTACTTCATCCACATGGATAAAGCAAGAAATCTACTTCACGATTAAGAGCAGGTTGATGGCTCGAAACGCGTAGACTCTGTACCTCATTTTACATGATGTTACTCTGTTACATGTTTTTACTCAACATTCAATAAAGAAGATTGTATACTTTATTCATGAGGTTGGACATAAAATGCATTTTTGAAGTCAGAAGAGATATCTGGGGGCTGAACCGGTCTGCAGACAGCCATCTAGTGTATGTACACCTTTAGCTGCATTCTTGGTCAGAAGACTTATTCCATTAATCCTTGTATTAAAGGGGTTGTCTACTGTGATGCGGTGTTGCGAGACGTGATGCCCGGTGCCCAATCAGACCGATAATACCGTTGTATGCATCAGCCCTAACAAGTACGGATTATCCAGGGCAGAGAACTCACTTAAGATCCTAAGAACCCCTTTTACTACCACCCCTACTCCCCTATTGCTGAACGGAACTATATAGGCAATGACATGTTGTATGGTGTGTGTTCAATGAAAACGTATAAATATGACACCATGATTAGCCCTCTTAGTCTCCCATGGGTCACTGTTCACCCCACGGAAGTGATGATACCGTCATGGCGAAAGCACATTTGTATTCTCATTTAGCTAAGTACCATGTTATCTACATATATGTTCTGTATTTATAAAGTATTATATGTATTAGCTTTATAAGTTTTGTTCATAAAAGCAATGAGACCGGGTGTTGGATTAGCTAAACAACTGCTGAAGACATTGAGCTCCAGTTTAAGCTCTTACACACCTGTCTCAAATCTGTGCTCTGCTTCCCTCACCCGGTCTGCTAAACTCTATGGTGCTCCATGTCAGGCTTTGTAGATGGCCCGGCGTGCTCCCATGTGATCATCTGCCTGGGCCTACATAAGGCTCACCAAGACACACACCTGTGTCTTGGTATTAAGACTTTGGTGCTTTTAAGACTCTTGAGTTTCTTTAAACACCTTGACCTGCCCAGCTGCCTGTCTGTAGTCTGGTGGACATCTCCCGCCTGCGGTTTTCTGCATCCCAGCTGCCTATCCGTGGTCTCCAGGACATCTCTTGTTTGCCTGCAGCTTCCAGGAACTCTGCTACCTGTTTCCTGAGTGCAACACTCGTCTGCTGCACCAACGCCCATGGCCTGTGTGCCTACCCGGACCTTGAGCCTAGAGCATCCACCTAACCTATTGAATCGAACATAAGCTAGTTCTTGGAATCCATGATTTACAACCTTTGTGGTGTTAACTTACATATCCTTTTTGGTAATGTACTAAAGCCTCCTTGGTTCTGAGAGTACAATACACACCTTATCCTTGTGTACAAGGCCGACAAGCTTTGTACACCGGCTGAGACTATTGTATCTGCTCTTGTTCCCGATGCGTCATTCCCTAATTTGACCATTTGCTGGCAGATCTGGAGACCTCTTGTGTCTCACCCTAAATTAGCTCTCCCAAGAAAGGGTTTTCCATGACAGTACACTGACGACAGCAGCCATTCCTGATGGTATGTATAACACGGGTAACAACTTTGTCAAGTAATTGGACTTCGGGTATATGACTAAAGCCAGAAATGGGACCAAGATATCAATAGCCGAGTAGCAGTCAAATTTTTTTTTTATCCCAGAACCCCCATTAAAAAGCAACCTCCTTATAAAATAGTATAAGTAGTAATTACGGACAATAGCAGGAGCACAAGGTTGCATTCAATAATAGGCTACCTGCTAGCTTAGTGTGTGCTATATGTTGGATTTACATTTGCAAGCTATAGAATTGTTTGCAAAAAAAACAATAGTCCACATGTGGGATTAGCCATTTACCTTGGCACAGTACTTTCACATCAGTCACAATGGTAATGGAGGGGATTCCCATAATAACTTTGCTCCCATTCAAGCTATTTGCCAATATTTTGTGTAAATAAGCCCCAGAGAGAAAACTTGGCTTTTATACTTGCAGCTTTTCTATTATCAGGACAATATAATATTTTTTTTCACACTCGTGTGTCCTTTATTGTAGCTTTCAGAATAGAGTTAACAATAATGGTAATAATAAGAAACATTAAACAGTATGTACAGCACTCACATGCACTTTGCAATCAGCAACACATACATAGTATGAAGTATGGGAAAACAATAATCTAAAAAGGAAAAAAAACCTTGCCCACAAGAGCTTACAATCTAAAGGAGAGTGCTGATAGTGCCTAGTGGTGGAACAATGGGTGAAGGTAGAAATTTTGGTGCATAAATCAGTCATACTGGTAGAACCTGTTCAACATACGGTTGCACTCACAACTATTCAACCCCCACCATTACAAAATAAACACATTTATTGTGGCTTCCAATAAATCAATTAAATAAAAACATTTTCAGTAGCTGAATGCAACTAATATAACAAGTGGTTTCCCCAAATTCAACACAAAATGCCACCTTTACTGACCACTGCAGTCTCGGAATTATTAATTATCTAGTATCTTTTGTGCTTTGTAGAGCCTCCTCTAGCTGTTATAACCTGCTGCAAACAGGACACGTAGCCAGACACTAGCTTCTAGCAGTATTCCTGAGGAATCATAGTCCATTCCCCATGGAAAATAGCACCAAGTTCTCTAATATATTTATTGGGGACTTAGTGGAGAGCCTCTTCTAGCTGTTATAACCTTTGTCTTTGGAATGTGGGAGGAAACCGGAGTGCCCGGAGGAAACCCACGCAAACACGGAGAGAACATACAAACTCTTTGCAGATGTTGTCCAAGGTGGGATTAGAACCCAGGACTCCAGCGCTGCAAGGCTGCTGTGCTAACCACTGCGCCACCGTGCTGCCCTAATTCCAAAGACATACTTATAGGGAATTTAGATTGTGAGCCCCATCGGGGACAGCGATGATGATGTGTGCAACCTGTAAAGCGCTGCGTAATTTGTTAGCGCTATATAAAAATAAAGATTATTATTATTATTATTATTATTATAACCTGCTGAAAACTATATACATAGTCAGACACCAGCTTATGACAGCATTCCGGAGGAATCATAGTCCGTTTTCCATGAGAAATAGCACCAGTTCACTGATATTTTTTATAGGTGGGCTTAGTAGAGCCCCTTTTAGCTGCTATGACGCTGAGTCACTTCTCGTGGACAAGCCGAGAGTCACGGTCAAGTACGAGGTCAAAAGACAGGAGGGTATGTCATAACAGACAGAAGAGACAAAGGCGTAGTCAGGTAACGGTCCAGAGTCAGAATACCAGGAGGAAAGCAGATCAGAGCAAAGGGAGCAGGAAAAACGGATGGTGAAAACGATGTCCGAGGACAGGCAGCAAAAAGATCCACAAGCAGAACACAAGGCGCAGAGAGACAAACCACATAGAGCTGAATGTACGTCTGGCAGAAATCTGGGACTAACAGCCCAGCTAAGTAGCCTGATTACACCTGAAGGCAGCCCAGAACTTCTCATTCTCAGATTAACCAGCCAAGCCATCAATCAAAACACTGACAGCTCAGCACGTCCCTGCACCAGATTGGACAACCGACCAGTAAATCAAAGTACTGACAGCTTCAGCACGCCCTTGAACCAGATTGGAAAGCTGAGCTGTCAGTAACTGCATCTCAGACACATTGAGGGGTGGAATTGTGACAGTACATAGCCAGACACCAGCTCCTGGCAGCATTCCTGAGTATTCATAGTCCTTTTCCATGGGAAATGGAACACAGTTCACTAATATTTTTATAGAGGGATTTAGTAAAGTCCCCTCTAGCTGTTATAACCTGCTACAAACATGAAGCATAGCCAAAAATCAGCCTCTTTCTGCATTCTTGAGGAATTGTAGTCCAGTTCCATGGAAAATGGCACTTAGTTGTCTAATATTTTTGGGTTGTCAAGAGAGTAATCCGAAGAGTTGGGAGAAAAGATCATTGCTCTGCACAAAGAAAAGGATACAAACTCATTGAATATTCTTAAAGATGGAAGAAAAGTTTGTAATTTTAAAAAACACTGGCAGTGGCTGCACTATTTGGACATGGAGGGTAGGTGGCGGAAAGTGTTATGACCCCAATGGCAGAGGGTCTCAAAAGTACATACCAAGTCTGCAAACACAAAAAACCAGCTCATAGGGCAGTGGTAACTGGGCTGACCATATATCTAATCCTAGCACCACAAATAGCAGCAGCCGGGGAACGTGCCTACGTTGGTTCTAGACGTCTCGCGCCAGCCGGAGAACTAACTAACCCTAGAAGGGAAAAGATAGACCTTTCTTGCCTCCAGAGAAAAGACCCCAAAAGTTGGATACAAGCCCCCAACAAATAATAACGGTGAGGTAAGGAGAAAAGACAAACGTAAGAATGAACTAGATATTTAGCAAAGAGAGGCCCACTGACTAATAGCAGAATATAGTAAGATGACTTATATGGTCAGCAAAAACCCTATCAAAATTTCCACGCTGGATATTCAAGAACCCCCGAACCGTCTAACGGCCCGGGGGGAGAACACCAGCCCCCTAGAGCTTCCAGCAAAATCAGGAATCACATTTAGTACAAGCTGGACAAAAAATAAGAGCAAAGCGAATAACCAAAAAAAAAACAAGGAAGCAGGACTTAGCTTAATTTTGCAAGATCCAAGACTAGCAGACAGGAGCAAACAGAAAGGAACTGATTACAACGATGCCAGGCACTGGACTGAGAAACCAGGAAGTTTATATAGCAACACCCATGGACTAACGACCCAGGTGGGTGCCAAACTGAGGAAAGACAATCCCAGAGTCATATCACTAGTGACCACAAGAGGGAGCCAAAAAAGTCTAATTCACAACAGTACCCCCCCTTTAAGGAGGGGTCACCGAACCCTCACCAAGACCACCAGGGCGATCAGGATGAGCAGCGTGAAAGGCACGAACTAAATCGGCCGCATGCACATCAGAGGCAACCACCCAGGAATTATCCTCCTGACCATAGCCCTTCCACTTGACCAGATACTGAAGCCTCCGCCTGGAGAGACGAGAATCCAAGATCTTCTCCACCACGTACTCCAACTCGCCCTCAACCAACACCGGAGCAGGAGGCTCAACAGAAGGAACCACAGGTACAACGTACCGCCGCAACAAAGACCTATGGAACACGTTGTGAATGGCAAACGACACCGGAAGATCCAAGCGAAAGGACACAGGATTAAGGATTTCCAATATCTTGTAAGGACCGATGAAGCGAGGCTTAAATTTAGGAGAGGAGACCTTCATAGGAACAAATCGAGAAGACAGCCATACCAAATCCCCAACACGAAGTCGGGGACCCACACCGCGGCGGCGGTTGGCAAAACACTGAGCCTTCTCCTGTGACAACTTCAAGTTGTCCACCACATGATTCCAGATCCGCTGCAACCTATCCACCACGGAATCTACCCCAGGACAGTCAGAAGGCTCCACATGTCCCGAGGAAAAACGAGGATGGAAACCAGAGTTGCAAAAAAATGGCGAAACCAAAGTAGCGGAACTAGCCCGATTATTAAGGGCAAACTCAGCCAACGGCAAGAAGGTCACCCAATCATCCTGATCTGCAGAAACAAAACACCTCAAATAAGCCTCCAGAGTCTGATTAGTTCGCTCCGTTTGTCCATTAGTCTGAGGATGAAAGGCAGATGAAAACGACAAATCAATGCCCATCTTAGCACAAAAGGATCGCCAGAACCTGGAAACAAACTGGGATCCTCTGTCAGACACAATATTCTCAGGAATGCCGTGTAAACGAACCACATTCTGAAAGAACAAAGGAACCAGATCGGAAGAGGAAGGCAGCTTAGGCAAAGATACCAAATGGACCATCTTGGAAAAGCGATCACATACCACCCAGATGACAGACATGCCCTGAGACACCGGAAGATCTGAAATGAAATCCATGGAAATGTGTGTCCAAGGCCTCTTTGGGACAGGCAAGGGCAAGAGCAACCCGCTGGCACGAGAACAGCAAGGCTTAGCTCGAGCACAAGTCCCACAGGACTGCACAAATGACCGCACATCCCGTGACAAGGAAGGCCACCAAAAGGACCTAGCCACCAGATCTCTGGTGCCAAAAATTCCCGGATGCCCTGCCAACACCGAGGAATGAACCTCGGAAATAGATCTGCTGGTCCACTTATCAGGAACAAACAGTCTGTCAGGTGGACAAGAGTCAGGTCTACCAGCCTGAAATCTCTGCACCACACGTCACAAATCCGGAGAAATGGCTGACAGGATAACTCCCTCTTTGAGAATACCAACTGGTTCTGCGACTCCAGGAGAGTCAGGCACAAAGCTCCTTGAAAGAGCATCAGCCTTCACATTCTTTGAACCTGGTAAATACGAGACCACAAAGTCAAAACGGGAGAAAAACAATGACCAGCGGGCCTGTCTAGGATTCAGGCGTTTAGCAGACTCGAGATACATCAGATTTTTGTGATCAGTCAAGACCACCACACGATGCTTAGCACCCTCGAGCCAATGACGCCACTCCTCAAATGCCCACTTCATGGCTAACAACTCCCGATTGCCAACATCATAATTCCGCTCAGCAGGCGAAAACTTCCTAGAGAAAAAAGCACATGGTCTCATTACAGAGCAACCAGGGCCTCTCTGCGACAAAACGGCCCCTGCCCCAATCTCAGAAGCATCCACTTCAACCTGAAAGGGAAGTGAGACATCAGGCTGGCACAAAACAGGCGCCGAAGTAAACCGGTGCTTCAACTCTTGAAAGGCTTCCACGGCTGCAGGAGCCCAGTTAGCAACATCAGAACCTTTCTTGGTCATATCCGTCAAAGGTTTAACAACGCTAGAAAAATTAGCGATAAAACGACGGTAGAAGTTAGCAAAACCCAAGAACTTCTGAAGACTCTTAACTGACGTGGGTTGAGTCCAATCATGAATAGCTCGGACCTTGACTGGGTCCATCTCCACCGCAGAAGGGGAAAAAATAAAACCCAAAAAGGGAACCTTCTGTACTCCAAAGAGACACTTTGAGCCCTTAACAAACAAAGCATTCTCACGCAAAACCTGAAACACCATCCTGACCTGCTCTACATGCGAGTCCCAATCATCAGAAAAAACCAGAATATCATCCAGATAAACAATCATAAATTTATCCAGATACTTCCGGAAAATATCATGCATAAAGGACTGAAACACTGAAGGAGCATTAGAGAGCCCGAAAGGCATCACCAAGTACTCAAAATGACCTTCGGGCGTATTAAATGCAGTTTTCCATTCATCTCCTTGCTTAATGCGCACAAGGTTGTACGCACCACGAAGATCTATCTTGGTGAACCACTTGGCACCTTTAATCCGGGCAAACAAATCCGACAACAGAGGCAAAGGATACTGAAATTTAACAGTGATTTTATTCAGAAGCCGATAGTCAATACAAGGTCTCAAAGATCCGTCCTTCTTGGCCACAAAAAAGAATCCCGCACCAAGAGGGGAAGAGGATGGACGGATATGCCCCTTCTCCAGAGATTCCTTGATATACGAACGCATTGTGGTATGCTCAGGTACAGACAGATTAAATAATCTTCCCTTAGGAAATTTACTACCTGGAATCAAATCTATAGCGCAGTCACAGTCCCTATGAGGAGGAAGAGCACTGGACCTGGACTCGCTGAATACATCCTGGTAATCAGACAAATACTCAGGAACTTCCGAAGGAGTAGAGGAAGCAATAGACACCGGCGGGGAATCACCATGAATTCCCTGACAGCCCCAACTTGACACAGACATTGCCTTCCAATCCAAGACTGGATTATGGGTCTGTAACCATGGCAGACCCAAAACGACCAAATCATGCATTTTATGCAGAACAAGAAAACGAATCACCTCCCGATGTTCAGGAGTCATGCACATGGTTACCTGGGTCCAAAACTGCGGTTTATTTTCCGCCAATGGCGTAGCATCAATACCTCTAAGAGGGATAGGATTTACCAATGGCTCAAGAACAAAACCACAGCGCTTGGCAAACGACAGATCCATAAGACTCAGGGCAGCACCTGAATCCACAAACGCCATAACAGGGTAAGAAGACAAAGAGCAAATTAAAGTCACAGACAAAATAAATTTAGGTTGCAAATTACCAATGGCGACAGGACTAACAACCCTAGTTAGGCGTTTAGAGCATGCTGATATAACATGTGTAGAATCACCACAGTAAAAACACAACCCATTCTGACGTCTATGATTTTTCCGTTCATTTCTAGTCTGAATTCTACCACATTGCATTAAATCAGGTGTTTGTTCAGACAACACCACCAGAGGATTCGCGGCTTTGCGCTCCCGCAAACGCCGGTCAATTTGAATAGCCAGCGCCATGGAATCATTCAGACCTGTAGGAATGGAGAAACCCACCATCACATTCTTAATGGCTTCAGAAAGGCCATTTCTGAAATTTGCGGTCAGAGCACACTCATTCCACTGAGTAAGCACGGACCATTTCCGAAATTTTTGGCAATACACTTCTGCTTCATCCTGACCCTGAGAAATAGCCAGCAAGGCTTTTTCTGCCTGAATTTCAAGATTGGGTTCCTCGTAAAGCAATCCGAGCGCCAGAAAAAACGCATCAATATTTGCCAATGCCGGATCTCCTGGCGCTAGCGAGAAGGCCCAATCCTGAGGGTCGCCCCGTAAGAAAGAGATAACAATTTTTACTTGCTGAGCTGAGTCTCCAGATGAACGGGGTCTCAGAGATAGAAACAATTTACAATTATTCCTGAAATTCCTAAACTTAAATCGGTCTCCAGAGAACAGTTCAGGAATAGGTATTTTAGGTTCAGACATTGGACTACTGGTAACAAAATCTTGTATGCCCTGCACACGAGCAGCAAGCTGATCCACACTTGTAATCAAAGTCTGGACATTCATGTCTGCAGCAAGCACAAGCCACTCAGAGGTAAAGGGGAGGAAAAAAGAGGAAAGAAAAAAAAAAAAAAACTCAGACTTTCCTTTCTTGTAATCCCACTTCTGCAATGCATTAAACATTCAACCTTGGCCTGGCATACTGTTATGACCCCAATGGCAGAGGGTCTCAAAAGTACATACCAAGTCTGCAAACACAAAAAACCAGCTCATAGGGCAGTGGTAACTGGGCTGACCATATATCTAATCCTAGCACCACAAATAGCAGCAGCCGGGGAACGTGCCTACGTTGGTTCTAGACGTCTCGCGCCAGCCGGAGAACTAACTAACCCTAGAAGGGAAAAGATAGACCTTTCTTGCCTCCAGAGAAAAGACCCCAAAAGTTGGATACAAGCCCCCAACAAATAATAACGGTGAGGTAAGGAGAAAAGACAAACGTAAGAATGAACTAGATATTTAGCAAAGAGAGGCCCACTGACTAATAGCAGAATATAGTAAGATGACTTATATGGTCAGCAAAAACCCTATCAAAATTTCCACGCTGGATATTCAAGAACCCCCGAACCGTCTAACGGCCCGGGGGGAGAACACCAGCCCCCTAGAGCTTCCAGCAAAATCAGGAATCACATTTAGTACAAGCTGGACAAAAAATAAGAGCAAAGCGAATAACCAAAAAAAACAAGGAAGCAGGACTTAGCTTAATTTTGCAAGATCCAAGACCAGCAGACAGGAGCAAACAGAAAGGAACTGATTACAACGATGCCAGGCACTGGACTGAGAAACCAGGAAGTTTATATAGCAACACCCCTGGACTAACGACCCAGGTGGGTGCCAAACTGAGGAAAGACAATCCCAGAGTCATATCACTAGTGACCACAAGAGGGAGCCAAAAAAGTCTAATTCACAACAGGAAAGCCCCTGCAGAACTGGTAAAGACCTGCAGTAAGATTTGGTGGCTCAACACTGGGGTTTCACCTCAAATGACCAGATTATCAGTAACCCTAGGAGAAAATCGTCATGACTCCTGTGAGGAAGCTGAAGTTTGGGCATCCTTGGATCTTTCAACAAGACAATGATCCCAAGCATACTTGAGAATCCACCAAAGACTGGTTTCAGAAAAAGTCATTGAAGATTCTAGAGTGAAGGTGAGAGTGATCTGACCTCCCTAAAAATGTTTGTAGGATGTGAAGAAGGTGATGGAAGTACGCAAACCCAAGAATATTGGTGAACTACAGACCATTGCTCATGAAGAATGGGGAACATTGCCACAAGTCGGTGCGGAGCAATGGGCCACATTTACAGCAGGTTATAAAAGCCAGAGGTTGGTGTTAAGACGTCAAATATCCTAAATGTAATTAATTGTTTCTTCATTTGGGTGAACATAGAAAATAGTCTTAACTTCGGAATATTTCAGATTATCACTCTTATATTACTACGGCTCCATTTATACCGCACATGTGAACTGTCAAATTTGCCATTCTATGTACATGTTATAAGTAAGTCTACACATATTCAAGTACGTGGTCCATCTTGTGTTAAAAATGTTAAAATTAGACTGAAGAGTATACAAAAGCTCCTTCAACTCTTCGGAAAACTTCTCCTGGATTCGCAGCCTTACCATCCACTAGTGTTCTTTCTCTCGCACTTTTCGCCTTCAAGCATATTCCATTTATCACCTTCCTCCAAGAGTCAGAGAAGCCTCCATAGTCTGGAGCCTTGGGCACTCGGCTGACAGTCAGCAGGAATAATCAGTCACTAAGCATCCAATTTAAAAAATTCACGTCACTCGGACATACCTCGGGTGAAAAATGGAATTCTGTGCATTAAAATAATAAATAGTGTACTCGTATTCTGCATCTCAAGCTTGACTTTTTCACGACTTGCTGACTCATAGCTAGTGGTATAAGTACTATTGTAAGATTTTAGGGTGGTCATTATGCCAGGACATGAGTGTGGTTTTGGATTCGACTTTGGTCAAATTAATTTTATTTGCAGTCTAGTGAGTTCCTTATCTTAATACTCATACTACAGACTTCTAATTGCATCAACACAAAAAAATCTGTACATTTCTAGTAAGAAAAGGCCAAGGAGGGTCAACTTTAGGGATTAAAGAGGTTCTACTTCCATCTGGAATGTCTCAGACTATTTTTGTACTTCAATATGTTGAACAGCAAAATACTCAATCCTTGGTTTAGACCTGGTCAGATATCGGATGGCTCTTGCCCTACATTAAGTTATGCTCATTCTAAGGGAGGTTTGGTCTGTTATGTGTCAGTTTTAGAATGTAAGTAGAAAAATCTCCATGATGGATAAGTTTGCCGTTTCCGGGTTTCTAGATTTTTAGTCCGATGTTTCTATGGTTGAGATATGCAATTATAAACATTTCTTAAGTTTTTAAACTTTTATTGGCAAATGCATCAAGTTTATACAAAGACTCAAAATTTACAGTGTTGGCCCTTATTTTTCAAGACTTCTTCCCTTCGTCACGGCAGCTGGATATCAGCTTCTGGGCCAAATCTTGACTGATGACCCATTTTTGTCTAATCAGTGCTTGGAGTTTATCACAATTTCTGTGTTTTTGTTTGTCCTCCTTCTTTTTGAGGATTGACGACAAGTTCTTGATGGGATTGAGATCTGGGCAGTTTCCTGGCCATTGACCCAACATTTACACTTTTTGTTCACCGAACACCACTTAAGGCCCCGTCTCACTAAGCGATTTACCAACGATCACGACCAGCGATACGACCTGGCCGTGATCGTTGGTAAGTCGCTGTGTGGTCGCTGGGGAGCTGTCACACAGACCGCTCTCTCCAGCGACCAACGATCAGGGGAACGACTTCGGCATCGTTGAAACTGTCTTCAACGATGCCGAAGTCCCCCTGCAGCACCCGGGTAACCAGGGTAAACATCGGGTTACTAAGCGCAGGGCCGCGCTTAGTAACCCGATGTTTACCCTGGTTACCAAAAAAAACAAACAGTACATACTCGCCTTTCGGTGTCCAGGTCCCTTGCCGTCTGCTTCCTGCTCTGACTGAGATCCGGCCGTAACACTGAGAGCAGAGCGCAGCGGTGACGTCACTGCTGTGCTCTCACTTCTCACTGTACGGCCGGCAGTCAGTGAGAGCAGGAAGCAGACGGCAAGGGACCTGGACACCGAAAGGCGAGTATGTACTGTTTGTTTTTTTTTACATTTACGCTGGTAACCAGGGTAAACATCGGGTTACTAAGCGCGGCCCTGCGCTTAGTAACCCGATGTTTACCCTGGTTACCAGTGAAGACATCGCTGGATCGGTGTCACACACACCGATTCAGCGATGTCAGCGGGGCCTCAACGACCAAAAAAAGGTCCAGGCCATTCCGACACGACCAGCGATCTCACAGCAGGGGCCTGATCGCTGGTACGTGTCACACATAGCGAGATCGCTATGGAGGTCGCTGTTGCGTCACAAAACTTGTGACTCAGCAGCGATCTCGCTAGCGATCTCGCTATGTGAGACGGGGCCTTTAGTTATCAGTTTTGCCTTGTGAAATGGTCTCCATCATTCTGGAAAAAGCATCATCACCAAATTATTCCTGGCTCAGTGGGAAAAGTTGCTCTAAATCCCATTCTTTATTCATGGAAGTGTCTTAGGCAAAATTGACCGTGAGCCCTCTCCATGGATGAAAATCCTTCACGCATGAATGGTCTCTAAAACTCTGAAAACTTTTTCTTTTTACAATTTTTTTGCGTTCTTACCAGCAATCGCTGCCTTGCACATTGGTTTACATGTTTCACTTCCAACTTCAACATTGTCTTTCTCTACAGCATCCATCATGCACAACACTGGCATCTTCATTAGCAAAACATCCACATGGACAAGCTCCCAAGCTCCCTTAAAGTAAAGGTACCGTCACATTAAGCGACGCTGCAGCGATATCGACAACGATGCCGATCGCTGCAGCGTCGCTGTGTGGTCGCTGGAGAGCTGGCCGTCTGCTTCCCGCACTGACTGTGAGCTCCGGCCGGCCGTAAAGTAAAAACAGAGCACAGCGGTGATGTCACCGCTGTGCTGTGCTTTACGGCCGGCCGGCGCTCACAGTCAGTGCGGGAAGCAGACGGCCAGGGACCTGACGGACATCAGAAGGTGAGTTTGTACTGTTTTTTTTTTACATTTACAATGGTAATCAGGGTAAAAATCGGGTTACTAAGCGCGGCCCTGCGCTTAATAACCCGATATTTACCCTGGTTACCATTGTAAAACATTGCTGGCATCGTTGCTTTTGCTGTCAAACACGACGATACACGCCGATCTGACGACCAAATAAAGTTCTGGACTTTCAGCAACGACCAGCGATATCACAGCAGGATCCAGATCGCTGCTGCGTGTCAAACACAACGATATCGCTATCCAGGACGCTGCAACATCACGGATCGCTATCGTTATCGTTGCAAAGTTGTTTAGTGTGAAGGTACCTTTAGTTAGTCCATCCAGTCCTCCGCCAAGTTCTATCTTGTGACTGTGAACACACTAAGAAAGCTCGGCTTCTCCTCCGGCACGTCCGTCTCGGAACATGACATCAGCTATGGCATCTTGGACATATCTGGGTCTCGAAGAGGAGAACAAAACTTCCTGTATTGGACTATACAGTAAGTGGGAAAATAACAGATCAGGGGTATCACATTGCTATTGCGAAGATCAAGCAATTATCTGCGATTTGGAATGGTGAATATAGCAGAGATTCATTTTCCAGTAATCAAGAAAAAAACCTTAATGGTAATATAACCTTCCTACCATGCACTGTAGGATAATTACAAAATCTGCCTAGGGTCAGTGCTATGATTTTGCGAAATTCACTTTTTAGGTCCACAACTGTCCGTTTTTATCCTCGGACCAAGTGGTCTGCGAAAAGACGTGTCCGATGTAGATCCGCGTGTCAGATAAAAATCGGCAATGCAAATCTATGGGTCGGTGAAAAAAAGAATCGGAACGCACTCGGATGCTTCCACGTCCAAGCAAAACTGATAGAATAATCGGATGGAGAGAGAACGGTCGTGTGAACCTAACACTGATTGTGCATTATTATCATCAAGAATTGGCTCAACTGGTTGAAATTCAATGTTTTGAAGACGAGGTATGACCAAAAACAGAAGAGAATGGGCAAGTGACATCATTGGAAAAAATAAAAAGTTATGACTCTTGGAATAAGGGAGGTGGCAAACCGAAGGTGCAAAAATAAGAAAACAATTGCCCAGTCTTTAAGGGGTTAAACTTAAGGAATGGTTCCTCTTAGCACAGGGTCCCCTATAAGGACCTTTGATACAGATCTCATAGCTGATAGTCCTTTTAATTAATAATTCACCTTTATCTTTTCGGGTGGATGGAGTGTGGCATTGTAATATCTTGGCTTTAAAATTCAGCTTGCTCCCTAAAATTAAATAAATGAATTCAAGACCCAAAGCCAACTTGCAAAATCCTGCAAACTTAAAAAGGCTTTTGCTAATGGGGCATGCAGAATGTACCCAAACAACTGTGAAATTAGAGAATTAATGCTGCGTGTACAGAGACCCAAAATTACACTAATTTTTTTTTTATTTGCCAGGCGCACTTCTAAATACAGCTAGTTGGGGGAAGTGGAAATTGTATATGGATATATGGTCTTGTGGGAATGTTGAGCAAGAAAAGAGAGCAGTGAGCTGGTCAGTAGAAATCTGCAGCAGGAAGATGGCGGCGGCACATTAGTCCTGAAGGCCTATACTGCTCCATACCGTGCAGGGACAGTAGAGATGTCCAATGTCTGTATGTTTTTCCTATACAGTGAGGTCTCGCACCTCTGACTATAGGGTTAGGTTTATTACAATTTGGTGGATTTTTACAATTTGGACAGGATCTATTGGGATTGTGGTATGCAATTTTTTTTTAGGAACAGTTCCCCTTAAAATGAAAAATTAAAAGCCAAACTATCCAGTAAAAATAAGTCAGCATTGTAAAGTATTTAGTAGTTGTGTTTGGCCCTTTCTTAGTTACAACTTTTTCTAAAAAAACCTAGGGTTGACATGGGTTGTCACCCAAATGTCCCAGACATGAAGCCGTGGGGGCTTGAACATAATTTTCGAGCACGCTGAAGACACTTGGTTACCACCTGAGAATGGAGGTTCGCTTATCACTAGTGAAACTAATAAATTGGAGAAGGTTTGATATCTGAGACCCCCATCAATCACCAGAATGGGAGACTTGTGTCTCCGGTTTGAATGGAGCGCCAGTTGTGCATCTAAGACTATCTCAAAAGACGAGAGGAAACTTCCTCCAACTGGAGAAAAAATGGTTCAATCTCCAGAGGAGACCAGGCTTCATTACCATTAGGATGTTTGGAATAGTCTACCTCATGAGCTGGTCATAGCGGAAGAAATTGATGGTTTCAAAAAGGCTTAGATGCCAATAACATATTTATGTAAATGTGCTTATGGGGTAATGTTTCTCCTTCTGGAGAGTGATATGCCTAGCCTGGCATGTCAGAGTGAGGAGACTTAAAAGCCATGCAGGCTCCTCTGAAAAATGAAATATGTAAATTGCCTTTGAAGAGACAATTTGCATATGTAAATGTGTAAAATTCTTGTTTTACATGAAGATCCAGTCTATCAGGAGGGAAAAATGTTTTCTTTAGGGCAGATTGGGTCATTCGTTATGGTTGAATCTATGCCCTTCCCTTCATCCTTTCCCATCCCTGGCTTGAATGTGAAGTGTCCTATGTAACTATAGCTTTGTAATATGTTTACTGCAGGTTCATCATCCATATTCTGGTGACCGGTGAATGTCAACCCCTGTGGGTAATATAATTGCTGTCATTAGTGGTTGTCACCCAGCATCTGTTTCCTTTATAGGAAACCCAAAAACCTGGAGGAATAGATTATAAAACACTTTGTACAAGAATGGGGAATAATTAGATATTGGTAGATCCAAGGGAGTGAAACCAGGAGAAAAAAAGGCATGCAAGCAGCTGTCACTAGTAATGACATCACAGTTCATTACATCACCGTTCTTTACGAGCCCATCAATTAGAGACAGGAATTGTACATGGCCAACGCTGCACGAGCTAACTATACCTAGGAGACGTGGAGAGTAATTTACTGTTTACAATGTGTGAGCCATTACCAATCATTTTATGTGTTTCAGATTTGATTCACTCTATTACAGGAGTTTTCCTGTCATCAATATTGGATCGGTGTGGGACCCAGCACCCCCACAATCAGTTACAGCCAGCCATTTCAATTAATAGCCGTCCAAATAGTATATAGACAGGCCACATTGGCCAGAGTGGGACTCAATTATACTTATTCTTTAGATCGTAGAGGAAGGACAACCCTTTATGATTTACATTATCATTGTACTGGCCCGATGTGATTCCTTGAGGGGACTGTACATCCGCCCCTATATGAATAAGTGGAAGTGAATCTGCAGTAACCAGCTATTCCGCTCCGCAACTGATCACATTTGGCTTGGAACAGCTCATCAGTAGGGGTGCAGGGTGTCAAAACAGCACCAATCTGATACTGATGATCTATCCTGAGTATAGGTGTGACACTAAACACTACTCATGAGTGTAACGCTCGCGCCCAGACTGGTTGGCGCGGGCGTCTGGGGGTGTGGCCCCACTGGACCACAGACCAAACTTCCCTGGAAGGGGCGTAACTAAGCAGCTTCCTAGGTGTTCGCTGGAGCCTCTGATGGTGAGGTCAGACTTGTGCAATAGGAAGCTACCAGGTACCACTCCAGGGTGGAGTCGGACTGTGGATGCTGATCCCACCGGGGACAAGACACAGGCAGGCAGGCACGACTGTGACACTGGCTGACGGACGGGTACGGCAGAGGCCCTGACGGGCAGACTGGCTTGACGGAGATACAGGCAGAAAGATGGGCACGGCTGGCACTCTGGCAGACAGGGCTGATACTCTGGTAGGAAAAAGTATACAGGTGGGTGTATGGAAACAGGTAAGAACCTGTTCAGACTGATGAATATAAAGAAACAGGTAGAGACCTGAACGGCAAGTTGCTGAACAGAGGTAGAGCAAGAGTGGATGCAAAGCAGAACCACAGGAGGCAGAGTAAGAGCAGGAGGCGGAGCTAAGAGCAGAGAAGAAGAAGACGGAGCTAAGAGCAGAGAAGGAGAAGGCAGAGGAGGAGGAGCTAAGAGCGGAGACGCTGGAGGCGGAGCCAAGAGCAGAGATGCTGGAGGTGGATCTAAGAGCGGAGATGCTGGAGGCAGAGCCAAGAGCGGAGATGCTGGAGGCGGAGCCAAGAGCGGAGACGCTGGAGGCGGAGCCAAGAGAGGACCACAGGAGGCAACACCAAGAGCCAGAACTGCAGGAGTCAAAGCCAAGAGCCAGAGGGTGCAGAGCCACAGGTTGTGGCGAGCAAAGCTAAGAGGCACAGAACCACAGGTTGTGGCAGAACTGAGCAGAGAAGCACAGAGCCACAGGTAGTGGCGAACAGAGCAGAGAGATGCAGAGCCACTGATAGTGGCAAGCAGAGCAGAGAAGTAACGCAGAAGTAAACACAGCAGAGTGAGAATGGTAAACAAACAAAGAAGGAACAAGAACAGACATAGACCAGAGTTCAGACACAGAAGTAACGGAACACAGATAAAGGTCTGCGTATTGCAGCCCTCAGAGACAGGAAACAGAAACGATCTGGCAGCTCAGCAGCAAATGCTAACTGAGGGAAATAGTTTGCTCAGGCATCCTCCAATGGGTGAGGATGCCTTAAGAATCAGAGGCCTCTAGGCTATTGGCCAGGGACACCTTATGGAGGTGCACACAGTCTCAATAAGAATCCGGAGTTGCCGGTGCTGCCCCCCTATGCACACAGCCAGGAAGTGTACACAGAGTAAGCGGCCATGGAGCACATGGCATGGAGCCGGCAGCAGACAGATCTCACAGCATGGCACTGGGTGAGTGAGTTGATGTAACAGGCAGGTGGGGAATGGAAGGCCATGCAGTGATGCCAGCAGGGTTGTTACAGTACCCCTCCTTTACACCCTCTCTTCTTCAAACCCGCCAGAATGATCTGTAGAAGAAGAAATGGACCATTCACAGTCCAAGTCATCATAACATCTTCAAGGTAGGATAAGGCAAACGGGTCACCAGGAATCTCAGAAAACAAAGTCTCTTTGTGCTCAACAGGGTTAGCTTCATCAGAAATCTCAGATAGCAAAGTCTCTTTGTACCCAATGGGGTTGGCTTCCACAATGGACTTAACCATCTCTTCTGAGTAGATAAGCAGGGACTTGGATGCTACTGACTTGATATCTTCACCAACCGGCCACATGGAAGCCGAAGGAACTCTCACAGGATACATCTTCTGCCCGATATCCAGAGACAAACTTTCAGGTAGCAGAGATGTTCTAGAGTACTGAACACAGGAAACATCATTGGAGCTGAGGGTGGCTAAGCCTGGCTCAAAGAATTTAGTCAAAAACCAAAATAAATGTATATAGTAGCGGGTTTTTGGATAATCAATGTATATAAAACGTAACTTTTACTATCATGATTTAAAAAAAGTGCAAACATGTAGTGCAGAACAAAGTGCTGGTGCAGACGATAACGAAACACAAAAAAACAGATAGCCAATAAAATCTCACTGCCCCAATTTTCTAAAACAGAGCCAATTATGGTCTCTATTTAGTCAGATCAAAACAAGAAGATATTGCTCTTAAAGGGTCTACCATACCCAAGAAAAACAAGGGGATCCCCCCACATAACGGGTTAAGCAGGTTGACTCTATTTTCACACAAGCAGCGGTGGGGCTTTACCTCAAGCCAGAGGGAGCCATACACCATTCAAATAATACCTAAAAAAATTGGAGGGAATCCTTTAAGAAAAAACCCTGTTTGAGGTGTAGTTATTAAAGATCTTAATAATGGTGGCAGTATATTTAAGCGATATGCTATATACAACAAAAATGCAGGATCTTCAATAGATACATCCTGAAGTAACAAAGATTCTCATATACACAGCTAGAATACACCTATACCGTTTCCCTTGCAGAAAACACCTTATGGTATACGTTCACAACGGCTGTTGTATAGGATTTCTAATAGATTAAATCATTTTATACTCATCCGCTCTTTCTGGTTACTTTCCCAGTCTTGGTGCAGGCTGAGTTTACCCGGACCATCTCACGGCTTTCAGCAAGCTCCGCATGTTCACTCTCTGGTCCTATCTCATCAAAGAATGCCTCCCAACGCGTGTCATCCTGTATAGATTCATCAGGGGATTATGGCATGGGTTCTGTACAAATGAGCAATCGCTGGCATACCTTCATCTCATCGGCTTTATACCCGGTATCAACCGGCATGCAGGGCCACATGCTTCCGGACGCCGAAAATCAAACTTCCGGTCTGCCGGGGCGCGTTCACCTTGTGGTGACGGGCAAGCATGTGACCGACCGCGCGTTACCCGAGGTCCCACCCTGGACTTCCGGTTTGTTAGGGCACGTGCACCATGCGATGACGCACACATTCACCCCGGCAACCGAGACGCTCATCCACCATGGCGTAACGTCAGATCCGGTTTGCGGACATTCTATTAGTATTGCCGCTTCTATCATGATCGTGCGCGCCGTATCCATCATCAATGAGGAGCAGATTCTGATAAGCCAAACAGGAATAACATTTCATACTGCTTCCTCATCTTATAATCTGTATGGGTAAAAACCTTTTACCCTAGGCCACCAAACGGTATGTACAGGCAAATCTAAACATATTTATATTGTTATACCCTCATAGACAGAAGCATCAACAGAGGTTCAAACAGACATGGACAAAAATCACATAAAAAAGAAAAAAAGAAAAAACTATACTAGGCAACACAGCAGACCTTCCCCAGAGGAAATGATAGACAAAGGGTGCCACTATAATAGCCCCTGATGTGCCCTCCCTGTCTATGAGGGTATAACAATATAAATATGTTTTGATTTGCCTTTACATACCGTTTGGTGGCCTAGGGTAAAAGGTTTTTACTCATATAGATTATAAGATGAGGAAGCAGTATGAAATGTTATTCCTGTTTGGCTTATCAGAATCTGCGCCTCATTGATGATGGATACGGCGCGCACGATCATGATAGAAGCGGCAATACTAATAGAATGTCCGCAAACCGGATCTGACGTTACGCCATGGTGGATGAGCGTCTCGGTTGCTGGGGGTGATGTGCGCCTCATCGCATGGTGCACGCGCCCTAACAAACCGGAAGTCCAGGGTGGGACCTCGGGTAACACGCGGTCGGTCACATGCTTGCCCGTCACCACAAGGTGAACGCGCCCCAGCAGGCCGGAAGTTTGATTTTCGGCGTCCGGAAGCATGTGGCCCTGCATGCCGGTTGATACCGGGTATAAAGCCGATGAGATGAAGGTATGCCAGCGATTGCTCATTTGTACAGAACCCATGCCATAATCCCCTGATGAATCTATACAGGATGACACGCGTTGGGAGGCATTCTTTGATGAGATAGGACCAGAGAGTGAACATGCGGAGCTTGCTGAAAGCCGTGAGATGGTCCGGGTAAACTCAGCCTGCACCAAGACTGGGAAAGTAACCAGAAAGAGCGGATGAGTATAAAATTATTTAATCTATTAGAAATCCTATACAACAGCCGTTGTGAACGTATACCATAAGGTGTTTTCTGCAAGGGAAACGGTATAGGTGTATTCTAGCTGTGTATATGAGAATCTTTGTTACTTCAGGATGTATCTATTGAAGATCCTGCATTTTTGTTGTATATAGCATATCGCTTAAATATACTGCCACCATTATTAACCCCTTCACCCCCAAGGGTGGTTTGCACGTTAATGACCGGGCCAATTTTTACAATTCTGACCACTGTCCCTTTATGAGGCTATAACTCTGGAACGCTTTGACGGATCTTGGCGATTCTGACATTGTTTTCTCGTGACATATTGTACTTCATGTTAGTGGTAAAATTTATTCGATATAACTTGCATTTATTTGTGAAAAAAACGAATATTTGGCGAAAATTTTGAAAATTTCGCAATTTTCCAACTTTGAATTTTTATGCCCTTAAATCACAGACATATGTCACGCAAAATACTTAATAAGTAACATTTCCCACATGTCTACTTTACATCAGTACAATTTTGGAACCAAAATTTTTTTTTGTGACGGAGTTATAAGGGTTAAAAGTTGACCAGCAATTTCTCATTTTTACAACACCATTTTTTTTTAGGGACCACATCTCATTTGAAGTCATTTTGAGGGGTCTATATGATAGAAAATACTCAAGTGTGACACCATTCTAAAAACTGCACCCCTCAAGGTGCTCAAAACCACATTCAAGAAGTTTATTAACCCTTCAGGTGTTTCACAGGAATTTTTTGAATGTTTAAATAAAAATGAGCATTTAACTTTTTTTCACACACAATTTATTTCAGCTCCAATTTGTTTTATTTTACCAAGGGTAACAGGAGAAAATGGACCCCCAAAGTTGTTGTACAATTTGTCCTGAGTACGCTGATACCCCATATGTGAGGGTAAACCACTGTTTGGGCGTATGGCAGAGCTCGGAAGGAAAGGAGCGCCATTTGACTTTTCAATGCAAAATTGACTGGAATTGAGATGGGACGCCATGTTGCGTTTGGAGAGCCCCTGATGTGCCTAAACACTGAAACCCCCTACAAGTGACACCATTTTGGAAAGTAGACCCCCTAAGGAACTTATCTTGATGTGTGGTGAGCACTTTGACCCACCAAGTGCTTCACAGAAGTTTATAATGCAGAGCCGTAAAAATAAAAAATCATATTTTTTCACAAAAATGATCTTTTTGCCCCCAATTTTTTATTTTCCCAAGGGTAAGAGAAGAAATTGGACCCCAAAAAATGTTGTGCAATTTGTCCTGAGTACGATGATACCCCATATGTGGGTGTAAACCATTGTTTGGGCACATGGCAGAGCTTGGAAGGGAAGGAGCGCCATTTGACTTTTCAATGCAAAATTGACTGGAATTGAGATGGGACGCCATGTTGCGTTTGGAGAGCCCCTGATGTGCCTAAACATTGAAACTCCCTACAAGTGACACCATTTTGGAAAGTAGACCCCCTAAGGAACTTATCTTGATGTGTGGTGAGCACTTTGACCCACCAAGTGCTTCACAGAAGTTTATAATGCAGAGCCGTAAAAATAAAAAATCATATTTTTTCACAAAAATGATCTTTTTGCCCCCAATTTTTTATTTTCCCAAGGGTAAGAGAAGAAATTGGACCCCAAAAAATGTTGTGCAATTTGTCCTGAGTACGCTGATACCCCATATGTGGGTGTAAACCATTGTTTGGGCGCATGGCAGAGCTTGGAAGGGAAGGAGCGCCATTTGACTTTTCAATGCAAAATTGACTGGAATTGAGATGGGACGCCATGTTGCGTTTGGAGAGCCCCTGATGTGCCTAAACACTGAAACCCCCTACAAGTGACACCATTTTGGAAAGTAGACCCCCTAAGGAACTTATCTTGATGTGTGGTGAGCACTTTGACCCACCAAGTGCTTCACAGAAGTTTATAATGCAGAGCCGTAAAAATAAAAAATCATATTTTTTCACAAAAATGATCTTTTCGCCCCCAATTTTTTATTTTCCCAAGGGTAAGAGAAGAAATTGGACCCCAAAAAATGTTGTGCAATTTGTCCTGAGTACGCTGATACCCCATATGTGGGTGTAAACCATTGTTTGGGCGCATGGCAGAGCTTGGAAGGGAAGGAGCGCCATTTGACTTTTCAATGCAAAATTGACTGGAATTGAGATGGGACGCCATGTTGCGTTTGGAGAGCCCCTGATGTGCCTAAACATTGAAACTCCCTACAAGTGACACCATTTTGGAAAGTAGACCCCCTAAGGAACTTATCTAGATGTGTTTTGAGAGCTTTGAACCCCCAAGTGTTTCACTACAGATTATAACGCAGAGCCGTGAAAATAATTTTTATTTTTTTTCTCAAAAATGATTTTTTAGCACCCAGCTTTGTATTTTTACAAGGGTAACAGAATAAATTGGACCCCAAAATTTGTTTTCCAATTTGTCCTGAGTACGCTGATACCCCATATGTGGGGGGGAACCACTGTTTGGGCGCATGACAGAGCTCGGAAGGGAAGGAGCGCCATTTGGAATGCAGACTTAAATGGATTGGTCAGCAGCCGTCACGTTGCATTTGCAGAGCCCCTGATGTACCCAAACAGTACAAACCCCCCACAAGTGACCCCATATTGGAAACTAGACCTCCCAAAGAACTTATCTAGATGTGTTTTGAGAACTTTGAACCCCCAAGTGTTTCACTAAAGTTTATAGCGCAAAGCCGTGAAAATAAAAATTCTTTTTTTTTTTCACAAAAATGATTTTTTAGCCCCCAGTTTTGTATTTTCACAAGGGTAACAGGATAAATTAGACCCCAAAAGTTGTTGTCCAATTTGTCCTGAGTACGCTGATACCCCATATGTGGGGGGGAACCACTGTTTGGGTGCATGACAGAGCTCGGAAGGGAAGGAGCGCCATTTGGAATGCAGCCTTAAATGGATTGGTCTGCAGGCGTCACGTTGCATTTGCAGAGCCCCTGATGTACCCAAACAGTACAAACCCCCCACAAGTGACCCCATATTGGAAACTAGACCTCCCAAGGAACTTATCTAGATGTGTTGTGAGAACTTTGAACCCCCAAGTGTTTCACTACAGTTTATAACGCAGAGCCGTGAAAATAAAACATCTTTTTTTTCCCACAAAAATGATTTTTAGCCCCCCAAATTTTTATTTTCCTAAGGATAACAAGAGAACTTGGACCCCAGAAGTTGTTGTTCAATTTGTCCCGAGTACGCTGATAACACATATGTTGGGGTAAACCCCTTTTTGGGCGCACGGGAGAGCTCGGAAGGGAAGGAGCACTGTTTTACTTTTTCAACGCAGAATTGGCTGGAATTGAGATTGGACGCCATGTCGCGCTTGTAGAGCCCCTGATGTGCCTGGACAGTGGAAACTCCCCAATTCTACCTGAAACCCTAACCCAAACACACCCCTAACCCTAATCCCAACGGTAACCCTAACCACACCCCTAGCCCTGACACACCCATAATTCTAATCCCAACCCTAATCCAAACGTAAATGTAATCCAAACCCTAACCCTAACTTTAGCCCCAACCCTAACTTTAGCCCCAACCCTAACTTTACCTCCAACCCTAGCCCTAACCCTAACCCTAACCCTACCCCTAACCCTAACCCTAAACGTGACTGAAATACGTGGCACTGAAATACGTGGCACTGAAATACGTGGCACTGAAATACGTGGCACTGAAATACGTGGCACTGAAATACGTGATACGTGGCACTTAAATACGTGGCACTGAAACACGTGGCACTGAAATACGTGATACGTGGCACTGAAATACGTGGCACTGAAATACGTGGCACTGAAATACGTGGCACTGAAATACGTGGCACTGAAATACGTGGCACTGAAATACGTGGCACTGAAATACGTGGCACTGAAATACGTGGCACTGAAATACGTGGCACTGAAATACGTGGCACTGAAATACGTGGCACTGAAATACGTGGCACTGAAATACGTGATACGTGGCACTGAAATACGTGGCACTGAAATACGTGGCACTGAAATACGTGGCACTGAAATACGTGATACGTGGCACTTAAATACGTGGCACTGAAACACGTGGCACTGAAATACGTGATACGTGGCACTGAAATACGTGGCACTGAAATACGTGGCACTGAAATACGTGGCACTGAAATACGTGGCACTGAAATACGTGGCACTGAAATACGTGGCACTGAAATACGTGGCTCTGAAATACATGGCTCTGAAATACGTGGCACTGAAATACGTGGCACTGAAATACGTGGCACTGAAATACGTGGTACTAAAATATGTGGCACTGAAATACGTGATACGTGGCACTGAAATACGTGATACGTGGCACTGAAATATGTGATACGTGGCACTGAAATACGTGGCACTGAAATACGTGGCACTGAAATACGTGGCACTGAAATACGTGGCACTGAAATACGTGGCACTGAAATACGTGGTACTAAAATATGTGGCACTGAAATACGTGATACGTGGCACTGAAATACGTGATACGTGGCACTGAAATATGTGATACGTGGCACTGAAATACGTGGCACTGAAACACGTGGCACTGAAATACGTGGCACTGAAATACGTGGCACTGAAATACGTGGCACTATGACTGTCAGAAAATGTTCATTAAACGGTTAGGGGTGAGGTTAGGGGTAGAGTTAGGGTTAGGGTTTGGATCCCTTTATCACCTTGATGGTGGTGGGTGGCTTTTCAGTGTGTTTAAATGCATGCGTTTTTAACGCAAACAAACGCATGTGCTTAAAAACGCAAGAAAATACTGCAGGTTGTATTTCTGAAAATGAACGCATGCAGAAAAAAAACGCATGCGTTTGAAAACGCGACCAAACGCGTACAAAAAAACCGCATGCGTTTTCAATGTTAAATATAGGGAAGAAACGCATGCGTTTTTTTGTGCAAAAAACGCTGCAGACAAAAACGCAAGTGTGAAACCAGCGACGCTTTTTATAGCAAAAAAGTTTTTGCGTCTCCACATTTTGAGACCTATAATTTTTCCACATTTTGCTCCACAGAGTCATGTGAGGTCTTGTTTTTTGCGGGACGAGTTGACGTTTTTATTGGTAACATTTTCGGACACGTGACCGTTTTTGATCGCTTTTTATTCCGATTTTTGTGAGGCAGAATGACCAAAAACCAGCTATTCATGAATTTCTTTTGGGGGAGGCGTTTATACCGTTCCGTGTTTGGTAAAATTGATAAAGCAGTTTTATTCTTCGGGTCAGTACGATTACAGCGATATCTCATTTATATCATTTTTTTATGTTTTGGCGCTTTTATACGATAAAAACTAAAATATAGAAAAAATAATTATTTTCGTATCGCTTTATTCTCAGGACTATAACTTTTTTATTTTTTTGCTGATAATGTTGTATGGCGGCTTGTTTTTTGCGGGACAAGATGACGTTTTCAGCGGTACCATGGATATTTATATCAGTCTTTTTGATCGCGTGTTATTCCACTTTTTGTTCGGCGGTATGGTAATAAAGCGTTGTTTTTTGCCTCGTTTTTTTTTTTTTTTTCTTACGGTGTTTACTGAAGGGGTTAACTAGTGGGGCAGTTTTATAGGTTGGGTCGTTACGGACGCGGCGATACTAAATATGTGTACTTTTATTGTTTTGGTTTTTTTATTTAGATAAAGAAATGTATTTATGGGAATAATATATATTTTTTTTTTATTATTTATTTAGGATTTTTTTTTTTTTTTTTTTTACACATGTGGAAAAAATTTTTTTTAACTTTTTTACTTTGTCCCAGGGGGGGACATCACAGATCATTGATCTGGCAGTGTGCACAGCACTCTGCCAGATCGACGATCTGCTGTGCAGGGCTGCAGGCTTACCAAGTGTCTGCTCTGAGCAGACACTCGGTAAGCCACCTCCTTCCCTGCAGGACCCGGATGCCGCGGCCATCTTGGATCCGGGACCTGCAGCCAGGAAGGAGGTAGGAGACCCTCGCAGCAACGCGATCACATCGCGTTGCTCCGGGGGTCTCAGGGAAGCCCGCAGGGAGCCCCCTCCCTGCGCGATGCTTCCCTATACCGCCGGTACACTGCGATCATGTTTGATCGCGGTGTGCCGGGGGTTAATGTGCCGGGGGCGGTCCATGACCGCTCCTGGCACATAGTGCCGGATGTCAGCTGCGATAGGCAGCTGACACCCGGCCGCGATCGGCCGCGCTCCCCCCGTGAGCGCCGCTGATCGGTGATGACGTACTATCCCGTCGGCGGTCATACGGGCCCACCCCACCTCGACGGGATAGTACGTCAAATGTCGGGAAGGGGTTAAGATCTTTAATAACTACACCTCAAACAGGGTTTTATTTTAAAGGATACTCTCCAATTTTTTGAGGTATTATTTGAATGGTATATGGCTCCCTCTGGCTTGAGGTAAAGCCCCAGCGCTGCTTGTGTGAATATAGAGTCAACCTGCTTATGTCACGGGGAGACTAGGTAGGCTAAGGCTGGTTACCCGGGCCCCTGCGATATCCCTCAGACTAGGGAAAACCCTGTCTGTCCATCTCCCAGAATTTACACTAATGGTGTGCTTGTCTGGGCCACCAGGCCTGGCCCTGACTCCTGTTTCAGCCCTATGCTGAATACACCACCCGCCACCCAGTGAATAGACCACACACCAACCCCCACAGAAAGCACAGACAGGGAAAACTAAAAAACGCACCACGCCGCAGACACACAGGAAAACACAATAATGAGCCCAGGGCAAAACAAATACAAATATAGGAAGGAGAAATGTAACAAGGGATAATACACCACCAGATACGATATTTCTTCTCCAAGACCACCACTCCAGACCGGAATCACTAGGCACGAGGCACAAGCTATAATCGGTGATGCCCAGAGTCCAGCAATACTATTTAAAGGCCGTGGGCCTGACCCAGCCTCCAACCCGAGTACCAGCTAGATTAACCCTGGGCAACCTGGATAAAAATCCAGCCGGCGCCACTGAGCGTATAGTGGACGAATGTGGAATTACCGCTGTCTGTCGGACGCCCTAGTGTTAATAGCGTCCGACATGACAGTTTAACCCGTTAAGTGGGGGGAGCCCCTGGTTTTTCATGGGTATGGTAGACCCTTTAAGAGAAATATCTTCTTGTTTTGATCTGACTAAATAGAGACCATAATTGGCTCTGTTTTAGAAAATTGGGGCAGTGAGATTTTATTGGCTGTTTTTTGTGTTTCGCTATCGTCTGCACCAGCACATTGTTCTGCACTACATGTTTGCACTTTTTTTAAATCATGATAGTAAAAGTTACGTTTTATATACATTGATTATCCAAGAGCTGAGGGTGGAGAACAACAACTCCACCGGATCAGAAAAAAACTGAGAGGACAAAACTTCTGTTTCGGAATCTTCACCAACCGGCCATATGGACGATGAAGGTAATCACATAGGAACCATTTTCTGCCCGTTATCCAGAAGAAAACATCCAAGAGGCGGGGATGTTTCCAAGAACAAGTTACAGGTAAAGTCATTAGAGTTGTGTGGAGAGATTGTCACCGCTTCCCCATCTTTGGTGACGTCAGCACATCTTGACTCGACGACTAGCAGACCAGCAGAAGAAGAAAACAACATAGTTGACTGTCTTTGACGCATGGGGACCAGACACCTCTCTTGACTGGGTAAATTCAAATGAAGCATTTTGCAGGAACTCTAGACCAGAGCGGATGGTAGAGTCCTTGGCTCAGAATGACCCCTGGGCATAACAGACAGCATACGGAAGACAAACTTCTTCGAGTATATGACTCCAACCTGGAGCTGTAGTTGTCCTTGAAGGACTAGACTGCTCATGAGTAAGGCTTGACCAACTTCAGACAACGCCCTCACCGGATTGTGGAGCTGTATGACGGAGACCACACACCGACTACAAATGGCTGGCGACTTTACCACACCAAAACTTCCAGAAAACAGAGACACAGTCTTTGATTTTGATGGAGAGGACGTACTCTCACCTAGGGCAGCCTCTCCTGCTGGCCCAGGGTTTGGGAGTTTTAGATTTACAGGGCAGAGACCGTCTAGATGTTCCTTACAACCGCAGCGATACCGCGTTCCCTTCTTGCGGCTGGATTCGGGCTGCTGCTTTGCCAGCCCACTTTTATCAGCCTTCTTGGGTTTTGCTTGGGTAGCTGCTGGGACAGGGAGAGGAACAGGTGGGTTTTGGATGGACTTGGTCTGACGTGGCAGTTTCTTCGGAGGATTCGCTCGTCTGGACTGCCTCTGGGATCTAGTGAGGGAAGACTTTGCAGGAGGAGCTGACTTAGGCACTTTGAAGGCTTTAAGGAAGACCATCAGGAAGGCCTCAAGGTCAGAGAGGATAGGATCCCTTGCTTCCCAGAAGGGGTTAATCCAACTTAATGCATCTTCTGCTAGGTAGGACATCAGGAATCCCACCTTGTACCGATCGGAGGGAAATTCAGAAGCATTTGACTCAATATACATCAAACTACGCCTCAGGAACTCCATGCACTCCTCTGGATCCCCATAGAATCTTGGCGGAGGCTTCGGACGGAGTGCTTCATAAGCAAGCTGATAATACAACTCTTCAGAGATTATGAGTTGACCACCTGGAGTAGGTGTAGGCTTGTCTTTCAATCGGGTATAAAAATATTTTGGGGGCCAATACTGGCTAGAAAAAAATTCATCTCACGCCGAGAGCGATGGCTCATGGACTCAGCGGGGACCATGGCCTGAGCAATCTGTAACGCTCGTGCCGAGACTTATTGGTGCGGGCATCTGGGGATGTGGCCCCACTGGACCACAGACCAAACTTCCCTGGAAGGGGCGTAACTAAGTAGCTTCCTAGGTGTTCACTGGAGCCTCTGATGGTGAGGTCAGACTTGTGCAATAGGAAGCTACCAGGTACCACTCCAGGGTGGAGTCTGACTGTGGATGCTGATCCCACCGGGGACAAGACACAGGCAGGCATGGCTGTGACACTGGCTGACGGACGGGTACGGCAGAGGCCCTAACAGGCAGACTGGCTTGACGGAGATACAGGCAGACAGACAGGCACGGCTAGCACTCTGGCAGACAGGGCTGATACTCTGGTAGGAACAAGTATACAGGCGGATGTATGGAAACAGGTAAGAACCTGTTCAGATTGATGAATATAAAGAAACAGGTAGAGACCTGTACGGCAAGTTGCTGAACAGAGGTAGAGCAAGAGTGGATGCAAAGCAGAACCACAGGAGGCAGAGTAAGAGCAGGAGGTGGAGCTAAGAGCAGAGAAGAAGAAGACGGAGCTAAGAGCAGAGAAGGAGAAGGCAGGGGAGGAGGCGGAGCTAAGAGCGGAGATGCTGGAGGCGGAGCCAAGAGCGGATATGCTGGAGGCAGAGCCAAGAGCGGAGATGCCGGAGGCGGGGCCAAGAGCGGAGATGCTGGAGGTGGAGCCAAGAGCAGAGACGCTGGAGGCGGAGCCAAGAGCCAGAACTGCAGGAGGCAAAGCCAAGAGCCAGAGGGTGCAGAGCCACAGGTTGTGGCGAGCAAAGCTAAGAGGCACAGAACCACAGGTTGTGGCAGAACTGAGCAGAGAAGCACAGAGCCACAGGTAGTGGCGAACAGAGCAGAGAGATGCAGAGCCACTGATAGTGGCAAGCAGAGCAGAGAAGTAACGCAGAAGTAAACACAGCAGAGTGAGAATGGTAAACAAACAAAGAAGGAACAAGAACAGACATAGACCAGAGTTCAGACACAGAAGTAACGGAACACAGATAAAGGTCTGCATATTGCAGCCCTCAGAGACAGGAAACAGAACCGACCTGGCAGCTCAGCAGCAAATGCTAACTGAGGGAAATAGTTTGCTCAGGCATCCTCCAATGGGTGAGGATTCGAGGCCTCTAGGCTATTGGCCAGGGACACCTTAGGGAGGTGCACATAGTCTCAATAAGAATCCGGAGTTGCTGGCGCCACCCCGCTATGCACACAGCCAGGAAGTGTACACAGAGTAAGCGGCCATGGAGCACATGGCATGGAGCCGGCAGCAGACAGATCTCATAGCATGGCACTGAGTGAGTGAGTTGATGTAACAGGCAGGTGGGGAATGGAAGGCCATGCAGTGATGCCGGAAGGGTTGTTACAATGAGATAGACATGAGGCAGTGTGGTCAGCAGGTCCAAGGTCAAAAGGCAGGAAGGTACGTCAAAGAAAGATTGATAAGACAAATGGATAGTCAAGGGAAAAGTCTGGTGTCTGGTAACATCAAAGGCAAAAAGGGTTATACAAACGGGTAGTTGAAAGGCAAATCCAAGGTCTGGCAACAAAAGATCAGAATATCAAAAACAGAACACAGAGTAAGCACACCACTGAGCTGAAGCTACAACTGGCAATGATCTGGCATTGCCAGACGGTTAAATAGCCTGGCAATTATCTGGAAAGGAAAATACCTGGAGGAGACCCAAACACAACACTGACAGCCCGACTCATCCCTGCTAGCCATAGGGCAGCTGAACTGTCACTCACAGCATCCCTGGGACACAGCAAGTGGTGGAAATGTGACAATAAATCATTGAAATAAATGGCACAGGCTACCCCATTAAATGCCCTAAAATGCCATATGCATAGGGATGGTTTTAATGAGACAACACCATTAAAATCTATCTTGTAAGTGTTAATATGCATATGACATATACTCATAGTTCCATTGGCGTACTATTCATTGAAATGGGGTGAAATTAAACAGCTTGTCCTGTGCCACTCACCTCCCGATGTGGCAGTGAGAGGTGCCCAACACACCCTTTAGGCCTCATTCAGACATCTAGGAGTCTTTTGCATGCAAGAAAATAACTGATTTTCATCAATGAGCTTTATCTGATCTTCATCATATTTGGTCCGTGTGTCCATTTTTTTACCATGAGTGTGGCATCAATATTTCTCATATACAAAAAAAATCCAATCTTTTCCTAACCATTAAATAGTAAAAAAGGGACATCACTCGGATAATGCATAGATGATATCCATTTTTGTCACCGATCCATTGACTTGATCCATAAATTGGATGTCTTTTCTTGGCAGAAACTCAATCTGCAATGAGAACATGTCCATTGACTATACTGGATGTGGGTTACATTCGTGAAAAACAGACGTCTAAATGAGGCCTTAAAGTATATTAGTAACTTTAACCTCTTAACTCAAAATTATGTACATGTATATCATTGCAGGGGTGCCCATATGTCAGGGGTGGGGAATCTTTTTTCTGCCAAGAGCCATTTGGATATTTATACCATCCTTCGGGGGCCGTACTAATTGTGCTCTAACTCTGCCCACAAGGAACGTCCTGTTGTTAGCAGTGGTGTTAGGACGTAATCTTTCATGGCATGCGCCTCATCGTTCAGTAGTGAGTACTACATGTGCATGCTCATACAGCAAGAAGAAATTAAAGGGCTGGTGGCTGTCAAAATACAGCTGTTGGCCCAGGCACTGTGGTCCCCAGGAATCTGCCTAGGGGTCGGATTAAAGGTCATCGAGTTGCCTCAAACGGCCCATGGGACTGAGGTTTCCCATCCCTGCCATATGTGAAGGGTAGTCAGGAGCTGAGCTCCCTCCGAACGCGGCAGATACTGGCAATGTTACATACCTGCCACCTGTATCTAACAGCAGCAGCCAGAGCTGAGCTCTGATCTCTGCTGTTAACCATTTAAATGCAGCTGTCAATCTTCGAGAACGGCATATAAATCAATACACCGTAAAGAGAAAAAAAATCAAAACGCCAGAATTAAAAACATTGTGGGTCTTGGAAAATCTTGATAGAAACCAATTTTTTTGTTTCAAAAATTCAGAATTTTCTTTTTTATTGCTTAAAAAAAACACAAAACACAATGTATGCAAGTTTGATATTGCAGTATTGTACTGATCTGGAGAATCATTCTGCTCAGTCACTATTACCATAAAATTAACACCCAAAACCTAAAACAATGGCAGATTTACATTTTTCTCACTATTTCATCCCCCCTGGAATTTTTATTTTTACCGTTTTGCTACTCATTATATGGTAAAATGGATGGTGTCATTAAAAGCTACAACTCGTCCCAAAACAAGAAAAAAAAAGCCGTCATATGGCTATATTGGCAGAAGAATTAAAAAAAAAATGTTTGGGGTCTTGGAAGGAAGGGAGAAAAAAACAAAAGTGCAAAATTGAAAATTGGCTACAAATGCGAGGGGTTAACTTACTTTAATTAATTAGATTGCCGGTCATAATTTATGAAGATGCGAACAACCTTGGAGAAAAAAGCAGGGTGCCTGAGAGACGTGTTGACTATATGATCGAAGTGTCCATGCAGACATCATATTCATAAAGAATTATCCATCCATTATGTTAGTGGTTTATGGCTAATGATGCTCTAATTAGGGTCCGGGAGAAGAATGTAAAGCCCCGAGGTCAACATTTAACTGCTGATAATTAGAAAAGACATTTGTAATTTACTTGTTGATTCTAAACTATGATTGCTAAAAGTCAATAATTGATAGAGGGTTAGTGACTCCAGCATCAATTCATCCTTCTCCGACGATCAGCCCTGCGTCTGATATAAAGCAACTTGCTCTCCTCTTGAAGGCTTCACGCCTGGAGATGCAATGGCTGGTCGTGATTCATCTCACTGAGCACGAAATGAAAAACACAGCCTTCAATCTTCCAATTGATAAAATAGCCTTCAGAGAGGAGTAACAATGCGCTGGCATCAGTGTCCGTGGGTGGTGCGCTTTGTGGCTTCTTCATTTACTAAGGGGATTGTAAAATAAAATGCCAAGATCAGACGCGTTATCCACACAAATTCCCATGCTAAATGCCGAGATGTCGATTATTATAATCTGGCCTGGTATATACTATACTAGATTAGGACACACCTTTACATCAGTAAATTCAGGTTTTTCATCCAGTTCCATTGCCCCCAATATATAAAATCCAGACCCGAATCCGTCTTTACGATCAAGTGTGATAGGACCCCCTGGTGTAAAAAGTCAGTTCACAAAAGGTCTTCATTCATAACATTCCACAATCAATAATGAGTGGTTTCGCTGAAAGTGGAAGCATTTAGTAATCACAGCAACTCAGCCACGAAGTAGAGAGCACCTACAGAACGACATTGCGGAGTGCTGAGGAGCAGAAGACATAAAAGTGACCAAAGATCTGCTGAATCCATAACTGCAGAGTCCAGACCTCCTCTGATATTAACATCAACACAAACACTGCGCCCCGTCAAGAGCTTCAAGACCGAGATTGTCCATGCAGCCTTACATCAAAAAGCACAAGGTGGGGTATCGGAGGAAAAGTGTTCTGTAAAGTGATGGATCCCACTTCTCTATCTGGCGTCTGATAGACTTTCCTGGGTTTGGTGAATGCCATGAGACCGTTACTGCATTGTTCACACTGGTAGAGGGATAATTATATGGACTTGTTTTTCAGGGATCGGCCTCGGCCCCTTAGCTCAAGTGAAGGGAAATCTTAATGCTTCAACATACAAGACATTTTGGACAATTGTAACTTCCAACTTAGTGAGAACAGTCTGGTAAAGGCCTTAGTCTGTTCCCCATGACTGCGCTCAGTGCACCAGCTCCATAAAGACATGTTTGGGGGCGCTTGGTGTAGAAGAACATGACTGGACCTGAGGCAAGACCTCAGCCCCATTCAACACCTTTAAGATGAACTAGACGGGGGATTGTGAACCCGGACTCTCCTCCAACATCAGGGTCTGACCTCACAAATGATGATCTTCTGGATGAACGGGCAAAAATTCTCACAGACCCCTCCAAAATCTTGTAGAAAGTCTTCCCAAAAGAGCGGGAGATGTTATAGCTCCAGCAGGTGTAAGGTGTAGCTGACCCAATAATTTAGTAAATATGCTGTATTCTTCTAGTAGGAGCTTCAATTACATGTCTTGGTGGTTGTAACGATAGATATAGCCCATTAGTAGCATGTGTTTAGGAATAAGCTGTCTAGCAGTATCAGATGCATGTTAACGGTCTTTCTGCGTGCCAACGATAGATGTTAGAAGGTAGCATCGGTGGGGGTCTCTGAGCTAAAATCAATTACTAGAACAAGGGGGTCTTTGCTACTCTTAAGGATATCTCCAGTGCTGCCATACAAAGCAATGGGGCGGTAAATTGTGCTGTAATGTAAGCATTCGAGGATCCCTTTATTGTGTCAATCAGTTTATGGATCCCCAGTGATAATATGTTCTCAGTTGCTGTATCTCTACAACCTCTGCTTACTTTCTATTGATTTCTTTTATGACTATAAATGTTGGTTATTTATTTTATATGTTGTCTGGAATAAAACTGTTACGCATCTGTACCAGATCAGCTCTTTGCTTCCCTCACCCCGGTCCACTAGACTCTGTTGTGCTCCACGTCAGGAGTTGGAGATGGCCCGGCATGATCCCATGTAAGCACCTGACCAGACCTATATAAGACTCACCAAGACACACACCTGTGTCTTGGTATTAAGACTTCAGTGCTTCTAATACTCTGAGTTGCTCTAGACACCGTGACCTGCTCTGCTGCTTGTCTGCAGTCTCTCACCCACCTGTGGTTTCCAGCTTTCCAGCTGTCTGCAGTCTCCTGGACATCTCTCACCAGCAGTTTCCAGCCTCCAAGCTGCCTGTCTGTGGCCTTCTGCCTGCGGTTTCCAACATCCCAGCTGCCTATCCATGGTCTCCTGGATGTCTTCTGCTTGCCTGTGGTTTCCAGCATCCCAACTGGCTGTCTGTGTTCTCCTGGACATCTGCTGACTGCGGTCTCCAGCATCCCAGCTGCCTGTCCGTGGTCTCCTGACTATGGTTTCCAGCATCCCAGCTGCCTGTCCGTGATCTCCTGGACGTCTCCTGACTACGGTTTCCAGCATCCCAGCTGCCTGTCTGTGGTCTCCTGGATGTCTCCCGCCTCCCTGCGGTATCCATTATCCCAGCCATGTGTGTCCTGTGTACCTCACTTGTTTGCTGTACCTGTTTGCCTGTGGCCTCTGTGCCCAACCAGACCTTGGGTTTAGTAGATCAATCTCATCTGGTGAGCTTAACAAATACTAAATTTACGACAATGGTTTCCATCTGTGGTATACCACTGCTCCCATTGATGAAGGTACACGTCTTTATACCTGTTATGGATTGACCTGAGTTGGAGTAGTGACATTGCAACCACTAGGGGCAGCATCAGCAGGTAGCATCAGCAGGAAATAGTCAGAGGTGGGTACATGGAACAGCAGTATAGTTGGGAGGAGAAGCAGGTAACGTAGTCAGGATATAGTCAGAGGTTGGTACACGGAGCAGCAGTATAGCTGGGAGGATAAGCAGGTAACGTAGTCAGGAGATAGCCAGAGGTCGGTACACGGAGCAGCAATTGAATCTTGCGGATAAGCAGCAGATGGAAAGGAGCTAGACTAAAGGCTGTGAGCTCAATAATCTCACAAGGAAGGAAGTGAAGTGCCAGGTTTCAGTAGGATGCTCAGAGAGTAGCTGACAGCACAACTGGTAATGGGATGCCCGTCCTAGTCCCACGGACCAAAGTGGAAATGTACATACCCCAAAAAAATGATGAAGGACAGCATCCAATCCAGGTGAAAAAAACTTATTGGCACAATAAAAGAAGTTTTTTTCACCTGGATTGGATGCTGTCCTTCATCATTTTTTTGGGGTCAGTAGGATGCTCAATCTGAAGTTGATAGGGTTGAGCCAATCAGGAACTCGGTGTGGAGACAATCAAGAACTCAGGATGGAGACAATCAGGAACCACACAAGTACCAGTATCTGGTTTAGCAAGGAACTGTCCAGTGAGCTGAGTAGCTCAGAGGGAAGAGCTGGTGCACAAGAGCTGCTGGGTTCGAGTCCTAACAATACCCGTGGTTGTACCATTATCTAGTATAAACCTAATTACCTCAACTAGAGGGGAGTCTTTTGGTCAGGATCCCAATCTCTTTGACAAGGTGGAGAGCAGTCCTGTCCTGCAGACACCCTATTAATTGAACTGAGATCTATGTAATGCTAATTTCCCCTGTGGTGAAATTGAATACTTATTGCCAGGTTTACATAGGTTCACAGGGGAGTCCCAGCAAGAGGACACTTTGTAATTACTTTTTCAAGTGCACAAAGTGGACAAACACTTAGAGTCAAAATGATAACTTATGCTGGCTCTCTTAACAATGGGGTCTGAAGATCATCTTTATTTTGTGACCTATTGGAAAAAGGATGTCCAAATAGGATCTCTAGGGCCCTCAGTCCTTTCATTTCATTGTGGTCTATGGTATGTGATTATGCCGGTCCTTTAGTAGCCAGAGACGATCACTTATAGGATTATTATGGCTGTATCTTATAGATAAGAGTGTTTGGCACTTGAAGGGACACTGTAGCTATATACCATATATAAATCCATGAGTATGGAGTATAAAGTAAGGCACAGTGGCACGTATAATACAAGATCTCACCACTCCAAACAGAACAGCAACCGACGCACGTTTCGCATCTAGCTTTGCCAGGTATTCCCAGGGCCTCTTCGGTGCTTGACAGCCCACAAACATCTACTCGGTCCCCAACTGTTGACCGACATTGTCTAGGTTGGTGCTTGACCATTGACGAATACAGTCTGGACTTTGACTGTTGTTGCTCTGGTCTTTGGTGCTTGATCGTCGTCGTCTAGGTCCAGACCTGGTTGGTACCCGTCTAGGTCCGGGTCGAAGCTGCAGCAGAGCATCTGCCACTTCTCTTGGCGCCAAATCTCCTCCAGTTTTGGAGCCCTGACCTTTTATATTGAAGGCTGGTTTCATCACTATCACCTGATCCAGGGCACTGCCTAATTCTGTCCCCTCTGTAACTCTTTTCCTTGGGAATAGTTCCGCAGGGTTTTTTTCAAGTCTGGAGGCCGCACCGCTTATGCACTTTGTCTCCTATGCTCCATTCTCCTGCACGACTACTATGTCTCCTAACGATCCTGAGAAATGGACTCTGAAGTAACCCCTATGAATAGAGCAGAGGTCGAGAATGTGCAAGTCCACTACATTCATTCATAATGGGAGTGCCGAAGACCAGCCGAGAACTCCTATTGAGAATGAATGAAGTGGCGGTGTGTGTGCTCAACCTCCGACTCACTCGCTTGTAAGAGCCCTGTTCGGTAGGATCGTTAGGGGATTAACTTCCAAACTTGACGCAACTGCTTTAATGTTTGGAGCCGCAAGATATGGATTGCGCCATGTCAGTGGAACATGTTTAGCATACATGACTGGGAAATCTACCAATGTAAACGTATGCGTAGGCTTCAGGAGCCAACTGGGTAATCAATATATGCCATCTGGTGTGGGTTTGGCTGATAATTCTCAGGATAAAGTTGCCTTAAAGGGGGTTCTAAGCTTAAACTATAGATGATCGATCCCCAGATTGTTGGTTGTCCAACACCCAGTTCCCCTACTGACCAGGAGATGTACAGCCAGTTCACTGTGTAGTGGCCATTACTGGGTACTGCAGCTCTGCTCCCATTCACGTCAATAAGAACTAAATTATATTGAACAGCATTGTGGACTATGTTAATAACGGACTTAAAGTTGGCCAAAGAAACAATGGATACTCCCCTACTTCTAATATACTGTATCGTGTATGAAACTCAACCCGCCAGTTAGGAAAAAACCCGACTACATCATCCACATCATCTCACTCTTGTCATTTCTAACAAAACATAATCAAGCGTTTCTGGATAATAATATCTGGAAGAGAAATGTTTGGATCTGAACAAAAGGCTCTCGTCCGGGTCATTAGTTGGCCGGCATGCATTGCAAGACGTGCGAACGATTGGTTCTGAAAATACCAAATCCGATCTCGGAAATAGAACAGTGTTTCACGCTCTGCCACAATGGAATGACTTTGGGGTGTTGTCAATAATTAGAATGAAGTGTGATTATTCCGCTGTATGCTGATGGGAGAGGGACTGATCATTAGCGAGACTGCAGCAGATGCTGAAATGATAGTCTTGTAGTAACGGCATTGATGTCATAATCAGCCTGGAGAATAGGAAAAGCTGAATAATGCATTTCACACTGCACAAAGACGGCGGTTTTATTTTTCACACAATAGCATACATATCACAGATGTAGCAGAGCCGAACTTGACATTTGGCACGTCTCATTATTCTCTTGGTTAGCAATGTTTCCTTGTATGGGAAGATGGGTTTAAATGTGACCAGCATCAGTATTGAGTTGGTCTCCTCGTTTTTGCTTAGGTTTCCTCCAGGCACTTCAGGTTCTCCACACACCCGAAGATATATAGAAACATATGTATGGTAATTGGCTTCCTATAGAATTACCATACATACCTCCCAATTTATAAAAATAAGAAAAACAGGTCACATGCTTCTGCTCGTATAGTGTAAGCCTGTACCCCAACCTTGTATCATCCCCTATGTGCCCTGCACACAGAAATATTCTCCTAGTGAAGTCCATTAGTGTTCCCACACAGTATGGTAACCCTTTCGTGGCTCCCACTGTACCCAGTATGATGCCCCCACACGTTATAAAGCCTCCACTGTGCTTACTACAAACCATGTGATGTCCCCACTGTGTATTCTCCCAAAACACAGTATGGTGCCACAACAGTACATTCCCCCACACAGCATGATGTCTCCACTATACATTCCCCCACATAGTATGCTGTCCCCACTATATATCCCCCACACAGTATGATGTACCCACTATACATTCCCCCACATAGTATGATGTCCCCACTATATATCCCCCACACAGTATGATGTCCCCACTATACATTCCCCCACATAGTATGATACCCCAACAGTACATTCCCCCACACAGTATGATGTCCCCACTATACATTCCCCATATACAGTATGGAGCCCCAACGGTACATTCTCCCACACACAGTATGATGTCACCACTGTATATCCCCCCACACAGTATGATGTCCCCACTATATATCCCCCCACACACTATGATACCCCAACAGTACATTCCCCCCACACAGTATGATGCCCCAACGGTACATTCTCCCACACACAGTATGATGTCCCCACTATTTATTCCCCACACACAGTATGATGTCCCCACTATATATCCCACCACACAGTATGATACCCCAGCAGTACATTCCCCCACACACAGTATGATGACCCCACTATATATCCCCCCCCACACAGTATGATACCCCAGCAGTACATTCCCCCACATAGTATGATGTCCCCACTATATATTCCACACACACAGTATGATACCCCAGCAGTACATTCCCCCACACAGTATGATGTCCCCACTATATATCCCCCCCACACACAGTATGATGTCACCACTATATATTCCCCACACACAATATGATGTCCCCACTATATATCCCCCCACACACAGTATAAAGTCCCACTATACTGTACATTCTCCCACACACAGTATAAAGTCCCCACTATACATTCCCCCACACACAGCATGATGTCCACTGTATATACCCCCACAAAGTATGATACCCCAACAGTACATGCCTCTCACACAGTATGATTCCCCAACAGTACATTTCCCCCACACAGTATGATGTCCTCACTGTATATTCCCCAACAGTATGGTGTCCCAACAATATATTCCCCCACACAGTATGATACCCCAACTGCTCATTCCCCCACACACAGTATGATGTCCTCACTGTATATTACCCCACAATATGGTGTCCCCACTGTATATTCCCCCACACAGTATGATACCCCAACAGGCCATTCCCCCCACACAGTATGATGTCGCCGCTGTATATTCCCACACACAGTATGATACCCACCATTACACTCCCCCACAGTATGATATCCCCACTATATATTCCCCCATACACAATATGATGTCCCAACTGTACATTCTCCCACACACAGTATGATGTCCCCACTGTATATGTATGATGTCCTTATATTCCCCACCCGGTAGGTTATCCACACAGTACATTTCCCCATGTAGAGTATGATGCTGTCACAGACCCCCCTCACAATGTGATGTCCTCACAGACCCCCCACAAGGTGATATCCCCACAGTACTTTCCCCCATACATTATGATGTCCCAACAGTGTACATACACAACTGTGTTACATGTCACTTTGCTACATCAACACACAGTCCTGCAATACACACACACACACACACCTGCTCCTCTTTACGCTTCTCCACTAATAATGTCACATGATCTAAAGGTTCTGGCAAAGCTTTCAGTCTTTACATAGACTGAATGTTGGAAGATCGATGTAATGGCCCCCTACTCCACCATTACAATCAGTTGTATTTGTGATCTAAGGACACCGATACAACTGCACTCAGGACATATCTCAACACCTGGGACTGTCTAACACATCCCGCACAGTCCGGGTCAGTCCTGCTGACGTCAGTACGTTGACTGGAGTTCATCGGCTTTGAACTCCGCTCACCTTCTTCACGTAACCGCTCGCCAATGAAGCTGCGTTCTCACGCTCAGCTCAGTGTCTCCTGGATGCAGGGCTGAGGGGTCGCACCATGCCACTGCTCATCAATGCATTCAGATGTAGAAGAGTTGGAGCATATCGTGGGACACATGATTAACACAAGGTTTTTTTATATTAATTAATAGATAAAAGAGGGTGGGGAGTGTTTATTTCAAATAAAGGTGTTTTTTTCTGTGTGTTTTGTTCAATTAAAGGACTTTTTTCATCTTAATTTAACTTACGGGGTTAGTAATGGGGGTGTCTGATAGACGCCTCTCCATTACTAACCCATGGGCTTGATGTCAGCTGACAATACAAAGCTGACATCAACACCAATACTGTTAACCCACTTGCCACCGCACCAGGGCAAATGGGAAAAGCCGGGCAAAGGGCCAGAATTGGCATATCTGATAGATGCGCCTTTTCTGGGGCATCTGTGGGACATTATTTTTAAGCTGGGGAGGGCCAATATCCATGGCCCCTTTCCAGTCTTCTAATATCAGACTCCAGCTGTCTGCTTTAGCTTGACTGCTTATCAAAAACGAGGGGGAACTCCGCACTATTTTTCTTAAATTATTCATATAAATAAAAAAAAGCATGGGGACCCCTCTATTTTGATAATCAGTCAAGATAAAGCTGACAGCTGAGGGATGCAGCCTGCAGCTGTCTGCTTTAGCTTTGCTGGTAATCAAAAACAGGAGGGGGACCCAACGCCATTTTTTAAATTATTTATTTAAATACGCTAGAGCTGCAGCAACTGCAGGGTGTCGCACTGCGCTCTGCGAAACCCAGATGCTGGGAATTGAGGTGACGTCAATAAAGATATCTCAGCTCACAGCGTCCGGTTCTCATGAGGGCAGGGCTGCTGTGAACTGAGATAATCTTACTAAAGTCACCTGAATTAATAGCACCTGGTTGTCATTCTGTGCAGCGCCAGTGCCGGACTGATGAACGACAAGTCTGGCACTTGACACTCCGGTATCCATCAGTCTGGTACTCGACACTCCGGTATTCATCAGTCTGGCACTCGACACTCCGGTATCCATCAGTCTGGCACTCGACACTCCGGTATTCATCAGTCTGGCACTCGACACTCCGGTATTCATCAGTCTGGCACTCGACACTCCGGTATCCATCAGTCTGGCACTCGACACTCCGGTATCCATCAGTCTGGCACTCGACACTCCGGTATTCATCAGTCTGGCACTCGACACTCCGGTATTCATCAGTCTGGCACTCGACACTCCGGTATCCATCAGTCTGGCACTCGACACTCCGGTATCCATCAGTCTGGCACTCGACACTCCGGTATTCATCAGTCTGGCACTCGACACTCCGGTATTCATCAGTCTGGCACTCGACACTCCGGCATTCATCAGTCTGGCACTCGACACTCCGGTATTCATCAGTCTGGCACTCGACACTCCGGTATTCATCAGTCTGGCACTCGACACTCCGGTATTCATCAGTCTGGCACTCGACACTCCGGTATTCATCAGTCTGGCACTCGACACTCCGGTATTCATCAGTCTGGCACTCGACACTCCGGTATTCATCAGTCTGGCACTCGACACTCCGGTATTCATCAGTCTGGCACTCGACACTCCGGTATTCATCAGTCTGGCACTCGACACTCCGATATTCATCAGTCTGGCACTCGACACTCCGGTATTCATCAGTCTGGCACTCGACACTCCGGCATTCATCAGTCTGGCACTCGACACTCCGGTATTCATCAGTCTGGCACTCGACACTCCGGCATTCATCAGTCTGGCACTCGACACTCCGGTATTCATCAGTCTGGCACTCGACACTCCGGCATTCATCAGTCTGGCACTCGACACTCCGGTATTCATCAGTCTGGCACTCGACACTCCGGTATTCATCAGTCTGGCACTCGACACTCCGGCATTCATCAGTCTGGCACTCGACACTCCGGTATTCATCAGTCTGGCACTCGACACTCCGGTATTCATCAGTCTGGCACTCGACACTCCGGTATTCATCAGTCTGGCACTCGACACTCCGGTATTCATCAGTCTGGCACTCGACACTCCGGTATTCATCAGTCTGGCACTCGACACTCCGGCATTCATCAGTCTGGCACTCGACACTCCGGTATTCATCAGTCTGGCACTCGACACTCCGGTATTCATCAGTCTGGCACTCGACACTCCGGTATTCATCAGTCTGGCACTCGACACTCCGGTATTCATCAGTCTGGTACTCGAGCTACTGTGAGACCTGGCGGCTGTGAAGTCAGGTAACCAAAGGTTATCTTCTCTTGGTAGCTGCGAGGCCCGGAAACCTTATGGGAAACTTTGTGGGACACTTTGTTACTTGTTTTTCCAGCTGCTGGAACACCTGGAGGCTGTGAACTAAGGTTACCTTGGGTATTTTACTGCACTTGTTTATAAATAAAAAGTATTCATAACCAGCTGAGGAAAACCCGACTGCTGGAGGCTGTTAATATTGTTGGAAGGGGCAATAGCCATAAAGGTTCCTAGACTATTAATATCAGCTCACAGCTGTTTGCTTAACGTTTACTGGTTATTATAGGGGAGACCCCCCAAAAAAGTGATGTTGGGTCCAACTATATTTACTAACCAGCAAAGGATAAACAAGACAGCTGCGGGCTGATATTAATAGGCTAGGAAGGGGCATTGGATATTGGCCCCCTCCCAGACTAGGAACATCAGTCCTCAGCCGCCCCAGAAATGATGCATCCATAAGAGGCGCCAATTCTGTCACTTATCCTCGGTTCTTCTCACTTGCCCTGGTGTGGTGGAAGGTGGGGTAATAGTTGTGGGGTTGATGTCAACTGTTTTATGGCTGCTGACATTAAGTTCAGGGGTTAGTAATATAGACATGTCTATAAGACACCCCCGTTACTACATTCCTGGTCAAATGAGACACAAAAGTGTCAAAAACACATAAAAAAATTGGTCTATGTGTAAATTTTGGTGCATTTTTGCTAAGGTCTAGGCACAAACCTATTAGTAAATCTGTGAAAGTAGTGACCTTCCCCTGTCAATCAGATCTGATGTTTTCAGTGACGCCATTTTTTTAATGCCTTTTTGTTCATCTTTTTTTTTTTAAAGTGTCAATATGAGAAAAACTAATTTTTTGTGTTTCTTTACATTTTAGTTATTTTCATTTTTTTTTATCGGACTTTTTATAAAAATGTTTTACTCAGTCCCAATATGAGACAAAATAAAACAGCTTTTACCGGTCTGATCCCTGCAATACATCAGGACGCGCGTTACACCCTGCTAATGGCGTGACCTGATAGGCCACCGTACCTCGCAGGACCTGGGGCGAATATTTGGCTTCAGGTTGCCATGGAAGCCATCCGCACCCCACGAATGTGTCATGGTGGTACTCATAGGGATAAACAAGGCAGCCCCCTTCATCGTTATCAATCTAGATGTCGCTGGGCTATTGATAGCGGCATCTAAAGGGTTACATAGCACCAATGGGTGCGAGCATCGATTGTTGACAAATTAAAAAAAAAAAAAAATACTTGTTTTTACTGGATAAAAAAATCCACACAAAAAAATAAAGTGTGTCTGCTGACGTCACTGTTGCTAGCCACCATACAAGCAGCATATGACGTCACATGACCATGCCGCGCAGTGGCCACCAGGTGGCGCGCCCGCTGTGCAGTCAGGCCGCCGGCTGCAGGAAGGAAGAAGCTTCTGGAAGAGCCTGGGAGTGTGAGCCCCATACAATATAACGTGCCGGGGCTGAGGAGGAGACTCCCACTGACAGGCGGTGACCGGGACAGGTAGGTGTGGGATCCGGCGCATATTACACATGTAGAGTGACGGTGCTGGCGCCCTGATTCAGGCTAGTAGCGGTTCTGGGACTACACATCCCGGCATGCTCGGTCACTGGTGCACCAGCGGTGGCCAGCCTCGGTCCCGGAGCCGCTGCCCCGTGCAGTGTGCACCTCTATATGTCCCTGCGGTCCGGCTCACCCGGATGTAGTGAGTGACGTGCGCGGTGCATCCTGGGAGCTGTAGTTTTTCCTGTACAACGTGGCCGGTGCTGTGAGAAGTGTCATTGGGCGTTATATAGTTGTGTGGCGGGTAATGCCTCCCTGTGTGCCCACATGTGGCCCTATAGCCCGAGGACAGCAGCCTCACAGGGGCCACCTTCTACATGTGAAGTAGTGCTGCTTTCAGTCATCACCACACACAGCCCCAGTGTAGTGTGTACTGCTCCTCCTCCCCAGGTGCAGATCTGCAGGTGACCGCCATGTGCCGCTGCAGGGAGAAAATGAAGTTCCTTTCTGTCATGTCACTAATCTCTACCCCAGAGACACCGCGCTATCCCCTCGCCCACCCACGGGCACCCACTCCATTCCCCACCCCCCCAGGTGCACCCATGCAGTCTCCCCACCCCCAGGGGCACCTACACCTGTCCCCGCCCGCCAAGGGTGCCCACACTGGTTACCGCCCCCCAGGGACAGCTATAATGTCCACTGGCGCCCAAGCCATCTCCCTGCCCGCTAGGGGCACCCACGCCTGTCCCTAAGGGTTGCCTATGCTGTTCCCCCGGACCCAGGGATGCCCACATCTGTCCACTCGGGCACCCACTCTGGTACCCCCTGCCCCCTAGGGATGCGAACACTGGTCCCCCTGCCTCCCAGGGACGGCATACTCCATCCTCCGCCCCCCAGGGGTGCCCACGCCATCCCCCGCCCCCCAGGGACAGCCCATGCCATTTCTCAAGGACGCCTACAATACCAAATCTTTATTTCACTTCCATTATTGACGGTAAGCCCCATCTCCTGCATACCCCCTATAGAGACACACCCCAGGTGCCCCCTTTTCAGCCCTTCCGCCATGTTTAGTTGGGTTTACAGTAAATGCAGACGGTCCGTGCTCCTGGCCAGGAGAATACGCTGGGAAAAACTCTGGTCATATTCAACCTTCCTGTAATCCACCATCCATGATGGAGACCAATATTGTGTCCTCTGGCAGCTACATTGTGTGCTGGCTTAGGCTACTTTCACACTAGCGTTTTTTTGCATACGTCGCAATGCGTCGTTTTGGCGAAAAAACGCATCCTGCAAAGTCGTCTGCAGGATGCGTTTTTTTCCCCATAGACTAACATTAGCGACGTATTGACACACGTTGCAACCGTCGTGCGACGGTTGCGTCGTGTTGTGGCGGACCGCTGGCCGCAAAAAACGTTACATGTAACTTTTTTGTGCCGACGACGGGCCGCCATTTCCAACCGCGCATGCGCGGCCGGAACTCCGCCCCCACCTCCCCGCACCTCACAATCGGGCAGCGGATGCGCTGGAAAAACAGCATCCGCTGCCCCCGTTGTGCGGCGCTTGCACAGTATGCGTCGGTACGTCGGGCCGACGCTAGTGTGAAAGTAGCCTTACCTGTATGGCGGAGCACGGCACGCTGCACTACAAACTACACAAGTGTGACCTCCATTCTCCTGCAGTGGTCACCGATGCTGCGGCCTCCATGCAGCCTGTGGTCAGCGTCAGTCCTGTGTGCGCCTAGCAAGAGGCTTTGACACTGTGCGCACTGACACTGACTCCATATGATGTGCTCCCAGCAACGAGGGGGCTGAACACTGCCGTGACATGCAAAACACGTGGAACTGGGCCTGCGGCCATATACTGAGGCTCCTTATTAGCTACCATGGATCTTGCATTTGACTTTTCTTTCTGTTGCAGACTTTGGACCATCATGGCGGACGAGGAAGGCAGACAACACCCGCACAGTCTTCAGGGCTTGCTGCACATGGCCATTGAAGCTGGAACAGAATCGGGCAGCGACCTCCAAACAGGACAGATGTCACATGAGGTACAAATCTGAAAAGGGGGCTTAAAAAAAATCCCAAGACCTGCGATCCTGCAGGAAACGTGTAATAATCACTGAATGTTCCCCGGCGTCAGGTGAAGGGGCTGAACACTGCTCCCATCTGCCCACAGAGGTGGAATCACTCCTGTTAGGCTACTTTCACACTTCCGTCTTTTTAGATCCGTCACAATGCGTCGTTTTGGGGAAAAAACGGATCCTGCAAATGTGCCCACAGGATGTTTTTTTTCCCATAGACTTGTATTGCCGACGGATCGCAACGTATGGCCACACGTCGCGTCCGTCGTGCACTGGATGCGTCTGTATTTGGCGGGCCGTCGTAGGGAAAAAACGTTCAAGGGAACGTTTTTTCGTACATCGTGTCCTGCATTTTGAACTGCGCATGCCCGGCCGTAACTCCTCCCCCTCCTCCCTGGGAGTTTACTATGGGCAGCGGACGCGTTGAAACGCTGCCCACGTTGTGCAGAAAATCACCACTGTCCATCGGTACGTTGCGCCGATGCTTTGTGACGGCCCCGTACCGACGGAAGTGTGAAAGAAGCCTTATCGGGCTCTTGGCTATATTGTAAGGGCAGATGTGAAAGCTGATTCACCAAGAACACGTGAGGTCCCCTCAGTGCTTCACCAATAGATAAAAGCAACCTCGGAGGCCAGGTGCACACTGTGTCCGTTTTTACCATCAGTGTGTCATCCGTGTGTCCGTTTTTACCATCGTGTCATCCGTGTGTCCGTTTTTACCATCATTGTGTCATCCGTGTGTCCGTTTTTACCATCATTGTGTCATCCGTGTGCCTGTTTTTACCATCAGTGTGTCATCATGTGTCCGTTTTTACCATCAGTGTGTCATCCGTGTGTCCTTTTTTACCATCAGTGTGTCATCCGTGTCCATTTTTACCATCCGTGTCCGTTTTTACCATCAGTGTGTCATCCGTGTGTCCGTTTTTACCAACAGTGTGTCACCACTGCTGGGTGTCATTCTAACGCAGTGTTCCCCAAGTCCAGGCCTCAAGAGCCACCAACAGGTCATGTTTTCAGGATTTCCTTAGTATTGCACAGGTGATAATTGCATCACCTGCACAGGTAAGCATTCAATGACCTGTGCAATACTAAGGAGATCCTCAAAACATGACCTGTTGGTGGCTCTTGAGGATCGGAGTTGGGGAACACTGTTCTAACTGGTCGGCAGTAGGGTTAAGCGAAACGGATCGTTCATTTTCAAAAGTCGCCGACTTTTGGCAAAGTCGGGTTTCGTGAAACCCGACCCGACTCCAGCGTGGGATCGGCCACGTGGTCGGCGATCTTGGTGCCAAAGTCGCGTTTTGTATGACGCCTTCCCCGCCATTTTTTCAGCCAATTAAGGAGTGTGGGCAGCGTGATGACATAGGTTCCGGCCTGGTTTCTGCGGCGTCATAGAGCCATATTACCGTTTGGGCTGCAGTGATTCCTTTCCGCAGTCAAACACAACATATGCTTTGCATGGAGGAGAGGAGAGGACAGGAGAGAGAGAGAGAGAATGAATATGAATCCGAGAGAGAGAGAATGAATATGAATCCCCATTGACTTGCATTGGGTTTCGTGTTCCGGTCCGGAACCCGACTTTACAGTAGAATCGGCCGATTTCACGCGATCCGACTTTCGAGAAGGTCGGGTTTCACAAAACCCAACTCGATCCTAAAAAAGCAAAAGTCGCTCAACCCTAGTCGGCAGTATGAAGCTTGTGCTGCAGTGTAGCAGTGCCCAGAGATGGAGGAAACGGTTCCCAAATCCTCTGCTCCCCAACTCTGCAGAGTATAGAGGGATGGCACACGTGCTGGTGTATCGTATAGTGACTGGTCTGTCCCAAGAGGACTGACATCCAGAAGTCTACGTGTTGGGCTAAGTTCTCATTTTCTGCTAAATTTATTGGACCAGTCAAATCCTGGAAATTACAGATGTGACTGACATCGTCTTCAATTTGTAGACGTGACTGGTCCAATAACTTCCGCAGCCCATGTGAATATGGCCTTAGCCAGAATATTGGCAATTCTTAGGTTACAGAGGCTGCAAGAAGGGACTAGGCTCGTAAAAGGTCATTTATCTTGGACAGAATAGGACTTTAGGTGTTTTTTGGCACCGTAAATAAACAAGCCGCTGCCATCAGAGCAGTTCTATATCCGATAATGATGGATGTCTGATGGGACCCTCACTGATCTCCAGCACAGGGGTCCCCAGACTTCTGTCTCGCCAGGTGAAGAATGAATGGAGATGTGGCAGTGGGGTTCGGTTCTGGGAATCCCAATTAAGGAGATAAGTGCGGGTCCTAGAGGTGCTACCCTCATCCATTAGATATGTAGGTAATAGTCCTTTAACGGGAGCCATGCCTGGTGGGACTCGTTCACATTCACCAGTATAGGACATATTACCTGATCTAAGGTGGCTCATCACATGCAGTTATACTCCCAGAAGTCAGTCCTCCAGATTAGCCGCTTCTTTTGTATGTGCCAAAATCTTTTGGAATCTGACAAAATCTGTTATTTTACACACATGTGGACTAATAGTTCTCTGATTGTTCTTTGGGAAGGGTGGAAGCTTTTAGTTTCTGCATCAGATGTTTCTTCCTAGGTTGGAGCTGGCACTTTTTCCAGTATTAATCATGACTGCATTAGCCCGTGTAGGATCTTGGCCACAATGTGTATTATGTTAATGCCCCGTCCTGGCTAACCTCCATGTGGAATTTAAATAGGAATTATGTTTACAATGGCTTTCCGTCTTATCCGCGCGCTACATGCCATATTTCAGCTTTGACAGTGCAGAGCTGCGGTCGGCTCTCCAGATTTAATCCTTCGTCCTCCAGAATGCCAGTCGCTGCTGTAGCAACCTCGGCATGTTTTCTCCTTTACTCTTTTTGGAAAATATATATATATATATATCCTACTATATAATTGTCTAAGGGTCACTTCCGTCTGTCTGTCCTTCTGTCTGTCACGGATATTCATTGGTCGCGGCCTCTGTCTGTCATGGAATCCAAGTCGCTGATTGGTCGTGGCAAAACGCCCACGACCAATCAGCGACGGCCACAGTCCGGCGGCAATATGGCCGCTCTTTCCTCCCCGCAGTCAGTGCCCGCTCCATACTCCCCTCCAGTCATCCAGTCAGCCCTCACACAGGGTTAATGCCAGCGTTACCGGAGCACGGTGTAACGCACTCCGGTTACGCAGCTATTAACCCTGTGTGACCAAGTTTTTACTATTGATGCTGCGTATGCTGCATCAATAGTAAAACGATCTAATGTTACAAATAATAAAAAAAACAAAAAAAACCCAAAAAACGTTATTCTCACCCTCCGACGTCGCGTCCTGTCCGCCAGCAGGTTCCGGTGCTAAGGATGCTATGTCATGTGACCGCTACTTCATCACAGGTCCTGCGCTGATAGTCATACAAACCCTGGGACCGGAAGCTGCTGCGTGTGCCGTACACAGGAGCCAGGACTAAGGTGAGTATATGTTTATTTTTTATTTTATGTCACTGGCCAATATACTACAAACTACGTGGCTGGGCAACGTACTATGTGGCTGGGCAACGTACTATGTGGCTGGGCAACGTACTATGTGGCTGGGCAACGTACTATGTGGCTGGGCAACGTACTATGTGGCTGGGCAACGTACTATGTGGCTGGGCAACGTACTATGTGGCTGGGCAACGTACTATGTGGCTGGGCAACGTACTATGTGGCTGGGCAACGTACTATGTGGCTGGGCAACGTACTATGTGGACATGCATATTCTAGAGTACCTGATGTGTTAGAATCGGGCCACCATCTAGTATGTATGTGTGTATGTATACATACATACATTTTTTTTTTTTCCCAGTAAGATATGTAATGTACGGACCCTACTAGAGTAATGTAATTGCCGGATGCTCTATGCGGACCAGCAGACAGTCACATCTGCAATTTGTGGACATGACTGGTCCCATAATCCCACTGGCCCATGAGAACGTAACCAAAACGAGAATTCGGTTGACGGTCTAGTGTCCATGGGGAAGATAAGGATCCGGCATGTCTGATTTTTGTGGTCAGAGGAGTCTAGCAGTTGCTCTCGCACAGCAGAGAAGAGCAGGGGGCTGTGAATAGTGGAGTTGGGCGAGATGGCTGCCAGTGGAACAATGGTTATCAGCTATCTAAGTGGGGGGCGCGAAGAAAAAAAAAATTCCCTATATGTTTGTTGGAAAATATCATTTTATTTCATTTGCATTCCTCCAAATTTTGTAACCGTCAGACCCTAAATTGTTCATCTAGTACGTTCTGCATCTCCTGCCCCGATACAGCAGCATTATGTCATATTTCGGTATGCTACCAGGCGTACAGAAGTGTCCCCGTGATACTTGCGGTCTAGCTGTGATCTTAAGCAGATGGAGAGCAGAGAAGTGCGTACCCGGCAGATGCCGATCCATTTTCTGCTTTTAGATGGTGGTGATAGAAAGCAGCATCCTTGTACATAAACAGCGTTGAGGGTCCGTGAGTGACTCCTGCACATGATTAATTGCTCCTGCGCGGCCCGTCATCCGGGAGCTCGACGCTGCAGCTACAAGGTCTACAATGCATTAATAGTCTAGATCCGAGCACTGCGGGTGATCAGCGAAGCGCACCGTAATCTTTACTTCTTATAGCGGCATTCATGTAAAGTACGGTAATTAGCTGGTGTCTGCTACGGGGTATGTCTGCTTGACCGAGCTGCACTAAATCTGCATCTGAAGGAATCGGCGATTAATGTAATGAGAATGTAACTAAATGGCAGACAATTCTTGAGAGGATGGATCACAGATCTTGCCGGTAGTGTTTTTTTTTTTGCAACACTCTGGTTTGTAGTGCCTTCCTGCAAGCACAATAAGGATTCGGTATTTGCAGCAGAGATTTTCACAGTAAAAATGCTGCGTTAAATACACGATTTTTCTCTGATCGCCCATGACGGCACCACGGGGAGGGGATCCGCCCACCAAGGACAGGAAACCTACGGGTAAAAAAGGCGGTACCACTCTCCTGCATCAGTTGGTTTCCTGTCCTTGATGGGAGACCTACGGACTTACCAGTTCGACGTTGGAATTCCGGGGCCAACCAGTCCGATTCAGGCAGCTGGGGTCCCTCTGCCTCGGCTAGGGTGGTGACCCGAAGCGCCACCGCTGGGAGCCAGGGGCGACAGGGTGTGCGGGGGAGGTGACAAGGAGTCGCGGTCACCTCCCCAGGTAAGATGCAGCAGCGGCAACATCCAGGGGGGTCCCTCTGTGGTTGCGGGAGGTGCAGCGCGACCCTCCCTAAACAAGCATGAGTCTGCACGCTGCACCGCCATCGGGCGTGCAGAGTAACGCGCTACAAGGGCTGCATAGGACCGGGGGCGCCGGTCAGCAGCGCCATAGCTGCTTCCCGGGCGCCATCTTGAAAGTCGGCGCATGCCCGGGATCCAAACTGGTCTCGCGAGGCGCCGATGGATTACCGCTCGAGCGCGGTCTGCGCAGGCGCTGACGGGGCGCCGCTCGGGAGCTGGGCGCGGTCTGCGCAGGCGCCGCTCGGGCGCTAGGTGCGATCTGCGCAGGCGCCGGCGGTGGGCGCTGAGCTAATGCATAGACACGGCGTTCGGCGCTCCTCTCCGTGGACTGCGCAGAAGCGGCGGGAGAGTTTAAATATAGGAATCCACATCCTCCCAGCGGCTCTGCAGTAATAAGCAAAGAGCCTCATGAGTAATAGTGCCGCAGCGTCAGCTCAGCATCCGCAGACCAGCAGCAGTATGAGCGACCCGACATCACCTCAGCCCGAGTCACCTCCACCTGTAGCATCGCCGCAGCAGCAGCAAAAAAGGCGACAGCAGAAAGGGCACCAGGACACCAGCAAAGAACGCCAAAGGTCCCAGCACAGTAAGGAGTCCAGTACGGCGTCGGGGAAGAAGCCAGAGGCAGACAATCCCCAACCGGTATTTATGGGTCCTGGAGGTGGTATGTGGATCTTCGTGAATGTCAGAGACAGTAAGATTGTTATTTGTCTCTTGTAGGGGAGGAAAAGCGTATGTAAAACTAAGCACAAAAGTTGCGCCATCTGTAGAGAGGATCTTCCACCTACATGGGATAAGAGACTATGCAATACTTGCATTCAGCAAACTTTATCCGAAAACCTTCCTGGGTTTGCAACAGACCTTAAGAGCCTGATTAAGGAACAAGTAGAGGACACCTTCAGATCACTAAAAAGTGGGAAAAAAAAGGAGAAAAACCAGACTCAGGTCCCCATCTCCCGTCTCAAAATCAGGAAGCGATAGTGAGGGTTCAGTGTCCTTCAACTCCTCCACCTCATCTTCATCATCTACTTCTTCCTCGGGGGGACATAACTGTTTCCCTCTAGAGGATACTGATGGCCTCATAAAAGCCGTGAGAAGTACCATGGGTCTGGTAGACTCCCACCCTAAAAAATCGGTACAAGACATAATGTTTGGGGGCCTGGAACAAAAAAAGAGAAGAGCTTTTCCTCTTAACGAAGCAATAGCAGCCTTAATTAAGAAAGAATGGAAGAAGCCTATGAAAAAGGCTCTTTTAACGCCTAAAAGAAAATACCCCTTCGAGGAGGAATCCTGCTCCTTTTGGGAGAAGGCCCCCAAATTAGATGTAGCGATCGCTAAGGCCTCAAAAAAATTTTTCCCTCCCGTTCGAGGACATGGGGGTCCTAAAAGACCCTATGGACAAAAAGGCAGACGCCTTTCTCAAAGGTGCCTGGGAGGCAGCGGGAGGAGGCCTGAAGCCGGCAGTAGCGGCAGCATGTACTTCACGCTCCCTGATGATTTGGCTGAACCAACTAGAGGGTCAATTAAAGGGGAAAACTTCCCGGGACTCAATGTTGGACACATTACCTGTAATGAGAGGGGCCGCGGCTTTCCTAGCTGATGCCTCGGCCGACTCTATCAGGCTATCCGCCAGAGCAGCAGGGTTTGCTAATGCGGCCAGGCGCGCCCTCTGGCTTAAGAATTGGCCAGGCGACCTACAGACGAAAACAAAACTGTGTACTATCCCCTGTGAAGGAGAATTTCTGTTTGGTTCCACCCTGGATGACATCTTGGAAAAAGCGGGGGACAAGAAAAAATCCTTCCCCCCTCTGGGTCTCCCCTCTTATAGGAAGCCCTTTCGGAACAAGAGGTTTTTCCGTAGGAACACGGGGAGAAACCAGGGGAAATGGGAAGATAAAAAGAACAAAAATAAGGGGTTTATCTTTAATAAAAACCTCAATGACAACAAAAAACCTTCACAATGAAGGTTCGCCCCAGGTGGGGGGGAGATTATCTCTCTTTCTCCCAGCCTGGGAAAAGATTACCTCAAGTCGATGGATACTAAACATCATAGAGTCGGGACTGAGATTGACATTCAAGAGGTACCCCCGTCCCTCTTTCAAGATAACACCCACAAGATCCTCGGCAGAAGAGCAGTTCACGCTAGAAAACGAGGTTGTCGGGTTAGTAAAAAAAGGAGTACTCCTGGAAGTTCCCCCTCAGGAAAGAGGGCAAGGGTACTATTCCCCTCTTTTACTGAGGAAGAAGCCAGATGGTTCCTTCAGGACCATTATCAATTTGAAAAACCTAAACAACTACCTAGAGGTTCAAGCATTCAAGATGGAGACAGTAAAATCATCTATCAAGATGCTATTTCCTCAATGCTTCATGGTGGTCCTGGACCTAAAGGACGCATATTATCGCGTCCCAATACACAAGGACCACCAAAAATTCCTCAGACTGGCAGTCCACATCCAGGGAGTCCTAAGTCACTTCCAGTTCTCAGCTCTACCATTTGGCCTAGCAATCGCCCCGAGGGTTTTTACAAAGTTAGTTGCGGAGGTAATGGCGCACCTCAGGGAAGAAAATACCCTGATCGTACCATATTTGGACGACTTCCTGGTGATAGGCTCCTCCCCGCAGCATTGCAAGAGTCAACTAGACCTAGTGATTCATTCTCTAAAAAATCTAGGTTGGCTAATAAACCTAGAAAAATCCAGACTGGTGCCTTCTCAGGTTCAGGAGTACCTAGGTCTCACTCTAGACTCCAAACAAATGGAATGTCGGCTCCCAGAGAACAAAATACAAAAGATAAAAAGTTTAGCGTTAAGAGTACAATCTCTTCCCTCCATAACACTCCGTCAGGGCATGTCCCTATTAGGCTCTATGACCTCTTGCATCCCGGCGGTCCAGTGGGCCCAACTACATTCAAGAGATCTCCAATGGCAACTACTGTCAGAGCAAAACCTTCTAGGAGAACATTTAGATGGGCGGCTAACATTGTCTCCTCGCACCAATCACTCCCTGACTTGGTGGACATTGCAGGAAAATCTTTCCCGGGGAGTCCTATGGGTAATCCCGATCTCGAAGGTCCTAACTACGGACGCAAGCCCCTCAGGGTGGGGGGCTCATCTGGGCGACCTAGTAGCCCAGGGCATTTGGTCTCCGTCCCTTGCAAACAATTCCTCCAATATGAAGGAACTCCTGGCAGTGAAATTTGCCCTTCAGGAATTTTTGGGAGTCCTTCAATCTCACCATGTAAGGGTGATGTCGGACAATCAAGTAGTAGTATCCTACCTAAATCATCAGGGGGGTACCCGTTCCAAAAATCTAATGGAAGTGACCAGCTCAATCCTTCAAATAGCCGAGAGCAACCTTCTATCCCTGACAAGCCTACACATAAAGGGTGTAGACAATTACAAGGCAGACTTTCTAAGTCGTTCCAGCCTAAAACAGGGGGAATGGGAACTAAATCCAGTGATATTTACTCAGATCACACAAAAATGGGGGGTTCCCAAAATAGATCTCTTCGCGAGCCATTTAAACAAAAAAGTAGCCTCCTTCTGCTCCCTATCTCCCTTGGGGAACCCAGTAGCTGTGGACGCTTTCCTGATTTCTTGGGGTCACCATCTGGTCTATGCCTTTCCTCCTCTCATTCTGATTCCAGCAGTGCTGAGGAAGATTCGGGAGGACGGGGCACTGGTCATCTTAATTGCCCCGTTCTGGCCGAAGAGACCTTGGTTGTCATGGATGAGGAAGATGTCAATATCCGACCCGTGGGTATTACCAGACCTCCAGGATCTATTATCGCAGGGCCCAGTCTGTCATCCGCGAGTCAAGAACTTGCACTTGACAGCTTGGCTCTTGAGAGGAAGATGTTAGAAAACAGGGGGTTCTCTTCGGGTGTAATCTCAACTCTGATAAAAAGTAGGAAGCCGGTTACAACAAGACAGTACGGCAAAATATGGAAAAAGTTTTTGTCTTCTTCAGGTGCAAAAATAGGGAAGGAGATTCCCCTTAATTCCATATTAGAGTTCCTACAAAAAGGTTTGGAGATGGGTTTAGCCACCAGTACCCTAAAAGTTCACGTGGCGGCATTGGGAGCATTATTCAATTTTGACTTAGCTTCAAATAGGTGGGTCTCTAGATTCATCAGAGCAGCAGGAAGATCGAGGCCTCTGCCAGTGAAAGTGGTTCCACAATGGGACTTAAACTTGGTCCTTAAAGCCCTGACTAGTCCACCATTTGAACCATTACACAAAACTTCAATAAAAAACTTGTCTCTCAAAACCGCTCTGTTAGTCGCCCTCACTTCTGCCCGTAGGGTTAGCGACTTACAGGCTCTCTCAGTTAATCCCCCTTACACACAAATTTTAGAGGATAGGGTCATTTTAAAAACAGACCCAGCATATCTCCCGAAAGTGGCTTCGAAATTTCACAGGTCTCAAGAGATATCTCTCCCCTCCTTCTGTCCCAACCCTACAAATAAGGAGGAACAAACATTACATACTCTGGATGTAAGAAGGTGTCTCTTACACTACCTAGAAGCCACTAGAGAGAGTAGGGAGGATTCCTCTGTTTGTGTGTTTCCAGGGTCCCCGGAAGGGGAAAAAAGCTTCTAAGGCCACCATAGCAAGATGGATCACGGACGCCATCAGTCTTTCATACTCGGCAAGTGGGATGTCCGTTCCCGGGGAGGTTAAGGCTCACTCGACAAGGGCAGTGGCGACTTCCTGGGCGGAGAAGGCCGGAGCTTCTATAGACCAGATATGTAGAGCTGTTACCTGGTCCTCACCATCCACATTCTATAGGCACTATAGATTGGACCTAATCTCTTCCTCAGATCTTACCTTCGGTAAAAGGGTTCTGGAAGCGGTGGGCCCTCTCTGAATGTACTATCTATGCAATTCTCTCCGTGGTGCCGTCATGGGCGATCAGAGAAAAATATAGTTCTTACCGATAACGGTATTTCTCTGAGCCCATGACGGCACCCGTACATTCCCTCCCTTCACTTATGGGTGTGCACATTTAAAGAGTGCCATAGTCTATTTATAGTCTACTTTTAGTTAAAGTCACGCGGTATCTTACTAGGCTAAACAGTTAAAATTTACAAATGCCTTAGTAGTCTCCCATCATTCTCTATGTAAACAAACTGATGCAGGAGAGTGGTACCGCCTTTTTTATCCGTAGGTTTCCTGTCCTTGGTGGGCGGATCTCCTCCCCGTGGTGCCGTCATGGGCTCAGAAATACCGTTATCGGTAAGAACTATATTTTTTTCCACGCTTTTTTTTTTTTATGCGTTTAGAAAAAAAAAAAACCCTCAAGGAATTGACACTGCAGATCTGAAATATTTTCACATCTGCAAGGAAAAATAAGAATTGTGTGCACGAGACTTCAGATACCTTATCTTGCTGGTACTAGGATATGCTTCAGTTTCTGTGGCCAAACTGCGGAGAAAAAAATGCAACAAATATGTAATGTGCCTTTTTAAGACTGGGCAGTGTCTAATTTTATTTCATACTTTTTGACCCCTTCTCCCCCAAAAATGTATTACAAAAATTGGCACCATGGTGTACATATACAATGATTAGTAGCAGAGGTCGTACAGAAGATAGGCCACAAATACATGTACAGAAGGCTTTGCATTAAGCCCTACAGTGGCCCGGTCAAACAAAAAGGCAGCACACTGTAGCACCATTGCATGCAAATATGAAAATGAAATTGCATTACTGCATTAGAAATATGAAAAATTTGATAAATGAAATATGAAAAATTGAGGAAGTTTAGCTCATAAATTGGCCAATTCATGTGTACCTGGAAGCCACGATAAGGCATTTCTTGTTTCCAGGGCCTAACACTGCCAATCCTCTCTGAGAATAAAGTCTTCATCTGATGGGAACCTAATTTGAGTCCTCTCTTAGACTAAAATAACTCTCTGTGGAGGGGTAGTGGCCCTGCTGGGATGTGACGGTCAGTTTTTTTTAAGTTTCTACAGTGGCCCGGTGACCTGGCCATGGGACGGTTATGATAAATGGATCATGTGATGTAGGGGAAAATTTTTTTTATAGGTGGCGGAAACCATTAGAGCAATTGCCACATTTTATGGGTGATACAGAATTTTGCCGCCTTTTCGTGCCACCATAAATAAATGATTAAAATTAATATATATTATAGTATGTTAAAGAGGGGGAAAAGCCCCATTTCCAGATAACCCCTGTAGCAAGAAAGACTCCTAACATTATACGTGCTGCCCATTCGTATGAGTAGGGACAACTGATGGGGGGGGGCTCCTGGTCACCGGTCAGGTTTCTGTTTGGTCTCCCTTGGTCTCTCACTGTAATGTTATCCCTTTTTTTTTTTTGTGTTGCTCATCCTTGTGATAGAGGAGACAATGGCTACAAGAAGCCATGAGCAGTGCGTTTTCCGGCCAGGCAGATGAAGTTCAGCAAATGAAGGAATGCCTGAAGGAGCTCAGCGGCGAAACAAGTGACGAAGATGGGGATGAACGTAAGGAGAAAGCCCTGGAGTTACTCGCAGACCTGTGTGAGAATATAGACAATGCTTCTGGTAAGATACATAATGACCTCAATAAAGATCTATCTACTGAAAACTGTTTTTCTGGAGCTTTAATACTCTTTAGAATAGGTGATCAGTAGCCGATCAGAGAGGATCCAACTTCGGGAACCACAACTGATCCATTGATTGAGGAGGTCAGAGCGCTATACATTGTGTAGTGGCCGTGATGGGTACTGCAAGCCCTCGTTTATTAATTTGTATGGGAGGGCAACTGCTACCCATAAAAAAATCAGGGTGTCAGGAGATCAACCCCCAACTGACCTAATATTGATGATCTATCCTAAGGATAAGCCGTCAATATTTAACTCTGGCACGTTATAGTTTTAATTTGGATACTTATCCCATTAGGATAATTCCGAATTGCAGTATATTGTGAAAATAACTATCTCCTATGAAGCCCGTGCAGAGTGGATCAGTATAGATCCGTCCTCTGCGATCCCCACTGATCATTATAATAGGCTCCATTGCTCACCAGTGCCCCTCCACTGATCTCCCTGGACGTGGTGCACCTGGACATGAGTCGTGGAGGAAGCAGCCCCGATTCTTATGGTGACCACTACTTCTTATTGAGAATGGTTCTGATGCTATTATCTATTTGCTGATGGCAGCATTGACCGTTTTACCCTCACTGCCTCTGTAATGCGCAGGCATGCATAATATTTCGTTTTTAATGTGACCTTTTGATTTTTTTTCTTCCTCCCCCCCCCCCCCCCCCCCGCAGATTTCTGTAAGCTGGGTGGGATGAGCTTGATGTTGACTCGTTATCTGAGTTGCCCCGAGGCCGAACTGCGCTGGCGAACCGCTGACCTGATTGGCATTTGCAGTCAAAACGTGCCCTTCGTCCAAGAGATGGCGCTGAGCCTCGGTGCCGTTAGCAAACTCTTGGAATTGCTGGACCTCGACACCAGTGAAACAGTCAGGATAAAGGCGCTCTTCGCAATCTCTTGTAAGTGTTGTTGGTCACGCTCTATTAATGTTGGATCAGTTTTTAATTCTATAAATAAAAATGAATATGCGAGGAACGTTCTGCTTAAAACGAGCACAAGTGGATGGGCGCTCGTTCATGGGCTGAAGGAAACTCCACGTGTCCTTTATAGCACATATCCACAAATACAGGGGCAGAGTCTCGATATAGGAACATGTATGACCTCCCCTGTGTGCAGCACGAGCATTAATCCCGCTGATTGTGTCCGTACAGGCTTGGTGCGGGAGCAGGAGGCCGGACTTGCGGAGTTTGTGAAGTTGGACGGGTTTTCTGTGCTGATGCGCGCCATGCAGACCCATATACTGAAGCTGAAGATCAAATCGGCATTCTTACTGCAGAATCTTCTGATCAGCCATCCCGAGTACAAAAGTAATAATAATGGAAGTGTTTAATTGTCCCTCCTACATGCGTCGGCTACTAGTTAAAGGGGGTATCCAGGACCGTTTTTTTTTTTTTACTATGATCCTAAGAACTTACCGGCAGGTAGTTATTGACTACCTGTCTGTTGTGGGCAACGTTGATCTGTCACCACAGATCTGCTGATGATGATTCTGCAGCTTTGGCTAACGTCACGTCGATATAGCAACTCTTCTATGTGCCTGTTCTACCCTGCACCAAATCAGAGCTGTCACTGACCGCTCCTGCCAGTGATTCTGCTGCTCAACGTCAACTCTTCCTCTTCGCCCTGTTGACGGGGCGTGTCTGTCAACGTCATGCTGATTAACAGTTGGCCCCCAGTTGCCCAACTGCAGGGAGCGGATAGTCAATCAGCATGATGCCGACAGTCACGCACTGGCATCCCGGAAGAGGAGGAGTTTATGTGGAGCAGCAGAATCGCTGGCAGGAGCGGTCAGGGACCGCTCTGATCTGGCATCGGGTAGAACAGGCACATAGTTTCCTCAGTTAGGAACAACCTGCAACAAAAAAAAATAGTCCTGGACAACCTCTTTTAAAGATGCATTAATTATACTGTACGTTAAATAATTTGTCCAGTTTAAAAAACCCATTGTATGTATCCTATTATGAAATTGTGAGTTAACAGAGGGGGATTCAGTGTACCTGCCTCCTGATAAGAAGAATGGAGAATATGGCACTTGTATTTTAACGAAGCAGTCAATTGATGTGTGCCCTGGCCTTCACTGTGACTATACTGACACTGTATGTGCCGAGCATTGCTGACGTATCAGGCCGGGGTACGTGGCTTTTATTTCACAAACGTGTATCCAGCATTACCTTGGTTAATGGGGTTATGAACACTTTCTTTTGCTCACCGTATGGCCTGTAATAATAAAAATGAACTGCACACGCTCTGCCCTGGATCCCCTTCTGTTCCTCCGTCCCACTGACCAGGTTTCCCACCACTCTCCTCTCCCCACTAGTCAGTGCCTGTCTGTAGCAGCGGTGAGCAAAGCCTCACCACTGCTGCCAATGATTGGCTGTAGCGGTCATGTGCCGACCAGGCAAGAAGAGAACAGTGGCAGAGAAATGGACAAGGAGCCGGAGGAGCGGTGGTGTATCCAGGGGTGGAAAATGCCTTTTAAATAGACTCCTAGATCAGGACAGGTTCACTATAGGAAAATATTTGCCTGTGGCCAGTTATACATGTGAGCGCACTGTGTTTGTATGCAGGTACCTTGTGTGCCATGGGGATGATCCAACAACTGGTGTCTCTGCTCCGAACCGAGCATAGTCCTTTCCATGAACATGTCCTCTCTGCTCTGTGCAGGTAATTTCCACACTTTGTCTTTTTTATTTTTTTTTTTGCACTTCGATCATCTATCAGAATTACAAAATTGCTCAATTTATGAGAAATTTTGTGTACAAGTGACATGCAAATCAGGCTGGAAGTGCACGGGGGCATGGCAATGCACTTGGAAGAAGCTGGCCACTGACACACCCCTAGTACACTTCCAGTCTAATTTGCATATGGCATATACAGAAGATTTTTTATGACTGGCACATCGGTATCATTTTTATATAGCAATATCACTGCTGCTTATTGGAAAACATGCAGACGGGCTCCCTTTAAGTGTTGTTAGTGGGGAATACCCCTTTAACACTTTATATGACCTCTTCCTGACAGTCCGGTTCTAATCCTTCAGAATATATAACCTGGCACCTCTCCGGTCCCATTAGGAATTTTATCATGCCTCTTTTATTTTGGATACAATAACAAAAGCTGGAAAAAAAATAAAAATGTCAGATTGTGAAATTGAATAATTTAGGATATTTTGTGTTACAATATTGAAGAAGAAAAAAAAAGTTCTGGAACTTGATCGATAGTTGACTTACTTTCCTTTCCCATGTCTAGTATGGTGACCGATTTCCCACAAGGCGTAGCAGAATGTCAGGCGCCCGAATTGGCTTTTGAAGATTTGCTCAAAGAACGATGTAAGATGGTCGAGAAACGGGAGGAATATCAGGTACAGAATATGGGCAGCTTATGGGACAATTTTTTTGCTAAAGGCATTTTTGCAGTGAGATTTCATTGATAATGTTTAACAATTTAGCATCAATAGCCGGTATGTCTGGCTGCAGAAAGGGTTAACCCGGCAGCCATGTTTTCTCACTGGTGGTACAGTCGGTAATCCAGGACTGAAGAGTAGGCAGGTATCTGCCACCTGCCTACCTATTGTGCCCGGCACAGAACGGTCACAGACTGCTCCTGCCGATGATCCTGTGGCTTCTGCTGATGTAGCGACGACAGAGCAGCGGCTTCTCTTCCTCTCTGCTCTGTTGACAGCGTAACTGCTTACGTCATGCTGATTGACACCGTCTCCTCGCAATCAGCATGACGTCAGCAGTCACACCCTGTCAGCAGAGCAGCTACATCTCCCCATTCGTGCAGAGACGGCTGAATTGGCAGCGAGCGAGTGTAAACTGCTGAGTTCTGGTGCAGGGAGTGTCGGAGATGTACGGTCGGGTGACACCCCCATTGTACGGGGATCTGAGCACTGGTAAATTATACCCTTACCTCCTACGCTAACTGCTCATTAAATTGTTACAGTCTGATTTGTATTTCTAGGGTTGGTTATTTGCATAAGCCCAGCTAATTGTTTTCTACACTCCGCAATTAAATTCTTACTGTTAATTAGCAATGAGACTAATGTGAAAACGACTAGTTCCTTTTATCCGGCTCTTTTCTCATTTCTTCCCTTTTGTATTCTATAACTATTTAGTGGAGAAGAAGTAAAAGATTTCTATAGAGAGGAGGATATCTGATCCCCGGTGATGAGTTATGGGTCACCAAAGCACAGAATTGTCACGACGTGATCATTACCCGTACTATATACTTGCCGCCCGATGTCTCGGTGTTGCCATTTTACTTTCAGGGAATAGTTGGCTGCAAAGGTCCCAGTGCTACAGTATTGGTCTTCACAAGCTCCTAAGAGATGCTTTTTTGGTGCAGATATACAATGTGTGCACATGTGGATCACTGGGTAGCCGCCTCAAGAAAAATGGCTTCATTGATCCATGTTTGGCTCCCCAGCTAGTAATATATGCAATAAAGAGAAAACTATCTACAAATGCAGTTGTAGAGACCCCCATTCTCCAACTAAGTGCAGGGTCCACGTCCAGAACTTCATGAGAAAAGGAGGATGCACAGCCTAGTTGACCTAGTAGGGTGCGTCATAAATACCTCTTTTTTTTTTTTTCCTTATTATTCCTCGATAAATGGATGGCAATACTCATTTAAAAGGGAGTTTCCATGTGTATTAAGCCTTCAGTCACTCTAGGTGAGTTCTGAATAGTGACAGCGTGTGACGTGTACACTGTCACTATTCCCCGATATTGCTGGTCCTCGTGGGCGGACACTTTCAGCACTCTGCGACCACGTGCTGCCTATACACCTGTGGCTTCTCTTAATACAAGTAAATTCAGAGATGTTGGATGAGGCTAGTCCTCTCGTGACCACAAGTGTGTAAATTGAATGGATGTGGACACGTGACCACCAATACTGGAAAATCGTGACAGTATGCGCAGCGCACGCCATTACATTACTGCAGTAAGTGAACGAGGCGGTCTGGACAGATGTGGGGCATTACTCTATATCCAAGGGTAATGATCGGTCCCCGACACCTGGAAATATGTAAAATCGTATTATTGAGCTCTTCTCCAAAAGAAAATAACATTTCTTGATGCCTCTGTACAGACAGAGATGCAGTATGACGCTATTCCTGTTTTCTTCTCTTTTAGGAAGAGCTGGATTACTGTGAGCAGCTTCTGAAGATCTGTTTTGGAGACAATCCTGAGGATAACGGCATGGATCGGTGATCTGATCTGGAGGATCTGTCCACCAGCGGTGCCCCGTGATGGGGCAGGATGAAGATGATCTAATTTATGGACTACCCCGGATCCTCTCAGATGTGTAATCTTTGTTTCAAAAGAAAAGTCTTAAGACTCTGGGATTTTTTTTAAATAAAAAAGTGAAAAATATTGTGGCTAATGTTTTACATTTCAGTGGCATTAACTTAAGGAGCAAACTTCACTGCCCAACTTTTTAAAAGGGAATCCACATTACATAAACTCCACCATAGCGCTATATAGGATGATACCAGGTTTCTGATAACAGGTAGGGTGGTATGCTTTTATCAGTTTTCGGACATCCAGCGTACAAACAGGTGCAATATATAAGTATTGCAGGTATTCGACCACTGACCACATTACATAAAGTCCAATTCCCATAGTGGGATGAAGTAAGTAGTCCCTTAAGCCCCGAGGGTGGTTTGCATGTTAATGACCGGGCCAATTTATACAATTCTGACCACTGACCCTTTATGAGGTTATAACTCTGGAACGCTTCAACCGATCCCGGTGATTCTGACACTGTTTTTTCGAGACATTTGTACTTCATGATAGTGGTAACATTTCTTTGATATTACCTGCATTAATTTCAGAAAAAAATGGAAATTTGGTGGAAATTTTGAAAATTTTGCAATTTTCCAACTTTGAATTTTTATGCCCTTAAATCACAGAGATACAGTTATATGAAAAAGTTTGGGCACCCTATTAATCTTAAGCTTAAAGGGAACCTGTCACCACGTTTTTGGAAGATGGGATAAAAATAGCGTTAAATAGGGGCAGAGGTGGGCGTTACATTAGTGTGTGTGTTATGCGTTTATTACCCACCTAAGTTGCCGAAATAACTTTGCAAAGTCTCCGTTTTCGCCTGTCAATCAGGCTGGTCAGGTCGCATGGGCGTTGTCTTCCCCCAGATTTGGCGTAGTTTTCCGTTGGTGGCGTAGTGGTGTGCGCATGCCCAAAGTCCGGAATCCTCTTCCAGGGGATTTAAAATAGCGCGGTGTTCGTTATTGCATTGGTGATCGGTGGGCGCGGCCATCTTCCTTTGGCCGCGCGTGCGCAGAAGCGGCGCTCTGCTGGCCGCGGCTTCAGGAAAATGGCCGCCGCGATATCCATCTGCGCACGCGCGGCATCCCGCGGCCATTTTCCTGAAGCCGCGGCCAGCAGAGCGCCGCTTCTGCGCACGCGCGGCCAAAGGAAGATGGCCGCGCCCACCGATCACCAATGCAATAACGAACACCGCGCTATTTTAAATCCCCTGGAAGAGGATTCCGGACTTTGGGCATGCGCACACCACTACGCCACCAACGGAAAACTACGCCAAATCTGGGTGAAGACACCACGCCCATGTGACCTGACCAGCCTGATTGACAGGCGAAAACGGAGACTTTGCAAAGTTATTTCGGCAACTTAGGTGGGTAATAAACGCATAACACACACACTAATGTAACGCCCACCTCTGCCCCTATTTAACGCTATTTTTATCCCATCTTCCAAAAACGTGGTGACAGGTTCCCTTTAATGTTTTATAAAAATTGTTTTTTTGCAACAGCTATTTCAGTTTCATATATCTAATAACTGTTGGACACAGGAATTTTTCTGCCTTGAAATTAGGTTTATTGTACTAACAGAAAATGTGCAATCTGCATTCAAACAAAATTTGACAGGTGCATAAGTATGGGCACCCTTATCATTTTCTTGTTTTAAATACTCCTACCTACTTTTTACTGATGTACTAAAGCACTTTTTTTGGTTTTGTAACATCATTGAGCTTTGAACTTCATAGCCAGGTGTATGCAATCATGAGAAAAGCTACTTAAAGTGGCCACTTGCAAGTTGTTCTCCTGTTTGAATCTCCTCTGAAGAGTGGCATCATGGGCTCCTCAAAACAACTGTCAAATGATCTGAAAACAAAGATTATTCAACATAGTTGTTCAGGGGAAGGATACAAAAAGCTGTCTCAGAGGTTTAACCTGTCAATTTCCACTGTGAGGAACATAGTAAGGAAATGGACGAACACAGGTACAGTTCTTGTTAAGGCCAGAAGTGGCAGGCCAAGAAAAACATCAGAAAGGCAGAGAAGAAGAATGGTGAGATCAGACAAGGACAATCCTCAGACCACCTCCAGAGAAATGCAGCATCAACTTGCTGCAGATGGTGTCACTGTGCATCGGTCAACTATACAACGCACTTTGCACAAGGAGAAGCTGTATGGGAGAGTGATGCGAAAGAAGCCATTTCTGCAAGCACACAAACAAACAGAGTCAGCTGAGGTATGCAAAAGCACATTTGGAGAAGCCAATTTCTTTTTGGAAGAAGGTCCTGTGGACTGATGAAACCAAGATTGAGTTGTTTGGTCATACAAAAAGGCGTTATGCATGGCGGCAAAAAAACACAGCATTCCAAGAAAAACACTTGCTACCCACAGTAAAATTTGGTGGAGGTTCCATCATGCTTTGGGGCTGTGTGGCCAATGCCAGCACCGGGAATCTTGTTAAAGTTGAGGGACGCATGGATTCCTCTCAGTATCAGCAGATTCTTGACAATAATGTTCATGATTCAGTGACAAAGTTGAAGTTATGCAGGGGATGGATCTTTCAGCAAGACAATGATCCAAAACACCGCTCCAAATCTACTCAGGCATTCATGCAGAGGAACAATTACACTGTTCTGGAATGGCCATCCCAGTCCCCAGACCTGAATATCATTGAACATCTGTGGGATCATTTGAAGAGGGCTGTCCATGCTCGGCGACCATCAAACTTAACTGGAATTGTTTTGTAAAGACGAATGGTCAAAAAACCTTCATCCAGGATCCAGGAACTCATTAAAAGCTACAGGAAGCGACTAGAGGCTCTTATTTTTGCAAAAGGAGGATCTACTAAATATTAATGTCACTTTTCTGGTGAGGTGCCCATACTTATGCACATGTCAAATTTTGTTTGAATGCAGATTGCACATTTTCTGTTAGTACAATAAACCTCATTTTAAGGCAGAAACATTACTGTGTCCAACAGTTATTAGATATATGAAACTGAAATAGCTGTTGCAAAAAAAAACAATTTTTATAAAACATTAAGCCTTCACCCCCGGAGCTTTTTCCGTTTTCGTTTTTCGCTCCCCTCCTTCCCAGAGCCATAACTTTTTTATTTTTCCGTCAATTTGGCCATGTGAGGGCTTATTTTTTGCGGGACGAGTTGTACTTTTGAACGACATCATTGGTTTTAGCATGTCGTGTACTAGAAAACGGGAAAAAAATTCCAAGTGCAGTGAAATTGCAAAAAAAGTGCAATCCCACACTTGTTTTTTGCTTGCCTATTTTGCTAGGTTCACTAAATGCTAAAACTGACCTGCCATTATGATTCTCCAGGTCACTACGAGTTCATAGACACCTAACATGACTAGGTTATTTTTCACCTAAGTGGTGAAAAAAAATTCCAAACTTTGCAAAAAACAAAACAAAATTGCGCCATTTTCCGATACTCGTAGCGTCTCCATTTTTCGTGATCTGGGGTCAGGTGAGGGCTTATTTTTTGCGTGCCGAGCTGGCGTTTTTAATGATAGCATTTTGGTGTAGATACGTTCTTTTGATCGCCCGTTATTGCATTTTAATGCAATGTCGTGGCGACCAAAAAAACGTAAATCTGGCGTTTCGAATTTTTTTCTCATTACGCCATTTAGCGATCAGGTTAATGCTTTTTTTTTATTGATCGGGCGATTCTGAACGCGGCGATACCAAATATGTGTAGGTTGGGGTTTTTTTTTATTGATTTATTTTGATTGGGGCGAAAGGGGGGTGATTTAAACTTTTTATATTTTTTTTTTATTTTTTTCACATTTTTAAAAACTTTTTTTTTTTTTCTTTTGCCATGCTTCTATAGCCTCCATGGGAGGCTAGAAGCAGGCACAGCCCAATCGGCTCTGCTACATAACAGCGATCATCAGATCGCTGTTATGTAGCTAAAATGCAGGTGTGCTGTGAGCGCCGACCACAGGGGGGCGCTCACAGCCACCGGCAATCAGTAACCATAGAGGTCTCAAGGACCTCTATGGTTACAATGGAGGAGCATCGCCGACCCCCGATCATGTGACGGGGGTCGGCGATGCGCTCATATCCGGCCGCACGGCCGGATGCGGTAGTTAAATGCCGCTGTCTGCGTTTGACAGCGGCATTTAACTAGTTAATAGCGGCGGGTGATCGCGATTTCACCCGCCGCTATTGCGCGCACATGTCAGCTGTAAAAAACAGCTGACATGTCGCGACTTTGATGTGCGCTCACCGCCGGAGCGCACATCAAAGCGGGGGTCCCGACATGTGACGTACTATTCCGTCACATGTCGGGAAGGGGTTAAGATTAATAGGGGTGCCCAAACTTTTTCATATAACTGTATGTCACACATAATACTTAACCCCTTTCTGACCTCGGACGGGATAGTACGTCCGAGGTCAACCCCCGCTTTGATGCAGGGCTCCGGCGGTGAGCCAGCATCAAAGCCGGGACATGTCAGCTCTTTTGAACAGCTGACATGTGCCCGAAATAGCGGCGGGTGAAATTGCGATTCACCCGCCGCTATTAACTAGTTAAATGCCGCTGTCAAACGCAGACAGCGGCATTTAACCGGCGCTTCCGGCCGGGCGGCCAGAAATGAGCGTATCGCTGACCCCCGTTAGCCCCGGTAGCTGTGAGCGCCACCCTGTGGTCGGCGCTCATAGCACACCTGCATTTCTGCTGCATAGCAGCGATCTGATTATCGCTGCTATGTAGCAGAGGTGATCGAGTTGTGCCAGCTTCTAGCCTCCTATGGAGGCTATTGAAGCATGGCAAAAGTAAAAAAAAGTTAAATAAAAAAATTTGAAAGTTTAAATCACCCCCCTTTCGCCCCATTCAAAATAAATCCATAAAAAAATCAAACCTACACATATTTGGTATCGCCGCGTTCAGAATCGCCCGATCAATAAAAAAAAAAAAAAACATTAACCTGATCGCTAAACAGCGTAGCGAGAAAAAAATTTGAAACGCCAGAATTACGTTTTTTTGATCGCCGTGACATTGCATTAAAATGCAATAACGGGCGATCAAAAGAACGTATCTGCACCGAAATGGTATCATTAAAAACGCCAGCTCGGTACGCAAAAAATAAGCTCTCAACCGACCCCAGATCACGAAAAATGCGTATCAGAAAATGGCGCCATTTTTTTTTTTTTTAGCAAAGTTTGAAATTTTTTTTCACCACTTAGATAAAAAATAACCTAGTCATGTTTGGTGTCTATGAACTAGTAAGGACCTGGAGAATCACACTGACAGGTCAGTTTTAGCATTTAGTGAACCTAGCAAAAAAGCCAAACAAAAAACAAGTGTGGGACTGCACTTTTTTGCAATTTCACCGCACTTGGAATTTTTTCCCGTTTTCTAGTACACTACATGCTAAAACCAATGATGTTGTTCAAAAGTACAACTTGTTTCGCAAAAAATAAGCCCTCACAGGACCATATTGACGGAAAAATAAAAAAAGTTATGGCTCTGGGAAGGAGGGGAGAGAAAAACGAACACGGAAAATCCCAAGGTCATGAAGGGGTTAATAAGTAACATTTCCCACATGTCTACTTTACATCAGCACAATTTTGGAAACCAAATTTTTTTTGTTAGGGAGTTATATAAGGGTTAAAAGTTGACCAGCAATTTCTCATTTTTACAACACCATTTTTTTTTTTAGGGACCACATCACATTTGAAGTCATTTTGAGGGGTCCATATGATAGTAAATAACCAAGTGTGACACCATTCTAAATACCGCACCCCTCAAGGTGCTCAAAACCACATTCAAGAAGTTTATTAACCCCTTCAGGTGTTTCACAAGTTTTTGGAATGTTTAAAATAAAAAAATGAACGTTTAATTTTTTTTCACAAAAAATTTACTTCAGCTCCAATTTGTTTTATTTTACCAAGGGTAACAGGAGAAAATAGACCCCAAAAGTTGTACAATTTGTACCCCGATACCCCATATGTGGGGGTAAACCACTGTTTGGGTGCATGGCAGAGCTCAGAAGGGAAGGAGCGCCATTTGACTTTTCAATGCAAAATTGGCTGGAATTGAGATGGGACGCCATGTTGCATTTGCAGAGCCCCTGATGTGCCTAAACATTGAAACCCCCCACAAAAGACACCATTTTGGAAACTAGACCCCCTAAGGATCTTATCTAGATGTGTTGTGAGAGCTTTGAACCCCCAAGTGTTTCACTACAGTTTATAACGCAGAGCCGTGAAAATAGTTTTTTTCCACAAAAATTATTTTTTAGCCCCCAGTTTTGCATTTTCCCAAGGGTAACAAGAGAAATTGGACCCCAAAAGTTGTTGTGCAATTTGTCCTGAGTACGCTGATACCCCATATGTGGGAGGTAACCACCGATTGGGCGCATGGGAGAGCTCGGAAGGGAAGGAGCGCCGTTTGGAATGCAGACTTAGATGGATTGGTCTGCAGGCGTCACGTTGCATTTGCAGAGCCCCTGATGTACCTAAACAGAAGAAACCCCCCACAAGTGACCCCATATTGGAAACTAGACCCCCCCAAGGAACTTATCTAGATGTGTTGTGAGAACTTTGAACCCCCAAGTGTTTCACTACAGTTAATAACGCAGAGCCGTGAAAATAAAAAATCATTTTTTCTCCACAAAAATGGTTTTTTTAGCCCCCCAAATTTTTATTTTCCCAAGGTTAACAAGAGAAATTGGACCCCAGAAGTTGTTGTCCAATTTGTCCTGAGTACGCCGATACCCCATATGTTGGGGTAAACCCCTGTTTGGGCGCATGGGAGAGCTCGGAAGGGAAGGAGCACTGTTTTACTTTTTTCAACGCAGAATTGGCGGGAATTGAGATCGGACGCCATGTCGCGTTTGGAGAGCCCCTGATGTGCCTAAACAGTGCAAAACCCCAATTCTAACTGAAACCCTAACCCAAACACAGCCCTAACCCTAACCACACCCCTAACCCTAATCCCAACCATAACCCTAACCACACCCCTAACCCCAATCCCAATCGTAAATGTAATCCTAACCCTAGCTCCAACCCTAGCCCTAGCCCTAACCCTAATGGGAAAATGGAAATAAATACATTTTTTTTAATTTTTTTTATTTTTCCCTAACTAAGAGGGGTGATGAAGGGGGGTTTGATTTACTTTTCTAGCGGGTTTTTTAGCGGATTTTTATGATTGGCAGCTGTCACACACTAAAAGACGCTTTTTATTGCAAAAAATATTTTTTGCGTTACCACATTTTGAGAGCTATAATTTTTCCATATTTTGGTCCACAGAGTCATGTGAGGTTTTGTTTTGCGGGACGAGTTGACGTTTTTATTGGTAACATTTTCGGGCAAGTGACATTTTTTGATCGCTTTTTATTCCGATTTTTGTGAGGCAGAATGACCGAAAACCAACTATTCATGAATTTCTTTTGGGGGGGCGTTTATACTGTTCCGCGTTTGGTAAAATGGATAAAGCAGTTTTATTCTTCGGGTCAGTACGATTACAGCGATACCTCATTTATATAATTTTTTTATGTTTTGGCGCTTTTATACGATAAAAACTATTTTATAGAAAAAATAATTATTTTTGCATCGCTTTATTCTGAGGACTGACTTTTTTATTTTTTCGCTGATGCTGTATGGCGGCTCGTTTTTTGCGGGACAAGATGAAGTTTTCAGTGGTACCATGGTTATTTATATCTGTGTTTTTGATCGCATGCTATTCCACTTTTTGTTCGGCGGTATGATAATAAGGCGTTTTTTGCCTCGTTTTTTTTTTTTCTCGCTACGGTGTTCACTGAAGGGGTTAACTAGTGGGACAGTTTTATAGGTCGGGTTGTTACGGACGCGGCGATACTAAATGTAAATATATATATATATATATATATATATATATATATATTTTTTTTTTTTTTTTTTTCTTTATTTAGGAATTTTTTATTTTTTTTTTTTACACACCTAAATATTATTTTTACTTTATAACATTGCCCCGGGGGGGCATCATGTTACAAGGTCAGATTGCTGATCTGACACTTTGCAGAGCACTGTGTCAGATCAGCGATCTGACGTGCACTGCTGCTGGCTTACCAGCGCTTGCTCTGAGCAGGCGCTTGGAAGCCACTTCTCTGCAGGACCCGGAAGTAGCCCTGCGGCCACTTTGGATCCGAGGCCTGCAGGGAGGAGACGCTCGGTACAAGGTGAGCACATCGCCTTGTACCAATCGTCTCAGGGAAGCACGCAGGGAGCCCCTTCCCTGCGCGATGCTTCCCTATGCCCCCAGAACATTGTGATCATGTTTGATCGCAGTGTGCCGGGGGTTAATGTGCCGGGGGCGGTCCGTGACCGCTCCTGGCACATAGTGCTGGATGTCAGCTGCGATAGTCAGCTGACAACCGGCCGCAATCGGCCGCGCACCCCCCGTGAGCACGGCCGATCGCTATGACGTACTATCCCGTCCCTGGGAATTAAGTCCCAGGTCACCTTGACGGGATAGTACGTCATACGAGATTAAGGGGCTAGAGTTGAGCAAATTTTTTAAAATTTGGTTCCGATTACGATCGGCGGCGAATATTGTTTTTGCAATTTTCGCTGAATGTCTTTGGAGTCAGTGGGAGTAGAAATGAGAGCATATATTCGGAACTGATCATCAAACATAAATTCAGCACAGATAGGGTACCAATATGGCACGAATATGGCAAATTTAAATTCGGCGATCAAATATTCACTCAACTCTAGAAGTAACAACAAAAAAAGCACAAAACCAAATGGGAAACACGTTCGGGGCCTAAAAAGTAAATAAATAAAAAAGTATAAATAATTGGTATCAACACTTCCAGAAAGACCAAAGCAATAAAACTCAAATAATTTAACTCATACCGTGAACATCCATATAAAAAATATATGCCAAAGCAAGAAAATATTTTTCATCATCCTGACATGCAAAAATGGAATAAAAAGTGATGAAGAAGTCAAAATTCTACAATACATTTCATCAGACAAGAAACAAGCCATCATACGAGTGTTGTAGAGAAAAAAATACCATTTTATAGTGATCAGAGCATAGCGATGCCAAAACAAATTAATTATTGTGAAAAAGATTTGTTTTTAGTGTTATTGCTGTAACTGTACAGACGCAAAGGATAATGTTCTCGTAACTTTTACTACATGGCAAATGGCAGAAAATAAAACTGCTGTTTTTTTTGTTCTTTGCCACCCAAAAAATCTGAAAAAAAAAGTTATATTAACCGTTTCACGACATCCGCTGTACATGTACGGTGCGGCGGGAGATGCGTTCCCTTAAATCACGGTACATGTACAGCGTGACGATAGCGCGGGTTCACGCTGATTGCCGATATGACCAAAAGCGGGTGTCAGCACTACATGAGAGCAACACCCACAATTGGTACTAGAGCCATTCTCGACCATTTGGTGACAATAGTGACATCGATCGGCATAGCGGAGGGAGGGCGCTTCCTCTCTTCTCCGATTGACACAACAAACGCGTTGTCCCAATGGTCTCCGTGGGCCGAAAGATGGCCGCGGGGTCACCCAGGGACAGAGCAGGAGCTGACACGTCTCTTCCCTGCCTAAGAGACGCTGATCTAATGACCTGCAATGTAAAAGCATTGCAGAGTATTAGATCAGCGATTTGAGCAGGGAAAGTTTATGTCCCAACCTGGAACAAGGTTAAAAATAAATAAATACAAATTATTGCATAAAAGTGCCAAAATCGAAAAAAAAAAAAATTGTAAATGTGGTATCTCTGTAATCATACTGTCCCATAGAATAAAGCTGCCTTATCAATTTTACCACACGGTGAACGGCATTGGAAAAAAAAAAATCCTGAATTGCTGGTTTTTGCTCATTCGGCCTCCCAAAAATCGGAATAGAAAGCGCTCAACAAATATGATGTTTTTCCCATAAATGTCCATAATACCACCAACTGGCACTTCACAATACATAATTACCATATTCTTGATTATATTTGATATACTTATATCAAAAAGTGAATGAAGAGATCCAGAACAACATAAAACTAAAAACAAAGTACTTTATTAAGACTATATTCTAAAATACATATAACAATGTAATACTAATATAAGAGGCGTCCTAACAAAAAGGTGGGACGCTGGGACACAAGATACAATGTGCAATCTGTAAAAGTCTATATCCAAGACAATAATATATCCTATACTGAACATACGAGACAATGCTATCTGGCACAATATAAGCTACCTAAGTATGCATAAAGTCAATAAAGTCCATATTACCAGAAGCAGAGATCAGGATGTCCACCTTGTGAAGACCACAGTGTCCCTCCTCACCCCAACGCACGTTTCCCAACCAGCTTCTTCCGGGGGCGTCAATTTTACCAGCTTCTTCTGGGGGCGTAAAGTACTGCAGTGCGTGGCTGCCGGGAAAGGTCAGAGAGACCCTGCGCACTGCAGTACTTTGCTCTGTCCTCAACAGGGAGATAAAGTACGCCTGCGCTGGAGCCGCGACGGAAGCAAGGAAGAGGATGCCATCACATGAAGATGGGAGGCGCCGGACCCAGACCGTGACGCCCATCGGACCGGACTGCCCCCCCTCGGTGAGTTATCTATCTTGTTTTTCTTATCTTTCAGGTTACATAGGGGGGCTTATCTACAGCATTACAGAATGCTGTAGATAAGCCCCTGATGACGGTGGCTGCAGCTTATAGGCGAATGAGGTGACAGATTCCCTTTAAAGCTTGAGCGGAAATGGGTCTTCCAAATGGACAATGACCTGAAGCATACTGCCAAAATGGTAACAAAATGGCTCAAGGATTACAAAGTCAATGTTTTGGAGCGGCCATCACAAAGCCCTCATCTCAATCCTAATTAAAATGTATGGGGAAAGCTGAAAAGGCCGGTGTGAGCAAGGCAACCTACAAACCTGGATCAGGAGGAATGGGCCCAAATTCCGACCAACTATTGTGAGAAGCTTGTGAAAGGAGATCCCAAACGTTTGTCCCAAGTCAATCAGTTTAAAGGCAATGGTGCCAAATACTAATGAAATGTATGTAAACTTTTTACTTTGCAGTAAATAATAAAAATGCCTTAAAACATTCACTCTCTCATTATTCTGGCATTTGGCAAATATTAATAACTAGATAGTGGCCCGATTCTAACGCATTGGGTATTCTAGAATATGTATGTACAGTCATGGCCAAAAGTATTCACACCCCTGCAATTCTGTGAGATAATACTCAGTTTCTTCAGGAAAATGATTGCAAACACAAATTCTTTGGTATTATCTTCATTTAATTTGTCTTAAATGAAAAAACACAAAAGAGAATGAAGCAAAAAGCAAAACATCGATCATTTCACACAAAACTCCAAAAATGGGCCAGACAAAAGTATTGGCACCCTCAGCCTAATACTTGGTTGCACAACCTTTAGCCAAAATAACTGTGACCAACCGCTTCCAGTAACCATCAATGAGTTTCTTACAATGCTCTGCTGGAATTTTAGACCATTCTTCTTTGGCAAACTGCTCCAGGTCCCTGATATTTGAAGGGTGCCTTCTCCAAACTGCCATTTTTAGATCTCTCCACAGGTGTTCTATGGGATTCAGGTCTGGACTCATTGCTGGCCACCTTAGAAGTCTCCAGTGCTTTCTCTCAAACCATTTTCTAGTGCTTTTTGAAGTGTATTTTGGGTCATTGTCCTGCTGGAAGACCCATGACCTCTGAGGGAGACCCAGCTTTCTCACACTGGGCCCTATATTATGCTGCAAAATTTGTTGGTAGTCTTCAGACTTCATAATGCCATGCACACGATCAAGCAGAACAGTGCCAGAGGCAGCAAAGCAACCCCAAAACATCAGGGAATCTCCGCCATGTTTGACTGTAGGGACCGTGTTCTTTTCTTTGAATGCCTCTTTTTTTCTCCTGTAAACTCTATGTTGATGCCTTTGCCCAAAAAGCTCTACTTTTGTCTCATCTGACCAGAGAACATTCTTCCAAAACGTATTAGGCTTTTTCAGGTAAGTTTTGGCAAACTCCAGCCTGGCCTTTTTATGTCTCGGGGTAAGAAGTGGGGTCTTCCTGGGTCTCCTACCATACAGTCTCTTTTCATTCAGACGCCGACGGATAGTACGGGTTGACACTGTTGTACCCTCGGACTGCAGGGCAGCTTGAACTTGTTTGGATGTTAGTCGAGGTTCTTTATCCAACATCCACACAATCTTGCGTTGAAATCTCTTGTCAATTTTTCTTTTCCGTCCACATCTAGGGAGGTTAGCCACAGAGCCATGGGCTTTAAACTTCTTGGTGACACTGCGCACGGTAGACACAGGAACATTCAGGTCTTTGGAGATGGACTTGTAGCCTTGAGATTGCTCATGCTTCCTCACAATTTGGTTTCTCAAGTCCTCAGACAGTTCTTTGATCTTCTTTCTTTTCTCCATCCTCAATGTGGTACACACAAGGACACAGGACAGAGGTTGAGTCAATTTTAATCCATGTCAACTGGCTGCAAGTGTGATTTAGTTATTGCCAACACCTGTTAGGTGCCACAGGTAAGTTACAGGTGCTGTTAATTACACAAATTAGAGAAGCATCACATCATTTTTCCAACAGTGCCAATACTTTTGTCCACCCCCTTTTTTATGTTTGGTGTGGAATTATATCCAATTTGGCTTTAGGACAATTCTTTTTGTGTTTTTTTCATTTAAGACAAGTTAAATGAAGATAATAATACCAAAGAATTTGTGTTTGCAATCATTTTCAGGAAGAAACTGAGTATTATCTGACAGAGTTGCAGGGGTGTGAATACTTTTGGCCATGACTGTATGCATATAGCAGCCACATAGTATATAGCACAGGCCACGTAGTATATAGGAGGCATGTAGTATATAGCAGACAAATACTACGTGGCCTGTGCTATATACTATGTGGCTGCTATATACATACATATTCTAGAATACCCAATGCGTTAATACAGGCCACGCAGTACATAACACAGCCCATGCAGTATATAGCAGCCACGCAGTATATAACACAGTCCACGCAGTATATAACACAGGGCACGTAGTATATAACACAGCCCACAAAGTATATAACACAGCCCACAAAGTATATAACACTGCCCATGTAGTATATAACACAGGGCATGTAGTATATAGCACAGCCCACGTAGTATATAACACAGGGCATGTAGTATATAACACTGCCCATGTAGTATATAGCACAGCCTCCGCAGTATATCACACAGCCCACGTAGTATATAACACTGCCCATGTAGTATATAGCACAGCCCCCGCAGTATATCACACAGCCCACGTAGTATATAACACTGCCCATGTAGTATATAGCACAGCCCCCGCAGTATATCACACTGCCCATGTAGTATATAGCACAGCCCCCACAGTATATCAAACAGCCCACGCAGTATATCACACTGCCCATGTAGTATATAGCACAGCCCCTGCAGTATATCACACAGCCCTCGCAGTATATCACACTGCCCATGTAGTATATAACACAGCCCACGCAGTATTTAGCAGTGTGGGCACCATATCTCTGTTAAAAAAAATAATTAAAATAAAAAATAGTGATATACTCACCCACCGTGATCCACCGAAGTTCTTGCGATGCGCCCACGGCTGCCGCCATCTTCCGTTCCCAGGATGCATTGCGAAATTACCCAGAAGACTTGGCGGTCTCGCGAGACCGCTAAGTCTTCTGGGTAATTCTGCAATACATCTCTAGGAACGGAAGATGGCGGCAGGCGCGAGCGCATCGTCCGACGACGGAAGGTGAGAAAAGCAGGTTTTTTGTTTTTTTATTATTTTTAACATTACATCTTTTACTATTGATGCCGCATAGGCAGCATCAATAGTAAAAAGTTGGGGACACACAGGGTTAATAGCAGCGGTAAGGGAGTGCGTTACCCGCGCCATAACGCAGTCCGTTACTGCTGGCATTAACCCAGTGTTTGCGGTGACCGGAGGGGAGTATGCGAGCCCCGGGCACTGACTGCAGGGGAGTAGGGAGTAACCAATCGGACTGTGCCTGTCGCTGATTGGTCGCGGCAGCCATGACAGGCAGCTAGCGAGACCAATCAGCGACGCGGGATTTCCGTGACGGAAGTTGCAGACAGAAAGGTGGAAGTACCCTTTAGACAATTATATATATATATAGATTATGGTAATCCTAATTGACCTAAAACGGGAAAGGTTTATTCTGATTTCATGTCAGATGCTGAGAAAAACGTGCAGAATGTGTCTTTATATACAGTGTATGGAAACTTCTGGTTTAAATTGTACCTTGTACCCCTTCTTTTTTACATTTTACAGCACTAGGTGATACTATTATACTATTAACCTTTTGAGCTACCATTCCGGTTGTATATATGTATACATGCATGTGTCTGCACTCCACCTGGATCAGTTTGCTACTTATAGTTCTAACATTTCATACTATTGACTTCTATGCCAGTCTTCATCTTTCTGTAATACAGCTTTTTAAACTGTTTTTACTCTTGTGCTTAAATAAAGATGTTTGATTATTGTTTTGTCTAGTTTGGGAGTAATTTTTTTGTAGATTTTGTAAGTCCGAGATCTATTGATTCTGGTATTTGGTTCGAAGGACAATCCCTTTAAATGTTTGGCCACGCCAAGGGTGCACCTAGCGCTTGTACCTGGTTTGCTTAGTCATACTGTGCTGACAGTCCCTTAAATGTCTCTGCCATCTAGTGATAAAATGCAGCTTCCCACACAACCATATGAGAAAACTAAGAAACTTTTTGTTTTTTTTAATACTCACATACAAGTGCTTCTCAGAAAATTAGAATATCATCAAAAAGTAAATTTATTTCAGTTCTTCAAAACAAAAAGTGAAACTCATATTATATAGAATCATTACAGAGTGATCTATTTCACGTGTTTATTTCTGTTAATGTTGATGATTATGGCTTACAGCAAATGAAATCCCAAAAATCATTATCTCAGTAAATTAGAATACTTTATAACACCAGCTTGAAAAAATGATTTTCATATCCGAAATGTTGGTCTACTGAAATATGTGATCAGTAAATGCACTCAATACTTGGTTGGGCTCCTTTTGCATCAAATATTGCATCAATGCGGCGTGGCATAGAGGCGATCAGCCTGTGGCACTGCTGAGGTGCTATGGAAGCCCAGGTTGCTTTGATAGCAGCCTTCAGCTCCTCTGCATTGTTGGGTCTGGTGTGCTATGGAAGCCCAGGTTGCTTTGATAGCAGCCTTCAGCTCCTCTGCATTGTTGGGTCTGGTGTCTCTCATCTTCCTCTTGACAATACTCCATATATTCTCTATGGGGTTAAGGTCAGGCGAGTTTGCTGCCAATCAAGCACAGAGATGTTGTTTGTAAACCAGGTATTGGTACTTTTGGCAGTGTGGACAGGTGCCAAGTCCTGCTGGACAAAGAAATTTCCATCTCCAAAAAGCTTGTTGGCAGAGGGAAGCATGAAACTGCTGTAAAATTTCCTGGTAGAAAGCTACGCTGAATTTGGTCTTGCTAAAACACAGTGGACCTACACCAGCAGATGACATAGCTCCCCAAACCATCACTGATGTGGAAACTTCACACTAGACCTCCAGCAGCTTGGATTGTGGCCTCTCCACTCTTCCTCCAGACTCTGGGACCTTGATTTCCAAATGAAATGAAAATTTACTTTAATCTGAAAACACATCGGACCACTGACAACAGTCCAGTTCTTTTTCTCTTTGGCCCAGGTAAGACACTTCTGGCAATGTCTATTGGTCACGAGTGGCTGACACAAGGAATGTGACACTTGTAGTCCATGTCCTGGATACATCTGTGTCTGGTGGCTCTTGAAGCAATGACTCCAGCAGCAGTCCACTCCTTGTGAATCTCCCCAAAATTTTTGAATGGCCTTTTCTTAACAATCCTTTCAAGACTACGGTTATCCCGATTGCTTGTGCACCTTTTTCTACCACATTTTTTTTCTACTCAACTTTCCATTAATATGCTTGTGAGAGAACACACTATGTGAACAGCCGGCTTCTTTAGCAATGACCTTTAGTGGCTTACCCTCCTTGGGAGTGTGTCAATGACTGCCTTCTGGACATCTGTCAAGTCAGCAGTCTTCCCTATGATTGTGGAGCCTATTGAAACAGACTAAGGGACCTTTATAAACACTTAGGAAGCCTTTGCAGGTGTTTTTTGTTAATTATTCTAATTTACTGAGATAATGACTTTTGGGTTTTCATTGGCTGTAAGCCATAATCATCAACATTAACATAAATAAACAATTGAAATAGATCACTCTGTTATGACTCTATTAGGGTTGAGCGAAACGGATCGGACAAATTCAAAAATCGCCGACTTAAGGCAAAGTTGGGTTTCATGAAACCCGACCCGATCCTAGTGTGGGATCGGCCATGAGGTCGGCGAATTCCACGCCAAAGTCGCGTTTCATGACGCTTTCACCGCCATTTTTCAGCCAATGAAGGACGCAGAGTGTGGGCAGCGTGATGACATAGGTCTCGGTCCCCACCATCGTAGAGAAGGGCATGACAGTGATTGGCTTGCTTTCTGCGGCGTCACAGGGGCTATAAAGGGGCGTGCACGCCGACCGCCATCTTCTGCCGATCTTAGCATAGGGAGAGGTTGCTGCAGCTTCATCAGAAGGGATATAGTTAGGGAGGGAAGATTAACCCCCAAACCGCTTGTGCTGTAGCGATTTCCACTGTCCAACACCACCTTTTTTTTGCAGGGACAGTGGAGGCTATATCTTTGTGCATCAGCTCTGTAGCTTATTAGGCTACCTTATAAGGCTCCCTGATAGCTGCATTGCTGTTTGCACGCTGCTGTGCAAACCAACTGCTTTTTTAAAAGCAAAAATCCTGTTGCTCCTTTCAGCAGTTATCTTGTTTATTTGTCCACACTTTTGTGTGCAGCAGTCCTTTTTATTGCTGCCATACTTGTCCTGAGATCATTGTAGGGAGATTGAAATTGTACTACAGCCCTTGGATTTTTTCATATATCTTCCAGCCACTTTCATTGTGTTGTTTTATACACTGGGCCTGAGTTTTGGTTCAGTCTCCCAAAAAAAAAAAAAGTGAGAGGATATACTACAGTCCTGTTAGTTTGTCGTATATCAGCCAGCCACTTTATGCCACTTACATGGTGTTGTTTTATACACTGGGCCTGAGTTATTGTTCAGTCTCCCAAACAAAAAAGGGAGATTCAAATTTTCACAAAGTGGATATACTACAGTCCTGTTAGTTTGTCGTATATCAGCCAGCCACTTTCTGCCACTTACATTGTGTTGTTTTATACACTGGGCCTGAGTTTTGGTTCAGTCTGCCCCCAAAAAAAGGAGATTCAAATTCTCACAAAGTGGATATACTACAGTCCTGTTAGTTTGTCGTATATCAGCCAGCCACTTTCTGCCACTTACAGTGTGTTGTTTTATACACTGGGCCTGAGTTTTGGTTCAGTCTCCCCCCAAACAAGGGAGATTCAAATTCTCACAAAGTGGATATACTACAGTCCTGTTGGACTGTTAAAGTCTGGTGGAAGAGCCCATGGACGGTCGTTGCCAGCTGGTACTGATGGTGCATCTGGTGGTAGTGGCAAAAGCACAATAGCACCTAAGGCTGGAGGTGTTGAGCCAGCGTCATCATCTGGCTACACAAGGCCTCGAAGGCTCCCTTATCTGGGAGTAGGAAAACAGCTTTTAAAGCCAGAGCAGCAGGAAAAAGTTTTGGCTTTCCTTGCTGACTCAGCCCCTAGCTTTCGCCTCCTCTTCAGAAAGTTCCAAATATAAAAGCAGCGAGTCGTCAGTGGATGCTCCCGGTCAGGAACAAGACGTTTCCTTGTGTCCTTCACCCAAACCAAAAGTGAAGGATGCGTCAGGCGACACTACAGGTTACTCCATGGAGCTCTTTACACATACCGTGCCTGGGTAAGAAGGGGAAGTGCCAGTGCCAATGCCAACGAGTGGGCCACCACTGCTTGCTCAGGATCACAGCACTTGCAAAGTTTAAATACTTACCTCTCCCTGCTCCACTGCCGTGACGTATTCAGCGTTTCCTGGGCCCACGAAAATCTTTAGCCAGCCCTACCCCCCCACAACTTTAGCCAAATGACCCCCAGTTTTCAATGCCTAACTATTATTATAAAGTAAATTAAGATTGACAAGCTTCAGTAATAAGAATTGATGTTTTTGGCATTAAAATGGGCACTGTAGGTGTTTTCCTGTCCTCCACTCACTGCCGACTTTGATTCCCCATTGACTTGCATTGGGTTTTGTGTTTCAGTCGGCCCCCGACTTTTCGGAATAATCGGCCGATTTCACCCGACCCGACTTTTGACAAAGTCGGGTTTCGCGAAACCCGACTCGATCCGAAAAAAGTAAAAGTCGCTCAACTCTAGACTCTATATAATGAGTTTCACTTTTTGTATTGAACTAAAATGATATAACTTTTTGATGATATTGTAATTGGGTGGGAAGCATCTATACAAGTCAATATACAGGAAAGAATTTTAACATTAAAAATTTTTTCCTGTAAGCTCCAATTCCTTGTCTGTTTGGAATGTTTTATTTTCAGTCCTTAAAGTGGAGTAAACGTGTGACACCTTTGTTCTCAGCCATGATCTGGGAGTCAGAGATGCTTCCAGGGGTATTCCCCATGCTGTTTTCCTTCCATTTCAACATTTTCACTGCCCACCAGGCCTCTTTGTAGGGTTTGCCAGAAAAAAAGCTTGGCTTTCCTGTTAACTCTTATTATGCTCGTCACTCAAAACGAGCATGTGAGTATTATAAGGCTGTGTGCACACGTCGCTTTTTTTTTTGTGGTTTTCGCTATAAAAACGCTATAAAACCGCAAAAAAACCGCTCACATTAAGCATCCTATTTAATAGAATGCAATCCGCATTTTTTGCGCACATGCTGCATTGTTTTCCTGAGCAGAAACACTTTCCAGAAAAAAACGCAGCATGTTCATTAAATTTGCAGAATCGTGGGGATTCTGCACACCTAGGAATGCATTGATCCGCTTACTTCCCGCACGGGGCTATGCCCACCATGCGGGAAGTAAGCAGATCATGTGCGGTTGGTACCCAGGGTGGAGGAGAGGAGACTCTCCTCCACGGACTGGGCACCATATAATTGGTAAAAAAAAAAGAATTAAAATAAAAAATAGTGATATACTCACCTTCTGATGGCCCCGAAGTCTTCCCGCCTCTCAGCGGTGCACGCGGCCGCTTCCGTTCCCATGGATACTTTGTGTGAAGGACCTGCAATGACGTCGCGGTCACGTGACCGTGACGTCATCGCAGGTCCTGAACACAAAGCATCTATAGGAACGGAAGCCGCTGCGTGCACCGCTGAGGAGATCAGGGGCCAGCAGAAGGTGAGTATAACCATTTTTTAAATTATTTTTAACATTATATCTTTTTACTATTGATGCTGCATAGGCAGCATCAATAGTACAAAGTTGGTCACACTTGTCAAACACTATGTTTGACAAGTGTGACCAACCTGTCAATCAGTTTTCCAAGCAATGCTACAGATTGTTTGGAAAACGCTAGCATTCTGCAAGCTAATTACGCTTGCAAAACGCTAGGAATATGCATGCCAATTCCGCATGCGATATACTCACGGCAGGAGTTGCAGAATTGCCGCGGAAATTTCTGCGGTAATTCTGCAACATGTGCACTTAGCCTTAGGAATTGCTCGGTTCGAGAAACGAGCACCGGAGCATTTTGGAGCTCGCTCATCTCTATTCATAAACTCCAATTGCAAAAATGATTTTTAACCCATTATATGCATTTTAGTAAAAAACAATTGTCCCAAGGGTGGACAACCTCTTTAAATGATCTGCCTACTTGACATGCCGCCACCCATCTGCTGTATGTAAGACAAGTCCCTTTAAAAACTCACAGACTCCTTTATCTCTGCTGAGGATCAACCAGCTTAACATATAGAAAAAATACATAAGAAGCTTAGAGTTGCAGGCAGGAATAATCGGTGCAGATTGAGTGAGCCGCACATTATTGGTGCCGTACTGCAGTGTATATGTGACAGTGAATGAATCCCGGGTACAGGCTTAAGTGGATGTTTAGATCCTTGGCTGGAAACTAATATTATATATGACCTTATATCTTCCATTCTTACCACGTTGTATAGACATGACTTATTGATCACTTTTTATTCATATTTTTTTTGTAAGGCTCGATGAAGAAGAAAAAAAAAAAGAAAACATTTCTAGCATTATTTTTATTTAATGCATTGACCATGGAGGATAAATGATGGGAACATTTATTTATTTTATTTTTTTTGCCCTACTATGGGTATAAATCCCTTTTATTGTATAACTGTAAGTGAACTCTGGGAGATACTCTTTAATGCAGAAGAATCAGGTAAGGAAATCCAGCTTCCAGGAATATCCATTAAGATCCAAACACTTTTATTGAAAAAAAAACATTTAAAAACAATCGCAGCGACACTTCATCATATAAAAGCAAACGGGTTTCAGACACAAACATCCTTAGTCATTGTATACAGACTAGTGAATGGATCAGTTTAAAATATCATAGCCTGTGTAATCACATGACAAATAACCTATGGCTGTTGGTATAAAGTAAAGGTTTTTTTTTCCCCACAAACAAAAGTTAATTTTAATTAATAAATCTTGGAAAAATAATTTCCACTTAATCATGATTAAGGGTGCATAGCCATCTAAAACGTGTCAGCCGCATATCTTGTAACTGTCAATGCTGATGCTGTTTTCCCTCCTCTGCTGCACACTTTTGGTAAATAAAGAAGTTTGTTCACAAGTTTGTTGAGCTGGATTTCTGGTTTTTGATTGCTCCACGCCTTGACACAGCGATTCCTGTGCTCCGAACACCTAAAGACGTCTATTACGGTGAGCTGGACTTTTTCATAGAATCCCGAAGAGCTGTGCACATGATCATTATTTTTCCTTTCAGGATTTGTGCTGCTTTTAAATCCGCAGCATGTCAATTCTTTGCGATTTTGCTGCGTTTTTCATTTACTGACTTCATTCGAGTCAAATACACAAAAATGCAGTCATAAAAATGTCTGCGGATTTGCTGCGTTTTTGTTCCTATATGGGTGCTTCCCACGCTTTCATCTGTGTGGCAGCACGAGAAACACCGGCGGCTCTGATCGGCGTTAAGTTAGTTACCGCCGGTCAGGACACTGCATGATAACGTTGTCAGATGTCAGCCTGAGCCCGCAGCTTTGACTATGACTGGCCGTAAAAAGCTTACCCCAGGTCACAGGCGTCAACTGATGAGAGACTACTACCCACATCAGCCTACGCCTGCTGTTGCTGATAACAGCGAGAGCAGGCGCCGTTGATGGTTATAGTCATCAGCTGGCGTCTATGTTCAAAGTAAAAGAAAAAAAAAGTTAAAATAAATAAATATTGAAATAAAAAACACAGTTATACTCACCTTATCAGCTAATCCCTGAAGCCTTTGTCCCCTGTAAAAAAAAATAAGAAAACACCAATACTCACCTTAACGCCTAATCACCGGTGCCCATGTCACCTGTAAAAGAAAAGGAATAAACCACCATATCTGCCATAATTCTTATGGTCCCACGACGATTTGAATCACTTGTAGAGCAGTCACATCAGCTGATGCGACTGCTCTACTCAACTACACACTGACAGGGATGTGTATTCACTCCTACAGTGTGTGCCGCTGAGCTGCGGTGAGAGTTCACCAGAATTCATCAGCTGATGACCCCGGTGATCTCACTTATGGCACCATCGCTGCGTGAGTTCATCGGGGCTCATCAGCTGATGAACTTTCTCACCGTACACACTGCAGGAGTGATTACCTCTGTGTCATTGTGAGCCTGCTGACCTTGAAAGCAGACACATTAGTGAATGCTTCTCCCTGCTCACTAACAGTGACAGGCAAGCCACTGAGTGCATGTATAGGCAAAGGCTTGTGAGTCACGGTCAGCGGGCCGGGAGAAGCGATCGGGGACCCGCCTGTATGAATAATCAGTAGGGCGGCTCAGTCCCCGATGTTATTAAAAGCAGTGTTTCAGAGTCAAACATAAACGGCTTTGTTCACACCCCCATTGGCTGATACATGCTACTCACGATTTAGGCAGGATATATCAGCTAATAGGTTCTCCTACCTTTCATCCAGCCACCATGGACACTCATTGGGTAGAACCAAACAATCATTGCATGCATATCGGTAACAGAAACGCCTCCCTTGATCTTCTTAGATTCAGCCGTCATTACTGACTGTTGCATCTAAAGGGTTAAATTTCGAGAAATCATGTTGATGTTACACGCTGGGGTTGTTTGGGCACTCCGTTACAAAATTATTTGTCAATAATTTGGTCCAAGATGTTGCTAAGAAGCCTACAGCAACATTAAAGGAGCTGCTGGAATTTTTGGCAAGTACTGGTTGTGTGCTGCATGTGACAACAATCTCCACTGTTCTTCATATATCTGCCCTGTGGAGTAGGGTAGAAAGATAGAAACCTTTTCTTACACAGAAAAACATCCAAGCCCGGTGATGGTAGGACAACACCTACAGTGGGTACAGGAAGTATTCAGACCCCTTTAAATTTTTCTTTCTTTGTTTCGTTGCAACCATTTGGTAACTTCAAAAATGTTCATTTATTACACAATAATGTACACTCTGCACCCCATCTTGACTATAAAAAAACAGAAATATAGAATTTTTTGCAAATTTAATAAAAAAGAAAAACTGAAATATCACATGGTTCTAAGTATTCAGACCTTTTGCTCAGACACTCATATTTAAGTCACATGCTGTCCATTTCCTTGTGATCCTCCTTGAGATGGTTCTACTCTTTCATTGGAGTCCAGCTGTGTTTAATTAAACTGATAGGACTTGATTTGGAAAGATGCACTCCTGTCTCTATAAGACCTCATAGCTCACAGTGCATGTCAGACCAAATGAGACTCATGAGGTCAAAGGAACTGGCCAAGGAGCTCAGAGACAGAATTGTGGCAAGGCACATATCTGGCCAAGGTTACAACAGAATTTCTGCAGTACTCAAGGTTCCTAAGAGCACAGTGGCCTCCATAATCCTTAAATGGAAGAAGTTTGGGACCACCAGAAGTCTTCCTAGACCTGGCCATCCAGCCAAACTCAGCAATCGTGGGAGAAGAGCATTGTGAGAGAGGTAAAAAAGAACCCCAAAGATGCAATAGGGAGATGGGAGAAAGTTCCACAAAGTCAACTATCACTGCAGCCCTCCACCAGTCAGGCACTTATGGCAGAGTGGCCCAGTGGAAGGCACTCCTCAGTACAAGACATATGAAAGCCCGCATAAAGTTTGCTAAAAAACACATGAAGGACTACCAGACTATGAGAAATAATATTTTCTGGCCTGATGAGACGAAGATAGACCTTTTTGGTGATAATTCTAAGCGGTATGGGTGAAGAAAATGAGTCACTGCTCATCATCTGCCCAATACAATCCCAACAGTGAAACATGGTGGTGGCAGCATCGTGCTATGGGGCTGTTTTTCAGCTGCAGCGACAGGATGACTGGTTGTCATTGAAGGAAACATGAATGCGGCCAAGTACAGAGATATGCTGGGTCAAATTCTCTTCCAGAGTGCTCTGGACCTCAGTGTTGGCTGAGGTTCACCTTCAAACAAGACAATGACCCGAAGCACACAGCTAAAATAACAAAGGAGTGATTTCAGAACAACTCTGTGGCCATTCTTGACTGGACCAGTCAGAGCTCTGACCTAAACCCAATTGAGCATCTCTGGAGAGAACTGAAAATGGCTGTCCACCAATGTTCACGATCCAACCTGACGGAACTGGAGACGATCTGCAAGGAAGAATGGCAGAGGATCCTCAAATCCAGGTGTGAAAAACTTGTTGCATCATTCCCAAGAAGACTCATGGCTGTACTCGCTCAAAAGGGTGCTCCTACTCAATACTGAGCAAAGGGTCTGAATACTTATTACCATGTGATATTTCACTTTTTCTTTGTTAACAAATTTGCTAAATTTACTACATTTCTGTTTTTTTTTTCAGTTAGGATGGGGTGCAGAGTATACATTAATGAAAAAAAAAAAATGAACGTTTTTAAACTTACAAAAATGGCTGCAATGAAACAAAGAGTGAAAACTTTAAAGGGGTATGAATACTTTCCGTACCCACTGTATATTAAGTCTGCCAAAAGCATGTGGGAAAATGTGTTAAGATCTGATAAGACCAAGGTTGAACTTTTTTGGCCATAAATCCAAAAAATATATCTGGCACGAAGCCAACACTGTGCATCACTAAAAGAACACCATACCCACAGTAAAACATGGAGGAGTCAGCATTATGCTTTAGGGATGTATTCAGCAGTCAAGATGGAGGGAATCACGGACAGTTCCAAATATCAGTAAGTTTTGCAAAAAAAAAAAAAAAATGCTAAAAAGCTAAAAATGAATTAGACCTTTAAGCACGACAACGACCCTATGCATAACTCTAAATCAACAAAAGAATGGCTTCGCCAGAAGATCAAAGTTTTGGAATGGCCCAGAGTCCAGATCTGACCCCAAGTGACACTCTGTGGGTGACCTGAAGAGGGCGCTATACACAGGAGACGCCCATGCAATCTTGGGTGAAGATTGCTAATTCTAGATGTGCCGTGCTGATAGACTTCTGCCCCAAAAGACTGGGGGCCCCGAGTCAACATTTCAGTTTTCTTTAAGTCAGTTTCCTTTTTTTTTGTCTTGAGGTATTCGCAAAGGGATAATCCACCAAATTCATCAAAATGGCGCCCGCTTTTCATTAATTTGGTGCAAATTAAAAAAACGGCTTCTTTATTGTCGTTAACCATTTTGGAGACTTTTTGATCTAAAAGTCACGTCTTTTTCAAAATTTCCAAGTAGATGCAACTTTTTTGAAAAACGTGTAAAAATACACCAGGGGGGCACTGGAGGAGAGTTACGTCACACTTTGCAACTTTTTTAAAAAGAAGCAATTGATGAATCGGACGAAAAGCAGAAAACAAAAATAGACATTCGAGCGCATATAACAGACTTAAAAAAGGAGCAAAGAGGATAATGAATTGGGTGCAAACAAAAAAAGGCACAAAACACAAAATTAGACAAAAATCAGGCACACGGGCAATGGTGAATCGGGGCAGAGACCCTGATTCCAGTGATGTGTCACTTACTAGGCTGAGTGCTGTAGTTTTTATAAAATCCCTGTTTTATCAGCAGGAGATTATCACTAGAGGACTAGAAAACATTCTGCCAGGCAGACCAACCCCACCCCACCACTGACTGACAGCCTTCTGCCTATGCACAGTGTACACAAAGTGTGGTTACACCAGATTTGGGGTGAGAGACTCCATTTATAAAGCCTCGTCTTCTTTTCCGATTGTAGATCCACTTCGCCGCTCACAGTTTCAGGATATTGAACGTTTTTTTATTCCGCTTCAGGTTTTGAAAAACGCTTAGTGGGAGAAAAGAAAGTGCAATCTGCTCCAAACTGTTCACCGTCCAATCACAAGGCTGCAAGACATACTTCAGGAAATTTTTAAAAAGTGTATGGCGGTATTATATGTGCGTTGTATGTCGGTATTATATGTGCGTTGTACGGCGGCGTTATATGGGCAGTGTATGGAGGCGTTATATGGGCAGTGTATGGCGGCGTTATATGGGCAGTGTATGGCGGCGTTATATGGGCAGTGTATGGCGGCGTTATATGGGCAGTGTATGGCGGCGTTATATGGGCAGTGTATGGCGGCGTTATATGGGCAGTGTATGGCGGCATTAAATAGGCAGTGTATGGAGGTATTATAAAGGCAGTATATGGTGGTATTATATGGGCACTGAATGGAGCTGTTATATGGGCAGTTATGGCAATCATATATGGCCAGTGTATGGAGGTATTATATGGGCAGTGTGTGGCTTTATTATATTGGCAGTTTATGGCGGCGTTATATTGGCAGTGTATTTGGGGTTTATATGGGCAGTGTATGGAGGTGTTACAGTATTATATGGGCAGTGTACGGCGGTATTATATGGAGGTGTTATATGGGCAGTGTATGGAGGTGTTATATAGGCAGTGTATGGCGGCGTTATATGGACAGTGTATGGCGGCGTTATATGGGCAGTGTATGGCGGCGTTATATGGGCAGTGTATGGCGGCGTTATATGGGCAGTGTATGGAGGCGTTATATGGGCAGTGTATGGCGGCGTTATATGGGCAGTGTATGGCGGCGTTATATGGGCAGTGTATGGCGGCGTTATATGGGCAGTGTATGGCGGCGTTATATGGGCAGTGTATGGCGGCGTTATATGGGCAGTGTATGGCGGCATTAAATAGGCAGTGTATGGAGGTATTATAAAGGCAGTATATGGTGGTATTATATGGGCACTGAATGGAGCTGTTATATGGGCAGTTATGGCAATCATATATGGCCAGTGTATGGAGGTATTATATGGGCAGTGTGTGGCTTTATTATATTGGCAGTTTATGGCGGCGTTATATTGGCAGTGTATGGAGGTGTTATATGGGCAGTGTATGGAGGTGTTACAGTATTATATGGGCAGTGTACGGCGGTATTATATGGAGGTGTTATATGGGCAGTGTATGGAGGTGTTATATAGGCAGTGTATGAAGGTGTTATATGGGCAGTGTATGGAGGTGTTATATGGGCAGTGTATGAAGGTATTATAAAGGCAGTGTATGGAGGTGTTATATTAGCAGTGTATGGAGGTGTTATATCGGCAGTGCATGGAGGTGTTATATGGGCAGTGTATGGCGGTGTTATATAGGCAGTGTATGAAGGTGTTATATGGGGAGTGTATGGAGGTATTATATGGGCAGTGTATGGAGGTGTTATATGGGCAGCGTATGGAGGTGTTACATGGGCAGCGTATGGAGGTGTTATATGGGCAGTGTATGGAGGTGTTATATGGGCAGTGTATGGAGGTGTTATATGGGCAGTGTATGGAGGTGTTATATGGGCAGTCTATGGAGGTGTTATATGGGCAGTCTATGGAGGTGTTATATGGGCAGTGTATGGAGGTGTTATATATTGGCAGTGTATGGAGGTGTCATATGGGCAGTGTATGGAGGTGTCTTATGGGCAGTGTATGGAGGTGTTTTATGGGCAGTGTATGGAGGTGTTATATGGGCAGTGAATGGCGGTATTATATGGGCAGTGAATGGAGGTGTTATATGGGCAGTGTATGGCGGTGTTATATGGGCGGTATATGGCCACTAGGAGGACACTAAATAAACACAGAAAGAATAGCTCCTCCCCTGCAGTATACACCCTCCTGCTGGCTCTCAGTGAACCAGTTCGGTAACAAAGCAGTAGGAGCTTAATATTTAACAAGGATGAACTATGTCAAAACCAAGTTAACTCAAAACAAAACCAAAGCCAATAGGCTAACAGGGTGGGTGCTGTGTCCCCCAATGATTGGCTCGGAGAAAAAGATTTTACGGTGAGTACACAAAAATCTCCTTTTCTCCTACGCCTCATTGGGGGACACAGGACCATGGAACGTCCTAAAGCAGTCCCTGGGTGGGAAACAATTAACTGCAATTGCTGCTTGTACCCACAAGTTACATATGCGGCATGGCCGCCTGCAAAATTCGTCTGCCGACGGTCGTATCTGCCGAGGCCTGAGAGTGAATATGGTAATGTTTTGTAAAGGTATGCAGGCTGGACCAAGTCGCAGCCTTACAATCTTGTGCTGCCGAAGCTTGGTGCCGGATGGCCCAAGACGCGCCCACTGACCGAGTGGAGTGAGCCTTAATCCCTGCTGGGACAGGAAGACCTCTGACTCGGTAGGACTCTTGTAGAAGTAGTGAACACGGCACTCAGGGCTTCTTGGAGGTGCACAAGTTAGGTATCCAACCCGTCATATATTAGCAATAAATTGCTTGGCACTCAGGCGATCTTATATGCAACGATGAAAGGTGAACAATTCGTTTATTAAGTGCATCCAGTTCAAAAATGTAAACGTTTTCGGTCTAATCACAAGTCCTTCATCAAAAACAGTTTTCGAAGTACTTAATACACCTGGAAATGTGAGGAATAAGCGCTGTTACGGGACGAGACACTCGCAGGAGAGGTGGCGCTGTAACTTTCAGAGGAACGGCGCCGCGCTGCAAGGGTAACGTCAATCCTCTTGAGATGAAGAGAGGATACAACTTTCGGTAGAAAAGACGGGGATGTCCTCAAAAACACTCTATCCTGATGAAAATTCAGGAACGGAACCTGAGAGGGCAGAGCCGCCAGCTCGGAGACTCGTCTAATAGAGGTGACCGCAACTAGAAAAGCAACTTTCCATGAAAGAAGAGACAGGGAAACCTCCTGTAGAAGTTCGAAGGGAGCCTGTTGCAAAACTCCGAGGACCAGATTAAGATCCCATGGTTCCAACGGCATCCTACAGGGGGGCGCCCGATGGGAGACTCCCTGAATAAACGTCTTGACCTGTAATCTGTTGGCAATCCTGCGTTGAAAGAGAACAGACAGGGCTGAGATCTGCCCCCTGAGAGAACTAAGGGCGAGATCCAAGTCCAAACCCGTTTGTAAGAACTCGAGAATGGAAGGGATGGAAAAATGTAGAGGAGAACGTCCTCGGTCGCTACACCATGAAAAAGGAAGTCTTCCAAGTGCGATGATAGATACGCATAGACGTAGGCTTTCTAGCGCTGATCATGGTAGCTATGACTTCTGGAGAGAAACCTGCCTGGGTTAGGACCCAGGACTCAACGGCCATGCCGGCAAACACAGGGCCTCTGAGTTCTGTTGGCAAAAGGGGCCTTGAGATAGCAGATCTGCCCGATTCGGTAATCGCCAGGGAACGTCGGCAACTAGTTGAACTAGTTCCACGTACCACGCCCGGCACGGCCAATCTGGCGCAATCAGGATTACCGGTACCCTCTCCGCTCTGATTTTCTTGATGACTCTCGGTAGGAGAGGAAGCGGGGGAAATATGTACGGAAGCCGAAAATGATGCCATAAGAGCGTCTGCCCTGATGGCTGCCGGATCGTGGAACCGAGCCATGAAGTCTAGAACCTTGGAATTCAGCCGTGAGTCCATCAGATCCACATCCGGGGTTCCCCAACGACAGCAGATCTCGTGGAAGATCTCCGGATGGAGAGACCACTCCCCGGAGTCGAGGCATTGCCGACTGAGGAAGTCTGCCTCCGAATTGTCCACTCCCGGGATGTGAACCGCAGAGATCATTGAGCGGTTTCCTCGGCCCATTGGAGGATGTGGCCTCCTCTGTCATGGCCGCCCTGCTGCGGGTTCCCCCTTGGCGGTTGATGTATGCCACTGCAGTGGCGTTGTCGGACTGAATCCTGATTGGGCGACCTGCTAGGAAGGGATGGAACTGGAGAAGTGCCAGCCTGATGGCCCGGATTTCCAAGATGTTGATTGGAAGGCGTGATTCCTGGGGGGACCAGCAGCCCTGAGCAGTGGGATGAAGGAGCATCGCTCCCCAGCTTAGAAGACTGGCGTCTGTCGTCACAACCAGCCAGTGTACTGGAAGAAAAGACTTCCCTTGATTCAGGGAGGATTTCAATGTCCACCACCTGAGAGACTGTCTGACTCGCTGGGGAAAGAGGAACCGACGATCTAGGGAGAACGGGTTCCTGTCCCGAACAGCCAGGAGGGCATGCTGTAGAGGACGGAGGTGTAGTTGGCCAAATGGAACCGCCTCCATAGCTGCTACCATCCTGCCGAGGACTCTCATACTGAAGCGCAGAGAGTGAGAGCGAGGCTAAGAGAGCTTCTGAGCTTCTCGCTGTAAGACTGAGATCTTTTCGGGGGAAGAAGAACCAACCCCCGGGACAAGTCGAGTATCATTCCTAGAAGGGAAATTCGCTGAGCCGGCACTGGGGATGATTTTTTGAAGTTTATCTTCCAACCCAGGCGAGAAAGGGTATCTATTGTGATGGCCACGGCTTCCTTGCAGGAGCGGAAAGAGGGGCCTTTGATGAGCATATCGTCTAAATACAGGAGCGCCACCACTCCTCGGGTGTGGAGTATGGCCACGGCAGCCGCCATGACCTTGGTGAATACTCTGGGAGCGGTGGCGAGGCCGAAGGGCAGAGCAACGAATTGGAAGTGATCTTCCTGAACTGCGAAGCGAAGGAACTTTTGGTGAGAAGGTAAAATAGGAATGCGGAGGTATGCGCCCTGGATGTCTATAGACGCCAGGAAATCGCCTTTTTCCATGGAGGCGATGACAGAACGAAGCGATTCCATCCGTAACCGTCGCACCCTGACGAACTTGTTCAGCAGTTTTAGGTCCATTATGAGCCGTACTGTACCGTCCTTCTTTGGAACAATGAAGAGGTTTGAATAAAAATCTTGAAACCTTTCGCTTTGAGGGACCGGAATAATAACTCTGTCTTTTCTCAGAGATCTTATAGCTTTGAAGAACTCTTTGCCCTGGGAGGAGAAGACAGAAAAAAAACGGTTTGGGGGACGAGATAAAAGATCTATCTTGTATCCGGAGGACACTAGATCGCGGACCCACTTGTCGTGAACGACCGAGAGCCACGCGGCACTGGAGGAAAGCAGGTGGCCGCCTACTTTGAGGGTATCCCCCGGATACCGCAGGTAGTAATTGAGTGGAAGGTCTGCCCGTTCGGGCGCCTCTGGATCCCGGCTGCCTTGACCTGCCTCTCCATGAAGGGGAAGGCTTAAAAGAGGCCTGTGAACCTCTGTCTCCGCATTGTGCCCGGCTGAAACCGGGAGATGTGGAAGTAGAGGACCAGTTTGAGTTGTAACGAAAAAAATCGGGACCGAGCCTGTGGTTGCAGGTTCCGAAAAGGCTAAGAGGGTCTCTGTTGTGGAAGAAATTTTACTCTTCCCTCCAGCGGCGTCAGGAATTAACTGGTCGAGCTTTTCACCAAAAAGGCGACCGCTCTGATATGGGCGAGAAGTCAATGACTCTTTGGAAGTAGAATCCGCACGCCAGTCCCTGAGCCATAAGGAGCTCCAGATGGTGATGGCATTTGCTGCTGCTTGAGAAGCGCAGTCAGCGGCATCCAGGGACGCGGTCACTACAAAATCTCCAGCTCTGGCTGTCTGAGTAGCGAGGTCTGCTATCTCAGGGGGAAGACTGGTATCCAGTACTGCTGAAGACAAGACCTCAGCCCAGTGGGTCATAGCCTTAGCCACCCACGTAGCGGCAAAAGATGGAAAGAGTGCGGCTGCTGAGGCTTCAAAAGCTGAACGCGCCATATTGTCAATCTGACAATCGGTTGGATTTTTAATAGAGGCGCCCTCCGAGGAGGATAAAACAGATTTCGTAGCCAGGCGCGATACCGGAGGATCTACCGGGGGAGATTGTGACCAATCTTTTCTTAGATCCTGGGCGAAGGGATATTTGGACTCCATGGGCTTCTGCCCTGTGAATCGTTTATCTGGACGGATCCTGTGAGATTCAACAATTTGCTTAAACTCGGGATGAGTTGCGAACACTCTGTGAGCTCGTTTGGTCCTCTTAAGGGACACAGCATGATCCGTTTTAGATAAGGGTTCCTCCTTAAGTCTCAAAGCCTTATTCAATGACTCAATTAGAGAGTCGAGAGTATCCTGATCGTGATGAAATTCCTGATGTAGGGACGTGTCAGAATCGTCCTCTGAAACAGGTTCTCTACTAGCCCCATGGAAGGGGAGCGAGAAGTGGAGCTCTCAGAACCCGAAAACCGTTGATGGTCTGGGGATATGGCATGAGTCCTTTTCCTGGAAAAGTGAGAACTCCTTGGCAAGGTATGACCCCTGGAGTACGAGGGGTTCTGACCATCGGAAGCGTCGTCCGTATTAGTGCCCTGGTTAGAGGAAGGGTCTCGGAACGATTCTAACAGGGATGCCATAGACCGGGAAAGGGAGGTAGCCCACTCAGGGGGACTAGGCTCACTGGGTTCAGTATCAGCAACAGGTGATTCCTGAACAGTCCTCGGTTCACAAGCTGTGCACAATGCAGTATTGTGACCCCGGGGTAATGATACCTTACAAGAGGTACATGCATCGAAAAATACAGTGTGGGTTTTCCCAGACTTTTTGTGAGGCTTTGGTTGAGACATAGTAAAGCCTGGAGGAAAGCGCTTACTAGCAGGGGAAGGGTTAAGCTATGTTTCTGAAGCTTACCCATGGTCCTGTGTCTTGAGTCCCCAGGGGAGGTCCGCAGTGTGATGCCACGGGAGTTATGCACAGGCATAGCTAATCCTGAAGGCTGTGATTGAAAATGCTGGAGCAGCGCTGCAGCATCAGCCCTGTGGGTGTACCAAGATGGCCACCGAGATCAGGAAGTGAAAGTCTCTCTCAGGGAACGAGAAGCGCCAGAAAGAGTGGGCGGCAGAAACTGCCGGTGGGCGTGGCCAAAACTCCGGCCTGTATGAAAGGGAAAAGCCGGGGGCTAAATTTTGAACCTGCGGTTTCGGCCTGCAGCGCCACGAACGCTATTAGCGTCATTCTTAAGCCACTCTCTGAAGGAATTGCCGCACTGCAGACCACCCACGGACCCGGGCTTTAAGGTGCGGACCTCCCATACCCCGGGGACCAGGATCCCCCAGCGCCTCGGCCCCCGCAGAGTACTCACGGTAGATGCGGTGGGCTGGTGTTCAATCCACCGTCGCCATAGTCAGGGAGGGGGTGGAGAGCTTCTGCCGCCATGTGTCATCCGCTATATCAGTGGTGATGCAGAGGGGGGCTGCACGGACGCCATACATATGTCCGGCTATGCACCTGGCTCCAGGAGAGGTAGATGGAGGGCTACTCCATGTGGTCGCCTGCTATGGAGGGGGGAGATCGGAACGCGAAGGAACCGTCGCCCATAAGGTGAGCTCAGGGCTGGCATCCAACGTTGCAGGAAAGGATATGGGAGGAACGCTCCACGTACTTGCCTGTTGATGATTCGGGGGAGATCGGAACCTAGAAAGGGTCCGTCGCCCCCATTCGTTCCGTTAAAGGAAAAAATAGAACAAAAAATCAAAAATGAAAATAAAAACAGTGGGGTCTGAAAGCAGACCCAAGTGCCTCCTACAGACACTAAGCAAGAACTGGTTCACTGAGAGCCAGCAGGAGGGTGTATACTGCAGGGAGGAGATATTCTTTCTGTATTACCTAGTGTCCTCCTAGTGGCAGCAGCATAACACCCATGGTCCTGTGTCCCCCAATGAGGCGTAGGAGAAATTAACTTAGGGTATGTGTCCACCTTCAGGATGGCCGGCGGTTTGGACGGAGCAGCAAACCCGCTCCGCCCTAAGCCCCGCCCCTTCTGTGACGCGATGATGCCGGATGTGTTCATTGCACACATCCGACATCATCGCACCCCACACATAGGGCCCTGTGTTATTCCTTGCGGCGATGCAGTGTCGCCGCAAGGTACATGGACATGCTGCGATCTTAAAAGACGCGCAGCATGTCTGTTGTCGCAGGACCGCCGGGTGCGTGTCACCACGCATAGTGGAGACGGGATTTCATAAAATCCCCTCCACTATGCTGTAACATCTGGACGCTGCGTGTTTGACGCTGCGGCTCTGCACAGCGTCAAACACGCAGCGTTTCCTGCATGTGGACACATACCCTTAGGCCATGTTCACACTTTGCGGGTTTTACCGCGGATCTGCGTTTCTGTAGCTGCGGGTCCGCAGCAGTTTCCATTGCGTCTACATTTACATGTAAACCCTATGGAAACCGCAATCCGCAGTGCACATGCTGCGGGAAAAACCGTGCAGAAACGCAGCGGTTTACAACCCGCAGCATGTCACTTCTTTGTGCAGAATCGCAGCGATTCTGCGCCCATAGGAATGCATTAATCCGCTAACTTCCCGCATGGGGCTGTGCCCACGATGCGGGAAGTAAGCGGATCATGTGCAGATGGTACCCGGGGTGGAGGAGAGGAGACTCTCCTCCAGGCCCTGGGAACCATATTTGTGTAAAAAAAAAAGAAATAAAATAAAAAAATAATGATATACTCACCTCTCAGCGCTGCACGCGGCCGTCCGGTCTCAGGGTTGCTGTGCGAGCAGGGCCTGCGATGATGTCGCGGTCACATGACCGTGACGTCACGAAGGTCCTTATCGCACAGCATCTTTGGAACCAGACCGCCGCGTGCAGCGCCGAGGAGATCGGGACGTCAGAGGGTGAGTATAACCATTTTTTTAATTATTTTTAACATTACTATTGATGCTGCATATTGCTGCATATGCAGCATCAATAGTATAGGAGTAAACCCGCAGCGGAAACCGCAAGACAAACCGCGATAAATCTGCAGGGATAACCGCAGCGGTTTTGCCCTGCAGATTTATCAAATCCGCTGCGGGAGAACCCGCAGAGACCCTTCCTACGTGTGCACAAACGGCAAAACGCCGCGTTTTTTAGACGCATGCACAGGTTCCATTTCTGCAAATGAACGCACGCGTCAAAAAAAGCATGCGTTGCCGAAAACGCGTCAAAACGCATGCTAAAAAAAGCATGCGTTTTTAATGTTAAGTATAGAGAAAAAAAGCATGCGTTTATTAGCGCTAAAACGCTGCGGATCAAAACGCAAGTTTGAAACCAGCCTCAGACCAGCAGCTCACAGACCAGCGGAAAAAACAGCGATCAGCGTTTGTCAACTTTTCGTCTACTCAGGACCCGAGTCCGCGCTCACCTCTCCGCAGTCCGCGCACACAGCGCCCCAGCGGCCGCACGACGTCGCTCACACATTTCCGCCCTCAGTCGCGGAAGCCACGCCCCCTGCACGACTTCAGCACAAAGCCCCGCCCTGAAGTCTACGGCGCCCGCCCCCATCTCCACAGCCCGTGCACAGCGCCACCCGCAGGCCTCTCGCTGCGCGGCGCACCGGAACCCCCCTCTTCCCCCACCCGTGGTCCTGGCGAGCGGAAGCGGAAGACTCGGCTCTTTCCGCTGCTGCCGTCCTTCCAGAGATTGCCTACTACCCCCCCCACAGTGACAGCAGCGACAGCCGGGACTGTGCGCTCCTCCCGCCCCTCTCCTGCACCCCCTCACCGGGAAGCGGAGCTCCGGCCGCCGCGCCTGCCTCGTACGTCCAGTGTGTGGGGAGAGCCGCCACCGGGTGAGTGTGTGCACTGGGCCTGTCACGCGTGGGCTCCTCGCCTCCTGAGACCTCTCCTGGGGGCGCTTAACCCCTGCCGGGCCGGCCCTGGCTGCAGCGTATCTCCTAGCAACACTGCGGCCTGGAAACATGATTACCCGGCGTGCCCTGCGCCTGCTCCCAACTGCTGAGCGTGACACCACATAACCCGGCCCCGGTCACTGACAGCTCCTCACCGGCGGGGGCCGGTCACTGACAGCTCCTCACCGGCGGGGGCCGGTCACTGACAGCTCCTCACCGGCGGGGGCCGGTCACTGACAGCTCCTCACCGGCGGGGGCCGGTCACTGACAGCTCCTCACCGGCGGGGGCCGGTCACTGACAGCTCCTCACCGGCGGGGGCCGGTCACTGACAGCTCCTCACCGGCGGGGGCCGGTCACTGACAGCTCCTCACCGGCGGGGGCCGGTCACTGACAGCTCCTCACCGGCGGGGGCCGGTCACTGACAGCTCCTCACCGGCGGGGGCCGGCCACTGACAGCTCACCGGCAGCAGCCACTGACAGCTCCTCACCGGCAGCAGCCACTGACAGCTCCTCACCGGCAGCAGCCACTGACAGCTCCTCACTGACAGCTCCTCACCGGCAGCAGCCACTGACAGCTCCTCACTGACAGCTCCTCACCGGCCACTGACAGCTCCTCACTGACAGCTCCTCACCGGCCACTGACAGCTCCTCACCGGCAGCAGCCACTGACAGCTCCTCACTGACAGCTCCTCACCGGCCACTGACGGTTCCTCGCCGGCACCGGCCACTGACGGCTCCTCGCCGGCCACTGACGGCTCCCCGCCGGCACCGGCCACTGACGGCTCCCCGCCGGCACCGGCCACTGACGGCTCCCCGCCGGCACCGGCCACTGACGGCTCCCCGCCGGCACCGGCCACTGACGGCTCCCCGCCGGCACCGGCCACTGACGGCTCCCCGCCGGCACCGGCCACTGACGGCTCCCCGCCGGCACCGGCCACTGACGGCTCCCCGCCGGCACCGGCCACTGACGGCTCCCCGCCGGCACCGGCCACTGACGGCTCCCCGCCGGCACCGGCCACTGACGGCTCCCCGCCGGCACCGGCCACTGACGGCTCCCCGCCGGCACCGGCCACTGACGGCTCCCCGCCGGCACCGGCCACTGACGGCTCCCCGCCGGCACCGGCCACTGACGGCTCCCCGCCGGCACCGGCCACTGACGGCTCCCCGCCGGCACCGGCCACTGACGGCTCCCCGCCGGCACCGGCCACTGACGGCTCCCCGCCGGCCACTGACGGCTCTCCGCCGGCCACTGACGGCTCCCCGCCGGCCACTGACGGCTCCCCGCCGGCCACTGACGGCTCCCCGCCGGCCACTGACGGCTCCCCGCCGGCCACTGACGGCTCCCCGCCGGCACCGGCCACTGACGGCTCCTCGCCGCCGGCCACTGAGGGCTCCTCGCGGGCGGCCGGCCGGCCACTGAGGGCTCCTCGCGGGCGGCCGGCCGGCCACTGAGGGCTCCTCGCGGGCGGCCGGCCGGCCACTGAGGGCTCCTCGCAGAGCATTTTTTATTCTTTAACATTTTGATGGCCTATTATGGTTCCAAAAAATGGCGTCCACCGTGTTGCTGAATCTGCACAGAAGCCAGTTGTCAAAAAATTCACGTTTTGGCGAATGCAGATTTTTGTAAAACTCTGTTAGTCATTTATTCACTTATCTCTAGTTCTGTAGATCTTTTATGTTGCTTTTATCCTGGTTTGCTGTTTGCATTTCCGCGTATTTTTTGTCTGACTGTTTTTGATTCGAGTCAAGGATCGCAATCACCCGTACAAGTCTATTAATCTGTGAAAATCAGAGACCGTGCATCTCCGGGGCCGTCTGTGTGCGTCCATGATTAGCATGGGAAAGGATAGGAGAGGATTTGTAATGTATGTAATCAGGAGAGCAGACTGTCAGTCATTACATGTCTCACACTAAGCTCTGGAGGCAGACTCTCGGCGAGATCTATGTCCGGCCCATAGATCTTAACAGCTCATTTACATATTAGAAAAAAATGTGGATTTCTCTGGAATAAAACATTGGATCGCAGATAACAAGGTATAATTTTAGTCAGCTTCCTATGACCCACACGCGCGTATAGACGGCTGAGGAGGTGTGATCCTACTGACATTCCCTTTAATAAATTAATTCAGGACTCTACAGTCTCCCCAATGAATAATTTGATCAGATTTCTGATGAAATATCACTCAGTATGTTTGCTGTGTAACGCCCCCTGACTGTATGCTGCAGGCGGTACAGGCTGATCTGGATTCGATTCCAGACAACTACCAGGAAAGAAGGAAAATGTGTCCAGAAGATTTTTATATACGTAGTACAACAAGGGGCTCTTACAGGGACTGGACCCCTTTATCTTGGACAATATGTTCAATGCCCTTGGAAGTAAAGTGCACTGATCTTTCACACATGACCTGTGTAAAGGTCTTGCTGCCGTCATTCCCACGTCAAGGTAAAGCTGCTTTTGGTGGACATAGCGGTTAATATTTGCCAGAGCTGTCCTGGTCTTCATGCTGTGTAACCCGGCATCTGACTCCAGTGAGCACTGCCCTGTCAACCACATTCTGCATCAGCACCAGCGCTCTTTACAGGGAACCCGTCAGCAGGATTGTGCTTAGTAACCTATGGACAGTGTCAGGTTGGCGCCGTTATACTGATTCCAATGATTCCTGCTGATGGAATCTGTCTTGTGGTTGTTGTGTAATCTTTATTTTCAGTTTTGAGTTAATAATGTGCTCGTGCTCCAGTGCGGCCTTTGGGGGTCTTCATGCTGTGCTCTGGTCACATATTTGTCACTATGAGAGTATGATCCCTCACTGTTTCCTCGCTTACCTGCCCCCTATTTTACTTACTGAATATCATATTGTGGGGTTACAAAAAATGATGTATATCTAATATGCATATATGCATTTATGCTTTAGTCCTGCAGTTAGGTCCATATATATTTGGACAGACAACATTTTTCTAATTTTGGTTATAGACATTACCACAATGAATTTTAAACAAAACAATTCAGATGCAGTTGAAGTTCAGACTTTCAGCTTTCATTTGAGGGTATCCACATTAAGGCTACTTTCACATTAGCGTCGTGCACTGCACGTCGCAATGCGATGTTGCAGCGCACCGACGCATACTGTGCAAGCGCCACACAACGGGGGCAGCGGATGCTGTTTTTCAACGCATCCGCTGCCCCATTGTGAGGTGCGGGGAGGAGGGGGCGGAGTTCCGGCCGTGCATGCGCGGTCGGAAATTATGCAGACGACGCACCAAAAAACGTTACATGCAACGTTTTTTGGTGGCGACGGTCCGATGCAACCGTCGCACGACGGTTGCGACTTGTGGCAATGCGTCACTAATAAAAGTCTATGGAGAAAAACGCATCCTGCAAGCAATTTTGCAGGATGCGTTTTTTTCTGCAAAACGACGCATAGCGACTTGCAGTGCACGACGCTAGTGTGAAAGAGGCCTAAAATTGGATGAAGGGTTTAGGAGTTTCAGCTCCTTAACATGTGCCACCCTGTTTTTAAAGGGACCAAAAGTACTTGGACAATTGACTCCAGGGCTATTTCATGGACAGATGTGGGCAATCCCTTCGTTAGGTCATTCTCAATTAAGCAGATAAAAGGCCTGGAGTTGATTTGAGGTGCGGTGCTTGCATTTGGAAGGTTTTGCTGTGAAGTAAACATGCGGTCCAAGGAGCTCTCCATGTAGGTGCAAAAAGCCATCCTTAAGCTGCGAAAGCAGAAAAAACCCATCTGAGAAATTGCTACAATATTAGAAGTGGCAAAATCTACAGTTTGGTACATCCTAAGAAAGAAAGCACTGGTGAACTCATCAATGCAAAAAGACCTGGGCGCCCACGGAAGACAACAGTGGTGGATGATCGCAGAATAATCTCCATAGTGAAGAGAAACCGCTTCACAACAGCCAACCAAGTGAACAGCACTCTCCAGGAGGTCGGCGTATCAATATCCAAATCTACCATAACGAGAAGACTGCATGGAAGTAAGTACAAGAGGGTTCACTGCACGGTGCAAGCCACTCATAAGCATCAGGAATAAAAGGGCTAGACTGGACTTTGCTTAAAAACAGCTAAAAAAGCCAGCACAGTTCTGGAAGAACATTCTTTGGACAGATGAAACCAAGATTAACCTCTACCACAATGATGGAAAGAGAAAAGTATGGCGAAGGCGTGGTACAGCTCATGATCCAAAGCATACCACATCATCTGTAAAACACGGCGGAGGCAGTGTGATGGCTTGGGCATGCATGGCTGCCAGTGGTACTGGGTCACTAGTGTTTATTGATGATGTGACACAGGACAGAAGCAGCCGAATTAATTCTGAGGTATTCAGAGCCATACTGTGTGCTCAGATCCAACCAAATGCAGCCAAACTGATTGGTCGTCCTTTCATACTACAGATGGACAATGACCCAAAACATAAAGCCAAAGCAACCCAGGAGTTTATTAAAGCAAAGAAGTGGAATATTCTTGAATGGCCAAGTCAGTCACCTGATCTCAATCCAATTGAGAATGCATTTCACTTGTTAAAGACTAAACCTCAGACAGAAAGGCCCACAAGCAAACAGCAACTGAAAACCACCGCAGCGAAGGCCTGGCAGAGCATCAAAAAGGAGGAAACACAGCGTCTGGTGATGTCCATGAGTTCAAGACTTCAGGCAGTCATTGCCAACAAAGGGTTTTCAACCAAGTACTAGAAATTAACATTTTATTTAAAATTATTGAATCTGTCCAATTACTTTTGGTCCCTTTAACCCCTCTCTGACCTTAGACGTACTATCCCGTCGAGGTGACCTGGGCCTATCTGACCCTCGACGGGATAGTACGTCATAGCGATCTGCCGCGCTCACGGGGGGAGCGCAGCCGATCGCGGCCGGGTGTCAGCTGACTATCGCAGCTGACATCCGGCACTATGTGCCAGGAGCGGTCATGGACCGCCGCTGGCACATTAACCCCCGGCACACTGCGATCAAACATGATCGCAGTGTTCCGGCGGTATAGGGAAGCATCGCGCAGTGAGGGGGCTCCCTGCGTGCTTCCCTGAGACCCCCGAAGCAACGCAATGTGATCGCATTGCTCCGAGGGTCTCTTACCTCCTCCTCGCTGCAGCAGGCCCAGATCCAAAATGGCCGCGGCAACCGGGTCCTGCAGGGAGGTGGCTTCACAGCGCCTGCTCTGAGCAGGCGCCGGGAAGCCTGGAGCTGTGCACTTCAGATCGCCGATCTGACACAGTGCACAGCAAAGTGTCAGATCAGCGATCTTACACTATAACATGATGCCCCCTCGGGGCAATGTTATAGTGTAAAAAAGAAAATATTCACATGTGTAAAAAAAATTTAAAAAAAATCCCCCCAAAAAATGCAAAAAAAAAAAATATATTGTTCCTATAAATACATTTCTTTATCTAAATTAAAAAAAAACTATAAAAGTACACTTATTTAGTATCGCCGCGTCCGTAGCGACCCGACCTTTAAAACTGTCCCACTAGTTAACCCCTTCAGTGAACACCGTAAAAAAAAAAGAGGCAAAAAACAAAGCTTAAATAAACTACTGCCAAACAAAAAGTGGAATAGCACGCGATCAAAAACAGATATACATAACCATGGTACCGCTGAAAACGTCATCTTGTCCCGCAAAAAACGAGCCGCCATACAGCATCATCAGTGAAAAAATAAAAAAGTTCTCAGAATAAAGCGATGCAAAAATAATTATTTTTTCTATAAAATAGTTTTTATCGTATAAAAGCGCCAAAACATAAAAAAATGATATAAATGATGTATCGCTGTAATTGTACTGACCCGAAGAATAAAACTGCTTTATCCATTTTACCAAACGCGGAACGGTATAAACGCCTCCCCAAAAGAAATTCATGAATAGCTGGTTTTTGGTCATTCTGCCTCACAAAAATCGGAATAAAAAGCGATCAAAAAGTGTCACGTGCCCGAAAATGTTACCAATAAAAACGTCAGCTCGTCCCGCAAAACACAAGACCTCACATGACTCTGTGGACCAAAATATGGAAAAATTATAGCTCTCAAAATGTGGTAACGCAAAAAATATTTTTTGCAATAAAAAGCGTCTTTCAGTGTGTGATGACTGCCAATCATAAAAATCCGCTAAAAAAACGGCTATAAAAGTAAATCAAACCCCCCCCCCTCATCACCCCCGTAGTTAGCAAAAAATAAAAAAAATGTATTTATTTCCATTTTCCCGTTAGGGTTACGGCAAGGGCTAGGGTTGGGGTTAGGGTTGGGGCTAGGGTTAAGGCTACAGTTAGGGTTGGTGCTAAAGTTAGGGTTAGGGTTTGGATTACATTTACGGTTGGGAATAGGGTTTGGATTAGGGTTAGGGGTGTGTCAGGGTTAGGGGTGTGGTTAGGGTTACCGTTGGGATTAGGGTTAGGGATGTGTTTGGATTAGGGTCTCAGTTATAATTGGGGGGTTTCCACTGTTTCGGCACATCAGGGGCTCTCCAAACGCGACATGGCGTCCGATCTCAATTCCAGCCAATTCTGCGTTGAAAAAGTAAAACAGTGCTCCTTCCCTTCCGAGCTCTCCCGTGCGCCCAAACAGGGGTTTACCCCAACATATGGGGTATCAGCGAACTCAGGACACATTGGACAACAACTTTTGGGGTCCAATTTCTCCTGTTGCCCTTGGGAAAAAACAAAACTGGGGGGCTAAAAATTAATTTTTGTGGAAAAAAAAAAAGATTTTTTATTTTCACGGCTCTGCGTTATAAACTGTAGTGAAACACTTGGGGGTTCAAAGTTCTCACAACACATCTAGATAAGTTCCTTGCGGGGTCTAGTTTCCAATATGGGGTCACTTGTAGGGGGTTTCTACTGTTTAGGTACATTGGACAGACCATCAGCCGATTTGGCTTTCAGTACAATCTTTATGCTGATGACACACAACTATACACGTCATCCCCTGACCTTACCCCCGCTGTACTACAGAACGCCACTGACTGTCTGTCCGCAGTCTCTGACATCATGTCCGCTCTCTATCTGAAACTCAACCTCTCCAAAACTGAACTTCTTCTGCTCCCCGCCTTCTGCTAACCTCCCTAAATCTGACATTTCTCTCTCCGTGGGTGGCACCATAATAACACCCCGGCAGCAGGCACGCTGTCTGGGTGTTATGTTTGACTCCAATCTCTCCTTCACCTCCCACATACAATCTCTTGCCCGCTCGTGCCGCTTACATTTAAAGAACATCTCTAGAATCCGCCCTTTTCTCACCATGGAGACAACAAAAACTCTCACTGTCGCCCTAATCCACTCCCGTCTGGACTACTGTAATGCTCTACTAATTGGCCTCCCCCTCACGTGACTTTCCCCTCTCCAGTCTATCCTTAATGCAGCAGCCAGGGTTGTCCATCTGGCTAATCGTTACTCGGACGTGTCCGCTCTTCGCCAGTCGTTACACTGGCTGCCTATTCATTACAGGATACAATTCAAAGTACTTGTTCTCACCCACAAAGCTCTCCACAGTGCGGCACCCCCTTATATCTCCTCCCTCATTTCTGTCTATCGGCCTAGCCGACCACTGCGCTCTGCAAACGACTTTCGACTAACCTCGGCATTAATCCGTACCTCCCACTCCCGACTCCAAGACTTCTCCCGTGCTGCGCCAATCCTCTGGAATGCTCTATCCCAAGAAATTAGGGCCATCCACAACTAGTTTTAGGCGCTCGCTCAAAACACATTTGTTCAGAGCGGTCTATCACGTTCCCTAATCAAACTCATTTTATGTTTGTGTGTGTGTCTGTAGCCCATTCACTATCTCCATCTACCTCCCACCCCCTGAAGATGGCGGGACCATCATTGTAAATACATCATTGTAAATACACACCTGTGCTTTGTATCTCCCCACCTCATTGTAGATTGTAAGCTTTCACGAGCAGGGTTGTCTTATTTTGTCTTATTTTGCTTTATTACTGTATTGTTAACATTGTTACCTATGACTGTTGTGTTTGAAACTGTTAAATTGTAAAGCGCTGCGGAATATGTTGGCGCTATAGAAATAAAGATTATTATTATTATTATTATTATTATTAGGGGCTCTCCAAACGCAATGTGACGCCTGCAGACCAATCCATCTAAGTCTGCATTCCACATGATGCTCCTTCCCTTCCGAGCTCTGCCATGCGCTCAAACAGTGGTTCCCCCCCACATATGGGGTATCAGCGTACTCAGGACAAATTGGACAACAACTTTTGGGGTCTAATTTCAACTGTTACTCTAGGAAAAATACAAAACGGGGCTAAAAAATAATTTTTGTGGAAAAAAAAAAAAAGAATTTTTATTTTCACGGCTCTGTGTTATGAACTGTAGTGAAACACTTGGGGGTTCAAAGCTCTCACAACACATCTAGATAAGTTCCTTAGGGGGTCTACTTTCCAAAATGGTGTCACTTGTGGGGGGTTTCAATTTTTAGGCACATCAGGGGCTTTCCAAACGCAACATGGCGTCCCATCTCAATTCCTGTCAATTTTGCATTGAAAAGTCAAACGGCGCTCCTTCCCTTCCGAGCTCTCCCATGCGTCCAAACAGTGGTTTACCCCCACATATGAGGTATCAGCGTACTCAAGACAAATTGTACAGCACTTTTGGGGTCTAATTTCTTCTTTTACCCTTGGGGAAAATAAAAAATTGGGGGCGAAAAGATCATTTTTGTGAAAAAATGATTTTTTTATTTTTACGGCTCTGCATTATAAACTTCTGTGAATCACTTAATGGGTCAAAGTGCTCACCACACACCTAGATAAGTTCCTTAGGGGGTCTACTTTCCAAAATGGTGTCACTTGTGGGGGGTTTCAATGCTTAGGCACATAAGGGGCTCTCCAAACGCAACATGGCGTCCCATCTCAATTCCAGTCAATTTTGCATTGAAAAATCAAATGGCGCTCCTTCGCTTCCGAGCTCTGCCATGCGCCCAAACAGTGGTTTACTCCCATATATGGGGTATCGGCGTACTCAGGACAAATTGTACAACATCTTTTGGGGTCCATTTTCTCCTGTTACCCTTGGTAAAATAAAACAAATTGGAACTGAAGTAAATTTTTTGTGAAAAAAAGTGAAATGTTCATTTTTATTTAAACATTCCAAAAATTCCTGTGAAATACCTGAAGGGTTAATAAACTTCATGAATGTGGTTTTGAGCACCTTGAGGGGTGCAGTTTTTAGAATGGTGTCACACTTGGTTATTTTCTATCATATAGACCCCTCAAAATGACTTCAAATGAGATGTGGCCCTTAAAAAAAAAATGGTGTTGTAAAAATGAGAAATTGCTGGTTAACTTAACCCTTATAACTCCCTAACAAAAAAAAATGTTGGTTCCAAAATTGTGCTGATGTAAAGTAGACATGTGGGAAATGTTACTTATTAAGTATTTTGTGTGACATATCTCTGTGATTTAATTGCATAAAAAAAAAGTTGGAAAATTGCGAAATTTTCAAAATTTTCGCCAAATTTCCCTTTTTTTACAAATAAACGCAGGTAATATCAAAGAAATTTTATCATTATGATGAAGTACAATATGTCACGAGAAAACAATGTCAGAATCACCGGGATCCATTGAAGCGTTCCAAAGTGATAACCTCTTAAAGGGACAGTGGTCAGAATTGTAAAAATTGGCCCGGTCATTAACATGCCAACCACCCTTAGGGGTAAAGGGGTTAAAAACAGGGTGGCACAAGTTAAGGAGCTGAAACTCCTAAACCCTTCATCCAATTTTAATGTGGATACCCTCAATTGAAAGCTGAAAGTCTGAACTTCAACTGCATCTGAATTGTTTTGTTTAAAATTCATTGTGGTAATGTCTATAACCAAAATTAGAAAAATGTTGTCTCTGTCCAAATATAAAAAAATATTTAAAAAGGCATCCGCGCCTGCGCAGTAGCATCTCTCGCGATCCGATAGCATAAATCTACTGCACAAGTGGAGGTGGCACCATTTTGCTGAAGGGGAAAAAAAAATTGCCATGGAAAATAGAAAAAATTGGAGTCCGGCTCAACAGGACTGGATTTTCCTTTTCTTTTTCAAAACAAAATATAGTGCAGACAAAAGAAAAATTTACATGGTCGACGTGACCGAGTCGTTGCGTTTCGACTGCACTAGGTGTCATGAGTGTCTAGGACTGCCTAGTGCAGTCAAAACGCGTCAACTGGGTTATGTCGACAAATGTAAATTTTTTTTTTTTTTTTTTTTAAGAAAAGGAGAATCCAGTCCTGTTGAGCCGGACTCCAATTTTTTTTATTTTCCTTGATGTGAGGCCAGGGCGAGGCCGGTGTCTGAGCCCCAGGTGGATGAGCATAGAGCAACTGGGTGAGCTTGGAATCAAGTTCCTATCAAAATGCCATGTCGTACTGCATATTCATGAGCTCTGTATAACCCGCCCCACTTCTGATTGGCAGCTTTCTGGCTATTCACAGTAAACAGCCAATCAGGGGTGTGGACAGAGTTATACGCAGCTTAGCATTCAGAGAACTGCTAGATCTGCAGCAGAGAAAGCAGGAATTGTATCAAAACTACAGCAAGTAGCCCAGTAAGTGTCACATCTGGAATCCGCAACTCTTCCACTACATACAATCACCTGTTGACAGATTCCTTTTCGGACCTATGAATACTGCTAGTGGGCTCTCACCTAGCAGGTATAGTATATATGTATAATATGTATAATCTGAGAGCAGTGTGAAGTAGGGCCTGAGTGTGATTCCAGCGATGTCACTTATTGGGCTGTGTGCTGTAGTTTCAATACAATCAGTGTTTTAGCAGCAAGAGATTATCACTGCCGGACTAGCTGTGGTGTGCAGGCCAGTCTAGCTAATTTGCGCCTCCCGCACTGATCTCACCATGGGGCATGCTGGGGGTTGTAGTTTCTGAATAACTGAGGAGCTATAGGATTAAGGCCACCCCGGTGCTAATAAGGGAATGAATGGGGAGTGATCTAGAATCTGCAGGACTGGGTGGTGAAATCTGAGTGTGCAGTGTGTTTGTGGAGCGCCGTCTCCAAGTGTCTGCACTCTGGCTCATGTATGGACGCCTTCAGTGTTTGGGTTTGTTGCTCGGTTCTTTAATGTCGCACACTGACTTAGTTATAATCAGTTACACAGTGACAGAATCTAGGGCTGCATGGAGTAAATCATTGACTGCCGGCAGCCGCACCAAAATAAGAACCCTGCACAGCCATTATATTAATAGGCAAATAGAAGTGCTAAACTGCTGATGGGAGAGGATTACTGATCCGGGCTGTGCAATGTACAGACAGATCCCATAATCTACATTGCTATAGACTATACACTATGTTCCAAATTATTATGCAAATTACATTTTTATCGGATTTTCCTAAATGGTTGGTACAAATGACAGTCAGTCTAATAAAAGTCATCACCTGTTAGAGTATACATCGAATTTTATTGAAGAAACCTCCCAATGATAACAGTATAATCTCCAAAATGAATAAAAACTTAAAATGCACTGTTCCAAATTATTACGCACAGTAGAATTTCTAAACATTTGATATGTTTTACAGAACTGAAAATGCTCATTTGTGGAATTTGCAGCATTAGGAGGTCACATTCACTGAACAAAAAAGCTATTTAACGCCAAAACATCCTAACAGGCCAAGTTACATGTTAACATAGGAACCCTTCTTTGATATCACCTTCACAATTCTTGCATCCATTGAACTTGTGAGCTTTGGAGAGTTTCTGCTTGTATTTCTTTGCATGAAGCCAGAATCGCCTCCCAGAGCTGCTGTTTTGATGTGAACTGCCTCCCACCCTCATAGATCTTTTGCTTGATGATACTCCATAGGTTCTCTATAGGATTGAGGTCAGGGGAAGATGGTGGCCACATCATGAGTTTATCTCCTTTTACACCCATAGCAGCCAATGACTCAGAGGTGTTCTTTGCAGCATGAGATGGGGCATTGTCATGCATGAAGATGATTTTGCTCCTGAAGGCACATTTCTGCTTTTTATACCATGGAGGAAAGTTGTCAGTCAGAAACTCTATATACTTTGCAGAAGTCATTTTCACACCTTCAGGAACCTTAAAGGGCCCCACCAGCTGTTTCTCCATGATTCCGGCCCAAAACATGACTCCTCCACCTCCTTGCTGTTGTTGCAGCCTTGTTGGGACATGGTGGCCATCCACCAACCATCCACTACTCCATCCATCTGGACCATCCAGGGTTGCTCAACACTTATCAGTAAACAAGACTGTTTGGAAATTAGTCTTCATGTATGTGTGGGCCCAATACAACCATTTCTTCTTGTGAACACTGTTTAAGGGTGGCCGAATAGTAGGTTTATGCACCACAGCAAGCCTTTGAAGGATCCTACACCTTGAGGTTCGAGGGACTCCAGAGGCACCAGCAGCTTCAAATATCTGTTGCTGCTTTGTAATGGCTTTTTAGCAGCTGCTCTCTTAATCCGATGAACTTGCCTGGCAGAAATCCTCCTCATTATGCCTTTATCAGCACAAACACATTTGTGCTCAGGTTCAACCACAAATCTCTTAACAGTACGATGATCACGCTTAAGTTTTCGGGAAATTTCTAATGTTTTCATCCCTTCACCAAGGCATTGCACTATTTGATGCTTTTCAGCAGCAGAGAGATCCTTTTTCTTTCCCATGTTACTTGAAAACTGTGACCTGCTTAATAACGTGGAACATCATTTTTAAGTAGTTTTCCTTTAATTAGAATCACCTGGAAAACTAATTATCACATGTGTTTAAGATTGATTTCAGTGATCCATTGAGCCCTGAGACACAATACCATCCACGAGTTTATTTGAAAAATAAAACAATTAAATCTTTGACACTTAAATCCAATTTGCATAATAATTTGGAACACAGTGTACAGTGGCATGTAAAAGTTTGGGCACCCCTGGTCAAAATTACTGTTGTTGGGAACAGTTAAGCAAGTGTAAAATTAAGTTAACGTGAACCTGTCTGCAGGATTATGCTAAGTAATCAACAGGCATTGTCAGGTTAGCGTTATTACACTGATTAAAATGATACCTGGGGTGAAGAAATCAGTCTTGTGGTTTTTGTGTAATCAATGTTAGAAGTTTTCAGTTAATGAGATGCTCGTGCTCCGGGGTGGGACTGTAGGCAGAGTCTGATCTTGGTGCTCTAAACCAGAGAAGCCAAGAAGAAAGCTGCCCACAGGCCGCCCAGAAGCACAATCATGTTCCTCATCATAGAGACACAGACTGTTTGTGCTTCTGGGAGGCCCGTTGCCTTGGAGACCGTCCACTGTCTAGCTTGTAAGCGCTGAAGCTGACTGTGGTTAGGAGGTAACGGCACGCTCCAACGATCCTGACCAGCTTCAAAACTGCCCATGATTTATCAGGGTATGTGCACACGTCCGGATTTCTTGCAGAAATTTCCTGAAGAAAACCGGAAATTTTCTGCAAGAATTCCCCTTTTTCTTTTTTTTTTTGCGTTTTTTTTCCCGTTTTTTTTGCGTTTTTTTAGCATTCTGCAAGTGTAATTAGCTTGCAGAATGCTAAAGTTTTCCAAGCGATCTGTAGCATCACTTGGAAAACTGACTGACAAGTTGGTCACACTTGTCAAACATACTGTTTGACAAGTGTGACCAACTTGTTACTATAGATGCTGCTTATGCAGCATCTATAGTAAAAGATAGAATGTTTAAAAAAAAATAAAAAAAAATAAAAAATGGTTATACTCACCCAGACGATCTCCTCAGCGGCGTCCGTTCCTATAGATGCCTGTGTGGTTCAGGACCTGTGATGACGTCACGGCTTGTGATTGGTCGCGTGAGTCACATGAGCGGTCACGCGACCAATCACAAGACAGTGACGTCATCACAGGTCCTGAACCACACCATCTATAGGAACCAAAGAGAGAGCATGCACCGGAGAGGCGGGAACACTTCGGGGGCCATCAGAGGGTGAGTATAGGACTATTTTTTATTTTAATTCTTTTTTTTTTTGACCAATTATATGGTGCCCAGTCCGTGGAGGAGAGTCTCCTCTCCTCCACCCTAGTTACCAACCGCACATAATCTGCTTACTTCCCGCATGGTGTGCACAGCCCCGTGTGGGAAGTAAGCAGATCAATGCACTCCTAGGTGTGCGGAATCCCAGCAATTCTGCATTTTTAATGAACATGTTGCTTTTTTTTCCGCTATGCGATTTTTTCGCGGAAAAAATCGCAATATTTGCACAAAAAATGCGGAATAACCTGTAAAAGGAGGCATATGTAAGCGTTTTATTCGCGTTTTTATAGCGAAAAATCCTGAACGTGTGCACATGGCCTTACTGTCTAGCCACGGTGGTCGGTCTCCAATGCAATTAGCTCTAAAGAAAAGTGTTTAAGTATCTCAAGAATGGCTGAAAATGTTACCACGCTGTAAATTGCCGAATCGCTTGTGTTCACAGGCACTGTCCGACAAAACTCATCTGTGTAGATGGGAAAAGTCCTATATGTCAGCGTAAAAGTAGTTACCTCGTGTTACTGCCTGTGCCGTCATTCATCTTCAAGCTTTGGAAAGCAAGGGCAAAGCATGACGCCACATTCTGACACTTATTTCTTCTTTATATTGTAGTTGAATGTTCGGGAAACAAATACCGTATATACTTGAGTATAAGCCAAGATTTTCAGCCCATTTTTTTAGGCTGAAAGTGCTCCTCTTGGCTTATACTCGAGTCATTTTCCCTGGAGGGTCGGCAGCTGTGACATACTCACCTGCTCCTGGCGAGGTCCCTGCATCTCCGATGGTCTCCAGGCGTTGACAGATTCTTCCAGCGTTGAGCGGTCACTGGTACCGCTCATTACAGTAATGAATATGCGGCTCCACCCCTATGGGAGTGGAGTCGCGTCCATATTCATTACTGTAATGAGGGGTACCATGTGACCGCTCAGCGCTGGAAGAATCTGTCAACGCCCGGAGACCATCGGAGATGCAGGGACCTCGCCAGGAGCAGATGAGTATAATGGGGAGGGGGAGCACTGCGCAATATTCACCTGTCCTCGGTCCACCGCCGGACTCCGTCTTCCGCGTCCTCTGCTGTGACGCTCAGGTCAGAGGACACGATGACGTGGTTAGTGCGCGCCCTCTGCCTGAGCGTCAGTGCAGAGGACGCTGAAGACACAGCGGCACCCGGAGGTGGAATGGGGACAGGTGAATATTGCAAGTGCCGGGGGCCTGAACGACGAGAGGTGAGTATGTCATTTTTTTTTTTTTTTTATCGCAGCAACAGCATATGGGGCAAATATCTCTATGGAGCATCTTATGGGGCCATAATCAGCATTTGTGCAGCATTGTATGGGGCATATTTTAATATGGATCATCTTATGGGGCCCATCATAAATGTTATGGAGCATTGTATGGGGCGTATTTTGTATGGATCATCTTATGGGGCCTATCATGAACTGTATGGAGCTTTATATGGGGCTCCTGATTCAATATGGATATTCAAAAACACTTAACCTACTGATGTCTCAATTAATTTTACTTTTATCTGTATTTTTTTTTTTTTTTTTTTGAAATTTACCTGCAGCTGCTGCATTTCTCACCCTAGACTTATACTCGAGTCATTAAGTTTTCCAATTTTTTGTGGCAAAGTTAGGGGTTTTGGCTTATATTCGGGTCGGCTTAGGCTACTTTCACACTAGCGTCGTACGACGCACGACGAATTGCGTCGTTGCGACGTACCGACGTAAGCAGTGAAAGCGCCGCACAACGGGGGCATCGGATGCTGTTTTTCAATGCATCCGCTGCCCCATTGTGATGTGCGGGGAGGCGGGGGCGGAGTTACATGTAACGTTTTTTGGTGGCGACGGTCCGACGCAACCGTCTCACGACGGTTTCGACGTGTGGCAATGCGTCGCACTGCGTCGCTAATGCAAGTCTATGGAGAAAAAAACGCATCCTGCAAGCACTTTTGCAGGATGCGTTTTTTCTACAAAACGACGCATAGCGACGTGCAGTGCACGACGCTAGTGTGAAAGTAGCCTTATACTTGAGTATATACGGTAACCGCTGCAAAATCCTTTCAGAATACACACTCTGGTCTTTTTCTGTTTCCTCCGCTACAAATGATGAGCTCAGATAAGGTGCTATGACTTATTCCTTCCAAGGACCATACTTGGGACCAGGCGGCGCTCATTATGGGTGGAGGAAAGGCAATTCCAGCAGCTAAATAGGGAAGGGTTCTTCACAGTTAGGGCAGTCAGACTGTAGGATGCCGACCACAACATATAACATATTTTTCGAGCGCTCCTAAGGCTACTTTCACACTAGCGTCGTGCCGACGCAACGACGCTAGCGTTGTATACGCCGCACAACGGGTGCAGCGGATGCTGTTTTTCAACGCATCCACTGCCCCATTTCGACGTGTGGCAAAGCGTCGCAATACGTCGCTAATGATAGTCTATGGAGAAAAAACGCATCCTGCAAGCACTTTTGCAGGATGCGTTTTTTCTGCAAAACGACGGATAGCAACGTGCAGTGCACGACGCTAGTGTGAAAGTAGCCTAGACACTCGGTTATCAGTCTTATCCGAGCACGTCCGCTCATCACTTAGCTCTACACTTCCGTTCTTTACTGTGAACACTAGGGTTGAGCGACCTTTAGTTTTTTAGTTTTTCTCTCTCACTCACTCACTCACTCACACTCTCTCTCTCTCTCTCTCTCTCTCTCTCTCTCTCTCTTTTTCCACATCGCTCCCAGACGCTCATTTTACACTTTGCACATCGCTGTAATGCACGCGAAAAAAAATGCCTGTTGTTGTGTACTCCCCCTAACACCTACGTCAGCACTCTACCGCTCCTTCATTGGCTGCAAAAATGGCGCTAAACGCGTCATACGAAACGCGACTTTCGCGCCTAGATCGCGTACCGCATGGCCGACCCCACACAGGGATCGGGTCGGGTTTCATGAGACGCCGACTTTGCCAAAAGTCGGCGACTTATGAAAATGAACGACCCGTTTCGCTCAACCTAGTGAACACTTTTGTAACTGAGATTTCCCGGGATTTTCCGCTTGATGTTGAAGCTGACCTGGGTGGCTGTGGCAGCCTGTAATTACTGCGCTGCTGCAGGTCTGGATGCGGCTCCCCTGCCCTATCACTCTCGGATTTATTTTCCTCGGGGCAAGTAGTATTGGGTTTGGAGTAAAAATCCAGTCGTTACATAATTTTATTTGTATGACGGAGGCTTGTTAACGATAGAATTTGTAAGTACTTGTTTGTGAATTCCTCCGCTGGGTGGAGGTTAGCTGTCACTTTCCAGCTGCCATCCGGGTGTGCAAACTTAATTAAAAGGCTTCGATGCTTTACAAAACCCTCTTTTAAAGGAATCTGTAGTTAAATGAGTAAGTTATGTAAATTACTACGTAAGTCAAACTGCTTCACATCTAATACGTGCCTGTTACCGGCAATTGCTCCCGCTTCTACCTGATACAGGACAGTGTTTTCTTTGTTGGCACGTAACCAGGCCCCTCACCTCTGGTTGGCAGCTTTCTGCCTATGCACAGTGTGCTCAGAAATCAGCCAATCAGTGGTGTGACAGCTCCGAGAACTGGTAGATCTGCAGCAGATAAAATGGATTTTAGCAAAATCGCATCAAGCAGCCCAATCAGTGACACATCGCTGGAATCAGGGTCTCTGTTCTCAGATTGGGTGACAAATTCCCTTTACCTTACGGCTAACACATTCTTTGGTGTTAGGAAAAATGTGTCACTGTTCTTGAGTTTCTCTATTCTCCTGCTTCTGACCCAGCATTGTACTGGACATACAGAGCTTCATGTAACACAGTAAAGGAGGAAAAATATAACGGCAAATTCACTTTATACAATGTGCAGGTAGAGATTATTTGACAGTGGTTCTCCACATCAGCGTATTTTAGTGATATCTTATTAAACTGCAGCCTGTAATTGTCACTGTTGCTGCCAGGCGGCACATCCCTCTCCCCTGGCCGCACCGTGCCAGTCCACCTGTGAACTGAACAGCTGAGTCACATGAGAGATAGACTGGGGCCTTTTAGACTGGGTTGTCAGGCTGCGCTGCTCTGCCAAACAACCTGCCATCACTGACGTCTTCAGCGTAGGTCACCAAACTGAGGGCCAAAGAGCCGCATTGACGTTTGCCCTCTTTGTGTTTCTTGATGCCAGTTGGATTGGTGCCAAATGTTCAGCTCATTGCCACACAGTGAGGAGTGTTTTTATTTGATACAATTCATTAATGCAGGACAATATTGCCTCTTATGTACAAGGACACAATTATACTATTCCTTATATACAAGAATATAACTGCTATAATACTGCCCCCTATGTACAAGAATATAACTACTATAATACTGCTCCTATGTACAGGAATATAACTACTATAATACTGCTCCTATGTACAAGAATATAACTACTATAATACTGCCCCTATGTACAAGAATATAACTACTATAATACTGCCTCCTATGTACAAGAATATAACTGCTATAATACTGCTCCTATGTACAAGAATATAACTACTATAATACTGCCCCTATGTACAAGAATATAACTACTATAATACTGCCCCTCTGTACAGGAATATAACTACTATAATACTGCCCCTATATTCAAGAATATATCTACTATAATACTGCCTCCTATGTACAAGAATATAACTACTATAATACTGTTCTATGTACAAGAATATAACTACTATAATACTGCCCCTATGTACAGGAATATAACTATTATAATACTGCCCCTATGTACAGGAATATAACTACTATAATACTGCCCCTATGTACAGGAATATAACTATTATAATACTGCTCCTATGTACAAGAATATAACTACTATAATACTGCTCCTATGTACAAGAATATAACTACTATAATACTGCTCCTATGTACAAGAATATAACTACTATAATACTGCTCCTATGTACAAGAATATAACTACTATAATACTGCTCCTATGTACAAGAATATTACTACTATAATACTGCTCCTATGTACAGGAATATAACTATTATAACCATTTTTGTGTGTGGCATTTGTCAGCCCTGGAACCTTTCAGTATACTGTGGGCTGTTGTCCATATTAGGAATCCCAGTAATGTGACCAAAGTGCAGCGCCTGCCTCTGTATCTTCCTTTAATTTGTCATTTATTGCGTCATATAATGGCTTAGAATATGTACACGTCACGTCTTTTTGAGGGGGTACACCCAATGAGTTTTTCAAGAGGACGGTCAGCAAAAAAACGCTCTCCTGGTAAAAAAAACAAAAAAAAAAAAACAAGAAAAAAGATATTTCAGGAAAACAGACACTTGAAACATCTTTTCAAGTGTTGTGGTTTTTTTTTTTTTGTTTGTTTTGTTTTTTTGAAGTTCTTTGTTGGCATCTTTGTCCTTTCGCATTTTTTAAAATCTTTTTGTGCTTTGGGATTATTTTTTTCTTATCTCTGTTTACTGACATTTTTCCTGTGTTTTTATATACGGTATATTTTTTTTCAATCCATTTAACAATAAGAAAACTGCTTATAGTTTTTCAAGCAAAAGTGCTGGCAAAATGCGCTTCGAGAAGCCCTGGTGTTTTCTGAGCCTTTCCATAGACTTCTATTATAAAGCCTAGAGCATCTTTGTTGCAGAAAACTCCTGAAGAACGGTCAGTTCTTTTAATCACTTGGCATCTTTGGAAGCTGTTCAACTCAAATTGACTGAGCGTATGAACAGCAAGCCATTTTTATTTAGAAATTAGCGATGAGTGAGCGTGCTGGCGCATAAGGTGTTATGAGTGTCTTCGGCGTGCTCTAATAATATGTTCTAGTCCCCACGGCTGCTTGTCTCGGGGCTGTTCGACAGCCGCAACACCAATCCATTTTGTAAACCTTTTTTTTCCCCCCATACAAAGGGTTACTTGTGTATCTGATTTGTATCCAAAGTAAAATACATAATCAGGAAATATATGATTACGGTACATTTTATTGTCTGGGTATGACAGTAGTAATGCTAGTCCTCCACTGGTTCTGACCATGTGATTTACCTCTATGGAGAATGCCGGCACACGGCAAGTTCTTCTGACAGAAGAGGAGATTTGGGGCTCTTTAAGGCCAGATTCACACCACTATTTCTCCACATCCGAGAAAAACGGTCCGATTTTTCTAATTTTACTGTGATCTGGTCGCACTCAGATTTCATCCTGGCATTTTGCGGTTGCAGCTGGGTAAGGCAAAATTAATTTAAAACATAACTTTTAATCACTTAAAAGGGGCTAATAGCCACAATGCATATATGAACAACCAAACAGTACCATAAAGTGCAAGTGCTCAAGATAAAAATACTGGTATGATCTCACCAAAGTATTATTTCCTTTCTCCTTGTGAAACCGTTGGAATAGGCTACATAACCTCATGGGTAATTTATTTACAAGTCCATACTAGGGTACTGCCCTTGTTAAAGCAGCAGTGTTAAAAAACAGAAAAATACTCCCCCCTTTTCTGTCTTTCTATTTATTCCCCATTGACTTAAAGGGAAAGAGATCCTTCATTCCTACGTGAAACAACATGTATATATCTACATATACATGTAGGAAATACTACTTTGGTGAGATCATACCAGTTTTTTTTTTATCTCGAGCAAGGTTTATTTTGAGCACTTGCACTTTATGGTACTGTTCGGTTGTTCATATATGCATTGTGGCTATTAGCCCCTTTTAGGTGATCATTAATTTTGCCTTACCCAGCTGCAATTGTTTGGTTCCCAAAATCGGACATATCTTCAACTTTTTTCCGCAGACCACTGAGTCCAAGGACAAGTATCGGACATGTACACAGCCCCATGGAATAAAGTGCAAGTGCTATTCATGAAATCAACAGCTGGCACTCGTACGTAAAAGTTAATTGTGTGCATGAGCCCTTACTCTGCGCCATGTAAGTCCCAAAGGTCAGACTGCTGCCGTAACTCGCTGTAGCAGCCACATCTGATTTTCTAATGAATGAAACATGAAAATCTGATTCAGACACTGCAGGAGCTGTGTGTTAGGAGTGAACCTGCCAGGATTTTTCCTGGTTCATATACACTGTACCTTAGGGCGTTTTAGGTGTTGGCAGGTAGAACAATTCTGAACTTTTGGCTTGTGTCCAATGTTGGTTTGTGGGCGTTTTTTCGACCTATGTCCTCATGATACATGTGCAGTTTATGCACTTTTTCATTTTGAGCAATTCCTTATTGATACTCGCTCCTCTCGGCTCATCCCAGTGATGTTTCTCCTCTGCGGTTTGTTCCCGAATTTTCTGTCCTTTCATTGACGGTTGGCTGTTTACACTTTTTACTTAACGATAAAATCTTTGACAATATCAGAATGTACGAAGTGTTAACTTTACTTTGCAAGAATATAGATATATTTTTTAAATACAGGAATATTTTTATTAATATGGACCCATATAATAAACGGAACACCTTTTTACAGAGAAAATTCACCTGAAAGTCAAAATTACCGTAATTTCTTACATTGCCGCGCAATAAAAATTAACTCATTAACTTGTACAATAAATGTGTTTTACTGCAAAAAAACATGACCTCGTACTTCTTGACAGCAGAATAAATAATCTCTCTTCCGCCATTAATTATGCTAATATGCTGCAAAAAAAATTCTATAACCAAAACAACAATTTATTTGGTATCATAATAATCATACCGACCCATAAAAAAAGTAACCTATCATTTTGTGCAGTGAAGAGTGCGAAATGTATTCTGCAAAACCCAGTGGTGGAATCATTTCTGTCCCATATCTTCTCTGTCCAAAATAAGTTAATGAAAGGTAATTTGTTATATTTCTTCTAAAATGAACATACAACTTTATCCTGCAAAACCAGGAGGCAAAATAGAAACACAGCAGTGCAAAATGTGGGATAGGCTTGAGGTTATCTCAAGGTTTGGACATAGCCCCTAGCCTACGGACTTCCTGATCGCTTGAGGTCTGACCTCTGGGACCCCCACTAAGTCCTAGAACCAGGGCTCTGATGAGCCTTAGTGGAGGTCCTCCACTTCCACCCAGGGCTGTGGAGTCAGGCCCATTTTGGTGGAGTCAGTCGGTGTCATGGAAATTGAGGTGTCGGAGGTTTGGCTTACCGACTCCACCGCCCTGCTTCCACCCCAGGCATTCTCTATGAAGCCGCTGGAGATAGCCGAGCGGAGGTGCCCTCGATTGACCACTGCTACATCATACCGGGCTCTTCAGAACCTCAGTTCGGTGGGTCTGTGGGGGTCCTAGTGGTCGAACCCTAAGCAATCGGTAAGTTATATCCTATCCTATGGATCGGAAATACATTCTAAACGACCCAATAAAAAGGGGTGACCGTCCTAGTAGAGGTGAATCTAGCGTTCGTATTAATGGGGTTGTCAATGTTTCGCACAAGAGACTACAGAGTCATCACGATTCCGCCTCAGTCCCTCGGGCTGCCACGTCACCAGGATATACATTTTACGCCAGTGTATTTGGCGATGGTAACCTATCAATAAGAAATGTATTTATTTTGCAGTGAGACATGTTTTGGAAATTTGACCTGCACACAAGTTCGCACGTGGACACCCTGCTGGAGAGAGAAAATGTTACTCTCTATGAGCTGCTGGACGAAGAAGATGTCCTCCAAGAGTGCAAAGTGGTCAACCGCAAGCTGGTGGAATTCCTCGTCCAGCCCCAGCACATGGAGGAGCTGGTGACGTGCATCACCCAGGAGCCACCCAGCGACATGGACGAGAAGCTGCGCTACAAGTAAGCACCGGGGCATTCTCACAATCCACGCGATGAAAGTCAAATCGCCGGCCGTCTGATTGTTTCGCCGGTGATCGGAAGAAAAAAACAAACGTTTTGTACAAATCACTTTCAGCACTGCTTATTAGGTTTACATCTTTTTGTTCTTTCCTTTAGGTTTCCCAGTGTATCCTGTGAGATCCTAACAGCAGATGTAACACAAATCAATGATGCTTTAGGAGAAGATGAGCAACTCCTGAAGCGCCTGTACAGCTTCCTACAGAACGAGGATGACTTGAATCCACTGCTAGCCAGCTTCTTCAGCAAAGTCATGGGGATACTTATTAACCGCAAGACCGAACAGGTAACGCGGAGCAGTCACAGGCGTCATTCGTGGAAACGAGTGCAGAGGATTACTGATGTGCCAGGAACTGTAACTGGGGTTGATATATACCAGGACCTGTAACTGGGGCTGATATATACCAGGACCTTTAACTGGGGCTGATATATAACAGGACCTGTAACTGGGGCTGATATGCCAGGACCTGTAACTGGGGCTGATATATACCAGGACCTGTAACTGGGGCTGATATATACCAGGACCTGTAACTGGGGCTGATATGCCAGGACCTGTAACTGGGGCTGATATATACCAGGACCTGTAACTGGGGCTGATATATACCAGGACCTGTAACTGGGGCTGATATATACCAGGACCTGTAACTGGGGCTGATATATACCAGGACCTGTAACTGGGGCTGATATATACCAGGACCTGTAATTGGGGCTGATATATACCAGGACCTGTAACTGGGGCTGATATGCCAGGACCTGTAAATGGGGCTGATATATACCAGGACCTGTAATTGGGGCCGATATATACCAGGACCTGTAACTGGGGCTGATATGCCAGGACCTGTAAATGGGGCTGATATATACCAGGACCTGTAACTGGGGCTGATATGCCAGGACCTGTAAATGGGGCTGATATATACCAGGACCTGTAACTGGGGCTGATATATACCAGGACCTGTAACTGGGGCTGATATACCAGCCCCAGTTACAGGGTTAATCCACAACGAAAAGAATGGATCTGTATGTTAAAGTAACGTCAAGTAACATCTCCTCCCTCCCGCCAATGGTCTTAGGAGGCAAGAAAGTAGACAAGCGCACATAGAGGATGACACTGAGTTATACCTTGGGGTTGCCCTATTGCTCACCTGACGGACTTGTGATTGTCACAGTTACAATAAAAGTCTGTGTTAAAATCCGTTTTCTGCAGTCATGTCAGCAGGTAGAAGATCTGCGTACAATAGATATAGGGTGGAGGATAGGTTTGGAGATGACCACGCTGCTGTAGATGATGAGTTCCACCTTCCAACGTAGACTCAAGTTGACTTATTTACACGTTTCTGGTTTGAACCAAACTTTTTTTTTCAAAATAAGTAGAGATAGTTCCCTTCTCTGGCGCGGGCTCTTCTCCGGAGTGGGCTCTCGATCGTCCGGCGCGGGGTCTTCTCTGGCGCGGGCTCTCGTTCGGCACGGGCTCATCTCCGGCGCGGGGTCATCTCCAGACGCTTCTCCTCCACCCTGTATTCAAAATATCCCAAACCCTATGGAGGGCACAGTATGTAAATAGAATAAATTAAAGGGAACCTGTCACCCCCCACCCCCAGGCGTTTGAAACTAAAGAGCCACCTTGTGCAGCAGTAATGCTGCATTCTGACAAGGTGGCTCTTTTAGTTCTGGGTGCTGTAACTGCAGAAATAATCCGTTTTGTAATTTGTCCCAAATACCTTTCTTCAGTCCTGGAGGCAGGCCTTTCCTCCCTGCTGCAGACGCCACACAGCCGTCACTCAAATCTTCTTGGCGCCGGACGCCTCCTCCTCAGCGCTGTTTTGAAATGAGCCGGCGCCTGCGCTCTTTTCTCCTGCTTTGGGCAGGCGCCGTGAGCGCTGCCCATCCTCTGTGCTCATATGCAGTCTAGCTGACTGCGCCTGTGCAGCCGCCCTGCCTCTGAATCCCAGCCCCGCAATGTGAATAAATCAGAAGAGCCACCTTGTCAGAATGCAGCATTACTGCTGCACAAGGTGGCTCTTTTAGTTTCAAACGCCTGGGGGGGGGGTGACAGGTTCCCTTTAAAACAAAAATCAAGAAAAATTAAAACTAATTAGACACCGCAAGTTCGAATTGCTATTCATAGCCCTGTCCCTATAAACAAAAATGAATCTATTAAAGTAATTTCTATGAAAAGAGAAGCGCAATTTAAATTTTTTTAATTTTAGTGAACCTGTGGAATTAAAAATGTGGGAAATAGGCTGTTCTTTCCTTTTTTTTTCTCTTTACTTTTTCCCCTGTTAACAGTAAAAAAAAAAAAAGAATTATTTGAATGTAACGAGAAAAATGTTATTTAATGGACGAAAAAAAATGAAACTGTGCCTCGTCAGGAAGGAGAGAATAACCAGCATGGAGCTTGCCCTCCCTGGGTTCAGCGCAGCCTCTTTGCCGTTGCTCCAGCAATTTGTTTACACTCTGCGGCAGTGTTTTCACAGCAATATCGTACATCACCGCTACAGTCAATCAGTCCTGCTGATGTACACTGCATAAGCCACTGAGGTCAGTGATTGACTGCAGTGGTGATGTGTGCTGTTGTCCTGATTTGACCACCACAGGCTGTAAACAGTCACCGGAGCAACAGGGGAGGGCGAGTTACTACACCCTATTAATTTAACCAATTATTGGCCGATATGGTGATAAACGCTATCCCTGTAAAGCCCCTTTATCTCTTAATGATGGAACTCTTATTAACTGTTTAATACTAATTGTGCGGTGCTCCATTTCTGAAGATTCGTGAATGCTGCTCTGCACCGTAAGATGTGGTGTGATGCAATGATTACACAGGATTATTAGGATTAAAGTTAATAAATGACGTCTGCCAGGGTAGAGACTTCCATCCTGCTGCACTGGACGTATGATAAGTGAATACAGTGAATATCTGCAGCCTCTGATCAGGCTGAATGATGCACGTTTTATCTTATTAGTTGATGCGGCCTTTGCTTATAGCTATCCTCTTTTATTTGTGTTTTTCAGCTGTGTAGCACATTACGCTTTGTTTTTCAGATTATCGCCTTTCTGCGTAAGAAGGATGACTTTGTAAACCTGCTGCTGCGGCACATCGGCACGTCGGCCATCATGGACCTGCTGCTGCGGCTCCTGACGTGTGTGGAGCAGCCTCAGCTCCGGCAGGATGTGTTCAATGTAAGGAGAAACTGGTTTGGGGGTTGGAAGGATTGACATTTCTGCTGCTGATCTGTGTAAGAAATGGCTGCAAAACTTGACGCTTTCTTTTGCAATACCTTAGTATCTGTTTGATTAGTGTGTACTACTTTAACGTCACAAACCGCTGCAGCCAATCACTAGTGCCATCGGAAATGCAGAGATTATCAAATTTCCATTTCTACTTTGAGTTTTTTGTACTTGTTTTCTTTTCCTGGAACCTTCTCCAACATAACCTGGTTATATGACTGACCCTTTGGTGCTTAAAGGGGCTGTCCAGACGTACCCACAGATCAGCACCCCGAGCAATGTAATTGCTGTGAATGGTGCTGCACTGATCGGCTTCGTTCAGTGTGCAGCGGCCGCCGCTGGGGTCTGCAGAACTCCAATTCAGAAGAAAATAAAATGAAAAAAAAATAAATATATATATATATATATATATATATATATATATATATATATATATATATATATATATATATATATATATTGTAACAAAACACTCCGGGATCGCCTTTGCTGGGGTCAAAGGTCACGTGGTTTGTGCATTAAACTCTGAGGCGACAGCAGGTTTCCAAGTAGACTGACCTCTGGTCAGGTTTATTAAAGTGAAAGCAAATACAGAAAACAAAACATAAAAATAAATCCTTGCCTGTCCGGCGCTAACTATACAAATACGTTGCTATCTAACAACTGGGGGGCTTCTCCCACCCAGCTAACATTACACAGTGCATGAGCACAGCTCCCACTCACGTTTGTCTCACACAGACAGGCATTCTGTGTGCTCCAGGCTGACACCTGAAACCTCCAGCTGGTCAGCCTTTATTCCTGCACTTATTAACCCCTCGGTATCCTGAAGATACTGAGCGGCTTAATTCACATAGGACAAATACCTGGGCGAGATATACCTGCCCCCGACTACCAGACCGACATGACTCTTACATATCCTCCCCCCCTGCTCAGACCACTCAGGTCGAGCAAGAACACTCTCGAAACAGTGCACTCGGGACAGGGCATCAACGTTCCCCATCTGCACCCCGGGGCGGTGCTCCACCGTGAACGAGTAAGCCTGCAGAGCAAGGAACCACCGGGTTACCCGACTATTACGGTCCTTGTGGAGATGCTTCCACTTGAGAGGGGCATGGTCCGTGACCAGCCTAAACTTCCTACCTGCCAGGTAATATTTGAGGGAGTCGAGAGCCCATTTGATGGCTAGGCACTCTTTTTCAATCACGGCATACCTCTGCTCATGTACATTCAGTTTCCGACTGAGGTAGAGGACCGGGTGTTCGACTCCGTCCCTTACCTGGGAAAGTACAACTCCGATACCAGTATCAGAAGCATCCGTTTGCACCACAAACTCGCTGCTGAAATCAGGAGTCACTAGTACGGGCTGAGAGCACAAAGCCCGTTTCAGACTGTGGAAGGCCTCTTCAGCCGCTGAGGTCCATTTTACCATGACGGAATCCCTCCCTTTGGTAAGATCCGTCAAGGGGGTAGCCATGGCCGCAAAGTTAGGTATGAACCGGCGATAATAGCCGGCAATGCCCAGGAAAGCTTGAACTTGTTTCTTGTTCACTGGTTGCGGCCAGCCCTGAATTGCCTGTATTTTGTCGATCTGGGGTTTAACCACTCCTCTGCCAATCACGTAGCCCAAGTATCGGGCTTCTTCAAGGCCGATGTGACATTTCTTAGGATTTGCCGTTAAGCCTGCGTCTCTCAGGTCATCAATCACCGCCTGTACCTTCCGGAGGTGAGCTTCCCAGTCCACGCTGTAAATTATGATGTCGTCTAGGTAGGCAGAGGCGTACTGCCTGTGGGGCCTCAAGACTCGATCCATCAATCTCTGGAACGTTGCTGGGGCTCCGTGAAGTCCAAACGGCATGTAGATATACTGGAACAGCCCTTCCGGTGTAGCAAATGCCGTCTTCTCTCTGGCCGCCTCGGCCAGAGGGATCTGCCAGTACCCCTTTGTTAGATCCAGGGTCGTAATATATCGGGCTTTACCCAGCCGATCGATCAACTCATCGACCCGGGGCATAGGGTAGGCATCAAATTTAGAAACCGCATTCAGTTTCCGAAAGTCATTACAAAACCGTATGGAGCCATCCGGCTTAGGTATCAACACGATTGGACTGGACCAGGCGCTGTGCGACTCTTCAATAACTCCTAAGTCCAACATGGCCTTCACCCTCCCGGGAGACGGCTTCACGGCGTGCTTCCGGAATCCGGTACGGCTTCACATGAACTGTGACACCAGGCTCTGTGACAATCTCATGTTTCACTAGCCTAGTCTGGCCAGGTTTTTCCGAGAAAAACTGTTGGTTCTGTAACAAAAACTGCTTAACCTCAGATTTTTGTCGTTCAGAGAGAGTCTCGGCAATCTGCACCTCCGGTATGGTAGGTGAGCAAACCGGACGGGGCAGATCCGCTGTTAGGGCAGCGCGGTCTTTCCAGGGTTTTATCAGATTCACATGATAAATCTGCTCTGGTTTTCTCTTACCAGGCTGGTGCACTTTATAGTTCACTTCTCCAACTCGTTCCATGACCTCAAAGGGGCCCTGCCATTTTGCCAGAAATTTACTATCCACCGTAGGGATTAGGATCAACACCCTATCCCCGGGTGCAAACGTACGGACCTTGGCGCCTCTATCATAACTTTGCCTCTGGGCTCCCTGGGCCTGTAACATATGTTCCCTAACAATGGGCATGACAGCAGCAATACGGTCCTGCATTTGTGTTACATGGTCTATCACCATTTTAAAGGGAGTGACTTGACCTTCCCAGGTTTCTTTTGCGACGTCCAACAGTCCACGGGGACGACGGGCATATAATAGCTCGAAAGGCGAGAATCCTGTGGAAGACTGGGGAACTTCCCTAATGGCAAAAAGCAAATAGGGTAACAAGTAATCCCAGTTCTTCCCATCTTTGTCTATCGCCTTCCGGAGCATCTGTTTTAAGGTTTTATTGAACCGCTCAACCAGGCCATCTGTTTGAGGGTGATAGACTGACGTACGCAACTGGTCTATTTGTAAGAGCCTGCAGAGCTCCTTCATCACCCTTGACATAAAGGGAGTCCCCTGGTCGGTGAGTATCTGTTTTGGAATTCCCACACGACTAAACACTTGTACCAACTCTTTGGCGATCGTTTTGGTAGCAGTGTTACGCAAAGGGATGGCTTCGGGGTAACGAGTGGCATAGTCCATGATGACGAGGATATGTTGATGCCCACGTGCGGACCGGGGAAGGGGCCCAACCAAATCCATCCCAATTGATCCGCTGTCGCGGGATTTCCTTGGCTCACCCACTTTTTCAGCGCCGGTGGTAGTACTCTCAGGTACTTGTCCAGAACGATCCGCTGGATTATCTCCGGAGTTGTCAGTACCTCGGGTTGCAGCCATTTCTTTATCAAGTAGATCAGGTCGAACATCTGCGATCGCGGCGGTTTATCTGGCTGATAGGTCCACTGATGTACCCTCTGTGCACGGACAGCCGTCGTCACACCCAGCCGGGCCAGGACCTCAGCTTTCAGCCTCTCAAAGTCCTGAGCGACTTCCGGGTCCAAGTCATGGTAAGCTTTTTGGGCCTCACCGGAGAGAAATGGAGCAATTAGATCGGCCCATCGTTCCTTCGGCCACTTCTCTCTCAACGCTGTCCGCTCAAACGTTGTCAGGTACGCCTCGACGTCATCTTCTGCGGTCAGCTTTTGCCAGTACCGACTCACATGGATTCTCCTGGACTCTGCTTCCGGGTTAGCCTCAGGCATGCTCACCAAGCGCTGCGCCACCTGTTGGAGAAGCTGGCGGTCTGCAGTCGTCGCGTCCACCAACTCCTTCAGCTGTGCGGCCATCAAGCGGTTAGCTTCCTGCTGTACGGCAGCGGACTGTACTAGGGCTTTCACCACGTCTTCCATACTGTCGCCTGTGCCACGGAGTGCCCGCGTTCTCCACCACAATGTAACAAAACACTCCGGGATCGCCTTTGCTGGGGTCAAAGGTCACGTGGTTTGTGCATTAAACTCTGAGGCGACAGCAGGTTTCCAAGTAGACTGACCTCTGGTCAGGTTTATTAAAGTGAAAGCAAATACAGAAAACAAAACATAAAAATAAATCCTTGCCTGTCCGGCGCTAACTATACAAATACGTTCCTATCTAACAACTGGGGGGCTTCTCCCACCCAGCTAACATTACACAGTGCATGAGCACAGCTCCCACTCACGTTTGTCTCACACAGACAGGCATTCTGTGTGCCCCAGGCTGACACCTGAAACCTCCAGCTGGTCAGCCTTTATTCCTGCACTTATTAACCCCTCGGTATCCTGAAGATACTGAGCGGCTTAATTCACATAGGACAAATACCTGGGCGAGATATACCTGCCCCCGACTACCAGACCGACATGACTCTTACAATATATATATATATATATATATATATATATATATATATATATATATATATATATATATATATATATATATATATATATATATATATATATATATATATATATATAATTTTTTTTTTTTACAAATTTCATTATTTATTTTCACCATCTAAAATAGAATAAAAAACCATGCATGTTTGCTATCTGTATAATCGCACTGACCTGGAGAATATTGTCAAGTCAGTTTTACCGTATAGTGAACATGGTTAATAAAAAAAAATAAACAAGGGGTTAATATCTATTAATCTTGGCTCGTTAGCGCACATGTACCCAATGTGTTGTGTATTGATTTAGTAATTGAGGCCAATTAGATGCTGATGGAACAAAGAAGTGGTGAATGTTTGGGTTAGCGCCTCGGTGCCTCCCGCTGCCGCCAAAGCAGTAATTACAGGAATAATCAACTCCGATCAGGAGCCTCCTTGTTGGAGGGTGAGACTGCGCTGGGCTGAAAGCCTCATTCACATGGTCGGTGAAGTGTTGGGTCCGCAGTATGAGGAGGCAGCGCTCAGTGTGTCCACCTCTGCATTGGGTCACGCAGAAGTGGTCGGAGCGGGGTAGTGCGATGGAGGGTTTGTCCAGGGTCTCTTTTCGGTGCAGTCTGACATCGGTACATGTACACTGTCAGGACAGCTCCTTAGGCGGCCATCTGCTGCCCAGCTCATCTCTTATTAAAGGAAAACCCCTTTTATATGACATATTGGACAGTTTCCCATATCGTGTATTAAATGTGACCTTTTTTTTTTTTCCTGAACACAGTGGCTTAATGAAGAAAAAATAGTTCAGAGGCTGATTGAAATGATTCATTCATCAAAGGACGATAATGTGAGTATATTTTCTCCTTGCACAAGTTTAATTTATGTGTCAGGGTTTTTTAGGCATTTAGGAGTTCTATATGTAGTGCGGAGGCCCGTCTGTGGGCGCGGGATGACCCTGCGGAGGCCCGTCTGTGGGTGCGGCATGACCTTGCAGAGGCCTGTCTGTGGGCGCGGCATGACCTTGCAGAGGCCCGTCTGTGGGCGCGGCATGACCTTGCAGAGGCCCGTCTGTGGGCGCTGGACGACCCTATGGAAGCCCATCTGTGGGTACCGGACGACCCTGCGGAGGCCCGTCTGTGTGGGCGCAGGACGACCCTGTGGAGGCCCATCTGTGGGTGCCGGATGACCCTGTGGAGGCCTATCTGTGTGGGCTCAGGATGACCCTGTGAAGGCCCATCTGTGGGTGCCGGACGACCCTGTGGAGGCCTGTCTGTGGGCACAGGACGACCTAGCAGAGGCCCGTCTGTATGGGGGCGCAGGACGACCCTGCGGAGGCCCGTCTGTTGGCGTCGGACGCCCTGCGGAGGCCCGTCTGTGTGGGCGCAGGACGACCCTGTGGAGGCCCATCTGTGGGTACCGGACGACCCTGCGGAGGCCCGTCTGTGTGTGCGGGACGACCCTGTGGAAGCCCATCTGTGGGTGCCGGACGACCCTGTGGAGGCCCATCTGTGTGGGCTCAGGACGACCCTGTGAAGGCCCATCTGTGGGTGCCGGACGACCCTGCGGAGGCCTGTCTCTGGGCACAGGACGACCTTGCAGAGGCCCCTCTGTATGGGGGCGCAGGACGACCCTGCGGAGGCCCGTCTGTGGGCATCGGACGCCCTGCGGAGGCTCGTCTGTGTGGGAGCAGGACGACCCTGTGGAGGCCTATCTGTGGGTACCGGACGACCCTGCGGAGGCCCGTCTGTGGGCGCAGGACAACCCTGTGGAGGCCCATCTGTGGGCGCGGGACGACCCTGTGGAGGCCCATCTGTGGGTGCCGGATGACCCTGTGGAGGCCCATCAGTGTGGGCTCAGGACGACCCTGTGAAGGCCCATCTGTGGGCGCGGGACGACCCTGTGGAGGCCCATCTGTGGGTGCCGGACGACCCTGCGGAGGCCTGTCTGTGGGCACGGGACGGCCCTGCGGAGGCCCGTCTGTAGGCGCAGGACGACCTTGCAGAGGCCCATCTGTGTGGGCGCAGGACGACCCTGTGGAGGCCCGTCTGTGGGTGCTGGACGACCCTGCGGAGCCCCGTCTGTGGGCGTGGAACGACTTTGCGGAGGCCCAGTTTAGACGACCATTCCATATCATATCCGTAAGACGCAGACCACCAAAGATAATGTCGTCTTGGTTACTGTAATTGTTTCAGATCAGATGGTCTTATGTGCTACATCTGTATTATTGTACTTAAAGGGGTTTTCCAGATTGATGACCTATCCTTAGGATACTTTTGGCTTCTTCCAGCTCACGTCAGCTATCTCATCTGTTTGCACACATCGCCTGAGTATTGTCTGTTTCCTATAATAACTAGTATAACAGTACCTTCAGCCTCGGGCTGTAATTCAGGAAGGTTCAGATGCTATACCCGTACGCCTTACACTTCCATGTGCACTGAATGTACATTAACACCGTACTGTGGTGAGAGCCTGAAGATACTCTGTGGTCTGTGTGTAGCGCTCTCTACAGGCCGCGTGCTGCAGGTACAGGACGTCGTGTTTAATCTGACTATTTTCTCATTTCAGCAACATTCCAATGCTTCGCAGTCGCTCTGTGACATTATCCGCCTGAGCCGGGAGCAGATGATCCAGATTCAGGATAGCCCTGAGCCGGACCAGTTGCTGGCCACTCTGGAGAAGTAAGGCGTGCGCTGCTACATGTAGCTTCATCCATACAAGCCCGCTATAGTGGTCGTTTGTACAGATTGTGTCGGCGTGGGCGCACGTACAGCGGCTGCTTATTGGATAGATGCACCATTTACTGTAAAAGACATCTAGTTAAAGAATAAGGAAAATCGTGTAATAAAATTAATGTAGAAAAAACACGATTCCTCTACACTGGCTGTGGGGCGAGTGCGCTAATGTCTTCTACCCCAAGGAGCAAAATAACCCCAACTATGGCAACATTTACAGATCTGTGTGACACGGGCTCTGAACCCGGACCTTTTTATAGCTGATGTGTCCGGATCAGTGAAGCTCAGCGGGTCTATGTGCTACACAGGGATAAAAAGACATCACATGGACACATGGAGTTTCATTGATCCATGCAAATATCAGTTTTAAAAAGCAATCCGTATTTCTAGAATTGTGATTCAGAGCAGGCCCTATTCACTTTGCGGACCAGGCTCGCTTATTAAAGTCTATGGATATCTATATAAAATGGATGGATGAAGTACAGACTTTGTACTTCAGTATAATACTATTTTCACGTATTAATGGCGTTGAGCAACCCTTTCTGAATCCCTATGTCTCCCCCAGTAAAATAATGAAACCTATACTCACTGTTGGCGCCATTCCAGCGGTGTCTGCATTGGCTTTCCCGGGGTTTGTGTGACATCGTCACGCAATCAGCGCTGGCATCAACTTCCTCACCTTCAGACAAATCAAGACTTTTGGAGTAAGTGACTGAGCAGCCACAGCTCCCACATTCTCCGGAGACTGAAGCCAGCACTGACTGGCCGCAGGGATCCCGTGACATTCCAGTGTCTGATGTCCAGCGTCTGATGTGAGTATAGGTGTTACTATTTTACTGGGGGAAACATAGGGATTCGGAAGGGCTTGTCTGAGTAGTTGGACAATCCCTTTAAGAGTCAATGTTTAAATAAAAGCTCACATAGCCTACCAAATGGGTGAGGGGAAAAAACAGATGACACATGAGAAAAATAACACTCACGGATGAGAAAATTGACACTGATGTGTGAACGTGGCCTAATCTAGAACAATTGCACAGAATTTTGGCTCTGGTGGTAAATGGTGGACCCTCACAGTGCGGCAAAACACACAAATCTGTACTTTAGTGATGCAAATTCTGAAATGGATGATGTTCTCCATTTATTTTGTCTTCCTTCCTTTTTACAGACAGGACACCATTGAGCAGCTTCTTAATAACATGTTTGAAGGCGATCACAACGAGTCTGTGATTGTCAATGGCATCCAAGTTCTTCTAACTTTACTGGAGCCGCGAAGGCCACGGTAAGGCGTCCTCCCGAAACCATGACGGTGGCGGCTTTCAAAACCGCGTTAAGGTTGGAGCCGTTGTTCTATTTTTTTTTTCATGTGTACCATTGTTTCTCTTGCAGAGCTGAACTCGGAGGGTTGAATGCTTTCTACTGTAATTTAGAGGGTCAGCTGGAGATTAATCCGGGCATTGACTCCTGCAGCACCCAGGCCAGCGTAGGCACGTTGGTGGCCATCAAGCAGAGTCTAAAAGAGTTTCATCAGCTCCTCATCGATCCTCCTAAGGTAAAGCTAGGAACCTGGAACTAAAATACTATTTTTTTTTCCTTGTCATCATTTTTCTCATGTCCTTTGTGTAGAAGGAAAGCTTGCAGACCACGTGGGGTGTCCTGGATCCACCGTTGGGGAACACTCGCCTCCATGTGGTGAAACTGCTGACTAGCGCAGTCAATGCAAACAACAGGCCTTTAAACCAAGAGCTGATTGAGCTCGACGCCGTCAACACCATGCTGGTACGTGTTCCCCTATTATATGTAGAATATTACATGGAATAAATCACAATTTCACCATTTCTTTTTCTTCTTTCCAGAATTTGTATTTCACGTACATGTATAACAATTTTTTACACTCTCAAGTTGAGGCTTGTATCACCAACATCCTGAACTCCAGCGCGATCGAAGATGCCAGCGAGAGCGACGCGGCCGAGAACTTACTTGTCAAATATGTAAGAACTTTTCTGACGTTGACTTTCATGGGTTAAGATGGAAAGGGGCAATTAACGTACCACGGTTCTCGTCAAAGGCTTTCATTTATTATTTGGCTTCTTTTTTTTTTTTTTAAGTTTTTTCTATTTTGTCTTGTGAATTTGTTGCCATTTTTTGTGACAAATTCTTTAAAGTGGTGCATTCTTTTTTTAATTTTTGCTAAAAGTTGTCATTACTCCTGGCTTTAACCTTTTTATGACTTTTGAGCGTAAAATGATGCAAAAATGGCATAAAAATCATCTGCCGTATGTAATTTCACTCTAGGGGTGGGTGACTAAAAAAATAAGCAAATTCCCCTGCAGCACCCATTCCTAAACTTAGCAGCCCCTTCTGGTCTTGTCTTCCTGGTCCCATCTCCACACAAGGAGATGGCAGGAATTGCATTGTTTTAGTTTACATTCTTTTTCTTATAAAACACTGTATCTCATATGTGATCAGCAGTATAGTGCGGTACTATATGTCCTGTACTGCTTGTCACCTATGCAGGATGAGCTGTCCCTTTGGAAATCGGGGATGGCTCCATGTTATTTTCTGGTTCAGAAGTGCACGGGATACTGCTCCTGTCCTCATCATAGAAAGTTACTTGTAGCTTCCAGCAGCTATTTGTGACCCTGTCGCCGGTTGCCCACGATCCGGAACCATCAGCACTTTGGACGCAGCGTATGTTCTCTTCTTCCGAAGCACTGCCTTCTATTGAATGCCTGTGAACCCACATGTGATCACTGAACCGTGTGGATTTAGTGCATCCAGTACATTGTACGGGTGACATTTATCTTGTGGAGACTGGCGTCTCTGCAAGAGAAATTGACATGCTGCGGTCTGGAGAGACGCGTCACACGTCCGTCTCCGCGGGTGATGCGCAGATGTCTCTGGACGCATAGTGAACATGGGATTTCTTGAAATCCCATCCACTATGTTGTAACATCTGGACGCTGCAGGTTTAGTGCTGCGCAAGTATACAGCATCCAACCCGCAGGAACTCAGGATCGTGGGCACATACCATTTTAGTTACGGGCTTGTTCTCGCCTTATCTGTGCTAGGTTTCTGCGTATTAATCTTTGTTTTGGAATGACTAAGAAGCAATGGACATAGAATGGTGACTCGTCAGTCCACGACTGATTGCGGTGTATCGTCAGTCCACGACTGATTGCGGTGTATCGTCAGTCCACGACTGATTGGGGTGTATCGTCAGTCCACGACTGATTGCGGTGTATCGTCACTCCCGACTGATTGCGGTGTATCGTCACTCCCCGACTGATTGCGGTGTATCGTCAGTCCACGACTGATTGCGGTGTATCGTCAGTCCACGACTGATTGCGGTGTATTGTCAGTCCACGACTGATTGCGGTGTATCGTCAGTCCACGACTGATTGCGGTGTATTGTCAGTCCACGACTGATTGCGGTGTGTCGTCTGTCCCCGACTGATTGCGATGTATTGTCAGTCTATGACTGATTGGGGTGTATCGTCATTCCACGACTGATTGCGGTGTATCGTCACTCCATGACTGATTGCGGTGTATCGTCAGTCCATGACTGATTGCGGTGTGTCGTCAGTCCCCGACTGATTGCGATGTATTGTCAGTCTATGACTGATTGGGGTGTATCGTCATTCCACGACTGATTGCGGTGTATCGTCATTCCACAACTGATTGCGGTGTATCGTCACTCCATGACTGATCGCGGTGTATCGTCACTCCACGACTGATTGCGGTGTATCGTCACTCCACGACTGATTGCGGTGTATCGTCAGTCCATGACTGATTGCGGTTTATCGTCACTCCATGACTGATTGCAGTGTATCGTCACTCCATGACTGATTGCGGTGTATCGTCAGTCCATGACTGATTGCAGTGTGTCGTCAGTCCCCGACTGATTGCGATGTATTGTCAGTCCACGACTGATTGCGGTGTATCGTCAGTCCACGACTGATTGGGGTGTATCGTCAGTCCACGACTGATTGCGGTGTATCGTCACTCCCGACTGATTGCGGTGTATCGTCACTCCCCGACTGATTGCGGTGTATCGTCAGTCCACGACTGATTGCGGTGTATCGTCAGTCCATGACTGATTGCGGTTTATCGTCACTCCATGACTGATTGCAGTGTATCGTCAGTCCATGACTGATTGCGGTTTGTCGTCAGTCCCCGACTTATTGCGATGTATTGTCAGTCTATGACTGATTGGGGTGTATCATCATTCCACGACTGATTTGCGGTGTATCGTCATTCTACGACTGATCGCGGTGTATCGTCACTCCACGACTGATTGCGGTGTATCGTCAGTCCATGACTGATTGCGGTGTATCGTCAGTCCATGACTGATTGCGGTGTATCGTCAGTCCATGACTGATTGTGGTGTATCGTCAGTCCATGACTGATTGCGGTGTATCGTCAGTCCACGACTGATTGCGGGGTATCGTCACTCCACGACTGATTGCGGTGTATCGTCACTCCACACTTCATTATTTCTAATTACTGCGCTTCTGTCTTTCAATATCAGCTTGTACAGAAATGCCAGCTAGTGCAGAAGATCCTTTCATCGTGGGACGATAACGAGAAAGCGCAGTAAGTGATAATATGATCATACATAATAGAAATACTTTATTGCAGGATGAAGGAGAGGCGCCACTGGTCTCTTAAAGCTGCATGTGCCTGTAGGAATGGTCACTGATGAGATTTCTTCTGGTATATTATACTGTGTCATGATGTAACTATGTAATACACTCAACAGCTTTCTTAAAATATAAAAATAAATGATGTATAGTTGCATATGCATTTAAAGGGGTTTTCCACTAAACTTATATTGATGACCTCTGTCTACGTATAAACTCTGTCCTTAGGATTGATCACCAGTATCCGATAGATGGGGCTCCGACACCCTTTATACCAATAGCGAAATGAATGGCGCTCATCTGCCATATCAAAGAGCAGCCGCTAAAGAGTGGTCTCGTTCCACTCCTCACACCGATAGCAGATGGAGCTAATAATGGCCGGCCTAAGGGGTGTTGGACCCCCTCCAATACCCATGGAAAGCAATGTTTTTCAATACCGGTGTAGTTGAAAAACGTCTTTAAATGGGATGTGTCACTGTGTAGAATTGAAATGTCCCTGTTTAAAGGGGTTCTCCAGCCAGATACAATTTCCTTAAATATGTAAAAAATGCAAATTATTAAATCCATTCCCAACAGTGTAAAGGCCAAAACGTTGCACGATGATGCCGGAGAGGAGAGGTAGACAAGCTTTTATCCCATGGATGCTGTCACTTTAAATAAGTGTTACAAAACTTTGTGTACACTCAGTGCAACAGGGGATAACCCCTTCCATCACCTTTGTGCCCCCTTTAAAATAAAACCAATGTATGCTCAGCTCTCAGAGCTTTATTCCTCCGGACTCTGCTATTCTCGGCTTACCACATAACATTATTGTGTCAGTCAATGTCAAGTGATTACAGTACCTACGCCGCTCTGGGAGGTGAGAATACATTATTATTTGATATAGGTCACATACGTCATTAAGGGTCCCTCTGACGGCTCATAGACCCCACTGAAAAGCTGTGATTTAGGATCTCCGTTGTTCCAGGCCGGACTAAACCTGTTCATTATGGCTTTCCCTTTCCTGTTAATCTTTCAGGTCAGAAGGCGGACGCAGGAAAGGCTTTATGGGTCATCTCACCAAAATCGCAAATGCTCTGGTGCAAAGTTCAGAGAAAGGTCCTAATAACGCTCTCATTAACCAGCTAATTAAAGGTGACAGCAAAGGTTCATTGAAAATATTCTTCTCTAGTTTACACTATGGCAATTAAGGTTTAATATTGGCCGTTTCTACATCCAGAGTTCCCAGATGAGCAGCAGGAGCGGTGGGAAAGCTTCATTTCGGGATCTCTTACCGAAACCAACAAGAAGAACACCGTCGACCTTGTAAGGCTTGTATGGTTACTTTTTGGTTGGGTTTGAATGTGTTGGTCTCTCACTAATATGGTTTCTCACAATAAACAAATGGCCAGACCCTAAGGTCGTAACAGCTGACATCCTGCTGCAATGGCCAGGCTAGGTGGCAACTCCGATCTTGGCCATTTAACCCCTTGGTGAGCCAATCGGTGCCCCTATAACGCTGTTCCTGGGCTGGATGAAGGACTGCCGAGATTTCTGTATCTAAAAAGCTTTGTGGTGTTTTTCACTTTCCCAGGTAAACACAAGAAACATGCACTCCTCCAGTGATGACGAAGACAATGACCTGAAGGAATTTAATTTTCCCCAAGAGGCCGTTCTCCAGCAGGTGACAGCCATTCTCCTTACATAAATGCAAAGCAAAATTACTGCATGGAAAATACAATACGTTCCTGGTGAGATAGGGAATAGAAACACGACTTCTAAGTGAAAATCAAAATTGATCCTCAGTTTACATGTTAGGTTTTTGGAAATTTGTCAGCCTCATTGGCAAAATATTGACTGCTGTTCATTCAGGGACTTTGGGGGGGAAGCACAGATAGTTTGGTTCCCCTCTGCTGCCCTGGACTAATTATGGATTTCTGATTTTTGTGTCAAGGTCTGTTTTCCTGGAAAAATGTAGTTGGTCAAATTAATTCTTTCGTAAATATTATCAGGTACAACGCTCAATGGAATATTTATTTAGTTTGCGTCTTAGTTTACTTCTTTGGTTTATGGGAGTCTGTAAGCCAAAATTAACAGTATAAAGTAAGCATATCGCCTTGTAGGAGATATCACCCCTATATAAATCAGACATTCAGTAAGGTAACCGCTGCCTCCGTTCGTCAGAAACTGAAGTTTAACCAAATATGAAAATTTTGGTGCTTGGTGCACCCTGGGTGTGGCCAAGAGGCTCAATGCACCGTTTCACCCACAGAGGTTCTGATTGCCCTGCGACCTCGCTGCACTAGCTTGCCTGTCATGAGAACTGCCTACAGATAAAGCTCAGGCAAGCCAGCTCTGCCAGTTGCCAGTAGGGTATGCAAAGTCTATGGGCATAACTTTAGACTGAGCTGCTTGGCCACACCAAGGGTGCACCTCCCAAGCCAAAATGGTGCTAATAAAAGACTATAGTCATGCAAACAAGACCACATACATCTCCATTGACTAAAAAAATTTAAGTTATGGGTTTAGAGAAAATGGCAACACAAACAAATCCTTTTCTTAGTGGAGTTCTGTATTTTTGTTAAAGGGAACATGACAGGAGATCATAGTACCTGACTCACAGGCCGTATAAATCAGACCCACTGCATTATTGCAGCCATGTATATTTTGGTACCTGAAGGCTTCTCCCTGCATTTTCAGAGTTGCATTAGCATCGCCAGTGTCTGATTCATACTACCTGTGGTTTCGGGCATCATGAATCGCCCATCAGGTTTCCTTTTGAGATTGAGGATAATCTTTTTTGGACGTCTTAAAAAGGAAAAAAAAAATGTTCACATCACTTTTTTTCCCATCATTTTTTAAGTACATTATATAGTCGTTGAAAACTACAACCTGTCCCTCCAAAAGCATGCCCTCATATGCATATGTCAGTGGAAAATATGAGCGCTATGGCTCTTAGAAGGGGAGGAAAAACAAAAAAAAGCACAGAAATGAAAAATTGGACCGGTCCCAAAGAGATTTTTGTAATTGTCAGCATGCCGCCTTTTTTTAATAAATTTATAATGTTTATCTGTTGTGGGTTTTTTTGTGTTTTTTTTCAGGCTTTTGTTGACTACCAAGTACAGCAGATGACATCTGCTTTTATAGATCACTTTGGGTTCAATGATGAGGCGTTTGGAGAGCAAGAAGAGAGTGTCAAGTTAGTATTAATACAGTCATACATATCACCCATGAGTTTACATGCAGAACATACATTTGTTGCACTGTATTTCCGGCTGTAGTTTATCTTCATAGCACACCTGCCTATAGATCTGTGAAACATTTAGCTGGGAGGGTATGTACATTCAAGTTGACCTATTGTTTAAGTGAAAGAAAACATTTCTCAAATATTTAGTTAATTTTAGGAAAATAAATTTCTTCTTAAGATAGTGCTCATAACTGACACTTAAAAGATAGACTGAAGTCAGCTTAAGTTGTCCTCCTAAATTTTCACAGCCTTGTGAGTCTTTCTGCATTTGGGCTGTCTACAATACAAAGTGTGAGAATCAGATTAATGCTTCACAAGCAATTGATGTATTCATTTGCAGGTAAACCTTTTAGAAGCCGCAATGCCCTCTTGCAGATAAGCCCTTTAGAAGCAGCTCTGTCTTCCTCGTTGCCTGAGTTGCATAATACACAGGGACATCTTATTAAATGGCTCGTAAATTGCAATGTCCTGTATGAAGTAAAATAGACACCTGTCTGGAGCTGTAGTAAATTTTCATCTAATTTGCTTTTTGCTGATATATAGCTCAATAGGACGCATTGGTGAATTAATTTAGTATGTTTGTACTTCTGGTAAATATGGGGAACCAACTCTTCCGCCGTATTATCGAATTCTGTAAACCAGCAAGTTGACAAAACTGTGAAACAGGACAAATTCTGCCAGATTTGAGCATAAGGCTGTATAAAATCTGTTCCCCTTTCCCAGCTGGTGCCTCCAAATTTTACCCTCACTCAGGTTAAAGAGAAAGTAAAACGTGTGGTCTGCTTTAACCCTATATAAACATCTGCCATAAATATACAGCGCAATTCGGTTGCAGGTGTATGAAGCAGGCTCATGGGGTGAGGCTTCAAGTTCAGCACTTTTTCCTTCGTTTGCGGCAACTTGGGTTGCGAAAGCTATGATGTCCTGATCAGAGTCTTTAACAAAGGCTCTTCAGGAACGTGTATACCAAAGAAAAGATGGACACCAAAGCTAAAAATAACAATTTTATTGAAGACCATTTAAAACAGTAAAAAACTGCACAGAAGTAACAAAAAATAATATACATAAAAATATGAAAGAAAGGCAACACTAGTGCCGCATACAAAATACAACCTGCTGAATAGTATAGTAATACGGGATAAGAAGGAGGTGTGCCGCAAGATAACCAATAAATACATATTAATGCTATAAAACGTTTATGGTGGCACACATCCAGAAGGATGTCCAACAGCAGTAAGATATTAACTCGTAAATGGAGGGCAGGTACAGGGGGAAAAAAGAGTGTGCATGTAAATGACTGGAAAATAAGGTGCCTCATGTAAAGTACAACGTGGCAAAAGGTCCTATATTCCTATATTACTATAACACATGTGTGCAAGTATACCGGAAAAAAATCCTATAAACACATATGAGTAGAGCCATATATACTTACAAAAATAAAAGAATTATAGGCACACGCAGAGTCCCACCCAGTGAGGGTATGCGGAAAGAGGAGCCCCGACGCGCGTTTCGCAAATATTGCTTCCTCGGGGGGCGCTAGTGTGAAGATGGAAGTAGAGCTCTTTTTATATAAGTGCTCTCAGAGATAATGACGGCGCTGGTCCAGGCCCTGCGCCAACCGGAAGCGGCAGAGTCGGCGTCCGACGTCACTCTCGGGCGCCCCGCACTGACGTCTCATGGTGGTTGTACAGCCCATCCCTGCTCGGAGGGAAGCCCTTTCCCCCAACCAATTGGCTGGTGGTCACAACAGATTCCAGTCTCCTGGGTTGGGGAGCAGTGTTTTTTCACCACACAGCTCAAGGGCGCTGGTCTCCTCAGGAATCAGATTTCCCCATCAATCTCTTGGAGATTCGGGCGGTTCGACTAGCGTTGCAGCATTTCCACCATCTCCTGGCTGGTCGTCCTGTCCGAATTCAATCGGACAACGCCACAGCAGAGGCCTACATAAATCACCAGGGGGGCACCCGCAGCAGGGCAGCCATGCGGGAGGTAAGACAAATTCTCTTCTGGGCTGAGATAAATCACTCTGTGATTTCAGCAGTCCACATTCCAGGCGTAGAAAATTGGGCGGCAGATTTTCTAAGCCGTCAGGGTCTGGCGTCCGGGGAATGGTCTCTCCATCCCGAGGTATTTCAGCAGATATGCCATCTATGGGGGACCCCGGACGTGGATCTAATGGCGTCCAGAGTGAATGCCAAAGTACCCAGATTTGTCTCCCGGTCCCGAGACCCACAGGCAATTGCTGTGGATGCGCTAGTACTGACTTGGAACCAGTTCCATCTCTCTTATCTTTTCCCTCCTCTGGCGCTTCTCCCGAGGGTAATCAAGAAGATCAAGTTAGAAAGAGTATCTGTTATTCTGATTGCCCCGGATTGGCCACGACGGACCTGGTATGCGAACCTAGTACAGCTTCTCTCCGGGGTTCCATGGTGGCTTCCCGATCGGCTGGATCTTCTATGTCAAGGGCCGATCTACCACCAGAATTCAGGGGTCCTACGTTTGACGGCCTGGCCGTTGAATCTTGGGTTTTAACTCAGGCAGGGTTCTCCCAAGAGGTAGCTGATACCATGATCAGTGCGCGTAAAACTGTTTCAGCCGCCAGAATTTATTATCACACGTGGAAAGTTTTTCTTTCATGGTGTAGAGAGCGCGGACTGCCTCCTCTGCGTTTTTCCGTCCCAAATATTCTAGCCTTTCTTCAAGCAGGCCTAGATTCTGGGCTTGCTCCAAGTACCCTCAGAAGGCAGATCTCGGCCTTATCAGTCCTTTTTCAGCGCAGGATTGCTACTAACCATCAGGTCAAGACTTTTTTCCAGGGAGTCGCTCATAAGGTCCCTCCTTGGAAGCTTGGGACCTTAATTTGGTCTTAAGGGCATTGCAGGAAGCTCCTTTTGAGCCTCTTCAAGATATTTCCTTGACTTTCCTTTCTTGTAAAGTCGTGTTTTTAGTGGCCATAACTTCCATAAGGCAGGTATCAGAGCTGGCAGCCCTTTCCTGTCGTACGCCCTTTTTGCGCTTTCATCAGGATAAGGTAGTGCTCAGACCAGCACCTTCTTTTTTGCCGAAGGTTGTTTCCTCATTCCATATTAATGAGGATATAGTTCTTCCCTCTTTTTGTCAGGCACCTACGCACCGTGTAGAAAAAGCTCTCCATATGTTGGATCTGGTGAGAGCTCTTAGGAGATACATTTCCCGAACGGCTCCTTTCCGCCAGACGGATGCTCTGTTTGTCCTTCCGGAAGGTCGCAGGAAGGGTTGCGCGGCTTCAAAATCCACCCTGGCCAGGTGGATACGGGCAGCCATTCAGGAGGCCTATCGCACCAGGGGCGTGATGGTTCTGGCTGGAATCAAGGCTCATTCCACTAGAGCAGTGGGGGCTTCCTGGGCCATTCGACACCAGGCCTCAGCAGAACAGGTTTGCAAAGCTGCGACCAGGTCTAGTCTGCATACTTTTGTCAAACATTATAATGTCCACTCCCAGATCTCTGCAGATGCAAGTCTGGGTAGAAGGATTCTTCAAGCGGCAGTGGCGCACTTATAGACAACCGTTATCTGGATGATTATTACTGGTGAGTTAATTTCCTGCCCAGGGACTGCTTTAGGACATCCCACAGTCCTGTGTCCCCCAATGAGGCGAAGGAGAAATAGGGATTTTTGTGTTACTCACCGTAAAATCCTTTTCTCCGAGATGCTCATTGGGGGACACAGCTCCCTCCCTGGTAGCCTGTTGGCTGCTTTTGTTATATTGGATTCTGTCAGTCAGTAGGACCTTTTCTAGACATAAGTTTTTCTGTATTTATGCTGTTATATTCTCCCTAGGTGTTTTTTCTCCTACTGCTTTTGCACCTAACTGGAGTCTCCAGTAGCCAGTGTCAGGGTGTATACTACGGAGGAGGAGCTAACTTTTTTTCAAGTTTACTTAGTGTCAGCCTCCTGGCGGCAGAAGCATACACCCACAGTCCTGTGTCCCCCAATGAGCGTCTTGGAGAAAAGGATTTTACGGTGAGTAACACAAAAATCCCTATTTTTGGCCCAGGCCAGAATTGCCTTGGCAGCCCAAACTGAAGCGAACGCAGGAGCCAGGGATGCCCCTGCGGCCTCGAAAATTGAACGAGCCATGCGTTCTACCTGCCGGTCTGCTGCGTCCCTGAGGGTTGAGCTATCTGGCAGTGAAAGAAGGGTCTGTGAAGCTAGTCTAGAGACTGGGGGGTCCACTTAGGGTGGGTCTGTCCACTCCTTGGTATCCTTCTGCGGGAAGCGGTACCTCGCCTCCAGATATTTGCGATTAGCGAATTTTTCCTCAGGCTGTAAGAACTGCTTTTTAAGTATCGCCTTAAACTCTGGGTGGTTAGAGAAAACCTTAGGCGGCTTCAGAGGTCCTTCAAAGGAAATCTTGTGTTCTGGGGCCTCTGGTGGCGGATCAGAAATGTCCAGGACCCGATGGATGGAAGAGATTAAGTCCTCAACTAGCGCTGTATTGCTAGGGGGGATTGGTATCAGGGACCCCTCCATTTCCTTGTCTGAGTCGGAGTCACAGATGCCTTCCGAATCCTGTGTATCACTGAGGCGTCCCCTGCTGGGTGAGCTGGGGAGGAGGCCTTCTCTGGTCGGGGATTGCGGAGATCTGCATTGTCTGTCCCTGGAAGGGGACGGTCTAGATGACTTGGAACTACGATGTCTCTCCCTAGAAGGGGATGACTGAGTGCTATGGGATGACGTAGATGGACTGTGGGTCCGCTTGCGTCCTGACTTAGACGTGGATGTGCCAGGGTCGTCCTGTCCCTGAGTCAAGCTCTCCCTTTGCTGGGTAACGGTCATAGCCGAGGCATGACTCTGTAGAGCCTGAAGCAATGTGGAGGTTAGGTTATCTATAGACTGCGTCATAGATTGTGACATCTGAGTGACACATTCCGGCGTGGCATTAGACACCGAAGCATTGGCAGGGGCCTCTTGGGGCTCTGACACAGTAGTCTGAGTGCAGTCCTGGCAGTGTGGATACACACTGCCGCTGGGGAGAGCGGTCCTGCAGGCTGTGCAGAATGCATAATAGCAGTCCTGCCTGGTTCTCTTGGACCTTGAGCCCGGCATAGTGCACAGAGTGCAGAAGGGCTGCTATGCAGAGGACTTTACAAAGGTAGCTATGCAGAGGTCCCTATAGGGGAGCCTTATAGGGAATATGGATTCAAATCCGAGTAAAACAACCCAGCTGTGATCTTACCCCACCAGTTTGCCCCTAGGTCCAGCGCCGAAGATCCACAGTCCTGTGCCCTCCGGAGACTGGCTGGCCTGGTCATGGTCCTGCTGACCGAGAGATGCAGGGTTAATCCTTGCTGCAGTAGAAATGTCCGCCGAGGAGAAGAGGCAGGGGGAGAAGGGGGCGGAGAGCTGAGAAAAAAGGCAGCAAAGCTGTGTAAAAATGTGCCCTTTCTGTCTCGATCCGCCCCTTCTATGACACTGTAGAGTGTCATATTTGTCATCCGGGGGGCGGGCCGGGGGGCGGAGAGGAGGCAGCGGCTTCAGCTAGGCCGAGGCCGGGGCCTAAATTCGATGCCTGATGCCCAGAAGGGCTCCAGGCCGGCACGAAAGTCCAGGAGGGGGTCGGATCTGAACCGGACCCCCCCAGATTTAAAGGCAGGATAGCGGTGGGGCTGTGAGCGGCAGGGGGGCCTGGTGAGGGGTCCCCCTGAGGCAGTATAGAGCTGGTGCTGCCGCAGAGACACTGGCGCAGGGAGCCCTGTGTCTGTCTGTGCCATGCCTGCCTGCACTCCCCCCGGCCCCAACAGGAGCCCGCAGCTGGGCTGGGGTCCCTGGATGCAGGCGCAGTGTGCTGGCCCATTGCTGGGAGCTGCAGAGTGCTGCCTGTACAGGCCCTACCTGAGGCGTCTCAACCTAATGCCCCCAGAGGGGGATTAGGGAGGGTGCTGTTGTCACCTTCAGGGGCCTTTATCCTCGCCTCGACCTCAACCCAGAAACCAAGAGGAATTGGGGAAGGAGGGGGAGTCTCGACTTCGAACCAGCACCCGAGGGACTGGGGAAGGAGCAACATGGAGAATAGCCATCTCTACTTCAACCGGGCACCCCGTGATAGGGGGCCGAGGAAGGAGCCATGCCGGGAGTCTCACAGGAGACCCACTTTTCTTCATCTGTAATCCGACGGAGTAAAAAAAAATCTTAGGAGTGCCTCCTATACGACACTAAGCAAAAACTGGAGAAGGCTGACGCCGTCCAGGGGTGTATATTTCAGAGGAGGAGCCACAGTTAATCTTTTTCAGATTATGCATAGTGTCGCCTCCTAGTGGACAGCAGCATAACACCCATGGTCCTGTGTCCCCCAATGAGGCGACAGATTAACACCAGTTGTTAATGATAGGTTGAAGAAACGGGTTCTGGTTAGGATGAAGACTGTGGTGAGGTTTGGAATGAGGTGGGATGGGATTGGGTCGAGTGCACAGGAGGGGAGATGTGATCTTGAGAGTAGAGAGGAAATACATTGGAGTCATAACGATTCACTGTTTTTTTTTTCTCCTACGCCTCATTGGGGGACACAGGACCATGGGTGTTATGCTGCTGCTAGGGTTGAGCGACTTTTACTTTTTCAGGATCGAGTCGGGTTTCGCGAAACCCGACTTTGTCAAAAGTCGGGTGAAATCGGCCGATTATTGCGAAAAGTCTGGGATCCGACCGAAATATGAAACCCAATGCAAGTTAATGGAGAATCAAAGTCGGCAGTGAGTGGAGGACAGGAAAACACCAACAGAGCCCATTTTAATGCCAAAAACATCAATTCTTGTTACTTAAGCTTGTCAATCTTAATTTACCTTATAATAATAGTTAGCCATTGAAAATTTGGGGGTCATTAGGCAACAGTTGTGGGGGGAGTAGGGCTGGCTCAAGTTTTTCGTGGGCCCAGGAAACGCGGACTACGTCACGGCGGTAGAGCAGGGAGAGGTAAGTATTCAAACTTTGCAAGTGCTGTGATCCTGAGCAAGCAGGGGGGGCACACTCGTTCGCATTGCCACTGGCACAGGGCCCCTCAAAGTACGGCGTTGTGATTGACGGTGGGGGCGCCTCCCACCGGCAGAGACACTTTTGCGTACTATGAGGGGCCCTGTGCCAGTGATGTCGCCAACGAGTATGCCCCCCCCCCCACCTGTTGAAGGAACCTGCACTTTCATCTGCACCTTCCTCTTTGTCCCCATGTAAGGTGGTATAGTATGCGGGAAGGGGAACCAGGCTTTCTGCAGGGTCAGATACTGGCTATGTAGAGTGCAAGGGGAATGTAGTGGTCTGGGTCAATGTACCGGCAGACTCATCTAGCAGTGGCTGGGCAATGGGCAGGATGAGGAGGAAACACAGATATAGGCCCAAAGAATAAAGTAGGCTAAATGCAGTTCAAAATTGGTAACAGGAGTAAACAGGCAGCACTGCTTTGTTCAGTGGAGGAGAACAGCAAGGAGCTGCAGACACCGTTAGTAGGCCCAACCAAACCAGTAGGCCAAATGCAGTTTTAAAATTCCTGTAGGCCGAAAGCCTGAAGATTGAAGCTGAGGAGAAAAACAGAGGAGAATACCAAGGAGCGGCAGACACCGTTAGTAGGCCCAACCAAACTAGTAGGCCAAATGCACTTTAATATGTGATATCGGCTGCAAATTGAGGCTCTGCTTTGTGCAGTGAAGGACAGCTGTATTGAGTGGCGCAGACAGACACACGTAGTAGGCCCAAATTAAAAAAGTTGGCTCAATGCAGTTTAAAATTGGTTCCAGGGGTACACAGGCGGCAGAGCGTTGTTAAGCGGAGGACGATTGTCAGGAATGGAGTGGCCCAGACAGACTTAGTAGGCCTAAAATAAAAAAGTAGGCTCAATGCAGTTTAAAATGGGTAACGGGTACACAGGCAGCACTGGTTCGGTCAGCGGAGGACGATTGCTAGGAGTGGCGCAGACAGACTTACTAGGCCTAAAATAACAAAGATGGCTCAATGCAGTTCTAAACTGGTAACAGGAGTAAACTGGTGGCACTGCTTTGTTCGGTGGAGGACAACTGGAATAAGTGGCTGACACAGTACGTTGGCCTAAATAGTAAAGCGGGCTAAATGTCTGCAAAAAAAATGTTCGTAAATAAACAGGTGGCAAAGCAACGTACAGGGGTGGGTTCCTCTGCTGAGTACCAGATAGTGGTAGTTCGCGCACAGTATTCACAGGTTAAAATGGAGGGCATGGTTCCTGTATATATTTACTATCATCTCTCAATTTGTATTGGCAGTGCCATTGAAGGATTTAACCGCACCGACTAAACAGCGGTGGAGCACTGTTTGAGCTGGGGGGGGGACACTCTCTCGTGGGCGGCGGTACTGGCCCAGGGCCCCTCATATTATGACGGTGTGTCTGACGTTGGGTGTGCACCCCCACCGCCAGTGAAACTTAATTGTACGATGAGGGACCCTGTGCCAGTGCCGTCGGCCAAAAGTGGGCACATCCACCTGTCCAGGCAAACGGCACTCGCACGGGTGCTTGCGCCAAGTGGTGACCACGGGCCCGTGGGGGGAGTCAGCCCATTTAGGGAGGTGTTAAAAATGGCCTATGGTGGACATTCAGCAGCAGCAAATGGAGGAATTGGAGCAGTCAGTAAGAGGAGTCCAAAAGCAAGACCTTTTTAAAGGAAAGCTACGTGTCAGCAGGGGAAGGTGGGGCAAAAGAATTTGAAATCCATGATTGGTTCATTTTAATGAAGGTTAGATCATCAACATTTTGGGTAGCCAGACGTGTCCTTTTTTCAGTCAGTATTGAACCAGCAGCACTGAATACTCTTTCTGATAGCACACTGGCAGCAGGGCAAGCGAGCTCCTGTAATGCATGTTCTGCCAATTCAGGCCAGGTGTCTAGTTTAGATGCCCAGTAATCAAAGGGGAATGACCTGTGAGGGAGAACATCGATAAGGGAGGAAAAGTAGTTAGTAACCATACTGGACAAATGCTGTCTCCTGTCACTTTGAATCAATGCAGCTGTCCCTGTCGTGTCAGCGGTCATTGAAAAATCACTCTACAACCTTGTCATAAAACCCCTCTGTCCAACGCCACTTCGGATTTCTGCACCGCTAGCACCTCTGCCATGTTGCCCCCTACGGGCTCGTGTGAGAACCATCACCGCCGCTGTGTGCTGGGAATGCCAGAACCAAACGGTCTACAAGAGTTGCTTGTTTGGTAGCCAATATTTGCTCTAGGTTCTCATGTGGCATGATATTTTCCCTTTGTAGCGTGGATCCAGTAGGCAGGCCAACCAGTAATCGTCATCGGTCATCATTTTAACAATGCGGGGGTCCCTTTTTAGGATACGCAAGGCATACTCAGCCATGTGGGCCAATGTTCCAGGTGTCAATTCACTGCTTCTGCTGGGTTGAGGAGCACTTTCTTGCAAATCTACATCACAAGTGTCCCGCAAGAAACCTGTACCAGACCTTGCAACGGCACCAGTTTCTATTACCCCCTGAGAAGCTCCCTCCTCCCATACATATTCAGCTCCATCATCCTCCTCCTCATCCTCTTCGTCCGCCACCTCGTCCTGGACAGTTCCCTGACCAGACAATGGCTGACTGTCATCAAGGCTTCCCTCCTCCTCGGCTGCAGACGCCTGCTCCTTAATGTGCGTCAAACTTTGCATCAGCAGACGCATAAGTGGGATGCTCATGCTTATGATGGCGTCGTCTGCACTTACCAGCCGTGTGCATTCCTCAAAACACTGAAGGACTTGACAGAGGTCTTGTAGCTTCGACCACTGCACACCAGACAACTCCATGTCTGCCATCCAACTGCCTGCCCGTGTATGCGTATCCTCCCACAAATAAATGGCAGCACACCTCTGTTCACACAGCCTCTGAACCATGTGCAGTGTGGAGTTCCACCTTGTTGCAACATCTATAATTAGGCGTTGCTGTGGAAGATTTAGCGATCGCTGATGGTTCAGCATACGGCTGGAGTGTACGGGCGACCGGCGGATGTGCAAACAAAGTTTTCGCACGTTCAGGAGCAGGGCTGGTAACTCCGGATAATTTTTCAGGAAGCACTGCACCACCAGGTTCAAAGTGTGAGCCAAGCAAGGTATGTGTTTCAGTTGTGTAAGGGCTATGGCAGCCATAAAATTCCTTCCGTTATCACTGACTACCTTGCCTGCCTCAAGATGTACACTGCCCAGCCATGACTCACATTCTTGGTGCAAGAATTCGGCCAGTACTTCCGCGGTGTGTCTGTTGTCGCCCAAACACTTCATTTCCAACACAGCCTGCTGACGCTTACCACTAGCTATTCCATAATGAGACACCTCGTGTGCAACACTGGCAGCTGCGGATGGAGTTGCCAGGCCACTGCACTCTGTGGACGAGCTGTTGCTTCTGGAGGAGGAGGGGTGTCGAACGCCTACTGCCAACTGTTTCCTAGACCGTGGGCTAGGCAGAACTGTCCCACTATGGCTGTCCCCTGTGGACCCTGCATCCACCACATTAACCCAGTGCGCCGTGATGGACACGTAACGTCCCTGGCCATGCCTACTGGTCCATGCATCTGTGGTGAGGTGCACCTTTCCACTGACCTCAGTGCATGGACAATGCGGTCTTTGACATGCTGGTGGAGGGCTGGGATGGCTTTTCTCGCAAAGAAGTGGCGACTGGGTAGGTCATCTCTAATGAGATTAATCTGGCAATGTGGGCGTTCAAACCCTGTGTACACGGATGAAAGGATGAGTACTTTCCTTTCCTCACGAGAGTCTCTTCTAGGGTGAGCTGGACAGGAGACCTGCAGATGGTGGAACTAGTGGTGGTGGTGGTGGTGGACATGGCGGATTGAGAGACAGGAAGCACTGTATGTAGGCCAACATCACCAACTACCAATAACCTTCTGATTCTCTGCCTGCTTTGGTCTTGCGACGATCCCTCCACATTTGCTGCTGGTGATGTCCGAACCGGTGGGCTTACAGTGAGGGAAGCAATGTAGTGTTGCTGACTACCTTCATTCTGAACAGGTGCACCAACGGTACAGGAAGTTTGGTAATTAGTCCAGGCTTGCAAGTGCATGCTGGTTAAATGTCTACGCATGCACGTTGTATTTAAATTTTAAGAATCTTCCCTCTGCTAAAGGTCTTTGAGCATTTCTTACAGATCACTTTAGACTGATCATTGGGATCTTGGTCAAAAAAATGCCACACTGCACTCTTCCTACTATGGAATTCCTATTCAGGCATTGCACGCTGTGCAACTTTCAGCGGTTGGCCACGCTGTCCTAAAACTGTTTTTGTCACACGTTTTGGGCCTGATACGGGCCTGGCTGATGACAGCTGTTGCGATGTAGATTGGTGTTGCTGCGGATAACCCTCATCCGCTTGTGAGCTAGTGCCAGCGGCACCCTCTTCCCCCAATGGCTGCCAATCTGGGTCAAGAACTGGGTCATCTATCACCTCCTCCTCCACAATGTCATGTGCACCTTCCTCAGTGTCACCGTGTAAGCTGGTGCTACAGCGTTCGGGACAGGGCACCATAGTCTCATCAGGGTCAGAATCTGGCTCAGGAAACTGCGAGGTCAATGTAGTGATCTGAGTCATTGGAACAGCATCATAATCTAGCTGTGGCTGTGCATCAGTGCACTCCATGTCCGATTCTTCTTGTAATGGGCAGTGTACAATTTCCATTTCTAACCCAGGCACGGTATGGGTAAAGAGCTCCATGGAGTAACCTGTAGTGTCGCCTGATGCATCCTTCACTTTTGGTTTGGGAGAAGGACACAAGGAACCGTCTTTTTCCGGACCGGAAGCATCCACTGACGACTGGCTGCTCTTAGATTTTGAACTTTGGGAAGAGGAGGCGAAAGAGCTAGAGGCTGAGTCAGCAAGGAAAGACAAAACTGTTGTCCTGCTGCTCCGGCTTTAAAAGCTGTTTTCCTACTCCCAGGTAAGGGAGCCTTCGAGGCCTTGTGTAGCCAGACGATGACGCAGGCTCAACACCTCCAGCCTTAGGTGGTACTGTGCTTTTGCCACTACCACCAGATGCAGCACCACCACCACCATCAGTACTAGCTGGCAACCCCCGCCCACGGCCTCTTCCACCAGACTTCCTCATTTTTTGGGGGGAGACACTGAACCACAACTCTGGCCCAGTGGTATAACACAACACTATGAACGTGGCAGAAAGTGGCTGTAATTATAACAAAAAAAATAAAAAATTACTGCAATAACGCGCTCCCTAGTCCCTACAATGATCTCAGGACAAGTATGGCAGCAATAAAAAGGACTTCAGAACAAAAAAGTGTGGACAAATAAACAAGACAGGTAACTGTGCAGAAAGGAGCAACAGGATTTTTGCTTTGAAAAAAGCAGTTGGTTTGCACAGCACCGTGCACACAGCTATGCAGCTGCTGCACTAAAATACGACCTCCACTGTCCCTGCACAAAAAGGTGGTGTGGGACAGTGAAAATCGCTCCAGCACAAGCGGTTTGGGGGTTTATATTTCCTCCCTAACTCTGTCCCTGCTTCTGACTAACTGCAGCAAACTCTCCCTATGCTCAGATCGGCAGAAGTAAGATGGCGGTCGGCGTGCACGCCCCTTTATAGCCCCTGTGACGCCGCAGACAGCAAGCCAATCACTGCCATGCCCTTGTCTAAGATGGTGGGGACAGAGACCTATGTCATCACGGTGCCCACAGTCTGCGTCCTCCTTAATTGGATGAAAAACGGCGGTAACAGCGTCATACGAAACGCGACTTTGGCGCTCTGATCGTGTACCGCATGGTCGATCCCACACTAGGATCAGTTCGGGTTTCACTTTGCCTAAAAGTCGGCGATTTCTGAAAATGACTGATCCGTTTCGCTCAACCCTAGCTGCTGCCACTAGGAGGACACTAAGTAAACACAGAATAGCTCCTCCCCTGCAGTATAAACCCTCCTGCTGGCTCCACGTGAACCAGTTCTTGCTTAGTGTCTGTAGGAGGCACTTGGGTCTGCTTTCAGACCCCACCATTTTTATTTAAGCTTTTTACTTTTTATTCTATTTTTCCTTAAAGGAGCGAAGGTGGGCGACGGATCCTTTCTAGGTTCCGATCTCCCCCGAACCATCAACAGGCAAGTACGTGGAGCGTTCCTCCCGTGTCCTTTCCTGCAATGTTGGATGCCAGCCCTGAGCTCATATTACGGGCGACGGTTCCTTCGCGTTCTGATCTCCCCCCTCCATAGCAGGCGACCACATGGAGTAGCCCTCCATCTACCTCTCCTGGAGCCAGGTGCATAGCCGGACATGATATATATGGCGTCCGTGCAGCCCCCCTCTGCATCACCACTGATATAGCGGATGACGCATGGCGGCAGAAGCTCTCCACCTCCTCCCTGACTATGGCGACGGTGGATTGAGCACCGGCCCACCGCATGTACCGTGAGTACACTGCGGAGGCCGAGGCGCTAGGGGGGTCCTGGTCCCCAGGGCATGGGAGGTCCGCACCTTAAGCTTGTGTCCGTGGGTGGTCCATAGTGTGGCAACCCCACGAAGGAGTGCAGCTAATGATGGCGCTAATAGCGGTCGCAACCGCAACCGCAGAAGAAAGGGAGAAAAAAAATTCCCTCAATACAGGCTGATGCCAGAGTTTTGACCACGCCCACCGGCAGTTAGCCACGCCCACTTTTCCCTGGCGCTTCTCGTTCCCTGTGATGAGCTCCAACTTCCTGGTCTCGGCGGCCATCTTGGGACACCCACAGCCCTGATGCTGCAGCACTGCTCCAGCGTTTCCTATCACAGCCCTCAGGACTAGCGTTTTTTCTCTGCCTACACTGCGGACCTGCCCTGGGGACTCAAGACACAGGACCTGGGTAAGCTGCAGACACATAGCTTCCCCTGCTAGTAAGCGCTTTCCTCCAGGCTTTACTATGTCTCAACCAAAGCCTCACAAAAACCCACACTGTATTTTTCGCTGCATGTACCTCTTGTAAGGTATCATTACCCCGGGGTCACAATACTGCATTGTGCACAGCTTGTGAACCGGTGACTGCTCAGGAACCACCTGTTGCTGATACTGAACCCAGTGAGCCTAGACCCCCTGAGTAGGCTACCTCCCTTTCCCGGTCTATGGCATCCCTGGCAAAAGCGTTAGACTCGTTCCGAGACCCTTCCTCTCTCCAGGGCACTAATACGGACGATGCTTCAGATGGTCAGAACCCCTCGTACTCCAGGGGTCGTACCTTGCCTAGGAGTTCTCACTCTTCCCGGAAAAGGACTCATGCCATATCCCCAGACCATCAACGGTTTTCGGGTTCTGAGAGCTCCATTTCTCGCTCCCCTTCCATTGGGGCTAGTAGAGAACCTGTTTCAGAGGACGATTCTGATACGTCCCTTGATCAGGAATTTCATCACGATCAGGAGACTCTCAACTCTCTAATTGAGTCAGTGAATAAGACTTTGAGACTTGAGGAGGAACCCTTATCTAAAACGGATCATGCCGTGTCCTTTAAGAGGACCAAACGAGCTCACAGAGTGTTCGCCACTCATCCCGAGTTTAAGCAAATTGTTGAATCTCACAGGATCCATCCAGATAAACGATTCACAGGGCAGAAGCCCATGGAGTCCAAATATCCCTTTGCCCAGGATCTAAGAAAAGATTGGTCACAATCCCCCTCAGTAGATCCTCCGGTATCGCGCCTGGCTACGAAATCTGTTTTATCCTCCTCGGAGGGCGCCTCTATTAAAAATCCAACCGATCGTCAGATCAACAATATGGCGCGTTCAGCTTTTGAAGCCTCAGCAGCCGCACTCTTTCCATCTTTTCCCGCTACGTGGGTGGCTAAGGCTATGACCCACTGGGCTGAGGTCTTGTCTTCAGCAGTACTGGATACCAATCTTCCCCCCGAGATAGCAGACCTCGCTACTCAGACAGCAGGAGCTGGAGATTTTGTAGTGACCACGTCCCTGGATGCCGCTGACTGCGCTTCTCAAGCAGCAGCAAATGCCATCACCATCCGGAGGTCCTTATGGCTCAGGGACTGGCGTGCGGATTCTACTTCCAAAAAGTAATTGACTTCTCTCCCATATCAGAGCGGTCGCCTTTTTGGCGAAAAGCTCGACCAGTTAATTTCTGACGCCACTGGAGGGAAGAGTAAATTTCTTCCACAACAGAGACCCTCTCGGCCCATTCGGAACCTGCAACCACAGGCTCGGTCCCGATTTTTTTCGTTACAACTCAAACTGGTCCTCTACTTCCACATCTCCCGGTTCCGGCCGGGCACAACGTGGAGACAGAGGTTCACAGGCCTCTTGTAAGCCTTCCCCTTCATGGAGAGGCAGGCCAAGGCAGCCGGGATCCAGAGGCGCCAGAACGGGCAGACGTTCCACACAATGACTCCCTGCGGTATCCGGGGGACACCCTCAAAGTAGGCGGCCGCCTGCTTTTCTTCAGTGCCGCGTGGCTCTCGGTCGTTCACGGCGAGTGGGTCTGCGATCTAGTGTCCTCCAGATACAAGATAGATTTCTTATCTCGTCCTCCAAACCGTTATTTCCTGTCTTCTCCTCCCAGGGCAAAGGCATCAGAGTTCTTCAAAGCCATAAGCTCTCTGAGAAAAGACGGAGTTATTATTCCGGTCCCTCGAAGCGAAAGGTTTCAAGGTTTTTATTCAAACCTCCTCATTGTTCTAAAGAAGGACGGTACAGTACGGCCCATACTGGACCTAAAACTGCTGAACAAGTTCGTCAGGGTACGATGGTTCTGGATGGAATCGCTTCGTTCTGTCATCGCCTCCATGGAAAAAGGTGAGTTCCTGGCATCTATAGACATCCAGGATGCATACCTCCACATTCCTATTTTACCTTCTCACCAAAGGTTTCTTCGCTTCGCAGTCCCGGAAGATCACTTCCAATTCGTTGCTCTGCCCTTCGGCCTCGCCACCGCTCTCACGGTATTCACCAAAGTCATGGCGGCTGCCGTGGCCATACTCCACACCCGAGGAGTGGTGGCGCTCCCGTATTTAGACGATATCCTCATCAAAGGCCCCTCTTTCCCCTCCTGCAAGGAAGCCGTGGCCATCACAATAGATACCCTTTCTCGCCTGGGTTGGAAGATAATCTTCAAAAAATCTTTCCCGGCTCAGCGAATTTCCTTTCTAGGAATGATACTCGACTCATCCCGGGGGTTGGTTCTTCTTCCCTCGGAAAAGATCTCAGTCTTACAGCGAGAAGCTCAGAAGCTCTCTCAGCCTCGCTCTCAATCTGCGCTTCAGTATGAGAGTCCTCGGCAGGATGGTAGCTTTTATGGAGGCGGTTCCATTTGCCCAACTACACGTCCGTCCTCTACAGCATGCCCTCCTGGCTGTTTGGGACAGGAACCCGTTCTCCCTAGATCGTCGGTTCCTCTTTCCCCAGCGAGTCAGACAGTCTCTCAGGTGGTGGACATTGAAATCCTCCCTGAATCAAGGGAAGTCTTTTCTTCCAGTACACTGGCTGGTTGTGACGACAGACGCCAGTCTTCTAGGCTGGGGAGCGGTGTTCCTTCATCACACTACTCAGGGCCGCTGGTCCCCCCAGGAATCACGCCTTCCAATCAACATCTTGGAAATCCGGGCGATCAGGCTGGCACTTCTCCAGTTCCATCCCTTCCTAGCAGGTCGCCCAATCAGGATTCAGTCCGACAACGCCACTGCAGTGGCATACATCAACCGCCAAGGGGGAACCCGCAGCAGGGCGGCCATATCCTCCGATGGGCCAAGGAAAACCGCTCAATGATCTCTGCGGTTCACATCCCGGGAGTGGACAATTGGGAGGCAGACTTCCTCAGTCGGCAATGCCTTGACTCCGGGGAGTGGTCTCTCCATCCGGAGATCTTCCACCAGATCTGTCGTTGGGGAATCCCGGATGTGGATCTGATGGCCTCACGGCTGAATTCCAAGGTTCCCGACTTCATGGCTCGGTCCCACGATCCGGCAGCCATCGGGGCAGACGCTTTTGTACTCCCGTGGCATCATTTTCGGCTTCCGTACATATTTCCCCCGCTTCCTCTCCTGCCGAGAGTCATCAAGAAAATCAGTGCGGAGAGGGTACCGGTAATCCTGATTGCGCCAGATTTGCCGCGCCGGGCGTGGTACGCGGAACTAGTTCAACTAGTTGCCGACGTTCCCTCGCAATTACCGATTTGAGCAGATCTGCTATCTCAAGGCCCCTTTTACCACCAGAACTCAAAGGCGCTGTGTTTGACGGCATGGCCGTTGAGTCCTGGGTCCTAACCCAGGCAGGTTTCTCTCCAGAAGTCATAGCTACCATGATCAGCGCTAGAAAGCCTACGTCTATGCGTATCTATCATCGCACTTGGAAGACTTACTTTTCATGGTGTAGCGACCGAGGACGTTCTCCTCTACATTTTTCCATCCCTTCCATTCTCAAGTTCTTACAAACGGGTTTGGACTTGGATCTCGCCCTTAGTTCTCTCAAGGGGCAGATCTCAGCCCTGTCTGTTCTCTTCCAACGCAGGATTGCCAACAGATTACAGGTCAAGACGTTTATTCAGGGAGTCTCCCATCGGGCGCCCCCCTGTAGGATGCCGTTGGAACCATGGGATCTTAATCTGGTCCTCGGAGTCTTGCAATAGGCTCCTTTCGAACCTCTACAGGAGGTTTCCCTGTCTCTTCTTTCATGGAAAGTTGCTTTTCTAGTTGCGGTCACCTCTATAAGACGAGTCTCCGAGCTGGCGGCTCTGTCCTCTCAAGTTCCGTTCCTGAATTTTCATCAGAATAAGGTGGTTTTGAAGACATCCCCCTCTTTTCTACCGAAAGTTGTATCCTCTTTTCATCTCAATGAGGAGATTCTTACCGTCACTCTGACGGCACCAGTCCATCGCATCGAGAAGGCCCTTCACACACTGGATTTAGTGAGAGCTCTTAGGAGATACAGTCATGGCCAAAAGTATTCACACCCCTGCAATTCTGTCAGATAATACTCAGTTTCTTCCTGAAAATGATTGCAATCACACATTATTTGGTATTATTATCTTCATTTAATTTGTCTTAAATGAAAAAACACAAAAGAGAATGAAGCAAAAAGCAAAACATTGATCATTTCACACAAAATTCCAAAAATGGGCCAGACAAAAGTATTGGCACCCTCATCCTAATACTTGGTTGCACAACCTTTAGCCAAAATAACTGCGACCAACCGCTTCCGGTAACCATCAATGAGTTTCTTACAATGCTCTGCTGGAATTTTAGACCATTCTTCTTTGGCAAACTGCTCCAGGTCCCTGATATTTGAAGGGTGCCTTCTCCAAACTGCCATTTTTAGATCACTCCACAGGTGTTTTATGGGATTCAGGTCTGGACTCATTGCTGGCCACCTTAGAAGTCTCCAGTGCTTTCTCTCAAACCATTTTCTAGTGCTTTTTGAAGTGTGTTTTGGGTCATTGTCCAACTGGAAGTCCCATGACTTCTGAGGGAGACCCAGCTTTCTCACACTGGGCCCTACATTATGCTGCAAAATTTGTTGGTAGTCTTCAGACTTCATAATGCCATGCACACGGTCAAGCAGTCAAGTGCCAGAGGCAGCAAAGCAACCCCAAAACATCAGGAAACCTCCGCCATGTTTGACTGTAGGGACCGTGTTCTTTTCTTTGAATGTCTTTTTTTCTCCTGTAAACTATATGTTGATGCCTTTGACCAAAAAGCTCTACTTTTGTCTCATCTGACCAGAGAACATTCTTCCAAAATGTTTTAGGCTTTTTCAGGCAAGTTTTGGCAAAGTCCAGCCTGGCTTTTTTATGTCTTGGGATAAGAAGTGGGGTATTCCTGGGTCTCCTACCATACAGTCCCTTTTCATTCAGACGCCGACGGATAGTAAGGGTTGACACTGTTGTACCCTCGGACTGCAGGGCAGCTTGAACTTGTTTGGATGTTAGTCGAGGTTCTTTATCCAACATCCGCACAATCTTGTGTTGAAATCTCATGTCAATTTTTCTTTTCCGTCCACATCTAGGGAGGTTAGCCACAGTGCCATGGGCTTTAAACTTCTTGATGACACTGCGCACGGTAGACACAGGAACATTCAGGTCTTTGGAGATGGACTTGTAGCCTTGAGATTGCTCATGCTTCCTCACAATTTGGTTTCTCAAGTCCTCAGACAGTTCTTTGGTCTTCTTTCTTTTCTCCATGCTCAATGTGGTACACACAAGGACATAGGACAGAGGTTGAGTCAACTTTAATCCATGTCAACTGGCTGCAAGTGTGATTTATTTATTGCCAACACCTGTTAGATGCCACAGGTAAGTTACATGTGTTGTTAATTACACAAATTAGAGAAGCATCACATGATTTTTCGAACAGTGCCAATACTTTTGTCCACCCCCTTTTTTATGTTTGGTGTGGAATTATATCCAATTTGGCTTTAGAACAATTCTTTTTGTGTTTTTTTTCATTTAAGACAAATTAAATGAAGATAATAATACCAAATAATTTGTGATTGCAATCATTTTCAGGAAGAAACTGAGTATTGTCTGACAGAATTGCAGGGGTGTGAATACTTTTGGCCATGACTGTACATCTCGCGGACAGCGTCTTTCCGCAGGTCAGCTGCCCTATTCGTGCTCCCGGAAGGACCAAGGAAAGGGTTTCCCGCTTCCAAGGCGACAATAGCCAAATGGATCCGTTCGGCTATTCAAGAGTCCTACCGAGTCAGAGGTCTTCCTGTCCCAGCAGGGATTAAGGCTCACTCCACTCAGTCAATGGGTGCGTCTTGGGCCATCCGGCACCAAGCTTCGGCAGCACAAGTTTGTAAGGCTGCGACTTGGTCCAGCCTGCATACCTTTACAAAGCATTAACACATTCACTCTCAAGCCTCGGCAGATGCGACCGTCGGCAGGCGAATTCTGCAGGGGGCTGTGCCGCATCTGTAACTTGTGGGTGCAAGTAGCAATTGCAGTTAATTGTTTACCACCCAGGGACTGCTTTAGGACGTCCCATGGTCCTGTGTCCCCCAATGAGGCGTAGGAGAAAAGGAGATTTTTGTGTACTCACCGTAAAATCCTTTTCTCCGAGCCAATCATTGGGGGACACAGCACCCACCCTGATAGCCTATTGGCTTTGGTTTTTGTTGAGTTAACCTGGTTTTTGACATAGTTCATCCTTGTTAAATATTAAGCTTCTACTGCTTTGTTACCGAACTGTTCACTGAGAGCCAGCAGGAGGGTGTATACTGCAGGGGAGGAGCTATTCTTTCTGTGTTTACTTAGTGTCCTCCTAGTGGCAGCAGCATAACACCCATGGTCCTGTGTCCCCCAATGATTGGCTCGGAGAAAAGGATTTTACGGTGAGTACACAAAAATCTCCTTTTTCAAGTGATGGATTAGCCAAATTGCCCTTGATTATGTTGCGCTGGCCACTATCAGATCAGACCTGTGGCTGTAACGTGCGGCCTTACATAGCACATTCAGCTTTACATTGCTCTGTGCATTGAGCAGATTCCATAGTTTGTCTGCGTACAAAGATGGATTTTTCTGGTGTAAATCCAGCTAAGAGTTTTGCTGTGAATCTTTATGTAAAATGTGGATTTTATAGTAGACATCACCTCTCTCTACGTTAAAGGGGTGAAGTCAGGACCTAACAGGCTGCGGCAAATCCATCCTATAAAACATTGAGCCTTTTTAGATCTTGTAGCAGAAAAAAGAAAAAAATATATACCAGCTCACCTGTCGGCATGTGTTATGGGGAAGCACGGATATCGTGTAGTCATCACGTGAGCAAGTAATCCAATAAAGAGAAAAAAATCCAGCTTCCAAAAACTTACAAATTTATTCAGGATAAAAGGCAAAGTCCAGTCCAGTAAATTACATAGTGAAGAGTAGCAAGCAACACGTTTCGAACAATGTGCTTTGAGAAAGAACATACCATTGTTCGAAACGCGTTGCTTGCTACTCTTCACTATGTAATTTATTGGATTGGACTGGACTTTTCCTTTTATCCTTAAAAAATTTGTAAGTTTTTGGAAGCTAAATTTTTTTCTCTTTTTCAGATCTTGCCTTGTTTCCCCTATACGCCATCTTGGAGGGACACCAGTTGTGTGTGTTAGGTCACATTTTCCCCATTATCAGGACTCCATATATTGACTATGAATGATTTTACCCCAAGGGTAACACTGATCTGTATAGATATCTCCAATTAGTCCAACTAAGGGCCTTTCATAATAATCTGAGTATCCTCGTTAAAGCAGCATGTAATCAATATCTGAAGTCACTGTCCTTTTACTGTTTTTGTTAGAGGTTTGTGTTGCACTTGAATGACTGCCTACATTGCACTTCTCACTTTAGTGCTAGTTTTCTTTTTGTCATTGACCCGTTGCCTCTGTCGTTGATTTGCTTTGCCACCTTTTTCTCCTCCTTCCACTTTTAGTTTGATGTGTTTTGCTTGTTTCTTTCTCTTTCTCTAACTTGCAGTGCTCACTTTCGACAGCTGAAGAGGTAAAACATGCTTACACAGTTATGGTAGGGCATTACACGGTGACATGTACCCTTCAGCCTCCAACTTATGGAATTTTTTTGTTTTGTTATGGCAAGCATTCATTTGTTGTGTGATGTTTGGCTTCAGACGGCCCACTACATTCACATTTCCACTTGTGTTTTACCTATAAAAGCATTCATGGACCTTCCAACAACATTTCTTTCTCCGCATGCAAAGAGCGGTACAATACTTTTTAGAAATAAAAATTATATATAATATATAATATAATTTTTTTTGCATCTAGTTAAAAAAAAAAAGTTGCTCCCAACAGTTACCCATTAAAAAAAAAAATACAATGTTCTGTCACATGCATTAATGGACGAAAATAATTGTGTGTATGTATTGTATATACACAAAACACACACACACACACACACACACACACACACACACACACACACACACACACACACACACACACACACACACACACACACACACTGTCCGGTATGTATTCAGACCCCATTAAATTTTTCACTCTTTGTTTCATTGCAGCCGTTTGGTAAATTCAAAAAAGTTCATTTTTTTCTCATTAATGTACACTCTGCACCCCATCTTGATTGAGCAAAAGACAAATGTAGAAATTTTTGCAAATTTATTAAAAAAGAAAATCTGAAATATCACATGGTTATAAGTATTCAGACCCTTTGCTCAGACACTCATATTTAAGTCACATGCTGTCCATTTCCATGTGGTCCTCCTTGAGATGGTTTTACTCCTTCATTGGAATCCAGCTGTGTTTAATTAAACTGATAGGACTTGATTTGGAAAGGCGCACAGCTGTCTATATAAAACTTCACAGCTCACAGTGCATGTCAGACCCAATGAGAATCATGAGGTCAAAGGAACTGGCCAAGGAGCTCAGAGACAGAGTTGTGGCAAGGCACAGATCTGGCCTAGGTTACAACAGAATTTCTGCAGTACTCAATGTTCCTAAGAGCACAGTGGCCTCCATAATCCTTAAATGGAAGAAGTTTGGGACCACCAGAAGTCTTCCTAGACCTGGCCGTCCAGCCAAACTGAGCAATCGTGGGAGTAGAGCCTTGGTGAGAGAGGTAAAGATGAACCCCAAGAGCACTGTGGCTGAGCTCCAGAGATGCAGTAGGGAGATGGGAGAAAGTTCCACAAAGTCAACTGCAGCCCTCCACCAGTCGGGCCTTTATGGCAGAGTGGCCCGATGAAAGCCTCTCCTCAGTGCAAGACATATGAAAGCCCGCATAGAGTTTGCTAAAAAACACATGAAGGACTCCCAGACTATGAGAAATAAGATCCTCTGGTCTGATGAGATAAAGATAGAACTTTTTGGTGATAATTCTAAGCGGTATATGTGGAGAAAACCGGGCACTGCTCATCACCTGCCCAATACAATCCCATCAGTGAAACATGGTGGTGGCGGCATCATGCTGGGGGGGGGTTCAGCTGCAGGGACTGGAGGACTGGTTGTCATTGAAGGAAACACGATTGCGGCCAAGTACAGAGATATCCTGGATGAAAACCTCTTCCAGAGTGCTCTGGACCTCAGACTTGGCCGAAGGTTCACCTTCCAACAAGACAATGACCCTAAGCACACAGCTAAAATATCAAAGGAGTGGCTTCAGAACAACTCTGTGACCATTCTTGACTGGCCCAGCCAGAGCCCTGACCTAAACCCAATTGAGAATATCTGGAGAGACCTGAAAATGGCTGTCCACAAACGTTCACCATCCCACCTGACGGAACTGGAGAGGATCTGCAAGGAAGAATGGCAGAGGATCCCCAAATCCAGGGATGAAAAACGTGTTGCATCATTCCAAAGAAGATTCATGGCTGTCCTAGCTCAAAAGGTGCTTCTACTCAATACTGAGCCAAGGGTCTGAATACCCATATATGTATGTGTCTGTATGTATGTATATGTATGTGTGTGTGTGTATATATATATATAGATAGATAGATAGATAGATAGATAGTGGCCCGATTCTAACGCATCGGGTATTCTAGAATATGCATGTCCACGTAGTATATTGCACAGCCTACGTAGTATACTGCACAGCCCACGTAGTATATTGCCCAGTGACGTAGTATACAGCACAGAGCCACGTAGTATATTGCACAGCGACGTAGTATACAGCACAGAGCCACGTAGTATATTGCCCAGCCACGTAGTATATTGGCCAGCCATGTAGTATATTGCCCAGCTACGTAGTATATTGCACAGCCACGTATGTCACAGGTTAAAAAATAAACATATACTCACCTTCCGAGGGCGCCTTGTAGTAGTTCTGTCGCCTGTGTGCGGTGCAGGCGGCAGCTTCCGGTCCCAGGGTGTGATGACGTTGCGGTCACATGACTGTTACGTCATGGCAGGTCCTTCTCGTGCAGGCTCGCAGGACCTGTGATGACTTCGCGGTCACATGACCCTGACGTCATGGCAGGTCCTTCTCGCAGACCATCCTTGCCACCGGAACCTGCCGCTTGCATGGAGCGTCGCGAGGAGTGGGAAAGGAGGCGGATGGTGAGTATATAATGATTTTTTATTTTCTTTATTATTTTTAACATTAGATGTTTTTACTATTGATGCTGCATAGGCAGCATCAATAGTAAAAACATGGTCACACAGGGTTAATAGCGGCGGTAACGGAGTGAGTTACCCGCAGCATAACACGGTCCGTTACCGCTGGCATTAACCCTGTGTGAGCGGTGACTGCGGGGAGTATGGAGCGGGCGCCAGCCACTGACTGTAGGGGAGTAGGGAGGGACTAATCAGACTGTGGCCGTCGCTGATTGGTCGCGGCAGCCATGACAGGCAGCTGGCGAGACCAATCAGCGACTTGGATTCCATGACAGACAGAGGCCGCGACCAATGAATATCCGTGACTGACAGAAAGAAAGACAGACAGAAAAACGGAAGTACCCTGTATATATACATATACACTAGATGGTGGCCCGATTCTATCGCATTGGGTATTCTAGAATATGCATGTCCACGTAGTATATTGCCCAGCCACGTAGTATATTGCCCAGCCACGTAGTATATTGCCCAGCCACGTAGTATATTGCCCAGTCACGTAGTATATTGCCAAGTCACGTAGTATATTGCCCAGCCACGTAGTATATTGCCCAGCCACGTAGTATATTGCCCAGTCACGTAGTATATTGCCCAGCTATGTAGTATATTGCCCAGTCACGTAGTATATTGCACAGCGACGGAGTATACAGCACAGAGCCACTTAGTATACAGACTTAAAATAAAAGATAAACATATACTCACCTTCCGAAGGCCCCTTGAAGTCCTGGCCCTGTGTGCGGTGCACGCGGCAGCTTCCGCTCCCAGGGTTGGTATGAGCGCAGGACCTGTGATGACGTCGCGGTCACATGACCGTGACGTCATGGCAGGTCCTTCTCGCAGGACCCGTGATGACTTCGCGGTCACATGACCATGACGTCATGGCAGGTCCTTGTTGCATACCATCCTTAGCGCCGGAACCTGCCGCTTGCATGGAGCGGTCACCGGAGCGTCGCGAGGAGCGGGAAAGGCGGCGGAAGGTGAGTATATAATAATTTTTTATTTTTTATATTATTTTTAACATTAGTTCTTTTTACTATTGATGTTGCATAGGCAGCATCAATAGTAAAAATTTGGTCACACAGGGTTAATAGCAGCGTTAATGGAGTGCGGGTAACGCATCGGGTATTCTAGAATATGTATGCGTAGTATATTGCACAGCCAACGCAGTATATTGCACAGCCACGCAGTACATTGCGCAGCCCACGTGGTACATTGCGCAGCCACGAAGGCACACACCCTACACAATGGCGGCACTTGACAGCAGTGGAGGACAATGATGATTCCAGAATTCGCGGCAGACTGTGCCCGTCGCTGATTGGTCGAGGCCGGCTGGCCTCGACCAATCAGCAAGGCGGGATTTCCGAGACAGACAATTAGACCCTTAGACAACACAATGGCGGCACTTGACAGCAGTGGAGAACAATGCCCGTCGCTGATTGGTCGAGGCCTGGCGGCATCGACCAATCAGAGACGCGGGATTTCCAGGACAGACAGACAATTAAACCCTTAGACAATTATATATATAGATATACTAGATTGTAGCCCGATTCTAACGCATCAGGTATTCTAGAATATGCATGTCCCCGTAGTATATGGACAATGATGATTCCAGAATTCGCGGCAGACTGTGCCCGTCGCTGATTGGTCAAGGCAACCTTTATGACATCATCGTCGCCATGGCAACCATTATGACATCTACGTCGATACTGTGCCCGTCGCTGATTGGTCAAGGCAACCTTTATGACGACATCGTCGCCATGGAAACCATTATGACATCTACGTCGATACTGTACCCGTCGCTGATTGGTTGAGGCATGGCGGCCTCGACCAATCAAAGACGCGGGATTTCTACGTCGATACTGTGCCCGTCGCTGATTGGTCGAGGCCCAGGCGGCCTTGACCAATCAGAGACGCGGGATTTCCAGGACAGACAGAAAAACCCTTAGACAATTATATATATATATATATATATATATATATATATATATATATATATATATATATATATATATATATATATATATATATATATATATATATTATATACCGGTATGTATATATCTATATAAAACATGGGTACCTTTTTGGGTGCATCTTTTTTTTATTTTACTTGATGCTTGTACTTTTTGGCTAAAAACAGTCTTTGCACTTCTGTGACTGTCAGGGTAAAGTCAGACTGTCCCTTAAAAATATTTTAAGGCAAAAAAATGTACACATTTAAGAACAAAAAATGCCCCCCAATGTGTGTCTATCCTTTATATCCCATATGTGCACTGCCTTTTTTTGTGTAGTGATTTAATAAACCCATTTCCATAGTGCAGACCTTTCTCTTTTACTTTTGTTGTTGGAAGTCCAATGCGGGGAGGTAATCGGCGTCACATTTGCACGATATGGATGGTATCTTCTTGCATGGCGGTAGCTGTGACACATGCGTCTCTCACTCATCACACGGATATGTCGGAGGTGATGGTAGCAGCGACACTGCATGACAGAGTAGCAACGTTCTGCCAATTTCTATTCTTTAACCTAGTTTGTTCAATGTAAAGGCATTATGAAATGTGAATTGTGTGACCAACAATGAGCAGAAACCGATTCCCAGAATTGTGACCTATTGTCATGCTTTGTATTTATTTTTTTGTTAGTGCTCCGTTTGATAAAACCGCCAACATCACGTTTTCCCTGAATGCAGATGAAGAAAGTGTAAGTTGTTGTTTTTTTTTCTTTATTCCTGTATTTATTTTGTAAAAAAATCTTATTTTAATTATTTTATTATTATTCATGTACTACAGCCAAATTCCAATTTGTTTGAGATTTGCTATAAGGAGCGCATTCAGCAGTTTGATGACGATGAAGATGAAGGCTCAGACGGAGAGGATATCTGGCAGGAGAAAGAGATCCGGTTTTCTTCAGGCACAATGCAGAGTACTGGCACAAGGTAGGGGACGTTGTGTTATATGGTTACAGAAAATAACTATCTACAGTGCTCTTACTGAGGGAAGGAGGTTGTTGGCTAAAATCTCACTATATATAACATCATCCATCCTCCCATCAATATGGTGTAGTCATCCTGTGCCCTTTGCAGAAAAGCACCCCCAAAGAATGATATTTCTCCCACCATATTTCACGGTTTGGACGGTGTTCTTGCAGTTGTTGTACTTGTCCTTCTTCTTCCTCCAAACACTGCGAGTGGGGTTGATAACAAAAGTTTCTATTTTGGTCTCATCTGACCACATAACCTTCTTCCATGCCTCATCTGGATCATCCAGATGGTCATTGGCAGACTTCAAATGGGCCTGGACATGTGCTGGTGTGAGCAGGGGGACCTTGCGTGCCCTGCAGCATTTTAACCCATGACAGCGTAGTGTGTCGCTATAGACTTAATAGTATGATTAGGGTGACATGTAGACTGGTGTTTCCAGTAATGGGTTTTGTATACATGGAAGTTAGAATGACTTGGTTTGGGACACTCGCGCATTGAAAATCTAAAAAGTGATGGTGAATGAATGATGGACTGCAGTGAATTTCACATTGTACTCATTAGTCTTATTGTACTGATCGACTCTTGTATTATTGGATGCTTGGCCATAATAGATAATTAACACGTCATCGATAGATCTACCATACCAATGAATACATTGAAAAAAAATGGATTATTATGCGTGTACAAAAAGTGTTCGTCCCAAAATGCCATGACCAGGCTTGCTAAAGATGATGAATATGTTGTACTCCTAGAAACTCCCCTGTGCTGTAAGTAGTAACACAACAAAAAAATGTGTCACTTGAATGATGTAACCTAAAGAAAAACCTTCCTTATTCATTCAATGGCAGCACTAGAGAAGCTACTGGAGGGATTTGTAGTAAGTTTGGTGGACGTAGAGGGGTCATTATAATGGAAATAGTTTGAGGTTTATACATGGTGGAATCCATCACAACTGCAACCTCCCCCTTGTCCGACATTTTTATGACAATATCATGGATATGACTTCATTCAGACCAATAAGACTGGAGTAAGATTAGATCTCAAAGACTTCGAGTTCTTGGAAGTCATGTAGAATTTTAATTATTTCTTGGAATCTGTCCATACAATTGACTCGAGATTGGATTTGATAAAAAAAGCATTTTGTAATTTGAGTTGAGTAGATTCATTAATGGCATAATATGTATTATTCACATCCTCAAGGCATAATATGGCTGATCTTTCATACATCCGGTGGGCATTGGAAATGCAGTGTTGTGTTGCAGCAAAGGATTCCGAATCTTCAGACCAAAAATTAACATCTTAGCCCCAATTATAAACCCATTGAATAGAGTGATCCCGCAGGTCACGTTGAAACTTGAGGTTTTTCGCAGTAATGATCTCATCCTCTAGTTTGGTAATAGATTTTTGGATGCGATCGGTGAGACTCTCAAACTCTGATTTAGAAAGTGATTCCCGCCAAGGATTTTCTGTCTAGACTATAGATTGATCGTTTCAATCTCCTTCTTTGATTTCCAGTGATGGAAGGAAAGTGACGTTTGCCTCCTCTCTTCTGCTTTTTGCTTTGAATTCTATGTTTTCTACATCTAGTATCGAGAGGGCTGTTTGTTTTTTGTCTTTTAGGAGCTGTGGAAGCACAGATAGTGAAGACAGTCGAGATTCTGATGAAGAGGAGGAAGATTCAGGCGGTGGTGCTAGTAGTACTAATCATTCAACCACAGATCCAGCACCACAAACATCAGAAGGTGGGTGACTGTCCACCGGGGGGGGGAAAAAAAGGCATTTGATAAACTGGAAGTCCCGTCTTTAAAAGTGATACGTCCAATCCGTAACGGAGTGCTGCATCCCCGTGACAATTTTCCCAATGCTCCTGGGACATGTAGTAGTAAAAAATGGATCTTTGCTGCAGCTTTACCGACAAGGATGTGGCGCTAGAACCTCGAGGTTGGATCCCCCAACGATCATAAATGGGACTGTCCTTTAATGTTCCCTCTCATATTGGTAGAATTGTTACACAAATGGTAGTTATCGGTAGATAATACTTTGTTTTCAACTTTTTAGCACCTGCTTGGACAGCAACATTTGATTCCACTTCTACAGAAGCCTCAGTGTCCCCATCGGTAACATCAGTAGATACTGGGTCATCGGCGTGGGCAGAGAGCGTACCCAATAACAGTAGTGAAGCCGCCTGGGCTGTTTTCGCAGAACTCAGTAAAGAAACAAGGTTATTATATATTTTCTCAGTTTTTGTTTATCCTAAGCAATAAAGTTCTGTCGTGCCAAGAAGGTTATGTCCTCGGATAAGGTGTTTGTTAGACGATCCCTGCATGTGTTGAGTTTGTCGAACAGCCGCGAGACATGCAGCCGCGGGGACTAGATCATAGTATTCGAACACGCCAAAGTCACTCGGTTACCACCCGAGCATGGAGGATAACGCCTTATCATAGACCTACAAATGTCTTTAGTTAGACATTTACAACATATATCTCCATGTGGAACAGAAGTAGGTTATTGGTTTGCGCTAAAGGATGGAGATACTACAATATTCTAAGAATAATATTCCACGCGGCATCATTGAAAGATTCTTACCAGTACAGTGCAAAAACCTTGTAAAATCAAAGTTTCAGAGTTGAGGATAAAGTAAAAAAAATATATATATATATTGTAAATCTGAAAGCTAAATCATGTGAGGATGTTTAACCCCTTCATGACCCAGTATGTCTTTTTACGACGGTCATTGAGGGCCTTATTTTGTCTTTACAGAGCTGAGAAATAGGTTTAGCGGCACCAGACGGGCAAAACTACAGCAGGTATCGGCTGTATACTACAACCTGACAATACACTGACTCCTCTAACTTCTGGTGGAGGGGTCTCTCTCTAAAACCCCATCATCACCCCGTATTCATAAGTGGCTCTGTTAGTTGCCATGGCAAACTAGAGCCAAGCACAGTGGTCTTTTAAGCCCTGCCATGCGCAAAGTCTAAAATGTAAAGTGTCAATGTAACACTGATCTTCTGCATTAAAGTAATACTGCCGTCTATCAGACCAATAAAATATTCACCTTTCATAGTGGGAATAAATTAAGAAAAAAAAGCCGAAGCCATGAAACAAAAAATATTTTGCCCCCGACTTTATATAAAAACAAAAATGAAAAAGTCCAAGTCCTCATTGGTGTTGCCCAAGCTCCTAAACATAAACCTCAGAACGATACCATGTCACCCTGCAAAAAAACAGCTCTCATACGGCTCTGTCAGCCAAAAAAATAAGTTGTATTAAGAATATTAAGCTGCAAAAACAAAATTTGGTGTTATAGTGATTGGCTTCATTGAAGGTCTTGTCTGAATCACATTTTTGGGGATTTAAAACCCGGACCTAAGTGTAAAGCACAGGATAAATGTGAACGTGGCCTTAAAAAATAATCAGAAATGTTATGAACTCCCAACATGCTACCAATAAAAGCTTCAACTCATCCCACAAAAAAAGCCAACCCACACTTGGGTCCGTCAAGTCAGAATTATGTCACAATTTCTCAATGCAAATCTGAGAGCCAGAATGAGGCTCTCATAGACTTGTACTGAAAAGTGACCGCCGCGCCGCTCCAGGAAACACTACAGCTGCCGACAGGTGATTTTTCACCGAAGACCAACCAGAGCGACACTGGAAAAAATGAAGGTGGCATCGGGTGAGTATGAGACCAGGCAGTGGAATTATATTTAAAGCACAACTCCAGTGGTGCAATAAAAAAACTCTGGAGTGGTGCTTTAACAATTTATGGGGTACGTGTCTCCAGAAGCTGGGCACAATATACGGGCGCTAAACGGGTACATTTTCAATTTTCTCTCATGGAAAGCACCTGTGGAGCCAAAATTCTCACTAAACCCCTAGATGAATTACTTACATTTACAAAATATGGTCACTTGTGAGGGGTTTCTGCTTTTTTTTAGGACGTCAAGAACATGGAGTCTAGTCTATTTCACCCAGAAGTCTAATTGTGCTCCATGCCGTGTTCCTAAATAGTGGTGTCCAATCACATGCGAGGTCTTGCTTTGATTGGGTTAAATTGAATAACAAATTGTGGGGCTCATTTTCTCCAATTGCCACTTGTGAGAAGAAAAATTAAGGCTAAAGTAACGTTTAGTAGCAAAAATTTAGTTTTTTGGGGGGTTCACAGCCCAATGTTATAATGTTATGTGATCCAGTGGGTTATGAATGCTGGCCACACTCCTCCACACCACACTCACATTTGTGGGGTCCATTTTTTCCACTTACCTTTTTAAAAATGAAAAATTAAGGACTAAGGCTGTGTGCACACGTTGCTGATTTTTTGCGTTTTTTTCCGCTATAAAAACGCTATAAAACCGCAAAAAAACAGCATACAATATGCATCCCATCATTTAGAATGAATTCCGCAATTTGTGTGCACATGATGCGTTTTTTTCTGTGAAAAAAACGCATCATGGTAAAAAATGTAGCATGTTCATTAATTTTGCGGGTTTTTTGCGGATTTCCCACTATAAAATGCATTGCGAAATGTCCAGAAAAAAACGGACCAAAAACGTGGCAAAAACGCATGCAGATTTCTTGCTGATTTCTTGCAGAAAATTTCAGGTTTTTCTCAGGAATTTTCTGCAAGAAATCCTGAACGTGTGCACATAGCCTAAAACGTAATTTATTTTTTTTTATTCCACTTTGCGTTAATTCCCCTCAAGCCCCTGAATGGTTAATAAATGTGCTGACCGCAGTATTGAATACTGTGAGGATCCAGTTTTCAACATCGTCTCTATTTAAAGGGGGTTTCCAATATATCAGCCCCCCTCGGTCATTTCAAAAGTGAATTGGTAGATAAAGAGAAAAAAAAAAATTGTTTATAAATTTCGTGGAACAAATGGCAAATTGTGCTAAACTTTTAACCCTTCTAACATGCTAACAAAATAAAAGGGGGTTTGGAAAATGACGCTGATATAAACTAAATGAGTTCATAAACGACATTTCTCAAATTTTTTTCAAAATTTTCGCCAAACTCGTAAACCACCTATGGCATACAGTCCGTTAGAAGTCGCTTAAAAAAGAAAATATGAAGGCTGCTGAGGAGCCGAGCCCACTTCTTACCAGGTCGGTGCCAGCTGTGATGCACAGACAGCACCTGCAGCGACCGGAGCTTGCGCCGATTGCTGCCATTGGAAGCATTTGAAGGATGTAATTTTTGGACTTTTTACTGTACGACCAGGTTGTAAGTTTCTATTGAGCAATTTACAATATAATCTTTTTTTTTTTCTACAGTCCCCCATCAGCAACCCCCGAGGAGGCACCTACAGAATCCGAAAACTGTTCAGCTCAGGAAGTAAATAACGGTGAAACTTCTGATACATCTGTAAAAGAAGGTAAGTGTATGCTGCCATGGTGTGATGGGTGGGGTGCACATACACCTACCAGAAATAGTTTTACTTTTACCCGATGGGTTTAGATCAGCCCAAATCAGTACATTTATTTATTTATTTTTTTTTATTCGTTTATTAATTCAGAATATATCAAACAATACACACATTTACATTTGTTACTATCAATTATAACATGAAATACAAATAATTGCAGTGCAACATCACATCCCGAGTAATACGAGGATAGCAGACTATGTGTCGTCACTAACACTTACAAACTACCTATTGTATAACATTAACTATTTTAACTACCAAGAGTAATAAGTCGCCAAAGAAAATTCTACGTAAATCTCGCCCTTAAGTGATGCCCCCAAAGCCATAAATCCAGCCACTTGCATAAGTGGTAAATTAGTGTGGACCATGTGGCAAAGCCGCCCCACCCTCCTGTTTTGGTCTCTGCATTGCAGACAGCTTAAGTTTGGGCCTGGTCTTCCCCCATATAAAGGACGTGATTAGGGAGTTTAAATTCGCAAAGAAAGACTTAGGTATTGGCATAGCACTGTGTTGAAAGCAGTAGCTAAGTTTGGGGAGCAATATCATTTTAATTAGATTAATACGGCCAGCAACCGAAAGTGGGAGTTTGTTCCAAATTGCAAATTTAGATTTGACCCAATCCAATAATGGGTAGATATTGAGTTGTAGGTCAAGTCGACCATGCTGGAACATATGGACACCTAAATATTTAAAATTAGAGACGATGGGTAACGATGAGAGAGTTTCAAGACGGGGCGTTGGGGTATGAGAAAGAGGCAACAGAGTAGATTTATCCCAATTTATATAGAGACCGGAGAATTTACTACATTTATCTATGGTCGCTATTACTCGGGGTAACGTTTCCTCTACTTTATCCATAAATATTATCATGTCATCAGCATAAAGACCAATGGTATCCACACGACCCGCAATATTTATACCCTTAATATCCGAGGAGGACCTTATACGTGTTGCCAGAGCCTCTATGGCAAGGGCAAAGAGAACCAGGGATAGAGGACACCCCTGACGGGTTCCTCTGTGTAAGGCAAAAGGTTCAGAGATAGAATTATTCACAATTATACGCGCCCTGGGATTCATATAGAGTATACCTATCCCTCTCAAAAATTTATCCCCAAAACCGTATTTCTGCAGACAGGCAGAAAGAGGAAGGGCCATTCAAGAGAATCAAATGCCTTGGCCGTATCCAGCGATGCCAATGCCCAATTATTATCTAATTCTAAAGAACTATATTGAATCACTGATTGAACCCGCCTAATATTAATGGAGGTACTCTTCCCAGGCATAAAACCAGTTTGGTCTGGGTGTATAAGATCTAGTATGATTGTGTTCAGTCTAGTAGCCAGAATTTTGGTGAAAATTTTATAGTCTACGTTTACCAGTGATATGGGGCGATATGATCCACATTCCAAGGGGTCCTTCCCTTCATTCTTAAGCACAATAATATTTGCATCATAAAATGTTTCAGGCATGGATCCTCCCTCCCATATTCCCTGGAGCACCTTCAATAAGAGTGGTGCCAATTTGTCCCGGTATTTCTTATAAAACTCAATGGGAAACCCGTCAGGCCCAGGGGCTTTTCCAATTGCCATATCCGTCATAGCCTGCTCAACTTCCTCCAACGTGAACTCAGCATCCATAAAAGCTTGCTGGGTTGGACTTAGTGAGGGGAACGCCACATCCGATAAATAATCTAAACATTCCGAAACATTCAGGCCACTCCCAGACCTATATAATAATTTATAATAATCATGGAAACACCGAAGTATTTCATCAGTAGAAGATACTAATGAATCATCAGGTGCTCGAATCTGTAGTATTGTATTGGAAGTGTTGTGTTGGCGCACTAAAAAAGCTAGGAATGTACTGGCCTGGTTCCCCAATTCAAAGTAGGATTGACGGTTAAAGAATAGTTTGCGTTTCGATTTAGTATCTATGTGCTGAGTATACAGCCTCTGGGAAGCAAGCCATTCAACCCTGTTACCACTGGTTTGATTAGTTACATAAGCGGCCTCCGAGTCCTTCAACCGCCGCTCTATCTCATCATCCTCCCTCGCCGTTGTCCTTTTAATATAAGAAATTGTGGAAGACAAACATCCCCTTAAGTATGCTTTTAAAGTATCCCAAAATAAACTAAGATTTGAAGGTTCCGGGTGAGTTAAGATAAAACAGTTTAGCTGATCAACCGTTCTATCACTAGAATCTATTAGTTTCAACCAGAAGGGATTCAGTTTCCAATGCATATTATTGTTGGATTGACCGTATTTAAGTTTAAGAATAACTGGGCTATGATCCGATATCCCCCTATTACCATTCTCAACACTATCTATCCACAATGCCAGCCCACTGGATCTAAAAATATAATCTATACGAGATAGAGATTGCCTGGTAGACGAGTGACAGGTATTCCCCCTGGTCTCAGGATGACGTATTCTCCATAGGTCCAGCCACCCGCTACCGCCCATAAACAATGCCAATTGGGAGGGGGACTGAGGAGGGGATCCTCCAGATATCTCGTCATCCAGTCTGTCTATCCATTGAGTTATCCATGACCAGATTAAAATCTCCCATACAAACAACGCTAGCATCAGGATAATTTAAGGAAAAAGCCAGTGCCATGCGGAGGACCGATGTATTAGCCGGGGGGGGATTATAGACACATAATATCACATATTCACGTGAATTAATGAAGGCATGTACAAAGACAAAACCACCCTCAGGATCCCGTCGTGCTTCCCTAGCTTCCCATCTAACATCTCTGTGAACCAGAAGAGAGACCCCTCTTGAGTAGCTGGTGTGGAATGCGTGGAGAGACCACTGTACCCACAGCTTTTGTGTACATCTAACTGTATCCCTTGTCAGATGTGTCTCCACCAGGACAACAACATGAGGATGATAACGTTTGATCTGCAAAAATACCTTAATTTTCTTACGGGGAGTCTTAATACCCCATATATTCCAGGTCATACATACAATCTCAGACCCCATATCCACACGCGATAGAAAGAATATCATAGATCAGTACTTGAGCAGGAATCAGGGACATCACACAGAGCACAAAAATATTAATGACGGCGACAATATACATCAAACAGTCAAAACTAGCATAAAAAAACAAACAAAACAAAACTTGAACAGTGGAGGAGTATGATCCTATACTCCTACAGTCAAATGGAAAAGGGGATACCCTCACTGAATCCAGCGTCCGGTATTATAATAAACTTAGCACCCATATGGAGAGCTCCGTTTGTACTGCAACGATCTAGGAGTCTGCCACGTTAGACACCTTATAGGACCGCAGCCATTCGGCTACCTCCTCCGGATCTGTAAAAAATAAGGAGGAGCCCTAGTGGACAATGCGGAGTCGGGCTGGATAAAGCATGGAATAGATAATGTTTTTATCTCTAAGCTGCTTCTTAATTTCTATAAATCGCGCCCGTTGTTTTTGGAGCTCCATGGAGACGTCCGGGAAGATCGATTATAGGAGCGTTGTTGAACTTGATAGGGCCCTTCTGCCGCGCCAAACAAAGAACAGCATCCCTGTCCCTACAGTTGAGGAGACGCGCCAGGAAAGGCCGGGGCGGAGTTCTAGGAGGGAGAGGTCTCGTTGGGACCCTATGGGCCCTTTCCACCGAGAATGTTGAGGAGAATCCCATCCCCCAGGGAGGCTTTAAGCCACTCCTCTAGAAACTGCTCAGGTCGCTGTCCCTCCGAACGTTCCGGCCGGCCGATAATTCGAATATTGTTATGGCGCATTCTGTTCTCCAGGTCGTCTGCCTTTTGTTTCCAGGCGTTTACAGAGCCAGCGGCTTTTGTCAGTTTAGCCTCCATAGGGGTAATGGTATCCTCTATATGGGACACTCTCATTTCAACCTCCGAAATACGCCCTCTCATAGCTTGCATGTCATGTCGCAGACGGCCCACTTCAGTATGTACATCCTCTATCTTTTCCGTAAGAGAAGGTCTAGTGAGGGATATAGCCTGCATTAATTGCTCAGATGCTTGTTTAAGAGTCAGTTCATCTTGTTCTCCCTCCTCATTACTGTCAGAGAGGCGATTTTTGCGTGGCACCTGCGATGGATTATTCCGCAGTGCATCATAGAAAAAATAGGTTGGTGCACCACAATGATATCAAATAAATATATACTGGGGATGCAAAACAATAGCTAATACGCAGAGCAGATAATAAACAAGAAAAAGAGAGCCATTATACTGTATGCACACCACCAGAAGTTATAATGAATCAAACAAGCTTTATTGGTAACATATATAAAAACAATTAAAACCATACATACAAAACTCCCTCCATATACCTGTGCCCAACACTGCCCAATACACAATATTCATACATCAAATATGGCAGATAATCAAATAGTATACACATATAAATAATTACTGGCAAAAGCCGCCCTGTCCTGATCAGCAAAAGATATATCTGTCGATAGCAAAACTCAGGCTGCAGCTTACCCCCAGCAAATAGTCCTCCTGGTATGTAATGGGTAGGGCACAAGCAAATACGGCCAAATAATTACCCGAAATAGGAAGAGGGAGCACGGCTGTCACCCGTCCTGAGCATAAGAGGGGAACATGCTGCGGCAGCTAGAGGGTGATCCAGACAGAAAGCTCACAGAATATGGAGAAAATATAGCAAGAACTGGGCAGCCAGCAAGTGGAGGGAGAGCCCAACGCGTATCGCCGTTCAAGACAGCTTCGTCAGGGGAAGTGAGCTCTCAAAGCACCAACAGCGCTTGTATATACCTGATCTAATGAAGCAGATCGCAGTCTGGTGTGCAGGAAATCAGGAACCATGGCATCAGAGGCTGTAGTAAGAGGATATTGCACTGACCCCTGGTGGATGAACAGCGCATGTGCCGGCCTGCCAGACCGACGAATCGCACAGAAAAAAAAAAAAAAAACACTGGAGCAAAGGAAGACAAATAAATAGGAAATGCTAAAGCGCACGCGCAGCTCCCGGGAGCGGGCGATGTGACAATCAAACATGCTCGACTGTCACAGTGCCACAGAGAACCCACTGAAAAATGAAAAGATAAATTGTTTGTGCACATATGTAAGAAGAGGAAACAAGGATAAGTCCTATTGCTATAAGTCCTGTTGTCGCAGTACCAAAGAGAACACACTAAAAAATGAAAAGATAACTTATTTGTGCATATATGCAGGGGGGGGGGGGGACAGAGATAAATCCTATAATGACATAAATAGAACGCTGTCATATAAGCCCAAGAAAAAGAAGGAGGGCAGAAGAACGTCCCCCCCCCTAAACTGAGAGAGAAGTTGCATAAATAATAAGGCATAAGGATGTATGTATGCCACACTAGATATTATAACAACATGAAAAATACATACACACATAAATGTCCATAATATATAATTAGTAGAAATACATCATGGTAATGTACATATATATGCATTTTCCATAAGGAACGAGCAAATGAATGGTAATGCACAGCCAAAATGCTGAAAATCAGCAAATTTCTTCCATTCAGAACAAAGTCCATTCTCATATAATCATCTCCCGAACAGGATCGAACCAAGTCTCACTCGCCAGAGACCAATTGTTCATGCTTGAACATAGCACGCGGCCCCATATTCTCCAAATCCACGCGGTATAGATGTACTTTTGACTAGACAAGGTCCCATTTCGTGTCCACACAATAAGGTCCAATTATCCCAGGAAGCCTGTAAATAGATCCATCGGGATTCTACCTGTAACAGCTTGGTCCGTAAAGATCCACCCCTGCCTGAACTTTTCAAATGTTCAAGTCCAACCACCCTCGTATCCATGGATAGCTCCCAGTATGGTGGGTCAAATAATGAGCTGCCACTGTGGTTAATGTTTTACCTTTCTGCTTGTCAGCAGCTGCTGTGTTGATCGTAGAGAAGTGTCCCTGAATCCTTCGTCTTAACCCTTGTGAGGTTTGCCCTACATATACACGAGGGCAGGGACAAATGATGGCATAAATAACATTAGAGGTTTTACAGTTAATATAAGATTTCAATTTATAAGTCCTCTGATCAAGTGGGTTAGTGAAACTGTCACGAGTGGGATGCATATATGGACATACCGTACAATCTCCACATGGGAACGAACCTCTAAGTATGATGCCACGATTAAGTCTAGTGGTGGGCCTGGAGTAGTGGCTCCTCATAAGCATGTCCCTAAAATTTGGGGCCCTTCTAGCTGTCACCAAGGGTCGTGGGCTTATTACTTGCGCCGTTTGTGTGTCCGTAGTTAATATTCTCCAATGGTTATTTAAGATGTTTCTTACCTGATCCCACTGAGTGTGGTATCCTGTAATAAAGCGTGCAAAATTGTCCGTTTTTTTCTTCTTGGGGACAAGTAGGACATCCTGTGACTTAGACTTTGCTTCCTGATATGCTCGAGATATGCACTTCCTGGGATAATTTCTCAATTTAAATCTTTCTGTGAGATCATGTGCTACCTTTCGAAAGTCTTCGTCACTTGTACAGTTACGTCTTGTCCTAAGGAACTGGCCTCTTGGAATTCCATCTTTCGTGTGTCCCGGGTGAAAGCTGCGATACTCCAGCAAACTATTAACCGCTGTGGGTTTTCGATATAGGCAGGTGGACAGAATGCCATCTTGACACTTGACCTCAAGGTCTAAAAAATAAACTGCAACAGAAGAAAACTGGTGGGTCAAAAAAATATTAAAGGGATTATGATTGAGCAAATCCAAAAACTCCATACATTCCTCTGGAGAACCTGACCAAATGAAGAAAATGTCGTCTATGAATCGCGACCAATGGCGTACCTTGTTGTTGAACTGGCTTGAAACATAGACGACCTGTGAATTCCCACCACCCTAAAAACAAATTTGCGAAAGCCGGGGCACAGCGCGCCCCCATAGCTACGCCGGATGTTTGAAGAAAGAAAGACCTGTCAAATAAGAAAAAATTGTGTCTCAAAACAAAATCCAATAAATCAATAATAAAGGAATCGTGCATTCTGTCCGAGTTCACTTGTTGGTCTAGAAAAAACAGTAAAGGCTTTCCACGTCACAGGTGACCATGATCGCACCTGGAGATAGTGATACCCCTATACGTATTAATAAAATGTGACGAATCTCTAATATACGAGGGTAGTTTTAACACAAGTGGCTGGAGAAAAAAGTCAATGTACGTGCACGCCCTCTCACAAAGGCTGCCAATACTGGACACAATTGGCCGACCCGGAGGTTTAGTCAGGTTTTTGTGAACTTTGGGTAGTAAATAGAACGTAGACGTTATTGGTTCATCTACCCAAATAAAATTCCGTTCACTAGCACTGATAACTCCCAGTTCAAAAGCTCTATCTATCAGAGGATTATTCCGCAGTGTGCGCACATTATCAGAGGCGTCTTCTCTGGCATACTTCTTTAGTTTATCGGCAGCCCCTGTTCCTTTGGAGTGATGCATGGCGGACAGCAAAAGGACCTCCCAAGATGACTATACTTGTAGTTATGACTGGTCCACTCTCCAGTAATGGACACTGCAGGGTTAAAAGCAGGGGTATATCTCAGGGGGATCACCAGGTTAGCAGGAAGAGAGCAGGGTTATAAGAGCAACAGAGTAATGTTCACTCAGGCACTGTGGCCCAAAGCAGCCTCACAGCCCCCACAGGTGGAACAGCAGGAAGGGGGTTAATCCCTCCAGGGTTATGGCGCCGGCAGGAGAAATGTCTCTCTGATAAGGGGGTGCAGGGCCCAATCTTCCAGGGCACACACCGCACCACCTCTTTATTGTTTCAGGCTGCTCGCTTACCTCCTGTGGTATAAAGCGCCGCTCCCTTTACTGATGGGTGCGCGCTACTATAATGGCCACTGTCCCCCGCAGTCACCGCCGACCGCTCCAGACCCCAGCACCCGTGCTCCGGTGTTCCATAGCGCCCCCGGCTACAATTTGAGGACCCACCGCGTCCTGAAGCAGGAAGCCCGACACTGATAGGGCTGGCGCTGTGCTCCGTCTGTCTGAGCGCGCGCTCCAAAGATGGCTGCCACTGCACGTGGACTCCACTGCCCGTCCAGACCGCTCCGGTTCCCGATGTCCCGGGCCTCCACAGCTGCCGTCCGAGGAAGATCACAGGGCTCCCAGGGTCCCAGGGCTTCAGCCCCAGCAGGTATAATCCCTCAGATAAGGGATTAGTAAGCAGGATGAGGTTAGGATGGCCGGAGCTCTCACAAGGTGCGTCCTCTCTCCTGCACTACATAGCCGCGCCCCCCAGTACATTTATTATTGGAAGTTTACTAGGATTTGCGGTACAGAGGAATCGGGTTAGGATTTGACAACGACAAAACATCTAGCGTTAATAGGTAACAAGCTGGAAAAAAAACAGAAACGCCGCCACTTGTATGTCAACGATTAGGATACAATAGTTTATTGACATTTTAATTAATATAATTTAGCAAATTCTAAAGAATCCCAAAAATATCTGCACCGTATAATTGTACATAATTTTAATTATCTGGAAAGGTTTTATGTAATTACCGTATGTACAATTATTTTGTACCAATATTTTGGGATTTTTAATTTTGTTATTTTCAAATTTTTATTTATTTAACAAAATGAATCGATTGAATCCAACCTGTAACTCTACAATTATGTATTGGCATTTTCCTATCTATCATCCAGAAACCATGGAAACCTCAACCACACTGGGTGACCCCCAGGAAAGTATAGCAGCCCCACAGTGTTCAGCGGCAGAAACGGGTACAACAGCGCCATCGTCCAGCGAACCTGGGGATGAAACCACATGCAGGTTGACGGTAAATGGTGAAACTGCCGAGCCTGTGACGCAAGATGAAACTGTGACTGAAGATGCGAACAGGTACAGTAACCACCTTTATACTGTTGCCCAGAGGCCTCACCGGAGGCAGATCAGGTCTAGAATATGTGACCACGACCCGGGGGGGCATCCAGACATAATGGCTCATCAGCTTTCGTTATCTTGTAGGGTGGAAGACAGAGCCCCATCTACCTCACAGATGGACAGCATTGCAGAATCTAAACAACAGAGCTTGGAATTAATAAACGACACTTTAGATAAGAACTCTAATGAAAACCAGACAGAAATCCGGTAAGAAATCTTTGGGATGGAAAATGTGCCTAAGTAAGGTTGAGCACCTTGGTCATGGTCTTGGGCGAGGGTAGAAATAGAAAGTGACTTTAGAAGAGAAAAATTAGAAACTTGCAAACTTTCTGTTCATTTGACATCCACTCAGCTTCTCATTGCATTTACATAGCATTTATGGGACATTAATGGAAATCCTATATGTGTCATCTACGCAGCTATAAGGACTCCATGTATTGTCCTCAGTGTGTCCTTAGCAAGCTTTCTCTCTAGCTGCGACTTTACATAAAGCCACTATGTGATGTGTCAGTCACTGTAGATATGTCAGGGCTAATCAACCCCGTCATGTGCCAAAGCCTGTCTCCAGTGGTAATGTGGTGGCATCAGTAGGTGGCCATAGACATTAGAGTTGCCATCTCGCCAATTTTGGTAGGACTAGGCTGACCATCAAACGTGCATTGAAGTGTCCTGACCCCTTGATAGATGAGTGTTAGGGAGAGTCCGGCTGTTTAGTTATGACATTGCCCGTTTCGCTCAGTGCCCATAGTTCTCGACAGCACGAGTCTGGTTTATACAGGACGATACTCCACCAAGTGCCCTCTGGAGATGATCATTCCACCCAATGAATGAGCACAGGACTATGTTCCAGAGAGTACAATGAGTTTTTGCACTGCGGAAAAGATCATTTCACCCGATGAACGAACATTTTGCCTGTTTACACCGCTAGGTAATCGTAAAACGAGCGTTTTTACCAAACATCACACTTTTAGATCGCCCTCGTCGGTAAAACTTTTCGTGGCCTGAAATATACTTTTAAGTTTAGAAACGTTGCAGACAACGCTCCTTGGCGGAAAAAAGATTCTTCATTATCTCTGATGCTGTGCTGTGTAAGTTTTTAAGATGTTTTCACTGAAGATATAAGTAATGTTGTTATTTTTTTTTTCTTCCAGGTAAACCTTGTCCCCTAATCTGGCATCAGAAATAGATGACTGTACATCCAAAGATCTGCATTAAGTACACACATGGATTTTTCAACCAGGACAAAGACCAAGCCTCTGTCTCCGTACAAGGAAGCACGAGACACAAATCCAGAATCCGTCGTAATTCATTGTGTACGAGAAGATTGTGAAAGCGAGAGACAAACGATACTATTTTTTTTGCACTGAAAGTTTAATAGCATATATGTGTGTTTGCGACTGTCTGTGCATATATATATGTAGGATATTATATGTACACACATCTATCTCACACTTGCTTTTATATATATTTATATATGAAAGTGGCAGCGGTAAAAAAAAAAAAAAAAAGAAAAACAGGAATTAATGACATTTAAATTATATATAAATTTTATTTTACACTTTTTTTTTTTTTGTGGATGGCAGACGATGCCGCAGACTTAAGCACAACAAGTCAAAGCCAAATTCTTTGTTTTGTTCTTCCCCACTCGATCCATCACAAAAAAAATTAAATCTAAGAAAAAAGAAAAACAGTCTATGCAGATGTCCAATAATCGCAATAATCGGCCCGCGGACGTAGCGCCTCGGCTGGATTATTGCCTTTGTCAGGCTTAGTTGTATAATTGCATCTGATGTCAAATGCCTCTGATTAACACGTCACTTTTTTTTGTATTGTTATTTTTTTTTCAGTGTCCAATCCCTTTATACGATAATCCACGGCCATCTGATTCTGTTTGCTTAGATAGTTTTCTGTAATGTGGTTACCAAAAAAAAATCCTCCTACAATGAAAAAAAAAACCCAATCTCCTAAGTTGTTAGATTCTCAGTAATAATATTAGCAGTGCCTTATTGTCATCCCATACACATGTAACCCATTAAACTGTACTAGGAATGACATTACCCAGTCTATGTGTATATTGTGCATCCGGGAGGAGGGGGCTAGCGGAGACATTAGCACAGATCCTGCCGTCTGCTTCACATATTGATCTATGGTTTACCAGAAGGCTACAGCTAACCTGTCCCCCAACACGGGCGCCAAACATCTCCAGCAAATATAGTCAATGTGTGCAGACCGGGGACGGGCCAACCATAACCTAGTGGGCGCCATTAATTGTGCAGCGATTTCCGCTCGTACTTACTAGTTGCAGGTTCTCCTTTTTTTTTTTTTTTTTTTGGAGCGAATCTGCCCCATGTCTTGGAGGATACAGTAAAAAACATAGAGGTGTCTGAGTTTTAGGAAATGGTGAAAGACTTTACTAATTAAACCTTAATGCAACCCTGGGATGGGGCTTTTCTGGTTAGAAGGTGTCGGGCATTGCATAATGAGGAAAGAATGGAAAAGCCAAAGGTTTTGTTATGTTATAGAACCAGCCAGGGTTTATTAGAGGATGGCACTCCCATTGACTCTGATTTAAGAGGGTATTGAAATCATTGGAGAGAAAATGTAATTAAAAAAATATATAAATATATATAAAATATAAATAGTTTGTGGGTGGAAATCTATACGTATTATATATATATATATATATATATATATATATATATATATACATATATATATATATACATATACATACATACATACATACATACACACACACACACACACACACACACACACACACACACACACACACACACACACACACACACACACACACACTTTATCTATGTATCTATCTATCTATAGATAGAATTTATATACCAGTGTGTGTATGTGTGTGTGTGTATATATATATATATATATATAGATATAGTATCTATAGATTTCCCCCCACAAACTATTTATATGTGCATATAGCGCTCTCAAAGCCAAGTCCAGCGATACCTTTACATGGTAAATCCATTCCTCCTTTACGGAGAAATCGGCGTTTGAACATAATATGCGAATGAAGCTGAAGTGCTATGGTAGATCTGAAGCCTCTGTCACTCCAGCTCTATTCCCTGACGAGCACTGCGGCGCTCGGTTGGGAGAATAGAGCTGGAGTGACAGAAGCTTGAGATCTACCGTAGTCCTTCAGCCTCATTTGCATATCAGTTCAAACATGATGGAGAATGGTTTCCATATCCTTTATCTGTTTGTTTTAGTAAACACTTGTCTTCCATAAAATTAATATTCTGAAAAATCATCTTATTCCTCTGCTCTGTGATGTTTCTGTTTTCCCCCAGTTAATAAACCGTGTTTGCACAGTGCTCACAGTATGAGACTATGGAGCAGGGCCAACCCCACTTCGGTGAACTACAACTCTCAGCAAGCACCGGTCGCCCTTTTGCTGTCAGGACATCTTGGGTGTTGCATCTCCTGATGTAGGGACATAACAAATTGACAAAGAATGGTAATAGCCAGGAGGAACAGCAACAACGATGCTCCAGAATTATTTTTTCGGGAATTTTCTTAGAAGAAAAAAGAGACTTGTCAGCAGGGCGGGCGAGTCACCAATATGGATGCTAGTAAAATATTCCTTATGTTTCTGTTAAAGTAGACCAAAAAGTAAGCGTGGGTGGGCATTTACACCACGGACATCCTTCAGGGTGGTCTCCGATATGAGTTTATGTACTGATTATAAAGCAATAATTTGCATGTCCATTATTAGTCGGGTTTGGGTGGCGATGACCGTACGTATAAAGAAATAAAATGTGAGAAATATCGTTCATTCCCCAGTTCAAGATCCTTTAAAGTGTAACTATGATTTTGTAAAACATTGGCGAGGTAGTTCTTTTCCTGAAATCCCCACCAATAGGTCAAAACACCTGTGGTTAGCTGCCATATTCCAGTGATGTGTCAATTACTAGGATGCTTCCTTCAGTTTTGATAGAATAATTGTAGCAGTGCTCAAATGCTGAGCTGTGTATAACCTCGCCCATGCTCCTGATTGGCAGCTTCGTGTGTACACCGTCAGCAAGCTGCCAATCAGTGGTGGGGGCGGAGTTACACAGATTAGCTGGACTGCCTGGCACGAGTCAGCTAGTCCTGCAGTGATAATCTCCTGCTGATAAAACACCTGACTGAATGTATAAAAACTACAGCACATAGCCAAATAAGTGACACATCTCTGGAATCAGACTCTCATCCCCTACTGTTTTCATTCTACATAGGAAAAACTTGCTGACCGATTCTCATTAAAGGTGATTTTTGTTTTGATATGTTCCTTCCATTGATTTCACTAGAAAATGATTTGTCAGATTCCTATTGAAAAATAAACCGGGACCTTTTCATTTTTCACGTCAGTGATGTTTTTTCCGTAGCCCCAAGTCTTGTGAATTTTACAATAAAGCAATAGTTTGGAAAACGCCTTTAATTTTCATCCTGTACAGTATAAGCTATCCTTGTAAGTTTGTGGACCACTGTGACTGTAGGATCGCAAGTATTCTTGTTGGGTCGATGGGTGTGTGTTTGTTTTTTTTCTTACTTTATATATGTTCAGTTATTTACAGTGAAAACCACGACACAACATTTCCTAATATTTTGTTTCTTTTGTTTGAGCGATGGATTTTTAGAGGTCGTCCACCCAAATGTTTTTGCAAAAATGTGATAAATAATATGAGAGAGAGCAATAGACTTGGGCCCAATTCATCATTGCCTTTTCCACCAGTTTCCTGTTTTTGTACCCAATTCATTGTTCTATTTGCGCTTTTGGAGTTGCACCAAATTTGACCACTTTTGCGTAAAAAAACTAACAATAAATAAGGAAAGGTGACTTTAAACCCTCCCCCTTGCCCCACAAATGATGAATCGGGGCCCTTGACCACCTACACACCTAATTACCCTGTCTCCTTTCTCAGTTCATGCAATAATTCTGCCTTGAACTGAAAACCTCAGTAGTCCTAGAAGGACTGGTTGAACTTAAAGAGTTAATCTTTTTCATTTCGCACCCTTTAAATGATGAAAGGGATTTCCCATGACTATTAAAAAAGATATGTTCATTTCAATAGCTAAGCCAGCCCCCTTCACTTTTTATACATTGGTCGTGATAGAGAAGGGGGGATTCTCTTAGCTGTTAGAATTAGCAATCAGCCTGCCCCCTAAACACAGGTCTGGACACATAGCAGCGCAGGAAATTCTGTCCTGTGTCCAACACAAGCCAAAAGAGCATGTGCCATGACGAGGTCATAGCTGAAAATTGGACCTGAAGTATGTCAGTAATTTTTTTATTTATTTTTTTTAATTATTATTTTTACTTTTTTTTTTTTATTATTTATTTTATTCTTTCATTTTTTTTATTTGTATTTTTTTCTTTTTTTCTCTTTCATTTTATTTTTTTATTCATTTTATTTAATTTTATTTTTATTTATTTTTATCTATTTTCTTTTTTTATTTGTATTTCTTTTCTTTTTTTTTCATTTTATCTTTTTTTTTACTTTTTTTTTTCGTTCATTATTTTTTTGTATTTATATTCTTTTTTGTCTTTTATCTTTTTATTCTTAATTTATTATTTAATTTTTATATTTTTCTTTTTCATTCATTATTTTGTTTGTATTTCTTTATCTTCTCTTTTTAATTTTATCTTTATTTTTACGCTTTTATTTTATTTTCGTTAATTTTTTTTATTTGTATTTTGTCTTTCATTTTATCTTTTTATTCTTATTTATTTTATTTTTATCTTTTTATTTTTCGTTCATTATTTTGTTTGTATTTCTTTATTTTCTTTTTTTTCTTTCATTTTATCTTTTTATTCTTTACTTTTTATTTTTTTATTTTATTTATTTTTTTACTTTGTCAATAAAGATATATATATATATATATATATATTTTCAGCATTTCCAGAGAACATTATAGTGAATCGAACGGCATCAGTATTTTTTTTTATAACCCAAGAGAGCACCTTTAAGACTACGTATAAAAATGTAAAACTCCTTTTCTGGGTCCCAGAATGCAAAGTAATTTATCCTTTGTGTCTCTCTTCATTGACTTAATGCAGAAAAGGGATAAATATGACAGGGGTGCTGTAGTCGACTTCAGTATTTTAGATTTTCTAACAGTTTGTTTTTTTAATTAGTTTTCTATTTGTCATAAAGCAATCACATTTTTAATTTGTGCCTTTCACTGGCCCGATGTGGTTGGTGCATGTTGACCGTCCTCGTTATACTTCTTAAAAAATAAAAATAAAAAAAAAGTAATGGTACAAGAGGAAACTAGGTGTAAAGTGTGTTCTGTATCCACCTTACTCTCCGATGCATCCCGGCATTTCTGTGAAGTCATTATGCCACTTAGCAGCAGCAGCAGGACTTAATTGTTTCATTTTTTTTAATGAAAAATGAAATGTTAAGAAAATGATTTCGAATTATATCAGATAATTTATATATTTTTCTTTTTTTTTTCAACTTTGAGAATATTTTAAATGTGTCCTTTATTTTTTCTTTTGCTGGAAAGAAAAATAAATTATACATATACTTGCTTACACTGTATATGTATTACATGTTTTTTTTTGTGTGTGTGTGTTGTGTTTAAATGCTTTTTGGGGGAATAATTAAGAACTTTGTATCCAGATGACAATGCATAATTCACCAAGATTGTATTGTATTAGGACCTGATATAAGTGCACATGCATTTTATACATGGCCCCATAATGAGGTAAACTAGCGGGTGCAGTATGGGGAAGGACGCTATACCACGTCCTGCCGGTAACAGCAGGGGATGCTAATGAACTGATTTGTAAATTGCTATATGAATAAAGGTTATTAATAATATGCATATTATTAGCAAACATTTCTTTGGCCGAATGCATAGATATTCATTAGTTATAGTGTACCAGTGTAAAATGTACGGGGACACCTACACTTTTCACCCGTATCAGCTTTTATCATGTCTAGTGATGAGCGAACGCACTCGGATAAGGTGTCATCTGAGCATGCTCTGGTGCTAACCGAGTGTCTTTGGCGAAAAATGTATTCCGAGTCCCCGCGGCTGTTCGACAGCCACAGCACATGCAGGGATTAGCTGTTTGTTAGTCAATCCCTGCATGTGTTGTGGCTATCGAACAGTGGCGAGGACTCGGAACATATTTTTCGAGCACGCCAAAGTCACTTGGTTAGCACTCGACCACGTTCGGATGACACCTCATCCCAGCACGTTCACTCATCGCGTCCCATTGTAAGGCTTTTCAAACCTTGATTGCACAGGCAGATCGTACTTCTGATGATAGATCGCTTAGTGCTCACCAGTTGCTGAAGTTCTTGGCAGTGTGGGTCCTGACTAGAGTTAAGCGAATTTTTCAAAATTTTGTTACAATTACGATCGGCGGCGAATATTCGAAGTCAATGAAAGTAGAAATTAAGAAATATCAAACATAAATTCGGCACAAATAGGGTACTAATATGGCAAATTCAGATTCGGTGATCAATTTCGAACTGCTCAACTCTAGTCCTGACTATACAGGATGATCCCCTGTCGAGAACGACAATGTTTTGGCAAACCACAAGACAATTTGACCCAGTTAATACATTTTTTTTGTTAGTTTGCCCGGTGAATGACAGGCTGTTTTAGACTGAACAACTTTTGGAAAACGATAGCTCACAATAATCAGGCCTTTAATCCATTGGCGTTAATACAAGATGATGTCCACTTTTCAGCTATAACAGCTTCCGCTCATCTGAGAAGGATTTCTACAAGATTTTGGAGGCGTCTGTGGGATTTTTTTTTCCCATTCATCCAGAAAAATATTTGTGAAGTCAGACCCTGATGTTGGACTTGAGGCCGGAATCCCAAACTCCGTTCTAGTTGGAGATGGGGTTGAGGTCCAGGCTCTATGCGACTGGTCATGTTTTTCACCACCGAACTCCAAACATGCCTGTATGGACCTTGTGCACTGGACAGAATAGGGTCTTCCCCAAACAGTTCACACAAAGTTAGAAGCTACATCTGTCCTCAAAACCTTGTGCTGAAGTACAAAGATTTCTCTGAAATTAAAGGATTGAGACTGATCCCTGAAAAACAGCCCCATGGCATCATTCACACTCTACAGTGGACACAATGCAGTCAGGTTGGTAACCTGGTATTCGTCAAACCCAACCCAGACTCTTCCATCAGACGTCAGATAGAGAAGTATGGTTCTTCACTGCATAGAACACGTTTGCTCCATAGTCCAGGGGCAACAAGTCATACCCCATCCGAGACTGAATGTGGGCCGAGGGGGTGGACTTAATACATCGAGGGCAATGGAACTGAATGTAAAACCTGAACTCAATGATTAATAGGTGTATGCCAATAATTTGTGCATATATTGTAGTTCTAGTGTGTATTTTCCATTTTGGGAAAAAGTTCATAGAAATGGACTTCGAGCTCCATAAGATGCTATGGTGAGCTGAATCTATTGCAGACCTAAAGAAAGCCCTAAAAGTGCGCCCTCATTGTGGTCATGTGAATGTGCCAACACTTTCAGGTTAAGAGTTTGATATCTGCTCTTCTTCAGGACTGAGTGAGTTTACCAGAGGTAACATAGATGCAGGAATTTATTTTAAGACCTTCTGAAACCTGATTGTGTCACACAGGATAGATCTTGTGTGAATTTTATGTAGAGGAAACCTAAAAAAATGACTTGTGTTTTTGCATCCAATCCTAGTTTTGGTAATCCTCTAAATCACTGACATCGACATTTAAACATCGTGATCTAGCCTGGACGTTAGTTTAGGCGCCCATCAGCTCCCCGCAATGTGATTGCTGGGAGCCAGTGGGATTCTGTGAGAGCTGATGGCTTTTTGAATGCCCCCTTGTCAAGTGATCTCTCCTGCGATGTCCAGCCTGTAGCAGGGAGTGATAGGAGATTGTCAACTTCACTATATACAGCAATACTGTAAATAAAGAATTGTAAAAATAAAAAACTCTTTTCTCTATCGCTTCTCATTGGGGGACACAGGAACCATGAGGGTATGCTGCTGCCACTAGGAGGCTGACACTAAGCACAAAAAAGTTAGCTCCTCCTCTGCAGTGTACACCCCACTGACTGGCATACACTTTAGTTTAGCTTAGTGTCCGTAAGGAGGTGGACACGGATCTTTCATTAGACCCTTATCTACCTCAATGTGCGTCGTTTTCAGATTTTCCAGAGGGATACAGGGTGAACAGTCACACCTGTATCCCTACAATACGGACTATGAGTACGGCGTGTACTGCCACTCCGTATCCTCATAGATCCGACAGCAGGGCCAAGATCCTAGCACACAAGCATGCTCAGAAGTCCGGTCCTGGCTCCGTCTCCCACCCACTCGCCCACCAGAGCCTGGTGGAGGAGACGAGGACGTCCATTACAGCTCCCTGGACGTCCATTACAGCTCCCTGGACGTCTCATTCCTCTTCAGGTTAGTAACGGCATGGGGTGTTTGAGGTGAGTATTTTCCTCATCCCATCCCTGATCATTCAAGGGGGTAAGTATACAGATGAAGAAAGGTGAGTTTTTTCTCCCGTCAGCTAGTAGCCTAAATCCTTCTAGGAGTGGGATGGGGTTTTTTGTATGGGTAAGGCACTGTGTCCCACAGTTTGGGGGTCCAGGGCTCTTACCTCACCCTGGATCTCTCTTCCCTTGTGCGGATTGTTCCCCCTTTCCTCATTATGGGTCCACCAGGGAAGGGGGTTCATTGCGGCGGTAGCGCCGAGGCCTTGTAAGGTCTCCACGCCATCTCTCCCCCCACGGTGGTCACCGGGCTCTAATCCAGGCCCCGACTTCCGTCGGGGCCTAGTCCGGCACAGTGCCTCTGCCCCCCCTCTCTGTCGGGGGGGGGCTAGCCTTGCAGGGCCTCCACGCCGTGGCTTCCCTTTCCCGACGGCCACCGGGGGTTAATTTAGGCCCTGGCTTCTTTCGGGGCCTAGTGCGGCGTTATGGCTCCGCCCCCCATCCTCCTTCCGGCGGGCTTTTCTGCCACGTCTTCCCCTCTTCTCTCCGGTGCTTAGCCCCGCCCACTCCTCCCGGCCTCAGCACAGACTGCGGCCGGCGCCATCTTTGTACCCTGAATCGTGCAGCTTCAGCGCTGGCTGCTTTCGTCGCCTCTTGGCTTGTGCTGCGGACTTCAGATTGTGGGTCCTTGCACCTTCGCGCCCTCCTTTTCAGCAGCACACATTTTTTTGCACTGCTTCATGTACAGTCACCATCCCGGCGTTTGAACCCAGCGGTGATTCCTCCTACAGGACCTGCTTTCCCTGACGACCTCCTCCATCCTCTACAGCCGAAGCTTTCCACAGGACATCTGCCGTGAGTAGCTCTGCACTGCAGCCCGATACCCTTCCTCTGCTTTAGTCAGACACCTTTTATGCTCTCCTTGTAAGGGCAGGTTTCCCTCAGGCCAGTCCTCTCCCACCTGTCAGGACTGCAGCGATCCCACAGTACCCATCGCTCAGGAGCCCCCCTCTGCCCCAAGTGAGAGTGAGGCCCCTATCCCAGGGTGGGCTTCCACTCTGTCTCAATCCGTGGCGGATCTCACCAGGGTATCCCAGACCCCGGTGTCCGTTCTTGATAAGTTGCCCTTGCAGACCTCCGCGGTAGCCAGCGGGTCACAGGTAGCCCCGTCTGAGCCTGCCAAGATAGGCCGAAAAGGGTCCAGACGGGAGCGCCGTTCCAACTCTTCTTCCCGTTCCATCTCGCCTCACGGTCCATCTCAGCGATCAGTTTCTTCCTGGTCCCCTCCCCCGAGTCAGGCGAGGCATTCTCGGACGCACCTTCAGAGAGACGTTTTGGAGCTGCACTCTGACCAAACCGCTAACATGAGGGATATGGTTCAGAGCCTCATTGGAGCAATCAACCAGACCTGTGGCATCAAAGATTCCTCTACGGAACGCGCGGATCAGGCGGTTTCGTTTAGACGGTCGAAGCCACCCTCCAAGATCTTCGCTTCTCACCCTGTATTCGAGGAGGTCCTGACGAGAGAAAAAGAGAATCCGACCAGACGCTTTCAGAGAGGAAAGCGCCTTGGCGTTTTTATATCCTTTTTCTCCGGAGCTCACCGCTAATTGGACTGCTCCTCCCTCAGTGGATCCTCCAGCTCCCAGGCTGTCCACCAACAAGGTCCTTCCGCTATCTGGCGGAGCATCTCTGAAAGATTCTAACTATAGAGTCATAGAATCCTTTGCGAAGTCAGCCTTCGAAACTGCTGCGTCTATTTTTGCCCGGCCATTGCTTCCACTTGGGTTTCAAAATCCATATCCAAATAGGTCAAACAATTCCATCGGGGCATTCTGGACAGGGCCCCACCTGGACAGCTGGCGGAGCTTGCCAACCAGTTTTCTCATGCGGGTGAATCCTTGGTCTCCGCTTCCCCGGGCTGCCGCGTCTTTTGCGGCTCGGGTGTCCAGCAATGCTGTTGCCATCCGTCGAACCTTTTGGCTCAAGGCCTGGCAGGCATTTTTGTCTTCTAAAAAGTCCCTTACCAGCCTGCCTTTTCAGGGTTCACGTCTCTTTTGGTTCTAAGCTGGACCAAATCATTAAGGACGCCACCGGGGGCACAAGTCTAAACCTTGTCGTCCTCTTCCTAGACGGCAATTTCGGTCCTTTCGGCCTTTTTGTCGCTTCACGGCGTCAAACTCCTTTTCCCAGCAGCAACAGGCCACAGGCACGTCAAGAGAAGAAGACGGTTTTCTTTAGACCCACTCCTTCCTGGCGCTCTCGCTACTCCCAGGGTAGATCCTCCAGGTCTAGGACTGGAGGATCCACCTCTGCATGACTCACGGCAAGTCCCCAGCCCACTTCCCAGACTGGGCGGCCGTCCCCTCTTCTTCAGGGACGTCTGGATTTCCTCAGTAGAGGACGCATGGGCCAGGGAAGTTGTATCCTCGGGATACAAAATAGTTTGTTTCACGACCCTGGGATCGTTTTCTTCGAATCCCGACCTCCAAGAGACCCCGCTCTAGTTCCAGGTTTCTTCGCAGCCATCGCTTCTCTCCTCAAAGCCGGAGTAATAGTTCCCGTACCAAAAAGGGAACGGTTCACTGGTTTCTATTCCAATCTTTTTGTGGTACCGAAAAAAAAAAAAGGCAAGGTTCGTCCCATTCTGGATCTCAAATTGCTGAACTGGAGAGTTCATCTGAGACACTTCAGGATGGAACCCCTTCGTTCAGTAATTGCTTCCATGGAGGCTCGAGAATTTCTGTGTTCCATAGATATTCAGGACGCCTACCTCCATGTCCCGATATTCCCGGGACATCACCGATTCCTTTGCTTTGTGGTGCTCCTGGACAATTTTCAGTTCGTCGCCCTGCCGTTCAGTCTCGCAACCGCTCCAGTGGTTTTCACGAAGACCATGGTGGCGCTGATAGCCATCTTGAGGGTCAGGGGACTGGTGCTTTTTCCGTACCTCGACGACATCCTCTTCAAGGCTCCGTCCCTTTTCTCAGGCTCACGAGAGCCTGTCCATCGTCCTCGACACCCTAGTCCGCTTTGAGTGGCTTGTCAACAAGAAGAAATCCTGTCTTGTTCCTTCCCAGCGCCTCGTTTTTCTGGGCATGCTCTTCGACACTCATCAGACCAAAGTCTTCCTTCCTAAGGACAAGAGATCCATCCTTCGTCGGGACTTAGGCTTGCTTCAGGGTCCTCGGCTAACCTCCTTCCGATCGGCCATGAAGGTTCTGGGGAGGATGGTAGCAACATTGGAAGCGATTCTCTTCGCTCAATTTCACTCTCGACCTCTTCAGCAGGCCATCCTGTTTCAGTAAGACAGGTCTGTCTTCTCTCTGGATCGTCCAATCCAACTCTTCCCGGGTAAAACGGTCACTCAACTGATGGCTGACGTCACCTCTCATCTCCCAGGGCAGGTCCTTCCTTCCAGTTCACTGGCAGGTGGTGACAATGGACGCCAGCCTGCTCGGCTAGGGAGCGGTGATTCGCCACCTGACTGTTCAGGGTCATTGGTTGGCGCAGAAATCAACTCTGCCGATCAATGTCCTCGAGATTCGGGCCATCTTTCTGTCCCTTCGTCACTGAGAAAGGATTCTCAGGGGTCTACCAATCCGAATCCAGACGGATAAAGCCACGGCGGTGGCATATGTCAACCATCAGGGGGGGACTCGGAGCTCCTTGGCCGAGGTATCCAAGATCCTCTGGGCTGAGGGAACGGTTCCGGTGATAACTGTGGTGCATATCCCCGGCGTGGACAATTGGACTGCCGACTTCCTCAGCCACGAGGGTCTCGCGGCAGGGGAATGGTCCTTGCATCCGGAGGTTTTCCATCACAGTTGTCTTCGATGGGGTACTCCGGACGTGGACCTCATGGCGTCCCGTATGAACAGGAAGGTTCCTCGGTTCTTCTCCAGGTCTCGCAACCCCCTCGCGGTGGGCGTCGATGCTCTGGCCATTCCTTGGTCGCAGTTCGTGCTGCCCTATCTGTTCCCACCCCTACCCTCACTTCCCAAGCTGTGAAAAAGATCAAAGCGGAAGGGGTGCCGGTCATTCTGATTGCCCCAGATTGGCACAGGAAAGCTTGGTTTGTGGACATCATCAATCTTCTCGCGGACACCCCTTGGCACCTTCCAGACAGGCCCGATCTGCTGTCTCAGGGTCCGATCTGCCACCCGAATTCTCGGTCGCTCAGTTTAACGGCGTGGCTGTTGAAACCGCAGTTCTAAGAGCATCCGGCCTCTCAGATCGGGTGATTCACACCATGATCCAGGCTAGAAAGCCTTCGTCTTCCAGGTTTTACTATCGTACCTGGAAGGCTTATTTCCGTGGGTGTGAGTCCAACTGCGTTTCACCTATGTCCTTTTTTCCCTGCCTTCCATTTTGGCCTTCTTTCAGCCAGGATTGGATTCGGGCCTTGCTCTAGTGCCCTGAAGGGCCAGGTTTCTGCGCTCTCCATCCCTTTTCAGTAGACTTTATTTTCTCGGCCACAGGTTAAGACCTTCCTTCAAGGAGTGGCCATGCTGTCCCTCCGTACAGGGCCCTGTTGTGAATTCCGTTCTCGGACTCCCTCCTGTGGTCATGAATGGTACTTTGGTTAGTTCTGCTCTTGGACTCCCTTTGGTGGCTTCGAGCGGAACTGCTGGTCACTGAGGTTGGCTTTATCAGCTGCTCTCGTTTATTGCTATGCGGGCTTACCTATTTAACTCCACTCAGATCATTACTTCATGCCAGCTGTCAATGTATCAGTATTGGTTCAGATCTCTCTTGGACTTCTCTGAGGACCTGTCTACTCCAGCAGAAGCTAAGTCCCTGCTAGTTCATTTGTTGTTACTGCTGCCTGAATATATTTCTTAGTACTGCTAAATTCTAGTCCAGCTTGCTATCATGATATTTCCTTGCTAGCTGGAAGCTCTGGGTTGCAGTGTTGCACCTCCACACCGTGAGTCGGTGTTGGGGTCTTTTTGCATACTCTGCGTGGTTTTTGTAGTTTTTTGTGCTGACCGCATAGTTTCCTTTTCTATCCTCTGACTATTTAGTGAAGTCTTTGCTAAAACCTGTTTCATTCCTGTGTTTGTGACTTTCCTCTTAACTCACAGTCAATATATGTGGGGGGCTGCCTTTACCTTTGGGGAATTTCTCTGAGGCAAGGTTAGGCTTCTATTTCTATCTTTAGGGGTAGTTAGCTCTTAGGCTGTGAAGAGGCGTCTAGGGAGAGTTAGGTACGCTCCACGGCTATTTCTAGTGTGTGTTTGATAGGAGTAGTGTTTGCGGTCAGCAGAGTTCCCACTTTCCCAGAGCTTGTTCCGATTACTAGTTTACTCATCAGGTCTTTCCGGGTGCTCCTAACCACCAGGTCCATAACAGGGCCCCTGTGGATTCATGGGATTTAAATCTGGTACTGACGTTCTGAGGGTTTCCCCCTTTGAGCCTCTCGGGGAGGTTCCCCTATCAATTCTGTCTTGGAAGGTGGCCTTTCCTGTGGCCATCACTTCTATCCGCCGCGTTTCCAAATTGGCGGCTCTCTCTTGCCGACCTCCTTTCTTGGTCATCCACCAGGACAAGGTGGTCCTTAGGTCTCTGCCTTCCTTTCTTCCTAAGGTGGTTTCCACATTCCACCTCAACGAGGACTTTGTTCTACCTTCCTTTTGTCCAGCTCCGACTCATCCTCTGGAGCGATCGTTGAACAAGCTGGACCTCAGCAGGGCAGTGAGGATCTACCTGGATAGAACGTCCGCTTTCTGGAAGACGGATTCTCTTTTCGTCATTCCTGATGGCACGCGCAGAGGTCTGCCGGCTTCCAAGGCGACTATTGCTCGCTGGATCAGATCGGCAATTTTGGAGGCTTACCGGGTCAAGAACAGAGTGCCCCCTCCTGGTATAAAGGCTCACTCTACCCGGGCAGTCGGCGCCTCCTGGGCGGTACACCACAGGGCTTCCGCCCTACAGCTTTGCAAAGTGGCAACCTGGTCTTCCATCCACACATTCGCCAAATTTTACAAGGTCCATACCTACGCTTCGGCGGACGCCAGCCTAGGCAGGAGGATCTTGCATGCGGCAATGGTGAGTCCTCTGACCTGATGGAAGTCTGTTTTTCCCGTCCCAGGGACTGCTTTTGGATGTCCCATGGTTCCTGTGTCCCCCAATGAGAGGCGATAGAGAAAACAGGATTTTTTCGTTGCTTACCGTAAAATCTGTTTCTCGGAGCCTCCCATGTTGTTCAATTCCTGTTGTTCTATGTTCTATGACTGTTCTCACATTTAGGCTAAGTGCACACGTTGCAGAATTGCCGCGGAAATTTCCGTGGCAATTCTGCAGCTCCTGCCGCGGGTATATCGCATGCGGAATTGGCATGCATATTCCCGCAGAAAACTAGCATTTTGCAAGCATAATTAGCTTGCAGAATGCTAGCGTTTTCCAAGCGATCTGTAGCATCGCTTGGAAAACTTGACAGGTTGGTCACACTTGCCAAACATAGTGTTTGACAAGTGTGACCAACTTTTTACTATTGATGCTGCCTATGCAGCATCAATAGTAAAAGATAAAATGTTAAAAATAATTTTAAAAAATAAAAAAATGGTTCTACTGACCTTCCGCAAACAGCCGATCTCCTCAGCAGCTTCCGTTCCTATAGATGGTGTGTGTGCAGGACCTTCGATGACGTCACGGTCACGTGACCGCGACGTCATCGCAAGTCCTTCACACACACCATCTATAGGAACGGAAGCGGCCACGTGCAGCGCTGAGAGGCGGGAAGGCTCCGGGTGAGTATATCAAGATTTTTTATTTTAATTCTTTTTTTTTTTTTTTAACAATTATATGGTGCCCAGTCCGTGGAGGAGAGTCTCCTCTCCTCCACCCTGGTTACGAACCGCACATGATCTGCTTACTTCCCGCATGGTGGGCATAGCCCCATGCGGGAAGTAAGCAGATCAATGCATTCCTATGTGTGCGGAATCCCCACGATTCCGCAAATTTAATGAACATGCATTTTTTTCTGGAATGCGATTCCGCTCAGGAAAAAAATGCAGCATGTGCACAGAAAATGCAGATTGCATTCTATTAAATAGGATGCTTAATGTGAGCGTTTTTATAGCGAAAAAAATGCGAAAAATCTGCTACGTGTGCACACAGCCTTACAGTTCTCATGTTTGTGGTTATGGTTTTCAACCTTGTTATTTATCTCCTGCTTTCTCACTAACTGAAGTGTATAATGCCAGTCGGTGGGGTGTACACTGCAGAGGAGGAGCTAACTTTTTTCGTGCATAGTGGCAGCCTCCTAGTGGCAGCAGCATACACCCATGGTTCCTGTGTCCCCCAACGGAGGCTCCGAGAAACAGATTTTACGGTAAGCAACGAAACGTAACAAAAAATCCCAACACCGAATGCCTTATTTTTGCTTGCCATAATAATAATAATAATGAAAAAAATGAAATAAGAAGCAATCAAAGCATAGTATGTACCCCAACATTGTACTAATAGAAACATTTTTGCTAAATTCAGATTTTTCTTACCCCAATAAAATAGTAAAAATATTATACTTAGGATCTCTGGAATTGTTCTGACCTGGAGAATCATCATTCGAATTTATTTTTACTGTACCCTACAAATAAAGCTAAAAAAAAACAATGTCTGAATGGTTTTATTTTCAACATTTCACCGCACTTGAACTTTTTCTTTCTTCCTAGCAACCTTTGCTGGTGGAAAGTCAGGGAGATCTGAAACCTTAGATGATTGAACCGTCCATCTTGGATGACTTCAATGTGACTTAATATTATTTCTCCAGATGCTGGGGCGTCTTAAAATAATTTTCCTACAAACCTGGATGTATCGTGCAGTATATTTTATCCAATGTATCACGATAAAGTATTATTTAGAACAGAAAGTAAATTTATCGAGAAGAGAACCTTCTTTATAGTTTTGGACTTACTTGTATGTGCAGCGCCCCCACTGCCGCAGGGCCGAGGGGTACCCGGTACCGGGCCACTGAGTCTCTGCTCTGGGGTTGTCACGGTGGCTAGACCCGGTCCGTGACCCTGCTGAGGGGCGCACAATGAAAGATGGTGGTATGGTGCTGATGTTATGGTGCGATGTAGTGCCGGTCGCGGTCAATAACGAGGACACCAGGTTGCAGTCTCTTTACCTCTTTACTGAAGGCTTCAGGATCCTCAGTCCGGAATACGGTTAACCGGGCTGCGCAAGTCCGGCCGGTCCGATGGCACCTCCAGAGTTCCCTTTGCAGGTGGAAATCTGTGCCTACCTTCCTGCGCTTGTGTGTTGTGGTCCTCCCCTGCTGTGCTTACGGGACAGTCCCCACAACTGTTGTGTCTGTTTCTCGTGTTCCCTCACAACTCGATTCTGATGTTCTCCCTCTACGTCCCCCTGATCTTACGGTTAGGACGCACCCGTATGGCGGGGAGGCTCGGAGCTCTTCCGGGACTCCAGCGTCGCCCCACTCCTGTTGTTACCCCCCTGTGTCTTCCTGGGTCTGGGTGAGACAGCCCGCCTGTAACTGACTGTCCTGCCGTAGGTTTGAAGTTTGGCTTGGAGCTCTATACTTCCTCGGCGTTCCGGCCACCGGTTATGCGCCTCAATAGGATGTTGCCTCGTCTTACAGCACGACTCCTACTGGTATTCTCCTTGTTGCGTTGATCTCGTTTCTCACTCAGCACAATAAACCTTGCTTCTTGTCCTTTCTTGGGGTACCGCCGCTATATCGTGCAGGCGCGGTCCCGTAACGTTCTCTCTGGTTGCTAGGCCTCTGTCAGGATCCCACCCCTGACAGGGACCCCTCCAAATCTTCCCCTACAACACCCTCTGCCACAAGGTGTTGCCTGGTTCCAACCCAGTCAGCTTTCTGTCTAACTTCCTGCCTAACCCCCAGTTTTACCAGATTGTGAGGAGTGGCCTAATAAATAGAACCCTTAGCTCCCCCTGGAGGCCAGACTGTGAAATGTATTGGTGTCTGTGATACCTGGTCAGATGAACTCCTTCAGTGCCATCAGACGTACCATAGCCCCCCTTAGTGGCGGAGCAACAGTACTGCAACGACCAGGACTCTGGGACGCTGCACTCCCCCCCCGGTTAAATCCAGTACTCCTGGACTGGGAAGAAAACAACAATACATGTCAGCAAAAAAACATACAATTTTGAAAATGCAAGTACAAGTAAACTTTTTAACAGAGCTTCCCTTTATGGGAGGTGAGGACGCTTGAACGTTACAAACATGGTTAAATACTTTAAATAACATACTATAAATAACTTCTTTTACCCAACCGGGTATACTACTAAGTGCAAAATTTGTGAACAATAATTTAACATTGCCTTTAAGGACGTACTCGCTAAATCCACTAAAGACCTTCTTATAAGACATTATAAGGCTACTCAACGTTTTTGCATTCTCCTACTTTACGTCTGCAGGACCGCCTGTCCTAACTGCTCCAGACCTACTGTCTCTCCTTTCTGTTACAGGACCGCCCCTTTCCGCCCGGGCCTACTGTCCTTCCACTACTATACACAGTATAGAACATATCATTTTTCTTTCAGTTCAAGATCACTGAGCCATCTCTGTATGGCTCCTAGGAGGACTCACTAACTAACCCCGTACGGGTTCACTTCCTGTCCTCGTTCTTCTATCAACATCATTAAACATTTCTTACAATCAACTAGTTAGTTACATTTAACTTTCACATATCAGCATTATTACTTTTTCTTTTAGAGCATCATCATTCTCTAAGTACTATCAATGAACATCCCCTTTAAGAGGGGACCAAGTCTCCATGAGGTAGTGCAACTTCTCAAGCTGCAAGTCCGTACGCAGCAAGGACTCCGGTGCTGGTTCCTAGACCAGTGTCTTCGCAAAGAGTCCTTTCCTTGTGTAAAACCAGTAGAGAGCACCTTTAAGAAGGTGCAAACTATTTACAACATCAGTTTTTGAATCATTCACCGTCCATGATTCGGCAGTCTCTTGATAACTGAGGCAACAAGTAGAAAACAAACAAAAGGCAATAGGGATCCCGGGTCAACAAAGGGATCCTTTTAAGAATAACCCTAGACGGGTTTTAGCAGCAAAACAGTAGAAACAATTAACTATGTACATTCAATAAAGCATTCTTGCTTACTCAGTTTTCTTGCAATGTGTTAGGATAGTTACTTGAACCACTCGGGAGGCAGCACCGGCGGAGGCAACCCCCTAGGGTATTGCGCACCGCCTGGTACTGCGTAAGGGGAAGTGTTGTCCCATCTGGGGGTCTGCATACCCACTGTCTTCAGTTCTGGAGCAGCAGGGGCACCGCCCACCTGAAGAGGTGCCTCCTTGGCCACGAGGGTGGTCGAGGTGACGATGCTGCATGCCGTGGTCTTGACCATAGTGCACGTTGGGGTGACCTCGGTGGTCCTGGTGATGATCATGGGCTGACCACAAGGGGGCACCTTTGCTACAGGGGTCAGCTTCACTGGCACCTTAATCGGGGGTGTCACAGGGTTCTGCCTCTTGTGGACATTCAGGGCAAACCACCCCTTTTCCCCAAAGTGCCTGGTGTAACTAACTTCGTCCCCCAGGTAGAGATCCCGGTCTGGGTGGCCCTCTCTGAGATGGGACTCCACATCCCTTCGGTTGACAAACACCTCCGCATACAGACCCGGCTCTTTAATGAAGCCCCAGCCTCCGCGGAGCTTGAAAGTGGTGATGGTGCCCTGCCTGCGCGGGGCCTGGTGAGCGGCGGGGTCCTTGACCGCCAGGTCTTTTTGATGGTGGGCCTCCAGCCCGGCCTGGTACGCCTCTTCCTTTTCCTCCCACTGCCGTTCCAGCTGGGTCTGGTATTCCTCCCAGCTCAGGGCCTGCACCATCTCCCCTTCCCGTGTCGTCACCCCGGGGAACCCCATGAGGTTGGATCCTGGGTTCACCCAGCGGCATACCGTGCGCTCTGCATGGGCTTCACACAGCAGGGTAGTTGGCAGAATCGGGGCTTTCAGGAGGTGCTCCATACCCGTTGTCTCCTCCCATGGTAACAGGCGCTGGCGTCTATGGGTCCCAGGGAGAGGGGGTGCCGCAACGGGCCTACTAACAAGCCCTCTGCCAGCGGGACGGGGTCGGCGGACTCACCAGCCGATGCAGGCTCCTCCTCCGCGGCGGGTTCCGCTGGCTGTGTCGGCGAGGGTCTCAGCAGCGACTCCGGTAGCGGTACGGGATCCGATGCCAGAGGTCTTCCTTCAGGCGCCACCTGGTGCGGAGCTGGGGCCTTCACGTTCAGCTGAAGGAGCTGGTGGATCAAGTCTCCCATCTCAGCCTGCAAGAGATCAGCGCTGTCCGTGGAGAATTGGCTGCGGTGCTTGTCCGGGTAGTTGGGGGAGACTTCTGTTTCAACCCCACATTCGGTTTCCGAGCTGCTGGCCATGGCGTCCTCCACGTGGGTCGCTTCCTGATCCTTTTCCCGCTCTCTCCTTCATGGGCGGTTTCGTTTTCTCTGTCTCCGCCCACCATTGAGAATCAGAAGGCGGATCTCGGCTGCTGACGGACACGTTCTCACAGTGCGGAAATATTTAGACTGGGCGGCCATTGTCCTTCGCGCTCTCCAGCTTGTCTACGCCCACTCCACGCCCCTCTTCTTCTCCTGCGCTCTCCTCAGCGCTGCAATGGCGGCGGTTTTTGGCGGTAAATGGCAATGCATAGTCTTTGCAATAAGTCACAGTCCAAGTATAATAAATCACAGTTCCAGGGCACACATGACCCGATTCTTCAGGCTTAAGTAGATCCTGTTCGTGACGCCAAAATTGCAGCGCCCCCACTGCCGCAGGGCCGAGGGGTACCCGGTACCGGGCCTCTGAGTCTCTGCTCTGGGGTTGTCACGGTGGCTAGACCCGGTCCGTGACCCTGCTGAGGGGCGCACAATGAAAGATGGTGGTATGGTGCTGATGTTATGGTGCGGTGTAGTGCCGGTCGCGGTCAATAACGAGGACACCAGGTTGCAGTCTCTTTACCTCTTTACTGAAGGCTTCTGAGTCCTCAGTCCGGAATACGGTTAACCGGGCTGCGCAAGTCCGGCCGGTCCGATGGCACCTCCAGAGTTCCCTTTGCAGGTGGAAATCTGTGCCTACCTTCCTGCGCTTGTGTGTTGTGGTCCTCCCCTGCTGTGCTTACGGGACAGTCCCCACAACTGTTGTGTCTGTTTCTCGTGTTCCCTCACAACTCGATTCTGATGTTCTCCCTCTACGTCCCCCTGATCTTACGGTTAGGACACACCCGTATGGCAGGGAGGCTCGGAGCTCTTCCGGGACTCCAGCATCGCCCCACTCCTGTTGTTACCCCCCTGTGTCTTCCTGGGTCTGGGTGAGACAGCCCGCCTGTAACTGACTGTCCTGCCGTAGGTTTGAAGTTTGGCTTGGAGCTCTATACTTCCTCGGCGTTCCGGCCACCGGTTATGCGCCTCAATAGGATGTTGCCTCGTCTTACAGCACGACTCCTACTGGTATTCTCCTTGTTGCGTTGATCTCGTTTCTCACTCAGCACAATAAACCTTGCTTCTTGTCCTTTCTTGGGGTACCGCCGCTATATCGTGCAGACGCGGTCCCGTAACGTTCTCTCTGGTTGCTAGGCCTCTGTCAGGATCCCACCCCTGACAGGGACCCCTCCGAATCTTCCCCTACAACACCCTCTGCCACAAGGTGTTGCCTGGTTCCAACCCAGTCAGCTTTCTGTCTAACTTCCTGCCTAACCCCCAGTTTTACCAGATTGTGAGGAGTGGCCTAATAAATAGAACCCTTAGCTCCCCCTGGAGGCCAGACTGTGAAATGTATTGGTGTCTGTGATACCTGGTCAGATGAACTCCTTCAGTGCCATCAGACGTACCATAGCCCCCCTTAGTGGCGGAGCAACAGTACTGCAACGACCAGGACTCTGGGGCGCTGCATATGAGTCAATCAATAGTCCTGTTGGTCAATGTGAATGTATGCTTCCATGTAAAATGAATATCTGATACTTTTATCTATCATGGACTTTGGTATAACGCAGCAGTAAAAGGATTGCTTAATGGTAATATGAGAAGAATAGGAGATAAATGGAATATTTTATTACTAAGAATTGGAAATCTGGCCTTACACGTTAGTTTACGCAAGTGTCAGGATTGGCTGATAGTAAATTGAAATTATAGTTTCATAGTTTTAAGGTTGAGGGTAGACATAAATTCATACCTTGACATACTGATCCAGAGGAAGCAAAAAACCCCATTGAGGAACGTGCCCCATATTAGGTGAACAATTCCTTCCCGACTCCACATGTGGTAATCGCACTAGTTCCCTGGATCAGCGCCCCATCAGAGAACCTAGTACACATAATCTGGTATTTCTGGAGTAAGGCACCCAGGCTGTATACTGGAAGCAACCCTGGCAACACAAAAATCAACCTTAGGTTGCAGTATTTTCTGCATGATCCCAATGACGAGGTGGAACGGACTGGACGGAGTCGATTTCTCCCCAATTCAGCATTAGGACTTTTGGTGACAAATCCTGGATTAGTTCAATCTCCTGACCTGATTTACTCTTGGTTTATAGGAAAATACTGGTAATTGTATACGTTATCTGAAAAAAAAATTCCTAAAGTTCTGTTAAAAGTTCACCTTTTTCTTTATTTTTCGTTCATGTATCCCCATTGCAGCAGCTGAAAATCAGTGCTGCTGGGAGTGGAATCTGGACATAATCGATCTCCTTCTCCCTCTGGCAGCAGATACTTATTACTTCCTCTACAGGAGGAGTATTATATTCAGTTCCTGCACTTTTGTTCATTACTATGCAGTGAACAGAGAAAGTAGGAATTAGAATGTGTTCCCACCAGGTATAGAAGGAATGGGTTGGTAGAATTCTACATGGACCTTCTGTGTCTCTGAGAAGATTGGTGTATTTATTATACATTTTTTTATAGCGCCATTTATTCCATGGCGCTTTACATGTGAAAAGGGGGCAAATATAGACAAATGCAATAAACATGAGCAAAAAACAACAGGTACATAAGGAGGGAGGACCCTGCCCGCGAGGGCTCAGTCTGCAGGGGATGGGTGAGGATACACTAGGAGAGGGTAGAGCTGGTTGTGTGGCGGTTCAGTAGGTTGAGGATCACTGCAGGCTGTAGGCTTGACGGAAGAGGTGGGTCTTCAGGTTCTTTTTGAAGGTTTCTATGGTAGGCGAGAGTCTGATGTGTGGGTAGAGAGTTCCAGTGTATGGGGGAAGCACGGGAGAAGACTTGGATGCGGTTGTGGGAAGAAGAGATGAGGGGAGTAGAGAAGGAGATCTTGTGAGGATCAAAGGTTGCGTGTGGGTAAGTATCGGGAGACCATGTCACAGATGTATGGAGGAGACTGGTTTTGGATGGCTTTGTATGTCATAGTTAGGGTTTTGAACTGGAGTCTCTGGACGATAGGAAGCCAGTGAAGGGCTTCCCATAGGGGAGAGGCTGGGGAATAGCAGGGGGACAGGTAGATTAGTCAGGCAGCAGAGTGTAGGATGGATTGGAGTGGTGCCAGAGGGGGTATTCCGAAGACTGTTGAAATTCCATCAACTAATACCAGGTAGAATTTTCACCATGTACTTTGTATTGATGATGTGTGATCTCCAATATTTATAAGTTTGTTCAGTTTTGAAAGCCACAGAAATATTAAGGCAGTGTTTTTGCCCAGACAAAAGAATGCAGAAAGGAGCAGCCTTCATCAAGAAACGATAAGTCTCGCAGGAAGGAAGGACGTGGGGCCAAAAACCTCTATCACATTTGTGACCCTATGGGTCACTCTTTGTAAACATGCCCAGAAAGGGGTGACAATTTTGCATAACCAGAAGGTGTGTAGGAACATGTCCTCAGATTTTCCACGTTTCCAATAGATTGGGTAGACTGACTTTATTAGAGCATGTAGACGAGTTTGCACCCTATTGTTGTATCCTGCCTCCTGAAAATCAGTATTCAGTAAATGACTTGTGGGTGTGAACAAACATTGGGTGTCATTGGTCTTGAGTAAGAGTTCAGGTCAGCTTCCCATTGCAAATGGATTGTGGTGGTCTGGTGAACAAATCAACAAGGGATGGTGGAGTGGCTCCAAACCTGGAAAAAGGAAATAAAGTGGCGTTCTCTCCTGTGAGATTTGGAAGGGAGCACAGATCGGGAGAGTCTAAGCTGGAGCACTGTCCAGTTTCCCAAAGGTGCCAAATCCATCCCGGCAAAATGTTCAACTTATCACTGGGAAACCCTCACCGATATGCCCACATGATTTATGTCTGCCGCTGTTAAATTCTTAAAGTTAATGGTCTAGGGTCTAAAAATCACCCAGTTGGGCTGTGACTGCAGCCTGGTCTCCCACCTGCCCAAGGATGGCCAATGGCTGTGCAATTTAATGTGAACAGATGAACAACCTTAGGTGGACGGTGACTTTGGCAGCAGCGAGAGCTGCGCTATATTCTTGGATGTCCATCTTCATCAGTAGGATATCCAGGTGCGAAAAATATCAGGTTGGCAAGGTCCATAATGCCCAAATAGATTTATTAGCAGATTTATTAATTTTGTATTTTTACAATGTATATTGTATGACACTGAGTATTACATTTTTATTATTTTTTTTTTTTGAGTGGATCTCCTACCAGATTTCACTATAATAAAAACATATATAAGATTTATGTGGTTGGTGTTCTTACTTTGGTACTCCCTCAGACAGGCCATATAATTGTTTATGAAAATTTTCTCCCAACCATGCCTGATTGAAAATCTCCTCAATGTCCCTCCTCCCTGCTGCTGCTTAATTTCTGCTCACCTAGCCTCATTGATAGCTCCTCAGTGTCTCTCCTCCATGCTGCTGCTGCTGTAATCTTATAGTGTGCAGTATAAACTACAGCTGTCAATCAAGTTGGGTAGGAGGAAATTCAGAAAGACCAGGGAAGAAGAACATTGAGGAGCTTCTCAATAAGGTTAGGTGGGAAGAGATTGTACATTCATTCTGATATGGATTATCAGCCTCATTGGGGACTTTGAGATCTATATGGTGTTGCCCCCGTGGTCTCTAGACCAATCTCCAACTATCATTACATCCAAAACAAAAGTGGAACTCATTGCTAATGAGAAGAGACTATTATTTCAGCCTCCATTGCAGCCTCTGGTCTCCATCTAATGACCACATGGTCAACGGCATGAAGAGGCTTTCATAAGGGAACGGCACATCAGTCCTACTCCCAGGATTATGGTGTGGGGTGGTATAATGTACAGTAGCCATTCCGCTCTAGTCTTCATTCCAGATACACAAACATCTACCATGGCCTGCAGCATCTCCAGACTCTTCTCCCACCGAACACATCTGGGACGTCTTTGGTTGGCAGTTGCATAGGAAGCTGCCAGCAGCAGACTTTGATGATTTGCACAAATACATTCATCGAGGCAGAACATTCCTGATAGCAGCCGAGGCTGTAAGTGCCAGGATTTCTGCACGTGGCCCTCATACTCCAGACTGAATAATTTTAGATATTTAGAAAATTTTGTTTACAGTTTTTCATCATTTGATTTTTGTTAACATGTTTCTCCATGCTGTGATTTCCATAATTTCACAACTTCCATGTTCAGGAGCGTAGTTAATAAAATATACAGTTTGCATTGTGAAATCTGAAGGCTGTTGACCCCTGGTGTAAGTCATACCATTTCACAGAATCATTTTTTTTTAACAATGTAAACAGAAAACAGCGTTAACTTTTATGACCTATGAAACGAATATGATATGTAATGGTGGAGCAATGCCTTTAACCCCTTAACATCCATGCAATTTTTCATTTTTGCTCTTGTATTTTTGTTCCTTTTTCCAAGAGCCATAACTTTTTTTATTTTAATGTCGACATACCCATATCAGGGATGGTTTTTTGAGAGAGGAGGTGTCGTTTTAATTGTAATCATCGATTTTATAATGAAAAAAATTCTAAGTGGGATGAAATTCTGAAAAAAATACAATTCAGTTATAGATTTTAGTGTATTGTTTTCAGTGTTCATTGGAAATTTGCATGGATTTTTTTTTTCTTAGTGATGAAAAAAATTCTGAATCTTCTAAAAAAAAAAAAAAAAAAAAAAAATGAAATAAAAATTGGTTCCTGTTATTTTCCGAGACTTGTCACATTTTTGTTTTTCCAGTCATGGAGATTACTCTTCAAAGTTTTATTTTTTGGCATAGAGAGCTTTAAATCTTATTTAAACCATTTGAGTAAATAATGCTTTGGAACGCTTCTTATTGTATTTTTTTAGTGTTTCCCAACAAATTGGTATTCTGGAATTTTTTTTTCTCATTACATTGTTTATATTTTGATAGATGGATTTTAAAGGCCTGACAATATCAGTCATGTTTATTGCTTTTACTTTTTACTTGTATTTTTACTTGGCAAAAAAAGGTGGGTGATTGGAATGTTTATATATTTTTAAAAACTTTTTGCTTTTTTATTTTACTCTTTTTAGGGGCTTTGAAATTGTGATCGCTTATACTATATAATACCATAGTATTGTACATCATGGTCTCCTATGAAGCTCAGCCTTTACTTACTGGAAAACAAGAAATAAATTGCAGTGAAATTGCCAAACACCCCCACCTCATCCAGCAACTCTGACATTGTGTTTAGGGAATTGTTTTTACAGCATACATTGTGGGGTAAAAATGACCTGGCAATGTGATTCTGTTCATTGATACGATTACGGCGATACCAAACTTGTCCGATTTAATTTATTATTTTAATGGTGAAAACAATTTGAAATTTGTAAAAAATAAAAAAAAAAGATCATTTTCACCATTTTCTGATACTTGTAACTTTTTCAATTTTTGGTCAAAAAAGCTGTGTGAGGGCTTATGTTTTGCAGAGCGAGAAAACATTTTATTTTATACCATTTCGATCTTGATGTCTTCTTAACTATTTATTTGCTGTGGTGAGTCTGGTGATCAAACCGACCTAACATTTTGGCCTTTTTCTTTATGGATTTGGCCGATTTGTGGTCAGTTCTCCAAAATGTTTGGAACAACCTCCCTGCTGAGCTCCTTTGAAAACTAAGTGCAAGTGCAAGTACCCAGAACGATTGATGCCCTTTTGAAGGCGAAGAGTGGTCGCCAAATATTGATTTACCGATTTAATTTATATTACTGTTTTATTCATTCACTTTGCATTTTATTAATTGATAAAAATAAACTACGATTGCTTCTATTTTTCTAAGTATACATGCTTTACAGCATCTTTACCACAACTGCCTAAGATATATATATATATATATATATATATATATATATATATATATATATATATATATATATATATATATATATATATATATATATATATATATATATATATATATATACATTCATACTCCTGTCTATGAAGTACATGGCAGGTATATGACTGGGAAAATGTATTGTCTCTTTGTTGCTCTTTGGCCGGCGAATGATGATGCACTGAACACAGACACCCCGTTATCAGTAACACTGTGCCTAAGTCCAGGTCACAGGGTAAAGTGTAACTCACTCACGGTGCAGATCGAATTAATTCATTCTCCAATTCCACAGAAAGGGAATCATCTATCGCCCTCCGTTTAGTGTTCTGCCTTGTAAAAGAGACAATGGATATTCTAGAGACAGATTCAAGATATAGGAGGAAGCATATGGTGACTGTAAGTTTACCCGCTGGGGACTGGCTGGGGGGCAATCCACGCTCTATGAAAAATTTGTGATTTTTGTATACTTCTAAATCAGCAGATATTAATTTATTTAGGTGTTATGCCTCTCCGCAAGATAGCAGTTATCACAGAGACAGATTATTACTGTACGGCCCTTGAAGGAAGCGGGCACTGATCAGGGAGGGAGGTTCCCTCGCTTTTGTTACTGTTACACTGAGAACTGCTACAGGATTTCACGTGTTCTGTTAGCAAACAATGATTTAATGTATGGACTGGAACTCAAAAGCGGATCAGTCAGTGTGGATCCATGTACAGACTGTGGCGCACACTGCCTGATTAATGCTTGTTTAAATGAGCTCTAAAAGTCATGAGCAGGGTACACAGGGGGGAAGCAAAAACCAAGATTTTCTTTAAAATTGAAAATCCCTTTAAAATAATGAGGCTCATTTTGACCCTTGCTGAGTACCCACTTCTCTTCTTCTACAACTGTGAGTCCTTCTTGATTAGGAGGTTACAATCTAATAGGAAGTAGTGGAGGGACGGTCAGGGGATAAAGATAATAAAGTGCTTTATTCACATAAACTGTCAACATCTGTGCAAACATAATAAATAATAATTAATAATAGAATACCCGCGCTGAATAATCCCTTCAAATTGGAGTCTGTCCCGGAACGTAATCTTTCATTCAGGGTTCAGGTGCGTAAGTCCGGTATGGATAATATACAAATAAGGCACAGTTACCTTAAGGATCTGTAGCGTTACCGTAGAATCTTTTGTGCAGCTCTGTAGAGGGTGCCGCTTTATCGCCAACTGGACTGTGCGATATCTTCAGGTAGGCAGGCTATGTGCGCTGCCCCGGCCGGTGGCAAAACGCCCCAAGCTCGCCTACCACGTGTAATCGATGAGCGCTAGTGTAGCCGTTAGGTACTCCGCCGTAGCAGGACCTATCGTGACGTCACGAACACGTGGGTAAACACGTGATTCGGCTAGGGAGAGCGAGAAGGACCACATCCAACGCGTTTCGGAACTGCCGCGTTCCTTCCTCAGGGATGGTCCATAATAGCATTCCCCTCCTTTAAATAGACTCTAGCGCTCACCCTTTATTGATGTTAATTAAAGGCAAAAAGCTCAATTTCACTGTTGAGACCCCTCAACAGAAGGACTGTGAGTCCTTCTTGATTAGGAGGTTACAATCTAATAGGAAGTAGTGGAGGGACGGTCAGGGGATAAAGATAATAAAGTGCTTTATTCACATAAACTGTCAACATCTGTGCAAACATAAATATGAAGGTGCAGTATAATGCACGCTGCTGTCAAAGATTGGCAGCAGCATTTCATGCTCCACCCGCAGCTGTTAGAGGCAGATGATGGCTGAATATCACAGCCATCATCTGGCCAGGAAAGATGTGAGATCAGACTTTTTTATTTGGGTGCAGACAATTACACCAAGAGGGAAATGAAGTAGCCATGAACCACAAAAGTGAAATAAGAGAATACCTTTTATTGAATAAAGTACATTAAAATATCAAATACCAAACAATAAGTCTTGAAGGAAAGGAGGAACAAACAGTAGGGGGATATAGCATAAGAAAATATTGTATATGGGGTCAGAATCACCAGGTAGTGATAAATTATAGAGGTGATCATCAGTAATGCAAATTAGCAAAACGTACAGCAGACTTTGTGGAAAAGGTCCAATGCATAGAGGGGCACAAAAAAGTAAGAAGGGAAAAATGGGAGTGCTGGTGACAGGTGTATCAGCATAACTTAAATAGTATATCGTGTAAATTTTATAGTTATTACTTAGTCATGCTAAGCAAAATGCAATGCCCAGGTTCTCACATGTGTCCCAGAAGAATCCTAGTCATTGATCAAAAATAAAATCTGCCACTTACCCATGTTGTAATAGAATGGAATGCCCCACACAGCCCCGACGCGCGTTTTGCTACCACTTTTTCAAGGGAGGTGCTTGTGATATGCTTACCCTTTAGGATTATATATACACGGACCCACCGGTGGAGCTAATTCATCTGCACATGCCCACTGCTGTTCGCACCGTTGGGGTAGGGCTGCCCGTCACCATCACGGCGTCGACTCTATGATGTCAATAACATGTGAGCAATGTGTCATTGATGGACGGTGCTGGGTACTACGGTGTACAACACACAGAGCATGCGCACAGATGCATCCACTATATTGTAGCTCTGGTGGACGTGACCATCTTTGATGTGTCCTTCAGGACTAAGAGAAAATTTATGCCGCTCTCTATGGGTCATAATCCAACAAAGTTATATGTAATGAAGGTAAATGAAAAGGGAGAGGGAGGGAGAAAAGAGAAGAAAAGAAGATGTTTATGATGTTTTGGGTGACACAATTGTATCAACCTTACACTCTATTTTCTATAATGCACTCCAGCACTTTGTTATTTACCACTGTTGTGGTAATCATTCCACCTTTCATTTCACATGATCACTGTTGCTACTCATCCACCTGACTTTAGATCTCTTTGGTACTACTTCTATTACACTAATAAAAAATTGCTTACTGGTTGTGGATTTATTCCACACTTCCATTCATTCTTTTTAAAGACGTACTCACATGTCACACTGAGGCTTTTGCCAGGCTTTTCATTGCCTCTTTTATTTTCTGTGTTCACTCTGATTTTCTTCTCGCCACACCCCTTCCTCTTTTTTTCTACTCTCCCTCCCTCTCTCTCCCCCTTTTCCTATTTACTTTCCAATCAATGACGTGTTGCGCGCATGTTATTTACGCAACAGGGTAGCCCGCATGCGACACATATCAGAAGCACCTCCCCTTGAAAAAGCAGTAGTGAAACACACTGACCCCATATACAATATTTCCTTATGGTATAACCCCCTACTGTTTGTTCCTTCTTTGCTTCAAGACTTATTGTTTGGTATTTGATATTATAATTTACTTTCTTGAATAACATTTATTCTTTAATTTCACTTTTGTGGTTCATGGCTACTCCATTTTTTTCTTCCTGTCTGCAAGGAGTTTGTATGTTTTCCCCGTGTTTACGTGGGTTTCCTACAGGTTCTCCAGTTTACTCTCACACCCTAAAGACATATTGATAGGGAATCTAAATTGTGAGCCCCAATGTGGACAGTGATGATCATGCATGTAAAGTGCTGTTGAATATAATGGAACTATACATAGTTACATAGTTACATAGTTATTAAGGTTGAAGGAAGACTTTAAGTCCATCTAGTTCAACCCATAGCCTAACATGCCCTAACATGTGGATCCAGGGGAAGGCAAAAAAAACCCATGTGGTAAGAGTAAGCTCCACCATGGGGAAAAAAATTCCTTCCCGACCCCACATACGGCAATCAGACTAGTTCCCTGGATCAACGCCATATCAAGGAATCTAATATATATACCCTGTAACATTATACTTTTCCAGAAAGGTATACAGTCCCCTCTTAAATTTAAGTAATGAATCACTCATTACAACATCATACGGCAGAGAGTTCCATAGTCTCACTGCTCTTACAGTAAAGAATCCGCGTCTGTTATTATGCTTAAACCTTTTTTCCTCCACACGTAGAGGATGCCCCCTTGTCCCTGTCACCGGTCTATGATTAAAAAGATCATCAGAAAGGTCTTTGTACTGTCTCCTCATATATTTATACATTAACATAAGATCACCCCTTAGCCTTCGCTTTTCCAAACTAAATAGCCCCAAGTGTAATAACGTGTCTTGGTATTGCAGACCCCCCAGTCCTCTAATAACCTTGGTCGCTCTTCTCTGCCCCCGCTCCCGTTCTGCTATGTCTTTCATATACACCGAAGACCAGAACTGTGCACAGTATTCTAAGTGTGGTCGAACTAGTGACTTGTATAGATGTAAAATTATGTTCTCCTGATGAGCATCTATGCCTCTTTTAATGCATCCCATTATTTTATTTGCCTTTGTAGCAGCTGCCTGACACTGGCCACTGAACATGAGTTTGTCATCCACCCATACACCCAGGTCTTTTTCATTGACGGTTTTGCCCAGAGTTTTAGAACCAAGCACATAGTTATACATCTTATTACTTCTACCCAAGTGCATGACCTTACATTTATCCCCATTAAAGCTCATTTGCCATTTATCAGCCCAAGCTTCTAGTTTACGTAAATCATCCTGTAATATAAAATTGTCTTCCTCTGTATTGATTACCCTGCAGAGTTGTGTCATCTGCAAATATTGAAATTCTACTCTGAATGCCCCCTACAAGGTCATTAATAAATATGTTAAAAAGAAGAGGGCCCAATACTGACCCCTGTGGTACCCCACTGCTAACCGCGACCCAGTCCGAGTGTACTCCATTAATAACCACCCTTTGTTTCCTATCCCTGAGCCAGCTCTCAATCCACTTACACATATTTTCCCCTATCCCCATTATTCTCATTTTATGTAACAACCTTTTGTGTGGCACCGTATCAAAAGCTTTTGAAAAGTCCATATACACTATATCCACTGGGCTCCCTTGGTCCAGTCCGGAACTTACCTCTTCATAGAAGCTGATCAAGTTAGTCTGACATGAACGGTCCCTAGTAAACCCATGCTGATACTGGGTCATGAAGTTATTCCTCTTCAGATACTCCAGTATAGCATCCCTTAGAATGCCCTCCAGGATTTTACCCGCAGTAGAGGTTAAACTTACTGGCCTATAATTTCCAAGTTCAGTTTTTGTCCCCTTTTTGAATATTGGCACCACATTTGCTATACGCCAGTCCTGTGGTACAGACCCTGTTATTAAGGAGTCTTTAAAGATTAAAAATAATGGTCTATCAATGACTGTACTTAATTCCTGCAGTACTCGGGGGTGTATCCCATGCGGGCCCGGAGATTTGTCAATTTTAGTGATTTTTAGACGCCGCCGTACTTCCTGCTGGGTTAAGCAGGTAACATTTAATTGGGAATTTTTACCACTAGTCATTTTGTCTGCCATGGGATTTTCTTTTGTAAATACTGATGAAAAAAAGTCATTTAGCATATTGGCTTTTTCCACATCCTCATCCACCATTTCACCCAGACTATGTTTAAGGGGGCCAACACTATCATTTTTTAGTTTCTTACTATTTATGTAGTTAAAGAATATTTTGGGATTAGTTTTGCTCTCTCTGGCAAGGAGTCTCTCTGTCTCAATCTTTGCTGTCTTGATTTGCTTTTTACAGAATTTATTTAATTTTCTGTATTTATTTAATGCCTCCTCACTACCTACTTCCTTTAATTCTCTAAATGCTTTCTTTTTGTCCCTTATTGTGCCCCTTACAGCTCTATTTAGCCATATTGGTTTCCTCCTATTTCTAGTATGTTTATTCCCATACGGTATATACTGTGCACAGGTCCTACCCAGGATGCTAATAAACGTCTCCCATTTTCTTTGTGTACTTGTATGTCTCAGGATATCGTCCCAGTTAATTGCACCAAGATCCTCTCTCATCCATTGGAAATTTGCCCTCCTGAAGTTTAGTGTCCTTGTCACCCCTCTACTACACATCTTATTAAAGGAGACATGAAAACTTATAATTTTGTGATCACTATTCCCCAAGTGACCCCCAACCCTTATATTTGTTATGCGGTCTGGCCTGTTGGTTAATATTAGGTCTAGCAGTGCCCCCCTTCTTGTTGGGTCCTGAACCAGTTGTGAAAGGTAATTGTCTCTCATAGTTGTCAAAAACCAATAACCTTTACTGGAATTGCAGGTTTCTGTTCCCCAATCTATTTCAGGGTAGTTGAAGTCCCCCATAATAATGACTTCTCCTTGAGTCGCAGCTTCATCTATTTGCTTTACGAGGATATTCTCCATTGCTTCCATTATTTTTGGAGATTTATAACAAACCCCTATCAGTAATTTATTATTTTTTCCCCCTCCCCTTAAGTTTTTCCCCCTCCCCTTATACAATGGCATGTAAAAGTTTGGGCACCCTTCAGGGCCGGTCTGGGACTAAAATTCAGCCCTGGCATTTGAAGGTCCACAGGCCCACTTGTTGCCTGGTGACTGTATAATATCCTTGTACACTTGTAGGTTACAAGAAGCGAGGGGAGTGTAACACGACTATATAACCTACAATCACAGCTGTATCCAGCATTACAGCACAGTCCCCATAGAATGTAATGCAGCACAGTCCCCATAGAATGTAATGCAGCACAGCCCCCATAGAATGTAATGCAGCACAGCCCCCATAGAATGTAATGCAGCACAGCCCCCATAGAATGTAATGCAGCACAGCCCCCATAGAATGTAATGCAGAACAGCCCCATAGAATGTAATGCAGCACAGCCCCCATAGAATGTAACGCAGCACAGCCCCCATAGAATGTAATACAGCACAGCCCCATAGAATGTAATACAGCCAGCCCCCATAGAATGTAATGCAGCACAGCCCCCATAGAATGTAATACACCACAGCCCCATTAGAATGTAATACAGCACAGCCCCCATAGAATGTAATGCAGCACAGCCCCCATAGAATGTAATGCAGCACAGCCCCCATAGAATGTAACGCAGCACAGCCCCCATAGAATGTAACACAGCACAGACCCATAGAATGTAATACCGCACAGCCCCCATAGAATGTAATACAGCACAGCCCCCATAGAATGTAATACACCAAAGCCCCAATAGAATGTAATACAGCACAGCCCCCATAGAATGTAATGCAGCACAGCCCCCATAGAATGTAATGCAGCACAGCCCCATAGAATTTAATGCAGCACAGCCCCATAGAATGTAATACAGCACAGCCCCCATAGAATGTAATACAGCACAGCCCCCATAGAATGTAATGCAGCACAGCCCCACAGAATGTAATGCAGCACAGCCCCCATTATTATTATTATTATTATTTATTTATATAGCACCATTGATTCCATGATGCTGTACATGAGAAGGGGTTACATACAAGTTACAGATATCACTTACAGTAAACAAACTAACAATAACGGACTGATACAGAGGGGCGAGGACCCTGCCCTTGCGGGCTTACATTCTACAGGATTATGGGGAAGGAGAAAGTAGGTTGGGGGTTGCAGGAGCCCCGGTGTTGGTGAGGCGGTAGCTTCGATAGTGATGAGGCGGCAGCTGTGTCAGTGCAGGCTGTAGGCTTTCCTGAAGAGATGAGTTTTCAGGTTCCGTCTGAAGGATCCGACTGTGGTTGATAGTCGGACGTGTTGGGGCAGAGAGTTCCATTGGATGGGGGATATTCTGGAGAAGTCTTGGAGGCGATTGGATGAGGAGCGAATAAGTGTGGAGGAGAGAAGGAGGTCTTGGGATGACTGGAGATTACGTGAGGGAAGATATCGGGAGATTAGATCAGAGATATATGGAGGAGACAGGTTATGGATGGCTTTGTAGGTCAGTATTAGTAATTTGAACTGGATACGCTGAGGGAATGGGAGCTGTTATGAACTGGTGGTTTAGGAGCAACATGGGATGAGCTCTGGAGGAGGTGGTACCTGTACTAACCGCAGTTCCTGAGCTGAGTACAACACTAGAAGTAGCCGTGGGATGTTCCTGTCACTCCCTAGACACCTCGTCACAGCCGGAGGACTAACTACCCCTAAAGATGGAAACAGGAAAGCTATTTTGCCTCAGAGAAAATTCCCAAAGTATAGGCAGCCCCCCACAAATATTGACTGTGAGTGGAGAGGGAAATGACATACGCAGAATGAAACCAGGATGAAGCAAAGGAGGCCAATCTAGCTAGATAGATAGAACAGGACAGAATACTGTGCGGTCAGTATTAAAAACTAGAAAAATCCACCACAGAGTTTACAAAAATCTCCACACCTGACTAAAGGTGTGGAGGGTAAATCTGCTACCCAGAGCTTCCAGCTTAACTGAATAAATCCATAGTGACAAGCTGGACAAGAAAAAACATAGAATGTGCAGAACGATTAAGTCCACAATATGTGGACAGCAAAAGAACAAGCAAGGACTTATCTTTGCTGAACTGGTCAGAATATCAGGGAAATCCAAGCAGAGATGTGAATCCAAGCAGGAACCATTGGCAACTGGCACTGGCTGAAGGATAGAGCCAGGCTATATAGCCGAGCCAGAATAGACGATCAGTGGAAGCAGCTGCAGACTGCTAAATCCAAGGAGCAGCCGTACCACTTAAAACCACCGGAGGGAGCCCAAGAGCAGAACTCACAAAAGTGCCACTTACAACCACCGGAGGGCGCCCAAGAGCGGAATTCAGAACAGGGAGCCAGTGAAGAGCTTTGCAGAGGGGGGAAGCAGAGGAGTAGCGAGGAGAGAGATGGATTAGTCGGGCAGCAGAGTTAAGGATGGACTGGAGAGGGGCAAGGGTGTTAGCTGGGAGGCCACAGAAAAGGATGTTGCAGTAGTCAAGGCGGGAGATGATGAGGGCATGCACAAGCATTTTAGTAGATTGAGGGTTGAGGAAAGGACGGATTCTGGAGATATTTTTGAGCTGGAGGCGACAGGAGGTGGAAAGAGCTTGGATGTGCGGTTTGAAGGACAGGGCAGAGTTGAAGGTTACTCCGAGGCAGCGGACTTCGGGTACAGGGGAAAGCATGATGTCATTGATTGCGATAGATAGGTCAGGTAGGGAAGATTTGTGGGATGGAGGAAAGATGATGAGTTCAGATTTGTCCACATTGAGTTTGAGGAAGCGAGAGGAGAAGAAGGAGGATATGGCTGATAGGCACTCTGGGATTCTGGACAGCAGAGCGGTGACATCTGGGCTAGAGAGGTAGATCTGAGTGTCATCAGCATAGAGGTGGTACTGGAATCCATGGGACTTTGAGTTGTCCTAAGCCAAGTGTATAGATTGAGAAGAGTAGGGGTCCTAGAACAGAGCCTTGGGGGACTCCAACAGAGAGAGGGTGGGATGAGGAGGTAGTGTGGGAGTGGGAGACGCTGAATGTGCGGTTGGAAAGGTACGAGGCGATCCAGGATAGGGCGAGGTCTTTGATGCCAAAAGAGGAGAGGATCTGTAGTAGGAGGCAGTGGTCAACTGTGTCGAAAGAAGAGGACAGGTCTAGAAGGAGGAGTACAGAGTATTGTCCAGTAGCTTTGGCGGTAAGTAGGTCGTTAGTGATTTTGGTCAGGGCAGTCTCAGTTGAGTGATGGGGGCGGAAACCAGATTGTAGATTGTCGAACAACAAGTTAGATGAGAAGTGGGAGGAGAGTTCAGCATGGACGTGCTGGTCCAGGAGTTTGGAAGCGAATGGGAGCAGCGATATTGGGCGATAGCTGGACATAGCAGTTGGATCGAGGGTTGGCTTTTTAAGGATAGGCGTGATTGTGGCATGTTTGAAAGCAGAGGGGAAGGTGCCAGAAGTTAGTGATAGGTTGAAGAGGTGGGTTAGGGATGGGATAAGTGTGGTGGTGAGGTTGGGGAGGAGGTGGGATGGGATGGGGTCGAGCGCACAGGTGGAGAGGAGACAAATAAGCCCCCCTTCAGTGATGTTGGATAGGGAGGTTATGGGGTTTGGGCATTGGTCTGGTATGCAAAGGGGTTGTGGTGGTTGAACAATAAAGACTTGCCTTGTCTGGTCGATCTTATTTTGAAAGTGTGTGGCAAAGTCCTCAGCAGAGATGAGGGAGGTTGGAGGGGGCAGTGGGGGGCGGAGGAGGGAGTTAAAGGTTTTGAATAACTGTTTGGGGTTGTAGGATAGGGAAGATACGAGGGTTGTGAAGTAGACCTGTTTAGCAGAGGTGAGAGCAGATTTAAAAGCGAGTGTTGCTTGTTTGAATACAGTGAAGTCATCTTGCGAGTGTGTTTTCTTGCAACGCCGCTCCGCAACCCTGGACACTTGCCGGAGCTTTTTGGTGGTGTTATTGTGCCAAGGTTGTCTATTGATACGTCGCACTCTGCCATGGACGAGAGGGGCAACCGTGTCAATAACTGATGTGAGAGTGGCATTGTAGAAAGCAGTGGCAGTGTCTGTGTCGTGGAGTGAGGATATAGATCCCAGTGGTAGGATGGAGTCAGAGAGTGTGTGGGTGTCTAGGTGTGCAAGGTTTCTGCGTGGGTGCGCATGTTGCTGGACATGGATGACCGGTGAGGAGGACAGGGATGAGAAGGTGAGCAGATGGTGGTCGGATAGAGGGAGAGGGGAGGAGGTGAAGTTAGATAGAGAGCAGAGACGGGTGAATACCAGGTCTAGTGTATGCCCGTCCGTGTGGGTGGCTGCGGAGGACAGTTGAGTAAGTCCAAAGGATGAGGTAAGGGACAGTAGTTTGGAGGCTGCTGACTGAAGGGTATCAATGGGGATGTTGAAGTCACCCATGATGATCGTGGGAATGTCAGCAGAGAGAAAGTGAAGAAGCCAGGTGGAGAATTGGTCAATAAAGGCAGTGGCAGGGCCCGAAGGTCGGTATATATACATAGAATGTAATGCAGCACAGCCCCCATAGAATGTAATGCAGCACAGCCCCCATAGAATGTAATGCAGAACAGCCCCCATAGAATGTAATACAGCACAGCCCCCATAGAATGTAATACAGCCAGCCCCCATAGAATGCAATGCAGTCAGCCCCCATAGAATGTAATGCAGCACAGCCCCCATAGAATGTAAATGTCACGGGGAGACTAGGTGGGCGAGCGCTAATAACCCGGGCCCCTGCAATTTCCCTAAGACTAGGGAAATACTGACTGGCCCTCTACCTGAAGTTTAAACTGATGGTGTGCATGTTCAGGCCTCGAACCTCACCCTGCCTCCTGACTCAACCCTGAGCTGGAGACCTCCGCCCTCCACCCAGTGAATGTAATACACCAATACCCACAGGTAGCACAGACAAGGATAAAGGAAAATATATACCACGCAGCAGTCACTCAGGAATACACTATAAATGTGCAGGGCAAAATAAACACAAATATAGGAAGGGATTAAATAAGACAAAGGAAAATACACCACCAGCAACGATTCTCCAACAACCAGCTCTCCACTCCAAACCGAGATAACAAATGCGCAAGACAGAAGCTATAATTGGCGACACCCAATGATCAGGAGAACTATTTAAAGGCAATGAGCAAGGCCCAGCTACTAATCCGAGGATAAGGTAAATTAACCCCAGAACAGCTAGACAAAATCTAGCCGACGCCAATGAGCACATAGTGGTCAAAAGCGGAACTACCGCTGTCTGTCGGACGACCTGGTCTGAACGGCGTCCGACATGACAGTACCCCGCCTTCTACGAGGGACCCCAGGGCCCTCACGGCTTATAGGAACCGGCTTGTCCGGATGGCGACTATGAAAAAACCTGATTAGCCGAGCCGCATGAATGTCCGAGGCTGGTACCCAGGACCTCTCCTCAGGCCCATAACCACGCCAGTGTACCAAGTACTGTAAAGTGCGGCGCACTACACGAGAGTCAACCACCTTGGAGACTTCAAATTCCAGGTTACCGTCCACCAAGACTGGAGGTGGCAGCATAGGCGCCGCGTCCACAGAACCCACCACCTTCTTCAGAAGTGACCTGTGGAACACGTTGTGTATCTTATACACCGTAGGGAGCTCCAGTCGGTATGCTACTGGATTAATGATGGTGGTGATCCTAAATGGACCAATAAACCGTGGACCCAATTTAAGGGATGGAATTTTGAGTCTTATGTTTTTTGTGGATAACCACACCCAGTCATCCACACTCAGGTCCGGACCTGGCACACGCCTACTGTCAGCCACACGTTTGTACCTAGTACCCACACTCAACAGGCGCTGTTTAACTCTCCTCCAGACTGACGACAATTGTGCTCCTAACTGGTCCGCCTCCGGAACGCCGGAAGAGCCCCTTTGACTCAGAGTACAAAATTGAGGATGTAGCCCGTAAACACAAAAAAACGGAGATTCCCCAGATGACTCCTGGCGATCATTATTGATGGCAAACTCAGCCAAAGGAAGAAAGGTAGACCACTCCTCCTGGTTATCAGAGACAAAGCAGCGAAGGTACTGTTCCAAATTTTGGTTCATACGCTCAGTCTGACCATTAGATTGAGGATGAAACGCCAAAGAATGGGACAACTTGATCCCCAGTCGTGAGCAAAATGCTTTCCAAAATTTTGCCACAAACTGAGACCCCCCTATCAGACACGATGTCAGACGGAACCCCATGAAGTCTGACCACCTCCTGCACAAATACCTGAGCCAGAGTCTTAGCGTTAGGCAACGAAGGCAAAGACACAAAGTGCGACATTTTTGAAAATCGATCAACAATCACCAAGATGACCGTGTTCCCAGCTGATGAAGGCAAATCAGTGATGAAATCCATGGAGATTTCCGTCCATGGTTTACTAGGTACCTCAAGAGGAAGTAGTGTGCCAACAGGACGGGAGCGGGGCGTCTTAGCCCTAGCGCACGTGGTACAAGCTGACACGTATGAGACCACGTCCTGTCGGATCTTGGGCCACCAAAACCGACGTGACACCAACTCCAAGATACCTCTAACCCCTGGGTGACCAGCCAGGACAGCATCATGATGCTCCGCCAAAACCTTCAAGCGGAGATGAAGCGGTACAAAAGATTTGTTGATGGGAAGCTCAGATGGTACCTCCTCCTGAGCCTCGGCAATCTCAGCCTCAACCTCGGTAGTGAGAGCCGAAACCACAACACCCTTTTGGAGGATGGGTACTGGATCCTCCCGAGGATCTCCCCCCGGAAAACACCTGGACAGAGCATCTGCCTTAGTGTTTTTAGATCCCGGTCTGTAGGTGACAACAAAATTGAACCGTGTGAAAAACAATGCCCAGCGAGCCTGCCTGGGAGACAGACGCTTGGCAGACTCCAAATAAAGCAAATTCTTATGGTCAGTAATAACGGTGACCTGATGAATCGACCCCTCCAAGAAGTGTCGCCATTCCTCAAAGGCCAATTTGATTGCCAACAACTCTCTGTTGCCGATATCGTAATTATGTTCGGCGGGGACAGTTTCTTGGAAAAATAGGCGCACGGACGCAAACCGCTCAAGGAAGAGCCTTGTGACAGCCCCACCCCCACACCAACCTCGGATGCACCGACTTCCACCACAAAAGGTTTCGATACATCTGGCTGCACCAGAATGGGGGCCGAAACAAACCTGTTCTTAAGAGATTCGAATGCACACACAGCAGCCTCAGGCCAAACGGAGAAATTGGTACCCTTTTTAGTCATGTCAGTTAGCGGTTTAGCAATGGTGGAAAAATCCTTGATACATTTCCTATAGTAGTTAGAAAACCCAAGGAACCGCTGAAGTGCTTTCAGGTTATCAGGCCGTTCCCAATGCAACACCGCACCTTAGCGGAGTCCATTTTAAAACCCGAAGCAGACACAATATAGCCCAAAAAAGGCAACTCTTGTACCGAAAACACACATTTCTCCAGTTTTGCATACAGCTTATTCTCTCTGAGAAGCTGTAACACCTGCCTGACATGATCTAAATGAGTGTCACGGTCGCAAGAATATATGAGGATGTCATCAAGGTACACAATAACGAATTTCCCCAAAACATGCGAGAACACATCATTTATGAAATGTTGGAACACTGCAGGTGCGTTTGTCAACCCAAATGGCATCACCAAATTTTCAAAATGACCCTCAGGGGTATTAAAAGCCGTCTCCCACTCATCACCTTGACGGACTCTTATAAGGTTGTACGCCCCCCTGAGGTCAAGCTTGGTAAACCACTGGCACCTGCCACCTGGTTGAACAAATCCGGTATCAAAGGCATAGGGTATGGGTCACGAACCGTAATCTGGTTTAACTCCCGGAAATCCAGACACGGCCGTAGTCCACCATCTTTCTTCTTAATGAAGAAGAACCCTGCAGCCACCGGAGAGGATGAAGGCCTGATGTGCCCTTTGCTCAAACTTTCAGCAATGTCTTCCTTTAGCGCTTGTCTCTCCGGACCGGAGATGTTGAACATCCTTGCTTTAGGCAATTTAGCCCCTGGTTTAAACCTGATAGTACAGTCATAGGGACGATGTGGTGGCAACTCTGAACAACCCTTCTCAGAGAACACATCCACAAAATCCAGAAGTGACTCAGGGACGCTTGAAGTAACAGCAGCAACACATGTGGCCAAGCAATTCTCCTGGCAGAAATCACTCCACTGAATTATGTCCTGAGTAGTGTTGAGCGATACCGTCCAATACTTGAAAGTATCGGTATCGGAAAGTATCGGCCGATACCGGCAAAGTATCAGATCCAATCCGATACCGATACCCAATACCAATACAAGTCAATGGGACTCATGTATCGGACGGTATCCCTGATGGTTCCCAGGGTCTGAAGGAGAGGAAACTCTCCTTCAGGCCCTGGGAACCATATTAATGTGTAAAAGAAAGAATTAAAATAAAAAATATTGCTATACTCACCTCTCCGACGCAGCCTGCACCTTACCGAGGGAAGCGGCAGCGTTCTTTGTTTAAAATTCGCGCTTTTCTTTCCTTTACGTGAAGTCCCGGCTTGTGATTGGTCGCGTGCCGCCCATGTGGCCGGGACGCAACCAATCACAGCAAGCCGTGACGTAATTTCAGGTCCTTCAGGATTTTAAAATTACGTTCCGGCGTTGTGATTGGTTGCGTCGCAGTCACATGGGCGACGCAACCAATCACAGCAAGCCGTGACGTAATTTCAGGTCCTTCAGGATTTTAAAATTACGTCCCGGCTTTGTGATTGGTTGCGTCGCGGTCAACCAATCACAAGCCGGGAGGCTGGACACGCGCGCATTTTAAAATGCGCGCTTGTCCAACCTCCCGTTACGTCCCGGCTTGTGATTGGTTGCTTCGCGGTCAACCAATCACAAGCCGGGAGGCTGGACACGCGCGCATTTTAAAATGCGCGCTTGTCCAGCCTCCCGGCTTGTGATTGGTTGATCGCGACGCAACCAATCACAAGCCGGGACGTCACGGGAGGCTGGACAATCGCGCATTTTAAAATGCGCGCGTGTCCAGCCTCCCGTGACGTCACGGCTTGTGATTGGTTGCGTCGCCCATGTGACTGCGACGCAACCAATCACAAAGCCGGGACGTAATTTTAAAATCCTTAAGGACCTGAAATTACGTCACGGCTTGCTGTGATTGGTTGCGTCGCCCATGTGACTGCGACGCAACCAATCACAAAGCCGGGACTTCACGTAAGGAAAGAAAAGCGCGAATTTTAAACAAAGAACGCTGCCGCTTCCCTCGGTAAGGTGCAGGCTGCGTCGGAGAGGTGAGTATAGCAATATTTTTTATTTTAATTCTCTCTTTTACACATTTTTACATTAATGTTGTTTCGATACCGATACCCGATACCACAAAAGTATCGGATCTCGGTATCGGAATTCCGATACAGCAAATATCGGCCGATACCCGATACTTGCGGTATCGGAATGCTCAACACTAGTCCTGAGTTTTCCAGTCTATCACTGGGTTGTGTGTAGACAACCATGGAAAACCCAGAACCAATTGTGCCGGAAGACTCTTGAGCACCTTACATGTAACCTGCTCAGAATGAAGAACCCCAATGTGGAGTTTAATCTCAGACACAAACTCAGTAATCTCCCCCTGTGGAAGAGGAGCAGAATTGATGGTGACCACGCGGATAGGATGAGGCAGTTTTTCGATCCTAAAACCAGCAGTGCGCGCAAACTCCTCATCAATGAGATTTGTGGCAGAACCACTATCCACAAAAGCAGTGATTGGCAGCTTTCTGCCCGCAACAACAACTTTGGCAGGGAGCATGCACTGAGATATTATCATGGAGGACATACACAAGCTCAGATTGGACTCCTCCACCCCCTCTGAGCTTAGGAGTCTTTCCGCCGTAGCATTTTTCTTTGACAGCAGAGGACAGATATTAATAAAATGACCAGTTTCACCGTAGAAAAAACAGGCTCCCTGCTTCCCAAGTACAGGAGCCTGATGCTTAACATGTGATACCCCTGCGATTTGCATATGCAGCGCCCCAGAGTCCTGGTCGTTGCAGTACTGTGGCTCCGCCACTATGGGGAGCTATGGTGCGTCTGATGGCACTGAAGGAGTTCATCTGATCAGGTATCACAGACACCAATACATTTCACAGTCAGGCCTCCGGGGGGAGCTAAGGGTTCTATTCACTAGGCCACTCCCCACCATAGTGGGTAAACTGGGGGTCAGGCAGGAAGTTAGATCAGAAAGCTGACTGGGTTGGAACCAGGCAACACCTAGTGGCAGAGGGTGTTGTAGGGGAAGATACAGTAGGGTCTCTGTCAGGGGTGGGATCCTGACAGAGGCTTGGCAACTTGAACGAACGTAACGGGACCGTGCCTGCTCCGGGTAGCGGCGGTGCCCAAGGAAGGATTAGAAGCGAGATAGATTGTGCTGAGTGAGAAACGAGATCACGCAAAAGGAGAAATACCAGTAGGAGTCGTGCTGTAAGACCGAAGCAACATCTTACTGAGGCGCACTACCGGTGGCCGGAACGCCGAGGGAGTATCATAACATTCAGCTTCAAGCAATACTCCAAACAGCGGCAGGACAGTCAGTCTAAGGCGGGCTGTCTAACTTATATCACCTATGCAGTCTTGGGGGGCAACCTGTGGAGAGGGGCGACTCTAGGGTCCCGGGAGAGCTCCGAGCCTACCCGTCAAACGGGTGCCGTCCCAACCAGAACAACAGGGAGGGACGGAGAATTAGCAGAACATCATCTAATCGAGTTGTGAGGGAACTTAAGAAACAGACACAACAGTTGTGTGGGACTTTCTGTAAGCACAGCAGGGAAGGACCACAACACATAGCGCTAGAAGGAAGGCACCGATTTTCACCTGTGAAGAGAACTCTGGAGGTGCCATTGGACCGGCCGGACTTGCGCAGCCTGGTGAACCGTATTCCGGACTGAGGACCCAGAGATCTTCAGTAAAGAGGTAAAGAGACTGCAACCTGGTGTCCTCGTTATTTACTGCATCGCACTAATACAGCATCACTACCATCATCCATATCTATTATTCACCGTACGCCCCACGGCAGGGTCACGGACTGGGGCCTAGCCACCGTGACAACCCCTGAGCAGAGGCTCACAGGCCCGGTACCGGGTACCCCTCGGCCCTGCGGTGGTGGGGGCGCTACAAATTTGGCGTCACGAACAGGATGTACTTAAGCCTGAAGAATCAGGTCATGTGTGCCTTGGAACTGTGATTTACTGTACTTTATTAAGAGACTGTGTGCTGCGCCATTTACCGCCAAAAATCCGCTGCCATTGCAGCGCTGAGGAGAGCGCAGGAGAAGAGGAGGGGCGTGGAGTAGGCGTAGGCAAGCTGGAGAGCGCGAACAACAATGGCCGCCCAGTCTAAATATTTCTGTGTCCTGCGGACGTGTCCGTCAACAGCCGAGGTCCGCCTCCTGATCCTGTTTGGAGGGTGGAGACCATGGAGACGGGGCCGCCCACGAAAGAGACCGCGGGAAGAGGACATTGGAGAAGGAGAAAAGATGGCGACACCGAGAACACCGCGTGGGACTGACCCGATCCAGCCTGAGGCTGTGCCACTCAACATAGCCCCAGACGCGCCAACGTTGCGGGGATTGACCCTCACGGGGCCACCGATGGGCCGACCCCCCTTGCCACCGTCTGAGGAGTGTGTGGCCGCAGCCGAGGCCCGACAAATAGCACGCCGCTTGGAGGCTGACGCCCGCGTGCTCGCTCGGCTGGGTCAGCCCACGGAGATCCGTCTGTCTCCAGTGTCCCCGACTCCTCCCAACCCGGCCGCGGCTGAAGGTACGCTGCAAGCACAGGGCATGAGGATCTTGCCGGAGGCCGAACACCTGCGGCACCTGATGACGGCGTGGCGGAGCCGGCCCCAGCCTGCAGTTCAGATTGATCTGACCAGCGTTGCAGAGATCCCATCGTCTCACTGGGGTGTAGTGGTCTCCTTTAACCCCCGATATGGAAGAGGGGTTATACAGGAGATCGGGGAGCCGCTACAAGTCCACGTGGACCGAGAGGAGGTGGAACATTGCGGTGGAAGGTTCGCTCGCGACCTGGAGCCAGGTGATGCCGTAACTTATACCAGGTGGAGGAGAGCAACAGGCGAAGCTGGCTGGATGGCGCGGGGCGTCCAGCGGTGCGTCGCGCTCCAGGCCGCCGTTGCAACCCCCGAAGATGAACCTCCCGCCGAAAAGACAACGGAACCTGACCTTGCAGAGCAGCGGGGGACCCGGACCCACCATGTACCTTGGGAGCGTGCCGGATCCTCGGTGAAAAGAACATCCCGGCGAGGGATCCTGTCGTTGTTGGGGCGGGACCCGATCCTTGAACCAGCAGGACGACCCGTTGGTCTGATGAGGCCCGGGAGGAAACCACCTTCCTCCCCGAAGAACGAGTAAGCATGACCGCTTTAAATATGTAAATAGTTCTCTGACTGTTTGTTGGTTTCCTGTTTTGCTGCTAAACCCTTCCAGGGTTAACTCTTAAAGGGATCCTTCTGTTGACCCGGCATCCCTATTGTTTTGTTTTTTGGTTGTTTTTCCAAAATTTTTCCACAAGTTTATAGTTGAAAAGAACTGCTGAAATCATGAACAATGCATGATGCGAACTTTTTGTATATAGTTTGCACCTTATTAAAGGTGCTCCCTACTGGTTTTACTTAAAGAAGGACTCTTTGTGAAGATACCACACTGGAACCTTTGCTGAGTATGGACTGGTAGCTTGAGAAGACACGCTACCTCATAGAGACTTGGTCCCCTCTTAAAGGGGATGTTCATGTGTCGCACTTAAACGATGATATTGCTTTAAGACAGGTAGCAATAATGTTTTGACGAAAGAAAGTGATGATAATGTTTACATGAGTAAGTTATATGTATTTGACTAGTTAATTGTGAAGAAATGCTGATGATGTTCTTTGAAAAGAAAAAGTGAAAGATAACAGAAGGATGCAGTGGGCCCGTAGTGATAGACGTGATGTCCAGCATGCATGATGGAGAGAAAGATAATGAGAAGGCTTAATGTTTAATAGGAAATGTTTTTGATAATGTTAATAGATAGTTAGGATAGAAGGTAAACCCTGAGTCCTCATAGGAGTCATGTAGAGATGGCTCAGTGCTCTTAAACAGAAAGTAATGTTATGTTCTATACCGTGTATAGTAGTTGAAAAGGCAGTAGGCCCGGGCTGAACGGGGCGGTCCTGCATAGAAAGGAGAGGCAGTAGGTCTGGTGCCGTTAGGACAGGCGGTCCTGCAGATTTAAAGAAGGGGAATGAAGAAGTTAAATGGCCTTATAATGTGATTATAAGAAGGTCTTTAGTGGATACAGAGTGTATGTCCTTAAGGGCAATGTTAAATTATTGTTCAACAATTTTGCACTTAGTAGAATACCCGGTTGGGTAAGAAGAGTTATTTATAGCATGTTGCTATGATATTTAACCATGTTTGTAACGTTCAAGTATCCTCACCTCCCATAAAGGGAAGCTCTGTTCAAATATGCTTATTGTTATTGCACTCAACAAAACTGTATGTCTTTTTGCTAACTTGTATTGTTGTTTTCTTCTCAGTCCCAGAGTACTGTGTTTAACCAGGGGGGAGTGCAGCGCCCCAGAGTCCTGGTCGTTGCAGTACTGTGGCTCCGCCACTATGGGGAGCTATGGTGCGTCTGATGGCACTGAAGGAGTTCATCTGATCAGGTATCACAGACACCAATACATTTCACAGTCGGGCCTCCGGGGGGAGCTAAGGGTTCTATTCACTAGGCCACTCCCCACCATAGTGGGTAAACTGGGGGTCAGGCAGGAAGTTAGATCAGAAAGCTGACTGGGTTGGAACCAGGCAACACCTAGTGGCAGAGGGTGTTGTAGGGGAAGATACAGTAGGGTCTCTGTCAGGGGTGGGATCCTGACAGAGGCTTGGCAACTTGAACGAACGTAACGGGACCGTGCCTGCTCCGGGTAGCGGCGGTGCCCAAGGAAGGATTAGAAGCGAGATAGATTGTGCTGAGTGAGAAACGAGATCACGCAAAAGGAGAAATACCAGTAGGAGTCGTGCTGTAAGACCGAAGCAACATCTTACTGAGGCGCACTACTGGTGGCCGGAACGCCGAGGGAGTATCATAACATTCAGCTTCAAGCAATACTCCAAACAGCGGCAGGACAGTCAGTCTAAGGCGGGCTGTCTAACTTATATCACCTATGCAGTCTTGGGGGGCAACCTGTGGAGAGGGGCGACTCTAGGGTCCCGGAAGAGCTCCGAGCCTACCCGTCAAACGGGTGCCGTCCCAACCAGAACAACAGGGAGGGACGGAGGATTAGCAGAACATCATCTAATCGAGTTGTGAGGGAACTTAAGAAACAGACACAACAGTTGTGTGGGACTTTCTGTAAGCACAGCAGGGAAGGACCACAACACATAGCGCTAGAAGGAAGGCACCGATTTCCACCTGTGAAGAGAACTCTGGAGGTGCCATTGGACCGGCCGGACTTGCGCAGCCTGGTGAACCGTATTCCGGACTGAGGACCCAGAGATCTTCAGTAAAGAGGTAAAGAGACTGCATCCTGGTGTCCTCGTTATTTACTGCACCGCACTAATACAGCATCACTACCATCATCCATATCTATTATTCACCGTACGCCCCACGGCAGGGTCACGGACCGGGGCCTAGCCACCGTGACAACCCCTGAGCAGAGGCTCACAGGCCCGGTACCGGGTACCCCTCGGCCCTGCGGCGGTGGGGGCGCTACACATAGATTCCGTGGGCTCACCTGCAGCAACCTCACGTGAACCTGAACCTCCTCCCACAGGTGGCGTCTCATGCTCTCCCAGACGCAAACGGCGATCAATGCGGATAACAAGACTCATAGTGGAATCTAGTGAAGTAGGAGTCTCGTACATCAGGAGGGCTTTTTTAACCCTATCAGAAACTCCATGAATAAAATGACTCCGCAGCGGGGAATCATTCCACTGAGTGTCGACCGCCCAGCGGCGGAATTCAGAACAGTAATCCTCTGCTACTCGCTCCCCCTGGCAAATAGTGCGTATCTTAGATTCTGCTAGAGCCATTCTGTCAGGCTCGTCGTAGATGTTTCCAAGAGCAGAAAAAAAACTCTCCACAGAGTCAAATGCAGTAGAATCAGATGGCAAAGAAAACGCCCATGCTTGGGGATCCCCGCTTAATAATGACAACACCAGACCCACGCGCTGAGCCTCATTACCGGAGGAGGTCGGACGCATCCGAAAATATAATTTGCAAGCTTCACGAAAAGTAACAAATTTACAGCGTTCCCCAGCAAATTTTTCAGGCAAAGGATACTTAGGTTCAGCAACTCTATCTGTAACAACGGCTTGTACATTAGACACTGCTAGACCCTGTTGCTGCACTGCCCCCCTCAACTCAGTGACCTGCAGGAACAGCGCCCTCAACTGGCGGTTTATGGAAATCATGGGATCCATGGAAATAATGTTGGTCGATTATAATGTCACGGGGAGACTAGGTGGGCGAGCGCTAATAACCCGGGCCCCTGCAATTTCCCTAAGACTAGGGAAATACTGACTGGCCCTCTACCTGAAGTTTACACTGATGGTGTGCATGTTCAGGCCTCGAACCTCACCCTGCCTCCTGACTCAACCCTGAGCTGGAGACCTCCGCCCTCCACCCAGTGAATGTAATACACCAATACCCACAGTTAGCACAGACAAGGATAAATGAAAATATATACCACGCAGCAGTCACTCAGGAATACACTATAAATGTGCAGGGCAAAATAAACACAAATATAGGAAGGAGTAAATAAGACAAAGGAAAATACACCACCAGCAACGATTCTCCAACAACCAGCTCTCCACTCCAAACCGAGATAACAAATGCGCAAGACAGAAGCTATAATCGGCGACACCCAATGATCAGGAGAACTATTTAAAGGCAATGGGCAAGGCCCAGCTACCAATCCAAGGATAAGGTAAATTAACCCCAGAACAGCTAGACAAAATCTAGCCGACGCCAATTAGCACATAGTGGTCAAAAGCGGAACTACCACTGTCTGTCGGACGACCTGGTCTGAACGGCGTCCGACATGACAGTAATGCAGCACAGCCCCCATAGAATGTAATGCAGCACAGCCCCATAGAATGTAATGCAGCACAGCCCCATAGAATGTAATGCAGCACAGCCCCATTGAATGTAATGCAGCACAGCCCCATAGAATGTAATGCAGCACAGACCCATAGAATGTAATGCAGCACAGCCCCCATAGAATGTAATGCAGCCCCCCCAAAAGCCCTACAATCCAGTTATCACTCATTGAGATATATATATATATATATATATATATATATATATATATATATATAAAATTAAAAAAAACACTCTACTCACCTTTCCTCTTGCCCTGCGCTGCTCCTGGCTCCGGTCTCAGCAGCTGCAGTCTGCCCACCCGACACACAGCAGGTGCGCGATGATATGACGTCATTGCGCACACGCAGTGTCAGCGCCAGGCAGAGCGGGGAATGATGGGAGAGGTAGCGTCAGCAGACGCTCTCTCCTCCATCATTGCGTTCAACTGTACTGGCGTCTATGACGCCGGTATAGTTGAATGCGGGGCGGGGACTGTGCCGACAGCGGGGGGAGTGTGCCAACAGCGGGAGGAGTGTGCCAACAGCGGCACACTCGAGCGGCCCTCTACTGCCACCGGCCCTTCTGGCATTTGCCAGAACTGCCCGATGGCCAGTCCGGCCCTGGCACCCCTGGTCAAAATTACTGTTATTGTGAACATTTCAGGAAGTTGAAGACGAAACGATCTTTAAAAAGGCTAAAGTTAAAGATGACACATTCCCTTTGAAAATTGGCCTATGCAAAAGTTTGGGCGCTCTGCATGGTTAGTGCCTAGTAGCACCCCCTTTTGCAAGTATCACAGCTTGTAAACGCTTTTTGTAGCCAGACAGGAGTCTTTCAGTTCTTGTTTGAGGGATTTATCTCCATTCTTCCTTGGAAAATTCTTCCAGTTCTGTGAGATTCCTGGGTCGTCTTGCATCCTCTGCTATTTTGAGATCTAGCTGCAGATTTTCAATAATGTTCAGGTCAGGGGACTGTGAGGGCCATTGTAAAACCTTCAGCTTGTGCCTTTTGAGGTCGTCTATTGTGGATTTTGACATGTTTAAGATCATTATCCATTTGTAGAAGCCATCCTCTTTTAATCTTCTCCTTTTTTACAGATGGTGTTTTGTTTGCCTCAAGAATTTGTTGAAATTTCATTGAATCCATTCTTCACTCTACCCGTGAAATGTTCCCTGTGCCATTGGCTGCAACACAACCCCAAATCATTATTGATCCATCCCCATGCTTAATGGTATTCAACATGTTCTTTTCCTGAAATTGGGTGCCCTTTTTTCTTCACACATAACTATCAACAGTGGAACAATGTGCCACAATTCCAGAGTCTGTTAAAACTTTCTGAAGGTCAAGCAGGGGTTCTGATTTGCCTTTTTAGCAATCCTACGAGCAGCTCTCACTGAAATTTTGCTTGGTCTTCAGAACCTTATCTTGACCTCCTCTGTTCCTGTTAACTGCCATTTCTGCTTATTCAGGGCAACTTGAAAACACTTTGCTCTCTTATAGCCTTCTCCTGCTTTGTGGGCCTCCACCATTTTCATATTCAGAGTGCTGGGCAGCTGTTTAGAAGAACCCATGGCTGCTGTTTTTGCCACAATGTTAGAGGAGGCTGGGTTTTTATAAAAGTGGGAAATTTGCATCACCTGGCATTTCCTAACGATGATAGTGAACAAGCTGAAAATGAAAAAAAAATGACTATATAATTTTTCTTCCTAAAATACAAAGGAAATTTGTCATCTTTAACTGTAGGCCTTTTAGGGATCATTTAATCTTCAACTTGCTTAACTGATCACAATAACAGCAATTTTGCCCAGGGGTGCCCAAACTTTTACGTGCCACTGTATAAGCAAAGCATAATAATAGCAAAAATACTATCTAACTGTTTGTTTTGTGTCTAGGTAAGGAACACTGTGCCAAAACTGCTTCCCTTCCTTATGGCTGTGTGCAATTATTTTGTGCTGTGGATTCCAGTCTCTGAACCAAGCTGGTACAATGCTCTGATCAAATGTTTGCCCATCGCAAGCCTGGAGTTCTTTGTTCTCGTCTTTTCCACTGGCATGGGCAATTTCAGCCCTTATGCTAAGAAAATTTTTCTGGGACTTGTCTTTTCAGCTGCTGGAGATATAAGTCTAGTTTGGCCGGATTACTTTCAACTGGGTAAGACCTCTAAAATTAGTGACGGGACTAATCGAATCCTAGGTTCAGGAATTTTCCAGCATAAAATAGGGGGCTCAAAGTTTTAAGAGGTTTTACTACCTTTGTAAAATGTAGCTGCTAATAATAGTGAGTGACTGATAACGCTCAGCTGATATTTCTTCTGAGAGAAGATGCGGGCAACCACATGGAACGGGCAAGTATAAGTTGTCGGCCACTCTTTCCGAAGGCTCTTCAGTTTGGTTCACAGTTAATCATTATTTTCCACCCAGTAGACATCGCTCCTATTCTCCAATCATGCGCTCACTGAAAGATCAGATTACAGGTGCTGCCGATAAAAGTCTACAGAGAGGGAATGAGGAGGAGAAGGAAGGAGAGCCTGCAGAGAGAACGAAGCACAGACAACCAGAGAGCATATTGCAACTTGTTTTACTGGCTCATCCTTGAGCTGGATTCCCAGCTACACTGCTCGTTTCTGCATGACCTTCATGCTAGAAACCACACAGATCCTATATTGTCATACATAGATCAAGAAATGTTTAAACGATATTATTAAAAGCAATAGTTTATTAATTAAATGTAAAAACATACATAATAAATCTAAAAACTTTGCCTTAAACCAGACAAAAGGAGAGACAGCTAAATCAGGGATATCACAGTACTGCGGCTCACCAAGAATGTGCCCAAGCACCAAAGCAAATGGATCAGCTTTAAGCGTTTGATTCACGGCTGTCTAAAGTAAAGTTTACAAGAAATTTGCATGCCCTATCTAAATACTAGAACATGTGCAAATAGTTTCTGGTGAACCTGGTGCATATACAGTTGTGTGAAAAAGTGTCTGCCCATTCCCTATTCTTTTGCATGTTTGTCACACTTAAATGTTTCAGATCACCGTGTAACAAGGCGAATCAGGGGGGTAGTTATGGCCGAGTTACTTAAAGACACAGTCCACTGAGCATACGGTCAGCGAGCACCCCCAGCCCCTTGTAGGTAAATAGAAGGAACCGACACAACTTTTCACGCAGTTTACCTTGTTCTCTCTCTGGCCAGAAGGCCACTGTTGTCCAATAGGGAATAATTTTTAATTAACAGGAAAGGAATATAAGGAGAATGGTACAACACTAGATTCCTGTTCTCCCCCTGACACGCTCCACATCTGCACCCACAGCAGCTGCAGCAGCCGAAGATTCAAAGTAGTCCACTCGCTGGGATCTTGGTGCTTAAAACCCCTTCATCGGGGGCCATTCCAGAGTCCTGGAGCCTGTGTTGTGGTCTTTAGTGCTTTTTAGTCTTTGGGATCCCTCTTGAGTCCTCTTGTGTCCTTTAAAGCTCCTTTGAGTCTCCTTGAGCCTGGGGCAACAGATCTCTCCCCATCTGGGAGTCTGGCAATGCCCCGGGGCTGTTACATCGGCTCAGGGTTAAGGTACCCGAACTTCTGAGATGGAGCAGCAGCTTCCTGCCACCTTTTCTGCTGCTGACCCAGCCCACATATTAACCTCTACTTTCCCTAACTCTAGCAACAGCAATACATAACACAGACAATTTAAAGGGCACTTATACTATGAAACAGTATGAATAGAACACATCGAGGTAAGGTAGTTCAATGCAATTATATGGCATTTGCAGTGGAATACAACAATGGCACGCAGTGAAAATGTACATGAGACATAACATATACACAGTGTATAGCATATTTTACACAAAGCGCACTGGGGCCACACAGAGAAGGATAGGGCGCAACCGAGGGGACCTGCCACCTCCTTTCAACCAAACAAATATAAATATTAGACAAAGATAACTAAAATAGCACAGAAAGCAGTTTTTAAATGAAGGTCTTTATTATTAAGGGAAAAAGAAATCCAAACCTACAGGGCCCTGTGTGAAAAAGTGATTGACCCCTAAACCTTATATCTGGTTGGGCCACCCTTAGCAGCAACAACTGCTATCAAGCATTTGTGATAACTGCCAATGAGTCTTTTACAACGCTCTGGAGGAATTTTTGACACTCATCTTTGCAGAATTGTTATAATTCAGCCACATTGGAGGGTTTCCAAGCATGAACCGCCTTTTTAAGGTCATGCCACAGCATCTCGATTGGATTAAGGTCAGGATTCCGACTAGTTTACACTAAAGTCTTAATTTTGTTTCTATTAAGTCATTCAGAGGTGGACTTGCTGGTGTGTTTTGGATCATTGTCCTCCTACATTTACCCAAGTTCTCTTCTGCTTGAGGTCACAAACAGATGGCTGGACATTCTCTGTCAGGATTTTTTGCTAGACAGAACAATTCATGATTCCATTTACCACTTCAAGTCTTCCAGGTCCTTAAGCAGCAAAACCGCCGCAGACCATCACTACCACCACCATATTTTACTGTTGGTATGATGTTCCTTTTCTGAAATGCTGTGTTACTTCTACGCCAGATGTAACGGGACATACACCTTCCCAACGGGACATACACCTTCAACTTTTGTCTGGTCAGTCCACAGAGCATTCTTACAAAAGTTTTGGGGATCATCAAGATGTTTACTGGTAAAAAAAAGACAAGCCTTTATGTTCTTGTTGCTCAGCAGTGGTTTTCATCCTGGAACTCTGCCGTGCAGGCCATTTTTGCCTAGTCTATTTCTTATGGTGGAGTCATTAAACACTGATCTTAACTGAGGCAAGTAAAGCCTTATGGAGTCTTTTGGGATCTCTTGGATGAGTTATCGCTGTGCTCTTGGGGTAACTTTGGGGCCACTCCTGAGAAGGTTCCCCACTGTTCCATGTTTTTGCCATTTGTAGTTAATGGCTCTTACTGTGGTTCGCTGGAGTCTCAAAGCTTTAGAAATGGCTTTATAACCTTTTACAGACTGATCGATTTCAATTACTTTCTTTTTTATTTGTTCCAGAATTTCTTTGAAGTAGACCAAAAAATCCTCAAAAGCTAGACATCATACCGCAATCCACTTTGTCAGGCAGGTCCTATTTAAGTGATTTCTTGATTGATAACAGGTGTGGCAGTATTCAGGCCTGGGTGTGGCTGGGCAATTTGAACTGAGCGTCCCAAAAATGTGGTAAGCCACAGTTAATTTATGTTTGGGAGGGGGTGAGCAATTACTTTTTCACACAGGGCTCTGTAGGTTTGGATTTCTTTTTCCTATAATAATGAAGGCCTTCATTTAAAAACTGCCACTTTTGATTAAAGGCTATGTCTGGTATTGAAGCGCAGTTTCATTCACTTGATTGAGGCTGAGCTGCTGTATGAGACATAACCCATAGATGGCGAAAATGGCGCTATACTTGGAAATAAAACGCATACCCTCCTTTACTGCCCCAATCAAATAAGTTCAAATAAAAAAAGACAATGAGTAAATATATAAAGTGTTCTTCGTACATTCTTTATAATTTTCCAGAATGTATTTGATCTTTTACAATTGGTAGAAAATGGCTTTTATTTGAGGTCCATGATTTTCAACGTGCTGACCATTTCCATGTTAAGAATTTACATGACATGTTTTGCTCTCTTTCAGGAATGGTCATGTTTGGATTGGCCCATCTCATGTACACAGCTGCATTTGGCTTTCACCCTCTGAATCTCCGAATTTTCATTGTCATCGCCCTGTTTGGTGTCACTTTTTACTCTATGACTTTCTCCTACCTGAGTGGGCCTTTTGTCCCTATGGTGGCAGGATACACTATGCTGATTGGCACTATGACGTGGAGGGCACTTTCCAGGGTCAGCTTAGCTTCCCACAAGTTCTCCTGGGCCCATGTCTCTGCGGCAGTAGGATCCATTTTTTTTATGATTTCCGACGGTGTACTGGCCGTTGATAAATTTTGCTTTCCTCTTTCCAAATCCCGGGAGATTATCATGTCAACGTATTATGGTGCACAGATGCTGATAGCCCTCTCCATCATTGGCTGGTCCAAAGATGACTTTATGTGGAAATCAAAGTAATATTTAATACCAAAGAAAACATTTGTCATATCATGTCTTGTCATAATGTTGGCCACGTCATCACTCCGATAAAATAAAATCCTGTTATGGCAAAAAGCCTTATTTCTGAGCAATGGAATTCTACGAAAAGGGGAATCTGATGCCGAGGTCAGTTGACTGTTGTAGGTGCAACTTTTTTAATTCTCTGCTTTCGGATTTTATCGCTGGGTGTAACCACCTGTGGACATACATTTCCATGGCTGCCACAACTGGGGAAATGTAGTGTTATATGGCAGCTATTTAAATGGATGGCCGAATTATAAAACATGGATGACTTGAGTTACCACCAAGAAAATTGTTCAGTAAGTTTTTCCCCTTCCCAGTTAATTGGCACAGAATGAAGGAGCATTGTGATACCCATTTATTAGAGATGAGCAGATTGCTTCGCGTAACCCTGGTCCATAGTCCAGGTCAGTGCTCTCTGACCATGGACAGGAGCTGCGCAAATTTCCTGATCTTCCAGGTTCCTCAGTGTGACATTTTTTTCACTGGCCTAGTGTGACATCATCTGTGTGGCGCACAGGTGACATTTTGCCAGCCCGGCTAATCATAAGCCGAGTCAGAAGACACGTATAAAATAGACTTAAAAAAGGTACAAATTAAAAGAATTTGGCACAAATCAAAAATGAGCTTAAAACACCAAAAACTAGTGAAAAATTAGGCACAAACCCAATAATGAATTGGATCCTTATTTTCCACCCAGATGGTTGTGTCTTTTTTCTTCATTACCACTTCTCTTGCAGGTACACCAATCTCCTATAAAACCACTACAACCATCCCATTCTGATCTGGTGCTTGGACTTGTAGTCTCATAATCCATATCTGAAATAGCAAACTAAAATGTTCTGCAAATGTTTTCTAAGAAATAAAAAACTTGTTTTTGGAGGTTTAAGCAGAGTCTGAAAGCAGAAAGGACTGGGCAAAACTTAATGCAACCTTGTCATGGCAGAGAAGTTTAGTGCATCTTCCCATCTACTTGTTTTACCATCTATCCAAGACTCAGGCTCCTGTTCTTTGAGCAAGGCCAGGAGGGGGCAGGAGACGCCAGCAACCAATGTGAACACCGAAAGACTCGGGAGTGAGACAGTCCACCAAGAGTCAAAATATTGTGGCTCCCACTCTCCCCGGGTATGTTGAGACCCAGACAAGCCTCGAGGCTTCAATAATGGAGGAAAAGTCAGCCAGCTTGCGTAATAGCGGTACTTCTGGAGGAAATCTGTGCTGAGGCCGACCTTACTGAGGGAAGCTGGGGTCTGCAGAGACCACAAGAATTGATTTCCACCTAGGGCTCCCATGTCATGAGTCACCTCTGTGAGAACAAAGAGGTGAGAAAGTCCATTAGGAGGCTCCGCTGCCCCAGTGACAAGATGGACCTCCTAGCAGATGAAGATTCAACTCTGCACTGAGGTAAAAAGGCTTCAAATTGGAATGAACTAACTGGAAGTGAGAAAAAAATGGACCTTTTAAGGAAAAACTAATCAATAAAGATGGATTCAGAGAGATGGCTGAGATCGGGAAACAGAGTCTGATGGGAATGCAACCTAAGAACCAAAAGACCAAAAGAAAGTTCCAATTAGCAGCCTGCAACCCCCCTGCAGGCTATGTGACGTGAGCTGTCTGCTGGACAAGCGATAGTGACATACGATCGCTGTTCTGCCGGCACTGGAGATATCAGTGCAAAAGTTAGGGAGCTAATGACAGAGATAAAGCTTATATTAAGGGTCTGTGCACACGTCCGGATTTCTTGCAGAATTTTCCTGAAGAAAAACGGAAATTTTCTGCAAGAAATACTCTTTTTTTTTTTAGTTTTTTTGCCGTTTTTTCGCGTTTTTTTTTTAGCATTCTGCAAGCGTAATTAGCTTGCAGAATGCTAAAGTTTTCCAAGCGATCTGTAGCATCGCTTGGAAAACTGACTGACAAGTTGGTCACACTTGTCAAACATACTGTTTGACAAGTGTGACCAACTTGTTACTATAGATGCTGCTTATGCAGCATCTATAGTAAAAGATAGAATGTTTAAAAATAATTAAAAAATTAAAAAATGGTTATACTCACCCAGACGATCTCCTCAGCGGCGTCCGTTCCTATAGATGCCGGTGTGGTTCAGGACCTGTGATGACGTCACGCGACCAATCACAAGACAGTGACGTCATCACAGGTCCTGAACCACACCATCTATAGGAACCGAAGAGAGAGCATGCACCGGAGAGGCGGGAACACTTCGGGGGCCATCAGAGGGTGAGTATAGGACTGTTTTTTATTTTAATTCTTTTTTTTTGACCAATTATATGGTGCCCAGTCCGTGGAGGAGAGTCTCCTCACCTCCACCCTGGGTATCAACCGCACATAATCTGCTTACTTCCCGCATGGTGTGCACAGCCCCGTGCGGGAAGTAAGCAGATCAATGTGCAGCGCCCCAGAGTCCTGGTCGTTGCAGTACTGTGGCTCCGCCACTAAGGGGAGCTATGGTACGTCTGATGGCACTGAAGGAGTTCATCTGACCAGGTATCACAGACACCAATACATTTCACAGCCGGGCCACCAGGGGGAGCTAAGGGTTCTATTCACTAGGCCACTCCCCACCATTGTGGGTAAACTGGGGGTCAGGCAGGAAGTTAGATCAGAAAGCTGACTGGGTTGGAACCAGGCAACACCTTGTGGCAGAGGGTGTTGTGGGAGAAGATTCAGTAGGGTCCCTGTCAGGGGTGGGATCCTGACAGAGGCTTGGCAACTTGAGCGAACGTAACGGGACCATGCCTGCTCAGTATAGCGGCGGTACCCAAGAAGGGACTGGAAGCGAGATAGATTGTGCTGAGTGAGAAACGAGATCAAAGCAACAAGGAGAATACCAGTAGGAGTCGTGCTGTAAGACCGAGGCAACATCCTACTGAGGCGCACAACCGGCGGCCGGAACGCTGAGGGAGTATTATAATATTCAGCTTCAAGCAATACTCTAAACCACGGCAGGACAGTCAGTCTAAGGCGGGCTGTCTCACCTAAATCACCTATGCAGTCTTGGGGGGCAACTTGTGGAGAGGGGCGACTCTAGGGTCCCGGAAGAGCTCCGAGCCTACCCGTCATACGGGTGCCGTTCCAACTGTAACATCAGGGAGGGACGGAGGATTAGCAGAACATCATCTAATCGAGTTGTGAGGGAACTTAAGAAACGGACACAACAGTTGTGGGGACTTTCCGTAAGCACAGCAGGGAAGGACCACAACACATAGCGCTAGCAGGAAGGCGCAGATGGAAGGCGCAGATTTCCACCTGTTAAGAGAACTCTGGAGGTGCCATTGGACCGGCCGGACTTGCGCAGCCTGGTTATCTGGATTCCGGACTGAGGACCGAGAGATCTTCAGTAAAGAGGTAAAGAGACTGCAACTTGGTGTCCTCGTTATTTACTGCACCACACCACTACAGCATCACCACCACCATCATCTACCCACATCTATTACTGTACGCCCCTCGGCAGGGTCACGGACCGGGCCTAGCCACCGCGACAACCCCAGAGCAGAGACTCAGAGGCCCGGTACCGGGTACCCCTCGGCCCTGCGGCAGTGGGGGCGCTACAAATGCACTCCTAGGTGTGCGGAATCCCTGCAATTCCGCATTTTTAATGAACATGTTGCTTTTTTTTCCGCGATGCGATTTTTTAGCAGAAAAAATCGCAACATTTGCACAAAAAATGCGGAATACCCTGTAAATAATAGGAGGCATATGTAAGCGTTTTTTTCACGTTTTTATCATGTTTTTATAGCGAAAAAACGCGAAAAAAACGCGAAAAATCCTGAACGTGTGCACATGGCCTAAGTGTGTCTCCAAAACTTCCATCTTAGTGATGATCTACCCGAGGATACTTCAGGGGGAAGGGAAAAAGGCAAAGAAAATCAACCTAAGCAGAGATCACAAAGCAAGGTAGCGAGACATTGAGCTCCATCTCTGCTTGCAGTAGCAGAGTAATGGCAGGGGAAGCATTAGGTGAAACATGGGACAGTATAAACGGCCCAGTGGTGGGTGTTTAGTCAGGCCCTGATACTGTGGTAAGCTTCTTGCTGGAAGAAGGAGCAGCCCTGTGTGGGGGTCAGCTGTGGAAGCCTCGGCATCCCTTAGTACTGCTGCACTGATCACTCTCTTGAGAAGTAGCAATAGTGTGAAGGGGCTGCCGAAGCTGACAGTTCTGTTACTACTAGAGAAGTAATGTTAAGCAAAAGTATTATTATATAATAATTATAGTATTTTTGTGATGCTGATCCTGATGTTAAAACTCATGTTTCAAGTACTAAACATAGCAAATTAACATCTAATACTGATGATGCCGAGGGCATACATAAAGCCAGTGGTGAGGCTCAATGTAAGATAAATCACTAAGTTAAGATGTTAGTAGTGATGATCGAAAAGTGAAATATTCGGGAAAATCGGCACAAATAATTTGTAATATCCGTGTATTCGTACCGAATAACGAACCCAATGCAAGTCAAGGGGAAAGACGAATAGTTTTCTGCTGGACCCAACAAAGAGGTCTGGAGGCCTGAGAAAAAAGCTGAAATGGATGGGAAAGAGTTAAAACAAATTGAGAACAGCATGGAGAAGATGAATATAATACAGGTGTTGGAGGAGCTGTATGATCAATGTCAGGAAGTTGGATTCTACCAGACACCAAAAACATTAGACTGTATCTTTTGCATGGTTTTGGATATGCGCCAGAGAGAGACGAGGTCTGTGAAGTGTATTACTCGGGTGACAAGCAGTGCTACAGAGCTCAGGTAAAGGCCTTAGCGTGGCAATGACCATGTTCCAATATGTGTAAGGCTGTGGCCTGAATAAGTCTGTGGAGAGTATTAACCCAGTCTCTTACACGTGCTAAAAATATACAGAAACTGGCCAATACCCCACCACCATTTTTTTGTAAGGACCCAAATTTAGAAAATGTAAGGGTACCGTCACACAGTGCCATTTTCATCGCTACGACGGCACGATTCGTGACGTTCTAGCGATATCGTTACGATATCGTAGTGTCTGACACGCTACTGCGATCCGGAACCCCGCTGAGAATCGTACGTCGTAGCAGATCGTTTGAAACTTTCTTTCGTCGTCTAGTGTCCCGCTGTGGCGGCATGATTGCATCGTGTGACACAGGTTGTATACGATGTGCGCACAGTAACCAACGGCTTCTACATCGCAAATACGTCATGAAATTATCGCTCCAGCGCCGTGTATTGCAACGTGTGACCGCAGTCTACGACGCTGGAGCGATAATCATACGACGCTGCAACGTCACGAATCATGCCGTCGTAGCGATGAAAATGGCACTGTGTGACGGTACCCTAAGGGAAGTGACAGTTTCATAAAGAGGCACAAGTCTAATTTAGGAGATTAGAAAAGTCAGCAATGGTCTTTGTCCAGCCAGCACCGGACAATGTAAATTGCTAATGAATATGTATGCCCTATCTAACTAACAATTTGTGAACAGACATATGTGCTGACAAGGGACAACTGAACTCTGCGCTGGGACAACGAACTGGACGTGGTGCTGACTGTTGTGTCCAGGGCCGGACTGGGACTAAAATTAAGCCCTGGCATTTGAAGTTACACAGGCCCACTTGTCACATGGTGAATATAGAATATTGCGGAGCGCCCCCACACCGCCGCAGGGCCGAGGGGTACCCGGAGCCGGGCCTCTGGGATCTCAGTCCTGGGGTTGTCACGGTGGCTGGACCCGGTCCGTGGCCCTGTCTGTCAGTGGGGGACGTCCGTTGCTTATAGGTACTGTTAACGGTGGTGTAGCGGTGCAGTTGTGGGGTGCAGGTCGCGGTAAATAACGAGGACACCAGGTTGCAGTCTCTTTACCTCTTTACTGGAGATCTCTCGGTCCTCAGTCCGGAATCCGGTCCACCAGGCTGCGCAAGTCCGGCCGGTCCAATGGCACCTCCAGAGTTCTCCTCACAGGTGGAAATCAGTGCCTTCCTTCTTAGCGCTTTGTGTTGTAGTCCTTCCCTGCTGTGCTTACGGAAAGTACCCCACAACTGTTGTGTCTGTTTCTTAAGTTCCCTCACAACTCGATTAACTGATCTTCTGCTAATCTTCCGTCCCTTCCTGATGTTACAGTCAGAACGGCACCCGTTTGTCAGGTAGGCCTGGAGTTCTTCCGGGACCCTAGAGACGCCCCTCTCCCGCAATTGCCCCCCAAGACTTCATAGGTGATATGTGGTAGACAGCCCGCCTGAGACTGACTGTCCTGCCGCTGTTTGGAGTATGGCTTAAAGCTGTATATTATTCCACTCCCTCGGCGTTCCGGCCACCGGTAATGCGCCTCAGCAAGGTGCTGCCTCTTTCAACAAAACCCCTGCTGGTATTCTCCTTCTGCTTGATTTCGTTTCTCACTCAGCACAATCTATCTCGCTTCTAATCCTTTCTTAGGGCACCGCCGCTATTCTGAGCAGGCACGGTCCCGTTACGTTCTTTCAATGCCAAGCCTCTGCCAGGATCCCACCCCTGGCAGAGACCCTTCTGTCTCTTCCTCCACAACACCCTCTCTCACTAGGTGTTGCTTCGTTCGATCCAGTCAGCTTTCTCTTCTAACTTCCTGCCTGACCCCCAGTTTACCCACTATGGTGGGGAGTGGCCTAATGAATAGCACCCTTAGCTCCCCCCGGAGGCCCTGCTGTGAAACATATTGGTGTCTGTGATACCTGGTCAGATGAACTCCTTCAGTGCCATCGAACGCACCATGGCTCCCCATAGTGGCGGATCCACAGTACTGCAACGACCAGAACTCTGGGGCGCTGCACTCCCCCCTGGTTAAACACAGTACTCCGGGACTGGGAAGAAAACAACAATACAGGTTAGCAAAAAGACATACAAATTTGTTGAGTGCAAAACAATAAGCATACTTGAACAGGCTTCCCTTTATGGGAGGTGAGGACACTTTAACGTTACAAAACATAATCAAATATCATAGCAACAGGCTACAATTAACTCTCATTACCCGACCGGGTATTCTACTAAGTGCAAATGCTGGAACAATAAATTAACATTGCCTTTAAGAAACATACACTCTTAGTTTATCAAAGGCCTTCCTATAATCACATTACAGGGCAAGGTAACTTCACATTCTCCTACTTTGAACCTGCAGGACCGCCTGTCCCTATGGCACCAGACCTACTGCCTCTCCTTTCTTTTACAGGACCGCCCCGTTCACCCAGGGCCTACTGCCTTTCTCTACTATACATAGTATAGACATAACATTCCTTTCAATTTGAGAGCATGGAGCACACTCTGCTTGGCTCCTATAAGGACTCACTCACTAACCCCTAAGGGTCTACTTTCTGTCCTTAGTAACGAACTAACTTTCTATGGGGACGCAGGGTTTACCTTCTATCCTCACCTTCGTTATTACTTCTTTACTTTCAGTTAAACGGAACTCTACATCTACCCCTACGGGCTTTCTGCATCTTTCTCTTCAAAGAACATTATCTAGGTTTCACATTTTAAACAAATTAAACACACATAACTTTTCCATGAAAAACAGTTACATTTTCTTCAAAGCATTATCTCGACATTACTGTTCTAAAACAGTATCACTTTCAAGTTCAATTCTAACCTCCCCTTTAAGAGGAGATCAAGTCTTTCTGAGGTAGCTCTTCTTCTCAGCCTACCAGTCCATGCAAAGGCTCCGGAATGGTATCTTCGCAAAATGTCTTTAAACAAAACCAGTAGGAAGCACCTTTAAGAAGGTGCAAACTATTTACAAGAAAGTTCAAATCATGCACAGTCCATGATTTCGCAGTTTGTGTAACTTTGTGCAAAACTTCAAGAAAACAACAATAGTGACCCCGGGTCAACAAAGGGGTCACCTTTTTAAAGTTTACCCTGGACGGGTTTAGCAGCAACTTAAAGAACAAACAGTAACTATTTACATTTTCAGGTTTCCGAGGTTTACTCTTGCTCAGGTGGCTTGGGCTCCTGCCCCCCGGCCACTGTGGTGCCAGTGTCCGCGGTTCGAACGTGCAGATGAACTCGACTGGCCAACTCGGTGGCCGCTACCAGGCGCACCGTTGCGATGGTGACAAGGTTGGGTGCTCCTGGGACCAGGTCCGAGGTGGTAAGGGTAGCGGCTCCAAACATACACCGCCGAACATTCCGTGCATACCACCCGAGCGGGTTCTGGTGGCGGCTGTAGGTCACCTGATCCCCCTTTTGCAATGGTTCTCCACTTCGGCCACAGCAGGGAGCCCTCACGTTACAGTGCGCAACAAAAACGTCAGTATCCAATCCCGGCTCGTGTATGAGGCCCCACCCCCTTCTTGCATGGTAGGCCAACACAGTGCCCCGCCTTATCACATCTCTGTCATCCCATGCCGGAGGGGATTGTTGTATTTTCGGTGGACCCATCGGCTCGGCCTCTTTCCGGCCTTTCCACTGTAGAATCAAGCATTGTCTATATTGTTCCCACGTAAGCACCGCAAGAGTGGACCCGTTCTCCTGGGATCCATCTGTCCCAACCCAGGGGCTGTCCCACCGAAGAACTACTCCATCTAGACTCACATCCACGGGCTCTCCCACTCTAGTCGACAGCGGTGGCACCATCCTCCCCAGGTCACCAGGGGATAACACCATTAACCCTGCCGAGAAGGGTCGACCTTTACTGAGATGGAGGTGGGTCGTGGAAGTGGACTCGTGAGGGGGAGCAGGGGCGTCTTCCATACCTACGCCTGATGTGGTTCCACCGATGTCGATCCGGTCCGCTGACCAGAACGCTGGAGTCGGCTGCTGCCCGGACCGCGGCTCTTCCGATGCGGCCCCCGAACGCTGCTCCGCTCGCTGTGGTTCCTCCTCCACGGACTCCAAGGTCAGGGTTGGTGGACTCAGCTCTGCTATCTGTTCCAGGAGTTTCAGGTCCTCCGGCTGCAGGGGACATAAGTCCGTCTCCGGTGAAGAGGGGCAAGCCGGAGTCGCATCTTCCTGGCTCAGGCACTTGCTGTTCATCATCGCTGCCTGATAGTCGGTGGCAGTGCATGCACCTGACTCCGCCATTTCTCCGAGGTCGGGCTTCTCCATCTCCTGCTTCCCGCCGTTGCAAATCAGGAGGTTGTCTTCTGCTTTGGGGCAGGTCATCTCCTTGCAGCCCGAAGCGCAGAGGGCGGTATCCATTTCTCGCGCCATTCTGGTAGTCTCCTCCCATAGCACGCCCTCCTTCTTCTCCAAAGTAGCAATGGCGGCGGCTTTTGGCGGGAACTTCTATTGGTCAGTGGTAGCACACAGTCTCTCAATAAAGCTACAGTTCATGCACAACAAATCACAGTCTCTAGGCACACATGACCTGATTCTTCAGGCTTAAGTAGATCCTGTTCGTGACGCCAAGTTGCGGAGCGCCCCCACACCGCCGCAGGGCCGAGGGGTACCCGGAGCCGGGCCTCTGGGATCTCAGTCCTGGGGTTGTCACGGTGGCTGGACCCGGTCCGTGGCCCTGTCTGTCAGTGGGGGACGTCCGTTGCTTATAGGTACTGTTAACGGTGGTGTAGCGGTGCAGTTGTGGGGTGCAGGTCGCGGTAAATAACGAGGACACCAGGTTGCAGTCTCTTTACCTCTTTACTGGAGATCTCTCGGTCCTCAGTCCGGAATCCGGTCCACCAGGCTGCGCAAGTCCGGCCGGTCCAATGGCACCTCCAGAGTTCTCCTCACAGGTGGAAATCAGTGCCTTCCTTCTTAGCGCTTTGTGTTGTAGTCCTTCCCTGCTGTGCTTACGGAAAGTACCCCACAACTGTTGTGTCTGTTTCTTAAGTTCCCTCACAACTCGATTAACTGATCTTCTGCTAATCTTCCGTCCCTTCCTGATGTTACAGTCAGAACGGCACCCGTTTGTCAGGTAGGCCTGGAGTTCTTCCGGGACCCTAGAGACGCCCCTCTCCCGCAATTGCCCCCCAAGACTTCATAGGTGATATGTGGTAGACAGCCCGCCTGAGACTGACTGTCCTGCCGCTGTTTGGAGTATGGCTTAAAGCTGTATATTATTCCACTCCCTCGGCGTTCCGGCCACCGGTAATGCGCCTCAGCAAGGTGCTGCCTCTTTCAACAAAACCCCTGCTGGTATTCTCCTTCTGCTTGATTTCGTTTCTCACTCAGCACAATCTATCTTGCTTCTAATCCTTTCTTAGGGCACCGCCGCTATTCTGAGCAGGCACGGTCCCGTTACGTTCTTTCAATGCCAAGCCTCTGCCAGGATCCCACCCCTGGCAGAGACCCTTCTGTCTCTTCCTCCACAACACCCTCTCTCACTAGGTGTTGCTTCGTTCGATCCAGTCAGCTTTCTCTTCTAACTTCCTGCCTGACCCCCAGTTTACCCACTATGGTGGGGAGTGGCCTAATGAATAGCACCCTTAGCTCCCCCCGGAGGCCCTGCTGTGAAACATATTGGTGTCTGTGATACCTGGTCAGATGAACTCCTTCAGTGCCATCGAACGCACCATGGCTCCCCATAGTGGCGGATCCACAGTACTGCAACGACCAGAACTCTGGGGCGCTGCACTCCCCCCTGGTTAAACACAGTACTCCGGGACTGGGAAGAAAACAACAATACAGGTTAGCAAAAAGACATACAAATTTGTTGAGTGCAAAACAATAAGCATACTTGAACAGGCTTCCCTTTATGGGAGGTGAGGACACTTTAACGTTACAAAACATAATCAAATATCATAGCAACAGGCTACAATTAACTCTCATTACCCGACCGGGTATTCTACTAAGTGCAAATGCTGGAACAATAAATTAACATTGCCTTTAAGAAACATACACTCTTAGTTTATCAAAGGCCTTCCTATAATCACATTACAGGGCAAGGTAACTTCACATTCTCCTACTTTGAACCTGCAGGACCGCCTGTCCCTATGGCACCAGACCTACTGCCTCTCCTTTCTTTTACAGGACCGCCCCGTTCACCCAGGGCCTACTGCCTTTCTCTACTATACATAGTATAGACATAACATTCCTTTCAATTTGAGAGCATGGAGCACACTCTGCTTGGCTCCTATAAGGACTCACTCACTAACCCCTAAGGGTCTACTTTCTGTCCTTAGTAACGAACTAACTTTCTATGGGGACGCAGGGTTTACCTTCTATCCTCACCTTCGTTATTACTTCTTTACTTTCAGTTAAACGGAACTCTACATCTACCCCTACGGGCTTTCTGCATCTTTCTCTTCAAAGAACATTATCTAGGTTTCACATTTTAAACAAATTAAACACACATAACTTTTCCATGAAAAACAGTTACATTTTCTTCAAAGCATTATCTCGACATTACTGTTCTAAAACAGTATCACTTTCAAGTTCAATTCTAACCTCCCCTTTAAGAGGAGATCAAGTCTTTCTGAGGTAGCTCTTCTTCTCAGCCTACCAGTCCATGCAAAGGCTCCGGAATGGTATCTTCGCAAAATGTCTTTAAACAAAACCAGTAGGAAGCACCTTTAAGAAGGTGCAAACTATTTACAAGAAAGTTCAAATCATGCACAGTCCATGATTTCGCAGTTTGTGTAACTTTGTGCAAAACTTCAAGAAAACAACAATAGTGACCCCGGGTCAACAAAGGGGTCACCTTTTTAAAGTTTACCCTGGACGGGTTTAGCAGCAACTTAAAGAACAAACAGTAACTATTTACATTTTCAGGTTTCCGAGGTTTACTCTTGCTCAGGTGGCTTGGGCTCCTGCCCCCCGGCCACTGTGGTGCCAGTGTCCGCGGTTCGAACGTGCAGATGAACTCGACTGGCCAACTCGGTGGCCGCTACCAGGCGCACCGTTGCGATGGTGACAAGGTTGGGTGCTCCTGGGACCAGGTCCGAGGTGGTAAGGGTAGCGGCTCCAAACATACACCGCCGAACATTCCGTGCATACCACCCGAGCGGGTTCTGGTGGCGGCTGTAGGTCACCTGATCCCCCTTTTGCAATGGTTCTCCACTTCGGCCACAGCAGGGAGCCCTCACGTTACAGTGCGCAACAAAAACGTCAGTATCCAATCCCGGCTCGTGTATGAGGCCCCACCCCCTTCTTGCATGGTAGGCCAACACAGTGCCCCGCCTTATCACATCTCTGTCATCCCATGCCGGAGGGGATTGTTGTATTTTCGGTGGACCCATCGGCTCGGCCTCTTTCCGGCCTTTCCACTGTAGAATCAAGCATTGTCTATATTGTTCCCACGTAAGCACCGCAAGAGTGGACCCGTTCTCCTGGGATCCATCTGTCCCAACCCAGGGGCTGTCCCACCGAAGAACTACTCCATCTAGACTCACATCCACGGGCTCTCCCACTCTAGTCGACAGCGGTGGCACCATCCTCCCCAGGTCACCAGGGGATAACACCATTAACCCTGCCGAGAAGGGTCGACCTTTACTGAGATGGAGGTGGGTCGTGGAAGTGGACTCGTGAGGGGGAGCAGGGGCGTCTTCCGTACCTACGCCTGATGTGGTTCCACCGATGTCGATCCGGTCCGCTGACCAGAACGCTGGAGTCGGCTGCTGCCCGGACCGCGGCTCTTCCGATGCGGCCCCCGAACGCTGCTCCGCTCGCTGTGGTTCCTCCTCCACGGACTCCAAGGTCAGGGTTGGTGGACTCAGCTCTGCTATCTGTTCCAGGAGTTTCAGGTCCTCCGGCTGCAGGGGACATAAGTCCGTCTCCGGTGAAGAGGGGCAAGCCGGAGTCGCATCTTCCTGGCTCAGGCACTTGCTGTTCATCATCGCTGCCTGATAGTCGGTGGCAGTGCATGCACCTGACTCCGCCATTTCTCCGAGGTCGGGCTTCTCCATCTCCTGCTTCCCGCCGTTGCAAATCAGGAGGTTGTCTTCTGCTTTGGGGCAGGTCATCTCCTTGCAGCCCGAAGCGCAGAGGGCGGTATCCATTTCTCGCGCCATTCTGGTAGTCTCCTCCCATAGCACGCCCTCCTTCTTCTCCAAAGTAGCAATGGCGGCGGCTTTTGGCGGGAACTTCTATTGGTCAGTGGTAGCACACAGTCTCTCAATAAAGCTACAGTTCATGCACAACAAATCACAGTCTCTAGGCACACATGACCTGATTCTTCAGGCTTAAGTAGATCCTGTTCGTGACGCCAAGTTGCGGAGCGCCCCCACACCGCCGCAGGGCCGAGGGGTACCCGGAGCCGGGCCTCTGGGATCTCAGTCCTGGGGTTGTCACGGTGGCTGGACCCGGTCCGTGGCCCTGTCTGTCAGTGGGGGACGTCCGTTGCTTATAGGTACTGTTAACGGTGGTGTAGCGGTGCAGTTGTGGGGTGCAGGTCGCGGTAAATAACGAGGACACCAGGTTGCAGTCTCTTTACCTCTTTACTGGAGATCTCTCGGTCCTCAGTCCGGAATCCGGTCCACCAGGCTGCGCAAGTCCGGCCGGTCCAATGGCACCTCCAGAGTTCTCCTCACAGGTGGAAATCAGTGCCTTCCTTCTTAGCGCTTTGTGTTGTAGTCCTTCCCTGCTGTGCTTACGGAAAGTACCCCACAACTGTTGTGTCTGTTTCTTAAGTTCCCTCACAACTCGATTAACTGATCTTCTGCTAATCTTCCGTCCCTTCCTGATGTTACAGTCAGAACGGCACCCGTTTGTCAGGTAGGCCTGGAGTTCTTCCGGGACCCTAGAGACGCCCCTCTCCCGCAATTGCCCCCCAAGACTTCATAGGTGATATGTGGTAGACAGCCCGCCTGAGACTGACTGTCCTGCCGCTGTTTGGAGTATGGCTTAAAGCTGTATATTATTCCACTCCCTCGGCGTTCCGGCCACCGGTAATGCGCCTCAGCAAGGTGCTGCCTCTTTCAACAAAACCCCTGCTGGTATTCTCCTTCTGCTTGATTTCGTTTCTCACTCAGCACAATCTATCTTGCTTCTAATCCTTTCTTAGGGCACCGCCGCTATTCTGAGCAGGCACGGTCCCGTTACGTTCTTTCAATGCCAAGCCTCTGCCAGGATCCCACCCCTGGCAGAGACCCTTCTGTCTCTTCCTCCACAACACCCTCTCTCACTAGGTGTTGCTTCGTTCGATCCAGTCAGCTTTCTCTTCTAACTTCCTGCCTGACCCCCAGTTTACCCACTATGGTGGGGAGTGGCCTAATGAATAGCACCCTTAGCTCCCCCCGGAGGCCCTGCTGTGAAACATATTGGTGTCTGTGATACCTGGTCAGATGAACTCCTTCAGTGCCATCGAACGCACCATGGCTCCCCATAGTGGCGGATCCACAGTACTGCAACGACCAGAACTCTGGGGCGCTGCACTCCCCCCTGGTTAAACACAGTACTCCGGGACTGGGAAGAAAACAACAATACAGGTTAGCAAAAAGACATACAAATTTGTTGAGTGCAAAACAATAAGCATACTTGAACAGGCTTCCCTTTATGGGAGGTGAGGACACTTTAACGTTACAAAACATAATCAAATATCATAGCAACAGGCTACAATTAACTCTCATTACCCGACCGGGTATTCTACTAAGTGCAAATGCTGGAACAATAAATTAACATTGCCTTTAAGAAACATACACTCTTAGTTTATCAAAGGCCTTCCTATAATCACATTACAGGGCAAGGTAACTTCACATTCTCCTACTTTGAACCTGCAGGACCGCCTGTCCCTATGGCACCAGACCTACTGCCTCTCCTTTCTTTTACAGGACCGCCCCGTTCACCCAGGGCCTACTGCCTTTCTCTACTATACATAGTATAGACATAACATTCCTTTCAATTTGAGAGCATGGAGCACACTCTGCTTGGCTCCTATAAGGACTCACTCACTAACCCCTAAGGGTCTACTTTCTGTCCTTAGTAACGAACTAACTTTCTATGGGGACGCAGGGTTTACCTTCTATCCTCACCTTCGTTATTACTTCTTTACTTTCAGTTAAACGGAACTCTACATCTACCCCTACGGGCTTTCTGCATCTTTCTCTTCAAAGAACATTATCTAGGTTTCACATTTTAAACAAATTAAACACACATAACTTTTCCATGAAAAACAGTTACATTTTCTTCAAAGCATTATCTCGACATTACTGTTCTAAAACAGTATCACTTTCAAGTTCAATTCTAACCTCCCCTTTAAGAGGAGATCAAGTCTTTCTGAGGTAGCTCTTCTTCTCAGCCTACCAGTCCATGCAAAGGCTCCGGAATGGTATCTTCGCAAAATGTCTTTAAACAAAACCAGTAGGAAGCACCTTTAAGAAGGTGCAAACTATTTACAAGAAAGTTCAAATCATGCACAGTCCATGATTTCGCAGTTTGTGTAACTTTGTGCAAAACTTCAAGAAAACAACAATAGTGACCCCGGGTCAACAAAGGGGTCACCTTTTTAAAGTTTACCCTGGACGGGTTTAGCAGCAACTTAAAGAACAAACAGTAACTATTTACATTTTCAGGTTTCCGAGGTTTACTCTTGCTCAGGTGGCTTGGGCTCCTGCCCCCCGGCCACTGTGGTGCCAGTGTCCGCGGTTCGAACGTGCAGATGAACTCGACTGGCCAACTCGGTGGCCGCTACCAGGCGCACCGTTGCGATGGTGACAAGGTTGGGTGCTCCTGGGACCAGGTCCGAGGTGGTAAGGGTAGCGGCTCCAAACATACACCGCCGAACATTCCGTGCATACCACCCGAGCGGGTTCTGGTGGCGGCTGTAGGTCACCTGATCCCCCTTTTGCAATGGTTCTCCACTTCGGCCACAGCAGGGAGCCCTCACGTTACAGTGCGCAACAAAAACGTCAGTATCCAATCCCGGCTCGTGTATGAGGCCCCACCCCCTTCTTGCATGGTAGGCCAACACAGTGCCCCGCCTTATCACATCTCTGTCATCCCATGCCGGAGGGGATTGTTGTATTTTCGGTGGACCCATCGGCTCGGCCTCTTTCCGGCCTTTCCACTGTAGAATCAAGCATTGTCTATATTGTTCCCACGTAAGCACCGCAAGAGTGGACCCGTTCTCCTGGGATCCATCTGTCCCAACCCAGGGGCTGTCCCACCGAAGAACTACTCCATCTAGACTCACATCCACGGGCTCTCCCACTCTAGTCGACAGCGGTGGCACCATCCTCCCCAGGTCACCAGGGGATAACACCATTAACCCTGCCGAGAAGGGTCGACCTTTACTGAGATGGAGGTGGGTCGTGGAAGTGGACTCGTGAGGGGGAGCAGGGGCGTCTTCCGTACCTACGCCTGATGTGGTTCCACCGATGTCGATCCGGTCCGCTGACCAGAACGCTGGAGTCGGCTGCTGCCCGGACCGCGGCTCTTCCGATGCGGCCCCCGAACGCTGCTCCGCTCGCTGTGGTTCCTCCTCCACGGACTCCAAGGTCAGGGTTGGTGGACTCAGCTCTGCTATCTGTTCCAGGAGTTTCAGGTCCTCCGGCTGCAGGGGACATAAGTCCGTCTCCGGTGAAGAGGGGCAAGCCGGAGTCGCATCTTCCTGGCTCAGGCACTTGCTGTTCATCATCGCTGCCTGATAGTCGGTGGCAGTGCATGCACCTGACTCCGCCATTTCTCCGAGGTCGGGCTTCTCCATCTCCTGCTTCCCGCCGTTGCAAATCAGGAGGTTGTCTTCTGCTTTGGGGCAGGTCATCTCCTTGCAGCCCGAAGCGCAGAGGGCGGTATCCATTTCTCGCGCCATTCTGGTAGTCTCCTCCCATAGCACGCCCTCCTTCTTCTCCAAAGTAGCAATGGCGGCGGCTTTTGGCGGGAACTTCTATTGGTCAGTGGTAGCACACAGTCTCTCAATAAAGCTACAGTTCATGCACAACAAATCACAGTCTCTAGGCACACATGACCTGATTCTTCAGGCTTAAGTAGATCCTGTTCGTGACGCCAAGTTGCGGAGCGCCCCCACACCGCCGCAGGGCCGAGGGGTACCCGGAGCCGGGCCTCTGGGATCTCAGTCCTGGGGTTGTCACGGTGGCTGGACCCGGTCCGTGGCCCTGTCTGTCAGTGGGGGACGTCCGTTGCTTATAGGTACTGTTAACGGTGGTGTAGCGGTGCAGTTGTGGGGTGCAGGTCGCGGTAAATAACGAGGACACCAGGTTGCAGTCTCTTTACCTCTTTACTGGAGATCTCTCGGTCCTCAGTCCGGAATCCGGTCCACCAGGCTGCGCAAGTCCGGCCGGTCCAATGGCACCTCCAGAGTTCTCCTCACAGGTGGAAATCAGTGCCTTCCTTCTTAGCGCTTTGTGTTGTAGTCCTTCCCTGCTGTGCTTACGGAAAGTACCCCACAACTGTTGTGTCTGTTTCTTAAGTTCCCTCACAACTCGATTAACTGATCTTCTGCTAATCTTCCGTCCCTTCCTGATGTTACAGTCAGAACGGCACCCGTTTGTCAGGTAGGCCTGGAGTTCTTCCGGGACCCTAGAGACGCCCCTCTCCCGCAATTGCCCCCCAAGACTTCATAGGTGATATGTGGTAGACAGCCCGCCTGAGACTGACTGTCCTGCCGCTGTTTGGAGTATGGCTTAAAGCTGTATATTATTCCACTCCCTCGGCGTTCCGGCCACCGGTAATGCGCCTCAGCAAGGTGCTGCCTCTTTCAACAAAACCCCTGCTGGTATTCTCCTTCTGCTTGATTTCGTTTCTCACTCAGCACAATCTATCTTGCTTCTAATTCTTTCTTAGGGCACCGCCGCTATTCTGAGCAGGCACGGTCCCGTTACGTTCTTTCAATGCCAAGCCTCTGCCAGGATCCCACCCCTGGCAGAGACCCTTCTGTCTCTTCCTCCACAACACCCTCTCTCACTAGGTGTTGCTTCGTTCGATCCAGTCAGCTTTCTCTTCTAACTTCCTGCCTGACCCCCAGTTTACCCACTATGGTGGGGAGTGGCCTAATGAATAGCACCCTTAGCTCCCCCCGGAGGCCCTGCTGTGAAACATATTGGTGTCTGTGATACCTGGTCAGATGAACTCCTTCAGTGCCATCGAACGCACCATGGCTCCCCATAGTGGCGGATCCACAGTACTGCAACGACCAGAACTCTGGGGCGCTGCAATATATTTGTGCACCCGTATGTCATAAGATGTGAGGTGCGTTTAACAAGACTATATAACATACAGTACCAGATGGTCCAGTATTACAGCTCAGTCTTACTTATTGCTCCAAGGCCAGGGTCACATGAGTGTATAACATGGCTGAGTGCTATGTGATAAAACATAGTATAGCACTCGGCTCAGTGTTATCCTTTGGTACAGCTCAGATCTGCGATTATTTTCACATGTCGATTCGGCATGAGAGAACAATCGTGGCATGCTGCGATAGGCAGCGACACTCGGGTCACTCACACCCACACAAGTCTATGGGTGCATGTGAAACATCAGACTGCATTTGGATGTCATCCCAGTGCAGTCCGATTTATGCAGAGAAAGGTAATGGAGGAGATGGAGAAATTACTTTCTCCCTCTCCTCCGCAGCTGTGCTCTGATTCTCCCACGTGAGAGGATCGGAGCACAGAGCACTGACACTCACTTCAGAGCTGGAGCCGAGGGTCATTGGCATCTCGCATCCATTGCTCTCGCATCTCATGTTATATGCTTAGTGTGATTCCAGCCTTAGTTGCAATACCAAGGAAATTTGCTACTTTACACACAGAGCGGGGTCTCGTGGACAATGAAGATGATGCTGCGCTCTCCACAGTGCTATGGAGGTCCAAAGTGACCACATTAGCTATATTTTGCTTCTATGGGAAAAATGTGCACAGAAAATTTAGCATATCTGCAAGAAAAATGAACACGTTGGGAATTTGAAGCACTCACTGCAGGTTAGTTTACACTGCTTAAAAAAGGCCAGTGGGCAGAAGATTTTATACGGTAAATCCCATCCACACTGATGAACTGTAAGATGCTGCCTTTTTGATGCAACAAAAATATGTAGCGCCAAAAACACACCAAAATCTGAGAAGCCGACAGCGTTTTGGACACAGCGGATATGCGCTGCGTCCAAAGTGCTGCCTAAGGCTATATGTACACGTTGCAGATTTTTCAGCTCAGTTTCTGAAAAATCCGCAGGTAAAACGCACTGCATTTTACCTGCGGATTACCCACGGATTTACAGCAGATTTCTAGTGTTTTTGTGCAGACTTCACCTGCGTTTTACACCTGCGGATTCCTATAAAGGAACAGATGTAAAGCGCTGCGGAATCCGCACAAAGAACTGACATGCTGCAGAAAATACAACACAGCATTTCCGCGCAGTATTTTCCGCAGCATGGGCACTGCAGATTTGGTTTTCCATAGGTTTACATGGTACTGTACAACGCATGGAAAACTGCTGCGAATCCCCAGCGTCCAATCCCCTGCAGATCCGCAGGCAAATCCGCAATGTGTGCACATACCCTAATACTGAACATCTATACATACCCTTAAAGTGAACCTGACCACTGATACGTTCTGTGTGACCCATGGGCAGCACATATCCGGTATTGGCTGTAGGATCTAAGCCAGGTATGTTTGTCTCTGAAACGCTGCGGCATCACAGAGAAAAACATGTCTGACTTCTCCCCTTCGGCTGCCAATGACTGGTGTGTCTCTGTACTCGCAGGCAGGAAGAAACTTGTCCCTCAGTGGGAGCGGATGGGGAGAAGCCACCAGGGACCCGCCTGTCTGACTAGTCACCCGTGTGGCCGTGGTTCTCGGCGGCTTTTAAAGTGTTTTTTCCCTGAAACAGCAGCAGCATTTCAGAGTCAACCATACCTTTCTGAATCATACAGTCAATGTCTGATACATGCAGCCTGCGGAACGAGCAGCATGTACCAGCCTATCAGATTCCCTTTAAGATCCCATAGGTGCCATTTATGTCACATGGTTGACTATTATCCTTATCCCTTTGAGAACTATAACTCCCAGCATGTACAGAAGCTCCTATGGCATGCTGGGAGTTCTAGTTCACCACAGGAGTGATTTTCTTTTGAGTTAGGGTATGTTCCCACGGTCAGTAAATGCTGTGGATTGGACACTGTGTACAGCCGCAGCGCCCAATCCGCAGTGTAAAGATGTTACAGCATAATGGGGATGGGATTTTATGAAATCCCATCTCCACTATGCATGTGTAGCGCCCCCACCGTCGCAGGGCCGAGGGGTACCCGGTACCGGGCCTCTGAGTCTCTGTTCTGGGATTGTCACGGTGGCTAGACCCGGTCCGTGACCCTGCTGAGGGGCGGGCGCACAATGAAGGTAGAAGTACGGTGATGATGTTATGGTGCGGTGAAGTGCCGGTCGCAGTAAATAACGAGGACACCAGGTTGCAGTCTCTTTACCTCTTTACTGAAGGCTTCAGGGTCCTCAATCCGGAATACGGTTAACCGGGCCGCGCAAGTCCGGCCGGTCCGATGGCACATCCAGAGTTCCCGTTGCAGGTGGAAATCTGTGCCTACCTTCTAGCATTTGTGTGTTGTGGTCCTCCCCTGCTGTGCTTACGGGATAGTCCCCACAACTGTTGTGTCTGTTTCTCGTGTTCCCTCACAACTCGATCCTGATGTTCTTCCACGTCCCCCAGATGTTAAGGAAGGACGCCCCGTCTGACGGGGGAGGCTCGGAGCTCTTCTGGGACTCTAGCGTCGCCCCACTCCTGTTGTTACCCCCCCTGTGTCTTCCTAGGTCAATTGGGTGAGACAGCCCGCCTTTAACTGACTGTCCTGCTGTAGGTTTGAAGTATGGCTTGGAACCTAGTACTTCCTCGGCGTTCCGGCCACCGGTTATGTGCCTCAGTAGAATGTTGCCTCGTCTTACAGCACGACTCCTACTGGTATTCTCCTTGTTGCGTTGATCTCGTTTCTCACTCAGCACAATAAATCTCGCTTCTTGTCCTTTCTTAGGGTACCGCCGCTATTTCGTGCAGGCGCGGTCCCGTAACGTTCCCTCTGGTTGCTAGGCCTCTGTCAGGATCCCACCCCTGACAGGGACCCCTCTGAATCTTCCCCTACAACACCCTCTGCCACAAGGTGTTGCCTGGTTCCAACCCAGTCAGCTTTCTGATCTCACTTCCTATCTAACCCCCAGTTTTACCAGACTGTGAGGAGTGGCCTAATACATAGTACCCTTAGCTCCCCCTGGAGGCCAGACTGTGAAATGTATTGGTGTCTGTGATACCTGGTCAGATGAACTCCTTCAGTGCCATCAGACGTACCATAGCCCCCCTTAGCGGCGGAGCAACAGTACTGCAACGACCAGGACTCTGGGGCGCTGCACTCCCCCCCGGTTAAATCCAGTACTCCTGAACTGGGAAGAAAACAACAATACATGTCAGCAAAAAGACATACAATTTTGAAATGCGTATAACAAGTAAACTTTAACAGAGCTTCCCTTTATGGGAGGTGAGGACACTTGAACGTTACAAACATAGTTAAAATAACTTACTATAAATAACTGCTTTTACCCAACCGGGTATTCTACTTTGTGCAAACTTTGAACAATAATTTAACATTGCCTTTAAGGACGTATATGCTGGATCCACTAAAGACTTTCTTATAAAACATTATAATACTAAGCAACTTTCCTACATTCTTCTTCTTTATGTCTGCAGGACCGCCTGTCCTAACTGCTCCAGGCCTGCTGCCTCTCCTTTCTTACAGGACCGCCCCTTTCTGCCCGGGCCTTCTGCTTTTCCACAACTATACACAGTATAGAACATATCATCCATCTTTCAGTTCAAGGTTACTGAGCCATCTCTGTGTGGCTCCTAGGAGGACTCACTGACTATCCCCGTACGGGTTCACTTTCTGTCCTCATTCTTCTATCAACATTATTAAACATTTCTTACAATCAACTAATTAGCGGCATTTAACTTTTTCTGTCAATACATTATTGCCACTTAACCATCTTAAGGCAACACTGTTCATAGGTGTAATATGTGAACATTCCCTTTAAGAGGGAACCAAGTCTCTATGAGGTAGCACAACTTCTCAAGCTGCAAGTCTGTTCGCAGTAAGGACTCCGGTGCTGGTTCCGAGACCAGTGTCTTCGCAAAGAGTCCTTTTTGTGTGTAAAACCAGTAGAGAGCACCTTTAAGAAGGTGCAAACTATTTACAAGGAGTTTGTAATCATGCATTGTTCATGATTCAGCAGTTCTTTCAATGATGAATAACCAGGAAACAAAACAAAAAGCAGAAGAAGGGATCCCGGGTAAACAAAGGGATCCCTTTAAGAGTTAACCCTGATCGGGTTTAAAGTAGCAAAAAGCAAGAAAACAAACAGTTATCTATTTACATTAGCAGAGTATTAGGATGTTTACTTAAACCACTCAGGAGGCAGCACCGGCGGAGGCAACCCCTTAGGATATTGCGCACCGCCTGGTACTGCGTAAGGAGGAGTGTTGTCCCATCTGGGGGTCTGCGTACCCACTGTCTTTCGTTCTGGGGCAGCTGGGGCACCGACCACCTGAAGAGGTGCCTCCTTGGCCACGAGGGTGGTTGAGGTGACGATGCTGCAGGTCGTGGTCTTAACAATAGTGCACGTTGGAGTGACCACGGTGGTCTTGGTGATGACCGTGGGCTGATCACAAGGGGGCACCCTGGCTATGGGGGGCAGCTTCTCCGACACCTTAGGCAAGGGTGTCACGGGGCTGCGCTTCTTGTGAACATTCAGGGCGAACCACCCCTTCTCCCCAAGGTGCCGGGTGTAAGTGACATCATCCCCAGGGTAAAGATCCCGGCCTGGATTGCCCTCTCTGAGATGCGACTCCACATCCCGCCGGTTAACAAAAACTTCGGCGTATAGGCCCGGCTCTTTTATAAAGCCCCAGCCTCCGCGGAGCTTAAAGTTGGTGACGGTGCCCTGCCTGCGCGGGGCCTGGTGAGCGGTGGGGTCCTTGCGGGCCCGGTCCTTGACCGCCAGGTCTTTTTGATGGTGGGCCTCTAGCCCGGCCTGGTATGCCTTTTCCTTCTCCTCCCACTGTTGTTCCAGCTGGGCCTGGTATTCCTCCCAGCTCAGGGCCTACACCATCTCCCCTTCCTGTGTCTTCACCCCGGGGAACCCCATGAGGTTGGATCCTGGGTTCACCCAGCGGCATACCGTGTGCTCCGCATGGGCCTCACACAGCAGGGTAGTTGGCGGAATCGGGGCTTTCAGGAAGCGTTCCATACCCGTTGTCTCCTCCCAGGGTCGCAGGCGCTGAAGTCTATAGGTCCCAGGGAGAGGGGGTGCTGCATCGGGGCCTACTAACAAGCCCTCTGCTAGCAGGACGGGGTCGGCGGACTCACCAGCCGATGCAGGCTCCTCCTCCGCGGCGGGTTCCGCTGGCGGTGTCGGCGAGGACCTCAGCAGCAACTCCGGTAGCGGTGCAGGGTCCGATGCCAGAGGACTTTCTTCCGGCGCTACCTGGTGCGGAGCCTGGGTCTTCACGTTCAGCTGGAGGAGCTGGTGGATCAAGTCCTCCATCTCAGCCTGCGATAGATCAGCGCTGTCCGTGGAGAATTGGCTGCGGTGCTCATCCGGGTAGTCGGGGGAGACTTCTGCTTCAATCCCACATTCGGGTCCCGAGCTGCTGGCCATGGCGTCCTCCACGTGGGTCACTTCTTGATCCTTTTCCCGCTCTCTCCTTCGTGGGCGGTTTCGTTTTCTCTGTCTCCGCCCACCATTGAGGATCAGGAGGATGATCTCGGCTGCTGACGGACACGTCCTCACGGTGCAGAAATATTTAGACTGGGCGGCCATTGTCGTTCGCGCTCTCCAGCTTGTCTACGCCCACTCCACGCCCCTGTTCTTCTCCTGCGCTCTCCTCAGGGCGCTGTAATGGCGGATTTTGGCGGTAAATGGCAATACACAGTCCTTGCAATAAAGTACAGTCCAAGCACAGTAAATCACAGTTCCAAGGCACACATGACCTGATTCTTCAGGCTTAAGTAGATCCTGTTCGTGACGCCAAGTTTGTAGCGCCCCCACCGTCGCAGGGCCGAGGGGTACCCGGTACCGGGCCTTTGAGTCTCTGTTCTGGGATTGTCACGGTGGCTAGACCCGGTCCGTGACCCTGCTGAGGAGCGGGCGCACAATGAAGGTAGAAGTACGGTGATGATGTTATGGTGCGGTGAAGTGCCGGTCGCAGTAAATAACGAGGACACCAGGTTGCAGTCTCTTTACCTCTTTACTGAAGGCTTCAGGGTCCTCAATCCGGAATACGGTTAACCGGGCCGCGCAAGTCCGGCCGGTCCGATGGCACATCCAGAGTTCCCGTTGCAGGTGGAAATCTGTGCCTACCTTCTAGCATTTGTGTGTTGTGGTCCTCCCCTGCTGTGCTTACGGGATAGTCCCCACAACTGTTGTGTCTGTTTCTCGTGTTCCCTCACAACTCGATCCTGATGTTCTTCCACGTCCCCCAGATGTTAAGGAAGGACGCCCCGTCTGACGGGGGAGGCTCGGAGCTCTTCTGGGACTCTAGTGTCGCCCCACTCCTGTTGTTACCCCCCCTGTGTCTTCCTAGGTCAATTGGGTGAGACAGCCCGCCTTTAACTGACTGTCCTGCTGTAGGTTTGAAGTATGGCTTGGAACCTAGTACTTCCTCGGCGTTCCGGCCACCGGTTATGTGCCTCAGTAGAATGTTGCCTCGTCTTACAGCACGACTCCTACTAATATTCTCCTTGTTGCGTTGATCTCGTTTCTCACTCAGCACAATAAATCTCGCTTCTTGTCCTTTCTTAGGGTACTGCCGCTATATCGTGCAGGCGCGGTCCCGTAATGTTCCCGCTGGTTGCTAGGCCTCTGTCAGGATCCCACCCCTGACAGGGACCCCTCTGAATCTTCCCCTACAACACCCTCTGCCACAAGGTGTTGCCTGATTCCAACCCAGTCAGCTTTCTGATCTCACTTCCTATCTAACCCCCAGTTTTACCAGACTGTGAGGAGTGGCCTAATACATAGTACCCTTAGCTCCCCCTGGAGGCCAGACTGTGAAATGTATTGGTGTCTGTGATACCTGGTCAGATGAACTCCTTCAATGCCATCAGACGTACCATAGCCCCCCTTAGCGGCGGAGCAACAGTACTGCAACGACCAGGACTCTGGGGCGCTGCACTTGCAGGGACACCCGCAGCTTCCCTGCGTATACGCACATGCGGTGTGTCTGTCTAGACCGCAGCATGTCTATTTATCTGGTGGAGACGTTCCGTCTCTGCCAGATAAATATCACAGTCCAATGTTTAGAATGCGGTGATTCCGCATGGTTCAATATACACATGCAGAATCACCGCACGAACAAAAGCCGGCAGTGCTTACGACGGAGCGGGAATGTGCTGCGTTCAAAGCGCTGCCAATACTGATTGTGGAAACATAGCCTTAGACCAGGTTCACATTGCATTAACAGCAGCCCGTTCAACACATGCGTTAACGGGCTGCTATTAATGCAAGTACCGATATGTCGTCGCGCTAGCGCAGATAGAGCTAGCAGATGCTCTGTCTGCGCTAGTGGTGACGGACTCGGAAACGCTGCAGCCCGCGTCTCAGGGTCCGTCACTCAATGACGGCACAACGCTAGCGCACAACCATTGTGGGCGTGCGCTAGCGATGCGTCAGTCATAGGAATGAATGGTGGCGTTAACGGACTGCGTTATGCCGTGGTGTAACGTAGTCCGTCTAACGGACGCCTGCAACGCAGTGTGAACCTGGCCTAGTGGCATTGGAGCAGAGTGGACACAGCTTTTTTTTTTTCTTTCTTAATTCTATTAATGCTTGCCTTTTAGCAGCTTTTTTTTTTCCAACTCCGTTACTTCCTGGTCTTCTGCTCAGGACACTCACGTTAAGGTTATCAGACAGCAGCTCCTAAATCTTTTCTGTCCCTGCTGCCTCGCTGGACAGGAGGAAGTGGGCGGTCTGATGTCCTGATCACCGGCTGCAGTAAAGTGGCAGGGTCGGAGCAGAAGAGAAGAGCAGAGCGTGGCCCTCCCCCTCCCCCCTGCCTGTCTGTTACCTCACTGCAGCTGGTGACCAGGGCATCAGACGGCAGCCGCAAACTTCATCCCATACAGCGGCAGTGATTTTAACAGAGCAGCGCGCTGCTGACTGCAGAAGCTGACAGCATGAAGGAGCAATAGATCGAGCGGCCCACTACAGGGACCGGCCGTTCTGGCATTTGCCAGAAATGCCCGATGGCCAGTCCGGCCCTGATTGGGGCTCTACACTGTATGGGGGCACAATGTATTGGGGCACTTTAATATACGGGGCTCTACACTGTATGGGGGCACAATTTATGGTCATTAAATTGACATATCTGCAATTCTCCAAAAATAAAAGCCTGGCTTGGATGTTAGAAAATAGTTACTGCAGCCGTAGATAAATTCATTGAGAGGGGTATTTTCTATAATGAGGTCACTTTGGGGGTTTCCTGCTGTTCTGGCACCTTAGGGGCTCCGCAAATGTCGCTCGCAAACTATTCAAGCAAAATCTGTGCTCCAAAAGCCAAATAGCGCTCCTTCCTTCTCAGCCCTGACGTGTGGCCTAACAGTAGTTTCCAGCGACATATGGGGCAACACCACATTAGGGAGAAATTGTGCAATAAATTGTGGGGTCCAGCTTCACCTATTAACCCTCGTGTAACTGACATTTCCTGCTAATAAAAAAAAAACACTAAAATGTCATATTTCCACGTTCCAATATTATACAATCCTGTGAGGCAGCTGTGGGTTCACAATACTCGCTACACTCCTAGATGAAATCCTTAAGCAGCGAAGTTTCCAATATGGGGTCACTTGGGGGGTTTCTGCTGGTCTGGCCCCTCAGGGGCTCGGCTAGTTTCTCCATACAGGAGGTGACACGAAGCTTCATCACTAGTGTTGAGCATTCCGATACCGCAAGTATCGGGTATCGGCCGATACTTGCGGTATCGGAATTCCGATACCGGGATTCCGATACTTGCCGCGTATCGGATACCGGAATCGGAAGTTCCAAGATTCAAAATGCAGAAATTCAGCCAATGAGAATGATTCCAAGTGTGGGCACATCCTGTTTAGCATGGAGGGCATGAAACTACTGGCAAGGCTGTGATTGGCTGCTGAAATGATGTCATGATGCAGTTTAAAAGTCGCTGGCGCCATTTTGCGATCACTCTGCTGTGAATTCAGTTAGTGACAGGACGCTGTTTGCTGACTGAGGGACAGTTTAGAGATAGCGATTTGCTTCTTTGTGCTTTCCAAAGGCTAATTTAGCTTGCTTTTGCCTTGTAGCGCTGTTTTCACAGCGATCTGCAAGGTCTGTGTGTGTGTGAGTGTGAGTGCAGCCCACTCTCTAGTCTGAGTGCAGCCACATAGGCCATCCATAGCTGGTTGTATTCAGTTCAGGGAGGGTGGTTCATTGCCTCATACTGTTCTTTTTTTTTTTTTTTTTCAAGTAGTGTAGTCTGCTGCTAATTTATTCAAAAAAATCCTATTAGTGTCTTTCCACCCGTCTCCAGCTAATTTGTGGAAAAACACTACATAGGATAACGTAGAGGAGGGTTTTTGGGCCTTGCAGCGCCGTTTACGGCTGTCTGCACGGTCTCCGTGTGACTGCAGCTCGCCCTGTAGTCTGTGAGCAGCCGTAGCCTGGTTGTCTCCAGCTCAGGGTTGTTCACTGCGTCATACCGCCAAATCAATTTTCATTTTGTTTTAAGTAGTGCAGGCTGCTGCACATTTTTTCAAAAAATTCCTATTAGTGTCTTTCCACCCGTCTCCAGCTAATTTGTGGAAAAACACTACATAGGATAACGTAGAGGAGGGTTTTTGGGCCTTGCAGCGCCGTTTACGGCTGTCTGCACGGTCTCCGTGTGACTGCAGCTCGCCCTGTAGTCTGTGAGCAGCCATAGCCTGGTTGTCTCCAGCTCAGGGTTGTTCACTGCGTCATACTGCCAAATCAATTTTCATTTTGTTTTAAGTAGTGCAGGCTGCTGCACATTTTTTCAAAAAATTCCTATTAGTGTCTTTCCACCTGTCTCCAGCTAACTTGTGGAAAAACACTACATAGGATAACGTAGAGGAGGGTTTTTGGGCCTTGCAGCGCCGTTTACGTCTGTCTGCACGGTCTCCGTGTGACTGCAGCTCTATCCGTTGTCAGTTCAGCCCCCAAAAAATAAATAAATAATAAAGTTCACCAAACACACCAGTTACACCACTTTACATTTGTGTAGGCCACATTAGCTCATATTAAAGTCTAGCCCACACTTTAGAAAATTAGTGTTTCTTATACCTGTTAGGAGGAGTTGCTCAGGAATAAGCACACAAAGCCGTTAGTACTTTTCTGCTTATCTTTATCAGTCAACCAAGATGAAGAAGGCAGTGAGTAAGGCACGTGGGCGTGGGCGTGGGCGCGGAGCAGGGAGGGGACGTGGGGATTCTGTGCCTGCTGCGGGCACCGGTGACTCATCAGCACCCACATTCACCAGGCAACAGTCATTCATGCGCAGCTTTGTGTCAGAGCGCCGTACACCGCTGCTGCGTGAAGAACAAATTGAAGCCGTTGTCGGATGGATGGCAGCTAATGCATCAACTTCAATTAGTGCCACATCCTCTCAGACACAGAGCACTGGAGAGCAGCCATCTGTCTCTTCACCACCTGCCAAATTGCCCAGGCAGACAGAGAGCCCAGGACAGGAGCCGTCTCTACTTCTGTTCTCTGAATCTCTCGGCTTGGAAACAGGGGGCCAGCCAAGCAGCATTGGAGAAATGGAAGAAGAGGCAGGGTGCAGTGATGCCCAACAGCTTTTTCTCTCTTCCTCTGAAGAGGCGGGTGGGCCAGTGGCTCCGGTCACCACATCGCAGGCCGCATCAGCTGATGATGACACTCAGGTGCCACTTACTGGTGCGTGCTCTGCTGCTGAGACTACCCAGGAGGAGCAGTTGGGGGCAGAGGGTAGTGTAGATGATGAGGTCCTTGACCCATCTTGGCGTGAGGGACAGGAAGGTGGTGGGAGCAGCTCTGAGGAAGAGATTCCCCGTACGGCCCAAAGAGGGAGAGGGAGGGGGAAGACTGCGGATCCTGCAGCCTCCGCTTTGGCACCCGTTAGGAGCATGTCTCTTCCAAAAGCCAAAAAGGGCGCTCCCAAGACTTGCAGTGCCTGGTCCTTTTTTGACACAGTTGCAGATGACATTTGCTATGTCAGATGCAAGGTGTGTCATCAAAAAGTCAAAAGAAGTCGAAATGTCAGCAACCTCAATACCTCCAACATGTGGAAACATGTGCGCAACAGGCACCCGGCGGAGTTAGAAAAACACACTGAAGAGCTAGGCCAACCAACAGCGGCAGCTACCACCTCTTCAGCTCGTGTTGCCTCTTCCTCTAGCTCACACGCAGCTGGTTCGGCTTCCTCCCAGGATCGCCGTGGAAGAACCTCTGGCCCTGTTGTCCAGAGACCCGCTGTAATTCCACCCGCAGCACCACTTTCCCAGTCATCCACACACTCTCAGCCCAGTCTACAGCCATCGGTAGTACAGGCATGGGAGAAAAGGCGGCCTTTCTCGTCAAACCACCCACGAGCACAGGCTCTGACTGCAGGCATTGCCAAACTTCTTTCACTGGAAATGCTGTCATTCAGGCTGGTGGAGACTGACAGCTTCCGTGACTTGATGTCATTGGCAGTCCCACAGTACAATGTGCCCAGCCGCTTTTACTTCAGCAGGCAAGCCGTCCCTGCCCTGCACAAGCATGTGGAGGGACACATAAAACACGCGCTACTGAACGCCGTCAGTAGCAAGGTCCACCTCACCACCGATGCGTGGACCAGTCAACATGGACAGGGGCGATACCTTTCCCTCACTGCCCATTGGGTTAATGTCGTTGAGCCGGGTACAGACCGTGCGAGTGGCGCAGGACGTGTCCTGCCCACTCCAAGGATTGCAGGAATCCATTCTGTACGCATTGACTCCTCCTCTTACACCAGTTCCTCAGAATCATCGCTGCAGGAGCCGTCACAGTCCACCTCCACATGGACCCGTGATGAACGTGTACCTGTTACGACCGACATGAGCACAGCCGTGGCCAAACGTCAACAGGCCGTCACACAGCGCAGGAGCTCTGGAATGCCATCAAGCAGGAGAGCGATGTGTGGTTTGTGCCAGCGAATCTCCAGCCAGGCATGGTAGTGTGTGATAATGGCCGAAATCTGGTGGCAGCTCTGGGCCTCGGCAACCTCACTCACATCCCATGTCTGGCACATGTGCTCAATTTGGTCGTGCAGAGCTTTTTGAGGGACTATCCGGATCTTGATGCACTGCTGCACAAGGTCCGCCTAGAGTGTGCTCACTTGCGGCGTTCCAGCACGGCAAAAGCGCGCATTGCGGCTCTGCAGCGCCGACACCGCCTGCCGGAACATCGCATCATATGTGACCTACCTACCAGGTGGAATTCCACGTTACATATGTTGGAGCGGTTGTGTGAGCAGCAGCAAGCTGTAATGGAGTACCAGCTGCTTCAGGCGCAAAGAAGTCGCAGTCAGCGCCGTACAGACTTCACAACCACAGAGTGGGCCACTATGAATGACGTCTGCCAGGTTTTGCGTCCCTTTGATTATTCCATGCGGATGGCGAGTGCAGATGATGCACTAGTCAGCATGACTGTCCCCCTTATCTGCCTGCTTGAAAAATCACTGCAAGCGCTAAGGGATGATGTTGTGGAAGAGGTGGAGGATGAGGATTCACCATTTCCATCATCTTCTGGACAGTCAGCGCCACGTGGTTCCTCACAAACGCGTAGGCAGGGGACAGTTTGTGAGGAGGATGAGGAGGAGTCAATGGAGGAGGAAGACATCCGACCAGAGGAGGGAGTTACCGAATTGTCCAGTACTCAGTGTGTACAGCGAGGGTGGGATGATGACGAGCAGGCAGAGATCACGCCTGCAGCAGGGGACAGCGTTTCTTGGGCAGTTGGCAGTCTGCAGCACATGGTGGATTACATGCTGCAGTGCCTGAGAAACGACCGCCGCATCGCCCACATTCTCAACATGTCTGATTATTGGGTGTTCACCCTCCTCGATCCTCGCTACCAGGACAACGTAGAAAGCCTCATCACACCGTTGAACCGGGAGCGAAAAATGCGGGAGTACCAAGACACACTGGTCAATTCCATCATCTTCTCCATTCCAACTGAGAGAAGTGCTGCTAGTGCATTCCAAAGCAGCTCAGTGCGTCCAGGCAGTGGTGGAGGCTCTGCACAAAGAGGGAGCAGAAGCAGTGCCTCTGCCCAAGGCAAGACCAGTATGGCCCAACTGTGGCACAGTTTTCTGTGCCTCCCACAAAAGTCTACACCATCACAGACGGCTCCAGTCAGCAGGAGGCAACGGTTCCGTCAGATGGTGACAGACTACATGTCTTGCCCTCTTGCTGTACTCCCAGACGGCTCTTCCCCTTTCAAGTTTTGGGTCTCAAAGCTGGATACATGGCCAGAGCTAAGCCAGTATGCATTGGAGGTGCTGTCTTGCCCTGCGGCCAGTGTATTATCGGAACGTGTCTTTAGTGCTGCAGGTGGTGTACTAACTGACCGTCGCATGCGACTATCCTCCGATAGCGTTGACCGGCTTACTTTCCTGAAAATGAACAAGGCCTGGATCTCGCAGGAATTTGCCACTCCTCCTCCTGATTAAATAATTAGGTCACTGTATACGTTATCCAGGTCTCCTGTTGTGTTCATCTTTCTACCACCTGAACTTAAATTCCTGGGCTCCAACACCGCCAGTTGAGGCTCAGAAGTGCCGTCTGCACAGTCAAAACATACGACCCAGTGTTATTGGGTTTCAGTAACGTCAGCTGATCCCCAGCTGTGTAGCCAGCAATGTGTCATGCGACCGCCACGCTGACACAACAACTGAAATGTAAGGGAATCTGTCCCCCCCCCCAAGGCGTTTGTTACTGAAAGAGCCACCTTGTGCAGCAGTAATGCTGCACAAGGAAAAGGTAGCTATTTTTGTTTAGCTCCTTGCACACGCAGAACTTAACACTTATAAAATGTGTCCACTGATACCGTAAAACCGTCCCGGAGGTGGGACTTTCCTTCGTAATATGACGCAGCACAGCCGTCATTCCTACCCCCCCCGGTGCCGCGCCCCGGCTCCTCGGCGTTGTTTGATTCCGTCCCGGAGCCTGCGCTGTTATGTTATCCCATGGCCAGGCACACTTAGCGCTGCCCGTCTTCTGGCATCATTTGGTGTCAGGATGGCTGCGCCTGTGCGGCCGCGCTGGCCAAGAGCCCGCCTCGCAGTGTCTTCTGATTTAATCCCACTGGGGGCCTGGGATCCATGGACATGCGCAGTGCATATCTGAACCTCCACCTCTCACTCATCTCCCTATGGCTTCTTCAGACTGTTCGGTGTCAGCTGGTCCCTAATAGCATGCCACGGCCGTGACACCGCACAGTCTTAAGAAGCCGTAGGGAGGGGAGTGAGAGGCGAGGATATGCACTGCGCATGGCCATGGATCCCAGGCCCCCAGTGGGATAAAATCAGAAGACACTGCGAGGCGGGCTCTCGGCCAGCGCGGCCGCACAGGCGCAGCCAGCCTGACACCAAATGATGTCAGAAGATGGGCAGCGCTAAGTGTGCCTGGCCAAGGGATAACATAACAGCGCAGGCTCCGGGACGGAATCAAACAACGCTGAGGAGCCGGGGCGCGGCGCCGGGGGGGTAGGAATGACGGCTGTGCTGCGTCATATTACGAAGGAAAGTCCCACCTCCGGGACGGTTTCACGGTTTCAGGGGACACATTTTATAAGTGTTTAGTTCTGTGTTTGCAAGGAGCGTGATGAAAAGAGCCACCTTTTCCTTTTGCATCTTTTGTGCTGCACAAGCTGGCTCTTTCAGCTACAAACGCCTTGGGGGGGGGGGGTTAAAGGTTCCCTTTCGACTTTCTCAGGCTTCGGCCTACATTGTGTTCCTCTGCTTTTCCACCTGTCCCTGGGCTCCAACACCGCTAGTTGCCGTCCAGAAGTGTTGTCCGCACAGTCCCAACAGTCGCTCCTCTGTTATTGGGGTTCAGTAACGTCAGCTGTTCCCCAGCTGTGTGTGTGGCAATCCCTCCTACCTCCTCCTACCTCCTCCTCCTCCACCTGTCCCTGGGCTCCAACACCGCCAGTTGCCGTCCAGAAGTGCTGTACGCACAGTCAACAGTCGCTCCTCTGTTATTGGGGTTCAGTAACGTCAGCTGTTCCCCTGCTGTGTGTGTGGCAATCCCTCCTACCTCCTCCTACCTCCTCCTCCTCCACCTGTCCCTGGGCTCCAACACCGCCAGTTGCCGTCCAGAAGTGCTGTACGCACAGTCAACAGTCGCTCCTCTGTTATTGGGGTTCAGTAACGTCAGCTGTTCCCCTGCTGTGTGTGTGGCAATCCCTCCTACCTCCTCCTCCTCCACCTGTCCCTGGGCTCCAACACCGCCAGTTGCCGTCCAGAAGTGCTGTACGCACAGTCAACAGTCCCTCCTCTGTTATTGGGGTTCAGTAACGTCAGCTGTTCCCCTGCTGTGTGTGTGGCAATCCCTCCTACCTCCTCCTACCTCCTCCTCCTCCACCTGTCCCTGGGCTCCAACACCGCCAGTTGCCGTCCAGAAGTGCTGTACGCACAGTCAACAGTCCCTCCTCTGTTATTGGGGTTCAGTAACGTCAGCTGTTCCCCTGCTGTGTGTGTGGCAATCCCTCCTACCTCCTCCTACCTCCACCTGTCCCTGGGCTCCAACACCGCCAGTTGCCGTCCAGAAGTGCTGTACGCACAGTCAACAGTCCCTCCTCTGTTATTGGGGTTCAGTAACGTCAGCTGTTCCCCTGCTGTGTGTGTGGCAATCCCTCCTACCTCCTCCTCCTCCACCTGTCCCTGGGCTCCAACACCGCCAGTTGCCGTCCAGAAGTGCTGTACGCACAGTCAACAGTCCCTCCTCTGTTATTGGGGTTCAGTAACGTCAGCTGTTCCCCTGCTGTGTGTGTGGCAATCCCTCCTACCTCCTCCTACCTCCTCCTCCTCCACCTGTCCCTGGGCTCCAACACCGCCAGTTGCCGTCCAGAAGTGCTGTACGCACAGTCAACAGTCCCTCCTCTGTTATTGGGGTTCAGTAACGTCAGCTGTTCCCCTGCTGTGTGTGTGGCAATCCCTCCTACCTCCTCCTCCTCCACCTGTCCCTGGGCTCCAACACCGCCAGTTGCCGTCCAGAAGTGCTGTACGCACAGTCAACAGTCCCTCCTCTGTTATTGGGGTTCAGTAACGTCAGCTGTTCCCCTACTGTGTGTGTGGCAATCCCTCCTACCTCCTCCTACCTCCTCCTCCTCCACCTGTCCCTGGGCTCCAACACCGCCAGTTGCCGTCCAGAAGTGCTGTACGCACAGTCAACAGTCCCTCCTCTGTTATTGGGGTTCAGTAACGTCAGCTGTTCCCCTGCTGTGTGTGTGGCAATCCCTCCTACCTCCTCCTACCTCCACCTGTCCCTGGGCTCCAACACCGCCAGTTGCCGTCCAGAAGTGCTGTACGCACAGTCAACAGTCCCTCCTCTGTTATTGGGGTTCAGTAACGTCAGCTGTTCCCCTGCTGTGTGTGTGGCAATCCCTCCTACCTCCTCCTCCTCCACCTGTCCCTGGGCTCCAACACCGCCAGTTGCCGTCCAGAAGTGCTGTACGCACAGTCAACAGTCCCTCCTCTGTTATTGGGGTTCAGTAATGTCAGCTTTTCCCCTGCTGTGTGTGTGGCAATCCCTCCTACCTCCTCCTCCTCCACCTGTCCCTGGGCTCCAACACCGCCAGTTGCCGTCCAGAAGTGCTGTACGCACAGTCAACAGTCCCTCCTCTGTTATTGGGGTTCAGTAACGTCAGCTGTTCCCCTGCTGTGTGTGTGGCAATCCCTCCTACCTCCTCCTACCTCCTCCTCCTCCACCTGTCCCTGGGCTCCAACACCGCCAGTTGCCGTCCAGAAGTGCTGTACGCACAGTCAACAGTCCCTCCTCTGTTATTGGGGTTCAGTAACGTCAGCTGTTCCCCTGCTGTGTGTGTGGCAATCCCTCCTACCTCCTCCTACCTCCTCCTCCTCCACCTGTCCCTGGGCTCCAACACCGCCAGTTGCCGTCCAGAAGTGCTGTACGCACAGTCAACAGTCCCTCCTCTGTTATTGGGGTTCAGTAACGTCAGCTGTTCCCCTGCTGTGTGTGTGGCAATCCCTCCTACCTCCTCCTACCTCCTCCTACCTCCTCCTCCTCCACCTGTCCCTGGGCTCCAACACCGCCAGTTGCCGTCCAGAAGTGCTGTACGCACAGTCAACAGTCCCTCCTCTGTTATTGGGGTTCAGTAACGTCAGCTGTTCCCCTGCTGTGTGTGTGGCAATCCCTCCTACCTCCTCCTCCTCCACCTGTCCCTGGGCTCCAACACCGCCAGTTGCCGTCCAGAAGTGCTGTCCGCACAGAGCCAAACACCTCGCCAATGTGTTAGTGGGGTTCAGCACCGCCAGCTGTTCCCCTGCTGTGCAGCCGGCAACGTGTACTGCGACCGCCACGCAGGCACAACAAGTTACATTTAAGGGAAGCTGTCCCCCCCCCCCCAGGCGTTTGTTACTGAAGGAGCCACCTTGTGCAGCAGTAATGATGCAAAGGGAAAAAGTGCCTCTTTTCGTGGTGCTCCTTGCACATGCTGATCCTAACACTTATGAAAAGTGTCCCCTCCTACCGTGATACCGTCCGGTTGGTGGAACTTTCCTTTGTGATGTGACGCAGCACAGCCGTCATTCTTACCCCCTTGGCGCCGTGCGCCGCCTCCTCAGCGTTGTTTGAATCAGTCCCGGAGCCTGCGCTGTTAGGTTAGCCCTTGGCCATGCACACATTTTGCGCTGCCCGTTTTCTGACATCATTTGGTGTCAGGCTGGCTGCGCCTGTGCAGCCGCGCTGGCCGAGAGCCCGCCTCGTACTGTCTTCTGATTTAATCCCACTGGGGGCCAGAGATCCATGGACATGCGCAGTGCATATCTGAACCTCCACCTCTCACTCATCTCCCTACGGCTTATTCAAACTGTGCGGTGTCAGCTAGTCCCTAATAGCATGCCACGGCCGTGACACCGCACAGTCAGAAGAAGCCGTAGGGAGATGAGTGAGAGGTGGAGGTTCAGATATGCACTGCGCATGTCCATGGATCTCAGGCCCCCAGTGGGATTAAATCAGAAGACAGTACGAGGCGGGCTCTCTGCCAGCGCGGCCGCACAGGCGCAGCCAGCCTGACACCAAATGATGTCAGAAGACGGGCAGCGCAAAATGTGTGCATGGCCAAGGGCTAACCTAACAGCGCAGGCTCCGGGACTGATTCAAACAACGCTGAGGAGGCGGTGCATGGCGCCAAGGGGGTAAGAATGACGGCTGTGCTGCGTCACATCACAAAGGAAAGTTCCACCTACCGGACGGTATCACGGTAGGAGGGGACACTTTTTATAAGTGTTAGGTTCAGCATGTGCAAGGACCATAATTAAAAGAGCTAAGTTTACCTTTTCCAGCATTAGTGCTGTACACGATGGCTCTTTCAGCTACAAACGCCTGGGGGGGGGGTTAAAGTTTCCTTTTCAACTTGCTCCAGTGCAGGCTTCGGCCTACACTCTGCTCCCTCTCCTCCTCCTGCTGACCCTGGGCTCTAACACCGCCAGTTGGGGCCCAGATGTGCTAGCTGCACAGAGCCAAACACCAGCCAATGTGTCAGTGGGGTTCAGCACCGCCAGCTGTTCCCCTGCTGTGCAGCCGGCAACGTGTCCTGCAACAGCCACGCAGGCACAACAGACCCAAAGCTGCCGCCAGTGCAGGCTTCGGCCTACACTGCTCCATCTCCTCCTCCTGCTGACCCCGGGCTCTAACACCGCCAGTTGGGGCCCGGTACTGCCAGCTGCACAGAGAAAAACACCAGCCAATGTGTCAGTGGGGTTCAGCACCGCCAGCTTTTCCCCTGCTGTGTAGCCGGCAACATGTCCTGCGACCGCCACGCAGACACAAGAACTGAAATTGAAGGGAACCTGTCCACCCTCCCCCAGGTGTTTCTATGTTTTACAGCCACCTTGTACAGCAGTAATGCTGCATGTGTGCAAGGTGGCTCAGAAACGTATTCTCCTTGCACTCGTGGAACTGAACACGTCTAAAATGTGTCCTCTGTGACCATTAAAACGTCCCTCAGGTGTGATTTTCCTTTGTATTGACACGCAACAAGCTCCTTGGTAACGCTGCCCGTCTTCTGGCATCATTGTTTGGCTGGGTGCGCCTCTGCGGCCGCCCTGCCCGACACAACGCCCCTCGGTGTCTTATTTATTTTGACTGCGAGGGTGTGATTGACGGGCATGAGCAGTGCATATCTTCGCCAGGCTGTCACTCAGCTCCTTCCGCCTTCTTCAGACTGTGCGGCTTCATGGCCGCGGCATGCGATAAGGGATCAGCTGACGCCACATAGTCTGAAGCAGGTGTAAGAACCCAAGCGAGAGGCGAACATATGTACTGCGCCAGGCCATGAATCCCAGCCCCGCAGTGTTTTAACTATGTCAAGACACTGCGGGGCTGGGATTCATGGGCATCGCGAACCGCACCGGCCGACATCAAATGATGTCAGAGGACGGGCAGCACTAACAGCGCAAGGCCAAGGGATAACACGACAGCGCAGACTCCTGTGCAACAAATAACGATGCTCAGGAGGCCGCGCAAAGCACCAAGGTGGCATTTTTGCCAGCTGTACTGCGTCTCATTACGAACGGAACTCACGCCTCAAAATCAGTTTGACTGTATAAAGGGCTAAATGTTATACGTGTTTCATTCAGCGTGTGCAAGGAGCAAAATTAAAAGAGCAACCTTTGACTTGTGCAGCACTACTGCTGCATAAGCTGTGGCTCTTCTACTTTGTAACCCCTGAGGGGGGGTTAAAGGTTACCTTTGAAGTTGGTTCAAGTAGGCTTCGGCCTACACTCTGCTCCCCCTGCAGAGCCCGGGCTCCAACACCGCCAGTTGGGGCCCGGTACTGCTAGCTGCACAGAGCCAAACACCAGCCAATGTGTCAGTGGGGTTCAGCACCGCCAGCTGTTCCCCTGCTGTGCAGCCGGCAATGTGTCCTGCAACAGCCACGCAGGCACAACAGACCCAAAGCTGCCGCCAGTGCAGGCTTCGGCCTACACTCTGCTCCATCTCCTCCTCCTGCTGACCCCGGGCTCTAACACCGCCAGTTGGGGCCCGGTACTGCTAGCTGCACAGAGAAAAACACCAGCCAATGTGTCAGTGGGGTTCAGCACCGCCAGCTGTTCCCCTGCTGTGCAGCCGGCATCGTGTCCTGCAAAAGCCACGCAGACACAAGAACTGAAATTGAAGGGAACCTGTCCCCCCTCCCCCAGGCGTCTGTACGTTTTTAAGGCCACCTTGTACAGCGGTAATGCTGCATGTGTGCAAGGTGGCTCATAAACGTATTCTCCTCGCACATGTGGAACTGAAAACACGTCTGAAATGTGTCCTCTGTGTGACCATTTAACCGTCCCGGGGGTGTGACTTTCCTTTGTAATGACACGCTGCAACCCCCTTGGTAGCGCTGCCCGTCTTCTGGCATCATTGTTTGGCTGCCTGCGCCTCTGCGGCCGCCCTGACCCACACAACGCCCCTCGGTGTCTTATTTCTTGGGACTGCGAGGGTGTGATTGATGGGCATGAGCAGTGCATCAGTTCGCCTGTCCCTCATCTCCTTCCGCCTTCTTCAGACTGTGCGGCTTCATGGCCGTGGCATGCGATAAGGGATCAGCTGACGCCGCACAGTCTGCAGCGGGTGTAAGGACCCGAGTGCGAGAGGCGAACATATGTGCTGCGCCAGGCCATGAATCACAGCCCCGCAGTGTTTTAACAATGTTAAGACACCGCGGGGCTGGGATTCATGGTCATCGCGAACCGCACCGGCCGACATTAAATGAGGTCAGAAGATGGGCAGCGCTAACAGCGCTAGGCCAGGGGATAACACGACAGCGCAGACTCCTGTACAGCAAATAACAACGCTCAGGAGGCTGCACCCAGCACCAAGGTGGGATTCTTGACATCTGTGCTGCGTCTCATTACAAAGGGAACTCGCGCCTCCAACACAGTTTGACTGTATAAAGGGCTAAATGTTATACGTGTTTCATTCAGCGTGTGCAAGGAGCAAAATTAAAAGAGCAACCTTTGACTTGTGCAGCACTACTGCTGCATAAGCTGTGGCTCTTCTACTTTGTAACCCCTGAGGGGGGGTTAAAGGTTACCTTTGAAATTGGTTCAAGTAGGCTTCGGCCTACACTCTGCTCCCCCTGCAGAGCCCGGGCTCCAACACCGCCAGTTGGGGCCCGGTACTGCTAGCTGCACAGAGAAAAACACCAGCCAATGTGGCAGTGGGGTTCAGCACCGCCAGCTGTTCCCCTGCTGTGCAGCCGGCAACGTGTCCTGCAACAGCTACGCAGGCACAACAGACCCAAAGCTGCCGCCAGTGCAGGCTTCGGCCTACACTCTGCTCCATCTCCTCCTCCTGCTGACCCCGGGCTCTAACACCGCCAGTTGGGGCCCGGTACTGCTAGCTGCACAGAGAAAAACACCAGCCAATGTGTCAGTGGGGTTCAGCACCGCCAGCTGTTCCCCTGCTGTGCAGCCGGCATCGTGTCCTGCAAAAGCCACGCAGACACAAGAACTGAAATTGAAGGGAACCTGTCCCCCCTCCCCCAGGCGTTTGTACGTTTTTAAGGCCACCTTGTACAGCGGTAATGCTGCATGTGTGCAAGGTGGCTCATAAACGTATTCTCCTCGCACATGTGGAACTGAAAACACGTCTGAAAGGTGTCCTCTGTGTGACCATTTAACCGTCCCGGGGGTGTGACTTTCCTTTGTAATGACACGCTGCAACCCCCTTGGTAGCGCTGCCCGTCTTCTGGCATCATTGTTTGGCTGCCTGCGCCTCTGCGGCCGCCCTGACCCACACAACGCCCCTCGGTGTCTTATTTCTTGGGACTGCAAGGGTGTGATTGATGGGCATGAGCAGTGCATCAGTTCGCCTGTCCCTCATCTCCTTCCGCCTTCTTCAGACTGTGCGGCTTCATGGCCGTGGCATGCGATAAGGGATCAGATGATGCCGCACAGTCTGAAGCGGGTGTAAGGACCCGAGTGCGAGAGGCGAACATATGTGCTGCGCCAGGCCATGAATCACAGCCCCGCAGTGTTTTAACAATGTTAAGACACCGCGGGGCTGGGATTCATGGTCATCGCGAACCGCACCGGCCGACATTAAATGAGGTCAGAAGATGGGCAGCGCTAACAGCGCTAGGCCAGGGGATAACACGACAGCGCAGACTCCTGTACAGCAAATAACAACGCTCAGGAGGCTGCACCCAGCACCAAGGTGGGATTCTTGACATCTGTGCTGCGTCTCATTACAAAGGGAACTCGCGCCTCCAACACAGTTTGACTGTATAAAGGGCTAAATGTTATACGTGTTTCATTCAGCGTGTGCAAGGAGCAAAATTAAAAGAGCAACCTTTGACTTGTGCAGCACTACTGCTGCATAAGCTGTGGCTCTTCTACTTTGTAACCCCTGAGGGGGGGTTAAAGGTTACCTTTGAAATTGGTTCAAGTAGGCTTCGGCCTACACTCTGCTCCCCCTGCAGAGCCCGGGCTCCAACACCGCCAGTTGGGGCCCGGTACTGCTAGCTGCACAGAGCCAAACACCAGCCAATGTGTCAGTGGGGTTCAGCACCGCCAGCTGTTCCCCTGCTGTGCAGCCGGCAACGTGTCCTGCAACAGCCACGCAGGCACAACAGACCCAAAGCTGCCGCCAGTGCAGGCTTCGGCCTACACTCTGCTCCATCTCCTCCTCCTGCTGACCCCGGGCTCTAACACCGCCAGTTGGGGCCCGGTACTGCAAGCTGCACAGAGAAAAACACCAGCCAATGTGTCAGTGGGGTTCAGCACCGCCAGCTGTTCCCCTGCTGTGCAGCCGGCATCGTGTCCTGCAAAAGCCACACAGACACTTGCTCTTGTACCTTCTGCTCCCCATCCTGGTTCCAGTACCGTCAGCTGGTTCCGGGCAGAGCCTTTGGCTTAGGTGCCTCCCTCTGGGTATCCGAGTTCCACCAACGTCAGGTGGTCCTTGGTAGTGCTTTCAGGCACGGGTACCTCCTGCTTAGTAACCGGGTTCCAGTAACGTCAGCTGGTCTTCGGTAGTTCCATTGGCTCTTGGACCTTCGGCTACCCATCCGGGTTCCAGCACCGTCAGCTGGTTCTCGGCACTGTCTTTTGCTCTTGTACCTTCTGCTCCCCATCCTGGTTCCAGTACCGTCAGCTGGTTCCGGGCAGAGCCTTTGGCTTAGGTGCCTCCCTCTGGGTATCCGAGTTCCACCAACGTCAGGTGGTCCTTGGTAGTGCTTTCAGGCACGGGTACCTCCTGCTTAGTAACCGGGTTCCAGTAACGTCAGCTGGTCCTCGGTAGTTCCATTGGCTCTTGGACCTTCGGGTAGCCATCCGAGTTCCAGTTCCATCAGCTGGTTCTCGGCATTTTCTCAGCCTTCTTGTACCTTCTGCTACATTTCCAAGTTCAAGAGACTAAACACGATGACCCGGAAGACCACCCCTAAGATGACGACGACACCAGAGACGACAACCACCGTGATGACGACAACCCTGGAGACGATGACCCCGAAGACCACCCCGATGACGACGACCCCGGAGACGACGACCCTGAAGACCACCACGATGACGACGACCCCGGAGACGACGACCCTGGAGACGACGACGACCTGGAAGACCGAGAAGCAGAAGAACAAGAGGCTGCAGAACAAAGAGCAGAAGAACATTAAGCATAACACTAAATATCAGAGCAAAAAATATTATCTAAATTATAAGCAGAAGAAGACTAAGCAGTGTATGGGGGTGAGTCCGTTCCTCCTCGTGGTGCCCCTGGATAAAGCCTGATGCTGCAGGCCAAACTGAACGCGGACAAATGTAACTCTTTTGTGACAGGCAGAACGGAAGGTGTAATCTTCAAACTTTTATAGATAACAACTACGGGAATGCCTGTCACAAATAAGAATATGATGAAGAAGTAGAATATGATGAAGATAATAGTAAAATAAAAAGAATATGAACAATGTAACCAAAAAAATAATAGGTAGAAGATGAAGAAGAAGATGAATAAGGTGAAGAAGTTGATGTCAAAGAAGCTGATGATGAGGATAATGAAGAAGAAAGTGTGGGAGAAGTAAAAAAGAAGGTGAAGGGCGTGGAAGTAGTGAAACATCAATATCTGACAAAATAAAAAAAAAATTAACATAGTCAAAATCTTTCTAACGCCGAACGTCATAAAAAAACCCAAAAACCTGCTATTCTATTAGATTGGGCTAAACCTCTGTGCCTTTAATGTCTCCGCCACGTCCCCCAATACATCCTACATTATTCTTAGTTGTTTTCCTTCATGTAGAATGAACCTACAAGTTTATAAAGGGTTTATTTTAATTCCGATATTTTCGTCCCATTGACTTGCATTGGGATCGGGTATCGGTATTGGATTAGATCCGATATTTTGACGGTATCGGCCGATACTTTCCGATACCGATACTTTCCGATATCGGAAAGTATCGCTCAACACTATTCATCACCAACAAAGTCCTATGTACAAAGTATTACATAGATTTCAGTAAATTAGTTCAATACTTTCCCCTGTGTCATTTCTCATTATTACACATCATTTATGGACATCTATGGATGATTTCTTTGCCTGTATGGATTGGACGGGTTGTAACCGACATCTGGCGAGAATTTCATGCCAATAGCATCTTAACAAATAGATTTATGTAGAATATTGGTGCCGTGTTCAATACTTATTTCACATGCTGTGTATTTGCAGTTATTGTATCATTTGGATTGTTAGAACCAGAACTTTATAAATTATTTAATGTTATTTTGACCTCTGTGATTTTATACATAAGAATATATTGTATAAATTTGGTTACAAGTGCTCGGGCCCCACATTTGTTTCTATACAGGCACAATATCTGCTCCCATTGGACTGCTCATCTTCTGCATTAGTCTTATGTATTCATCTTGTCCTGTTACATAGATGACACATTACTCTCAGAGATGTAATTATTCTATTTTCATATGTCACCAATCAAAAAGGTAACGAGATTAATAAAGAAAAGCGTTTTCTTCTTTTTTCTGCACATGTACATTCATAGAGGCAGAATGAGATTATATTAGATAGAATTTTACACATGTCTATATATAAAGAAAAACCTACATTAGAGCATTACCCGGAGAGATGGTTTCTGTCTTCTGTATTTCATTTCAATGGTCATTCTCCAAGGTAAGAAGCGCAGCAGTTACAAGCTCTTTGCTGTAGAGCTTACAAGCGCTGCTCCGATGTTGGCCAGATCAGTAGATCCTTCCAGATTCAGTACTTCTGTGATCCTCTGATGCTGCAGAGACAAAGGTTCCTCATATAGCCGCACGGGGGCACAGTTTGGGCCGATGGCAGTATCATGATGCTTCTCTAAACAGTCATTCAGGAGCGCACTTCTCCCTGCTGAGCAATAAGTTTGAAGACAGGGGAGCAGCGTGCTCCTGTAGGAGAGATAAGAATAACCCTTTATAGGTGTGCTACAAAGATTGCAAGTTATCACTTTTCCACCGGAAGAGTAAATACTTGCTGACCACTGGGTTTCCCCCACTGGGACCTCCACAGTCCAAAACATGAGAAATCATGGGGCTGTAGAGTGTCTCATATGAATGGAGGGATAGTCCTGCACAAGCCTCACTACTCCATGCATTGCGCCATTCATTCACTGGTACTGCTGGAGATATAGAGCCGATGGTACTGCTGGAGATGTAGAGCCGATTCATAACGTTGTTTGATAGTTTTCTAGCGCTAAAACTTTGACGCAAATTGAAGTAGCACAAAAATGTTGTGACTTTTAACATTTTACTCTACTCCCGGCTAGATCTATCAGAATTTGGAAAACTAAGACACTGCTGGGGTTGTAAAAGCCTGGCGGGCAAATTCATCAAGAATTATGCCACTATAGGTGCATGAATAATCTATGCATAGAAATGACTAGGAAAATTATTTTACTCATTGTGTGAGCCCTTTTTCAGGCTCCAACATTAGTGAAGAGCGTGCATGAATAGGAGGCGCTGACTTTAAGAGGCGCACAACACTGAATGGACTTGGCGTATCTGATCAGTGGTTTACGTCTCCATCTGCCTCTTCAGAAATGTTACTCCAGTCATGACCCTGGTAATGTCGAGTACCCGGGGTAAGGAAGGACCACCTCACCTCACCTTCTAAAACCCCCATAAAGAATGTCGTCACTCCAAATAAAAACATAAGTCAATTTCTTTGGAAATTATAGGCCACAGCAGCCATTTTATTTAACATAAAACAAAATACATTACACAATAAAGCATTAACAATTTTTTAACCACTAGGAGGAGTCCTTGGAGCTCCCAGGAATCTGGTGATTAACACTGCATAGCATGAACGCACATCAAACCAAAATTACTCCCAGCCGCTACCACACTGGCTCGGGAGCACCAAAAACCCAGCGGGTTCACTGTTCACGCTAAAATTCAAGGGGGACCGACCACCTGCCGGAACTCCCTTCCACAATTCACAAGATCCAACAAACGAGTTGAATTCCAAAGACAGAGGAGCCATAATCCAATGGATCCCCCAACCCAATTTCCACCAACTCCAAGGACTCCGCCCAGCCACCACGACGGTCTTTGAATACCTCAAAGGCCCGAGACCCCACCACAACGCAAAAGCTATGGCCTTCTCCACACCCTCTTGTAAACCCAGAGCCCAAAAATCCATGCCGACCGCATTTAAGTGTACTCCATCGGCCAACCAAAAAACACCATCACCCCTCTCCAGCTCAAAATGCCTAACAGCAACCACACCGTTCCTGACCACAAAAGCCGACTGAGCCCTGTTAACTTTTATCCTGGCCTTGTCAAGTTTTGCCAACGACCGCATATTCCTCCAACGTTTCCGCGGCACAATATCCGACCAGACCACAGATAACCCGGGATACAAAAGCCATAAACGTAACAAATCCTGCTTTATATCCCTGATCAATTCCCTAAAGGGCCGCACCCCAAGATCGTTACCCCCAACATGCAGCACCAAAATATCAGGGGCCTTATCCAAACTGACAGACAGCATTATGCATTTCCCGCAACACCCTGCTCCATGCCATTCCCCTAAAACCAATCCATCTGACCACGGCCATCTTCCGATCAAATCCCAGCTGTCTACCCTCCAACCGTACATCCGCTCGCAGCGCTCCCCAGTGCACATAGGAATGGCCGAAAATCCACACCAAGAGCGGCAAAGGACCTGCAAAATACAAGCACAAGTCACTCAAAAACAAGCCCCCGTCAGTTTTTTTTTTTTATAAACAAAACTAACAATTCCAAGGCACAACCAACCACCTCTTATGTCCTCACATAACTGCGATACCTATCATATCTCCATCTCCCAATACGCTTGATGGCTTCAACCCCCAAATCACCAACAGCCGCCTCCGTCGCCGCACCAATTCGAAAAGAGTGAGGTGCGAAACGATCCTCATCCAACCCCAAAACTCTAAGCGCCTTCCTGAAAACCATATTAAACTGATATGCACTGGTGTGCACCCTGCAGCAGCAAAAAGAGCAGGCCCCGCTCCCGCTTGTCCGGGACCGCCCGCCCCTGACCGCGCCGCGCTGCTTTGCCTGCCGGATGATGCTGCAGAGGCATCCCGCGCGGCAAGAACATCACCGCTGCAGCCACCTGAAGTAGAAATGCTTAATGGATGCCTGGCGTGCGCTGGCTCTGCCCCACGGGCACTACGGGGTGCAGGCCTAGCAGCCGCCGACGGACCCCGCCGGGCTATAGGATTCCTCCCAGGCCAGGGCCTGCTGGCAGCACGACTTACCGGCGCCCGGCCTGGAGGGTCCCTGGAGGGGCTCCTGCGCCTACGGGGTCCTGGGAGCTGAATCCGGAGATAAGCGTTCCGGCGGCCTAGTAAGCCTCGAGCGCCTCACTGGCGATGCTGCAGCCGCCGGCACCGAAACCGAGCTCCCACCGATAATAGCCGCCACCTGCTCCTCTAGCCAGCCCTGAGGCTGCAACGCCGCTGCTGCCCGCAAGCTCTCAAGCACGCTGTCCACGGCCGCCATTGTGAGTCCACACACGTTGCTTAGAGAGCAGGAAGTGATTAGGCCACTCCCTTCCCCCTCTACTAACCTGTTTTTCTTCAAAATAAAAACCTCCCCGCCTCCTCCACCCTAACCCCTCCCTCCATACCATCGTCACGCTGGCCTTCTCTTACGCCGCGGGGGGAGGGGCGGCTCAGCTCCGGCCGGTACTGGACTATAGGACCTGGAATGCCATTTCTGGAGAAGACATGGTTCCACTTTTGAAGAATTTGATGGCGGGCACAGCAACGCCTCGTCCTGCACTGGCTCTTCCCCAGATCTAACCATTTTGGAGGAGCCCCCTGAAAGTTGTGGAAATGCAAAAAAAAAACTATTTTTTTTTCCTGCCTCTTTGCCTTTCACTAAATTTTTACACATTTCAAAGTGTTTTATGCCACTTTTCTGGTGTTATCACTTCCATAAATTGGGATCTAAAAGTTTTTGAGATTCAAGAAATAAAGGGCACATTCTGGAGATGCTTTAAAGATGCCGGTGAGCTGAGCTTAAGACTGAGGGTATAAAGAATGAAATATCAGGATTGTGATAAAATAATTCAGCACAAAATTTTGAAGAAAATGACAAAGTGGCGCAAAAATATTGACATTTACGACATGATACTGAATAATGCACAAGTACTAAAAAACATTTTCAATTGCAGAAAAATATCATAAATCTAAAAATCGTCCTGAAAGTCTCTAAGACCTAAAGCTACAAGAAATCAGGTATCACTATTACAGGGCTGAGACGTAGAGGGCTGTTCAGTGGAGTTCGTTTTCACACTTGAATCATGAGTAATGATGTAATAAACATCTTTCAATGTCACTTTAGCCGGACATCCCCACAAGAGTAAAAATCAAAAGATAAAATTGATTATTATATTATTAATCTTATTCATTGACTTTATCAAACATTTGTAGGTTGTTTTAGTCACATATGTGCAGGGACGGTTTTAGACGAAGTGGGGCCCTGGGCAAAAGATTAAAGTGGGGCCCAAAATGCTCACATATTGCCCATCACATGGAAGCATTTTCATAGTATTTACATGTGCTGAGTACAGGCCTCTAAACGAGCATGATCGACAATATTGAAGGTGCTCAACGCTTGTTCCCGGGTCTCTTTACACGGACTGAGAAACAATGATGGGCACAGAATCACAATAGATCAATCTGTCCCCATAATGTATCATGTTATCAGCAGCATATATGCAGTTTTCACCGGCGATGTGATGTTTAGAACAATAATTTTTCCGGCATTTTGCTTGTTTAGTGTAAAACACCCCATAACCCTCCACATAGTATAATGCACCCTACAGTCCTCCAGATAGGATAATGTGTAAACAGTCCTTCATATTGTTTAATGCACACCTCAAAGTCCTCCATATGCTATAATGTGCACCATATTCCTCCATATTGTATAATGCACACCCCATAGTTCTCCCTGTGCTATAATGTGTCCCATAGTCCTCCATATAGTATAATGTGCCCCATGGTCCTCCATATACAATAATACACTCCACATAGTCCTCCATATAGTATAATATACTCCCCATAGTACTCCACATAGTATAATGTTCTCCCCATAGTCCTCCATTTAGTATAAAACATTAACCATGGATTATTGTCATCACTACTTACCTGGAGTCTCTTTCATGTACTGTATATGAACAAAATATATTTTTTAAACTGTTCAATAAAAGTCATTTACATTTTCAATCTAATTGTGGTCTGTCTTCTTGTAAGTTTAATAATTTTCTTTCACACACACTCATTTTTTTTATTTTCTGAATCGTTAAATAAAGATCTATTTATCCCACATACCTCCCTTATGTTCTTCCAAATGTACATTATTTGCTAAACCTTTAGTTATTTTTATATCTGAATTGTACATTTTCCCATATCTTCCTTCTAAGATGTGAGTGGTTCTTCCTGGGTGTGAAGTAGGAAGAAGCACTCGCGAAACGCTCGTCGCATTTTTGGGATTGGTGCAGACCCAGGTAATATGAATGTGGTGTGGGGTGGTTGGAAGTTTACTTGTCTTGTGACCGCAATATTATTGTGACACACTGAGTGCACTTTGAGTTATGGCCTAACATGTAGGTATACGGCAGCGGGGTTGTGCAAGCCCTGCCTCTGTATTTATCATAAGGACTGCATTGAGTCATATGCATGAACCTTGTTATAGCTAGCTATATATATCCATGCGTTGCCCCCCTCACTTTATACCAGAAATATTGCATTTTCTTATGTATATGCACTTTGATAAAGAATGTTAAGAGGTGGCAATGGTGATTGGTCTTTTTTCTTACAAATGTGTTTTCATGACTAACGGGCAGTGGCAGTAAACCATTATAAATGTGTTTGCATGGCTAATGGACAGTAGCAGTATGCCATTGAACTATAATAGTCCATGATTATTTTTTAGTAATCCAACACCCCATGCATGTGTATTGTTCATATATATAACTCCCTGTGTGTATATGTGTCCTGCACCATGTCTATTGTTTATTTGTGTATTTATATGTATTTAAGCTATCTATAATAAACATAGTAACATAGTTACATAGTTATTAACCCCTTCACCCCCGGAGCTTTTTCCGTTTTCGTTTTTCGCTCCCCTCCTTCCCAGAGCCATAACTTTTTTATTTTTCCGTCAATTTGGCCATGTGAGGGCTTATTTTTTGCGGGACGAGTTGTACTTTTGAACGACATCATTGGTTTCAGCATGTCGTGTACTAGAAAACGGGAAAAAAATTCCAAGTGCAGTGAAATTGCAAAAAAAGTGCAATCCCACACTTGTTTTTTGCTTGCCTATTTTGCTAGGTTCACTAAATGCTAAAACTGACCTACCATTATGATTCTCCAGGTCACTACGAGTTCATAGACACCTAACATGACTAGGTTATTTTTCACCTAAGTGGTGAAAAAAAATTCCAAACTTTGCAAAAAAACAAAACAAAACAAAATTGCGCCATTTTCCGATACTCGTAGCGTCTCTATTTTTCGTGATCTGGGGTCAGGTGAGGGCTTATTTTTTGCGTGCCGAGCTGGCGTTTTTAATGATAGCATTTTTGTGTAGATACGTTCTTTTGATCGCCCGTTATTGCATTTTAATGCAATGTCGTGGCGACCAAAAAAACGTAAATCTGGCGTTTCGAATTTTTTTCTCATTACGCCATTTAGCGATCAGGTTAATGCTTTTTTTTATTGATAGATTGGGCGATTCTGAACGCGGCGATACCAAATATGTGTAGGTTGGGGTTTTTTTTATTGATTTATTTTGATTGGGGCGAAAGGGGGGTGATTTAAACTTTTATATTTTTTTTATTTTTTTCACATTTTTAAAAACTTTTTTTTTTTACTTTTGCCATGCTTCTATAGCCTCCATGGGAGGCTAGAAGCAGGCACAGCCCGATCGGCTCTGCTACATAACAGCGATCATCAGATCGCTGTTATGTAGCTAAAATGCAGGTGTGCTGTGAGCGCCGACTACAGGGGGGCGCTCACAGCCACCGGCAATCAGTAACAATAGAGGTCTCAAGGACCTCTATGGTTACAATGGAGGAGCATCGCCGACCCCCGATCATGTGACGGGGGTCGGCGATGCGCTCATATCCGGCCGCACGGCCGGATGCGGTAGTTAAATGCCGCTGTCTGCGTTTGACAGCGGCATTTAACTAGTTAATAGCGGCGGGTGATCGCGATTTCACCCGCCGCTATTGCGCGCACATGTCAGCTGTAAAAAACAGCTGACATGTCGCGACTTTGATGTGCGCTCACCGCCGGAGCGCACATCAAAGCGGGGGTCCCGACATGTGACGTACTATTCCGTCACATGTCGGGAAGGGGTTAAGGTTGAAGGAAGACTTTAAGTCCATCTAGTTCAACCCATAGACTAACCTAACATGCCCTAACATGTTGATCCAGAGGAAGGCAAAAAAACCCATGTGGCAAAGAGTAAGCTCCACATTGGGGAAAAAATTCCTTCCCGACCCCACATACGGCAATCAGACTAGTTCCCTGGATCAACGTCTATCAAGGAATCTAGTATATATAACCTGTAACATTATACTTTTCAAGAAAAGCATCCAGTCCCCTCTTAAATTTAAGTAATGAATCACTCATTACAACATCATACGGCAGAGAGTTCCATAGTCTCACTGCTCTTACAGTAAAGAATCCGCGTCTGTTATTATGCTTAAACCTTCTTTCCTCCAGACGTAGAGGATGCCCCCTTGTCCCTGTCTCAGGTCTATGATTAAAAAGATCATCAGAAAGGTCTTTGTACTGTCCCCTCATATATTTATACATTAACATAAGATCACCCCTTAGTCTTCGCTTTTTCAAACTAAACAGCCCCAAGTGTAATAACCTATCTTGGTATTGCAGAACCCCCAGTCCTCTAATAACCTTGGTCGCTCTTCTCTGCACCCGCTCCCGTTCAGCTATGTCTTTCATATATACCGGAGACCAGAACTGTGCACAGTATTCTAAGTGTGGTCGAACTAGTGACTTGTATAGAGGTAAAATTATGTTCTCCTCATGAGCATCTATGCCTCTTTTAATGCATCCCATTATTTTATTTGCCTTTGTAGCAGCTGCCTGGCTCTGGCCACTATATGTGAGTTTGTCATCCACCCATACACCCAGGTATTTTTCTTTGACGGTTTTGCCCAGAGTTTTAGAGTTAAGCACATAGTTATACATCTTATTACTTCTACCCAAGTGCATGACCTTACATTTATCCCCATTAAAGCTCATTTGCCATTTATCAGCCCAAGCTTCTAGTTTACATAAATCATCCTGTAATATAAAATTGTCCTCCTCTGTATTGATTACCCTGCAGAGTTTAGTGTCATCTGCAAATATTGAAATTCTGCTCTGTATGCCCCCTACAAAGTCATTAATAAATATGTTAAAAAGAAGAGGGCCCAATACTGACCCCTGTGGTACCCCCACTGCTAACCGCAACCCAGTCCGAGTGTGCTCCATTAATAACCACCCTTTGTTTCCTATCCCTGAGCCAGCTCTTAACCCACTTACACATATTTTCCCCTATCCCCATTATTCTCATTTTATGCATCAACCTTTTGTGTGGCACCGTATCAAAAGCTTTTGAAAAGTCCATATACACTATGAACGCTGGGTTCCCTTGGTCCAGTCCGGAACTTACCTCTTCATAGAAGCTGATCAAATTAGTCTGACATGATCGGTCCCTAGTAAACCCGTGCTGATACTGGGTCATGAGGTTATTCCTCTTCAGATACTCCAGTATAGCATCCCTTACAATACCCTCCAGGATTTTACCCACAGTAGAGGTTAAGCTTACGGGCCTATAATTACCGAGTTCAGTTTTTGTACCCTTTTTGAATATTGGCACCACATTTGCTATACGCCAGTCCTGTGGTACAGACCCTGTTATTATGGAGTCTTTAAAGATTAAAAATAATGGTCTATCAATGACTGTACTTAATTCCTGCAGTACTCGGGGGTGGATCCCATCCGGGCCCGGAGATTTGTCAATTTTAGTGATTTTTAGACGCTGCCGTACTTCCTGCTGGGTTAAGCAGGTGACATTTAATGGGGAATTTTTGTTATCACTGATCATTTTGTCTGCCAAGGGATTTTCTTGTGTAAATACTGATGAAAAAAAGTCATTTAGCATATTGGCTTTTTCCTCTTCCTCATCCACCATTTCACCCACACTATTTTTAAGGGGGCCAACACTTTCATTTTTTAGCTTCTTACTATTTATGCAGTTAAAGAATATTTTGGGATTATTTTTACTCTCTCTGGCAATGAGTCTCTCTGTCTCAATCTTTGCTGCCTTGATTTGCTTTTTACAGAATTTATTTAGTTTTCTGCATTTATTTAATGCCTCATCACTACCTACTTCCTTTAATTCTCTAAATACTTTATTTTTGTCCCTTATTGCGCCCCTTACAGCTCTATTTAGCCATATTGGTTTCCTCCTATTTCTAGTATGTTTATTCCCATACGGTATATACTGTGCACAGGTCCTATCCAGGATGCTAATAAACGTCTCCCATTCTCTTTGTGTATTTTTATGTCTCAGGATATCGTCCCAGTTAATTGCATCCGTTGGAAATTTGCCCTCCTGAAGTTTAGTGTCCTTGTAACCCCCCTACTACCCATCTTATTAAAGGATACATGAAAACTTATTATTTTGTGATCACTATTCCCCAAATGACCCCCAACCCTTATATTTGATATGCGGTCTGGCCTGTTGGTTAACCCCTTAATCCCATATGTCGTACTATCCCGTCGAGGTGGGGTGGGCCTTATTTCCCACCAACGGGATAGTACGTCATATGCGATCGGCCGTGCTCACGGGGGGAGCGCGGCCGATCGTGGCCGGGTGTCAGCTGACTATCGCAGCTGACATCCGGCACTATGTGCCAGGAGCGGTCACAGACCGCCCCGGCACATTAACCCCCGGCACACTGCGATCAAACATGATCGCAGTGTTCCGGTGGTATAGGGAAGCATCGCGCAGGGAGGGGGCTCCCAGCGGGCTTCCCTGAGATCCTCGGAGCAACGCAATGTGATCGCGTTGCTCCGAGCGTCTCTTACCTCCTCTCCTTGCAGTCCCCGGATCCAAAATGGCCGCGGGGCTGCATCCAGGTCCTGTAGGGAGGTGGCTTACCAAGCTCCTGCTCAGTGCAGGCGCTGGTAAGCCAGGAGCGCTGTAAGTCAGATCGCTGATCTGACAGAGTGCTGTGCAAACTGTCAGATCAGCGATCTGTGATGTCCCCCCTGGGACAAAGTAAAAAAGTTAAAAAAAAATTCCCACATGTGTAAAAGAAAAAAAAAATAATTCCTAAATAAAGAAAAAAAAATATTATTTCCATAAATACATTTCTTTATCTAAATAATAAAAAAAACAATAAAAGTACACATATTTAGTATCGCCGCGTCCGTAAAGACCCAACCTATAAAACTGTCCCACTAGTTAACCCCTTCAGTGAACACCGTAAAAAAAATAAAAATAAAACGAGGCAGAAAACAACGCTTTATTATCATACCGTCGAACAAAAAGTGGAATAACACGCGATGAAAAAGAAAAATATAAATAACCATGGTACCACTGAAAATGTCATCTTGTCCCGCAAAAAACGAGCCACCATACAGCATCATCAGCAAAAAAATAAAAAAGTTATAGTTTACAGAATAAAGCGATGCCAAAATAATTATTTTTTCTATGAAATAGTTTTTATCGTATAAAAGCGCCAAAGCATAAAAAAATTATATAAATGAGGTATCGCTGTAATCGTACTGACCCCAAGAATAAAACTGCTTTATCCATTTTACCAAACGCGGATCGGTATAAATGCCCCCCCCCAAAAAAGAAATTCATGAATAGCAGGTTTTTGGTCATTCTGCCTCACAAAAATCGGAATAAAAAGCGATCAGAAAATGTCATGTGCCCGAAAATGTTACCAATAAAAACGTCAACTCGTTCCGCAAAATACATGACCTCACATGACTCTGTGGACCAAAATATGGAAAAATTATAGGTCTCAAAATGTGGAGACGCAAAAACTTTGTTGCTATAAAAAGCGTCTTTTAGTGTGTGACAGCTGCCAATCATAAAAATCCGCTATAAAAGACGCTATCAAAGTAAATCAAACCCCCTTCATCACCCCCTTAGTTATGGAAAAATAATAATATTAAAAAAATGTATTTATTTCCATCTTCCCATTAGGATTAGGGTTAGGGTTAGGGCTAGGGTTAGGGTTAGGGCTAGGGTTATGGCTAGGGCTAGGGTTAGGGCTAGGGTTAGGGCTAGGGTTAGGGTTAGGGCTAGGTTTATGGCTAGGGCTATGGTTAGGTCTAGGGTTAGGGTTAGGGCTAGGGTTAGGAATGGGGCTAGGGTTGGAGCTAATGTTAGGGTTGGGGCTAAAGTTAGGGTTAGGGCTAAAGTTAGGGTTAGGGTTGGGGCTAAAGTTAGGGTTAGGGTTGGGGCTAAAGTTAGGGTCAGGGTTTGGATTACATTTACGGTTGGGATTAGGGTTGGGATTAGAGTTAGGGGTGTGTCAGGGTTAAGGGTGTCGTTAGGGCTACCGTTGGGATTAGGGTTAGGAGTGTGTTTGGATTAGGCTTTCAGTTAGAATTGGGGAGTTTCCACTGTTTAGGCACATCAGGGGCTCTCCAAACGCGACATGGCGTCCGATCTCAATTCCAGCCAATTCTGCGTTGAAAAAGTAAAACAGTGCTCCTTCCCTTCCAAGCTCTCCCGTGCGCCCAAACAGGGGTTTACCCCAACATATGGGGTATCAGCGTACTTGGGACAAATTGGACAACAAGGTTTGGGGTCCAAGTTCTCTTGTTACCCTTGGGAAAATAAAAATTTGGGGGGCTAAAAATCATTTTTGTGGGAAAAAAAGATTTTTTATTTTCACGGCTCTGCGTTGTAAACTGTAGTGAAACACTTGGGGGTTCAAAGTTCTCACAACACATCTAGATAAGTTCCTTGGGATGTCTAGTTTCCAATATGGGGTCACTTATGGGGGTTTCTACTGTTTGGGTACATCAGGGGCTCTGCAAATGCAACCTTACGCCTGTAGACCAATCCGTCTAAGTCTGCATTCCAAATGGCGCTCCTTCCCTTCCGAGGTCTGCCATGCGCCCAAACAGTGGTTCCCCCCACATATGGGGTATCAGCGTACTCAGGACAAATTGGACAACAACTTTTGGGGTCCAATTTCTCCTGTTACCTTTGGGAAAATACAAAACTGGGGGCTAAAAAATAATTTTTGTGGAAAAAAAAATATTTTTTATTTTCACGGCTCTGCATTATAAACTTCTGTGAAGCACTTGTTGGGTCAAAGTGCTCACCACACATCTAGATAAGTTCCTTAAGGGGTCTACTTTCCAAAATGGTGTCACTTGTGGGGGTTTCAATGTTTAGGTGCATCAGGGGCTCTCCAAAAGCAACATGGCGTCCCATCTCAATTCCAGTCAATTTTGCATTGAAAAGTCAAATGGCGCTCCTTCCCTTCCGAGCTCTGCCATGTGCCCAAACAGTGGTTTACACCCACATATGGGCTATCAGCGTATTCAGGACAAATTGCACAACAATTTTTGGGGTCCAATTTCTTCTCTTACCCTTGGTAAAATAAAAAATTGGGGGAGAAAAGATCATTTTTGTGAAAAAATATGATTTTTTATTTTTATGGCTCTGCATTATAAACTTCTGTGAAGCACTTGTTGGGTCAAAGTGCTCACCACTAGTGTTGAGCGATACCGTCCGATACTTGAAAGTATCGGTATCGGATAGTATCGGCCGATACCCGAAAAGTATCGGATATCGCCGATACCGATACCAATACAAGTCAATGGGACACCAAGTATCGGAAGGTATCCTGTATGGTTCCCAGGGTCTGAAGGAGAGGAAACTCTCCTTCAGGCCCTGGGATCCATATTAATGTGTAAAATAAAGAATAAAAATAAAAAATATTGATATACTCACCTCTCCGACGCAGCCTAGACCTTACCGATGAAACCGGCAGCTTCCGTTCCTAAGAATGAGCGCTTGAAAGACCTTAGATGATGTCGCGGCTTGTGATTGGTCACGTGGCGGTCACGTGACCGCTCACGCGACTAATCACAAGCCGCAATGTCATCTAAGGTCTTTCAAGCGCTCATTCTTAGGAACGGAAGCTGCCGGTTACATCGGTAAGGTCCAGGCTGCGTCTGAGAGGTGAGTATATCAATATTTTTTATTTTTATTCTTTATTTTACACATTAATATCGATCCCGATACCGATTCCCGATATCACAAAAGTATCGGATCTCGGTATCGGAATTCCGATACCACAAATATCGGCCGATACCCGATACTTGCGGTATCGGAATGCTCAACACTACTCACCACACATCTAGATAAGTTCTTAAGGGGTCTACTTTCCAAAACGGTGTCACTTATGGGGGGTTTCAATGTTTAGGCACATCAGGGGCTCTCCAAACGTAACATGGCGTCCCATCTCAATTCCAGTCAATTTGCATTGAAAAGTCAAATGGCGCTCCTTCCCTTCCGAGCTCTGCCATGCGCCCAAACAGTGGTTTACCCCCACATATGGGGTATCAGCATTCTCAGGACAAATTGTGCAACAACTTTTGGGGTCCATTTTCTCCTGTTACCCTTGGTAAAATAAAACAAATTGGAGCTGAAATAAATTGTGTGTGAAAAAAAGTTAAATGTTCATTTTTATTTAAACATTCCAAAAATTCCTGTGAAACAACTGAAGTGTTAATAAACTTCTTGAATGTGTTTTTGAGCACCTTGAGGGGTGCAGTTTTTAGAATGGTGTCACACTTGGGTATTTTCTATCATACAGACCCCTCAAAATGACTTCAAATGAGATGTGGTCCCTAAAAAAAATGGTGTTGTAAAAATTAGAAATTGCTGGTCAACTTTTAACCCTTATATCTCCCTAACAAAAAAAAATTTTGGTTCCAAAATTGTGCTGATGTAAAGTAGACATGTGGGAAATGTTACCTATTAAGTATTTTGTGTGACATATCTCTGTGATTTAAGGGCATAAAAATTCAAAGTTGGAAAATTGCAAAATTTTCTAAATTTTTGCCAAATTTCTGTTTTTTTTCACAAATAAACGTAAGTTATATCGAATAAATTTTACCACTATCATGAAGTACAATATGTCACGAGAAAACAATGTCAGAATCGCCAAGATCCGTTGAAGCGTTCCAGAGTTATAACCTCATAAAGGGACAGTGGTCAGAATTGTAAAAATCGGCCCGGTCATTAACGTGCAAACCACCCTTGGGGCTTAAGGGGTTAATATTAGGTCTAGCAGTGCCCCCCTTCTTGTTGGGTCCTGAACTAATTGTGAAAGGTAATTGTCTCTCATAGTTGTCAAAAACTGATTACCTTTGCTGGAACTGCAGGTTTCTGTTCCCCAATCTATTTCAGGGTAGTTGAAGTCCCCCATAATAATGACCTCTCCTTAAGTCGCAGCTTCATCTATTTGCTTTACGAGGATATTCTCCGTTGCTTCCATTATTTTGGGAGATTTATAACAAACCCCTATCAGTAATTTATTATTTTTCCCCCTCCCCTTATCACCCACAGGGACTCTACATTTTCATTAGATTCAACTACATTATCACGCCGGATGGGTTTTAAGGACGATTTTACATACAGACACACCCCACCCCCTCGCTTATCTGTACGGTCATTTCTGAAAAGGCTATAGCCCTGCAAGTTAACAGCCCAGTCATGGCTCTCATCCAGCCATGCTTCAGATATCCCCACCATGTCATAATTATGCTCCAACAACATTAGTTCTAATTCGTCCATTTTGTTGGCGAGGCTTCTGGCATTAGTATACATGCACTTGATGTTCCTCTCTGCACCTCTGTTCTTTCTTAAATTATTAACTGTTCTAACCCCACCCCCCATGCCACCGCCACCCCCAACCTCCTTATTTGGGCCCAGGTCTAAATATATTTTGTTTTTTAAGATATCTATGTGACACTTCTTTGACCATAGTGTATAGAACTGTGGGATTAGTATGATGTATCATTATATGAAGTGTTGCCCATTCCTTGTCTAGGGAGAATGCACTTGGGTAGTATGTTTACCATCTCTATGGGAAGGTAGGATCCTGCTGTAATTAAAAACACCTGAGGCTGAGGGTGATGTGCTCAGTCAGAGAGCCAATTTATTATTATTATTATTATTATTATTATTATTATTATACATTTTTACAGCGCCATTTATTCCATGGCGCTTTACATGTGAAAAGGGGCAAATATAGACAAATACAATAAACATGATCAAAAAACAAGGCACTAACAGGTACAGAAGGAAGGAGGACCCTGCCCGCGAGGGCTCACAGTCTGCAGGGGGTGGGCGAGGACACACTAGGAGAGGAACAGACCCAGATTTGGTCTGCGCTCTGCTGTACTTTGCGGTCTGCTGAAATTCCCTCACTGCCATTAGAGCTTTTAGACAAGGGGGACCTCTGTCACCCCACTGAATTGCCTAATGACAGCCTGAGGCGAAGGGATGTCCGAACGTAAAGCTTTACTATGGGGCCTGTGGATTTCTATGCACTCCTCTGCTGACTTGGTTTTCTTGAGGTTAATTAGGTGAACTAACCTGATCTGTGACCTCCCAGTATTCCTCTCTTTGCATATCACACTGTGATTACACCTTCATACTTGTCATTTTTAAAATATTATTTATATGTTTGATTTTTTTTCTAAAACTGTATATTTTGCATCATAATAAAACACATGAATTGGACATTTCTTTTCACTTAACTGATTGGTTGCAGTGGTCATCCAGTGGCCCTGATGGAGTAGAAGGCCAGGATATCGGCGGGGGGCACAGTATTACAAGTCTGGTAGCTGAGCATGTGTGTTTTTTATATTTTATTTAGAACCACCATAATAAACATGTTCTACAGGGACTGAGGTTTGTATAGGGAATAATGCACCAACTAAAATAAATTATATAAAATATATTATTCCTCGAAATCTAATATTCTCAGTGTGTGTCTTCTAATATTCTTCAGACTCTATATATACTGTATATACACATATAATGAGAATATTAGATGCCTAGTAACCTTACAATATGTGTTATAATACACAATAATATAACATATATAATACATATAACAGAGTGGAGGGTCGGCCATTACTAGCGCGCTGCTGCTCTCACATATGATTTCACACTGACATAGAATGTTGTGAGGTTCTACAATCTCTGCGCACGGTGATATCAGCGCCATTTTCAGAGTTGAAGCTTTCGCTGAGACTCCACTTTGGTCTTGGAAGTGCGAGCTAGTTTGTGTCATACATTTAGTGCTTTACTTCTACAGCTTTGTATTCATATTTGGGCACCATAACATCTGTGCTATCAGAGAACTTAGTTCTCATTTTCTATCTTTCCATCATCTCAGCCCCTGAAAACGAAGCCATGACTACCCGGGAGCTGCATCGGCTTATTGCTGACAATAAGACATGGGTGAGCTGACCAGAAAATGAGGGTAAGTGAGAGAATATTCCCCCTTATAGGAGGTTTTCTGGGAGATTTCCCTGGGGTAAGAGGCTTCAGGACACTCAGTGCATCCTCCACCTTCCCATTCATATTCCTTGGGGGCGGTGTTAGTTACAGTCTGGTCCCACCCCTGCTTTGCGGTGTTGCAGGGAAGGGATACACTGAGCAGGTTTATTTAGCTCAAATATTAATCAATTTTAGCTCCTCTCCCTAAACCCTAAAGTAACAGCATGTTCTATCCCTTTGGCCCAAAAGTGTTGTTTTTTTTAATCAAATTTTGTATTATTAATTATAGTAAATGTTATTTCTTTATAGGTCAGGTCATGACTGTCCATCAATTGAGATCTTCTCAATGTGATCAGAGAAGACCAACTCCTACTGATGGACACCAATCAGACATCACTGCTGTCACTGCGAGAGGGAGACAGGCCAGAACTCCTCTGCGGCAAAGAGGACTAAAGAGATGGGAAAGAAGCCACTCTCCACTTAGACCGGTCCCTGTAGAGTCCTCCAGAGAAACATCAGAGAGCGGAAGGGATGACAATGGATCCTCAGACACCGCCACTGAGTTTGAGTTCAGACGGCCATTTCCCGTTCCACCCAATCGAAGACCCAGGGAGTTTCCAGCTGCAAGTGGATCTCCAGTACAATTACAGCAGGAAAGCCGTATATTCAACATCATCCTTCAGCGTCAGAGAATGGGAGTGATGACGCCTCCGTCACAGATACGGCCACCACCACCTGCACAGTATCATCTGCTGCAGGAAAGGCAGCAGACGTGGCGAGAGCAGCAAATTAGGAACCTCCCAACAAGAGCTGTAACATCTCAGGAGGAGGCCGAGTCGTGTGTCATCTGCATGACGGAGTATGAGAGCGGAGAGGACGTCACAGTGCTTCCATGCGACCATTGTTTCCATCAGGGTTGTATCTCCACCTGGCTCAGCTCCAACCTTCGGTGCCCCCTGTGTCGCAAACACTGCTTCCTTCTAAAATTCAAAGGAACATCTTAACGCTTCAAGGAAGGAGCTAAGTGTTTGTCAGTGACACTAGAAGAGTCCATCTTGTGCTTCAGGCCAGGTAAGAGAGAACTTATGGATAATAACTATATTGTTGTCAAATGCCTAAACAATAATTCCCCTTTACTTCTATTCTGTCTTTTCTTTAGTTTACCATCAGCTTTGGCTAACATCGTACCAAGCATAAAGGGCTCCTCACCTACTGTATTCTCACCCATCCCTTGTAGATTGTGAGCCTTCGCGGGCAGGGTCCTCTCTCCTCCTGTACCAGTTTTGACTTGTATTGTCTAAGAATATTGTACTTGTTTTTATTATGCATATGGAGCGCCCCCACAGTCGCAGGGCCGAGGGGCACGACGGTTGCGAAGTGTGGCAAAGCATCGCAAAGCGACGCTAATGCAAAGCAATGGAGAAAAAACGCATCCTGCAAGCACTTTTGCAGGATGCGTTTTTTCTACAAAACGACGCATAGCGACGTGCAGTGCACGACGCTAGTGTGAAAGTAGCCTAAGAGTTACTGTGTCCGCCTCAGGGGTTTCTATTTGACTGGTTGGCAGGGATTTTATTGTTACGTTTATTATTCTTTGCTTTTCTTTGTTACACTTTTATTCTCTCTTCTATTTCTTTTATGATGTGTGACTTTGTGCTATATGTGCAGACGGATGAATTGTATCAACTCCAATTCTGTTTTTAAAGTGAAAATATTAAATATTAGTTAGATTGATTGGTAACAAGAGGGGGAGAAACAGCCTTTTCCAAAAAAAAAAAAAAAAAAGAGATCTAAGAGCTAGCCTTCTATAAATGTGGACATAACTTGGGGATGCATTCATGCAGGGGTGCATTCGTGCACTATTATTCGTGTACTTTTTTTCAAAGTATATATTTTTTTTAAGTATGACGCAGTTATAACATGGCAGTTAGACAGGGCAGGAGACAGGTAAGACAATCTAAACCTACTCCCTACTCACTTGAAACAGAACAAATACACACCATATGTATCTGTTTAATCTATATCCTGGCTGCTGCATTCACTCACCGCCCTTGCATAAACTCTTTAAACTCCATCCATATTGGCCCCTCTGTCCTTGCCTCTCCTATGTATAGCACTCATGCTTTGTTCACTTTGCTTAACAGCGCAGATCCATTCAGTCCCACCATCCAACACAAAAGACGCTCTCACAAATCACTTAACCATCTGCTCACTCTTTCTATCCTCCTTCTCCTAGTCGCTGGAGACATCTCTCCAAACCCCGGCCCCCCATGTTATAGCCAGTCAAACCTCCCAACTGCTACACCCAGAAACCCCTCTAACCTTATTAATATTCCATGCATGCCTTCTGTCTCTTTCAATTGTGCTCTTTGGAATTCTCGCTCTGTGTGTAATAAACTCTCCTTCACCCATGATTACTTCCTTTCTAAGGCTCTTAATCTCCTGGCTCTTACTGAAACCTGGATCCAGCAGTCAGACACAACCGCTGCTGCTGCTCTCTCCTATGGTGGACTACACTTTTCTCATACCCCAAGATCAGACAACAGAGCAGGTGGAGGCGTTGGATTGCTCCTTTCACCCAAATGTACCTTCCAAGTTATCCCCCAAGTACCCTCACTTGTATTCCCTTCCTTTGAAGTCCATGCTGTCAGACTCTACGTCCCCTTCTCCATGCGAGTGGCGGTGGTGTATCGTCCTCCTGGCCCCTCTCATCAGTTCCTGGATCACTTTGCCACCTGGCTTCCACACTTTCTCTCCTGTGACACCCCCACCCTTATCATGGGTGATTTCAACATCCCCATTGCTTCTCCCCTTTCCCCGTCTGCTTCTCACCTTTTATCTCTAACCTCCTCTTTCGGCCTCTCGCAGCATACTAACTCTCCAATGCATGAAGATGGAAACTCCCTTGACTTGGTCTTCTCCCGACTTTGCTCAGTGGATGATTTCACAAACACCCCTCTCCCGCTCTCTGACCACAACCTTCTTTCATTCTCTATCAAGAACTGCCATCCCGCTCAGGTCACCCCCACTTTCCACACTTATAGAAACATACAGGCCATTAACACCCAGAAACTTATGAAGAACTTGCAGTCCTCATTGGCCCCAATCTCCTCCATCTCATGTCCTGATTCTGCTCTGAACCATTAAAATGAAACCCTGCAAAGTGCCCTGGATGAAGCTGCTCCTCCTATACATAGAGCAACTCGACACAGACGGCGACAACCATGGCACACGCTGCAAACACGTTTCCTGCAGCGGTGCTCCAGGTGCGCCGAACGTCTGTGGAGAAAATCTAATCTACCCGAAGATTTCATCCATTATAAGTTCATGCTAAAAACATACAACTCTGCCCTTCACCTCTCCAAACAAACCTATTTCAACACCCTCATCACCTCACTGTCCAATAACCCTAAACGTCTCTTCGACACTTTCCAGTCCCTACTCAACCCAAGAGAGCAGGCCCCAACCACAGATCTCCGCGCTGACGATCTGGCCAATTACTTCAAAGAAAAAATTGACCACATTCGACAGGAAATCATCTCCCAATCTTTTCATACCAGGCACTGTCCTCCCTCCCCCACTGCATCTAGTTCACTCTCTGACTTTGAACCAGTTACTGAAGAAGAAGTAAGCAGGCTCCTTGCATCTTCTCGCCCGACCACTTGCACCAGTGACCCCATTCCGTCACATCTCCTCCAGTCCCTTTCCCCGGCTGTCACCTCTCACATAACAAAAATATTCAACCTTTCCCTCACTTCCGGTATTTTTCCCTCCTCATTTAAGCATGCCATCATACATCCATTACTTAAAAAACCCTCCCTCGACCAAAACTGTGCCGCTAATTATAGACCTGTCTCTAATCTTCCCTTCATCTCTAAACTCCTGGAACGCCTGGTCCACTCCCGTCTTACCCGCTATCTCTCAGATAACTCTCTTCTCGACCCTCTTCAATCTGGCTTCCGCTCTTTACACTCTACTGAAACTGCCCTCACTAAAGTCTCTAATGACCTACTAACAGCTAAATCTAATGGTCACTACTCCATGCTAATTCTCTTGGATCTTTCCGCAGCATTCGACACTGTGGATCATCAGCTCCTCCTCACTATGCTCCGCTCCATTGGCATCAAGGACACCGTTCTCTCTTGGTTCTCCTCCTATCTCTCTGACCGATCCTTCACTGTATGTTTTGCTGGTTCCTCCTCCTCTCACCTTCCCCTTACTGTTGGGGTTCCTCAAGGATCAGTCCTAGGCCCCCTCCTCTTCTCTTTGTATACTGCCCCTATTGGACAAACAATCAGTAGATTTGGGTTCCAGTACCATCTCTATGCTGATGACACCCAATTATACACCTCTTCTCCTGCTTTCACTCCGACCTTCTTAGAAAACACCAGTGATTGTCTTACCGCTGTCTCTAACATCATGTCCTCCCTCTATCTGAAACTGAACCTGTCAAAAACTGAACTCCTCGTGTTCTCTCCCTCTACTAACCTACTTTTGCCTGACATTGCCATCTCCGTGTGCGGTTCCACCATTACTCCAAAGCAACATGCCCGCTGCCTTGGGGTCATCCTTGATTCCGAGCTTTCATTCACCCCCCACATCCGATCACTGGCTCGCTCTTCTTATCTGCATCTCAAAAACATTTCTAGAATTCGCCCTTTTCTTACTTTCGACTCTGCAAAAACTCTTACTGTTTCTCTTATTCATTCCCGTCTGGACTATTGTAACTCTCTACTAATCGGCCTCCCTCTTACCAAACTCTCCCCGCTCCAATCTGTCCTGAATGCTGCTGCCAGGATCATATTCCTCACCAACCGTTACACCGATGCCTCTACCTTGTGCCAGTCATTACACTGGCTATTAGTGTTGAGCATTCCGATACCGCAAGTATCGGGTATCGGCCGATACTTGCGGGTATCGGAATTCCGATACCGAGATCCGATACTTTTGTGGTATCGGGTATCGGTATCGAAACAACATTAATGTGTAAAATAAAGAATTAAAATAAAAAATATTGCTATACTCACCTCTCCGACGCAGCCTGGACCTCACCGAGGGAACCGGCAGCGTTCTTTGCTTAAAATGCGCGCTTTTCCTTCCTTCCGTGACGTCACGGCTTCTGATTGGTCGCGTGCCGCCCATGTGGCCGCGACGCGACCAATCACAGCAAGCCGTGACGTAATTTTCAGGTCCTTCTAGGCATTCAGTATTTTAAAATTACGTTCTGGCTTTGTGATTGGTCGCGTCGCGGTCACATGGGCGACGCGACCAATCACAAGCCGTGACGTCACGGGAGGCAGGAAACGCGCGCATTTTTAAAATTACGTCACGGCTTGTGATTGGTCGCGTCGCCCATGTGACCGCGACGCGACCAGTCACAAAGCCGGAACGTAATTTTAAAATACTGAATGCCTAGAAGGACCTGAAAATTACGTCACGGCTTGCTGTGATTGGTCGCGTCGCGGCCACATGGGCGGCACGCGACCAATCACAAGCCGTGACGTCACGGAAGGAAGGAAAAGCGCGCATTTTAAGCAAAGAACGCTGCCGGTTCCCTCGGTGAGGTCCAGGCTGCGTCGGAGAGGTGAGTATAGCAATATTTTTTATTTTAACTCTTTATTTTACACATTAATATGGTTCCCAGGGCCTGAAGGAGAGTTTCCTCTCCTTCAGACCCTGGGAACCATCAGGAATACCGTCCGATACTTGAGTCCCATTGACTTGTATTGGTATCGGGTATCGGTATCGGATTAGATCCAATACTTTGCCGGTATCGGCCGATACTTTCCGATACCGATACTTTCAAGTATCGGACGGTATCGCTCAACACTACTGGCTACCCATCCACTCCAGAATCCAGTACAAAACTACTACCCTCATCCACAAAGCACTCCATGACTCAGCACCACCCTACATCTCCTCTCTGGTCTCAGTCTACCACCCTACCCGTGCCCTCCGCTCCGCTAATGACCTCAGGTTAGCATCCTCAATAATCAGAACCTCCCACTCCCGTCTCCAAGACTTTACACGTGCTGCGCCGATTCTTTGGAATGCACTACCTAGGTTAATACGATTAATCCCCAATCCCCACAGTTTTAAGCGTGCCTTAAAAACGCATTTTTTCAGACTGGCCTACCGCCTCAACGCATTAACCTAACTATCCCTGTGTGGCCTATTAAAAATAGAAAAAACAAAACAAAACACATAATCAGGTTCCTTGCATCGTGTTCTCATACACTTTATGCAGTTAATAGCACTCTGTGTCTGTACTGCTACATACTTAGGCTGTTAACTGGTTCATGCAGCTTTACATGAACACCCGAGCCTTACACTATGGCTGGTCCAAATAACTAAAGCAATTGTCACCATCCACCTCTCGTGTCCCCTTTTCCTCATAGTTTGTAAGCTTGCGAGCAGGGCCCTCATTCCTCCTGGTATCTGTTTTGAACTGTGATTTCTGTTATGCTGTAATGTCTATTGTCTGTACAAGTCCCCTCTATAAGTTGTAAAGCGCTGCGGAATATGTTGGCGCTATATAAATAAAAATTATTATTATTATATTATTATTATATTCTATACTGTATACAAGGACAATAAATAGATCGATGTTCCCATTTTAATACAATAAATGTGTCCCTTATGTTTGTACAGGAGCCATTTAAAGGGAACCTGTCAGCAGTTTTTGAGCCTATGAAGAAATGCCAGCACCTTTATGTGCTCCTGTGCTGCATCCCACAGACGTGTCTATCAGCTCCTGACTCCCCCTGCATACCACAAAAATACCATTTGATATGATCCCTGCTCTGTATGTAAATGAGGGTGGTCTGGTACGATGGTCGTCCTCGCTGCGACGTCTGGGTCAGGTTCAGCTGCACATGGGACGAGTAGTGTAGGGGGCTCCCGGGGCAGGGTGGCCCATTTGCACTACAGGTTGCTCAGATAATGTGGTCGTTCCATTTTTTACTTATGTAGATTTTGTCTCTCTCTAGTCCTGCACAGGGGCCCTTCACAGTCAGTGTCCGCCCCTGTATATGACAGCACACTTCATGGAAATTGAGAACACTAATTACCCCCAGTACTATCCCCTGGCCACAGGGGGGCACCATTTCCCCTTTTACTCCTTCACAGACTCTTGTTGGAACTTCTATACAGGAGATATATACACTGCTCAAACAAAATAAAGGGAACACTAAAATCCCACATCCTAGATATCACTGAATGAAATATTCCAGTTGTAAATCTTTATTCACTACATAGTGGAATGTGTTGAGAACAATAAAATCTAAAAATGATCAATGTAAATCACAACTAATATCCCACGGAGGTCTGGAGTTGGAATGAACGCTCAAAATCAAAGTGGAAAATGAAGTTGCAGGCTGATCCAACTTCAGTGGAAATGCCTCAAGACAAGGAAATGATGCTCAGTAGTGTTTGTAGCCTCCACGTGCCTGTATGATATCCCTACAATGCCTGGACATGCTCCTGATGAGGCGGTTGATGGTCTCTTGAGTGATCTCCTCTCAGACCTGGAGTAAAGCATGCACCAACTCATGGACTGTCTGTGGATGTTGCGAGACATGATGTCCCAGATGTGTTCAATCGGATTCATGTCTGGGGAACGGGCGGGCCAGTCCACAGCTTCCATGCCTTCATCTTGCAGGAACTGCTGACACTCCAACCACATGAGGTCTGGCATTGTCCTGCATTAGGAGGAACCCAGGGCCAACCGCACCAGCATATGGTCTCACAAGGGGTCTGACGATCTCATCTCGGTACCTAATGGCTGTCAGGCTACATCTGGCAGGTGCATGGAGGACTATGCGGCCCTCCAAAGAAATGCCTCCCTACACCATTACAGACCCACTGCCAAACCGGTCATGCTGAAGGATGTTGCAGGTAGCAGATCGCTTTCCACAGTGTCTGCAGACTCTGTCACGTCTGTCACATGTGCTCAGTGTGAACCTGCTTTCATCTGTGAAGTGGCGAATTTGAAAATCCTAGTATTCTGTGGCAAATGCCACATGTCCTGCACGGTGTTGGGCTGTTAGCACAACCCCCATCTGTGGACGTCGGGCACTCAGACCATTCTCATGGAGTCGGTTTCTAACCATTTGTGTGCACATTTGTTGCATGCTGGAGGTCATTTTGCAGGGCTCTGGAAGTGCTCCTCCTGTTCTTCCTTGCCTAAAGGAGGAGCTAGCAGTCATGCTGCTGGGTTGTTGCCCTCCTACAGCCCCCTCCACATCTCCTGGTGTACTAGCCTGTCTCCTGGCAGCACCTCCAGCCTCTGGACACTACACTGATAGACACAGCAAACCTTCTTGCCACAGCTTGCATTGATGTGCCATCCTGCATGAGCTGCACTACCTGAGCCACTTGTGTGGGTTGTAGAGTCTGTCTCCTGCTACCAGCACAACCATCATTCAAAAGTGACCAAAACATCAGCCAGAAAGCATTGGTACCGAGATGTGGTCTGTGGTCCCCACCTGCAGAACCACTCCTTTATTGAGGGTGTCTTGATAATTGCCAATAATTTCCATCTGTTGTCTATTCCATTTGCACAACAGCATGTGAAATTGATTGTCAATCAGTGCTGCTTCCTAAGTGGACAGTTTGATTTCACAGAAGTTTGATTTACTTGGAGTTAGATTCTGTTGTTAAGTGTTCCCTTTATTTTTATCATCAGTGTACAATCAGCTGCTTTACACGTGCAGTTATTTCTAGCATGTATCCCCTGGCTTTCCCAACTTATCTCTCCCTGTGCTACTGGAGCGGCCCCTAGACGCAGGACGGCGGGGTACTCGGTACCGGGTCTATCGGTTCTGAGGATGTCACAGTGGCCTGACCCGGTCCGTGGTCCTGCTAAGGGGTGCCCAATAAAAGGTGTAGGTGGTAGTGTAGGTCGCAGTAAATAACGAGGACACAGGGTTGCAGTCTCTTTACCTCTTTACTGAAGGCTTCGGCATCCACAATCCAGAGCACTGCTAACAGGGCTGGCTGAGACCAACCGGTCCGAAGGCACATCCAGAGTTCCCTTTGCAGGTGGAAATCAGTGCCTACCTACTAGCGCCTGGGTGTTGTAGTACTTCCCTGCTGAGCACCACGGGATAGTCCTCACAACTGTCGTGTATGTTTCTGTTCTTTCTCTCCGTCCCCCAGATGATATGGATAGGACGCACCCGTATGACGGGGTAGGCCTGGAGCTATTTTATAGGGACCCTAGAGACGCCCATCTCCCACAATTGCCTCCGTTGTCTTCATTAGGTGATTTAGGTGAGGCAGCCAACCTAAAATTAACTGCCCTGCCGTTGGTTTGAAGTAATGCGTGGAGCCTAATACTTCCTCGGCGTTCCGGCCACCGGCTACGCGCCTCAGTAGGATGTTGCCGATCTCGGGGCACGACTCCTACTGGTTCTATCGCCTTTGTGCTGTGATCTCGTTTCTCACTTCTCCACAATATACTTTGCTTCGTGTCCTTTCTTAAGATGCCGCCGCAATGAAGTGCAAGCGCGGCTCCGTAACGATCTGTCCTTTTCGCTAGGCCTCTGCCAGGATCCCACCCCTGACAGGGATCCCCCTGGATCTTCCCAAGCAACCTCTTCTCTCACAAGGTGTTACCTGGGCAAAACCCAGTCAGCTTCTCTCTAACTTCCTATCCAGCCCCCAGTTTTACCAGAGTGTGAGGAGTGGCCTAATACATAGAACCCTTTGCTCCCCCTGGTGGCCGGAGTGTGAAGTGTAGTGTGTGACTGTGATACCTGGTCAGGTGAACTCCTTCAGTGCCATCAGACGTACCATCACTCCCCTTAGTGGCGGAGCATCAGTACTGCAACGACCAGGACTCTGGGGCGCTGCACTACTATCACTTACACTTTAGCACTGTATATTTGGATACCCTGACTTGTGCCCTATATTTGCCCACTTTGATGTTGCCATAATATACTTCTTTTTGTATATATTTATTACCTGGCTCTCATTTTTTTTCTACTTTACTTCCTCTTTTAAATAACATCTTTTATTGTATGACTCCTATGATTTAATTCCATCTGATTTCTGATCAGAGAGAAGGTCCTCTGTAAGTCGCGATCTGTAACTGTGCTGTGATCTGTTATATGTTCTGTAGGGCTGGTATCTACCACTGACCATATGGCGGTAATATCAGTGTTGGTCTTTGTATAGAGATTATCTTCAGTAACAGCGCGGTCATCTGCTGAGGTTCTCCTCCACTATTAGGGTGCATCACTCAGTTGTAATCAAGGTTACCTGGTTAGGGGCCCACTCAGAAGTTTTGCCCCCATGAACCAAAACCCTAGCTACACCTCTGGATCTAGGTGCCTAGCGATGCCCCTGATGGCGGCCATATTGGTTGTCAGACTATATTCCCTGATACAGATCCCTAGGAAATGACTCAGTAACTGCTCCTATCACGTCTGTCGCTGTGGATGCCGCTCTACAGAGGATTCTCCTTCTTCATGAATGTTCTCTGGAGGATCTGATCACAGGGCGTCCATGATATTGGTTCCTGACTGCAAGTGGGCAGCATTGTAGCAGAATCACATCCCCCACTGCGCCGCCTCCAGTGTATCCAGTCCAGGCAATGCTCTGTGAGCTGACTAGTTCCCAGCTGCACTGACGCACTGTATCAAACCCTCTCCTCTATTATATGACAATTATCTCGTTTAGGAAATCAATTCTTCTCTGTCCTGTTAGGAAATTCTGAGGTAATAGAGGACGGAGCGGCTCAGTGTTCTCATTTATTAGCGGAAATGGAGAAAGGCCCCAACGTCTCCTGCTCCAGACCTGACACTCCCAGGAATCAGAGCAATTAGCTGATTTATCCCCATCTCCTATATAATTGTCACGGATATTCATTGGTCGCGGCCTCTGTCTGTCATGGAAATCCAAGTCACTGATTGGTCGCGGCAAAACGGCCACGACCAATCAGCGACGGGCACAGTCCGGCGGCAAAATGGCCGCTCCTTCCTCCCCGCAGTCAGTGCCCGCTCCACAATCCCCTCCACTCAGCGCTCACACAGAGTTAATGGCAGCAGTAACGGACCGCGTTATGCAGCGGTGTACTGCACTCCGTTACCGCTGCTATTAACCCTGTGTGACCAACTTTTTACTATTGATGCTGCCTATGCGGCATCAATAGTTAAAAGATCTAATGTTAAAAATAATAAAAAAAATAAAAAATCGTTATATACTCACCGTCCATCGGCCCCCGGATCAGGAACAGGCCTTCCCCGCTCCTTGCGACGCTCCGGTGACCGCTCCATGCATTGCGGTCTCGCAAGATGATGACGTAGCGGTCTCGTGAGACCGCTACGTCATCATCTCGTGAGACCGCAATGCACTCTTGGGACCAGAGCGTGCGAGGAGCGTCGGTAACTGCTTCGCCTGGATCCGGGGCCAACGGAAGGTGAGTCTATAACTATTTTTTATTTTATTTTAACAGGGATATGATGCCCACACTGCTATATACTGCGTGGGCTGTGCAATATACTACGTGGGCTGTGCAATATAATACGTGGGCTGTGCAATATAATACGTGGGCTGCTATATACTACATGGCCTGTGCAATATACTACGTGGGCTGTGCAATGTACTGCGAGGGCTGTGCTATATACTACGTGGGCTGTGCTATATACTACGTGGGCTGTGCGATATACTATGTGGGCTGTGCAAAATAATACGTGGGCTGTGAAATATACTACGTGGCCTGTGCTATACACTACGTGGCCTGTGTTATACACTACGTGGCCTGTGCTATACACTACGTGGCCTGTGTTATATGCTACGTGGGCTGTGTTATATACTGCGTGCTTGGGCTGTTATAAACTACGTGGCTGTGTTATATGCTATGTGGGCTGTTATACACTCTGTGGGCTGTGCTATATACTACGTGGCTGTGCTATATACTCCGTGGGCTGTGCTATATACTTCGTGGGCTGTGCTATATACTACGTGGCTGTGCTATATAATACGTGGCTGTGCTATTTACTACGTGGCTGTGCCATACACTTCATGGCCTGTTATATACTACATGGCCGGCCGTGAACAATCAGCGACAGGTGCAGTCCGGCTGCGAATTGGCGTGGGATTTGAACCACGCTTCGTTAATTGGTCGCGGCCGGCCGAATCCTATGTATTCAATGTATTATTCTAAAATCTTCATAAATAAACTACATACATATTCTAGAATACCCGATGCGTTAGAATCGGGCTACCATCTAGTAGGATATAACAATATCGGGGCTCATCCAGCTTTATCTCATGTGTGACAGTGATCCCCAAACTCTAGTCCTCACTGCCCCAACACATCATGGTGTCAGGATTTCCTTCATTTTGCACCGGAGATGGAATTATTATTGAGGCCTCAGAAGCTGCCGCAGGTTCTCTCCCCCGAGAAATACGAAGGAAATCCTGACACCATGATGTGTTGGGGCCGTGAGGCCTGGAGTGTGGGGGACACTGCTGTATGCGCCCACCAGACATAGGGGGCAGTATAATAATGACTACATGGCCGAGCAATGGAGTAAAGACAACACAAAGATATAGGGGGTAAAAAGAAGATTTTATTTATAAATGAGCTTATTATATATTATATATTATGTATATGTGTAAATTATTCATCTATCAGACTAAACCTATTTATGGGCCGTGTTGGTCCAAAGGAAGGCGAAAACCCCCTGTGAGGAATCGGCCAATTATCCTCATATCAGGGGGGAAAATTCCTTCCTGACCCCAAATAAAGTATGGCGGTCAGAATAAATCCCAGGATCAAGGGCTGATACCGAACAGATGAGATTAAAGTAAAAAAAAAAAAGGTATATTATTTTTTTTTAACTAACTTACTGCATATATATATATATATATTAATTAACATGTTTGCACTAATTTATGTCTATATTTGGCTTAACTAACATTGTTTTTAACTAATAAATATTTTGTTATTAATTATTATTATTCTTTATTTTAATGTTGCTAATTTTGTACCTTTTTTCTTATGTTCTGAAATTGTGCACTTACTTATTAACCTATACAATAAATGTATTTATCAGCCGTGTTGATCCAGAGGAAGGCGAAAACCCCCTGTGAGGAATAAGCCAATTGTCCTCATGTCAGGGGGGAAAATTCCTTCCTGACCCCAAATATGGCGATCAGAATGAATCCCAAGATCAAAGGCTGATACCTAACCTGTGTAATGTACCTAACCTGCGTAATGTACCTAACCTGTGTAATGTACCTAACGTGTGTAATGTACCTGTCATGTGAAAAAATATATTTTATTTACTTGGTCTAATTATTGTTTATATTCGTAGGATCTATTTTTTATGTTAAACTGAGATATTTTTAATTTTATTTTATTGTAACTTTTTTCTTATGCTACTAGTGTGTGATTCTACTTATTAATCTATTATATTAAACCTATTTAAGGCCGTGTAGATCCAGAGGAAGGCGAAAACCCCCTATGAGGAATGAGCCAATTGTCCTCATATTAGGGGGAAAAATTCCTTCCTGACCCCAAATATGGCGATCAGCTTAAATCCCAGGATCAGAAGCCGATCTATGTCCTACATCTATGTGCTGATATGTACTGTGCTATGTGTGTGCCTGTACTGATGATGTAGTGTGGGTGATGTGTGATGGGTGCGATACTTACCTAGCCTGTGCTAAGGTGAGTTCAGGGATAATGGCCGCTCCTTACATGCTGCTGCTCAGTGGCCCCAGGACTGAAAGGTGCGACTATTGTTCCTGAACTCACCAGATGGAAACTTAGCACAGGCCGCTCCTGGGGTAGAAGATCTACGGGCTGGAGGGATGTTAGATGCCAGCCCAGGAGGTCAAGGGTCTGGGGCAGCAATGGCAGTGGTCCGGCATGAAGATGGTATAGAGAGATGATGTTGAAGGGCAGCCGAGGTGATGTACAGCAGCAGAGACATGAGGCACGGGTCGGGAGACATGAAGTTCTGGGCAGTTGGCACAGGATCATCCTGCAAGACATACGAGGAAGATAGTAAGGCCATGTTCACACTTTGCGGTTTTTACCGCGGCGATTTTGATGCTGCGGGTCCGCAGCAGTTTCCATAGCGTTTCCATTTACATGTAAACCCTATGGAAACCGCAAACCGCTGTGCACATGCTGCGGGAAAAAACGCGCCGAAACGCAGCGGTTTAAAACCCGCAGCATGTCACTTCTTTGTGCAGAATCGCTGCGATTCTGCACCCATAGGAATGCATTGAACCGCTTACTTCCCGCATGGGGCTGTGCCCACGTTGCGGGAAGTAAGCGGTTAATGTGCGGGTGGTACCCGGGGTGGAGGAGAGGAGACTCTCCTCCAGGCCCTGGGAACCATATTTGGGGTAAAAAAAAGAATAAAAATAAAAAATAATGCTATACTCACCTCTCAGCGCTGCACGCGGCCGGCCGGTCAGAGTTGCTGTGCGAACAGGACCTGCGGTGACGTCGCGGTCACATGACCTTGATGACGCCCGGGTCACATGACCGTGACATCACGAAGGTCCTTCTCGGCACAGCATCTTTGGAACCGGAGCGCCGTGTGCAGCGCCGAGGAGATCCGGACATCGGAGGGTGAGTATAACCAATTTTTATTATTTTTAACATTACTATTGATGCTGCATATTGCTGCATATGCAGCATCAATAGTACAGGAGTAATCCCACAGCGGAAACCGCGGAACAAACCGCAATAAATCTGCAGGGATAACGGTTTTGCCCTGCAGATTTATCAATTCCGCTGCGGGAGAACCCGCAGAGGGATGCCGCAAAGTGTGAACATGGCCTAAATCTTCTATCTACCGGATCTTCTGTTACATTAGGGGAATGGTCTTTATAATGAACCATTCCACTATATAGTATCAGATGCAATGTACTGACATAATAGGTGTCCTGTGTGTACATCGGTCACTCACCAGATGGTCATGGATTCTTTCACAGTCCAGATCTTTTCATCCACCTAAGAAAAATAGAAACATAAAGTCACTGTCAGATAAAGTGAAAAAAGGCAAGATGGATGATGATGATTATCATAGTGGGAGAACAGCACCCGATGAGTGTTATCCCCAAAGGAGGAGATACTTACCGGGCCCAGCTTGGTGACCCGTACGTAAATCCAGCCACAGGGTGAAGGACTGTATGCTCCGGCCACTGCAGATGGTGGTTCTCCAGAACTGGCCTGAATGGTGTAAATGGTGGCTCTACTCTCCTTTCCTCCAGATCCTCCCAGCCGATGGTGGTAAAGAATCGATGTTCTCGGATGTTCCCGCTCACACCCAGGCGTGTCTGAGGGTCTTTGCGCAGCAGCTTCTTGATGAGATGTTTCACGTCAGCATCAAGCCAAGTTGGAAATTTTGGCTTCTCGTTGATGATGGCTTTGAAAGCCATTTGCTTGATGGGGCCGTTGTAAAATGGGTATCGTCCTGCTGCCATCCTGGACACCACGATCCCCAGGCTCCACCAGTCCACTGCTGCGCCGTATCGTTTTCTGCGATGCACCTCAGGGGCCATGTAATGGAAAGTGCCCGTCACTCCAGAGATGTTTTTGGAGGAGGTGACGCCATCTTGGGCAACCCCAAGGTCGATGATACGGATGTGGCCATCTGCATCCAACATGATGTTATGCGGCTTTATGTCACTGCAATGAAAGAAGAAAACAAAATAAGAAATCTGTCCAGTGATACAAGAGATGGAAAATGGGTCACTAGAAGATAAGGTAGAATAGGCGGCAGGACCCCAGGGAAGGCGGGGGCCATATCTACAGCATGTAAAGGGGGCAGAGAGAAGGAGCAAAGTTCTGCTTACCGGTGGACGATGTTGTGTCCGTGGAGGAACTGGAGGCCACATACCATCTCTGCTGTGTAGAATCTGATGGAGAGAACAGAGTGCAGAATCAATGTCATGAAATCCTTCTCTGGCAATCCCCAAATACCATGGCACCCCACCTCCTGCTTCCAGCACCCTAAATATATGCCCTGCCAGTGCTCCCCTAGCTGCACCCCAACCTCAGGTTTTTTCCCTTTCTCTTAGTTCTCTTTTAAGTTCATTTTACCCTTTCTCACCTCACATTGCCAATGTTCAGGCAGCCGCACATCCTGATCAAATCCTCCAGGCTGCCACCGGACAGGTACTCCATGATGAAATATGCCCTGTGCTGAGACTGGTGTGCGGCATAGAGGTGGCACAGGAATGGGCAGTGTCTGGCCGCCAGGAGTGTCCGCCGCTCTCTCAAGATGGTGTCCTCATTGTCCCTTTTGGTGATCATTTTGACGGCCACGTTGATGTTACTGCCGGGGACAGATGCCAGAACCACCTGAAAAACACAAATGGAGAATACTTAGAAGGTGTCTGCATTTTATAGTGCACAAGGCAGATGTGAAAACTGAGTGATCGCTCAGTCTGCTGGTGACCAGGACCATGTAGAGGAGCAGATCTATCTATCAGCACAATGCACTGCCTGCTCCATCAATGTGCTATGGAGAGGTCTTAATGAATATTCGTCATTTCTATCTGATAAATCAATAATATACATGAAAATAAACAATTTTGTAATACATTTTATTGCTTTCTCTGCCAGGACTGATTTTCAATTTTCAAACTTCTCTATTTCCATATAAAATCTACATTCAATAAAGACAGACTGTTACATTACTGAGAGGAGATGACAGTTGGTGCTGATAATATTCTATGTAAGAGGGATGGGGGAGGAGGAGGGAGGAGTTTTGCATTTAGCCCCTCCCCTCTACATAGAGTACTATCAGCACCAACTGTCATGATTTCATTTGGCATTAGTTTGATTCAAATATCCTTGTCTATCTAGATTCATTAAAAACACAGAGACAAATGAATATACAATATGGCAGCCTGATAGGAGCCAATATTGACAGTGACATGAAAAACAACAATGTCCCCTGCCCTCTACAGCTGTGACCCCCGAGTTCTACCCTCCAGTATAGAAGAATACCAGGTTATAGCCCCACTAGCCCTAACTATGGTGATGTCTTATACCTCATCTCACAGTAAAACACTACAATGAGCAATAACAAAGCAAGACATGGCTGATAACAGAGAACAATACATGGGGATATATGAAAAATCTCAGATTTCAAATAAATACAAAAATATGTAGGCCTTACTTTGCCAAAGGCGCCTCTACCCAGGACCTGGTGGATGTTGAAGCAGCTGATGCTAAGCCTGGCATAGGGGCCGGATGATCCAGGGTCTCCGCTGCATCCAGGTGTTGGCTCCTCCAATCCACTGTTGTCTTGTCTCCTTTTCTTCTTTAATCCGGTCACACTGTCCTCTTCTCTCTTCCGCTTCTCCTCGCTCCTCTTCTCGCTCTCTTCTCCTCGTCCAGTAGTCGCCATTCTCAGTAATCTCTTCCCGCCTGTAGACCTCGGTCCAATCACTTCAGCCGACAGTTGAAAGTAAACGGCAGTTGGTCGTGTGCAGGTGACCAGAGGTCAGAGGTGACGGAACCCTCAGGTGGCTCCTGCCAGGCAGCGGCTCCTGGCCCTGCTCTGCCCTATACACTGTGATGTCGGCATCATGGGTGACAGTTTAGGGTCCAGAGGAACGGCAGAGAACTTCATGGTGACTGTTAGTGTTTTTCTTAAATATATTCCCATATACATCAGGAATAATAAAATAAAATTATATAAAAAATAATACTATGAATTTACTGGCTCTTCCCTTTCCTATGTAATCCTTCTATATTGTAGAATTTTTTTCTTCTTTATGTCTCATTATAAGATGCCACTTTTTATATGCCGTAGTTATAGATTATTTTTCTATAGCATTATACACTGTGTGAACAATTATTAGGCAATTTGGATTTTTGGTGATTAATTCTACGGTTGATATCTACGAACTCATATTGACATGGAGAATCATAATGGCAGGTCAGTTTTAGCATTTAATGAATATGGTAAAAAACAGTTGTGGAATTGCATTTTATTTTGCTATTTAACCACACTCTGATTTTTTCCTATTTTCTTATTTTATATGGTAAATCCAATAGTGTCATTCAAAAGTACAATTCATCCCACAAAAAACAAGACCTCACATGACCATATTGACAGAAAGGTTAAAAAGTTATGTCTCTGGGAAGAAGGAGAGCAATAAATGAGAACTCAAAAACGGAAAAACCCAAGGTGGTAAAGGGGTTAATAAACGTAAAATCTGAATCCAAACAACCCTGAGGATAGGAAGAAAAAAAAGGGAACAACACCGCGCACAATCTAAGTGCAGTAGAAACTAGGTGTAAGTTGCACGCTTACAGTATAAAATTGCACTCACCTAGTCAAAGATGAAAAAGAAGCATTGAAAGTGGATCCGACAGGAATCCAAGGGGATCGGTCTGCAGCTCGGCCGACTGGGCACACGGAAAAGGCCCTCAGACATCCGTGGTAAAGCCATAGACAGCAAGGAAAATCCCAGTATGTAGCCAGCATTCCCATATGGAGATTCTCATAGATGTTATATATAAATATCTGCTTTATTGAGGTAGTAAAAAATTACAGGACGAGTTTCGACTCCTACCAATGGTAGGAGTCATGAGTAAGACTGCCTAGTGCAGCCGAAATGTGTCGACTGGGTCATGTCGACCATGTAAATTTTTCTTTTGTATCCACCATAGGTGGATGAGCATAGAGCAACTGGGTGAGCTGGAAATAACTTTCTATAAGTAAATAAAATATATATATTTTCCATCTGAATTGTTTATTTTCATCTGTTAAAATAAGAATCATAACGGAACAACTCAATATGTACAAAATATATTTCTGAGGTTTCAAAAATAATATCAGTGAACAATGTTGTAATATAGCCGCCCTTCTATTCAATAAGAGTCATAAGATCCATCCATGGAGCCTGTCAGTTTCTTAATCTGTTGACGATCAACTTCATGGGTAGCACCAACCACAGCCGCCCAGACACTTATAAGGCAGGGGAGTGGTTATCCTTCCTGTACATCTTCTATTTAAGAAGGGCACACAAGTTCTCAGTAGGGTTTATTTAGATCAGGTGAAGAAGGGGCCGTGTCATTATTCTTTAAGGCCTTTAGTGGCACCAAGCAGTGGAGACTTCGATGGTGTGATGGTGCATTGTCCTGCAGAAGTATCATGGTTTTCTTGAAAGATGCAGACTTTCCTGTACCACTGCTTGTAGAAAATGTTTTCTGAAAACTGGCAATAGGTTTGGGAGTTTATTTTGAGTCCATATTCTACCCGAAAATGTCCAACAAGCTCTTCTTTAATAAAACCAGTCCAGTGGAGTACCCACCTCTACCTTGCCACCTGATGAAGATGGTTTACCGTCGAAACACATTGTGGGCTTAAGAAATTACTACCTTGTCCTTGTGTTCTTTGCGCTCATTTTAACTGTTTTCTACATTGTCCCACCTCTACCTTGCTGGCTTCTGAGTCGTAGAGGAGGTCTGTGCCCTTACTGATCCAGTCACGGTCCAACCATCTTGTCCATCAAGAGTCACTCATCTCATCAGTCCATAGAACCTTTGTACAATCTGTCTTCAGTTATTTCTTGACCCAGTCTTGACGCTTCCCTTTCTGTGTCTTGCTCAGTGTTGGTCGGGCTCAGCCTTCCTTACCTTGGCCATGTCTCTGATCAGTGAACACTTTGCACTTCTGGGCTCTGGGGAGGTTGCAGATCTGGAACATGACAGCACTGGAGGATAATGGGGCCCAGGACGTTTCACACATGATTCTTCTCAAATCTTTGTCAGTTAATGTGAGTCTTTTCTTCTCCACACGTATTTTGTGACCCTGTTGACTATTGGCAACAAAACTTTTGCTAGTTCTGTGATGGCACCCCAATAACTTAGCAATTTCAGCAGTGTGGCTCCCTGTGCAAGACTTAACAATTTTTTTCTTTTAAGAGTCAGTTAAGTCTCTTTTTTTAGCCCATTTTGCCTGAGGAAAACAAGGTGCCTAGTAATTCCTCACACCTTGGTAAAGAGCATCGTATCCTTAGTCTGAACCCACTCATTAAACAAAAACACATCACCTGAGCAGTAGTTCTCCTTATTTTAGTGCAGAGTAAACCTGCATTTATTATCATTGTTTGGCGCCAGAGCCCTTCCTCCCGACTTCCCAGCCCTCCACCTCCAAAACCAACTTCTCCACCATTACAGAAGATCAACTCTCCACTCTACTCTCAAGATCGCATCTCACCACCTGTGCACTTGACCGGCTCCCATCCCACTTCATCCCAAACCTCACCACAGTCTTCATCCCAACCCTAACCCATCTCTTCAACCTATCACTAACAACTGGTGTTTTCCCCTCAAGCTTTAAACATGCCAGTGCAGCGCCCCAGAGTCCTGGTCGTTGCAGTAATGTCGCTCTTCTACAAGGGGGAGTGATGTTACGTCTGACGGTACTAAAAGAGTCCACCTTGCCAGGTATCACAGTCACACACTACACTTTACACTCCAGTCCACTAGGGGGAGCAAAGCTTCTATCTACTAGGGCACTCCTCACACATAGGTAAAACTGGTGGGTTGGATAGGAAGTGAGGCAGAAAGAAGCAGACTGGGCTTCGACCAGACAACATCGAGGGAGAAGCAGCCTGGGTTTAACCCAGAGAGGTCCTGTCAGGGGTGGGATCCTGACAGAGGTCTAGCAAGAGATAGAATGTCACGGAGCTGCGCCTGCACTTCATTGCGGCAGCATCCTAAGAAAGCACACGAAGCAAAGTATATTGTGGAGAGTGAGAACCGAAGTCACAGCACAAGGAGATAACACCGGGAGGAGTCCTGCCCCGAGGTCGGCAGCCTCCTTCCGAGGCGCGTAGCCAGTGGCCGGAACACCGAGGGAGTACTGACTCTACGCATTACTCCAAACAACGGCAGGACAGTCAATTCCAAGTTGGCTGCCTAACCTAAATACCTAAGAAGACACGGAGGCAATTGTGGGAGAGGGGCGTCTCTAGGGTCCCTATAAATTAAATCCAGGCCTACCCCGTCATACGGGTTGTCCTATCCATATCATCTGGGGGACAGAGAGAGAGAACATCAGAAATATTCACAAAGGTTGTGAGGACTTTCCCGTGGTGCTCAGCAGGGAGGTACTACAACACACAGGCGCTAGTAGGAAGGCTACTGATGTCCTCCTGGCTAAGGGAACTCTGGATGTGCCTTCGGACCGGCCGAACTCAGCCAGCCCTGTGAGCGGTACTCTGGACTGTGGACTCTGAAGTCTTCAGTAAAAGGTAAAGAGACTGCAACCTTTGTGTCCTCATTATTCATCGCGCCTTACAACGACCACTATCATCATCCACACACTTTGGGAAGCCCTGGGGACATACTTCACCTGTGAGAAGGTATACCATCTGGCTGCCATTCCATCACCCCAGCAGACCCCCAGCAGCGTCGGTCACCCTGACCGAATACCACAGGTGGCGTCACGAACACCGTACAAACTTAAACCTTTAATTGGGCGCCCCTCAGCAGGGCCACGGACCGGGTCGGGCCACCGTGACATCTCCAGAACCGAGACCGAGGGACCCGGTGCCGAGTACCCCATTGCCCTGCCCCTGGGGACGATCCACCTCCATCACACCTATCCTCAAAAAGCCCTCTCTTGACCCATCCTCTGTATCTAGCTATCGCCCTATATCACTTCTTCCTTATGCCTTCAAGCTACTGGAACAATACGTCTTCCTTGAACTGTCCTCCCATCTCTCTTCTTGCTCCCTCTTTGACGGCTTACAATCTGGCTTCCGGTCACACCATTCCACTGAAACTGCCCTAACTAAGGTCACCAACGACCTCTTAACCGCCAACAGCAAGCGACACTACTCTGTCCTCCTCCTCCTCGACCTGTCGGCTGCCTTTGACACAGTGGACCATCCCCTATTATTACAGACCCTCTCATCCCTTGGCATCACAGACTTGGCCCTATCCTGGATCTCAACATACCTAACAAACCGGATCTTCAGCGTCTCCCACTCACACACCACCTCCTCACCTTGCCCCCTATCTGTCGGAGTCCCACAAGGTTCAGTCCTTGGGCCCCTGCTCTTCTTCATTTACACCTTTGGCCTAGGACAGCTCATAGAATCTCATGGCTTTCAGTATCACCTCTATGCTGATGACACACAGATCTACATCTCTGGACCAGATATCACCTCCCTACTAACCAGAATCCCTCAATGTCTGTCCACTATTTCATCCTTCTTCTCCGCTAGATTTCTGAAACTTAACATGGACAAAACAGAATTCATCATCTTTCCCCCATCTCATGCGACCCCCCCAACGAACCTATCCATTACAGTACATGGCTGCCCACTCTCCCCAGTCCCACAAGCTTGCTGCCTCGGGGTAATCCTTGACGCTGATCTCTCCTTCAAACCACGTATCCAAGCCCTTTCCACTTCCTGCCGACTTCAACTCAAAAATATTTCACGAATCCGTACATTCCTCAACCAAGAATCTGCAAAAACCCTTGTCCATGCCCTCATCATCTCTCGCCTTGACTACTGCAACCTCCTGCTCTGTGGCCTCCCCTCTAACACTCTCGCACCCCTCCAATCTATTCTAAACTCTGCTGCCTGACTAATCCACCTGTCCCCCCGCTATTCCCCGGCCTCTCCCCTCTGTCCATCCCTTCACTGGCTCCCCATTGCCCAGAGACTCCACTACAAAACCCTAACCATGACGTACAAAGCCATCCACAACCTGTCTCCTCCATACAGCTGTGATCTCGTCTCCCGGTACTTACCTACACGCAACCTCCGATCCTCACAAGATCTCCTTCTCTACTCCCCTCTTATCTCCTCTTCCCACAATCGTATACAAGATTTCTCTCGCGTATCACCTCTACTCTGGAACCCTCTACCACAACACATCAGACTCTCGCTTACCATCGAAACCTTCAAAAAGAGCCTGAAGACCCACCTCTTCCGACAAGCCTACAACCTGCAGTAACCACCGATCGACCAAACCGCTGCATGACCAGCTCTATCCTCACCTACTGTACTCTCACCCATCCCTTGTAGATTGTGAGCCTTCGCGGGCAGGGTCCTCTCTCCTCCTGTTCCAGTTATGACTTGTATTGTTTAAGATTATTGTACTTGTTTTATTATGTATACCCCTCCTCACATGTAAAGCGCCATGGAATAAATGGCGCTATAACAATAAATAATAATAATAATAATGTTTCATTTAAATATTCCAAAAGTTGCAAATGTTCCTATTGGAAAGTGGCTTTGTGATCCTGCCTTGCAAATGGAGCCAAAGTTGATACTGTAAGAGCTTTGCATGTAATTTGTGAATGAATATTTCATATTTATAGAGAGATGGGTTTTCAGTACATGAACATCTTTGTATAGTCACCTTCAGCCCTGAATAGATTGAATGACCAAACGCCATTAATCCTTTCCCACTATTGGATGTACTGGTAGCATATGTTGGGAGCGGGCTCAGGAGATGATCCTCCTCTGCACTCTGCAGGTGTCGTCTGTGTTATACAGTCACCACCTGTGCGAACAGCAGCGACCAGAGCTAGCTTAGACTGTTGCTGATGTGACCACCTAAATGCCGCTGGCACTCTCACACAGCTGTAGGGAAATATAGCTTCCATGGCGCAATCATTCAGGTGCCCATTGCACCCCATCCCAAATGATCACAGGTTCAGGCCCTGAGGGAGCACTGAAAATAATGAAAGTTTAATAAAAAGCGCAAGAAAAATCCTAAAGAACAATTATTTTATTATTTATTTATTTTTATTATCATGTCCCCAAAAGAACTGAAATTAAAAAAGTCTCTTAGACCCATTCATTAAATGTTAGAATTGCCATTTTTCTGCCTCCCCAACATCTCAAAAAAAGTGATCAAAATGGAGTGAAACTACAGGAATGCACAAAAAATAAGCTGTCACATGGCTTCAATGGTTATAGATCACAAAAAATAGCACCACAAACCACTTAATTTTTATAAACTTGTACGTTTTTTTTTATTTTTTTCACTAAAAAACCTTACCAATATTGTCAGGTTATCATTACTCATCACAAATGCCACAAAAAACAAAACCCAAAATGGAGTCATGAATTTGTTGACTTTTTGTTTTTTTCCCACCATTGTTTCACCCCACTGTAACCCCATAATGACCACCAATATGCTGTCATGATCCAGGCTTGGTTTTGAGTCCTGTCTCCCCTTTTCCTGGTCTGATCATGTCAGGGGTTCACTTTTCTCAGTCTGGTCTCAGGTTTGCTATTTAGCCCTGCTGTGTCCTGCAGATCATGTCAGTTATAGTTTCTGCCTAGTGCTGCTGTAGTTGGCTCTGATTGCTCCGATTTGTCCTGCTGCGTTTGCTTTCTTAACCCGTGTCTCGGTTTTCCCCTGTTCCCGTCTTGACTCAGTGTTTCCCTTTAGTGTGCAGACTCCCTGGTTTGACTTGACATGTATCCTGACCTGTTTCTGTACTTTGTCTTTTGGCCTATCCGCTCCTGACCATTACTTACCCCCTGGCTTGTCTCTAACCGCGAGTTTGCTTATTCCTTTGGTACTGCGCTACAGTCTAGGATTTGACCCGATTTGTTTTGACTATTCTGCTGCCACCTGTGGTAGCCTCACAGTTGCACTGCAGGTTAGCTTTGTTTAGGTTCAGACCTGCTTCCTTTATACTGCCATCTAGTGAAGCCTACCTGCATTGCAGCAGCATCACATATGCATTGAAACAGCAGACAATAAGGGGCCCTATTCCAAATTGTCATTTTAGAACGGCAATGAAGACAGTTTTGGAACTGACCGGGGCTGACTAAAGCAGAATCTAACGGGCTGAGTCAATGATATGCTGACTGCTCTCATGCTCTGCAGTACACGAGTATTAGGGCTTGATCCGGCTTGCGATTAAATCAGACAAATGCAATCCGATTAAAAATCAATGTTATTTTATCATTGTGTGTTCATCTGTGTTTTTTTTTCCAGCTCTGATTGGATCACGATCCGACTGGAAGTAAATCGTAGCATGCTGCGATTGTAATCGGAAATCGAATCGCATTCACCTATTGAAATCAATGGGTGTGAAAAAACAAAATTGCACCATGGGAGTACCATCCCATTTTTACACACCCATATCCTTTGAAAAGATGGCAAAGATGATAGATATAACGATGTCAGTCACATATATAGTTAATACAGTGCTTGTGCAGCTTACTGTACATGAATATTTTTCCTTACTAAATTATTCTCTGAAAAAAATCTTGTTTGATCCATCCAAAATTTTATTAACCAGCACAGGGAAAGCAGACAGCTGGAGGCAGATGTTTATAGCATGGGAAAGGGGGTAATACCCATGGAGCTTTCCAGGCTATTAATTAGCTTACAGCAGTATACTTAGCCTTTACTGGTAAAATAAAGAGGGAGATCCTGCCCCCAAAAATAACGCAGGGTTCCCCTACAATTAATAACCAGTAAAGGCATGAGGGCCGTTAGATCTTTTCCCACAGTGCTCCTGCTGACATCAGTGAGTTAAGCCAAGTTCATTGTCTGTGAACTCCCAGGGCTTTTCTGACAGTGCCGTGAGCGTGAGAAATTTCTCACACTTGCAGTGATGTCAGTGAGGTGAAAAGAGTTTATCGTGAGGCAAGGAGCTGAGCAAGCTCTGCTAGATGACAAGCTGTATAGTAGCATCATGCAACAATGCAGCCTGACATCTTGATGGATTGTTATCTCTTGGGTAGACAGGTGAGGAATAGAGTTGTTTATTAATTTAGTTCTGTTACAAGAGAAATTGGCTTCAGTTGATTGGGTGCTGTTGTGAGTAATGTATACATGTATTTGGTAAATATAGGTCCATTAAAGGAGTCTGTGTCAATATTTCAACTAAAGGACTTTTTTCAGGGTGTTTTTATAATCTCACTATGGGGTTAGGAATAGGGGTGCCTTATAGACGCCTCGCATTACTAAACCCTGGGCTTAATGTCACTTGACAATACGAAGGTGACATCAATCCCAATACTATCACCCCACTTGCCACTGCACCAGGGTAAGTGGGACTAAGAGCTTGAATTTGTGCATTTTATGGATACAATTTTTCAGGGGGTGGCTGAGATCTGAAGCTGATGTTTTTGGTCTGGAAGGGGACAAATATCCATGGCCCTTTCCTAGGCTATTAATATCAGCCAGCAGCTTTCTGCCTTGCCTTTGCTGGTTATTAATTATAGGGGGACGTCTTTTTTGGGGGGATCCAACATTTCAATAACCAGGAAAGGCTGTGAGCTGATATTAATAGTCTGGGAAGCTCCTTTGCTATTACCCCTTCCCAGGCTATAAACATCAAGCTAATAAAATGTCCAGGGATCCCATGACATTTTTTCCAACAGAAATTTATTTAGTAAAAAAAATATGCACAGTAAGCTACACACACAAAGCACTGAGTATATTACATATTTATATATATCCTTTTGTCTCAAACTATCTATCTTTTTGTATATATCTGTATATCCATCTAACCGCTCACTCTGTATATATAAAAACATATATATCTTGAAGAATATTTCCTTGCATTACTATGTGTAAATGACAGAGAATTCTTCTATGCAAATGCTCATGTTAAAATTGCATTGCAATTGGATCACATTCACACGTAAGTTGGATGCTAGGTGTTAAAAATGGGATTTTACTCCATGAAAAATGTATGACACTCGCATGACACTCGTCCGACTTATCAGGAACAAAATCAGACTGTTTTTAAAAAGGCTAGTGTGTCTCCGGCCTTACAATGCATGAGACCAGCGATCAATGTAAAAAATATACGTGTCCCACAGTGGGACTAGGTGAAAAAGTAAAAATAAATAAATAAATAAAATGCGTAAAATTTAAATAAACACACAAAAAAGTGCACACAAATCAGAAAACCTGATTTGCTTCTAAAATCACAGCTTTGTGTCAAAAGAAAACTAAACAAAAAACGTATACTTAATTGGTATCACCACGTCCAGAACGACCTTAACTATAAAACGGTCACTTTATTTATTCTGTACAGAGAACACTGTAAAAAAAGAATAATAAAAAGCATGTAAAAAATGTCATAGAAAGCAATCAAAAAGTCATTTGTAAAAAAAACTGTATTAATGAAGACGCCAAATAGTTTGTCTACTAACATTCGGCAGTAATATAAAAACAAAGTTATATCTCTCAGAATATGGCGATGCAGAGACAAATTCATATTTGTAAAATATTGTTTTTAGTGTGTAAAAGCAGCCAAGCAGCAAAAAAAAAAATAGAATTCTGGTATCACTGTGATTGTATTGACCTGAAAAATAATTCCATTTTATCACTTTTACCACACGGTGAGCAGTGCAAAAAATATATAAAAACAATAGCTACATTTCTGTTTTTTGTTCATTCTTTGTCTGAGAAATCTGAATAAAAAGTGCCCAAAATATGTTGTGTGCCTCAAAATGGCACCAAAAAAATCTGCAATTCATCACGCACAAATAAGCCCTCATACACCTCTATTCACCAAAAATAAAAAAAATTATAGCTCTCACAATATGACGACAAAAAAACTATATTTTTTATAAAAAGCATTTTTAGTGTGTGATAGAAGCAAAATATAAAAAACTATGTAAATCTGTTATCGCTGTAATCGCATTGACTCAAAGAATAAAGCCGTGTTGTCACTTGTACAGCATGGTGAACCATGCAAAAAAAAAAAAAAATAAATAAAAGCAGTTTTTGTACTGCTGTCTATTTCCCAGAAAGTGGAATAAGGCTCAGCTCACATTTATCCTGCGCTCTCCTTTGAGCTCAGGGGTTTCAGTGTAAATCAGAAAATTCATGATTCAGACAAAACCCCCACTGGAAAGACTCACTATAAGGAGGCAGATGCAATCACATCGGCCTCTGCCTGGTCTCTATTCCACTGGTGTCACATTATTTTATATGTCTTTTTAGCGCACAAGTGTGGCTGCCAACAGATCTGTGCACGCCTGAAAAGATGAATACCATCGAAACAGAAGCCAACCAAAGTCCATATCGTCTCCATGTGCCTCATTATAGTGAGCGGTTCCTTCAGGTATTGCCTGAATCGCATTTTCGGGGATTTATGCAGAAATACCATCGTAAGTGCTCAACGTAGAAAACAAGAATATGATCCCGTCTTAAACTGAAAGCGATCAAAAAATGTTATGTACCCCAAAGACTCTGGAAAAGTGACATGCCTCCCACCCCCTCAAATAAGATCCAGTGAAATATACGCTCCTAAATTCACCCTCCTTCTGATCCCCCCAGTGCCTAAACCACAATAAGCACCCACATTTTTGGCGTTATTGTAGTGGGAGGGAGCTTTTAATTTATTTGATGTCCACAGAAGTACAAGCTGGGCACAATGTGTGGGGGGCTACAATATATGGGCCTCTACACTGTATGGTGGCACAATGCATGGTGGTGCTACAACATATGGGGCCTCTATATTGAATGGTGGCACAATGTACGGGGGGCTACAATATATGGGGGCTCTACACTGTATGGTGGCATAATGTATGGGGATGCTACAATATTTGGGGGCTCTATACTGTATGGAGGCACAATGTATGGGGGTGCTACAATATATGGGGGCTGTACACTGTATGGTGGCACAATGCATGGTGGTGCTACAATATATGGGGGCGCTACACTGTATGGTGGTACAATGTATGTTGGTGCTACAATACATGGGGCTCTATACTGTATGGACTCAAACCGAAAGGCAGCACACTGTAGCGCCATTGCATGCAAACATAAACATTGAATTGCATTACTGCATTAGAAATATGAAAAGTATGAAAAATGAAATATGAAAAATTAAGAAACTTTATTGCATAAACTGGCCAATTCATGTGTACCTGGAAGCCACGATAAGGCATTTCTTGTTTCCAGGGCCTAAATGGCTTTCCACACTTAGCATAAAGTCTTCATCTGAATGGGAGCATAAATCCTCTGTTAGGCTAATATCTATATCTCTGTGGAGGGGTAGTGGCCCTGCTGAGATTAAAAACACCTGTGGCTAAAAGGCGGAGTGCTCAGTCAGAAGGCATTTAGGCCCTGGAAGTGAGAAATGCCTTATTGTGGCTTCCAGGTACACATGAATTGGTCAATTTATGCAATAAACTTTCTCAATTTTTCATATTTCATTTTTCATATTTTTCATATTTCTAATGCAGTAATGCTATTCAATGTTCATGTTTGCATGCTATGACGCTACAGTGTGCTACCGTTCTGTTTAAGAGTATATGAGATGGTGACTCTAGGTTCAGCACCTGTTCACACTTAGGGTACGTTCACACAGGACTTTTTTGCTGCTTTTTTTTGCTGCTTTTTTTATGCTAATTTAGGTGCGTTTTTTTGGTGCGTATTTGGTGCGTTTTTTGGGTACGTTCACACAGGACTTTTTTGCTGCAGATTTTTGCTGCAGATTTTTGCTGCAGATTTTTGCTGCTTTTTTTATGCCAATTTTCAGCTGCTAGGACACCTCACAATGGCTCTTCACACCTCACAATTGCTCTTCACACCTTACTACCAGGAACTCCCTCACAATAGATCACAATCAGGACACCTCACAATGGCTCTTCACACCTCACAATGGCTCACAATGGCTCTTCACACCTCACTAACCACACCCCTAAGCTCTTGGCTGTGAGATCCCTTCCTGCTGGCCATGATTTTCTGCACAAAAAACGCAGCAAATAATGCTACATGCGTTTTTTTCAGCGTTTTTGCAGCGTTTTTTTCATCACCCATTCAAGTCAATGGGTGAAAAAACGCTGCAAAAACGCAGCAAAAACGCTGAAAGAAGTGACATGCCCTATGTCCAAAAAAAGCAGCAAAGCAGAAAATACTGAGCAAACAAAAAAACAACGTGTGTGCATGAGATTTCTGAAATCTCATAGGCTTTACTGGTACTGTAAAAAGCAGCTGAAAATTAGCATAAAAAAAAAGCAGCAAAAAAGTCCTGTGTGAACGTACCCTTAGTCTATGTTTGGATGTAACGGTCAGTTTTTTGAACTTTGTATTCGTTAGCCTTCTGACTGAGCACTCCGCCTTTTAGCCACAGGTGTTTTTAATCTCAGCAGGGCCACTACCCCTCCACAGAGATATAGATGTTAGTCTAACAGAGGATTTATGTTCCCATTCAGATGAAAACTTTATTCTAAGTGAGGAAAGGCATTTAGGCCCTGGAAACGAGAAATGCCTTATCGTGGCTTCCAGGTGCACATCAATTGGCCAATTTATGCGCTAAACTTTATAAATTTTTCATATTTCTTTTTTCATATTTTTCATATTTCTAATGCAGTAATGCAATTCAATGTTCATGTTTGCATGCTACGGCGCTACACTGTGCTGCCTTTCTGTTTGAGAGTATATGAGTTGGTGACTCTAGGTTCAGCACCTGCTCACACTTAGTCTATGTTTGGATGTGACGGTCAGTTTTTTGAAGTTTATATACTGTATGGAGGCACAATGTATGGTGGTGCTACAATATATGGGGCTCTACACTGTATCGTGGCACAATGTATGGGGGTGCTACAATATATGGGGCTCTACACTGTATGGTGGCACAATGTATGGTGGTGCTACAATATATGGGGCTCTACACTGTATGGTGGCACAATGTATGGGGGTGCTACAATATATGGGGCTCTACACTGTATGGCGCACAATGTATATGGGTGCTACAATACATGGGGGTTCTATACTGTATGGTGCCACAATGTATGGGGGGCTACAACATATGGGGCTCTACACTCTATGGGGCACAATGTATGTGGGTGTTACAATATATGGGGCTCTATACTGCAAGGGGCACAATGTATGGCGGTGCTACAATATATGGGGCCTCTATACTGTATGGGGGCACAATGTATGGCGGTGCTGCAATGTATGGGGGCTCTACAATGGATGGGAGTGCAACAATATATGGGGCTCCACACTGTATGGTGGCACAATGTATTGGAGCACTTTAATATATGGGAGCTCTACACTGTATGGGGGCACAATGTATGGGGGTGCTACAATATATGGGGGCTCTTTACTGTATGGGGGTACAATGTATGGGGGTGCTACAATATATGGGGCTCTACACTGTATGGGGGCACAATGTATGGGGGTGCTACAATATATGGGGCTCTACATTGTATGGTGGCACAATGTATTGGGGCACTTAAATATATGGGGGCTCTATACTGTATGGGGGCACAATGGATGTGGGAGCTACAATATATGGGGGCTCTACATTGTATGGGGGCACAATGTATGGGGGTGCTACAATATATGGGGGCTCTTTACTGTATGGGGGTACAATGTATGGGGGTGCTACAATATATGGGGCTCTACATTGTATGGTGGCACAATGTATTGGGGCACTTAAATATATGGGGGCTCTATACTGTATGGGGGCACAATGGATGTGGGAGCTACAAAATATGGGGGCTCTACACTGTATGGGGGCACAATGTATTGGGGCACTTTAATATGTGGGGGCTCTACATTCTATTGGGGGCACAATTTATGGTCATTAAATTGACATATCTGCAATTCTCCAAAAATAAAAGCCTGGCTTGGATGTTAGAAAATAGTTACTGCAGCCGTAGATAAATTCATTGAGAGGGGTATTTTCTATAATGAGGTCACTTTGGGGGTTTCCTGCTGTAATGGCACTTTAGGGGCTCCGCAAATGTCGCTCGCAAACTATTCTAGCAAAATCTGTGCTCCAAAAGCCAAATAGCGCTCCTTCCTTCTCAGCCCTGACGTGTGGCCTAACAGTAGTTTCCGACCACATGTGGGGCAACACCACATTAGGGAGAAATTGTGCAATAAATTGTGGGGTCCAGCTTCACCTATTAACCCTCGTGTAACTGACATTTCCTGCTAATAAAAAAAAAACACTAAAATGTCATATTTCCACGTTCCAATATTACACAATCCTGTGAGGCAGCTGTGGGTTCACAATACTCGCTACACTCCTAGATGAAATCCTTAAGCAGCGAAGTTTCCAATATGGGGTCACTTGGGGGGTTTCTGCTGGTCTGGCCCCTCAGGGGCTCGGCTAGTTTCTCCATACAGGAGGTGACACGAAGCTTCATCACCAACAAAGTCCTATGTACAAAGTATTACATAGATTTCAGTAAATTAGTTCAATACTTTCCCCTGTGTCATTTCTCATTATTACACATCATTTATGGACATCTATGGATGATTTCTTTGCCTGTATGGATTGGACGGGTTGTAACCGACATCTGGCGAGAATTTCATGCCAATAGCATCTTAACAAATAGATTTATGTAGAATATTGGTGCCGTGTTCAATACTTATTTCACATGCTGGATATTTGCAGTTATTGTATCATTTGGATTGTTAGAACCAGAACTTTATAAATTATTTAATGTTATTTTGACCTCTGTGATTTTATACATAAGAATATATTGTATAAATTTGGTTACAAGTGCTCGGGCCCCACATTTGTTTCTATACAGGCACAATATCTGCTCCCATTGGACTGCTCGTCTTCTGCATTAGTCTTATGTATTCATCTTGTCCTGTTACATAGATGACACATTACTCTCAGAGATGTAATTATTCTATTTTCATATGTCACCAATCAAAAAGGTAACGAGATTAATAAAGAAAAGCGTTTTCTTCTTTTTTCTGCACATGTACATTCATAGAGGCAGAATGAGATTATATTAGATAGAATTTTACACATGTCTATATATAAAGAAAAACCTACATTAGAGCATTACCCGGAGAGATGGTTTCTATGTCTTCTGTATTTCATTTCAATGGTCATTCTCCAAGGTAAGAAGCGCAGCAGTTACAAGCTCTTTGCTGTAGAGCTTACAAGCGCTGCTCCGATGTTGGCCAGATCAGTAGATCCTTCCAGATTCAGTACTTCTGTGATCGTCTGATGCTGTAGAGACAAAGGTTCCTCATATAGCCGCACGGGGGCACAGTTTGGGCCAATGGCAGAACCATGATGATTCTCTAAACAGTCATTCAGGAGCGCACTTCTCCCTGCTGAGCAATAAGTTTGAAGACAGGGGAGCAGCGTGCTCCTGTAGGAGAGATAAGAATAACCCTTTATAGGTGTGCTACAAAGATTGCAAGTTATCACTTTTCCACCGGAAGAGTAAATACTTGCTGACCACTGGGTTTCCCCCACTGGGACCTCCACAGTCCAAAACATGAGAAATCATGGGGCTGTAGAGTGTCTCATATGAATGGAGGGATAGTCCTGCACAAGCCTCACTACTCCATGCATTGCGCCATTCATTCACTGGTGCTGCTGGAGATATAGAGCCGATGGTACTGCTGGAGATATAGGGCCGATTCATCATGTTGTTTGATAGTTTTCTAGCGCTAAAACTTTGACGCAAATTGAAGTAGCACAAAAATGTTGTGACTTTTAGCTTTTTACTTCACTCCCGGCTAGATCTATCAGAAGTTGGAAAACTAAGACACTGCTGGGGTTGTAAAAGCCTGGCGGGCAAATTCATCAAGAATTATGCCACTATAGGTGCATGAATAATCTATGCATATAAATGACTAGGAAAATTATTTTACTCATTGTGTGAGCCCTTTTTCAGGCTCCAACATTAGTGAAGAGCGTGTCAACACACTTCATGAAGAAAAACATCACAATATGTTTTTACTCTATAAATACAATCATGACGGTACTGTGGTGAATATAGTTACGGACCTAAGACTGAAACCAGTCGCAAAATCAATACCAAAACACTAAAGCAACACGACCAAAGAGGCTCCAAAAATATTTAAGTTAATCCAATATATATTTTATTAAGGGAAACAGGTACAGATGAAACACAGGAAAAGGAGGGGGTACAACAGCTAGCACATGCCAGTAATGGACGCTCTACAGGACATGCGATAGTATGACAGGCAGGAAAAATAACGATATTAAATATGTATATTGCACTGATACCACACAGCCTGACTTAATATTGGCCCAATACAGGAGGAAATAAATAGGTAAAATAAAAGACCTAACATGTTAGGATGACACATTACCCGTATATGCGGCCAAGAGATGTCCAGGAGCGTCCCCCCGACGCGCGTTTCGGCGCTGTAGCCTTTCTCAAGCCTTGAGAAAGGCTACAGCGCCGAAACGCGCGTCGGGGGGACGCTCCTGGACATCTCTTGGCCGCATATACGGGTAATGTGTCATCCTAACATGTTAGGTCTTTTATTTTACCTATTTATTTCCTCCTGTATTGGGCCAATATTAAGTCAGGCTGTGTGGTATCAGTGCAATATACATATTTAATATCGTTATTTTTCCTGCCTGTCATACTATCGCATGTCCTGTAGAGCGTCCATTTCTGGCATGTGCTAGCTGTTGTACCCCCTCCTTTTCCTGTGTTTCATCTGTACCTGTTTCCCTTAATAAAATATATATTGGATTAACTTAAATATTTTTGGAGCCTCTTTGGTCGTGTTGCTTTAGTGTTTTGATTAGTGAAGAGCGTGCATGAATAGGAGGCGCTGACTTCTTTAAGAGGCGCACAACACTGAATGGACTTGGCGTATCTGATCAGTGGTTTACGTCTCCATCTGCCTCTTCAGAAATGTTACTCCAGTCATGACCCTGGTAATGTCGAGTACCCGGGGTAAGGAAGGACCACCTCCCCTCACCTTCTAAAACCCCCATAAAGAATGTTGTCACTCCAAATAAAAACATAAGTCAATTTCTTTGGAAATTATAGGCCACAGCAGCCATTTTATTTAACATAAAACAAAATACATTACACAATAAAACATTAATAATTTTTTAACCACTAGGAGGAGTCCTTGGAGCTCCCAGGAATCTGGTGATTAACACTGCATAGCATGAACGCACATCAAACCAAAACTACTCCCAGCCGCTACCACACTGGCTCGGGAGCACCAAAAACCCAGCGGGTTCACTGTTCACGCTAAAATTCAAGGGGAACCGACCACCTGCCGGAACTCCCTTCCACAATTCACAAGATCCAACAAACGAGTTGAATTCCAAAGACAGAGGAGCCATAATCCAATGGATCCCCCAACCCAATTTCCACCAACTCCAATGACTCCGCCCAGCCACCACGAGGGTCTTTGAATACCTCAAAGGCCCGAGACCCCACCACAACAAAAAGCTATGGCCTTCTCCACACCCTCTTGTAAACCCAGAGCCCAAAAATCCATGCCGACCGCATTTAAGTGTACTCCATCGGCCAACCAAAAAACACCATCACCCCTCTCCAGCTCAAAATGCCTAACAGCAACCACACCGTTCCTGACCACAAAAGCCGACTCAGCCCTGTTAACTTTTATCCTGGCCTTGTCAAGTTTTGCCAACGACCGCATATTCCTCCAACGTTTCCGCGGCACAATATCCGACCAGGCCACAGATAACCCGGGATACAAAAGCCATAAACGTAACAAATCCTGCTTTATATCCCTGATCAATTCCCTAAAGGGCCGCACCCCAAGATCGTTACCCCCAACATGCAGCACCAAAATATCAGGGGCCTTATCCAAACTGACAGCATTATGTATTTCCCGCAACACCCTGCTCCATGCCATTCCCCTAAAACCAATCCATCTGACCACGGCCATCTTCCGATTAAATCCCAGCTGTCTACCCTCTGACCGTACATCCACTCGCAGCTCTCCCCAGTGCACATAGGAATGGCCGAAAATCCACACCAAGAGCGGCAAAGGACCTGCAAAATACAAGCACAAGTCACTCAAAAACAAGCCCCTGTCAGTTTTTTTTTTATAAACAAAACTAACAATTCCAAGGCACAACCAACCACCTCTTATGTCCTCACATAACTGCGATATCTATCATATCTCCATCTCCCAATACGCTTGATGGCTTCAACCCCCAAACCACCAACAGCCGCCTCCGTCGCCGCACCAATTTGAAAAGAGTGAGGTGCGAAACGATCCTCATCCAACCCCAAAACTCTAAGCGCCTTCCTGAAAACCATATTAAACTGATATGCACTGGTGTGCACCCTGCAGCAGCAAAAAGAGCAGGCCCCGCTCCCGCTTGTCCGGGACCGCCCGCCCCTGACCGCGCCGCGCTGCTTTGCCTGCCGGATGATGCTGCAGAGGCAGGCCACGCGGCAAGAACATCACCGCTGCAGCCACCTGAAGTAGAAATGCTTAATGGATGCCTGGCGTGCGCTGGCTCTGCCCCACGGGCACTACGGGGTGCAGGCCTAGCAGCCGCCGACGGACCCCGCCGGGCTATAGGATTCCTCCCAGGCCAGGGCCTGCTGGCAGCACGACTTACCGGCGCCCGGCCTGGAGGGTCCCTGGAGGGGCTCCTGCGCCTACGGGGTCCTGGGAGCTGAATCCGGAGATAAGCTTTCCGGCGGCCTAGTCCGCCTCGAGCGCCTCACTGGCGATGCTGCAGCCGCCGGCACCGAAACCGAGCTCCCACCGATAATAGCCGCCACCTGCTCCTCTAGCCAGCCCTGAGGCTGCAACGCCGCTGCTGCCCGCAAGCTCTCAAGCACGCTGTCCACGGCCGCCATTGTGAGTCCACACACGTTGCTTAGAGAGCGGGAAGTGATTAGGCCACTCCCTTCCCCCTCTACTAACCTGTTTTTCTTCAAAACAAATGCAGCGCCCCAGAGTCCTGGTCGTTGCAGTACTGTGGCTCCGCCACTATGGGGAGCTATGGTGCGTCTGATGGCACTGAAGGAGTTCATCTGATCAGGTATCACAGACACCAATACATTTCACAGCCGAGCCTCCGGGGGGAGCTAAGGGTTCTATTCACTAGGCCACTCCCCACCATAGTGGGTAAACTGGGGGTCAGGCAGGAAGTTAGATCAGAAAGCTGACTGGGTTGGAACCAGGCAACACCTTGTGGCAGAGGGTGTTGTGGGGGAAGATACAGTAGGGTCTCTGTCAGGGGTGGGATCCTGACAGAGGCTTGGCAACTCGAACGTAACGGGACCGTGCCTGCTCAGGACAGCGGCGGTGCCCAAGGAAGGACCAGAAGCGAGATAGATTGTGCTGAGTGAGAAACGAGATCAAGGCGAAAGGAGAATACCAGTAGGGGTCGTGCTGTAAGACCGAAGCAACACCCTACTGAGGCGCACTACCGGTGGCCGGAACACCGAGGGAGTATTACAACATCCAGCTTCAAGCGATACTCTAAACAGCGGCAGGACAGTCAGTCTAAGGCGGGCTGTCTCACTTAAATCACCTATGCAGTCTTGGGGGGCAACTTGTGGAGAGGGGCGACTCTAGGGTCCCGGAAGAGCTCCGAGCCTACCCGTCAAACGGGTGCCGTCCCAACCAGAACATCAGGGAGGGACGGAGGATTAGCAGAACATCATCTAATCGAGTTGTGAGGGAACTTAAGAAACAGACACAACAGTTGTGGGGACTTTCCGTAAGCACAGCAGGGAAGGACCGCAACACATAGCGCTAGAAGGAAGGCACAGATTTCCGCCTGCTAAGAGAACTCTGGAGGTGCCATTGGACCGGCCGGACTTGCGCAGCCTGGTTATCCGGATTCCGGACTGAGGACTCAGAGATCTTCAGTAAAGAGGTAAAAAGACTGCAAACCTGGTGTCCTCGTTATTTACTGCACTGCACCACTAACATCATCTATTCACATACCTATCACTGTGCGCCCCTCGGCAGGGTCACGGACCGGGCCTAGCCACCGTGACAACCCCAGAGCAGAGACTCAGAGGCCCGGTACCGGGTACCCCTCGGCCCTGCGGCAGTGGGGGCGCCGCAACTTGGCGTCACGAACAGGATCTACTTAAGCCTGAAGAGTCAGGTCATGTGTGCCTAGGAACTGTGATTTACTGTACTTTATTGAGAGACTGTGTGCTGCGCCATTTACCGCCAAAAATCCACCACCATTACAGCGCTGAGGAGAGCGCAGGAGTAGAAGAGGGGCGTGGAGTGGGCGTAGGAAAGCTGGAGAGCGCGAAGGACAATGGCCGCCCAGTCTAAATATTTCTGTGTCCTGAGGACGTGTCCGTCAACAGCCGAGGTCCGCCTCTTGATCCTGTTTGGAGGGTGGAGACCATGGAGACGGGGCCGCCCACGAAAGAGACCGCGGGAAGAAGACGCTGGAGAGGAGATAAAGATGGCGACGCGGGGAACACCACGTGGGGATGACCTGACTCGGCATGGAGCCGCATTACCGGACACAGCCTCGGAGGCGCCATCGTTGCGGGGACTGGCCCTCGCGGAACCACCGATGGGTCGACCCAACTGGCAGATGTCCGAGGAGTGTGTGGCCGCAGCCGAAGCCCGACAAATAGCACGCCGCTTGGAGGCTGATGCCCGCGTGCTCGCTCGGCTGGGCCAGCCCACGGAGGTCCGCCTGTCTCCGGTGTCTCCTGCTCCTCCCAACCCGGCCGCGGCTGAAGATCCGCTGCAGGCGCAGGGCTTGAGGATCTTCCCGGAGGCAGAACACCTGCGGCGCCTGATGACAGCATGGCGGAACAGGCCCCAACCTGCAGCCCAGGTAGATCTGACCAGCGTCGCGGAGACCCCACCGTCACACTGGGGTGTCGTGGTGTCCTTCAACTCCCGGAAGGGAAGGGGAGTTATCCAGGAGATCGGGGAGCCACTACAGGTCCGTGTTGACCGGGAAGAAGTAGAGCCCTGCGGGGGAAGGTACGATTCCGACCTGGAGCCTGGCGACGCAGTGACCTATACCCGGTGGAGGAGAGAAGCGGGTGGAACCGGCTGGATAGCTCGGGGCGTTCAGCGGTGCGTCGCTCTCCAGGCTGCTGCCGGAACGCCAGAGGACGAGCCTTCTGCAGGGAAGGTGCTGGAGCCCGTCCCCGCGGAGCCCCAGGAGGTCCAGGTTCACCACGTGCCTCTGGGTCGCGCTCGCCCACAAGCTGGGAGGGCATCCCGGCGAGGGATCCTGTCGCTGCTGGAGCCAGGACCGGCCCTTGCTACACCAAGGCGACCCGTTGGCCGGGTGAGGCCTGGAAGAAGACCACCCCCCACATTACAAGATGAGTAAGATAATACTACTCTTGAACATGTAAATAGTTCTTTAACTGTTTGTTCGTTTTCCTGGTTTTTGCTGCTAGACCCGTCCAGGGTTAACTCTTAAAGGGATCCCTTTGTTGACCCGGGATCCCTATTGTTTTGTTTGTTTTTCTAAGTTTTTCACAAGTTTCCAGAACTGCCGCAATCATGAACAGTGCATGATACAAACTTTTTGTAAATAGTTTGCACCTTATTAAAGGTGCTCCCTACTGGTTTTACTTAAAGAAGGACTCTTTGTGAAGATACCACACTGGAACCTTTGCTGAGTATGGACTGGTAGCTTGAGAAGATATGCTACCTCATAGAGACTTGGTCCCCTCTTAAAGGGGATGTTCATTTGTTGCACTTAAATGGTGATATTGCTTTAAGACAGGTAGCAATAATGTTTTGACGAAAGAAAGTGATAATAATGTTTACATGAGAAAGTTATATGTATCCAACTAGTTAATTGAAAAGAAAATGTTTGATAATGTTGATAGACAACGAGGATAGAAGGTGAACCCTGAGTCCTCCTAGGAGCCATATAGAAATGGCTGAGTGCTCTTAAACTGAAAGTAATGTTATGCTCTATACTGTGTATAGTAGTTGAAAAGGCAGTAGGCCCGGGCTGAACGGGGCGGTCCTGTAACAGAAAGGAGAGGCAGAAGGTCTGGTGCCGTTAGGACAGGCGGTCCTGCAGATTTAAAGTATGAGAATGAAAAAGTTAAATTGCCTTATAATGTGATTATAAGAAGGTCTTTAGTGCATTCAGAGTGTATGTCCTTAAAGGCAATGTTAAATTATTGTTCAACAATTTTGCACTTAGTAGAATACCCGGTTGGGTAAAAGAAAGTTATTTATAGCATGTTGCTATGACATTTAACCATGTTTGTAACGTTCAAGCGTCCTCACCTCCCATAAAGGGAAGCTCTGTTTAAATATGCTTATTGTTATTGCACTCAACAAAACTGTATGTCTTTTTGCTAACTTGTATTGTTGTTTCCTTCTCAGTCCCGGAGTACTGTGTTTAACCAGGGGGGAGTGCAGCGCCCCAGAGTCCTGGTCGTTGCAGTACTGTGGCTCCGCCACTATGGGGAGCTATGGTGCATCTGATGGCACTGAAGGAGTTCATCTGATCAGGTATCACAGACACCAATACATTTCACAGCCGGGCCTCCGGGGGGAGCTAAGGGTTCTATTCACTAGGCCACTCCCCACCATAGTGGGTAAACTTGGGGTCAGGCAGGAAGTTAGATCAGAAAGCTGACTGGGTTGGAACCAGGCAACACCTTGTGGCAGAGGGTGTTGTGGGGGAAGATACAGTAGGGTCTCTGTCAGGGGTGGGATCCTGACAGAGGCTTGGCAACTTGAACGAACGTAACGGGACCGTGCCTGCTCAGGATAGCGGCGGTGCCCAAGGAAGGACCAGAAGCGAGATAGATTGTGCTGAGTGAGAAACGAGATCAAGGCGAAAGGAGAATACCAGTAGGGGTCGTGCTGTAAGACCGAAGCAACACCCTACTGAGGCGCACTACCGGTGGCCGGAACGCCGAGGGAGTATTACAACATCCAGCTTCAAGCGATACTCTAAACAGCGGCAGGACAGTCAGTCTAAGGCGGGCTGTCTCACTTAAATCACCTATGCAGTCTTGGGGGGCAACTTGTGGAGAGGGGCGACTCTAGGGTCCAGGAAGAGCTCCGAGCCTACCCGTCAAACGGGTGCCGTCCCAACCAGAACATCAGGGAGGGACGGAGGATTAGCAGAACATCATCTAATCGAGTTGTGAGGGAACTTAAGAAACAGACACAACAGTTGTGGGGACTTTCCGTAAGCACAGCAGGGAAGGACCGCAACACATAGCGCTAGAAGGAAGGCACAGATTTCCACCTGCTAAGAGGACTCTGGAGGTGCCATTGGACCGGCCGGACTTGCGCAGCCTGGTTATCCGGATTCCGGACTGAGGACTCAGAGATCTTCAGTAAAGAGGTAAAGAGACTGCAAACCTGGTGTCCTCGTTATTTACTGCACTGCACCACTAACATCATCTATTCACATACCTATCACTGTGCGCCCCTCGGCAGGGTCACGGACCGGGCCTAGCCACCGTGACAACCCCAGAGCAGAGACTCAGAGGCCCGGTACCGGGTACCCCTCGGCCCTGCGGCAGTGGGGGCGCTGCACAAAAACCTCCCCGCCTCCTCCACCCTAACCCCTCCCTCCATACCATCGTCACGCTGGCCTTCTCTTACGCCACGGGGGGAGGGGCGGCTCAGCTCCGGCCGGTACTGGACTATAGGACCTGGAATGCCATTTCTGGAGAAGACATGGTTCCACTTTTGAAGAATTTGATGGCGGGCACAGCAACGCCGCGTCCTGCACTGGCTCTTCCCCAGATCTAACCATTTTGGAGGAGCCCCCTGAAGGTTGTGGAAATGCAAAAAAAAACTATTTTTTTTTCCTACCTCTTTGCCTTTCACTAAATTTTGACACATTTCAAAGTGTTTTATGCCACTTTTCTGGTGTTATCACTTCCATAAATTGGGATCTAAAAGTTTTTGAGATTCAAGAAATAAAGGGCACATTCTGGAGATGCTTTAAAGATGCCGGTGAGCTGAGCTTAAGACTGAGGGTATAAAGAATTAAATATCAGGATTGTGATAAAATAATTCAGCACAAAATTTTGAAGAAAATGACAAAGTGGCGCAAAAATATTGACATTTACGACATGATACTGAATAATGCACAAGTACTAAAAAACATTTTCAATTGCAGAAAAATATCATAAATCTAAAAATCGTCCTGAAAGTCTCTAAGACCTAAAGCTACAAGAAATCAGGTATCACTATTACAGGGCTGAGACGTAGAGGGCTGTTCAGTGGAGTTCGTTTTCACACTTGAATCATGAGTAATGATGTAATAAACATCTTTCAATGTCACTTTAGCCGGACATCCCCACAAGAGTAAAAATCAAAAGATAAAATTGATTATTATATTATTAATCTTATTCATTGACTTTATCAAACATTTGTAGGTTGTTTTAGTCACATATGTGCAGGGACGGTTTTAGACGAAGTGGGGCCCTGGGCAAAAGATTAAAGTGGGGCCCCAAATGCTCACATATTGCCCATCACATGGAAGCATTTTTATAGTATTTACATGTGCTGAGTACAGGCCTCTAAACGAGCATGATCGACAATATTGAAGGCGCTCAACGCTTGTTCCCGGGTCTTCTTACACGGACTGAGAAACAATGATGGGCACAGAATCACAATAGATCAATCTGTCCTCATAATGTATCATGTTATCAGCAGCATATATGCAGTTTTCACCGGCGATGTGATGTTTAGAACAATGATTTTTCCGGCATTTTGCCTGTTTAGTGTAAAACACCCCATAACCCTCCACATAGTATAATGCACCCTACAGTCCTCCAGATAGGATAATGTGTAAACAGTCCTTCATATTGTTTAATGCACACCTCAAAGTCCTCCATATGCTATAATGTGCACCATATTCCTCCATATTGTATAATGCACACCCCATAGTTCTCCCTGTGCTATAATGTGCCCCATAGTCCTCCATATAGTATAATGTGCCCCGTGGTCCTCCATATACAATAATACACTCCACATAGCCCTCCATATAGTATAATATACTCCCCATAGTACTCCACATAGTATAATGTTCTCCCCATAGTCCTCCATTTAGTATAAAACATTAACCATGGATTATTGTCATCACTACTTACCTGGAGTCTCTCTCATGTACTGTATATGAACAAAATATATTTTTTAAACTGTTCAATAAAAGTCATTTACATTTTCAATCTAATTGTGGTCTGTCTTCTTGTAAGTTTAATAATTTTCTTTCACACACTCATTTTTTTATTTTCTGAATCGTTAAATAAAGAACTATTTATCCCACATACCTCCCTTATGTTCTTCCAAATGTACATTATTTGCTAAACCTTTGAGTTATTTTTATATCTGAATTGTACATTTTCCCATATCTTCCTTCTAAGATGTGAGTGGTTCTTCCTGGGTGTGAAGTAGGAAGAAGCACTCGCGAAATGCTCGTCGCATTTTTGGGATTGGTGCAGACCCAGGTAATATGAATATGGTGTGGGGTGGTTGGAAGTTTACTTGTCTTGTGACCGCAATATTATTGTGACACACTGAGTGCACTTTGAGTTATGGCCTAACATGTAGGTATACGGCCGCGGTGTTGTGCAAGCCCTGCCTCTGTATTTATCATAAGGACTGCATTGAGTCATATGCATGAACCTTGTTATAGCTAGCTATATATATCCATGCGTTGCCCCCCTCACTTTATACCAGAAATATTGCATTTTCTTATGTATATGCACTTTGATAAAGAATGTTAAGAGGTGGCAATGGTGATTGGTCTTTTTTCTTACAAATGTGTTTTCATGACTAACGGGCAGTGGCAGTAAACCATTATAAATGTGTTTGCATGGCTAATGGACAGTAGCAGTATGCCATTGAACTATAATAGTCCATGATTATTTTTTAGTAATCCAACACCCCATGCATGTGTATTGTTCATATATATAACTCCCTGTGTGTATATGTGTCCTGCTCCAGCTGACCTCTTTTGGAATTGTTTGGTTGGATTGAGGCACCATGTCTATTGTTTATTTGTGTATTTATATGTATTTAACCCCTTAGTGACAGAGCCAATTTGGTACTTAATGACCGAGCCAATTTTTACAATTCTGACCACTGTCACTTTATGAGGTTATAACTCTGGAACGCTTTATCGGATCCCGCTGATTCTGAGATTGTTTTTTCGTGACATGTTGTACTTCAAGTTAGTGGTAACATTTCTTCGATATTACTTGCGATTATTTATGAAAAAAATGGAAATATGGCGAAAATTTTTAAAATTTTGCAATTTTCAAACTTTGTATTTTTATGCCCTTAAATCAGAGAGATATGTCACAAAAAATAGTTAATAAATAACATTTCTCACATGTCTACTTTACATCAGCACAATTTTGGAAACAATTTTTTTTTTTGTTAGGGAGTTATAAGGGTTAAAAGTTGACCAGCAATTTCTCATTTTTACAACACCATGTTTTTTTTAGGGACCACATCACCTTTGAAGTGATTTTGAGGGGTCTATATGATAGAAAATAATCAAGTGTGACACCATTCTAAAAACTGCACCCCTCAAGCTGCTCAAAACCACATTCAAGAAGTTTATTAACCCTTTACGTACTTCACAGGAACTAAAACAATGTGGAAGAAAAAAATGAACATTTTACTTTTTTTTGCAAACATTTTACTTCAGAACCATTTTTTTTAATTTTCACAAGTGTAAAAACAGAAATTTTACCACAAATTTTGTTGTGCAATTTTTCCTGAGTACGCCGATACCCCATATGTGGAGGTAAACCACTGTTTGGGCGCACCGCAGAGCTTGGAAGTGAAGGAGCACCGTTTGACTGTTTCAATGCAGAATTGGCTGGAATTGAGATCGGACGCCATGTCGCGTTTGGAGAGTCCCTGATGTGCCTAAACAGTGGAAACCCCCCACAAGTGATACCATTTTGGAAACTAGACCCCTTAAGGAACTTATCTAGATGTGTGGTGAGCACTTTGAACCCCCAAGTGCTTCACAGAAGTTTATAACGTAGAGCCGTGAAAATAAAAAATCGCATTTGTTTTCACAAAAATGATTTTTTCGCCCACAAATTCTTATTTTCACAAGGGTAACAGGAGAAATTAGACCACAAAAGTTGTTGTGCAATTTCTCCTGAGTACGTCGATACCCCATATGTGGAGGTAAACCACTGTTTGGGCGCACCGCAGAGCTTGGAAGTGAAGGAGCACCATTTGACTTTTTCAATGCAGAATTGGCTGGAATTGAGATCGGATGCCATGTCGCGTTTGGAGAGTCCCTGATGTGCCTAAACAGTGGAAACCCCCCACAAGTGATACCATTTTGGAAACTAGACCCCTTAAGGAACTTATCTAGATGTGTGGTGAGCACTTTGAACCCCCAAGTGCTTCACAGAAGTTTATAACGTAGAGCCGTGAAAATAAAAAATCTCATTTTTTCTACAAAAATGATCTTTTTGCCCCCAAATTTTTATTTTAACAAGGGTAACAGGAGAAATTAGACCACAAAAGTTGTTGTACAATTTCTCCTGAGTACGTCGATACCCCATATATGGGGGTAAACCACTGTTTGGGCGCACCGCAGAGCTTGGAAGAGAAGGAGTGTCGTTTTACTTTTTCAATGTAGAATTGGCTGGAATTGAGATCGGACGCCATGTCACGTTTGGAGAGCCGCTGATGTGCCTAAACAGTGGAGACTACCCACAAATGACACCATTTTGGAAACTAGACCCCTTATGGAACTTATCTAGATGTGTGGTGAGCACTTTAATCCCCCAGGTGCTTCACAGAAGTTTATAACGTAGAGCCGTGAAAATAAAAAAATCGAATTTTTTCTACAAAAATGATCTTTTTGCCTCCAAATTTTTATTTTACCAAGGGTAACAGGAGAAAATGGACCCCAGAAGATGTTGTACAATTTGTCTTGAGTACGCCGACACCCCATATGTGGGGGTAAACCACTGTTTGGGCGCATGGCTGAGCTCGGAAGCAAAGGAGCGCCATTTGACTTTTCAATGCAAAATTGACTGGAATTGAGATCGGACGCCATGTCGCGTTTGGAGAGCCCCTGATGTGCCTAAACAGCAGAAACCCCCCAAAAGTGACCCCATTTTGGAAACTAGACCCCCCATGGAACTTATCTAGATGTGTAGTGAGAACTTTGAATGCCCAAGTGCATCACAGAAGTTTATAATGCAGAGTCGTGAAAATAAAAAATATATATTTTTTAACAATAAAGATTTTTAGCCCCCAAGTTTTTATTTTCACAAGGGTAGCAAGAGAAATTGGACCCCAAAAGTTGTTGTCCAATTTGTCCTGAGTATGCTGGTACCCCATATGTGGGGGTAAACCACTGTTTGGGCGCACGGCAGAGCTCGGAAGGGAAGGAGCGCCATTTTGGAATGCAGACTTTGATAGAATTGTCTGCGGGCGTTATGTTGCATTTGCAGACCACTAATGTACCTAAACAGTAGAAACCCCCAACAAGTGACCCCATTTTGGAAAATAGACCCCCCAAGGAACTTATCTAGATATGTGGTGAGAACTTTGAATGCCCAAGTGCTTCACAGAAGTTTATAATGCAGAGTAGTGAAAATAAAAAATATTTTTTTTCCCACAAAAAAGATTTTTTTAGCCCCAAAATTTTTATTTTCACAAGGGTAACAAGAGAAATTGGACCCCAAAAGTTGTTGTCCAATTTGTCCTGAGTATGCTGGTACCCCATATGTGGGGGTAAACCACTGTTTGGGCGCACGGCAGAGCTCGGAAGGGAAGGAGCGCCATTTTGGAATGCAGACTTTGATAGAATTGTCTGCGGGCGTTATGTTGCGTTTGCAGACCCCTAATGTACCTAAACAGTAGAAACCCCCACAAGTGACCAAATTTTGGAAACTAGACCCCCTAAGGAACTTATCTAGATATGTGGTGAGAACTTTGAAAGCTCAAGTGCTTCACAGAAATTTATAATGCAGAGTAGTGAAAATAAAAAAATATATTTTTTTCCAACAAAAAAGATTTTTAGCCCCCAAGTTTTTATTTTCACAAGGGTAACAGGAGAAATTGGACCCCAAAAGTTGTTGTCCAATTTATCCCGAGTACGCTGATGCCCCATATGTGGGGGTAAACCACTGTTTGGGCACACGGCAGAGCTCAGAAGGGAGGGAGTACCATTTGACTTTTTTAGCGCAAAATTGGCTGTCGTGTTTGGAGACCCCCTGATGTACCTAAACAGTGGAAACCCCCCAATTCTAACTCCAACCCTAACCCCAACACAGCCCTAACCCTAATCTCAACCCGATCCATAATCCTTATCACAACCCTAACGATAATCACAACCCTAACCCCAAAACAGCCCTAATCTCAACCCTAACCATAACCCTAATCAAAACCCTAAATCCAACACACCCCTAACCCTAATCCCAACCCTAACCCTAATCCCAACCCTAATCCCAAACGTAACACTAATCCCAACCCTAATCCAAACCCTAACCCTAATCCCAACTCTAACCCTAACTTTAGCCCCAACCCTAACTTTAGCCCCAACCCTAACCATAATTTTAGCCCCCGTCGTCACAAAAAAAGTTCAATGTAACCTTTTTTTTGTACGTCGCGTCTGCCATTTCCGCGGATGCGTGGCCGTAACTCTGCCCCCTCCTCCCCAGGACATAGACTGGGCAGCGGATGCGTTGAAAAACTGCATCCGCTGCCCACGTTGTGCACAATTTTCACAACGTGCGTCGGTACATCGGGCCGACGCATTGCGACCGCCCCGTACCGACGCAAGTGTGAAAGAAGCCTAAGGCTACTTTCACACTAGCGTCGTACTCGGCCCATCGCAGTGTGTCGGGCCGACGTACCGAGGCTAGCGTTGTAAGCGCCGCACAACGGGTGCAGCGGATGCTGTTTTTTCAACGCATCCGCTGCCCCATTGTGAGGTGCGGGGAGGCGGGGGCGGAGTTCCGGCCACGCATGCGCGGTCGGAAATGGCGGACACGTCGCACAAAAAAGTTACATGTAGTTTTTTTTGTGTCGACGGTCCGCCGAAGCACGACGCATCCGTCGCACGATGGATGCGACATGTGGCAATCCGTCGCAATGCGTCGCTAATGCAAGCCAATGGAGAAAAAACGCATCCTGCAAGCACTTTTGCAGGATGCGTTTTTTCTCCAACGACGCATTGCGACGGAAGCCAAAAAACGCTAGTGTGAAAGTAGCCTAACCCTAACCCTAGCCCTAACCCTAACCCTAAATTTAGCCCCAACCCTAACCCTAACTCTAACCCTAACCCTAACCCTAACCCTAACCCTAACTCTAACCCTAACTCTAACCCTAACCCTAACCCTAACCCTAACTCTAACCCTAACCCTAACCCTAACCCTAACCCTAATTTTAGCCCCAACTTGTCTTCTCCTGCCGGCCGGCAGATGGCAGCAGATGGCGGGCGCACTGCGCATGCGCCCGCCATGATGAAAAAGCCGGCTGGCAGGAGAAGACAGAAGAGGACCCAGGGACCCCGGGTGAGTATGATAGGGTCCCCGAATCCCCCTATTTCTCTGTCCTCTGATGTGCGATCACATCAGAGGACAGAGAAATAACTGATCGCTTTTTTTTTTTTTTTTTTTTTTGCGGTCGCCGGTAAACTGTTAATTACCGGCGATCGCAAAGCAGGGGTCGGTGCAAACCGACCCCGATCATGTTCTTTGGGGTCTCGGCTACCCCCAGCAGCCGAGACCCCAAAGAACATCCGGGTGCCGGGCGGCGGGCGCACTGCGCGTGCGCCCGCCATTTTTTCCCGGAAAAAAGATGGCGGCGCCCATGGGGAGACACGAGGAGCACCGGGGGAGGTAGGTAAGTATTGGGGGGCTATTGGGGGCCATCGGGGACCACATTTCTCTGTCCTCCGATGTGCGATCACATCGGAGGACAGAGAAATTAAACGGCAAATCGCGTTTTTTTTGTTGTTGTTGCGACCGCCGGTAAACGGTTAATTACCGGCGATCGCAACTCGGGGGTCGGTAAAAAACCCCCGAATCATGTTCTCTGGGGTCTCGGCTACCCTCGGCAACCGAGACCCCAGAGAAAATCCGACTCTGGGGGGCGCTATTCACTTTTTCCACAGCGCCGTTAATTAACGGCGCTGTGGTTTAAGTACCCTTAGCGGCCGCCGTTAAAAGGCGTATCGGCGGTCGTTAAGGGGTTAAGCTATCTATAATAAACATAGTAACATAGTTACATAGTTATTAAGGTTGAAGGAAGACTTTAAGTCCATCTAGTTCAACCCATAGACTAACCTAACATGCCCTAACATGTTGATCCAGAGGAAGGCAAAAAAACCCATGTGGCAAAGAGTAAGATCCACATTGGGGAAAAAAATTCCTTCCCGACTCCACATACGGCAATCAGACTAGTTCCCTGGATCAACGCCTTATCAAGGAATCTAGTGTATATAACCTGTAACATTATACTTTTCAAGAAAAGCATCCAGTCCCCTCTTAAATTTAAGTAATGAATCACTCATTACAACATCATACGGCAGAGAGTTCCATAGTCTCACTGCTCTTACAGTAAAGAATCCGCGTCTGTTATTATGCTTAAACCTTCTTTCCTCCAGAGGATGCCCCCTTGTCCCTGTCTCAGGTCTATGATTAAAAAGATCATCAGAAAGGTCTTTGTACTGTCCCCTCATATATTTATACATTAACATAAGATCACCCCTTAGTCTTCGCTTTTTCAAACTAAACAGCCCCAAGTGTAATAACCTATCTTGGTATTGCAGACCCCCAGTCCTCTAATAACCTTGGTCGCTCTTCTCTGCACCCGCTCTAGTTCAGCTATGTCTTTCTTATATGCCGGAGACCAGAACTGTGCACAGTATTCTAAGTGTGGTCAAACTAGTGACTTGTATAGAGGTAAAATTATGTTCTCCTCATGAGCATCTATGCCTCTTTTAATGCATCCCATTATTTTATTTGCCTTTGTATCAGCTGCCTGGCTCTGGCCACTATATGTGAGTTTGTCATCCACCCATACACCCAGGTATTTTTCATTGACGGTTTTGCCCAGAGTTTTAGAGTTAAGCACATAGTTATACATCTTATTACTTCTACCCAAGTGCATGACCTTACATTTATACCCATTAAAGCTCATTTGCCATTTATCAGCCCAAGCTTCTAGTTTACATAAATCATCCTGTAATATAAAATTGTCCTCCTCTGTATTGATTACCCTGCAGAGTTTAGTGTCATCTGCAAATATTGAAATTCTGCTCTGTATGCCCCCTACAAAGTCATTAATAAATATGTTAAAAAGAAGAGGGCCCAATACTGACCCCTGTGGTACCCCACTGCTAACCGCAACCCAGTCCGAGTGTGCTCCATTAATAACCACCCTTTGTTTCCTATCCCTGAGCCAGCTCTTAACCCACTTACACATATTTTCCCCTATCCCCATTATTCTCATTTTATGTATCAACCGTTTGTGTGGCACCATATCAAAAGCTTTTGAAAAGTCCATATACACTACATCCACTGGGTTCCCTTGGTCCAGTCCGGAACTTACCTCTTCATAGAAGCTGATCAAATTAGTCTGACATGATCGGTCCCTAGTAAACCCATGCTGATACTGGGTCATGAGGTTATTCCTCTTCAGATACTCCAGTATAGCATCCCTTAGAATACCCTCCAGGATTTTACCCACAGTAGAGGTTAAACTTACGGGCCTATAATTACCGAGTTCAGTTTTTGTCCCCTTTTTGAATATTGGCACCACATTTGTTATACGCCAGTCTTGTGGTACAGACCTTGTTATTATGGAGTCTTTAAAGATTAAAAATAATGGTCTATCAATGACTGTACTTAATTCCTGCAGTACTCGGGGGTGTATCCAATCCGGGCCCGGAGATTTGTCAATTTTAGTGATTTTTAGACGCTGCCGTACTTCCTGCTGGGTTAAGCAGGTGACATTTAATGGGGAATTTTTGTTATCACTGATCATTTTGTCTGCCAAGGGATTTTCTTGTGTAAATACTGATGAAAAAAAGTCATTTAGCATATTGGCTTTTTCCTCTTCCTCATCCACCATTTCACCCACACTATTTTTAAGGGGGCCAACACTGTCATTTTTTAGCTTCTTACTATTTATGCAGTTAAAGAATATTTTGGGATTATTTTTACTCTCTCTGGCAATGAGTCTCTCTGTCTCAATCTTTGCTGCCTTGATTTGCTTTTTACAGAATTTATTTAGTTTTCTGCATTTATTTAATGCCTCATCACTACCTACTTCCTTTAATTCGCTAAATACTTTCTTTTTGTCCCTTATTGCGCCCCTTACAGCTCTATTTAGCCATATTGGTTTCCTCCTATTTCTAGTATGTTTATTCCCATACGGTATATACTGTGCACAGGTCCTATCCAGGATGCTAATAAATGTCTCCCATTTTCTTTGTGTATTTTTATGTCTCAGGATATCGTCCCAGTTAATTGCATCCGTTGGAAATTTGCCCTCCTGAAGTTTAGTGTCCTTGTAACCCCCCTACTACCCATCTTATTAAAGGATACATGAAAACTTATTATTTTGTGATCACTATTCCCCAAATGACCCCCAACCCTTATATTTGATATGCGGTCTGGCCTGTTGGTTAACCCCTTAATCCCATATGTCGTACTATCCCGTCGAGGTGGGGTGGGCCTTATTTCCCACCGACGGGATAGTACGTCATATGCGATCGGCCGCGCTCACGGGGGGAGCGCGGCCGATCGTGGCCGGGTGTCAGCTGACTATCGCAGCTGACATCCGGCACTATGTGCCAGGAGTGGTCACAGACCGCCCCGGCACATTAACCCCCGGCACACTGCGATCAAACATGATCGCAGTGTTCCGGTGGTATAGGGAAGCATCGCGCAGGGAGGGGGCTCCCAGCGGGCTTCCCTGAGACCCCCGGAGCAACGCAATGTGATCGCGTTGCTCCGAGCGTCTCTTACCTCCTCTCCTTGCAGTCCCCGGATCCAAAATGGCCGCGGGGCTGCATCCGGGTCCTGTAGGGAGGTGGCTTACCAAGCGCCTGCTCAGTGCAGGCGCTGGTAAGCCAGGAGCGCTGTAAGTCAGATCGCTGATATGACAGAGTGCTGTGCAAACTGTCAGATCAGCGATCTGTGATGTCCCCCCTGGGACAAAGTAAAAAAGTTTAAAAAAAATTCCCACATGTGTAAAAGAAAAAAAAAAAATTCCTAAATAAAGAAAAAAAAATATTATTTCCATAAATACATTTCTTTATCTAAATAATAAAAAAAAACAATAAAAGTACACATATTTAGTATCGCCGCGTCCGTAAAGACCCAACCTATAAAACTGTCCCACTAGTTAACCCCTTCAGTGAACACCGTAAAAAAACTAAAAATAAAACGAGGCAGAAAACAACGCTTTATTATCATACCGTCGAACAAAAAGTGGAATAACACGCGATGAAAAAGAAAAATATAAATAACCATGATACCACTGAAAACGTCCTCTTGTCCCGCAAAAAACGAGCCACCATACAGCATCATCAGCAAAAAAATAAAAAAGTTATAGTTTTCAGAATAAAGCGATGCCAAAATAATTATTTTTTCTATGAAATAGTTTTTATCGTATAAAAGCGCCAAAGCATAAAAAAATTATATAAATGAGGTATCGCTGTAATCGTACTGACCCGAAGAATAAAACTGCTTTATCCATTTTACCAAACGCGGAACGGTATAAATGCCCCCCCCCCCCCAAAAGAAATTCATGAATAGCTGGTTTTTGGTCATTCTGCCTCACAAAAATCGGAATAAAAAGCGATCAGAAAATGTCACGTGCCCGAAAATGTTACCAATAAAAACGTCAACTCGTTCTGCAAAATACATGACCTCACATGACTCTGTGGACCAAAATATGGAAAAATTATAGGTCTCAAAATGTGGAGACGCAAAAACTTTGTTGCTATAAAAAGCGTCTTTTAGTGTGTGACAGCTGCCAATCATAAAAATCCGCTATAAAAGACGCTATAAAAGTAAATCAAACCCCCCTTCATCACCCCCTTAGTTATGGAAAAATAATAATATTAAAAAAATGTATTTATTTCCATCTTCCCATTAGGATTAGGGCTAGGGTTAGGGTTAGGGCTAGGGTTAGGGTTAGGGCTAGGGTTATGGCTAGGGCTAGGGTTGGGGCTAGGGTTAGGGCTAGGGTTAGGGTTAGGGCTAGGTTTATGGCTAGGGCTATGGTTAGGTCTAGGGTTAGGGTTAGGGTTAGGGCTAAGGTTAGGGTTGGGGCTAGGGTTGGAGCTAATGTTAGGGTTGGGGCTAAAGTTAGGGTTAGGGCTAAAGTTAGGGTTGGGGCTAAAGTTAGGGTTAGGGTTGGGGCTAAAGTTAGGGTCAGGGTTTGGATTACATTTACGGTTGGGATTAGGGTTGGGATTAGAGTTAGGGGTGTGTCAGGGTTAAGGGTGTCGTTAGGGCTAACGTTGGGATTAGGGTTAGGAGTGTGTTTGGATTAGGCTTTCAGTTAGAATTGGGGAGTTTCCACTGTTTAGGTACATCAGGGGCTCTCCAAACGCGACATGGCGTCCGATCTCAATTCCAGCCAATTCTGCGTTGAAAAAGTAAAACAGTACTCCTTCCCTTCCAAGCTCTCCCGTGCGCCCAAACAGGGGTTTACCCTTAGCGTACTTGGGACAAATTGGACAACAAGGTTTGGGGTCCAAGTTCTCTTGTTACCCTTGGGAAAATAAAAATTTGGGGGGCTAAAAATCATTTTTGTGGGAAAAAAAGATTTTTTATTTTCACGGCTCTGCGTTGTAAACTGTAGTGAAACACTTGGGGGTTCAAAGTTCTCACAACACATCTAGATAAGTTCCTTGGGATGTCTAGTTTCCAATATGGGGTCACTTATGGGGGTTTCTACTGTTTGGGTACATCAGGGGCTCTGCAAATGCAACCTTACGCCTGCAGACCAATCCATCTAAGTCTGCATTCCAAATGGCGCTCCTTCCCTTCTGAGCTCTGCCATGCGCCCAAACAGTGGTTCCCCCCACATATGGGGTATCAGCGTACTCAGGACAAATTGGAAAACAACTTTTGGGGTCCAATTTCTCCTGTTACCTTTGGGAAAATACAAAACTGGGGGCTAAAAAATAATTTTTGTGGAAAAAAAAATATTTTTTATTTTCACGGCTCTGCCTTATTAACTTCTGTGAAGCACTTGTTGGGTCAAAGTGCTCACCACACATCTAGATAAGTTCCTTAAGGGGTCTACTTTCCAAAATGGTGTCAATTGTGGGGGTTTCAATGTTTAGGTGCATCAGGGGCTCTCCAAAAGCAACATGGCGTCCCATCTCAATTCCAGTCAATTTTGCATTGAAAAGTCAAATGGCGCTCCTTCCCTTCCGAGCTCTGCCATGCGCCCAAACAGTGGTTTACACCCACATATGGGGTATCAGCGTATTCAGGACAAATTGCACAACAATTTTTGGGGTCCAATTTCTTCTCTTACCCTTGGTGAAATAAAAAATTGGGGGAGAAAAGATCATTTTTGTGAAAAAATATGATTTTCTATTTTTATGGCTCTGCATTATAAACTTCTGTGAAGCACTTGTTGGGTCAAAGTGCTCACCAATAGTGTTGAGCGATACCGTCCGATACTTGAAAGTATCGGTATCGGATAGTATCGGCCGATACCCGAAAAGTATCGGATATCGCCGATACCCGATACCAATACAAGTCAATGGGACACCAAGTATCGGAAGGTATCCTGTATGGTTCCCAGGGTCTGAAGGAGAGGAAACTCTCCTGCAGGCCCTGGGATCCATATTAATGTGTAAAATAAAGAATAAAAATAAAAAATATTGATATACTCACCTCTCCGACGCAGCCTAGACCTTACCGATGAAACCGGCAGCTTCCGTTCCTAAGAATGAGCGCTTGAAAGACCTTAGATGACGTCGCGGCTTGTGATTGGTCACGTGGCAGTCACGTGACTGCTCACACGACCAATCACAAGCCGCGATGTCATCTAAGGTCTTTCAAGCGCTCATTCTTAGGAACGGAAGCTGCCGGTTACATCGGTAAGGTCCAGGCTGCGTCTGAGAGGTGAGTATATCAATATTTTTTATTTTTATTCTTTATTTTACACATTAATATCGATCCCGATACCGATTCCCGATATCACAAAAGTATCGGATCTCGGTATCGGAATTCCGATACCACAAATATCGGCCGATACCCGATACTTGCGGTATCGGAATGCTCAACACTACTCACCACACATCTAGATAAGTTCTTAAGGGGTCTACTTTCCAAAACGGTGTCACTTATGGGGGGTTTCAATGTTTAGGCACATCAGGGGCTCTCCAAACGCAACATGGCGTCCCATCTCAATTCCAGTCAATTTGCATTGAAAAGTCAAATGGCGCTCCTTCCCTTCCGAGCTCTGCCATGCGCCCAAACAGTGGTTTACCCCCACATATGGGGTATCAGCGTTCTCAGGACAAATTGTGCAACAACTTTTGGGGTCCATTTTCTCCTGTTACCCTTGGTAAAATAAAACAAATTGGAGCTGAAATAAATTGTGTGTGAAAAAAAGTTAAATGTTCATTTTTATTTAAACATTCCAAAAATTCCTGTGAAACAACTGAAGGGTTAATAAACTTCTTTAATGTGTTTTTGAGCACCTTGAGGGGTGCAGTTTTTAGAATGGTGTCACACTTGGGTATTTTCTATCATACAGACCCCTCAAAATGACTTCAAATGAGATGTGGTCCCTAAAAAAAATGGTGTTGTAAAAATTAGAAATTGCTGGTCAACTTTTAACCCTTATATCTCCCTAACAAAAAAAAATTTTGGTTCCAAAATTGTGCTGATGTAAAGTAGACATGTGGGAAATGTTACCTATTAAGTATTTTGTGTGACATATCTCTGTGATTTAAGGGCATAAAAATTCAAAGTTGGAAAATTGCAAAATTTTCTAAATTTTTGCCAAATTTCCGTTTTTTTTCACAAATAAACGCAAGTTATATCGAATAAATTTTACCACTATCATGAAGTACAATATGTCACGAGAAAACAATGTCAGAATCGCCAAGATCCGTTGAAGCGTTCCAGAGTTATAACCTCATAAAGGGACAGTGGTCAGAATTGTAAAAATCGTCCCGGTCATTAACATGCAAACCACCCTTGGGGCTTAAGGGGTTAATATTAGGTCTAGCAGTGCCCCCCTTCTTGTTGGGTCCTGAACTAATTGTGAAAGGTAATTGTCTCTCATAGTTGTCAAAAACTGATTACCTTTGCTGGAACTGCAGGTTTCTGTTCCCCAATCTATTTCAGGGTAGTTGAAGTCCCCCATAATAATGACTTCTCCTTAAGTCGCAGCTTCATCTATTTGCTTTACGAGGATATTCTCCGTTGCTTCCATTATTTTGGGAGATTTATAACAAACCCCTATCAGTAATTTATTATTTTTCCCCCTCCCCTTATCACCCACAGGGACTCTACATTTTCATTAGATTCACCTATATTATCACGCCGGATGGGTTTTAAGGACGATTTTACATACAGACACACCCCACCCCCTCGCTTATCTGTACGGTCATTTCTGAAAAGGCTATAGCCCTGCAAGTTAACAGCCCAGTCATGGCTCTCATCCAGCCACATCTCAGATATCCCCACCATGTCATAATTATGCTCCAACAACATTAGTTCTAATTCGTCCATTTTGTTGGCGAGGCTTCTGGCATTAGTATACATGCACTTGATGTTCCTCTCTGCACCTCTGTTCTTTCTTAAATTATTAACTGTTCTAACCCCACCCCCCATGCCACCGCCACCCCCAACCTCCTTATTTGGGCCCAGGTCTAAATATATTTTGTTTTTTAAGATATCTATGTGACACTTCTTTGACCATAGTGTATAGAACTGTGGGATTAGTATGATGTATCATTATATGAAGTGTTGCCCATTCCTTGTCTAGGGAGAATGCACTTGGGTAGTATGTTTACCATCTCTATGGGAAGGTAGGATCCTGCTGTAATTAAAAACACCTGAGGCTGAGGGTGATGTGCTCAGTCAGAGAGCCAATTTATTATGGTGCTTGAACCTCCTAGGTTCAAGCAACATATTGTAATCCGATTTCTTATATTTTATTATTATTCTTCTCCGCGTTTTCCGCAATTAATGCGTCCCGAACCGCTCGGCGCAGAGACCCCGTTCAGGCGGCGTTTCGAAGGCCTCGGTGGGGACAGGTGTGCTATGACTTTTATAGTCGATCCGATATGTAGATTTTATTTAAATCGCATTTAAAAAAAAAAAATTCCCATAGGAAATAATGGCGAACTTTCCATTACCCCCAACTTGACCTTCCAAAGATGGCAGCTATGCAAATGTACGGTGTCCATTTTAGGACATGATCATTTATCAAAGTCAAACATCAGAATAAAGTGACTATGACACCCTCTCGTCCCGTGTGCAAAAGTAAGTGCGCCCCCGGCCCCGTGTGCAAAAGTAAGTGCGCCCCCGGCCCCGTGTGCAAAAGTAAGTGCGCCCCCGGCCCCGTGTGCAAAAGTAAGTGCGCCCCCGGCCCCGTGTGCAAAAGTAAGTGTGCCCCCGGCCCCGTGTGCAAAAGTAAGTGTGCCCCCGGCCCCGTGTGCAAAAGTAAGTGCCCCCGGCCCCGTGTGCAAAAGTAAGTGCCCCCCGGCCCCGTGTGTGAAAAGTAAGTGCGCCCCCGGCCCCGTGTGCAAAAGTAAGTGCGCCCCCGGCCCCGTGTGCAAAAGTAAGTGCGCCCCCGGCCCCGTGTGCAAAAGTAAGTGCGCCCCCAGCCCCGTGTGCAAAAGTAAGTGCGCCCCCGGCCCCGTGTGCAAAAGTAAGTGCGCCCCCAACCCCGTGTGCAAAAGTAAGTGCGCCTCCGGCCCCGTGTGCAAAAGTAAGTGCGCCCCCGGCCCCGTGTGCAAAAGTAAGTGCGCCCCCGGCCCCGTGTGCAAAAGTAAGTGCGCCCCCAACCCCGTGTGCAAAAGTAAGTGCGCCTCCGGCCCCGTGTGCAAAAGTAAGTGCGCCCCCGGCCCCGTGTGCAAAAGTAAGTGCGCCCCCGGCCCCGTGTGCAAAAGTAAGTGCGCCCCCGGCCCCGTGTGCAAAAGTAAGTGCGCCTCCGGCCCCGTGTGCAAAAGTAAGTGCGCCTCCGGCCCCGTGTGCAAAAGTAAGTGCGCCCCCAACCCCGTGTGCAAAAGTAAGTGCGCCCCCGGCCCCGTGTGCAAAAGTAAGTGTGCCCCCGGCCCCGTGTGCAAAAGTAAGTGCGCCCCCAGCCCCGTGTGCAAAAGTAAGTGCGCCCCCGGCCCCGTGTGCAAAATTAAGTGCGCCTCCGGCCCCGTGTGCAAAAGTAAGTGCGCCTCCGGCCCCGTGTGCAAAAGTAAGTGCGCCCCGGTCCCGGGTGTGGAAAAGTAAGTGCTCCCCTGGTCCCATGTGTGAAAAGTGCTGCTGTAAAGCTGGCAGCGCTGTTCAAGCACCATGTATTTCCTTCAGGAAATGCCCATCTAGTTATTATTATTATTATTATTATTATTATACATTTTTACAGCGCCATTTATTCCATGGCGCTTTACATGTGAAAAGGGGCAAATATAGACAAATACAATAAACATGATCAAAAAACAAGGCACTAACAGGTACAGAAGGAAGGAGGACCCTGCCCGCGAGGGCTCACAGTCTGCAGGGGGTGGGCGAGGACACACTAGGAGAGGAACAGACCCAGATTTGGTCTGCGCTCTGCTGTACTTTGCGGTCTGCTGAAATTCCCTCACTGCCATTAGAGCTTTTAGACAAGGGGGACCTCTGTCACCCCACTGAATTGCCTAATGACAGCCTGAGGCGAAGGGATGTCCGAACGTAAAGCTTTACTATGGGGCCTGTGGATTTCTATGCACTCCTCTGCTGACTTGGTTTTCTTGAGGTTAATTAGGTGAACTAACCTGATCTGTGACCTCCCAGTATTCCTCTCTTTGCATATCACACTGTGATTACACCTTCATACTTGTCATTTTTAAAATATTATTTATATGTTTGATTTTTTTTCTAAAACTGTATATTTTGCATCATAACAAAACACATGAATTGGACATTTCTTTTCACTTAACTGATTGGTTGCAGTGGTCATCCAGTGGCCCTGATGGAGTAGAAGGCCAGGATATCGGCGGGGGGCACAGTATTACAAGTCTGGTAGCTGAGCATGTGTGTTTTTTATATTTTATTTAGAACCACCATAATAAACATGTTCTACAGGGACTGAGGTTTGTATAGGGAATAATGCACCAACTAAAATAAATTATATAAAATATATTATTCCTCGAAATCTAATATTCTCAGTGTGTGTCTTCTAATATTCTTCAGACTCTATATATACTGTATATACACATATAATGAGAATATTAGATGCCTAGTAACCTTACAATATGTGTTATAATACACAATAATATAACATATATAATACATATAACAGAGTGGAGGGTCGGCCATTATCAGCGCGCTGCTGCTCTCACATATGATTTCACACTGACATAGAATGTTGTGAGGTTCTACAATCTCTGCGCACGGTGACATCAGCGCCATTTTCAGAGGTGAAGCTTTCGCTGAGACTCCACTTTGGTCTTGGAAGTGCGAGCTAGTTTGTGTCATACATCTAGTGCTTTACTTCTACAGCTTTGTATTCATATTTGGGCACCATAACATCTGTGCTATCAGAGAACTTAGTTCTCATTTTCTATCTTTCCATCATCTCAGCCCCTGAAAACGAAGCCATGACTACCCGGGAGCTGCATCGGCTTATTGCTGACATTAAGACATGGGTGAGCTGACCAGAAAATGAGGGTAAATGAGAGAATATTCCCCCTTATAGGAGGTTTTCTGGGAGATTTCCCTGGGGTAAGAGGCTTCAGGACACTCAGTGCATCCTCCACCTTCCCATTCATATTCCTTGGGGGCGGTGTTAGTTACAGTCTGGTCCCACCCCTGCTTTGCGATGTTGCAGGGAAGGGATACACTGAGCAGGTTTATTTAGCTCAAATATTAATCAATTTTAGCTCCTCTCCCTAAACCCTAAAGTAACAGCATGTTCTATCCCTTTGGCCCAAAAGTGTTTTTTTTTTTTATCAAATTTTGTATTATTAATTATAGTAAATGTTATTTCTTTATAGGTCAGGTCATGACTGTCCATCAATTGAGATCTTCTCAATGTGATCAGAGAAGACCAACTCCTACTGATGGACACCAATCAGACATCACTGCTGTCACTGTGAGAGGGAGACAGGCCAGAACTCCTCTGCGGCAAAGAGGACTAAAGAGATGGGAAAGAAGCCACTCTCCACTTAGACCGGTCCCTGTAGAGTCCTCCAGAGAAACATCAGAGAGTGGAAGGGATGACAGTGGATCCTCAGACACCGCCACTGAGTTTGAGTTCAGACGGCCATTTCCCATTCCACCCAATCGAAGACCCAGGGAGTTTCCAGCTGCAAGTGGATCTCCAGTACAATTACAGCAGGAAAGCCGTATATTCAACATCATCCTTCAGCGTCAGAGAATGGGAGTGATGACGCCTCCGTCACAGATACGGCCACCACCACCTGCACAGTATCATCTGCTGCAGGAAAGGCAGCAGACGTGGCGAGAGCAGCAAATTAGGAACCTCCCAACAAGAGCTGTAACATCTCAGGAGGAGGCCGAGTCGTGTGTCATCTGCATGACGGAGTATGAGAGCGGAGAGGACGTCACAGTGCTTCCATGTAACCATTGTTTCCATCAGGGTTGTATCTCCACCTGGCTCAGCTCCAACCTTCGGTGCCCCCTGTGTCGCAAACACTGCTTCCTTCTAAAATTCAAAGGAACATCTTAACGCTTCAAGGAAGGAGCTAAGTGTTTGTCAGTGACACTAGAAGAGTCCATCTTGTGCTTCAGGCCAGGTAAGAGAGAACTTATGGATAATAACTATATTGTTGTCAAATGCCTAAACAATAATTCCCCTTTACTTCTATTCTGTCTTTTCTTTAGTTTACCATCAGCTTTGGCTAACATCGTACCAAGCATAAAGGGCTCCTCACCTACTGTATTCTCACCCATCCCTTGTAGATTGTGAGCCTTCGCGGGCAGGGTCCTCTCTCCTCCTGTACCAGTTTTGACTTGTATTGTCTAAGAATATTGTACTTGTTTTTATTATGCATATGGAGCGCCCCCACAGTCGCAGGGCCGAGGGGTACGACGGTTGCGAAGTGTGGCAAAGCATCGCAAAGCGACGCTAATGCAAAGCAATGGAGAAAAAACGCATCCTGCAAGCACTTTTGCAGGATGCGTTTTTTCTACAAAACGACGCATAGCGACGTGCAGTGCACGATGCTAGTGTGAAAGTAGCCTAAGAGTTACTGTGTCCGCCTCAGGGGTTTCTATATGACTGGTTGGCAGGGATTTTATTGTTACGTTTATTATTCTTTGCTTTTCTTTGTTACACTTTTATTCTCTCTTCTATTTCTTTTATGATGTGTGACTTTGTGCTATATGTGCAGACGGATGAATTGTATCAACTCCAATTCTGTTTTTAAAGTGAAAATATTAAATATTCTATATTCTATACTGTATACAAGGACAATAAATAGTTCGATGTTCCCATTTTAATACAATAAATGTGTCCCTTATGTTTGTACAGGAGCCATTTAAAGGTAACCTGTCAGCAGTTTTTGAGCCTATGAAGAAATGCCAGCACCTTTATGTGCTCCTGTGCTGCATCCCACAGACGTGTCTATCAGCTCCTGACTCCCCCTGCATACCACAAAAATACCATTTGATATGATCCCTGCTCTGTATGTAAATGAGGGTGGTCTCGTACGATGGTTGTCCTCGCTGCGATGTCTGGGTCAGGTTCAGCTGCACATGGGACGAGTAGTGTAGGGGGCTCCCGGGGCAGGGTGGCCCATTTGCACTACAGGTTGCTCAGATAATGTGATCGTTCCATTTTTTACTTATGTAGATTTTGTCTCTCTCTAGTCCTGCGCAGGGGCCCTTCACAGTCAGTGTCCGCCCCTGTATATGACAGCTCACTGCATGGACATTGAGAACACTAATTACCCCCAGTACTATCCCCTGGCCACAGGGGGGCACCATTTCCCCTTTTACTCCTTCACAGACTCTTGTTGGAACTTCTATACAGGAGATATATACACTGCTCAAACAAAATAAAGGGAACACTAAAATCTCACATCCTAGATATCACTGAATGAAATATTCCAGTTGTAAATCTTTATTCACTACATAGTGGAATGTGTTGAGAACAATAAAATCTAAAAATGATCAATGTAAATCACAACTAATATCCCACGGAGGTCTGGAGTTTGAATGAACGCTCAAAATCAAAGTGGAAAATGAAGTTGCAGGCTGATCCAACTTCAGTGGAAATGCCTCAAGACAAGGAAATGATGCTCAGTAGTGTTTGTGGCCTCCACGTGCCTGTATGATATCCCTACAATGCCTGGACATGCTCCTGATGAGGTGGTTGATGGTCTCTTGAGTGATCTCCTCTCAGACCTGGAGTAAAGCATGCACCAACTCATGGACTGTCTGTGGATGTTGCGAGACATGATGTCCCAGATGTGTTCAATCGGATTCATGTCTGGGGAACGGGCGGGCCAGTCCACAGCTTCCATGCCTTCATCTTGCAGGAACTGCTGACACACTCCAACCACATGAGGTCTGGCATTGTCCTGCATTAGGAGGAACCCAGGGCCAACCGCACCAGCATATGGTCTCACAAGGGGTCTGAAGATCTCATCTCGGTACCTAATGGCTGTCAGGCTACATCTGGCAGGTGCATGGAGGGCTATGCGGCCCTCCAAAGAAATGCCTCCCTACACCATTACTGACCCACTGCCAAACCGGTCATACTGAAGGATGTTGCAGGCAGCAGATCGCTCTCCACGGTGTCTCCAGACTCTGTCACGTCTGTCACATGTGCTCAGTATGAACCTGCTTTCATCTGTGAAGTGGCGAATTTGAAAATCCTGGTATTCTGTGGCAAATGCCACATGTCCTGCACGGTGTTGGGCTGTGAACACAACCCCCATCTGTGGACGTCGGGCACTCAGACCATTCTCATGGAGTCGGTTTCTAACCATTTGTGTGCACATTTGTTGCATGCTGGAGGTCATTTTGCAGGGCTCTGGCAGTGCTCCTCCTGTTCCTCCTTGCCTAAAGGAGGAGCTAGCAGTCATGCTGCTGGGTTGTTGCCCTCCTACAGCCCCCTCCACATCTCCTGGTGTACTGGCCTGTCTCCTGGCAGCACCTCCAGCCTCTGGACACTACACTGATAGACACAGCAAACCTTCTTGCCACAGCTTGCATTGATGTGCCATCCTGGATGAGCCACTTGTGTGGGTTGTAGAGTCTGTCTCCTGCTACCAGCACAACCATCATTCAAAAGTGACCAAAACATCAGCCAGAAAGCATTGGTACCGAGATGTGGTCTGCGGTCCCCACCTGCAGAACCACTCCTTTATTGAGGGTGTCTTGATAATTGCCAATAATTTCCATCTGTTGTGTATTCCATTTGCACAACAGCATGTGAAATTGATTGTCAATCAGTGCTGCTTCCTAAGTGGACAGTTTGATTTCACAGAAGTTTGATTTACTTGGAGTTAGATTCTGTTGTTAAGTGTTCCCTTTATTTTTATCATCAGTGTACAATCAGCTGCTTTACATGTGCAGTTATTTCTAGCATGTATCCCCTGGCTTTCCCAACTTATCTCTCCCTGTGCTACTGGAGCGGCCCCAAGACGCAGGACGGCGGGGTACTCGGTACCGGGTCTATCGGTTCTGAGGATGTCACGGTGGCCTGACCCGGTCCGTGGTCCTGCTAAGGGGTGCCCAATAAAAGGTGTAGGTGGTAGTGTAGGTCGCAGTAAATAACGAGGACACAGGGTTGCAGTCTCTTTACCTCTTTACTGAAGGCTTCGGCATCCACAATCCAGAGCACTGCTAACAGGGCTGGCTGAGACCAACCGGTCCGAAGGCACATCCAGAGTTCCCTTTGCAGGTGGAAATCAGTGCCTACCTACTAGCGCCTGGGTGTTGTAGTACTTCCCTGCTGAGCACCATGGGATAGTCCTCACAACTGTCGTGTATGTTTCTGTTCTTTCTCTCCGTCCCCCAGATGATATGGATAGGACGCACCCGTATGACGGGGTAGGCCTGGAGCTAATTTATAGGGACCCTAGAGACGCCCCTCTCCCACAATTGCCTCCATTGTCTTCATTAGGTGATTTAGGTGAGGCAGCCAACCTAAAATTAACTGCCCTGCCGTTGGTTTGAAGTAATGCGTGGAGCCTAATACTTCCTCGGCGTTCTGGCCACCGGCTACGCGCCTCAGTAGGATTTTGCCGATCTCGGGGCACGACTCCTACTGGTTCTATCGCCTTTGTGCTGTGATCTCGTTTCTCACTTCTCCACAATATACTTTGCTTCGTGTCCTTTCTTAAGATGCCGCCGCAATGAAGTGCAGGCGCGGCTCCGTAACGATCTGTCCTTTTCGCTAGGCCTCTGCCAGGATCCCACCCCTGACAGGGACCCCCCTGGATCTTCCCAAGCAACCTCTTCTCTCACAAGGTGTTACCTGGGCAAAACCCAGTCAGCTTCTCCCTAACTTCCTATCCAACCCCCAGTTTTACCAGAGTGTGAGGAGTGGCCTAATACATAGAACCCTTTGCTCCCCCTGGTGGCCGGAGTGTGAAGTGTAGTGTGTGACTGTGATACCTGGTCAGGTGAACTCCTTTAGTGCCATCAGACGTACCATCACTCCCCTTAGTGGCGGAGCATCAGTACTGCAACGACCAGGACTCTGGGGCGCTGCACTACTATCACTTACACTTTAGCACTGTATATTTGGATACCCTGACTTGTGCCCTATATTTGCCCACTTTGATGTTGCCATAATATACTTCTTTTTGTATATATTTATTACCTGGCTCTCATTTTTTTTCTACTTTACTTCCTCTTTTAAATAACATCTTTTATTGTATGACTCCTATGATTTAATTCCATCTGATTTCTGATCAGAGAGAAGGTCCTCTGTAAGTCGCGATCTGTAACTGTGCTGTGATCTGTTATATGTTCTGTAGGGCTGGTATCTACCACTGACCATATGGCGGTAATATCAGTGTTGGTCTTTGTATAGAGATTATCTTCAGTAACAGCGCGGTCATCTGCTGAGGTTCTCCTCCACTATTAGGGTGCATCACTCAGTTGTAATCAAGGTTACCTGGTTGGGGGCCCAATCAGAAGTTTCGCCCCCATGAACCAAAACCCTAGCTACACCTCTGGATCTAGGTGCCTAGCGATGCCCCTGATGGCGGCCATATTGGTTGTCAGACTATATTCCCTGATACAGATCCCTAGGAAATGACTCAATAACTGCTCCTATCACGTCTGTCGCTGTGGACGCCGCTCTACAGAGGATTCTCCTTCTTCATGAATGTTCTCTGGAGGATCTGATCACAGGGCGTCCATGATATTGGGTCCTGACTGCAAGTGGGCAGCATTGTAGCAGAATCACATCCCCCACTGCGCCGCCTCCAGTGTATCCAGTCCAGGCAATGCTCTGTGAGCTGACTAGTTCCCAGCTGCACTGACGCACTGTATCAAACCCTCTCCTCTATTATATGACAATTATCTGGTTTAGGAAATCAATTCTTCTCTGTCCTGTTAGGAAATTCTGAGGTAATAGAGGACGGAGCGGCTCAGTGTTCTCATTTAATAGCGGAAATGGAGAAACGCCCCAACGTCCAAGTCACTGATTGGTCGCGGCAAAACGGCCACGACCAATCAGCGACGGGCACAGTCCGGCGGCAAAATGGCCGCTCCTTCCTCCCCGCAGTCAGTGCCGCTCCATAATCCCCTCCACTCAGCGCTCACACAGAGTTAATGGCAGCAGTAACGGACCGCGTTATGCCGCGGTGTACTGCACTCTGTTACCGCTGCTATTAACCCTGTGTGACCAACTTTTTACTATTGATGCTGCCTATGCGGCATCAATAGTTAAAAGATCTAATGTTAAAAATAATTTAAAAAATAAAAAATCGTTATATACTCACCGTCCATCGGCCCCCGGATCAAGAACAGGCCTTCCCCGCTCCTTGCGACGCTCCAGTGACCGCTCCATGCATTGCGGTCTCGCAAGATGATGACGTAGCGGTCTCGTGAGACCGCTACGTCATCATCTCGTGAGACCGCAATGCACTCTTGGGACCAGAGCGTGCGAGGAGCGTCGGTAACTGCTTCGCCTGGATCCGGGGCCAACGGAAGGTGAGTCTATAACTATTTTTTATTTTATTTTTTTTTAACAGGGATATGATGTCCACACTGCTATATACTGCGTGTGCTGTGCAATATACTACGTGGGCTGTGCAATATAATACGTGGGCTGTGCAATATAATACGTGGGCTGCTATATACTACATGGCCTGTGCAATATACTACGTGGGCTGTGCAATGTACTGCGTGGGCTGTGCTATATACTACGTGGGCTGTGCTATATACTACGTGGGCTGTGCGATATACTATGTGGGCTGTGCAAAATAATACGTGGGCTGTGCAATATACTACGTGGCCTGTGCTATACACTACGTGGCCTGTGTTATACACTACGTGGCCTGTGCTATATACTACGTGGCCTGTGTTATACACTACGTGGGCTGTGTTATACGCTACGTGGGCTGTGTTATATACTGCGTGCGTGGGCTGTTATATACTACGTGAGCTGTGTTATATGCTACGTGGGCTGTTATAAACTACGTGGCTGTGTTATATGCTATGTGGGCTGTTATACACTGTGGGCTGTGCTATATACTTCGTGGGCTGTGCTATATACTACGTGGCTGTGCTATATAATAGTTGGCTGTGCTATTTACTACGTGGCTGTGCCATACACTTCATGGCCTGTTATATACTACATGGCCGGCCGTGAACAATCAGCGACAGGTGCAGTCCGGCTGCGAATTGGCGTGGGATTTGAACCACGCTTCGCTAATTGGTCGCGGCCGGCCGAATCCTATGTATTCAATGTATTATTCTAAAATCTTCATAAATAAACTACATACATATTCTAGAATACCCGATGCGTTAGAATCGGGCTACCATCTAGTAGGATATAACAATATCGGGGCTCATCCAGCTTTATCTCATGTGTGACAGTGATCCCCAAACTCCAGTCCTCACGGCCCCAACACATCATGGTGTCAGGATTTCCTTCATTTTGCACCGGAGATGGAATTATTATTGAGGCCTCAGAAGCTGCCGCTGGTTCTCTCCCCCGAGAAATACGAAGGAAATCCTGACACCATGATGTGTTGGGGCCGTGAGGCCTGGAGTGTGGGGGACACTGCTGTATGCGCCCACCAGACATAGGGGGCAGTATAATAATGACTACATGGCCGAGCAATGGAGTAAAGACAACACAAAGATATAAGGGGTAAAAAGAAGATTTTATTTATAAATGAGCTTATTATATATTATATATTATGTATATGTGTAAATTATTCATCTATCAGACTAAACCTATTTATGGGCCGTGTTGGTCCAAAGGAAGGCGAAAACCCCCTGTGAGGAATCGGCCAATTATCCTCATATCAGGGGGGAAAATTCCTTCCTGACCCCAAATAAAGTATGGCGGTCAGAATAAATCCCAGGATCAAGGGCTGATACCGAACAGATGAGATTAAAGTAAAAAAAAAAAAGGTATATTATTTTTTTGTAACTAACTTACTGCATATATATATATTAATTAACATGTTTGCACTAATTTATGTCTATATTTGGCTTAACTAACATTTTTTTTAACTAATAAATATTTTGTTATTAATTATTATTATTATTCTTTATTTTAATGTTGCTAATTTTGTACCTTTTTTCTTATGTTCTGAAATTGTGCACTTACTTATTAACCTATACAATAAATGTATTTATCAGCCGTGTTGATCCAGAGGAAGGCGAAAACCCCCTGTGAGGAATAAGCCAATTGTCCTCATGTCAGGGGGGAAAATTACTTCCTGACCCCAAATATGGCGATCAGAATGAATCCCAAGATCAAAGGCCGATACCTAACCTGTGTAATGTACCTAACCTGTGTAATGTACCTAACGTGTGTAATGTACCTGTCATGTGAAAAAATATATTTTATTTACTTGGTCTAATTATTGTTTATATTCGTAGGATCTATTTTTTATGTTAAACTGAGATATTTTTAATTTTATTTTATTGTAACTTTTTTCTTATGCTACTAGTGTGTGACTCTACTTATTAATCTATTATATTAAACCTATTTAAGGCCGTGTAGATCCAGAGGAAGGCGAAAACCCCCTATGAGGAATGGGCCAATTGTCCTCATATTAGGGGGAAAAATTCCTTCCTGACCCCAAATATGGCGATCAGATTGAATCCCAGGATCAGAAGCCGATCTATGTCCTACATCTATGTGCTGATATGTACTGTGCTATGTGTGTGCCTGTACTGATGATGTAGTGTGGGGACCTGCACTGACCATGTAGTGTGGGTGATGTGTGATGGGTGCGATACTTACCAAGCCTGTGCTAAGGTGAGTTCAGGGATAATGGCCGCTCCTTACATGCTGCTGCTCAGCGGCCCCAGGACTGAAAGGTGCGACTATTGTTCCTGAACTCACCAGATGGAAACTTAGCACAGGCCGCTCCTGGGGTAGAAGATCTTCGGGCTGGAGGGATGTTAGATGCCAGCCCAGGAGGTCAAGGGTCTGGGGCAGCAATGGCAGTGGTCCGGCATGAAGATGGTATAGAGAGATGATGTTGAAGGGCAGCCGAGGTGATGTACAGCAGCAGAGACATGAGGCACGGGTCGGGAGACATGAAGTTCTGGGCAGTTGGCACGGGATCATCCTGCAAGACATAAGAGGAAGATAGTAAGGCCATGTTCACACTTTGCGGTTTTTACCGCGGCGATTTTGATGCTGCGGGTCCGCAGCAGTTTCCATAGCGTTTCCATTTACATGTAAACCCTATGGAAACCGCAAACCGCTGTGCACATGCTGCGGGAAAAAACGCGCAGAAACGCAGCGGTTTAAAACCCGCAGCATGTCACTTCTTTGTGCAGAATCGCTGCGATTCTGCACCCATAGGAATGCATTGAACCGCTTACTTCCCGCATGGGGCTGTGCCCACGTTGCGGGAAGTAAGCGGTTAATGTGCGGGTGGTACCCGGGGTGGAGGAGAGGAGACTCTCCTCCAGGCCCTGGGAACCATATTTGGGGTAAAAAAAAGAATAAAAATAAAAAATAATGCTATACTCACCTCTCAGCGCTGCACGCGGCCGGCCGGTCAGAGTTGCTATGCGAACAGGACCTGCGGTGACGTCGCGGTCACATGAACTTGATGACGCCCGGGTCACATGACCGTGACGTCACGAAGGTCCTTCTCGGCACAGCATCTTTGGAACCGGAGCGCCGCGTGCAGCGCCGAGGAGATCCGGACATCGGAGGGTGAGTATAACCAATTTTTATTATTTTTAACATTACTATTGATGCTGCATATTGCTGCATATGCAGCATCAATAGTACAGGAGTAATCCCGCAGCGGAAACCGCGGAACAAACCGCGATAAATCTGCAGGGATAACGGTTTTGCCCTGCAGATTTATCAATTCCGCTGCGGGAGAACCCGCAGAGCACACCGCAAAGTGTGAACATGGCCTAAATCTTCTATCTACCGGATCTTCTGTTACATTAGGGGAATGGTCTTTATAATGAACCATTCCACTATATAGCATCAGATGCAATGTACTGACATAATAGGTGTCCCGTGTGTACATCGGTCACTCACCAGATGGTCATGGATTCTTTCACAGTCCAGATCTTTTCATCCACCTAAGAAAAATAGAAACATAAAGTCACTGTCAGAAAAAGTGAAAAAAGGCAAGATGGATGATGATGATTATCATAGTGGGAGAACAGCACCCGATGAGTGTTATCCCCAAAGGAGGAGATACTTACCGGGCCCAGCTTGGTGACCCGTACGTAAATCCGGCCACGGGGTGAAGGACTGTATGCTCCGGCCACTGCAGATGGTGGTTCTCCAGAACTGGCCTGAATGGTGTAAATGGTGGCTCTACTCTTCTTTCCTCCAGATCCTCCCAGCCAATGGTGGTAAAAAATCGATGTTCTCGGATGTTCCCGCTCACACCCAGGCGTGTCTGAGGGTCTTTGCGCAGCAGCTTCTTGATGAGATGTTTCACGTCAGCATCAAGCCAAGTTGGAAATTTTGGCTTCTCGTTGATGATGGCTTTGAAAGCCATTTGCTTGATGGGGCCGTTGTAAAATGGGTATCGTCCTGCTGCCATCCTGGACACCACGATCCCCAGGCTCCACCAGTCCACTGCTGCGCCGTATCGTTTTCTGCGATGCACCTCAGGGGCCATGTAATGGAAAGTGCCCGTCACTCCAGAGATGTTTTTGGAGGAGGTGACGCCATCTTGGGCAACCCCAAGGTCGATGATACGGATGTGTGTCATGATCTCTGCAGGCAGAGATCATAGCAAGCCTATAGAGGGACAAGCTCTCGGAAGATGGAACTATACTGACCATGAACTAAGCCTGCCGCGCAACTAGAAATAGCCAGGTAGCATTTCCTATTTATCGCTAGATGCCCAGCTCTGGCCTAAGACCTAAATAGCTAGCAGAGGGAAATATAAGACCTGGCTCACCTCTAGAGAAATATTCCAAAGAAGACAGTAGCCCCCCACATATAATGACGGTGAGTTCAGATGAAACAACAAACGCAGCAGGAAAATAGTCTTAGCAAATTTGAGGTCCGCTTACTAGATAGCAGAAGACAGATAGTATACTTTCATGGTCAGCAGAAAAACACTAACAAAACACCATCCAGAGATTACCTTAAACTCTGGCATTAACTCATAACGCCAGAGTAGCAATCCCTGATCAACGAGAGCTTTCCAGACACAGTAACAAAACTTCAGCTGTGAACTGGAACAAATAGGCAAAACAAAACATGGACAAAAGTCCAACTTATCTAGTAGTTGTCTAGAAGCAGGAACAAGCACTGAGAGGCATCAGATAACATTGATGACCGGCAAGAAACCACCAGAGAAATGAGCTTAAATAGCGACACCCACTACTGATGGAACCAGGTGAAACAGGAAAGAGGATGACAAGTCCAATTCCACAAGCGGCCACCGGGGGAGCCCAGAATCCAAATTCACAACAGTACCCCCCCCTCAAGGAGGGGGCACCGAACCCTCACCAGATCCACCAGGGCGACCAGGATGAGCCCTATGGAAGGCACGAACAAGATCAGAAGCATGAACATCAGATGCATTGACCCAAGAATTATCCTCCTGGCCGTAACCCTTCCAGTTGACCAGATACTGGAGTTTCCGTCTGGAAACACGAGAGTCCAAAATTTTCTCCACAACGTACTCCAACTCACCCTCAACCAACACCGGAGCAGGAGGCTCAACTGAAGGTACAACAGGTACCTCATACCTGCGCAATAACGACCGATGAAAAACGTTATGAATGGAAAAGGACGCAGGGAGGTCCAAACGGAAAGAAACAGGATTAAGAATCTCCAATATTCTATAAGGGCCGATGAACCGAGGTTTAAACTTAGGAGAAGAGACCCTCATAGGGACAAAACGAGAAGACAACCACACTAAATCTCCAACACAAAGCCGAGAACCAACACGACGATGACGGTTGGCAAAACGCTGAGTCTTCTCCTGGGACAACTTCAAATTGTCCATAACCTGCCCCCAGATGTGATGCAATCTCTCCACCACCGCATCCACTCCAGGACAATCCGAGGATTCCACCTGACCGGAGGAAAATCGAGGGTGAAACCCCGAATTACAAAAAAACGGGGACACCAAGGTGGAAGAACTGGCCCGATTATTGAGGGCGAACTCTGCCAATGGCAAAAAAGCAACCCAATCATCCTGGTCAGCAGAGACAAAACACCTCAGATATGTCTCAAGGGTCTGATTAGTCCGCTCGGTCTGGCCATTAGTCTGAGGGTGAAAAGCAGATGAAAAAGACAAATCTATGCCCATCCTAGCACAGAATGCCCGCCAAAATCTAGACACAAATTGGGTACCTCTGTCAGAAACAATATTCTCAGGAATACCGTGCAATCGGACAACATTCTGAAAAAACAGAGGAACCAACTCAGAAGAAGAGGGCAACTTGGGCAGAGGAACCAAATGGACCATTTTAGAGAAACGGTCACAGACCACCCAGATGACAGACATCTTCTGGGAAACAGGCAGATCTGAAATAAAATCCATCGAGATGTGTGTCCAAGGCCTCTTAGGAATAGGCAAGGGCAACAGCAGTCCACTAGCCCGAGAACTACAAGACTTGGCCCGAGCACAAACGTCACATGACTGCACAAAGACTCGCACATCTCGTGACAGGGAAGGCCACCAGAAGGATCTTGCCACCAAATCCCTGGTACCAAAAATTCCGGGATGACCTGCCAATGCAGAAGAATGTACCTCAGAGATGACTCTGCTGGTCCAATCATCCGGAACAAACAGTCTATCAGGCGGACAACGATCCGGTCTATCCGCCTGAAACTCTTGCAAGGACCGCCGCAGATCAGGAGAAACGGCCGACAAAATTACTCCCTCCCTAAGGATACCTGTGGGTTCAGAATTACCAGGAGAGTCCGGGTCAAAACTCCTAGAAAGGGCATCTGCCTTAACATTCTTAGAACCCGGTAGGTATGACACCACAAAATTAAAGCGAGAAAAAAATAAAGACCAGCACGCCTGTCTAGGATTCAGGCGTCTGGCAGTCTCAAGATAAATCAAATTTTTGTGGTCAGTCAATACCACCACCTGATGCCTAGCCCCCTCGAGCCAATGGCGCCACTCCTCAAACGCCCACTTCATGGCCAAAAGCTCCCGATTCCCAACATCATAATTCCGCTCTGCGGGCGAAAATTTGCGAGAAAAGAAGGCACAAGGCCTAATGACGGAGCAGTCGGAACCTTTCTGCGACAACACTGCCCCAGCTCCGATCTCCGAAGCGTCAACCTCAACCTGAAAAGGCAGATTCACATCAGGCTGACGCAACACAGGGGCAGAGGCAAAACGGCGCTTAAGCTCCTGAAAGGCCTCTACAGCATGAGGGGACCAATTAGCAACATCAGCGCCTTGTCTGGTCAAATCAGTCAGTGGTTTAACGACATCCGAAAAACCAGCAATAAATCGGCGGTAAAAGTTGGCAAAGCCCAAAAATCTCTGAAGACCCTTAAGAGAGGAGGGCTGAGTCCAGTCACAAATAGCTTGCACCTTGACGGGATCCATCTCAATGGAAGAGGGAGAAAAAATATACCCCAAAAAGGAAATCTTCTGGACCCCAAAAACGCACTTAGACCCCTTCACACATAAAGAATTAGACCGCAGAACCTGAAAAACTCTCCTGACCTGCTGGACATGAGAGTCCCAGTCATCAGAAAAAATCAGAATATCATCCAGATATATTATCATAAATTTATCCAGAAAATCGCGGAAAATATCATGCATAAAAGACTGGAAAACTGAAGGGGCATTAGAAAGACCAAAAGGCATGACCAAATACTCAAAGTGGCCCTCGGGCGTATTAAATGCGGTCTTCCACTCATCCCCCTGCCTGATCCGCACCAAATTATACGCCCCACGAAGATCAATTTTAGAGAACCACTTAGCACCCTCTATACGAGCAAACAAATCAGTAAGCAATGGCAATGGGTATTGATACTTAACAGTGATCTTATTCAGAAGCCGATAATCAATACATGGTCTCAAAGAGCCGTCTTTTTTTGAGACAAAGAAAAACCCAGCTCCCAAGGGAGAAGAAGATGGACGAATATGTCCCTTTTCCAAAGACTCCTTTATATATTCCCGCATAGCAGCATGTTCCGGCACAGACAAATTAAACAAACGACCCTTTGGATATTTACAACCCGGTATCAAATCTATGGCACAATCGCACTCACGGTGCGGAGGTAAGGACCCAAGCTTGGGTTCGTCAAAGACGTCTTGATAATCAGAGAGGAACTCAGGGACTTCAGAGGGAATGGACGACGAAATAGAAACCAAAGGTACGTCCCCATGAATACCCTTACATCCCCAGCTCAACACAGACATTGCTCTCCAGTCCAAGACTGGGTTGTGAGACTGCAACCATGGCAATCCCAGTACCAAATCGTCATGTAAATTATACAGCACCAGGAAACGAATAATCTCCTGGTGATCCGGACTGATACGCATGGTTACTTGTGTCCAGTATTGTGGTTTATTATTAGCCAATGGGGTGGAGTCAATCCCCTTCAGAGGAATAAGAGTCTCCAAAGGCTCTAAATCAAAACCACAACGATTGGCAAAGGACCAATCCATAAGACTCAGAGCGGCGCCAGAGTCAACATAGGCGTCCGTGGCAATGGATGACAAAGAGCAAATCAGGGTTACAGACAAAATAAACTTAGACTGAATGGTGCCAATGGAAACAGACTTATCAAGCTTCTTTGTACGCCTAGAGCATGCTGATATAACATGAGTAGAATCCCCACAATAGAAACACAATCCATTCTTCCGTCTAAAATTCTGTCGCTCGCTCCTGGACAGAATTCTATCACACTGCATACTTTCTGGCGTCTTTTCCATAGACACCGCCAGATGGTGCACCGGTTTGCGCTCCCGCAGACGCCTATCAATCTGAATAGCCATTGTCATGGACTCATTCAGACCTGCAGGCAAAGGGAACCCCACCATAACATCCTTAACGGCATCAGAGAGACCTTCTCTGAAAGTTGCCGCCAAGGCGCACTCATTCCACTGAGTAAGCACAGACCATTTACGGAATTTTTGGCAGAAAACTTCAGCTTCGTCTTGCCCCTGAGATAGTGCCATCAAAGTTTTTTCTGCCTGAAGTTCCAAATGAGGTTCCTCATAAAGCAAGCCCAAGGCCAGAAAAAACGCATCCACATCGCGTAACGCAGGATCCCCTGCTGGCAATGAGAAGGCCCAATCTTGAGGGTCACCCCTGAGCAAGGAAATCACAATCCTAACCTGCTGAGCAGGGTCTCCAGCTGAACGAGACTTCAGGGACAAATAAAGCTTACAATTATTTCGGAAATTCTGGAAGCTAGCTCTATTCCCTGTGAAAAACTCCGGCAAAGGAATTCTCGGTTCAGATACCGGAGCATGTACCACAAAATCTTGTAAATTTTGTACTTTCGTGATGAGATTATTCAAACCCGCAGTTACACTCTGGAGATCCATTATTGTCAGGTGCACACAGAGCATGCAGAGATTAGGAGGAGAGAGAGAAAAAAGACTGCAGCAAGGCAGACTGGAGGAAAAAAAAAAAAATTCCAGCAGACTTCTTATAACTCTCCTTTCTCAACCTGGGTCTTAACACTTTATTGGCCGGTCAAACTGTCATGATCTCTGCAGGCAGAGATCATAGCAAGCCTATAGAGGGACAAGCTCTCGGAAGATGGAACTATACTGACCATGAACTAAGCCTGCCGCGCAACTAGAAATAGCCAGGTAGCATTTCCTATTTATCGCTAGATGCCCAGCTCTGGCCTAAGACCTAAATAGCTAGCAGAGGGAAATATAAGACCTGGCTCACCTCTAGAGAAATATTCCAAAGAAGACAGTAGCCCCCCACATATAATGACGGTGAGTTCAGATGAAACAACAAACGCAGCAGGAAAATAGTCTTAGCAAATTTGAGGTCCGCTTACTAGATAGCAGAAGACAGATAGTATACTTTCATGGTCAGCAGAAAAACACTAACAAAACACCATCCAGAGATTACCTTAAACTCTGGCATTAACTCATAACGCCAGAGTAGCAATCCCTGATCAACGAGAGCTTTCCAGACACAGTAACAAAACTTCAGCTGTGAACTGGAACAAATAGGCAAAACAAAACATGGACAAAAGTCCAACTTATCTAGTAGTTGTCTAGAAGCAGGAACAAGCACTGAGAGGCATCAGATAACATTGATGACCGGCAAGAAACCACCAGAGAAATGAGCTTAAATAGCGACACCCACTACTGATGGAACCAGGTGAAACAGGAAAGAGGATGACAAGTCCAATTCCACAAGCGGCCACCGGGGGAGCCCAGAATCCAAATTCACAACAGATGTGGCCATCTGCATCCAACATGATGTTATGCGGCTTTATGTCTCTGCAATGAAAGAAGAAAACAAAATAAGAAATCTGTCCAGTGATACAAGAGATGGAAAATGGGTCACTAGAAGATACGGTAGAATAGGCGGCAGGACACCAGGAAAGCCGGGGGCCATATCTACAGCATGTAAAGGGGGCAGAGAGAAGGAGGAAAGTTCTGCTTACTGGTGGACGATGTTGTGTCCGTGGAGGAACTGGAGGCCACATACCATCTCTGCTGTGTAGAATCTGATGGAGAGAACAGAGTGCAGAATCAATGTCATGAAATCCTTCTCTGGCAATCCCCAAATACCATGGCACCCCACCTCCTGCTTCCAGCACCCTAAATATATGCCCTGCCAGTGCTCCCCTAGCTGCACCCCAACCTCAGGTTTTTTCCCTTTCTCTTAGTTCTCTTTTAAGTACATTTTACCCTTTCTCACCTCACATTGCCAATGTTCAGGCAGCCGCACATCCTGATCAAATCCTCCAGGCTGCCACCGGACAGGTACTCCATGATGAAATATGCCCTGTGCTGAGACTGGTGTGCGGCATAGAGGTGGCAGAGGAATGGGCAGTCTCTGGCCGCCAGGAGTGTCCGCCGCTCTCTCAAGATGGTGTCCTCATTGTCCCTTTTGGTGATCATTTTGACGGCCACATTGATGTTACTGCCGGGGACAGATGCCAGAACCACCTGAAAAACACAAATGGAGAATACTTAGAAGGTGTCTGCATTTTATAGTGCACAAGGCAGATGTGAAAACTGAGTGATCGCTCAGTCTGCTGGTGACCAGGACCATGTAGAGGAGCAGATCTATCTATCAGCACAATGCACTGCCTGCTCCATCAATGTGCTATGGAGAGGTCTTAATGAATATTCGTCATTTCTATCTGATAAATCAATAATATACATGAAAATAAAGAATTTTGTAATACATTTTATTGCTTTCTCTGCCAGGACTGATTTTCAATTTTCAAACTTCTCTATTTCCATATAAAATCTACATTCAATAAAGACAGACTGTTACATTACTGAGAGGAGATGACAGTTGGTGCTGATAATATTCTATGTAAGAGGGATGGGGGAGGAGGAGGGAGGAGTTTTGCATTTAGCCCCTCCCCTCTACATAGAGTACTATCAGCACCAACTGTCATGATTTCATTTGGCATTAGTTTGATTCAAATATCCTTGTCTATCTAGATTCATTAAAAACACAGAGACAAATGAATATACAATATGGCAGCCTGATAGGAGCCAATATTGACAGTGACATGAAAAACAACAATGTCCCCTGCCCTCTACAGCTGTGACCCCCGAGTTCTACCCTCCAGTATAGAAGAATACCAGGTTATAGCCCCACTAGCCCTAACTATGGTGATGTCTTATACCTCATCTCACAGAAGGACACTACAATGAGCAATAACAAAGCAAGACATGGCTGATAACAGAGAACAATACATGGGGATATAATAAAAACAGCTTTCAAATAAATAAAAAAATATGTAGGCCTTACTTTGCCAAAGGCGCCTCTACCCAGGACCTGGTGGATGTTGAAGCGGCTGATGTTAAGCCTGGCATAGGGGCCGGATGATCCAGGGTCTCCGCTGCATCCAGGTGTTGGCTCCTCCAATCCACTGTTGTCTTGTCTCCTTTTCTTCTTTAATCCGGTCACACTGTCCTCTTCTCTCTTCCGCTTCTCCTCGCTCCTCTTCTCACTCTCTTCTCCTCGTCCAGTAGTCGCCATTCTCAGTAATCTCTTCCCGCCTGTAGACCTCGGTCCAATCACTTCAGCCGACAGTTGAAAGTAAACGGCAGTTGGTCGTGTGCAGGTGACCAGAGGTCAGAGGTGACGGAACCCTCAGGTGGCTCCTGCCAGGCAGCGGCTCCTGGCCCTGCTCTGCCCTATACACTGTGATGTCGGCATCATGGGTGACAGTTTAGGGTCCAGAGGAACGGCAGAGAACTTCATGGTGACTGTTAGTGTTTTTCTTAAATATATTCCCATATACATCAGGAATAATAAAATAAAATTATATAAAAAATAATACTATGAATTTACTGGCTCTTCCCTTTCCTATGTAATCCTTCTATATTGTAGAATTTTTTTCTTCTTTATGTCTCATTATAAGATGCCACTTTTTATATGCCGTAGTTATAGATTATTTTTCTATAGCATTATACACTGTGTGAACAATTATTAGGCAATTTGGATTTTTGGTGATTAATTCTATGGTTGATATCTACGAACTCATATTGACATGGAGAATCATAATGGCAGGTCAGTTTTAGCATTTAATGAATATGGTAAAAAACAGTTGTGGAATTGCATTTTATTTTGCTATTTAACCACACTCTGATTTTTTCCTATTTTCTTATTTTATATGGTAAATCCAATAGTGTCATTCAAAAGTACAATTCATCCCACAAAAAACAAGACCTCACATGACCATATTGACAGAAAGGTTAAAAAGTTATGTCTCTGGGAAGAAGGAGAGCAATAAATGAGAACTCAAAAACGGAAAAACCCAAGGTGGTAAAGGGGTTAATAAACGTAAAATCTGAATCCAAACAACCCTGAGGATAGGAAGAAAAAAAAGGGAACAACACCGCGCACAATCTAAGTGCAGTAGAAACTAGGTGTAAGTTGCACGCTTACAGTATAAAATTGCACTCACCTAGTCAAAGATGAAAAAGAAGCATTGAAAGTGGATCCGACAGGAATCCAAGGGGATCGGTCTGCAGCTCGGCCGACTGGGCACACGGAAAAGGCCCTCAGACATCCGTGGTAAAGCCATAGACAGCAAGGAAAATCCCAGTATGTAGCCGGCATTCCCATATGGAGATTCTCATAGATGTTATATATAAATATCTGCTTTATTGAGGTAGTAAAAAATTACAGGACGAGTTTCGACTCCTACCAATGGTAGGAGTCATGAGTAAGACTGCCTAGTGCAGCCGAAATGTGTCGACTGGGTCATGTCGACCATGTAAATTTTTCTTTTGTATCCACCATAGGTGGATGAGCATAGAGCAACTGGGTGAGCTGGAAATAACTTTCTATAAGTAAATAAAATATATATATTTTCCATCTGAATTGTTTATTTTCATCTGTTAAAATAAGAATCATAACGGAACAACTCAATATGTACAAAATATATTTCTGAGGTTTCAAAAATAATATCAGTGACCAATGTAGTAATATAGCCGCCCTTCTATTCAATAAGAGTCATAAGATCCATCCATGGAGCCTGTCAGTTTCTTAATCTGTTGACGATCAACTTCATGGGTAGCACCAACCACAGCCGCCCAGACACTTATAAGGCAGGGGAGTGGTTATCCTTCCTGTACATCTTCTATTTAAGAAGGGCACACAAGTTCTCAGTAGGGTTTATTTAGATCAGGTGAAGAAGGGGCCGTGTCATTATTCTTTAAGGCCTTTAGTGGCACCAAGCAGTGGAGACTTCGATGGTGTGATGGTGCATTGTCCTGCAGAAGTATCATGGTTTTCTTGAAAGATGCAGACTTTCCTGTACCACTGCTTGTAGAAAATGTTTTCTGAAAACTGGCAATAGGTTTGGGAGTTTATTTTGAGTCCATATTCTACCCGAAAATGTCCAACAAGCTCTTCTTTAATAAAACCAGTCCAGTGGAGTACCCACCTCTACCTTGCCACCTGATGAAGACGGTTTACCGTCGAAACACATTGTGGGCTTAAGAAATTACTACCTTGTCCTTGTGTTCTTTCCGCTCATTTTAACCGTTTTCTACATTGTCCCACCTCTACCTTGCTGGCTTCTGAGTCGTAGAGGAGGTCTGTGCCCGTTACTGATCCAGTCACGGTCCAACCATCTTGTCCATCAAGAGTCACTCATCTCATCAGTCCATAGAACCTTTGTACAATCTGTCTTCAGTTATTTCTTGACCCAGTCTTGACGCTTCCCTTTCTGTGTCTTGCTCAGTGTTGGTCGGGCTCAGCCTTCCTTACCTTGGCCATGTCTCTGATCAGTGAACACTTTGCACTTCTGGGCTCTGTGGAGGTTGCAGATCTGGAACATGACAGCACTGGAGGATAATGGGGCCCAGGACGTTTCACACATGATTCTTCTCAAATCTTTGTCAGTTAATGTGAGTCTTTTCTTCTCCACACGTATTTTGTGACCCTGTTGACTATTGGCAAAAAAAACTTTTGCTAGTTCTGTGATGGCACCCCAATAACTTAGCAATTTCAGCAGTGTGGCTCCCTGTGCAAGACTTAACAATTTTTTTCTTTTAAGAGTCAGTTAAGTCTCTTTTTTTAGCCCATTTTGCCTGAGGAAAACAAGGTGCCTAGTAATTCCTCACACCTTGGTAAAGAGCATCGTATCCTTAGTCTGAACCCACTCATTAAACAAAAACACATCACCTGAGCAGTAGTTCTCCTTATTTTGGTGCAGAGTAAACCTGCAATTATTATCATTGTTTAGCGCCAGAGCCCTTCCTCCCGACTTCCCAGCCCTCCACCTCCAAAACCAACTTCTCCACCATTACAGAAGATCAACTCTCCACTCTACTCTCAAGATCGCATCTCACCACCTGTGCACTTGACCGGCTCCCATCCCACTTCATCCTAAACCTCACCACAGTCTTCATCCCAACCCTAACCCATCTCTTCAACCTATCACTAACAACTGGTGTTTTCCCCTCAAGCTTTAAACATGCCAGTGCAGTGCCCCAGAGTCCTGGTCGTTGCAGTAATGTCGCTCTTCTACAAGGGGGAGTGATGTTACGTCTGACGGTACTAAAGGAGTCCACCTTGCCAGGTATCACAGTCACACACTACACTTTACACTCCAGTCCACTAGGGGGAGCAAAGCTTCTATCTACTAGGGCACTCCTCACACACAGGTAAAACTGGTGGGTTGGATAGGAAGTGAGGCAAAAAGAAGCAGACTGGGCTTCGACCAGACAACATCGAGGGAGAAGCAGCCTGGGTTTAACCCAGAGAGGTCCTGTCAGGGGTGGGATCCTGACAGAGGTCTAGCAAGAGATAGAATGTCACGGAGCTGCGCCTGCACTTCATTGCGGCAGCATCCTAAGAAAGCACACGAAGCAAAGTATATTGTGGAGAGTGAGAACCGAAGTCACAGCACAAGGAGATAACACCGGGAGGAGTCCTGCCCCGAGGTCGGCAGCCTCCTTCCGAGGCGCGTAGCCAGTGGCCGGAACACCGAGGGAGTACTGACTCTACGCATTACTCCAAACAACGGCAGGACAGTCAATTCCAAGTTGGCTGCCTAACCTAAATACCTAAGAAGACACGGAGGCAATTGTGGGAGAGGGGCGTCTCTAGGGTCCCTATAAATTAAATCCAGGCCTACACCGTCATACGGGTTGTCCTATCCATATCATCTGGGGGACAGAGAGAGAGAACATCAGAAATATTCACAAAGGTTGTGAGGACTTTCCCGTGGTGCTCAGCAGGGAGGTACTACAACACACAGGCGCTAGTAGGAAGGCTACTGATTTCCTCCTGGCTAAGGGAACTCTGGATGTGCCTTCGGACCGGCCGGACTCAGCCAGCCCTGTGAGCGGTACTCTGGACTGTGGACTCTGAAGTCTTCAGTAAAAGGTAAAGAGACTGCAACCTTTGTGTCCTCGTTATTCATCGCGCCTTACAACGACCACTATCATCATCCACACACTTTGGGAAGCCCTGGGGACATACTTCACCTGTGAGAAGGTATACCATCTGGCTGCCATTCCATCACCCCAGCAGACCCCCAGCAGCGTCGGTCACCCTGACCGAATACCACAGGTGGCGTCACGAACACCGTACAAACTTACACCTTTAATTGGGCGCCCCTCAGCAGGGCCACGGACCGGGTCGGGCCACCGTGACATCTCCAGAACCGAGACCGAGGGACCCGGTGCCGAGTACCCCATTGCCCTGCCCCTGGGGACGATCCACCTCCATCACACCTATCCTCAAAAAGCCCTCTCTTGACCCATCCTCTGCATCTAGCTATCGCCCTATATCACTTCTTCCATATGCCTTCAAGCTACTGGAACAATACGTCTTCCTTGAACTGTCCTCCCATCTCTCTTCTTGCTCCCTCTTTGACGGCTTACAATCTGGCTTCCGGTCACACCATTCCACTGAAACTGCCCTAATTAAGGTCACCAACGACCTCTTAACCGCCAACAGCAAGCGACACTACTCTGTCCTCCTCCTCCTCGACCTGTCGGCTGCCTTTGACACAGTGGACCATTCCCTATTATTACAGACCCTCTCATCCCTTGGCATCACAGACGGCCCTATCCTGGATCTCATCATACCTAACAGACCGGATCTTCAGCGTCTCCCACTCACACACCACCTCCTCACCTTGCCCCCTATCTGTCGGAGTCCCACAAGGTTCAGTCCTTGGGCCCCTGCTCTTCTTCATTTACACCTTTGGCCTAGGACAGCTCATAGAATCTCATGGCTTTCAGTATCACCTCTATGCTGATGACACACAGATCTACATCTCTGGACCAGATATCACCTCCCTACTAACCAGAATCCCTCAATGTCTGTCCACTATTTCATCCTTCTTCTCCGCTAGATTTCTGAAACTTAACATGGACAAAACAGAATTCATCATCTTTCCCCCATCTCATGCGACCCCCCCAACGAACCTATCCATTACAGTACATGGCTGCCCACTCTCCCCAGTCCCACAAGCTTGCTGCCTCGGGGTAATCCTTGACGCTGATCTCTCCTTCAAACCACGTATCCAAGCCCTTTCCACTTCCTGCCGACTTCAACTCAAAAATATTTCACGAATCTGTACATTCCTCAACCAAGAATCTGCAAAAACCCTAGTCCATGCCCTCATCATCTCTCGCCTTGACTACTGCAACCTCCTGCTCTGTGGCCTCCCCTCTAACACTCTCGCACCCCTCCAATCTATTCTAAACTCTGCTGCCTGACTAATCACCTCTACTCTGGAACCCTCTACCACAACACATCAGACTCTCGCTTACCATCGAAACCTTCAAAAAGAGCCTGAAGACCCACCTCTTCCGACAAGCCTACAACCTGCAGTAACCACCGATCGACCAAACCGCTGCATGACCAGCTCTATCCTCACCTACTGTACTCTCACCCATCCCTTGTAGATTGTGAGCCTTCGCGGGCAGGGTCCTCTCTCCTCCTGTACCAGTTATGACTAGGGTTGAGCGAAACGGGTCGGCAATTTTCAGAAGTCGCCGACTTTTGGCAAAGTCGGGTTTCATGAAACCCGACCCGACCCCTGTGTGGGGTCGGCCATGAAGTCGGCGATCTTCTGAATCTGGAATCGGAATTCCGATACCGATTCCCGATATGTTTAAGATATCGGGAATTGGTATCGGAATTCAGATTTAAGTGTAAAATAAAGAATTAAAATAAAAAATATCGCTATACTTACCCTCTGACGGGCCCTGGTACTAACCGGGAACCTTCCTTCCTTAGAATCAGCCTTCCAGGACCTTACGGTGACGTCGCGGCTTGTGATTGGTCGCGCAGCTGCCCATGTGACCGCTCGCGCGACCAATCACAAGCCGCGACGTCTCCGTGACGTCACCGAAGGTCCTGGAAGGGCTGATTCTTAGGAAGGAAGGCTGCCGGAACGAAGCCGAGGGTGAGTATATTCCTATTAGGTATATACTCACCCTCGGACACGCCCTGCTTCTTTCCGGCAGCCTTCCTTCCTAAGAATCAGCCCTTCCAGGACCTTCGGTGACGTCACGGAGACGTCGCGGCTTGTGATTGGTCGCGCGAGCGGTCCCATGGGCAGCCGCGTGACCAATCACAAGCCGCAACGTCACCGCGACGTCACCGCAAGGTCCTGGAAGGCTGATTCTAAGGAAGAAAGGTTCCCGGTTAGTACCAGGGCCCGTCAGAGGGTAAGTATAGCGATATTTTATATTTTAATTCTTTATTTTACACTTAAATATGGATCCCAGGGCCTGAAGGAGAGTTTCTGCTCCTTCAGACCCTGGGAACCATTGGAAACCCAATGTACTGCATTGGGTTTCGAGTTTCGGCAGACCCCGACCCCGACTTTTTTATAGGATCGGCCGATTTCACTCGACCCGACTTTTGAAAAAGTCGGGTTTCGTGAAACCCGACCCGATCCTATAAAAGTAAAGGTCGCTCAACCCTAGTTATGACTTGTATTGTTTAAGATTATTGTACTTGTTTTATTATGTATACCCCTCCTCACATGTAAAGCGCCATGGAATAAATGGCACTATAACAATAAATAATAATAATAATAATAATAATGTTTCATTTAAATATTCCAAAAGTTGCAAATGTTCCTATTGGAAAGTGGCTTTGTGATCCTGCCTTGCAAATGGAGCCAAAGTTGATACTGTAAGAGCTTTGCATGTAATTTGTGAATGAATATTTCATATTTATAGAGAGATGGGTTTTCAGTACATGAACATCTTTATATAGTCACCTTCAGCCCTGAATAGATTGAATGACCAAACGCCATTAATCCTTTCCCACTATTGGATGTACTGGTAGCATATGTTGGGAGCGGGCTCAGGAGATGATCCTCCTCTGCACTCTGCAGGTGTCGTCTGTGTTATACAGTCACCACCTGTGCGAACAGCAGCGACCAGAGCTAGCTTAGACTGTTGCTGATGTGACCACCTAAATGCCGCTGGCACTCTCACACAGCTGTAGGGAAATATAGCTTCCATAGCGCAATCATTCAGGTGCCCATTGCACCCCATCCCAAATGATCACAGGTTCAGGCCCTGAGGGAGCACTGAAAATAGTGAAAGTTTAATAAAAAGCGCAAGAAAAATCCTAAAGAACAATTATTTTATTATTTATTTATTTTTATTATCATGTCCCCAAAAGAACTGAAATTAAAAAAGTCTCTTAGACCCATTCATTAAATGTTAGAATTGCCATTTTTCTGCCTCGCCAACATCTCAAAAAACGTGATCAAAATGGTGTGAAACTACAGGAATGCACAAAACAGAAGCTGTCACATGGCTTCAATGGTTATAGATCACAAAAAATAGCACCACAAACCACTTAATTTTTATAAACTTGTACGTTTTTTTTTTTTTTTTCCACTAAAAACCTTACCAATATTGTCAGGTCATCATTACACATCACAAATGCCACAAAAAACAAAACCCAAAATGGAGTCATGAATTTGTTGACTTTTTGTTTTTTTCCCACCATTGTTTCACACCACTGTAACCCCATAATGACCACCAATATGCTGTCATGATCCAGGCTTGGTTTTGAGTCCTGTCTCCCCTTTTCCTGGTCTGATCATGTCAGGGGTTCACTTTTCTCAGTCTGGTCTCAGGTTTGCTATTTAGCCCTGCTGTGTCCTGCAGATCATGTCAGTTATAGTTTCTGCCTAGTGCTGCTGTAGTTGGCTCTGATTGCTCCGATTTGTCCTGCTGCGTTTGCTTTCTTAACCCGTGTCTCGGTTTTCCCCTGTTCCCGTCTTGACTCAGTGTTTCCCTTTAGTGTGCAGACTCCCTGGTTTGACTTGACATGTATCCTGACCTGTTTCTGTACTTTGTCTTTTGGCCTATCCGCTCCTGACCATTACTTACCCCCTGGCTTGTCTCTAACCGCGAGTTTGCTTATTCCTTTGGTACTGCGCTACAGTCTAGGATTTGACCCGATTTGTTTTGACTATTCTGCTGCCACCTGTGGTAGCCTCACAGTTGCACTGCAGGTTAGCTTTGTTTAGGTTCAGACCTGCTTCCTTTATACTGCCATCTAGTGAAGCCTACCTGCATTGCAGCATCATCACATATGCATTGAAACAGCAGACAATAAGGGGCCCTATTCCAAATTGTCATTTTAGAACGGCAATGAAGACAGTTTTGGAACTGACCGGGGCTGACTAAAGCAGAATCTAACGGGCTGAGTCAATGATATGCTGACTGCTCTCATGCTCTGCAGTACACGAGTATTAGGGCTTGATCCGGCTTGCGATTAAATCAGACAAATGCAATCCGATTAAAAATCAATGTTATTTTATCATTGTGTGTTCATCTGTGTTTTTTTTTCCAGCTCTGATTGGATCACGATCCGACTGGAAGTAAATCGTAGCATGCTGCGATTGTAATCGGAAATCGAATCGCATTCACCTATTGAAATCAATGGGTGTGAAAAAACAAAATTGCACCATGGGAGTACCATCCCATTTTTACACACCCATGTCCTTTGAAAAGATGGCAAAGATGATAGATATAAAGATGTCAGTCACATATATAGTTAATACAGTGCTTGTACAGCTTACTGTACATGTATATTTTTCCTTACTAAATTATTCTCTGAAAAAAATCTTGTTTGATCCATCCAAAATTTTATTAACCAGCACAGGGAAAGCAGATAGCTGGAGGCAGATGTTTATAGCATGGGAAAGGGGGTAATACCCATGGAGCTTTCCAGGCTATTAATTAGCTTACAGCAGTATACTTAGCCTTTACTGGTAAAATAAAGATGGAGATCCTGCCCCCCAAAATAACGCAGGGTTCCCCTACAATTAATAACCAGTAAAGGCATGAGGGCCGTTAGATCTTTTCCCACAGTGCTCCTGCTGACATCAGTGAGTTAAGCCAAGTTCATTGTCTGTGAACTCCCAGGGCTTTTCTGACAGTGCCGTGAGCGTGAGAAATTTCTCACACTTGCAGTGATGTCAGTGAGGTGAAAAGAGTTTATCGTGAGGCAAGGAGCTGAGCAAGCTCTGCTAGATGACAAGCTGTATAGTAGCATCATGCAACAATGCAGCCTGACATCTTGATGGATTGTTATCTCTTGGGTAGACAGGTGAGGAATAGAGTTGTTTATTAATTTAGTTCTGTTACAAGAGACATTGGCTTCAGTTGATTGGGTGCTGTTGTGAGTAATGTATACATGTATTTGGTAAATATAGGTCCATTAAAGGAGTCTGTGTCAATATTTCAACTAAAGGACTTTTTTCAGGGTATTTTTATAATCTCACTATGGGGTTAGGAATAGGGGTGCCTTATAGACGCCTCGCATTACTAAACCCTGGGCTTAATGTCACTTGACAATACGAAGGTGACATCAATCCCAATACTATCACCCCACTTGCCACTGCACCAGGGTAAGTGGGACTAAGAGCTTGAATTTGTGCATTTTATGGATACAATTTTTCAGGGGGTGGCTGAGATCTGAAGCTGATGTTTTTGGTCTGGAAGGGGACAAATATCCATGGCCCTTTCCTAGGCTATTAATATCAGCCAGCAGCTTTCTGCCTTGCCTTTGCTGGTTATTAATTATAGGGGGACGTCTTTTTTTGGGGGATCCCACATTTCAATAACCAGGAAAGGCTGTGAGCTGATATTAATAGTCTGGGAAGCTCCTTTGCTATTACCCCTTCCCAGGCTATAAACATCAAGCTAATAAAATGTCCAGGGATCCCATGACATTTTTTCCAACAGAAATTTATTTAGTAAAAAAAATATGCACAGTAAGCTACACACACAAAGCACTGAGTATATTACATATTTATATATATCCTTTTGTCTCAAACTATCTATCTTTTTGTATATATCTGTATATCCATCTAACCGCTCACTCTGTATATATAAAAACATATATATCTTGAAGAATATTTCCTTGCATTACTATGTGTAAATAACAGAGAATTCTTCTATGCAAATGCTCATGTTAAAATTGCATTGCAATTGGATCACATTCACACGTAAGTTGGATGCTAGGTGTTAAAAATGGGATTTTACTCCATGAAAAATGTATGACACTCGCATGACACTCGTCCGACTTATCAGGAACAAAATCAGACTGTTTTTAAAAAGGCTAGTGTGTCTCCGGCCTTACAATGCATGAGACCAGCGATCAATGTAAAAAATATACGTGTCCCACAGTGGGACTAGGTGAAAAAGTAAAAATAAATAAATAAATAAAATGCGTAAAATTTAAATAAACACACAAAAAAGTGCACACAAATCAGAAAACCTGATTTGCTTCTAAAATCACAGCTTTGTGTCAAAAGAAAACTAAACAAAAAACGTATACTTAATTGGTATCACCACGTCCAGAACGACCTTAACTATAAAACGGTCACTTTATTTATTCTGTACAGAGAACACTGTAAAAAAAGAATAATAAAAAGCATGTAAAAAATGTCATAGAAAGCAATCAAAAAGTCATTTGTAAAAAAAACTGTATTAATGAAGACGCCAAATAGTTTGTCTACTAACATTCGGCAGTAATATAAAAACAAAGTTATATCTCTCAGAATATGGCGATGCAGAGACAAATTCATATTTGTAAAATATTGTTTTTAGTGTGTAAAAGCAGCCAAGCAGCAAAAAAAAAAAAGAATTCTGGTATCACTGTGATTGTATTGACCTGAAAAATAATTCCATTTTATCACTTTTACCACACGGTGAGCAGTGCAAAAAATATATAAAAACAATAGCTACATTTCTGTTTTTTGTTCATTCTTTGTCTGAGAAATCTGAATAAAAAGTGCCCAAAATATGTTGTGTGCCTCAAAATGGCACCAAAAAAATCTGCAATTCATCACGCACAAATAAGCCCTCATACACCTCTATTCACCAAAAATAAAAAAAATTATAGCTCTCACAATATGACGACAAAAAACTATATTTTTTATAAAAAGCATTTTTAGTGTGTGATAGAAGCAAAATATAAAAAACTATGTAAATCTGTTATCGCTGTAATCGCATTGACTCAAAGAATAAAGCCGTGTTGTCACTTGTACAGCATGGTGAACCATGCAAAATAAAAAATAAATAAATAAAAGCAGTTTTTGTACTGCTGTCTATTTCCCAGAAAGTGGAATAAGGCTCAGCTCACATTTATCCTGCGCTCTCCTTTGAGCTCAGGGGTTTCAGTGTAAATCAGAAAATTCATGATTCAGACAAAACCCCCACTGGAAAGACTCACTATAAGGAGGCAGATGCAATCACATCGGCCTCTGCCTGGTCTCTATTCCACTGGTGTCACATTATTTTATATGTCTTTTTAGCGCACAAGTGTGGCTGCCAACAGATCTGTGCACGCCTGAAAAGATGAATACTATCGAAACAGAAGCCAACCAAAGTCCATATCGTCTCCATGTGCCTCATTATAGTGAGCGGTTCCTTCAGGTATTGCCTGAATCGCATTTTCGGGGATTTATGCAGAAATACCATCGTAAGTGCTCAACGTAGAAAACAAGAATATGATCCCGTCTTAAACTGAAAGCGATCAAAAAATGTTATGTACCCCAAAGACTCTGGAAAAGTGACATGCCTCCCACCCCCTCAAATAAGATCCAGTGAAATATACGCTCCTAAATTCACCCTCCTTCTGATCCCCCCAGTGCCTAAACCACAATAAGCACCCACATTTTTGGCATTATTGTAGTGGGAGGGAGCTTTTAATTTATTTGATGTCCACAGAAGTACAAGCTGGGCACAATGTGTGGGGGGCTACAATATATGGGCCTCTACACTGTATGGTGGCACAATGCATGGTGGTGCTACAACATATGGGGCCTCTATATTGAATGGTGGCACAATGTACGGGGGGCTACAATATATGGTGGCTCTACACTGTATGGTGGCATAATGTATGGGGATGCTACAATATTTGGGGTCTCTATACTGTATGGAGGCACAATGTATGGGGGTGCTACAATATATGGGGGCTGTACACTGTATGGTGGCACAATGCATGGTGGTGCTACAATATATGGGGGCGCTACACTGTATGGTGGTACAATGTATGTTGGTGCTACAATACATGGGGGCTCTATACTGTATGGACTCAAACCGAAAGGCAGCACACTGTAGCGACATTGCATGCAAACATAAACATTGAATTGCATTACTGCATTAGAAATATGAAAAGTATGAAAAATGAAATATGAAAAATTAAGAAACTTTAGTGCATAAACTGGCCAATTCATGTGTACCTGGAAGCCACGATAAGGCATTTCTTGTTTCCAGGGCCTAAATGGCTTTCCACACTTAGCATAAAGTCTTCATCTGAATGGGAGCATAAATCCTCTGTTAGGCTAATATCTATATCTCTGTGGAGGGGTAGTGGCCCTGCTGAGATTAAAAACACCTGTGGCTAAAATGCGGAGTGCTCAGTCAGAAGGCATTTAGGCCCTGTAAGTGAGAAATGCCTTATTGTGGCTTCCAGGTACACATGAATTGGTCAATTTATGTGATAAACTTTCTCAATTTTTCATTTTTCATATTTTTCATATTTCTAATGCAGTAATGCTATTCAATGTTCATGTTTGCATGCTATGGCGCTACAGTGTGCTACCGTTCTGTTTAAGAGTATATGAGATGGTGACTCTAGGTTCAGCACCTGTTCACACTTAGTCTATGTTTAGATGTAACGGTCAGTTTTTTTAACTTTGTATTCGTTAGCCTTCTGACTGAGCACTCCGCCTTTTAGCCACAGGTGTTTTTAATCTTAGCAGGGCCACTACCCCTCCACAGAGCTATAGATGTTAGTCTAACAGAGGATTTATGTTCCCATTCAGATGAAAACTTTATTCTAAGTGAGGAAAGGCATTTAGGCCCTGGAAACGAGAAATGCCTTATCGTGGCTTCCAGGTGCACATCAATTGGCCAATTTATGCGCTAAACTTTATACATTTTTCATATTTCTTTTTTCATATTTTTCATATTTCTAATGCAGTAATGCAATTCAATGTTCATGTTTGCATGCTACGGCGCTACACTGTGCTGCTTTTCTGTTTGAGAGTATATGAGTTGGTGACTCTAGGTTCAGCACCTGCTCACACTTAGTCTATCTTTGGATGTGACGGTCAGTTTTTTGAAATTTATATACTGTATGGAGGCACAATGTATGGTGGTGCTACAATATATGGGGCTCTACACTCTATGGGGCACAATGTATGTGGGTGTTACAATATATGGGGCTCTACACTGTATCGTGGCACAATGTATGGGGGTGCTACAATATATGGGACTCTACACTGTATGGGGGCACAATGTATGGCGGTGCTGCAATGTATGGGGGCTCTACAATGGATGGGATCGCAACAATATATGGGGCTCCACACTGTATGGTGGCACAATGTATTGGGGCACTTTAATATATGGGAGCTCTACACTGTATGGGGGCACAATGTATGGGGGTGCTACAATATATGGGGGCTCTTTACTGTATGGGGGTACATTGTATGGGGGTGCTACAATATATGGGGCTCTACACTGTATGGGGGCACAATGTATGGGGGTGCTACAATATATGGGGCTCTACATTGTATGGTGGCACAATGTATTGGGGCACTTAAATATATGGGGGCTCTATACTGTATGGGGGCACAATGGATGTGGGAGCTACAATATATGGGGGCTCTACATTGTATGGGGGCACAATGTATGGGGGTGCTACAATATATGGGGGCTCTTTACTGTATGGGGGTACAATGTATGGGGGTGCTACAATATATGGGGCTCTACATTGTATGGTGGCACAATGTATTGGGGCACTTAAATATATGGGGGCTCTATACTGTATGGGGGCACAATGGATGTGGGAGCTACAAAATATGGGGGCTCTACACTGTATGGGGGCACAATGTATTGGGGCACTTTAATATGTGGGGGCTCTACATTCTATTGGGGGCACAATTTATGGTCATTAAATTGACATATCTGCAATTCTCCAAAAATAAAAGCCTGGCTTGGATGTTAGAAAATAGTTACTGCAGCCGTAGATGAATTCATTGAGAGGGGTATTTTCTATAATGAGGTCACTTTGGGGGTTTCCTGCTGTTCTGGCACCTTAGGGGCTCCGCAAATGTCACTCGCAAACTATTCTAGCAAAATCTGTGCTCCAAAAGCCAAATAGCGCTCCTTCCTTCTCAGCCCTGACGTGTGGCCTAACAGTAGTTTCCAGCGACATATGGGGCAACACCACATTAGGGAGAAATTGTGCAATAAATTGTGGGGTCCAGATTCACCTATTAACCCTCGTGTAACTGACATTTCCTGCTAATAAAAAAAAAACACTAAAATGTCATATTTCCACGTTCCAATATTATACAATCCTGTGAGGCAGCTGTGGGTTCACAATACTCGCTACACTCCTAGATGAAATTAAGCAGCGAAGTTTCCAATATGGGGTCACTTGGGGGGTTTCTGCTGGTCTGGCCCCTCAGGGGCTCGGCTAGTTTCTCCATACAGGAGGTGACACGAAGCTTCATCACCAACAAAGTCCTATGTACAAAGTATTACATAGATTTCAGTAAATGAGTTCAATACTTTCCCCTGTGTCATTTCTCATTATTACACATCATTTATGGACATCTATGGATGATTTCTTTGCCTGTATGGATTGGACGGGTTGTAACCGACATCTGGCGAGAATTTCATGCCAATAGCATCTTAACAAATAGATTTATGTAGAATATTGGTGCCGTGTTCAATACTTATTTCACATGCTGGATATTTGCAGTTATTGTATCATTTGGATTGTTAGAACCAGAACTTTATAAATTATTTAATGTTATTTTGACCTCTGTGATTTTATACATAAGAATATATTGTATAAATTTGGTTACAATTGCTCGGGCCCCACATTTGTTTCTATACAGGCACAATATCTGCTCCTATTGGACTGCTCGTCTTCTGCATTAGTCTTATGTATTCATCTTGTCCTGTTACATAGATGACACATTACTCTCAGAGATGTAATTATTCTATTTTCATATGTCACCAATCAAAAAGGTAACGAGATTAATAAAGAAAAGTGTTTTCTTCTTTTTTCTGCACATGTACATTCATAGAGGCAGAATGAGATTATATTAGATAGAATTTTACACATGTCTATATATAAAGAAAAACCTACATTAGAGCATTACCCGGAGAGATGGTTTCTATGTCTTCTGTATTTCATTTCAATGGTCATTCTCCAAGGTAAGAAGCGCAGCAGTTACAAGCTCTTTGCTGTAGAGCTTACAAGCGCTGCTCCGATGTTGGCCAGATCAGTAGATCCTTCCAGATTCAGTACTTCTGTGATCGTCTGATGCTGTAGAGACAAAGGTTCCTCATATAGCCGCACGGGGGCACAGTTTGGGCCAATGGCAGAACCATGATGATTCTCTAAACAGTCATTCAGGAGCGCACTTCTCCCTGCTGAGCAATAAGTTTGAAGACAGGGGAGCAGCGCGCTCCTGTAGGAGAGATAAGAATAACCCTTTATAGGTGTGCTACAAAGATTGCAAGTTATCACTTTTCCACCGCAAGAGTAAATACTTGCTGACCACTGGGTTTCCCCCACTGGGACCTCCACAGTCCAAAACATGAGAAATCATGGGGCTGTAGAGTGTCTCATATGAATGGAGGGATAGTCCTGCACAAGCCTCACTACTCCATGCATTGCGCCATTCATTCACTGGTACTGCTGGAGATATAGAGCCGATTCATCACGTTGTTTGATAGTTTTCTAGCGCTAAAACTTTGACGCAAATTGAAGTAGCACAAAAATGTTGTGACTTTTAGCTTTTTACTTCACTCCCGGCTAGATCTATCAGAAGTTGGAAAACTAAGACACTGCTGGGGTTGTAAAAGCCTGGCGGGCAAATTCATCAAGAATTATGCCACTATAGGTGCATGAAAAATCTATGCATAGAAATGACTAGGAAAATTATTTTACTCATTGTGTGAGCCCTTTTTCAGGCTCCAACATTAGTGAAGAGCGTGCATGAATAGGAGGCGCTGACTTCTTTAAGAGGCGCACAACACTGAATGGACTTGGCGTATCTGATCAGTGGTTTACGTCTCCATCTGCCTCTTCAGAAATGTTACTCCAGTCATGACCCTGGTAATGTCGAGTACCCGGGGTAAGGAAGGACCACCTCACCTCACCTTCTAAAACCCCCATAAAGAATGTTGTCACTCCAAATAAAAACATAAGTCAATTTCTTTGGAAATTATAGGCCACAGCAGCCATTTTATTTAACATAAAACAAAATACATTACAATAAAACATTAATAATTTTTTAACCACTAGGAGGAGTCCTTGGAGCTCCCAGGAATCTGGTGATTAACACTGCATAGCATGAACGCACATCAAACCAAAACTACTCCCAGCCGCTACCACACTGGCTCGGGAGCACCAAAAACCCAGCGGGTTCACTGTTCACGCTAAAATTCAAGGGGAACCGACCACCTGCCGGAACTCCCTTCCACAATTCACAAGATCCAACAAACAAGTTGAATTCCAAAGACAGAGGAGCCATAATCCAATGGATCCCCCAACCCAATTTCCACCAACTCCAAGGACTCCGCCCAGCCACCACGAGGGTCTTTGAATACCTCAAAGGCCCGAGACCCCACCACAACGAAAAGCTATGGCCTTCTCCACACCCTCTTGTAAACCCAGAGCCCAAAAATCCATGCTGATCGCATTTAAGTGTACTCCATCGGCCAACCAAAAAACACCATCACCCCTCTCCAGCTCAAAATGCCTAACAGCAACCCCACCGTTCCTGACCACAAAAGCCGACTCAGCCCTGTTAACTTTTATCCTGGCCTTGTCAAGTTTTGCCAACGAACGCATATTCCTCCAACGTTTCCGCGGCACAATATCCGACCAGGCCACAGATAACCCGGGATACAAAAGCCATAAACGTAACAAATCCTGCTTTATATCCCTGATCAATTCCCTAAAGGGCCGCACCCCAGGATCGTTACCCCCAACATGCAGCACCAAAATATCAGGGGCCTTATCCAAACTGACAGCATTATGTATTTCCCGCAACACCCTGCTCCATGCCACTCCCCTAAAACCAATCCATCTAACCACGGCCATCTTCCGATCAAATCCCAGCTGTCTACCCTCCGACCGTACATCCACTCGCAGCTCTCCCCAGTGCACATAGGAATGGCCGAAAATCCACACCAAGAGCGGCAAAGGACCTGCAAAATACAAGCACAAGTCACTCAAAAACAAGCACCCCGTCAGTTTTTTTTTTATAAACAAAACTAACAATTCCAAGGCACAACCAACCACCTCTTATGTCCTCACATAACTGCGATACCTATCATATCTCCATCTCCCAATACGCTTGATGGCTTCAACCCCCAAACCACCAACAGCCGCCTCCGTCGCCGCACCAATTTGAAAAGAGTGAGGTGCGAAACGATCCTCATCCAACCCCAAAACTCTAAGCGCCTTCCTGAAAACCATATTAAACTGATATGCACTGGTGTGCACCCTGCAGCAGCAAAAAGAGCAGGCCCCGTTCCCGTTTGTCCGGGACCGCCCGCCCCTGGCCGCGCCGCGCTGCTTTGCCTGCTGGATGATGCTGCAGAGGCATCCCGCGCGGCAAGAACATCACCGCTACAGCCACCTGAAGTAGAAATGCTTAATGGATGCCTGGCGTGCGCTGGCTCTGCCCCACGGGCACTACGGGGTGCAGGCCTAGCAGCCGCCGACGGACCCCGCTGGGCTATAGGATTCTTCCCAGGCCAGGGCCTGCTGGCAGCACAACTTACCGGCGCCCGGCCTGGAGGGTCCCTGGAGGGGCTCCTGCGCCTACGGGGGGCCTGGGAGCTGAATCCGGAGATAAGCTTTCCGGCGGCCTAGTCCGCCTCGAGCGCCTCACTGGCGATGCTGCAGCCGCCGGCACCGAAACCGAGCTCCCACCGATAATAGCCGCCACCTGCTCCTCTAGCCAGCCCTGAGGCTGCAACACCGCTGCTGCCCGCAAGCTCTCAAGCACGCTGTCCACGGCCGCCATTGTGAGTCCACACACGTTGCTTAGAGAGCAGGAAGTGATTAGGCCACTCCCTTCCCCCTCTACTAACCTGTTTTTCTTCAAAACAAAAACCTCCCCACCTCCTCCACCCTAACCCCTCCCTCCATACCATCGTCACGCGGCCTTCTCTTACGCCGCGGGGGGAGGGGCGGCTCAGCTCCGGCCGGTACTGGACTATAGGACCTGGAATACCATTTCTGGAGAAGACATGGTTCCACTTTTGAAGAATTTGATGGCAGGCACAGCAACGCCGCGTCCTGCACTGGCTCTTCCCCAGATCTAACCATTTTGGAGGAGCCCCCTGAAGGTTGTGGAAATGCAAAAAAAAACTACCGTATTTTCCGGCGTACAAGACGACTTTTTAACCCCTGAAAATCTTCTTAAAAGTCGGGGGTCGTCTTGTACGCCGGGAATCGCCTTGTACGCCGGGTGTATATGGTGGGTGGGGGGGGGAGTGATCCTGATGACGACGAGGGGGCGTCTCACAGAAAAGTGAGTATCCCCCATTACCTTATCATAGCGCTGCAGCGTGGGGTCTCTGTGCTGGGAGCGGCGGCGGCTGCTGTGCTGTGGCGGCTCCTCTTCTGCAGTGTGGGGCCTGTGGGGCGGTGGCGGCGGCGGCGTATCTTCATGCAGTCGGGGCTCCTCCGGCATCTCAGCCTGGAAGCCCCGCCGGCAACTCCATCGGTACAATGCGCTGGCCTCCGGGAAAATGGCCGCTGCTTAGATTCAGATCTCGTTGAGATCTGAATCTGAGCATGCGCAGCCCCCAGCGGCCGGGCCACCGCATCGCACCTATTGAGCTGCCTCCGGGAAAATGGCCACTGCTCAGATTCAGATCTCGTCTCCCGAGATCTCGGGACGAGATCTGAATCTGAGCAGCGGCCATTTTCCCGGAGGCCACCTGACCGCATTGTACCCATGGAGTTGCCGGCGGGGCTTCCAGGCTGAGATGCCGGAGGAGCCCCGACTGTATGAAGATACGCCGCCGCCACCGCCCCACAGCACCAGAGGCCCCACACTGCAGAAGAGGAGCCGCCACAGCACAGCAGCCGCCGCTCCCAGCACAGAGACCCCACGCTGCAGCGCTATGATAAGGTAATGGGGGATACTCACTTTCCTGTGAGACGCCCCCTCGTCCTCATCAGGATCACTCCCCCCCCCCCAAAAGGCACATATTCACCGGCCCTATAAGACGACATAGGGTGTATAAGAAGACCCCCGACTTTTAAGAAGATTTTATTTTTTAACTGGTAAAGTTGGGGGGTCGTCTTATACGCCCAGTCGTCTTATACGCCGGAAAATACGGTAATTTTTTTTCCTGCATCTTTGCCTTTCACTAAATTTTGACACATTTCAAAGTGTTTTATGCCACTTTTCTGGTGTTATCACTTCCATAAATTGGGATCTAAAAGTTTTTGAGATTCAAGAAATAAAGGGCACATTCTGGAGATGCTTTAAAGATGCCGGTGAGCTGAGCTTAAGACTGAGGGTATAAAGAATGAAATATCAGGATTGTGATAAAATAATTCAGCACAAAATTTTGAAGAAAATGACAAAGTGGCACAAAAATATTGACATTTACGACATGATACTGAATAATGCACAAGTACTAAAAAACATTTTCAATTGCAGAAAAATATCATAAATCTAAAAATCGTCCTGAAAGTCTCTAAGACCTAAAGCTACAAGAAATCAGGTATCACTATTACAGGGCTGAGACGTAGAGGGCTGTTCAGTGGAGTTCGTTTTCACACTTGAATCATGAGTAATGATGTAATAAACATCTTTCAATGTCACTTTAGCCGGACATCCCCACAAGACTAAAAATCAAAAGATAAAATTGATTATTATATTATTAATCTTATTCATTGACTTTATCAAACATTTGTAGGTTGTTTTAGTCACATATGTGCAGGGACGGTTTTAGATGAAGTGGGGCCCTGGGCAAAAAATTAAAGTGGGGCCCCAAATGCTCACATATTGCCCATCACATGGAAGCATTTTCATAGTATTTACATGTGCTGAGTACAGGCCTCTAAACGAGCATGATCGACAATATTGAAGGCGCTCAACGCTTGTTCCCGGGTCTCTTTACACGGACTGAGAAACAATGATGGGCACAGAATCACAATACATCAATCTGTCCCCATAATTAGTGTTGAGCATTCCGATACCGCAAGTATCGGGTATCGGCCGATATTTGCTGTATCGGAATTCCGATACCGAGATCCGATACTTTTGTGGTATCGGGTATCGGTATCGAAACAACATTAATGTGTAAAATAAAGAATTAAAATAAAAAATATTGCTATACTCACCTCTCCGACGCAGCCTGGACCTCACCGAGGGAGCCGGCAGCGTTCTTTGCTTAAAATGCGCGCGTTTCCTTCCTTCCGTGACGTCAAGGCTTGTGATTGGTCGCGTGCCGCCCATGTGGCCGCGAAGCGACCAATCACAGCAAGCCGTGACGTAATTTTCAGGTCCTTCTAGGCATTCAGTATTTTAAAATTACGTTCCGGCTTTGTGATTGGTCGCGTCGCGGTCACATGGGCGACGCGACCAATCACAAGCCGTGACGTCACGGGAGGCAGGAAACGCGCGCATTTTTAAAATTACGTCACGGCTTGTGATTGGTTGCGTGCCGCCCATGTGGCCGCGACGCGACCAATCACAGCAAGCCGTGACGTAATTTCAGGTCCTTCTAGGCATTCAGTATTTTAAAATTACGTTCCGGCTTTGTGATTGGTCGCGTCGCGGTCACATGGGCGACGCGACCAATCACAAGCCGTGACGTCACGGGAGGCAGGAAACGCGCGCATTTTTAAAATTACGTCACGGCTTGTGATTGGTCGCGTCGCCCATGTGACCGCGACGCGACCAATCACAAAGCCGGAACGTAATTTTAAAATACTGAATGCCTAGAAGGACCTGAAATTACGTCACGGCTTGCTGTGATTGGTCGCGTCGCGGTCACATGGGCGGCACGCAACCAATCACAAGCCGTGACGTAATTTTAAAAATGCGCACGTTTCCTGCCTCCCGTGACGTCACGGCTTGTGATTGGTCGCGGCCCATGTGACCGCGACGCGACCAATCACAAAGCCGGAACGTAATTTTAAAATACTGAATGCCTAGAAGGACCTGAAAATTACGTCACGGCTTGCTGTGATTGGTCGCGTCGCGGCCACATGGGCGGCACGCGACCAATCACAAGCCGTGACGTCACGGAAGGAAGGAAACGCGCGCATTTTAAGCAAAGAACGCTGCCGGTTCCCTCGGTGAGGTCCAGGCTGCGTCGGAGAGGTGAGTATAGCAATATTTTTTATTTTAATTCTTTATTTTACACATTAATATGGTTCCCAGGGCCTGAAGGAGAGTTTCCTCTCCTTCAGACCCTGGGAACCATCAGGGATACCGTCCGATACTTGAGTCCCATTGACTTGTATTGGTATCGGGTATCGGTATCGGATTAGATCCGATACTTTGCCGGTATCGGCCGATACTTTCCGATACCGATACTTTCAAGTATCGGACGGTATCGCTCAACACTACCCATAATGTATCATGTTATCAGCAGCATATATGTAGTTTTCACCGGCGATGTGATGTTTAGAACAATGATTTTTCCGGCATTTTGCTTGTTTAGTGTAAAACACCCCATAACCCTCCACATAGTATAATGCACCCTACAGTCCTCCAGATAGGATAATGTGTAAACAGTCCTTCATATTGTTTAATGCACACCTCAAAGTCCTCCATATGCTATAATGTGCACCATATTCCTCCATATTGTATAATGCACACCCCATAGTTCTCCCTGTGCTATAATGTGCCCCATAGTCCTCCATATAGTATAATGTGCCCCGTGGTCCTCCATATACAATAATACACTCCACATAGCCCTCCATATAGTATAATATACTCCCCATAGTACTCCACATAGTATAATGTTCTCCCCATAGTCCTCCATTTAGTATAAAACATTAACCATGGATTATTGTCATCACTACTTACCTGGAGTCTCTTTCGTGTACTGTATATGAACAAAATATATTTTTTAAACTGTTCAATAAAAGTCATTTACATTTTCAATCTAATTGTGGTCTGTCTTCTTGTAAGTTTAATAATTTTCTTTCACACACCACACTCATTTTTTTTATTTTCTGAATCGTTAAATAAAGAACTATTTATCCCACATACCTCCCTTATGTTCTTCCAAATGTACATTATTTGCTAAACCTTTGAGTTATTTTTATATCTGAATTGTACATTTTCCCATATCTTCCTTCTAAGATGTGAGTGGTTCTTCCTGGGTGTGAAGTAGGAAGAAGCACTCGCGAAACGCTCGTCGCATTTTTGGGATTGGTGCAGACCCAGGTAATATGAATATGGTGTGGGGTGGTTGGAAGTTTACTTGTCTTGTGACCGCAATATTATTGTGACACACTGAGTGCACTTTGAGTTATGGCCTAACATGTAGGTATACGGCCGCGGTGTTGTGCAAGCCCTGCCTCTGTATTTATCATAAGGACTGCATTGAGTCATATGCATGAACCTTGTTATAGCTAGCTATATATATCCATGCGTTGCCCCCCTCACTTTATACCAGAAATATTGCATTTTCTTATGTATATGCACTTTGATAAAGAATGTTAAGAGGTGGCAATGGTGATTGGTCTTTTTTCTTACAAATGTGTTTTCATGACTAACGGGCAGTGGCAGTAAACCATTATAAATGTGTTTGCATGGCTAATGGACAGTAGCAGTATGCCATTGAACTATAATAGTCCATGATTATTTTTTAGTAATCCAACACCCCATGCATGTGTATTGTTCATATATATAACTCCCTGTGTGTATATGTGTCCTGCTCCAGCTGACCTCTTTTGGAATTGTTTGGTTGGATTGAGGCACCATGTCTATTGTTTATTTGTGTATTTATATGTATTTTAGCTATCTATAATAAACATAGTAACATAGTAACATAGTTATTAAGGTTTAAGGAAGACTTTAAGTCCATCTAGTTCAACCCATAGCCTAACCTAACATGCCCTAACACGTTGATCCAGAGGAAGGCAAAAAAACCCATGTGGCAAAGAGTAAGCTCCACATTGGGGAAAAAATTCCATCCCGACCCCACATACGGCAATCAGACTAGTTCCCTGGATCAATGCCCTATCAAGGAATCTAGTATATATAACCTGTAACATTATACTTTTCAAGAAAAGCATCCAGTCCCCTCTTAAATTTAAGTAATGAATCACTCATTACAACATCATACGGCAGAGAGTTCCATAGTCTCACTGCTCTTACAGTAAAGAATCCGTGTCTGTTATTATGCTTAAACCTTCTTTCCTCCAGACGTAGAGGATGCCCCCTTGTCCCTGTCACCGGTCTATGATTAAAAAGATCATCAGAAAGGTCTTTGTACTGTCCCCTCATATATTTATACATTAACATAAGATCACCCCTTAGCCTTCGTTTTTCCAAACTAAACAGCCCCAAGTGTAATAACCTATCTTGGTATTGCAGACCCCCCAGTCCTCTAATAACCTTGGTTGCTCTTCTCTGCACCCGCTCCAGTTCAGCTATGTCTTTCTTCTACACCGGAGACCAGAACAGTGCACAGTATTCTAAGTGTGGTCGAACTAGTGACTTGTATAGAGGTAAAATTATGTTCTCTGTTATGATCCTTAGTGGCTGAGGATCGCAAAACGGACTAGCTAAGTTACTGTTCTGTCCTCACTAAATGAGGCAGGCTCATTGTAGCTATCCAGTCAGCTAAACCGCTATACCGGGGTCCAATAAGGAGACTGTGGTTGAGTCTGTGCTTTATTAAACGTAGTGGTATATTGATGCGGTGAAACTGTGAACAATGATATACATAGAATCAGTGCATGGTAGGGAACAAATACATACTACACATGAGAAACGTTATGCATTACATTTAGAAGGCTAGTAACTGAACTAGGAGTGCAACTGGTTAAGCTAGGCTAATATAGAGCAGAAATATCTAGAGAAAAACATAAAGACATACCGGCAATGCAATCGCAAGGGGAATGAAGTGTAAGCGTCTTCCCTGGAAGGCAAACTAGAGGAAGTGAATGAAAACTGGAGGGAAATGTGGGCTGAGCTACCATAATGCATTGCAAAGGAGGATCAGACATAAAAAATACATAGCAGAAAAATAGAACAGTCAACATATCTCTGACCGCTAGAGGGAGCCAAAGCACTACAGATAAAGGTATGAATATATCAAGTCCTGTATACTGGCTGAGAAACTGCAAATTATACAAACAGATAATGGAGGTAACAATTTAGATGGCGGAGACAGAACACTCCCCGTCTGACATCAACGGATGTCACTACTCCTTTCTTCCGAAGGCAACAATAGGACCAGTTCAGATACCGGTCTGGAAAATGTCTTAGGTTCATTCCCTTTGGTCATCCTTAGTTCAACTTTGCGGACATTGCCATCCTTGCTGGGGAACGTTGCGGTAACTAGACCAAGTGGCCACTGGTTCCGGTGAATTTGACAGTCCTTCACAAGAACAAGGTCACCTACATTCAGATTAGGTTTAGTAGATTGCCACTTCGTACGTGGCTGCAGAGTAGACAAATATTGTTTGCGCCACCTGTCCCAGAAAGTATTTGCAAGACTTTGTACCTGTCTCCATTGGCGCTTGTAGAGGTCCTTAGCATCGAATCCTCCTGGAGGGGCACTGGACAGTCCCGTTTTCTGGGTAAGTAGAGTAGCTGGAGTCAATAACAAGGGCTCCTCAGGGTCGTTAGGAACTGGAACCAGGGGTCTTGCGTTAATTATAGCTGCAGCTTCTGCCATGAAGGTGATGAGGCTTTCATGGGTGAGCCTCGCTGCCCCTTCTTGAAGAAGAGTGGAGTCAAGAATTCTCCGTACTAGACCAATCATTCGCTCCCAAGATCCTCCCATATGTGAAGAATGAGGTGGGTTGAATGACCATGTGCAACTTTGGTCACTGAGGAACCTCTCAAGAGTCTTATAGTCTAGATTTGAAGGTATTCCCAATTCCTTTGCTGCACCGACGAAGTTGGTACCTCTGTCTGAGCGTATGTGCTTGATAGGACCACGGATGGCAATAAAGCGTCTTAAGGCATTGATGAAGCTTGACGTGTCGAGGGACTCAATGACCTCTATGTGGACGGCTCTGCTTGACATGCAAGTGAACATGACTGCCCAACGTTTACTATTGGCTTGGCCGCCTCTAGTACGACGTGTAACAACTGACCAAGGCCCGAACACATCGAGACCAACGCTGGTAAAGGGAGGGTCTGGGCTGAGTCTATCTGCTGGTAGGTCAGCCATCTTTTGAGTTTGAGTCGAACCACGAAGCTTACGGCAGGTAATACATTTGTAGATGACACTACTGATGAGTCTCTTTGCACCAACGATCCACACACCGGCAGACCTGATGGCTCCTTCAGTAAATAGTCTTCCTTGGTGCTTGACCAGATTGTGGTAATGTTGTACGATTAGGTAGGCAACATGACATTTTCCGGGAAGTATAAGAGGGAATTTCTCCACAAACCCCATCTCAGCTTCTTTGAGTCGGCCTCCTACTCTCAGTAGGCCACTGTTGTCGATGAATGGGTCGAGTTTTCTCAATACGCTGCTCACTGGTATTGGAGCTTTGTTGATAAGACATTGGATTTCTGCAAAGTAGGATTCTCTTTGAACAGTGAGGATGATGTGATTTCTAGAGAACTCTAAGTCGGAGGTAACATAGGTATTTTTACAAAGATGCCAACCTTTACATTTTTCTGTGCCACAAGTTCTGGTGGTCTTGAATGAGCGAGCTATATGAGTCAGGCAGGTAATAGCTCGAGTAAGTGACTTCCAACTTGAGAATCTGTCGAACCTGCAAGATCCAAGCTGGATGACAGAGGTCATTGTATGAAGTGTAGACACCTGAGGGCGGATTTCAACATCTGAGTCCTCTCCTACTAGTTCAAAGGTGTCTGGAAAACATTCCTCAATGTGCAATAATTTTGGTCCTGACAGCCACGTTGTGCTTCCTAGTCGACTTGCGTCAACTGCTCTAGTTGCATGATCTGCAGGATTCTGGTCTGTGGGTATGTAATGCCACTGCTTTGGATGAACTGATCTCCTGATTCGTAGCACTCTGTTATTTACATAAACGTAGAATCGCCTGGTTTCGTTGTGGATATATCCCAGGACTACTTTGCTGTCCGAGTAGAACTTGGCCTGTGTCAGGTCGATATCCATTTCGGATGTGATGAACTCTGCTAACTCAATGGCTAGGACTGCGGCACAAAGCTCTAACCTGGGTATAGTGTGCTCTGGTTGTGGTGCGAGTTTGGCCTTTCCCATAATGAAACCAATGTGGCACTGACATTTGGAATCTACAGTTCTCAGGTAGGCAACAGCGGCAATCGCTTTGACAGAAGCATCTGCAAATACGTACAGTCTTTGGCTTTGTATTTCAGTAGATGGCACAGGGGCGTATGGTCTTGGCACATTCAGGTTGGAGAGTGCCGCTAACGAGTTCTTCCACTCTTCCCACTGGATCCTCTTATCAGGTGGCAGAGGTGCATCCCAGTCAGATGTTTCCCTAGTTAAGTCTCTTAGTAGGGCCTTGCCTTGTATAGTAACAGGAGCTGCGAAACCCAAGGGATCGTACAGACTGTTGATGGTAGACAGGACGCCTCTACGTGTAAAAGGCCTTTCTTCCTGGTTGACCTGAAAGGTGAAAGTGTCTGACTGTAGATTCCAGAGAAGCCCGAGGCTGCGTTGCATTGGTGCGGGGTCTGACCCCAGGTCCAGGTCTCTGAGACCATTACATAGGTCCTGAGAAGGGAATGCTTCCATAAGTTCTTGGCTGTTTGAGGCTATTTTATGAAGCCTAAGGTTCGAGCAGGCAAGCATGTCCTGGGCTCTCCTGAGAAGACTGATGGCAGTCTCAATTGAAGGCATTGCTTTGAGACAGTCGTCGACATAAAAGTCCTTTTCTATGAATCTTCTGACATCTTCTCCGTATTCTGCTTCTCCTTCCTGAGCTGACCTTTTGAGTCCGTAAATGGCGACGGCAGGGGAAGGACTGTTGCCGAAGATGTGCACTCTCATGCGGTACTCTGTGACTTCTTTAGTAGGATCATTGTCTCTGTACCAGAAGAATCTTAGGAAGTTCCTGTCTCTCTCTCTCACAAGGAAACAATGGAACATTTGCTGGATGTCAGCGATGAAGGCAATGGAATCCTTACGGAAGCGCATAAGTACTCCCAGCAGTTTGTTATTGAGGTCTGGTCCTGTTAGTAGAACGTCATTTAGGGAGACATCATTAAATTTGGCACTGGAATCGAACACGACTCTAATCTGGCCTGGTTTCTTAGGGTGGTATACTCCGAACATGGGTAGGAACCAGCATTCTTCAGAGTCTTTGAGAGTGGGAGCTAGTTCTGCGTGACAGTTTTCAAAAATCTTTGACATGAAGGAGAAAAAGTGATCTTTCATCTCTGGTTTCTTTTGCAGATTACGTTTGAGAGAGGAGAAATGTTGTAATGCCTGATTTTTGTTGTTCGGTAGACGTGGTCTGTGGGTTTTGAAGGGAAGAGGTGCGACCCAGCTGTTGGTCTCATCTTTAACGAGTCCCTTGTCCATTACCTCTAAGAACAACTTGTCCTCTACCGACATTGCCACTTGGTTGTCCTGTTTAGTTCTCTGGAAGACTGTGCACCCTAACTGATCCTCATAGCTTCCCGACACTATACTGCTGTCGTGAGTAAAGTCTATTAAATGATTGGGCAGTTGGATGCTGTGTGGCAGTTCCCTGACATGGAACTCATTGTTACAAGGTTGAAACAGAGATGGTCGTCCTTTCTCCAATGTATTTGTCAGCATGCTTGTCACAGAAGATGGGGCGTGCATGTGTCCCAAGCATACGTTGCCAATTATGACCCATCCTAGGTCTAGCTTTTGGGCATAGGGAGCATTGTGGAGTCCATTGATATGACGTCTCACTTTATGAACCTGCAGGATATCTCTCCCCAACAGCAGAATTATCTGGGCCTGATGGTCGAGTTCTGGTATAAGGTGTGCTATTTGCTTTAAGTGAGCGTGATGGATTGCTACATCTGGCGTAGGGATTTCAGATCTGTTGTCTGGGATCTGGTTACATTCGATGATCGTAGGTAGTGGTAGGCAGAATTGTCCGTCTAATGACTCGATTTGGTAGTCTGTAGCTTTCCTGCCCGCTGTTGTCACAGTACCTGCACATGTCTTTAATGAGTAGGGAGTGCTTGGCCCTTTGATGTTGAATAGGTCAAAGAAAGTTGATCTAGCCAAGGATCGATTACTTTGATCATCCAAGATAGCATACAGTCTTACAGCCTGGTCTCTATGGCCTTTTGGGTATACTCTGACAAGGCATATTTTTGAACAGGACCTACTGTCTATTGTCCCTTTGCAGACCTCGGTACATTGTGAAGTGATCTCTGGCGTAGCTGTATCAGTGTTCCTTTCCTCCCCGCCATGCTCACTGTCAGCTGGCGTGTTTTGTGCACTCCATGGAGCTGGGCCTGGGTGTAGAGCAGTGTTATGGTCTGTGGTGCCACATTCTGTGCATTTTACACTGACCTTGCAGTCCTTGGCGAGATGAGTTGTGGACGAGCAGCACTTGTAGCAGATACCGTTCTCTTTCAGGAAGCTTCTGCGGTCTGGCATAGATTTTCCTCTGAAGGCTCTGCATTTCAGGAGAGGATGAGGCTTCTGATGAAGTGGGCACTGCTTGTCAGGGTCCTGCACCTTTGTCTCTGATTGGGAGCAGCCAGCAGACCTGTAATTAGAACCTGGAGAAGAAACATAAGTCTTGTGTACTGCCACAGATGTTCTGCGTGGATTTGCAGGTGGTGACGGTGTGGCATATGGCATTGCAAAGTCAAAGCTGGGATCGTTTCTAATTCTCGCTTGTTGGTGTATAAAGTCTACAAAAACGGAGAAGGGGGGAAATGGAACACTGTGTTTGTATTTGTACGTGGAACCATGTGTGAGCCACCTCTCCTGTAGATTGTAGGGCAACTTCTGGACTATAGGGTTAACACCTCTGGCTGTGTTGAGAAATGCAAGTCCCTGTAGGTCGTCCTCGTATTTGGCAACTTGGACTTCCTTTAGTAGGTCGCTTAGCTCTCTAAGTTTCTGGAGACCTTTGTTAGAAATTTTAGGAAAGTCATCGATTCTTTTGAACAAGGCTCTTTCTATTACTTCTGCTGAGCCGTAACACTCATCCAGCCTCTTCCAGATCTCTTTGAGGCCGGTCTCAGGGCGGTTTATATTAATGTCTCTGATCCTTACTGCGTGTTTGACTGACTCTCCTCCCAGGTATTTGACTAACAGGTCTATCTCTTCCCTGTGTTGTAGCCCCAAGTCTCTAATGACATTTTGGAAGGAAGCTTTCCAAGCTCTGTAACCTTCAGCTTGGTCAGTGAATTTCATGAGTCCCTTGGCAACCAGTTCACGTCGTGTGAAGAACTTGGCAAATTCTGTTGTGAAACGGTTGTCGGTGGAGTACACTGGTGATGGATCGCCCTGATAGTGATGTGAGGTGCGTTCATACCTGTTAGTGTCCTCAGGGTGGCGCCAGCCGGTGTCGTATTGCTTCGGTCTGACGTACGGTGTGTCAGCAGGGTGATCCACGTTGGTTACCTGGTGAGGGGCAAGGTAGTCATTAGCAGAGTCGTTTTGTCTCACGTTTTCGAGTTTGTTTCTGTCCTGGAGCTGAGCCTCGTGGTGACTCTCGCTCACTTCGCTGGAGACGTCGTATTCTCGTTCTGGTGCTGGTTCAGGGTTATAGTTTGGATCAGGAAGTTCATTAACATACTGAGATGTGCGTTGTGGTGTGTCTTGTAGTGGAAACTCCAGACTTGACGTACTGCTTTGGCTATGCAGCTTGGGGCTTTGCGCGGCTTCTAGCGATTCCGCTTCAGCGAGGGCTGCGGCAGCTTCCCTTTTTGCTGCTAGGCTTTCTAAGGCGGCATCCACACGTGCCTTTTCTAACTGCATCCTTCTCTCTTGATCGGCTCTCTCATGATCTATGCGTGCTCTCTCTAAGCGTGACCTTCTCTCTTCATCATCTAGGCGTGCTTTTTCTAATTTAAGTTGCATCTCTTGGTCAGCAAAGCTCGCTCGTATTTTGGCGGCTTCAGCATTTGCGCGGGCAATGGCAACCGCGCTGGTGATGGATGTTGTCTTTGAGGAAACGGAAGTAACAGATCTTGTTCTATGCGATTTGTGAGACATGGTGTCTTGGGAAAGTGCTTGGCTGTGCAGAGATTGCTGTAGCTGTATTTAGTCTCTGAGTAGCCGGTGACTTGAATCCCACTAGTTGGATGGCTGCCGTTTCACTGTTCTGTCCTCACTAAATGAGGCAGGCTCATTGTAGCTATCCAGTCAGCTAAACCGCTATACCGGGGTCCAATAAGGAGACTGTGGTTGAGTCTGTGCTTTATTAAACGTAGTGGTATATTGATGCGGTGAAACTGTGAACAATGATATACATAGAATCAGTGCATGGTAGGGAACAAATACATACTACACATGAGAAACGTTATGCATTACATTTAGAAGGCTAGTAACTGAACTAGGAGTGCAACTGGTTAAGCTAGGCTAATATAGAGCAGAAATATCTAGAGAAAAACATAAAGACATACCGGCAATGCAATCGCAAGGGGAATGAAGTGTAAGCGTCTTCCCTGGAAGGCAAACTAGAGGAAGTGAATGAAAACTGGAGGGAAATGTGGGCTGAGCTACCATAATGCATTGCAAAGGAGGATCAGACATAAAAAATACATAGCAGAAAAATAGAACAGTCAACATATCTCTGACCGCTAGAGGGAGCCAAAGCACTACAGATAAAGGTATGAATATATCAAGTCCTGTATACTGGCTGAGAAACTGCAAATTATACAAACAGATAATGGAGGTAACAATTTAGATGGCGGAGACAGAACAGTTACTGAACATAGAAACGAGCTCTAGGGAGGTGGTAACTGGACTGACCGCAAACCTGATCCTAACCAAACACACTAAAGGTAGCCGGTGAACGTGCCTAAAATCCAGGACGTCTCGACGCAGCCTGAGAAACTAGCTACCCCTAGAGGGAAAATAAGACCTCACTTGCCTCAGAGAAATAACCCCAAAGATATAGGAAGCCCCCAACAAATAATAACGGTGAGGTAAGGGGAAAATACAAACGTAGAAATGAAAACAGATTCAGTAAATGAGGCCCGCTAATACTAGATAGCAGAAGACAGATAGGGAACTGTGCGGTCAGTAGAAAACCCTATGCAAAATATCCACGCTGAGAATACAAGAACCCCCACACCAACTAACGGTGTGGGGGGAGAAACTCAGCCCCCTAGAGCTACCAGCAAGCGAGGAAATCACATACAAGCAAGCTAGACAAGGACAAATCACCAACCAAGAAACATATTGAACACTGGTGATCAAAAAATGAATAAATAAAAACTTAGCTTCTCTTGAAGAGACTGGTAACGAAGGAATGCAGGAGAGCTCCAAATAGCACTGAATACATTGACAGCCGGCAACAACTGAAAGTCCAGGTGAGCTAAATAGGAAACCAACTACCAGATAACGAGACAGCTGATGCCAGCCACAAACTTGCAGAAAGACAAAAAGAGCCACCAGAGGGAGCCCAAAGACAGCACTCACACAGTACCACTTGTGACCACAAGAGGGAGCCCAAAAATAGAGTTCACAACAGTACCCCCCCTGTTGTGAACTGTGTTTCTGGGCTCCCTCTGGTGGTCACTAACGGTATTGTGTTAGGCATGTCTTGTTGCAGGCCTGAGCTCCAGCTGTGTCGTTAAGCAGCGGGTGTTCCTTATTTAAGTCTCCTCTGGACTTAGTCTCTTGCCTGGCATTCGTTGTATCCAGACCTATATCGTCTCTTCCGGATTCCTGCAGTCTGTCTCATGCAAGAAAAGCTAAGTCTGTTTTGAACAATTTGGATCGTTTGCATTTTTCAGTGTTTTTGTCCAGCTTGCTTTTATTTGATTTTCTGGCTCGCTGGAAGCTCTAAGGGTGCTGATGTTCTCCCCCCGCACCGTCAGTCGGTGTGGGGGTTCTTGAATGTTCAGCGTGGATGTTTTTGTAGGGTTTTCTGCTGACCGCATAGTCCACTATCTATTTTCTGCCTATCTAGACTAGTGGGCCTCACTTTGCTGAAATCTAGTTCATCTCTACGTTTGTGTTTTCTTCTTGCCTCACCGTTATTATTTGTTGGGGGCTTTCTATATCTTTGGGGTTCAATTTCTCTGGAGGCAAGTGAGGTCTTATTTTCCCTCTAGGGGTAGACAGTTCTCCGGCTGGCTCGAGACGTCTAGAACCAACGTAGGCACGTTCACCGGCTGCTTTTAGTTGTTGGTGTTAGGATCAGGTATGCGGTTAGCCCAGTTTCCACCTCCCTAGAGCAGTATTTATGTTTTTGCTATCTTGCCGGAATATCAGAGATCCTCTGCCATTGGGATCATAACAGAATGCCAGGCCAAAAGAAAATGTTTAATGCATCGCAGAAGCGGGATTAAAAAGAAGTTCTGAGTTTTTTTTTTGTTTTGTTTTTTTTTTTGCTGCAGTTTGCCTTGCTTCTTCCATCCCCTTTTTCTCTGAGTGGCTGAAACTCTGCTGCAGATATGAATGTCCAGACTCTGACTTCTAGTGTGGATCAGCTTGCTGCTAGGGTGCAAAGCATTCAGGATTTTGTTATCCATAGCCCTATGTCTGAACCAAAAATACCTATTCCTGAGCCGTTTTTTGGAGATAGATCTAAGTTCCTGAATTTTAGGAATAATTGTAAATTGTTTCTGTCTCTGAAACCTCGTTCCTCTGGTGGTTCCGCTCAGCAAGTTAAGATTGTTATTTCCTTCTTGCGCGGCGACCCTCAGGATTGGGCCTTCTCTCTGGCGCCAGGAGATCCTGCATTGGTGAATGTTGATGCGTTTTTCCTGGCGCTTGGTTTGCTTTATGAGGAGCCTAATCTTGAAAATCAGGCTGAAAAAATGTTGCTGGCTATCTCTCAGGGTCAGGACGAAGCTGAGGTATATTGCCAAAAATTTCGGAAATGGTCCGTGCTTACTCAATGGAATGAGTGTGCACTGGCCGCAAATTTCAGAAATGGTCTTTCTGAAGCCATTAAAGATGTGATGGTGGGGTTTCCTATCCCTACAGGTCTTTATGATTCAATGGCTCTGGCCATTCAAATTGATCGATGTTTGCGGGAGCGCAAATTTGTTAATCCTTTGGCGGTGCTGTCTGAACGGTCACCTGATTCTATGCAATGTGACAGAATTTTGACCAGAGCCGAGCGACAAAATCATAGACGTCAAAATGGGTTGTGTTTCTACTGTGGTGATTCAACACATGTTATCTCAGCATGCTCTAAACGTTTAAAAAAAGAAGTTAATCCTGTCGCCATTGGTACTTTTCAACCTAAGTTTATTTTGTCTGTGACTTTAATTTGTTCATTATCTTCTTACCCAGTTATGGCTTTTGTGGATTCTGGTGCTGCTTTAAGTCTGATGAATTTGTCGTTTGCCAAGCGCTGCGGTTTTGTCCTGGAGCCTTTGGAAAATCCTATTCCTCTTAGAGGAATTGATTCTACGCCATTGGCAGAGAATAAACCTCAGTATTGGACGCAAGTGACCATGTGCATGACTCCTGTACACCAGGAGGTGATTCGTTTTCTGGTACTGCATAAAATGCATGATGTTGTCGTTTTGGGTCTGCCATGGTTACAGGCCCATAATCCAGTTTTAGATTGGAAAGCTATGACTGTGTCTAGTTGGGGGTGTCAGGGGATTCATGGCGATTCTCCATTGGTGTCTATTGCTTCTTCTACTCCTTCTGAGATCCCTGAGTTTTTGTCAGACTTTCAGGATGTATTTAATGAGACCAGGTCCAGTGCCCTTCCTCCTCATAGGGACTGTGATTGTGCTAAAGATTTGATTCCTGGTAGTAAGTTTCCTAAGGGACGACTCTTTAATTTATCTGTGCCAGAGCATGCCACGATGCGGAGTTATATAAAGGAGTCTTTGGAGAAGGGACATATTCGCCCATCCTCGTCCCCTCTTGGTGCAGGATTCTTTTTTGTGGGCAAGAAAGACGGGTCTTTGAGACCTTGTATAGATTATCGTCTTCTGAATAAGATCACGGTTAAATTTCAGTATCCTTTGCCATTGTTGTCTGATTTGTTTGCTCGGATTAAGGGATCCAGTTGGTTTACCAAGATAGATCTTCGTGGTGCGTATAACCTTGTGCGCATAAAGCAGGGAGATGAATGGAAAACGGCATTTAATACGCCTGAGGGTCATTTTGAGTACTTGGTGATGCCTTTCAGATTATCTAATGCCCCTTCTGTGTTTCAGTCCTTCATGCATGACATCTTCCGGAAATATCTGGATAAATTCATGATTATTTATCTGGATGATATTTTGTTTTTTTCTGATGATTGGGAGTCCCATGTGAACCAGGTCAGGATGGTGTTTCAGGTTCTGCGGGAGAATGCTCTATTTGTGAAGGGCTCAAAGTGTATCTTTGGGGTACAGAAGGTTTCTTTTTTGGGTTTTATTTTTTCCCCTTCTACTGTGGAGATGGACCCAGTCAAGGTCCGTGCCATTCATGACTGGACTCAGCCCACGTCTGTTAAGAGCCTGCAGAAGTTCTTGGGCTTTGCTAATTTTTACCGTCGTTTTATCGCTAATTTTTCCAGCGTGGTTAAACCTTTGACGGATATAACCAAGAAGGGTTCTGATGTTGCTAATTGGTCTCCTGCGGCCGTAGAGGCCTTTCGGGAGCTGAAGCGTCGGTTTACTTCAGCGCCAGTCTTGTGCCAGCCGGATGTCTCTCTTCCCTTCCAGGTTGAAGTTGATGCTTCTGAGATTGGTGCAGGGGCTGTTTTGTCGCAAAGAAGTTCTGATGGCTCTGTGATGAAGCCATGCGCTTTCTTTTCAAGGAAATTTTCGCCTGCTGAGCGGAACTACGATGTTGGTAATCGGGAGTTGTTGGCTATGAAGTGGGCATTTGAGGAGTGGCGACATTGGCTCGAGGGAGCTAGACATCGTGTGGTGGTCTTGACTGATCATAAAAATCTGATCTACCTCGAGTTTGCCAAGCGCCTGAATCCTAGACAGGCTCGTTGGTCGTTGTTTTTCTCCCGTTTTGACTTTGTGGTCTCGTACCTGCCTGGCTCGAAGAACGTGAAGGCTGATGCACTTTCTAGGAGTTTTGTGCCTGACTCTCCGGGAGTCTCTGAGCCGGCTGGTATTCTCAGAGAGGGAGTGATTTTGTCTGCCATTTCCCCAGATTTGCGACGAGTGCTGCAGAAATTTCAGGCTGATAGGCCTGATCGTTGCCCACCAGAGAGATTGTTTGTCCCTGATAGATGGACCAGCAGAGTTATTTCTGAGGTTCATTCTTCAGTGTTGGTGGGACATCCTGGGATTTTCGGTACCAGAGATTTGGTGGCTAGGTCCTTTTGGTGGCCTTCCTTGTTGCGGGATGTGCGTTCTTTTGTGCAGTCCTGTGGGATTTGTGCTCGGGCTAAGCCTTGCTGTTCTCGTGCCAGCGGGTTGCTTTTGCCCTTGCCTATCCCAAAGAGGCCTTGGACGCACATTTCCATGGATTTCATTTCGGATCTTCCGGTATCTCGGAAGATGTCTGTCATCTGGGTGGTGTGTGATCGTTTTTCTAAAATGGTCCATTTGGTGCCCTTGCCTAAGTTGCCTTCCTCCTCTGATTTGGTCCCTTTGTTCTTTCAGAATGTGGTTCATTTGCACGGCATCCCTGAGAATATTGTGTCTGACAGAGGATCCCAGTTTGTGTCCAGATTCTGGCGATCCTTTTGTGCTAAGATGGGTATTGATTTGTCTTTTTCGTCGGCTTTTCATCCTCAGACTAATGGCCAGACCGAGCGAACTAATCAGACGTTGGAGACTTATTTGAGATGTTTTGTTTCTGCTGATCAGGACGACTGGGTTACGTTTTTGCCACTGGCCGAGTTTGCCCTTAATAATCGGGCTAGTTCTGCCACTTTGGTTTCACCCTTTTTCTGCAACTCTGGTTTTCATCCTCGTTTCTCCTCGGGCCAGGTTGAACCTTCTGACTGTCCTGGGGTTGATTCTGTGGTGGATAGGTTGCAGCGGATTTGGAACCATGTGGTGGACAATTTGAGATTGTCACAAGACAAGGCCCAGCGTTTTGCCAACCGCCGCCGCGGTGTGGGTCCCCGACTTTGTGTTGGGGATTTGGTTTGGTTGTCTTCTCGGCATGTTCCTTTGAAAGTCTCCTCTCCTAAGTTCAAGCCTCGCTTTATCGGTCCTTATAAGATTTTGGAAATCCTTAACCCGGTGTCTTTTCGCTTGGACCTTCCAGCGTCATTTGCTATTCATAATGTGTTCCATAGGTCCTTGTTGCGGCGGTACGTGGTGCCTGTGGTTCCTGCTGTGGAGCCTCCTGCCCCGGTTTTGGTTGAGGGCGAGTTGGAGTACGTGGTGGAGAAGATTCTGGATTCTCGTATCTCTAGACGGAAGCTCCAGTATTTAGTTAAGTGGAAAGGCTATGGTCAGGAGGATAATTCCTGGGTTGTCGCCTCTGATGTTCATGCGGCTGATTTGGTTCATGCCTTTCATGCTGCTCATCCTGATCGCCCTGGGGGTCTTGGTGAGGGTTCGGTGACCCCTCCTCAAGGGGGGGGTACTGTTGTGAACTGTGTTTCTGGGCTCCCTCTGGTGGTCACTAACGGTATTGTGTTAGGCATGTCTTGTTGCAGGCCTGAGCTCCAGCTGTGTCGTTAAGCAGCGGGTGTTCCTTATTTAAGTCTCCTCTGGACTTAAGGTACCGTCACACTAAACGACTTTATAACGATATCGCTAGCGATCCGTGACGTTGCAGCGTCCTCGCTAGCGATATCGTTTAGTTTGACACGCAGCAGCGATCAGGATCCTGCTGTGATGTCGCTGGTCGCTGAATAAAGTCCAGAACTTTATTTGGTCGTTTGATCGCTGTGTATCGTTGTGTTTGACACCAAATGCAACGATACCAGCGATATTTTACACTGGTAACCAGGGTAAACATCGGGTAACTAAGCGCGGGGCCGCGCTTAGTAACCCGATGTTTACCCTGGTTACCAGCGTAAAATGTAAAAAAAACAAACAGCACATACTCACATTGCGTCCCCTGCAGTCTGCTTCCTCCTCTGACTCAGCGCCGCAAAGTGAAAGTGAAAGCAGCACAGCGGTGACGTCACCGCTCTGCTCTCACTGTACGGCGCTCAGTCAGTCAGGAAGTGGACGCAGGGGGACGTGAATGTAAGTATGTGCTGTTTGTTTTTTTTACATTTTACGCTGGTAACCAGGGTAAACATCGGGTTACTAAGCGCGGCCCTGCGCTTAGTTACCCGATGTTTACCCTGGTTACCAGGGGACCTCGGCATCGTTGATCGCTGGAGAGCGGTCTGTGTGACAGCTCTCCAGCGATCAAACAGCGACGCTGCAGCGATCGGCATCGTTGTCGTTATCGCTGCAGCGTCGCTTAATGTGACGGTACCTTAAGTCTCTTGCCTGGCATTCGTTGTATCCAGACCTATATCGTCTCTTCCGGATTCCTGCAGTCTGTCTCATGCAAGAAAAGCTAAGTCTGTTTTGAACAATTTGGATCGTTTGCATTTTTCAGTGTTTTTGTCCAGCTTGCTTTTATTTGATTTTCTGGCTCGCTGGAAGCTCTAAGGGTGCTGATGTTCTCCCCCCGCACCGTCAGTCGGTGTGGGGGTTCTTGAATGTTCAGCGTGGATGTTTTTGTAGGGTTTTCTGCTGACCGCATAGTCCACTATCTATTTTCTGCCTATCTAGACTAGTGGGCCTCACTTTGCTGAAATCTAGTTCATCTCTACGTTTGTGTTTTCTTCTTGCCTCACCGTTATTATTTGTTGGGGGCTTTCTATATCTTTGGGGTTCAATTTCTCTGGAGGCAAGTGAGGTCTTATTTTCCCTCTAGGGGTAGACAGTTCTCCGGCTGGCTCGAGACGTCTAGAACCAACGTAGGCACGTTCACCGGCTGCTTTTAGCTGTTGGTGTTAGGATCAGGTATGCGGTTAGCCCAGTTTCCACCTCCCTAGAGCAGTATTTATGTTTTTGCTATCTTGCCGGAATATCAGAGATCCTCTGCCATTGGGATCATAACACCCCCCCTTGAGGAGGGGTCACTGAACCCTCATCAAGACCCCCAGGGCGATCAGGATGCGCCACATGAAAGGCATGAACCAAATCGCCCGCATGAACATCAGAGGCAACAACCCAGGAATTATCCTCCTGACCATAGCCCTTCCACTTAACCAAATACTGAAGCCTCCGTCTAGAAATACGAGAATCCAAGATCTTCTCCACCACGTACTCCAATTGGCCCTCAACCAGCACCGGAGCAGGGGGCTCGACAGAAGGAATCACAGGCTCCACATACCTCCGCAACAAAGACCTATGGAACACATTATGAATGGCAAACGACGCTGGGAGGTCCAAACGAGAAGACACCGGGTTAAGGATTTCCAAAATCTTATAAGGACCGATGAAGCGAGGCTTGAATTTAGGAGAGGAGACCTTCATAGGCACATACCGAGAAGACAGCCATACCAAATCCCCAACACGAAGTCGGGGACCCACACCGCGACGGCGGTTGGCAAAGCACTGAGCCTTCTCCTGTGACAACTTCAAATTGTCCACCACATGGTTCCAAATCTGCTGCAACCTATCCACCACAGAATCCACCCCAGGACAGTCAGAAGGCTCAATCTGACCCGAGGAAAAACGAGGATGAAAACCAGAATTGCAGAAAAAAGGCGAAACCAAAGTAGCAGAACTAGCCCGATTATTAAGGGCAAATTCGGCCAACGGCAAAAAAGTCACCCAATCATCCTGATCAGCAGAAACAAAACATCTTAAATACGTTTCCAAGGTCTGATTAGTTCGCTCGGTTTGATCATTCGTCTGAGGATGGAAAGCCGACGAAAAAGACAAATCAATGCCCATCTTAGCACAAAAGATCCGCCAAAATCTGGACACAAACTGGGATCCTCTGTCAGACACAATATTCTCAGGGATGCCGTGTAAGCGAACCACATTCTGAAAAAATAAAGGAACCAAATCGGAGGAGGAAGGCAACTTAGGCAAGGGCACCAAATGGACCATTTTGGAAAAACGATCACACACCACCCAGATGACAGACATTCTCTGAGATACTGGAAGATCCGAAATAAAATCCATGGAAATGTGCGTCCAAGGCCTCTTTGGGACAGGCAAAGGCAAAAGCAACCCGCTGGCACGAGAACAGCAAGGCTTAGCCTGAGCACAAATCCCACAGGACTGCACAAAGGAACGCACATCCCGCGACAAGGAAGGCCACCAAAAGGACCTAGCCACCAAATCTCTGGTACCAAAAATCCCAGGATGACCTGCCAACACCGAAGAATGAATCTCGGAAATAACTCTGCTGGTCCATCTATCTGGGACAAACAGTCTCTCTGGTGGGCAACGGTCAGGTCTATCCGCCTGAAATTTCTGCAGCACTCGTCGCAAATCTGGGGAAATGGCAGACAAAATCACTCCCTCTCTGAGGATACCAGCCGGCTCTGAAACTCCCGGAGAGTCAGGCACAAAACTCCTAGACAGAGCATCAGCCTTCACGTTCTTTGAACCAGGCAGGTACGAGACCACGAAATCGAAACAGGAGAAAAACAACGACCAACGAGCCTGTCTAGGATTCAGCCGCTTGGCAGACTCGAGATAAATCAGATTTTTGTGATCAGTCAAGACCACCACACGATGCTTAGCTCCCTCGAGCCAATGTCGCCACTCCTCAAATGCCCACTTCATCGCCAACAACTCCCGATTACCAACGTCATAATTCCGCTCGGCAGGCGAAATCTTTCTTGAAAAGAAAGCACAAGGCTTCATTACAGAGGAATCAGAGCTTCTCTGCGACAAAACAGCCCCTGCTCCAATCTCAGAAGCATCAACCTCGACCTGAAAAGGAAGAGAGATATCAGGCTGACATAAGACTGGAGCTGAAGAGAACCGGCGCTTCAGCTCCCGAAAGGCTTCCACGGCCGCAGGAGACCAATTAGTCACATCAGAACCCTTCTTGGTCAAATCCGTCAAGGGCTTAACCACGCCAGAAAAATTAGCGATGAAGCGACGGTAAAAATTAGCAAAACCCAAGAAATTCTGAAGACTCTTAATGGATGTAGGCTGAGTCCAGTCATGAATAGCCTGGACCTTGACTGGGTCCATCTCAATAGTAGAAGGAGAAAAAATAAAACCCAAAAAGGAAACATTCTGTACTCCGAAGAGACATTTTGAGCCCTTCACAAATAAGGCATTAGCACACAGGACCTGAAATACCATCCTGACCTGCTTCACATAGGACTCCCAATCATCAGAAAAGACCAAAATGTCATCCAGATACACAATCATAAATTTATCCAGATATTCTCGGAAGATGTCATGCATGAAGGACTGAAACACAGAAAGAGCATTAGAGAGTCCAAAAGGCATCACCAAGTACTCAAAATGGCCTTCGGGCGTATTAAATGCTGTTTTCCATTCATCCCCCTGCTTAATACGCACAAGGTTATACGCACCACGAAGATCTATCTTGGTGAACCAACTGGATCCCTTAATCTGAGCAAACAGATCAGACAATAATGGCAAAGGATACTGAAATTTGACCGTGATTTTATTTAGAAGACGGTAATCTATACAAGGTCTCAGAGAACCATCCTTCTTGGCCACAAAAAAGAATCCTGCACCAAGAGGGGAGGAGGATGGACGAATATGTCCCTTCTCCAAAGACTCCTTTATATAACTCCACATCGCGGCATGTTCTGGTACAGACAAATTAAAAAGTCGTCCCTTAGGGAACTTACTACCAGGAATCAAATTTATAGCACAATCACAATCCCTATGAGGAGGCAGGGCACCGGATTTGGGCTCATCAAATACATCCTGGTAGTCCGACAAAAACTCAGGGACCTCAGAAGGAGTGGAAGAAGCAATTGACACCAAAGGAGCATCGCCATGAATCCCCAGGCAACCCCAACTTGACACAGACATAGCTTTCCAATCCAGAACTGGATTATGGGCCTGCAGCCATGGCAGACCCAAAACGACAACATCATGTAAATTATGCAGCACAAGAAAGCGAATCACCTCCTGATGTACAGGAGTCATGCACATGGTCACTTGAGTCCAATACTGAGGCTTATTCTCCGCCAATGGTGTAGCATCAATTCCCCTCAGTGGAATAGGGAATTCCAAAGGCTCCAGGACAAAACCACAGCGCCGGGCAAACGACAAATCCATCAGATTCAGGGCAGCACCTGAATCCACAAAAGCCATAACATTCTTAATGGCTTCAGAAAGACCTTCTCTGAAATTTGCAGCCAGGGCACACTCATTCCATTGAGTAAGCACTGACCATTTCCTAAATCTCTGACAATACACCTCTGCCTCATCCTGACCTTGAGAGAGGGCCAGCAAAGCCTTTTCTGCCTAGTTCTCAAGATTAGGTTCCTCATAAAGCAGTCCAAGCGCCAGAAAAAACGCATCCACATTCAGCAATGCAGGATCTCCTGGCGCCAGGGAGAAAGCCCAATCTTGAGGGTCGCCACGTAACAAGGAGATAACAATTTTAACTTGCTGAGCGGAATCACCAGAGGAACGAGGTCTCAAAGATAGAAATAATTTACAATTATTCCTAAAATTCAGAAACCTAGATCTATCTCCAGAAAACAACTCAGGAATAGGTATTCTTGGCTCTGACATAGGACTATGAACAACAAAATCCTGAATGCTCTGCACCCTTGCAGCAAGACGATCCACACTAGAAGTCAGACTCTGAATATCCATGTCTGCAGCTGAACTCAAAACCACCCAGAGATTAAGGGGATGAGAGAAGCTGGACAGACTGCAGCAAAGGGAGAGGAAAAAAAAAATTGTACTCAGGACTTCTCTTATCTCACTTCTGCGATGCATTAAACACTTTTTGGCCTGCTGTACTGTTATGATCCTTTGTGGCTGAGGATCGCAAAACGGACTAGCTAAGTTACTGAACATAGAAACGAGCTCTAGGGAGGTGGTAACTGGACTGACCGCAAACCTGATCCTAACCAAACACACTAAAGGTAGCCGGTGAACGTGCCTAAAATCCTGGACGTCTCGACGCAGCCTGAGAAACTAGCTACCCCTAGAGGGAAAATAAGACCTCACTTGCCTCAGAGAAATAACCCCAAAGATATAGGAAGCCCCCAACAAATAATAACGGTGAGGTAAGGGGAAAATACAAACGTAGAAATGAAAACAGATTCAGTAAATGAGGCCCGCTAATACTAGATAGCAGAAGACAGATAGGGAACTGTGCAGTCAGTAGAAAACCCTATGCAAAATATCCACGCTGAGAATACAAGAACCCCCACACCAACTAACGGTGTGGGGGGAGAAACTCAGCCCCCTAGAGCTACCAGCAATCGAGGAAATCACATACAAGCAAGCTGGACAAGGACAAATCACCAACCAAGAAACATATTGAACACTGGTGATCAAAAAATGAATAAACAAAAACTTAGCTTCTCTTGAAGAGACTGATAACGAAGGAATGCAGGAGAGCTCCAAATAGCACTGAATACATTGACAGCCGGCAACAACCGAAAGTCCAGGTGAGCTAAATAGGAAACCAACTACCAGATAACGAAACAGCTGATGCCAGCCACAAACCTGCAGAAAGACAAAAAGAGCCACCAGAGGGAGCCCAAAGACAGCACTCACACAGTACCACTTGTGACCACAAGAGGGAGCCCAAAAATAGAGTTCACAACAGTTCTCCTCATGAGCATCTATGCCTCTTTTAATGCATCCCATTATTTTATTTGCCTTTGTATCAGCTGCCTGGCTCTGGCCACTATATGTGAGTTTGTCATCCACCCATACACCCAGGTATTTTTCATTGACGGTTTTGCCCAGAGTTTTAGAGTTAAGCACATAGTTATACATCTTATTACTTCTACCCAAGTGCATGACCTTACATTTATCCCCATTAAAGCTCATTTGCCATTTATCAGCCCAAGCTTCTAGTTTACATAAATCATCCTGTAATATAAAATTGTCCTCCTCTGTATTGATTACCCTGCAGAGTTTAGTGTCATCTGCATATATTGAAATTCTGCTCTGTATGCCCCCTACAAAGTCATTAATAAATATGTTAAAAAGAAGAGGGCCCAATACTGACCCCTGTGGTACCCCACTGCTAACCGCAACCCAGTCCGAGTGTGCTCCATTAACAACCACCCTTTGTTTCCTATCCCTGAGCCAGCTCTTAACCCACTTACACATATTTTCCCCTATCCCCATTATTCTCATTTTATGTATCAACCTTTTGTGTGGCACCGTATCAAAAGCTTTTGAAAAGTCCATATACACTATGAACGCTGGGTTCCCTTGGTCCAGTCCGGAACTTACCTCTTCATAGAAGCTGATCAAATTAGTCTGACATGATCGGTCCCTAGTAAACCCATGCTGATACTGGGTCATGAGGTTATTCCTCTTCAGATACTCCAGTATAGGATCCCTTAGAATACCCTCCAGGATTTTACCCACAGTAGAGGTTAAGCTTACGGGCCTATAATTACCGAGTTCAGTTTTTGTCCCCTTTTTGAATATTGGCACCACATTTGTTATACGCCAGTCTTGTGGTACAGACCCTGTTATTATGGAGTCTTTAAAGATTAAAAATAATGGTCTATCAATGACTGTACTTAATTCCTGCAGTACTCGGGGGTGTATCCCATCCGGGCCCGGAGATTTCTCAATTTTTGTGATTTTTAGACGCCGCTGTACTTCCTGCTGGGTTAAGCAGGTGACATTTAATGGGGAATTTTTGTTATCACTGATCATATTGGCTGCCAAGGGATTTTCTTGTGTAAATACTGATGAAAAAAAGTAATTTAGCAGATTGGCTTTTTCCTCTTCCTCATCCACCATTTCACCCACACTATTTTTAAAGGGGCCAACACTTTCATTTTTTAGCTTCTTACTATTTATGCAGTTAAAGAATATTTTGGGATTATTTTTACTCTCTCTGGCAATTAGTCTCTCTGTCTCAATCTTTGCTGCTTTGATTTGCTTTTTACAGAATTTATTTAGTTTTCTGCATTTATTTAATGCCTCATCACTACCTACTTCCTTTAATTCTCTAAATACTTTCTTTTTGTCCCTTATTGCGCCCCTTACAGCTCTATTTAGCCATATTGGTTTCCTCCTATTTCTAGTATGTTTATTCCCATACGGTATATACTGTGCACAGGTCCTATCCAGGATGCTAATAAACGTCTCCCATTTTCTTTGTGTATTTTTATGTCTCAGGATATCGTCCCAGTTAATTGCATCCGTTGGAAATTTGCCCTCCTGAAGTTTAGTGTCCTTGTAACCCCCCTACTACCCATCTTATTAAAGGATACATGAAAACTTATTATTTTGTGATCACTATTCCCCAAATGACCCCCAACCCTTATATTTGATATGCGGTCTGGCCTGTTGGTTAACCCCTTAATCCCATATGTCGTACTATCCCGTCGAGGTGGGGTGGGCCTTAATTCCCACCGACGGGATAGTACGTCATGTGCGATTGGCAGCGCTCACGGGGGGGAGCTGTTGTGAGTTCCGTTCTCGAACTCCCTCCTGTGGTCATGAATGGTACTTCGGCGAGTTCTGTCTGTGAACTCCCTCTGGTGGCTGTGAGTGGAGCCACTAGCCATTGAGGTTCTTTCCTCACCTGCTCTCGTTTATTTTGACTGGCTTCTCTATTTAACTCCACTCTGATCGTTAGTGTTTGCCAGCTGTCGATGTCTTTGCACTGGTTCAGATCTCTCTTGGACCTTCCTGAGGACCTGTCTACTTCAGCAAAAGCTAAGTTCCTGCTAGTCCTTCATTGCTCATTGTTTTCTTGCTATGTTCTAGTCCAGCTTGCTATTATGAAATTGTCTCGCTAGCTGGAAGCTCTGGGGTGCAGAGTGGCACCACCGCACCGTGAGTCGGTGCGGGGGTCTTTTTGCTCACTCTGCGTGGCTTTTGTAGTTTTTTTGTGTTGACCGCAAAGATCCCTTTTCTGTCCTCAATCTGTTTAGTTAGACTGGCCTCCTTTGCTAAAGTCTATCTCATTCCTGTGTATGTGATTTCCTCTTAACTCACAGTCATTACATGTGGGGGGCTGCCTGTTCCTTTGGGGAATTTCTCTGAGGCAAGGTGAGGTTTTGTTTCCTGTCTCTGGGGGTGGTTGGCTCTTAGGCTGTGAAGAGGCGTCTAGGCAGAGTTAGGCACGCTCCACGGCTATTTCTAGTGTGCATGATAGGAGTAGGGTTGCGGTCAGCAGAGCTCCCACTTTCCCAGAGCTTGTCCCCGATTCTGAGATTAACTATCAGGTCATTCCGGGTGCACCTAACCACCAGGTCCATAACAGGGAGCACGGCCGATCGTGGCCGGGTGTCAGCTGACTATCGCAGCTGACATCCGGCACTATGTGCCAGGAGCGGTCACAGACCGCCCCGGCACATTAACCCCCGTAACACTGCGATCAAACATGATCGCAGTGTTCCGGTGGTATAGGGCTCCCTGCGGGCTTCCCTGAGACCCTCGGAGCAAAGCAATGTGATCACGTTGCTCCGAGCGTCTCTTACCTCCTCTCCTTGCAGTCCCCGGATCCAAAATGGCCACGGGGCTGCATCCGGGTCCTGTAGGGAGGTGGCTTACCAAGCGCCTGCTCAGTGCAGGTGCTGGTAAGCCAGGAGCGCTGTAAGTCAGATCGCTGATCTGACAGAGTGCTGTGCAAACTGTCAGATCAGCGATCTGTGATGTCCTCCCTGGGACAAAGTAAAAAAGTAAAAAAAAAATTTCCACATGTGTAAAAGAAAAAAAAAATAATAATTCCTAAATAAAGGAAAAAAAATATTATTTCCATAAATACATTTCTTTATCTAAATAATAAAAAAAACAATAAAAGGACACATATTTAGTATCGCCGCGTCCGTAAAGACCCAACCTATAAAACTGTCCCACTAGTTAACCCCTTCAGTGAACACCGTAAAAAAAATAAAAATAAAATGAGGCAGAAAACAACGCTTTATTATCATACCGTCGAACAAAAAGTGGAATAACACGCGATGAAAAAGAAAAATATAAATAACCATGGTACCACTGAAAACGTCATCTTGTCCTGCAAAAAAACGAGCCACCATACAGCATCATCAGCAAAAAAATAAAAAAGTTATAGTTTTCAGAATAAAGCGATGCCAAAATAATTATTTTTTCTATAAAATAGTTTTTATCGTATAAAAGCGCCAAAGCATAACAAAATTATATAAATGAGGTATCACTGTAATCATACTGACCCGAAGAATAAAACTGCTTTATCCATTTTACCAAACACGGAACGGTATAAATGCCCCCCACAAAATTCATGAATAGCTGGTTTTTGGTCATTCTGCCTCACAAAAATCGGAATAAAAAGCGATCAGAAAATGTCACGTGCCTGAAATTGTTACCAATAAAAACGTCAACTCGTTCCGCAAAAAACATGACCTCACATGACTCTGTGGACCAAAATATGGAAAAATTATAGGTCTCAAAATGTGGAGACGCAAAAACTTTTTTGCTATAAAAAGCGTCTTTTAGTGTGTGACAGCTGCCAATCATAAAAATCCGCTATAAAAGACGCTATAAAAGTAAATCAAACCCCCCTTCATCACTCCCTTAGTTATGGAAAAATAATAATATTAAAAAAATGTATTTATTTCCATCTTCCCATTAGGATTAGGGCTAGGGTTAGGGCTAGGGTTAGGGTTAGGGCTAGGGTTATGGCTAGGGCTAGGGTTAGGGCTAGGGTTAGGGCTAGGGTTAGGGTTAGGGCTAGGTTTATGGCTAGGGCTATGGTTAGGGCTAGGGTTAGGGTTAGGGCTAGGGTTAGGGTTAAGGCTAGGGTTGGAGCTAATGTTAGGGTTGGGGCTAAAGTTAGGGTTAGGGCTAAAGTTAGGGTTAGGGTTGGGGCTAAAGTTAGGGTTGGGGCTAAAGTTAGGGTTAGGGTTGGGGCTAAAGTTAGGGTCAGGGTTTGGATTACATTTACGGTTGGGATTAGGGTTGGGATTAGAGTTAGGGGTGTGTCAGGGTTAAGGGTGTCGTTAGGGCTACCGTTGGGATTAGGGTTAGGAGTGTGTTTGGATTAGGCTTTCAGTTAGAATTGGGGAGTTTCCACTGTTTAGGCACATCAGGGGCTCTCCAAACGCGACATGGCGTCCGATCTCAATTCCAGCCAATTCTGCGTTGAAAAAGTAAAACAGTGCTCCTTCCCTTCCAAGCTCTCCCGTGCGCCCAAACAGGGGTTTACCCCAACATATGGGGTATCAGCGTACTTGGTACAAATTGGACAACAAGGTTTGGGGTCCAAGTTCTCTTGTTCTTGGGAAAATAAAAATTTGGGGGACTAAAAATAATTTTTGTGGGAAAAAAAGATTTTTTATTTTCACGGCTCTGCGTTGTAAACTGTAGTGAAACACTTGGGGGTTCAAAGTTCTCACAGTACATCTAGATAAGTTCCTTGGGAGGTCTAGTTTCCAATATGGGGTCACTTATGGGGGTTTCTACTGTTTGGTTACATCAGGGGCTCTGCAAATGCAACGTGACGCCTGCAGACCATTCCATCTAAGTCTGCATTCCAAATGGCGCTCTTTCCCTTCCGAGCTCTGCCATGCGCCCAAACAGTGGTTCCCCCCACATATGGGGTATCAGTGTACTCAGGACAAATTGGACAACAACTTTTGGGGGTCCAAATTCTCCTGTTACCCTTGGGAAAATACAAAACTGGGGGCTAAAATATAATTTTTGTGGAAAAAAATATATTTTTTATTTTCACGGCTCTGCATTATAAACTTCTGTGAAGCACTTGTTGGGTCAAAGTGCTCACCACACATCTAGATAAGTTCCTTAAGGGGTCTACTTTCCAAAATGGTGTCACTTGTGGGGGTTTCCATGTTTAGGTGCATCAGGGGCTCTCCAAAAGCAACATGGCGTCCCATCTCAATTCCAGTCAATTTTGCATTGAAAAGTCAAATGGCGCTCCTTCCCTTCCGAGCTCTGCCATGCGCCCAAACAGTGGTTTACCCCCACATATGGGGTATCAGCGTACTCAGGACAAATTGTGCAACAACTTTTGGGGTCCATTTTCTCCTGTTACCCTTGGTAAAATAAAACAAATTGGAGCTGAAATAAATTTTGTGTGAAAAAAAGTTAAATGTTCATTTTTATTTAAACATTCCAATAATTCCTGTGAAACAACTGAAGGGTTAATAAACTTCTTGAATGTGTTTTTGAGCACCTTGAGGGGTGCAGTTTTTAGAATGGTGTCACACTTGGGTATTTTCTATCATACAGACCCCTCAAAATGACTTCAAATGAGATGTGGTCCCTAAAAAAATGGTGTTGTAAAAATTAGAAATTGCTGGTCAACTTTTAACCCTTTTATCTCCCTAACAAAAAAAAATTTTGGTTCCAAAATTGTGCTGATGTAAAGTAGACATGTGGGACATGTTACCTATTAAGTATTTTGTGTGACATATCTCTGTGATTTAAGGGCATAAAAATTCAAAGTTGGAAAATTGCAAAATTTTCTAAATTTTTACCAAATTTCCGTTTTTTTTCACAAATAAACGCAAGTTATATCGAATAAATTTTACCACTATCATGAAGTACAATATGCCACGAGAAAACAATGTCAGAATCGCCAAGATCCGTTGAAGCGTTCCAGAGTTATAACCTCATAAAGGGACAGTGGTCAGAATTGTAAAAATTGGCCCGGTCATTAACGTGCAAACCACCCTTGGGGCTTAAGGGGTTAATATTAGGTCTAGCAGTGCCCCCCTTCTTGTTGGGTCCTGAACTAATTGTGAAAGGTAATTGTCTCTCATAGTTGTCAAAAACTGATTACCTTTGCTGGAACTGCAGGTTTCTGTTCCCCAATCTATTTCAGGGTAGTTGAAGTCCCCCATAACAATGACTTCTCCTTAAGTCGCAGCTTCATCTATTTGCTTTACGAGGATATTCTCCGTTGCTTCCATTATTTTGGGAGATTTATAACAAACCCCTATCAGTAATTTATTATTTTTCCCCCTCCCCTTATCACCCACAGGGACTCTACATTTTTATTAGATTCACCTACATTATCACGCCGGATGGGTTTTAAGGACGATTTTACATACAGACACACCCCACCCCCTCGCTTATCTGTACGGTCATTTCTGAAAAGGCTATAGCCCTGCAAGTTAACAGCCCAGTCATGGCTCTCATCCAGCCACATCTCAGATATCCCCACCATGTCATAATTATGCTCCAACAACATTAGTTCTAATTCGTCCATTTTGTTGGCGAGGCTTCTGGCATTAGTATACATGCACTTGATGTTCCTCTCTGCACCTCTGTTCTTTCTTAAATTATTAACTGTTCTAATCCCACCCCCCATGCCACCGCCACCCCCAACGTCCTTATTTGTGCCCAGGTCTAAATATATTTTGTTTTTTAAGATATCTATGTGACACTTCTTTGACCATAGTGTATAGAACTGTGGGATTAGTATGATGTATCATTATATGAAGTGTTGCCTATTCCTTGTCTAGGGAGAATGGACTTGGGTAGTATGTTTACCATCTCTATGGGAAGGTAGGATCCTGCTGTAATTAAAAACACCTGAGGCTGAGGGTGATGTGCTCAGTCAGAGAGCCAATTTATTATTATTATTATTATTATTATTATTATTATTATTATACATTTTTACAGCGCCATTTATTCCATGGCGCTTTACATGTGAAAAGGGGCAAATATAGACAAATACAATAAACATGAAGAAGGAAGGAGGACCCTGCCCGCGAGGGCTCACAGTCTGCAGGGGGTGGGCGAGGACACACTAGGAGAGGAACAGACCCAGATTTGGTCTGCGCTCTGCTGTACTTTGCGGTCTGCTGAAATTCCCTCACTGCCATTAGAGCTTTTAGACAAGGGGGACCTCTGTCACCCCATTGAATTGCCTAATGACAGCCTGAGGCGAAGGGATGTCCGAACGTAAAGCTTTACTATGGGGCCTGTGGATTTCTATGTACTCCTCTGCTGACTTGGTTTTCTTGAGGTTAATTAGGTGAACTAACCTGATCTGTGACCTCCCAGTATTCCTCTCTTTGCATATCACACTGTGATTACACCTTCATACTTGTCATTTTTAAAATATTATTTATATGTTTGATTTTTTTTCTAAAACTGTATATTTTGCATCATAATAAAACACATGAATTGGACATTTCTTTTCACTTAACTGATTGGTTGCAGTGGTCATCCAGTGGCCCTGATGGAGTAGAAGGCCAGGATATCGGCGGGGGGCACAGTATTACAAGTCTGGTAGCTGAGCATGTGTGTTTTTTATATTTTATTTAGAACCACCATAATAAACATGTTCTACAGGGACTGAGGTTTGTATAGGGAATAATGCACCAACTAAAATAAATTATATAAAATATATTATTCCTCGAAATCTAATATTCTCAGTGTGTGTCTTCTAATATTCTTCAGACTCTATATATACTGTATATACACATATAATGAGAATATTAGATGCCTAGTAACCTTACAATATGTGTTATAATACACAATAATATAACATATATAATACATATAACAGAGTGGAGGGTCGGCCATTATCAGCGCGCTGCTGCTCTCACATATGATTTCACACTGACATAGAATGTTGTGAGGTTCTACAATCTCTGCGCACGGTGACATCAGCGCCATTTTCAGAGTTGAAGCTTTCGCTGAGACTCCACTTTGGTCTTGGAAGTGCGAGCTAGTTTGTGTCATACATCTAGTGCTTTACTTCTACAGCTTTGTATTCATATTTGGGCACCATAACATCTGTGCTATCAGAGAACTTAGTTCTCATTTTCTATCTTTCCATCATCTCAGCCCCTGAAAACGAAGCCATGACTTCCCGGGAGCTGCATCGGCTTATTGCTGACATTAAGACATGGGTGAGCTGACCAGAAAATGAGGGTAAGTGAGAGAATATTCCCCCTTATAGGAGGTTTTCTGGGAGATTTCCCTGGGGTAAGAGGCTTCAGGACACTCAGTGCATCCTCCACCTTCCCATTCATATTCCTTGGGGGCGGTGTTAGTTACAGTCTGGTCCCACCCCTGCTTTGCGGTGTTGCAGGGAAGGGATACACTGAGCAGGTTTATTTAGCTCAAATATTAATCAATTTTAGCTCCTCTCCCTAAACCCTAAAGTAACAGCACGTTCTATCCCTTTGGCCCAAAAGTGTTTTTTTTTTAATCAAATTTTGTATTATTAATTATAGTAAATGTTATTTCTTTATAGGTCAGGTCATGACTGTCCATCAATTGAGATCTTCTCAATGTGATCAGAGAAGACCAACTCCTACTGATGGACACCAATCAGACATCACTGCTGTCACTGCGAGAGGGAGACAGGCCAGAACTCCTCTGCGGCAAAGAGGACTAAAGAGATGGGAAAGAAGCCACTCTCCACTTAGACCGGTCCCTGTAGAGTCCTCCAGAGAAACATCAGAGAGCGGAAGGGATGACAATGGATCCTCAGACACCGCCACTGAGTTTGAGTTCAGACGGCCATTTCCCGTTCCACCCAATCGAAGACCCAGGGAGCTTCCAGCTGCAATTGGATCTCCAGTACAATTACAGCAGGAAAGCCGTATATTCAACATCATCCTTCAGCGTCAGAGAATGGGAGTGATGACGCCTCCGCCACAGATACGGCCACCACCACCTGCACAGTATCATCTGCTGCAGGAAAGGCAGCAGACGTGGCGAGAGCAGCAAATTAGGAACCTCCCAACAAGAGCTGTAACATCTCAGGAGGAGGCCGAGTCGTGTGTCATCTGCATGACGGAGTATGAGAGCGGAGAGGACGTCACAGTGCTTCCATGAGACCATTGTTTCCATCAGGGTTGTATCTCCACCTGGCTCAGCTCCAACCTTCGGTGCCCCCTGTGTCGCAAACACTACTTCCTTCTAAAATTCAAAGGAACATCTTAACGCTTCAAGGAAGGAGCTAAGTGTTTGTCAGTGACACTAGAAGAGTCCATCTTGTGCTTCAGGCCAGGTAAGAGAGAACTTATGGATAATAACTATATTGTTGTCAAATGCCTAAACAATAATTCCCCTTTACTTCTATTCTGTCTTTTCTTTAGTTTACCATCAGCTTTGGCTAACATCGTACCAAGCATAAAGGGCTCCTCACCTACTGTATTCTCACCCATCCCTTGTAGATTGTGAGCCTTCGCGGGCAGGGTCCTCTCTCCTCCTGTACCAGTTTTGACTTGTATTGTCTAAGAATATTGTACTTGTTTTTATTATGCATATGGAGCGCCCCCACAGTCGCAGGGCCGAGGGGTACCCGGTACCGGGCCTCTCTGTCTCAGTTCTGGGATTGTCACGGTGGCTAGACCCGGTCTGTGACCCTGCTAAGGGGCGTCCAATGAAAGTTGAGAGTGATGATGTGTGGTGTAGGGTACGATGAATAACGTGGACACAGGGTTGCAGTCTCTTTACCTCTTTACTGAAGGCTTCAGGATCCTCATTCCAGAGTACAGTTAACTGGGCTGTCTGAGACCGGACGGTCCAATGGCACCTCCAGAGCTCCCTTTGCAGGTGGAAATCTGTGCCTTCCTTCTAGCGCTTGTGTATTGTAGTCCTTCCCTGCTGAGCACCACGGGATAGTCCTCACAACTGTTGTGTCTGTTTCTGATGTTCCCTCACAACTGATTCTGATGTTCTTCTCCGTTCCCCAGATGATATGGCTAGGACGCATCCGTATGACGGGTAGGCCTGGAGTTCTTCCGGGACCCTAGAGTCGCCCCTCTCCCACTGTTGCCCCCTATGTCTGCTTAGGTGATTTAGGTGAGACAGCCCGCCTATAACTGACTGTCCTGCCGTTGGTTTGAAGTAAGGCTTGGAGCCAGTACTTCCTCGGCGCTCCGGCCACCGGCTACGCGCCTCAGTAGGATGTTGCCTCGATCTCACAGCACGACTCCTACTGGTGTTTTCGCCTTGTTGCTTTGATCTTGTTTCTCACTCTTCACAATAAACCTCGCTTCTTGTCCTTTCCTGGGGTACTGCCGCGATGAAGTGCAGGCGCGGTCCCGTAACGTTCCTTCTGTTCGCTAGGCCTCTGTCAGGATCCCACCCCTGACAGGGACCACCCTGAACCTTCCCCTGCAACACCCTCTGCCACAGGATGTTGCCTGGTTCCAACCCAGTCAGCTTTCTATCTAACTTTCTATCTAACCCCCAGTTTTACCAGACTGTGAGGAGTGGCCTAATACATAGAACCCTTAGCTCCCCCTGGAGGCCAGACTATGAAGTGTATTGGTGTCTGTGATACCTGGTCAGGTGAACTCCTTCAGTGCCATCAGACGTACCATCACCCCCCTTAGCGGCGGAGCGATGTTACTGCAATGACCAGGTCTCTGGGGCGCTGCACATACCCCTCCTCACATGTAAAGCGCCATGGAATAAATGGCGCTATAACAATAAATAATAATAATAATACCACCGACAGTCACAGAGACACCTGTTTTCTGTCACACAGTTCTCAGATGAGGAGCGATGAACAGTGGTCTTCTGTCTGTGACTTTATTGAGACCCCGATAGTCTATGCTCCGTCTCAGAGACCCTTCTTTCTTTTTATGAAGAAGAAACCTGCTCTGGCACGTGGAGATTTTCGGATGAACCCCCTTCTCTCTCTTCTGTGAGGAGAGTCTGAGGAGAAACTGAAAGTCAGAAGATTATTACAGGAATCATCAGGAAACGTCTGTGTGCAATGGGCCAACGTTTCCGTCACGTCACCTTGTTCGTGGCCTGCTATATATATATAGTATAGAACGTTCTACCAATCATACTGATTCTGTGTCTTTCAGCTTACTTGCATGGTATGCATATTGTGAACGCCATAACATTGTGCACAGGACAGGAGCATAGATGAGAAATGTCTATTGGGAAAAAAAAGGAGCAAAAACGTCACAAAGAATGAACATATGTAGTGAGAAGTGACCATGACTTGCTGCACTTATGATCCATCTTTTCTGCCTTTTCCTCACTGCTTCTGGCTTTACAAGATATGACGTTTAATTCAAACAACAATTATATTAGTTAGGTGTAACCCCCCCAAAAAAAACAACTTGTGTTTTTGTGTCATTGTGTGACAATTATTCGGATATGTGCCCCATAAGGGTACTTTCACACTAGCGTTATACTCGGCCCGTCGCAGTGCGTCAGGCCGACGTACCGACGCTAGCAGTGAATGTGCCGCACAACGGAGGCAGCGGATGCATTTTTCCAGTGCATCCGCCGCCCCATTGTGAGGTGCGGGGAGGTGGGGGCGGAGTTCCGGCCGTGCATGCGCGGTCGGAAATGGCGGTCCGTCGGCAGCAAAAAACGTTACATGTAGTAGTAAAGTGCGAAGTGTGGCAAAGCGTCGCAATGCGACGCTAATGCAAAGCAATGGAGAAAAAACGCATCCTGCAAGCACTTTTGCAGGATGCGTTTTTTCTACAAAACGACGCATAGCGACGTGCAGTGCACGACGCTAGTGTGAAAGTAGCCTAAGAGTTAGGCCGGAGACACACTGGTGCGAGAGACGGCCGAGTCTCGCTGGTTAAAAGCAAGCTGTGGCACCTGCACTCCGGAGCGGAGCGTGCGGCTCCATAGCAATACATGGAGCCGCACGCTCCGCTCCGGAATGCAGGTGCCACAGCTTGCTTTTAACCAGCGAGACTCGGCCGTCTCTCGCACCAGTGTGTCTCCGGCCTTACTGTGTCCGCGTCAGGGGTTTCTATATGACTGGTTGGCAGGGATTTTATTGTTACGTTTATTATTCTTTGCTTTTCTTTGTTACACTTTTATTCTCTCTTCTATTTCTTTTATGATGTGTGACTTTGTGCTATATGTGCAGACGGATGAATTGTATCAACTCCAATTCTGTTTTTAAAGTGAAAATATTAAATATTCTATATTCTATACTGTATACAAGGACAATAAATAGTTCGATGTTCCCATTTTAATACAATAAATGTGTCCCTTATGTTTGTACAGGAGCCATTTAAAGGGAACCTGTCAGCAGTTTTTGAGCCTAAGAAGAAATGCCAGCACCTTTATGTGCTCCTGTGCTGCATCCCACAGACGTGTCTATCAGCTCCTGACTCCCCCTGCATACCACAAAAATACCATTTGATATGATCCCTGCTCTGTATGTAAATGAGGGTGGTCTCGTACGATGGTTGTCCTCGCTGCGATGTCTGGGTCAGGTTCAGCTGCACATGGGACGAGTAGTGTAGGGGGCTCCCGGGGCAGGGTGGCCCATTTGCACTACAGGTTGCTCAGATAATGTGATCGTTCCATTTTTTACTTATGTAGATTTTGTCTCTCTCTAGTCCTGCGCAGGGGCCCTTCACAGTCAGTGTCCGCCCCTGTATATGACAGCACACTGCATGGACATTGAGAACACTAATTACCCCCAGTACTATCCCCTGGCCACAGGGGGGCACCATTTCCCCTTTTACTCCTTCACAGACTCTTGTTGGAACTTCTATACAGGAGATATATACACTGCTCAAACAAAATAAAGGGAACACTAAAATCCCACATCCTAGATATCACTGAATGAAATATTCCAGTTGTAAATCTTTATTCACTACATAGTGGAATGTGTTGAGAACAATAAAATCTAAAAATGATCAATGTAAATCACAACTAATATCCCACGGAGGTCTGGAGTTTGAATGAACGCTCAAAATCAAAGTGGAAAATGAAGTTGCAGGCTGATCCAACTTCAGTGGAAATGCCTCAAGACAAGGAAATGATGCTCAGTAGTGTTTGTGGCCTCCACGTGCCTGTATGATATCCCTACAATGCCTGGACATGCTCCTGATGAGGTGGTTGATGGTCTCTTGAGTGATCTCCTCTCAGACCTGGAGTAAAGCATGCACCAACTCATGGACTGTCTGTGGATGTTGCGAGACATGATGTCCCAGATGTGTTCAATCGGATTCATGTCTGGGGAACGGGCGGGCCAGTCCACAGCTTCCATGCCTTCATCTTGCAGGAACTGCTGACACACTCCAACCACATGAGGTCTGGCATTGTCCTGCATTAGGAGGAACCCAGGGCCAACCGCACCAGCATATGGTCTCACAAGGGGTCTGAAGATCTCATCTTGGTACCTAATGGCTGTCAGGCTACATCTGGCAGGTGCATGGAGGGCTATGTGGCCCTCCAAAGAAATGCCTCCCTACACCATTACTGACCCACTGCCAAACCGGTCATACTGAAGGATGTTGCAGGCAGCAGATCGCTCTCCACGGTGTCTCCAGACTCTGTCACGTCTGTCACATGTGCTCAGTATGAACCTGCTTTCATCTGTGAAGTGGCGAATTTGAAAATCCTGGTATTCTGTGGCAAATGCCACATGTCCTGCACGGTGTTGGGCTGTGAACACAACCCCCATCTGTGGACGTCGGGCACTCAGACCATTCTCATGGAGTCGGTTTCTAACCATTTGTGTGCACATTTGTTGCATGCTGGAGGTCATTTTGCAGGGCTCTGGCAGTGCTCCTCCTGTTCCTCCTTGCCTAAAGGAGGAGCTAGCAGTCATGCTGCTGGGTTGTTGCCCTCCTACAGCCCCCTCCACATCTCCTGGTGTACTGGCCTGTCTCCTGGCAGCACCTCCAGCCTCTGGACACTACACTGATAGACACAGCAAACCTTCTTGCCACAGCTTGCATTGATGTGCCATCCTGGATGAGCCACTTGTGTGGGTTGTAGAGTCTGTCTCCTGCTACCAGCACAACCATCATTCAAAAGTGACCAAAACATCAGCCAGAAAGCATTGGTACCGAGATGTGGTCTGTGGTCCCCACCTGCAGAACCACTCCTTTATTGAGGGTGTCTTGACAATTGCCAATAATTTCCATCTGTTGTCTATTCCATTTGCACAACAGCATGTGAAATTGATTGTCAATCAGTGCTGCTTCCTAAGTGGACAGTTTGATTTCACAGAAGTTTGATTTACTTGGAGTTAGATTCTGTTGTTAAGTGTTCCCTTTATTTTTATCATCAGTGTACAATCAGCTGCTTTACATGTGCAGTTATTTCTAGCATGTATCCCCTGGCTTTCCCAACTTATCTCTCCCTGTGCTACTGGAGCGGCCCCAAGACGCAGGACGGCGGGGTACTCGGTACCGGGTCTATCGGTTCTGAGGATGTCACGGTGGCCTGACCCGGTCCGTGGTCCTGCTAAGGGGTGCCCAATAAAAGGTGTAGGTGGTAGTGTAGGTCGCAGTAAATAACGAGGACACAGGGTTGCAGTCTCTTTACCTCTTTACTGAAGGCTTCGGCATCCACAATCCAGAGCACTGCTAACAGGGCTGGCTGAGACCAACCGGTCCGAAGGCACATCCAGAGTTCCCTTTGCAGGTGGAAATCAGTGCCTACCTACTAGCGCCTGGGTGTTGTAGTACTTCCCTGCTGAGCACCACGGGATAGTCCTCACAACTGTCGTGTATGTTTCTGTTCTTTCTCTCCGTCCCCCAGATGATATGGATAGGACGCACCCGTATGACGGGGTAGGCCTGGAGCTATTTTATAGGGACCCTAGAGACGCCCCTCTCCCACAATTGCCTCCATTGTCTTCATTAGGTGATTTAGGTGAGGCAGCCAACCTAAAATTAACTGCCCTGCCGTTGGTTTGAAGTAATGCGTGGAGCCTAATACTTCCTCGGCGTTCCGGCCACCGGCTACGCGCCTCAGTAGGATTTTGCCGATCTCGGGGCACGACTCCTACTGGTTCTATCGCCTTTGTGCTGTGATCTCGTTTCTCACTTCTCCACAATATACTTTGCTTCGTGTCCTTTCTTAAGATGCCGCCGCAATGAAGTGCAGGCGCGGCTCCGTAACGATCTGTCCTTTTCGCTAGGCCTCTGCCAGGATCCCACCCCTGACAGGGACCCCCCTGGATCTTCCCAAGCAACCTCTTCTCTCACAAGGTGTTACCTGGGCAAAACCCAGTCAGCTTCTCCCTAACTTCCTATCCAACCCCCAGTTTTACCAGAGTGTGAGGAGTGGCCTAATACATAGAACCCTTTGCTCCCCCTGGTGGCCGGAGTGTGAAGTGTAGTGTGTGACTGTGATACCTGGTCAGGTGAACTCCTTTAGTGCCATCAGACGTACCATCACTCCCCTTAGTGGCGGAGCATCAGTACTGCAACGACCAGGACTCTGGGGCGCTGCACTACTATCACTTACACTTTAGCACTGTATATTTGGATACCCTGACTTGTGCCCTATATTTGCCCACTTTGATGTTGCCATAATATACTTCTTTTTGTATATATTTATTACCTGGCTCTCATTTTTTTTCTACTTTACTTCCTCTTTTAAATAACATCTTTTATTGTATGACTCCTATGATTTAATTCCATCTGATTTCTGATCAGAGAGAAGGTCCTCTGTAAGTCGCGATCTGTAACTGTGCTGTGATCTGTTATATGTTCTGTAGGGCTGGTATCTACCACTGACCATATGGCGGTAATATCAGTGTTGGTCTTTGTATAGAGATTATCTTCAGTAACAGCGCGGTCATCTGCTGAGGTTCTCCTCCACTATTAGGGTGCATCACTCAGTTGTAATCAAGGTTACCTGGTTGGGGGCCCAATCAGAAGTTTCGCCCCCATGAACCAAAACCCTAGCTACACCTCTGGATCTAGGTGCCTAGCGATGCCCCTGATGGCGGCCATATTGGTTGTCAGACTATATTCCCTGATACAGATCCCTAGGAAATGACTCAATAACTGCTCCTATCACGTCTGTCGCTGTGGACGCCGCTCTACAGAGGATTCTCCTTCTTCATGAATGTTCTCTGGAGGATCTGATCACAGGGCGTCCATGATATTGGGTCCTGACTGCAAGTGGGCAGCATTGTAGCAGAATCACATCCCCCACTGCGCCGCCTCCAGTGTATCCAGTCCAGGCAATGCTCTGTGAGCTGACTAGTTCCCAGCTGCACTGACGCACTGTATCAAACCCTCTCCTCTATTATATGACAATTATCTGGTTTAGGAAATCAATTCTTCTCTGTCCTGTTAGGAAATTCTGAGGTAATAGAGGACGGAGCGGCTCAGTGTTCTCATTTAATAGCGGAAATGGAGAAACGCCCCAACGTCCAAGTCACTGATTGGTCGCGGCAAAACGGCCACGACCAATCAGCGACGGGCACAGTCCGGCGGCAAAATGGCCGCTCCTTCCTCCCCGCAGTCAGTGCCGCTCCATAATCCCCTCCACTCAGCGCTCACACAGAGTTAATGGCAGCAGTAACGGACCGCGTTATGCCGCGGTGTACTGCACTCTGTTACCGCTGCTATTAACCCTGTGTGACCAACTTTTTACTATTGATGCTGCCTATGCGGCATCAATAGTTAAAAGATCTAATGTAAAAATAATTTAAAAAATAAAAAATCGTTATATACTCACCGTCCATCGGCCCCCGGATCAGGAACAGGCCTTCCCCGCTCCTTGCGACGCTCCAGTGACCGCTCCATGCATTGCGGTCTCGCAAGATGATGACGTAGCGGTCTCGTGAGACCGCTACGTCATCATCTCGTGAGACCGCAATGCACTCTTGGGACCAGAGCGTGCGAGGAGCGTCGGTAACTGCTTCGCCTGGATCCGGGGCCAACGGAAGGTGAGTCTATAACTATTTTTTATTTTATTTATTTTTTAACAGGGATATGATGCCCACACTGCTATATACTGCGTGGGCTGTGCAATATACTACGTGGGCTGTGCAATATAATACGTGGGCTGTGCAATATAATACGTGGGCTGCTATATACTACATGGCCTGTGCAATATACTACGTGGGCTGTGCAATGTACTGCGTGGGCTGTGCTATATACTACGTGGGCTGTGCTATATACTACGTGGGCTGTGCGATATACTATGTGGGCTGTGCAAAATAATACGTGGGCTGTGCAATATACTACGTGGCCTGTGCTATACACTACGTGGCCTGTGTTATACACTACGTGGCCTGTGCTATATACTACGTGGCCTGTGTTATACACTACGTGGGCTGTGTTATACGCTACGTGGGCTGTGTTATATACTGCGTGCGTGGGCTGTTATATACTACGTGAGCTGTGTTATATGCTACGTGGGCTGTTATAAACTACGTGGCTGTGTTATATGCTATGTGGGCTGTTATACACTGTGGGCTGTGCTATATACTACGTGGCTGTGCTATATACTCCGTGGGCTGTGCTATATACTTCGTGGGCTGTGCTATATACTACGTGGCTGTGCTATATAATACTTGGCTGTGCTATTTACTACGTGGCTGTGCCATACACTTCATGGCCTGTTATATACTACATGGCCGGCCGTGAACAATCAGCGACAGGTGCAGTCCGGCTGCGAATTGGCGTGGGATTTGAACCACGCTTCGCTAATTGGTCGCGGCCGGCCGAATCCTATGTATTCAATGTATTATTCTAAAATCTTCATAAATAAACTACATACATATTCTAGAATACCCGATGCGTTAGAATCGGGCTACCATCTAGTAGGATATAACAATATCGGGGCTCATCCAGCTTTATCTCATGTGTGACAGTGATCCCCAAACTCCAGTCCTCACGGCCCCAACACATCATGGTGTCAGGATTTCCTTCATTTTGCACCGGAGATGGAATTATTATTGAGGCCTCAGAAGCTGCCGCTGGTTCTCTCCCCCGAGAAATACGAAGGAAATCCTGACACCATGATGTGTTGGGGCCGTGAGGCCTGGAGTGTGGGGGACACTGCTGTATGCGCTCACCAGACATAGGGGGCAGTATAATAATGACTACATGGCCGAGCAATGGAGTAAAGACAACACAAAGATATAAGGGGTAAAAAGAAGATTTTATTTATAAATGAGCTTATTATATATTATATATTATGTATATGTGTAAATTATTCATCTATCAGACTAAGCCTATTTATGGGCCGTGTTGGTCCAAAGGAAGGCGAAAACCCCCTGTGAGGAATCGGCCAATTATCCTCATATCAGGGGGGAAAATTCCTTCCTGACCCCAAATAAAGTATGGCGGTCAGAATAAATCCCAGGATCAAGGGCTGATACCGAACAGAAGAGATTAAAGTAAAAAAAAAAAAGGTATATTATTTTTTTGTAACTAACTTACTGCATATATATATATTAATTAACATGTTTGCACTAATTTATGTCTATATTTGGCTTAACTAACATTTTTTTTAACTAATAAATATTTTGTTATTAATTATTATTATTATTCTTTATTTTAATGTTGCTAATTTTGTACCTTTTTTCTTATGTTCTGAAATTGTGCACTTACTTATTAACCTATACAATAAATGTATTTATCAGCCGTGTTGATCCAGAGGAAGGCGAAAACCCCCTGTGAGGAATAAGCCAATTGTCCTCATGTCAGGGGGGAAAATTTCTTCCTGACCCCAAATATGGCGATCAGAATGAATCCCAAGATCAAAGGCCGATACCTAACCTGTGTAATGTACCTAACCTGCGTAATGTACCTAACCTGTGTAATGTACCTAACGTGTGTAATGTACCTGTCATGTGAAAAAATATATTTTATTTACTTGGTCTAATTATTGTTTATATTCGTAGGATCTATTTTTTATGTTAAACTGAGATATTTTTAATTTTATTTTATTGTAACTTTTTTCTTATGCTACTAGTGTGTGACTCTACTTATTAATCTATTATATTAAACCTATTTAAGGCCGTGTAGATCCAGAGGAAGGCGAAAACCCCCTATGAGGAATGGGCCAATTGTCCTCATATTAGGGGGAAAAATTCCTTCCTGACTCCAAATATGGCGATCAGATTGAATCCCAGGATCAGAAGCCGATCTATGTCCTACATCTATGTGCTGATATGTACTGTGCTATGTGTGTGCCTGTACTGATGATGTAGTGTGGGTGATGTGTGATGGGTGCGATACTTACCAAGCCTGTGCTAAGGTGAGTTCAGGGATAATGGCCGCTCCTTACATGCTGCTGCTCAGCGGCCCCAGGACTGAAAGGTGAGACTATTGTTCCTGAACTCACCAGATGGAAACTTAGCACAGGCCGCTCCTGGGGTAGAAGATCTTCGGGCTGGAGGGATGTTAGATGCCAGCCCAGGAGGTCAAGGGTCTGGGGCAGCAATGGCAGTGGTCCGGCATGAAGATGGTATAGAGAGATGATGTTGAAGGGCAGCCGAGGTGATGTACAGCAGCAGAGACAGGAGGCACGGGTCGGGAGACATGAAGTTCTGGGCAGTTGGCACGGGATCATCCTGCAAGACATAAGAGGAAGATAGTAAGGCCATGTTCACACTTTGCGGTTTTTACCGCGGCGATTTTGATGCTGCGGGTCCGCAGCAGTTTCCATAGCGTTTCCATTTACATGTAAACCCTATGGAAACCGCAAACCGCTGTGCACATGCTGCGGGAAAAAACGCGCAGAAACGCAGCGGTTTAAAACCCGCAGCATGTCACTTCTTTGTGCAGAATCGCTGCGATTCTGCACCCATAGGAATGCATTGAACCGCTTACTTCCCGCATGGGGCTGTGCCCACGTTGCGGGAAGTAAGCGGTTAATGTGCGGGTGGTACCCGGGGTGGAGGAGAGGAGACTCTCCTCCAGGCCCTGGGAACCATATTTGGGGTAAAAAAAAGAATAAAAATAAAAAATAATGCTATACTCACCTCTCAGCGCTGCACGCGGCCGGCCGGTCAGAGTTGCTATGCGAACAGGACCTGCGGTGACGTCGCGGTCACCTGACCTTGATGACGCCCGGGTCACATGACCGTGACGTCACGAAGGTCCTTCTCGGCACAGCATCTTTGGAACCGGAGCGCCGCGTGCAGCGCCGAGGAGATCCGGACATCGGAGGGTGAGTATAACCAATTTTTATTATTTTTAACATTACTATTGATGCTGCATATTGCTGCATATGCAGCATCAATAGTACAGGAGTAATCCCGCAGCGGAAACCGCGGAACAAACCGCGATAAATCTGCAGGGATAACGGTTTTGCCCTGCAGATTTATCAATTCCGCTGCGGGAGAACCCGCAGAGCACACCGCAAAGTGTGAACATGGCCTAAATCTTCTATCTACCGGATCTTCTGTTACATTAGGGGAATGGTCTTTATAATGAACCATTCCACTATATAGCATCAGATGCAATGTACTGACATAATAGGTGTCCCGTGTGTACATCGGTCACTCACCAGATGGTCATGGATTCTTTCACAGTCCAGATCTTTTCATCCACCTAAGAAAAATAGAAACATAAAGTCACTGTCAGAAAAAGTGAAAAAAGGCAAGATGGATGATGATGATTATCATAGTGGGAGAACAGCACCCGATGAGTGTTATCCCCAAAGGAGGAGATACTTACCGGGCCCAGCTTGGTGACCCGTACGTAAATCCGGCCACGGGGTGAAGGACTGTATGCTCCGGCCACTGCAGATGGTGGTTCTCCAGAACTGGCCTGAATGGTGTAAATGGTGGCTCTACTCTTCTTTCCTCCAGATCCTCCCAGCCAATGGTGGTAAAAAATCGATGTTCTCGGATGTTCCCGCTCACACCCAGGCGTGTCTGAGGGTCTTTGCGCAGCAGCTTCTTGATGAGATGTTTCACGTCAGCATCAAGCCAAGTTGGAAATTTTGGCTTCTCGTTGATGATGGCTTTGAAAGCCATTTGCTTGACGGGGCCGTTGTAAAATGGGTATCGTCCTGCTGCCATCCTGGACACCACGATCCCCAGGCTCCACCAGTCCACTGCTGCGCCGTATCGTTTTCTGCGATGCACCTCAGGGGCCATGTAATGGAAAGTGCCCGTCACTCCAGAGATGTTTTTGGAGGAGGTGACGCCATCTTGGGCAAGCCCAAGGTCGATGATACGGATGTGGCCATCTGCATCCAACATGATGTTATGCGGCTTTATGTCACTGCAATGAAAGAAGAAAACAAAATAAGAAATCTGTCCAGTGATACAAGAGATGGAAAATGGGTCACTAGAAGATACGGTAGAATAGGCGGCAGGACACCAGGAAAGCCGGGGGCCATATCTACAGCATGTAAAGGGGGCAGAGAGAAGGAGGAAAGTTCTGCTTACCGGTGGACGATGTTGTGTCCGTGGAGGAACTGGAGGCCACATACCATCTCTGCTGTGTAGAATCTGATGGAGAGAACAGAGTGCAGAATCAATGTCATGAAATCCTTCTCTGGCAATCCCCAAATACCATGGCACCCCACCTCCTGCTTCCAGCACCCTAAATATATGCCCTGCCAGTGCTCCCCTAGCTGCACCCCAACCTCAGGTTTTTTCCCTTTCTCTTAGTTCTCTTTTAAGTACATTTTACCCTTTCTCACCTCACATTGCCAATGTTCAGGCAGCCGCACATCCTGATCAAATCCTCCAGGCTGCCACCGGACAGGTACTCCATGATGAAATATGCCCTGTGCTGAGACTGGTGTGCGGCATAGAGGTGGCATAGGAATGGGCAGTCTCTGGCCGCCAGGAGTGTCCGCCGCTCTCTCAAGATGGTGTCCTCATTGTCCCTTTTGGTGATCATTTTGACGGCCACATTGATGTTACTGCCGGGGACAGATGCCAGAACCACCTGAAAAACACAAATGGAGAATACTTAGAAGGTGTCTGCATTTTATAGTGCACAAGGCAGATGTGAAAACTGAGTGGTCGCTCAGTCTGCTGGTGACCAGGACCATGTAGAGGAGCAGATCTATCTATCAGCACAATGCACTGCCTGCTCCATCAATGTGCTATGGAGAGGTCTTAATGAATATTCGTCATTTCTATCTGATAAATCAATAATATACATGAAAATAAACAATTTTGTAATACATTTTATTGCTTTCTCTGCCAGGACTGATTTTCAATTTTCAAACTTCTCTATTTCCATATAAAATCTACATTCAATAAAGACAGACTGTTACATTACTGAGAGGAGATGACAGTTGGTGCTGATAATATTCTATGTAAGAGGGATGGGGGAGGAGGAGGGAGGAGTTTTGCATTTAGCCCCTCCCCTCTACATAGAGTACTATCAGCACCAACTGTCATGATTTCATTTGGCATTAGTTTGATTCAAATATCCTTGTCTATCTAGATTCATTAAAAACACAGAGACAAATGAATATACAATATGGCAGCCTGATAGGAGCCAATATTGACAGTGACATGAAAAACAACAATGTCCCCTGCCCTCTACAGCTGTGACCCCCGAGTTCTACCCTCCAGTATAGAAGAATACCAGGTTATAGCCCCACTAGCCCTAACTATGGTGATGTCTTATACCTCATCTCACAGAAGGACACTACAATGAGCAATAACAAAGCAAGACATGGCTGATAACAGAGAACAATACATGGGGATATAATAAAAACAGCTTTCAAATAAATAAAAAAATATGTAGGCCTTACTTTGCCAAAGGCGCCTCTACCCAGGACCTGGTGGATGTTGAAGCGGCTGATGTTAAGCCTGGCATAGGGGCCGGATGATCCAGGGTCTCCGCTGCATCCAGGTGTTGGCTCCTCCAATCCACTGTTGTCTTGTCTCCTTTTCTTCTTTAATCCGGTCACACTGTCCTCTTCTCTCTTCCGCTTCTCCTCGCTCCTCTTCTCGCTCTCTTCTCCTCGTCCAGTAGTCGCCATTCTCAGTAATCTCTTCCCGCCTGTAGACCTCGGTCCAATCACTTCAGCCGACAGTTGAAAGTAAACGGCAGTTGGTCGTGTGCAGGTGACCAGAGGTCAGAGGTGACGGAACCCTCAGGTGGCTCCTGCCAGGCAGCGGCTCCTGGCCCTGCTCTGCCCTATACACTGTGATGCCGGCATCATGGGTGACAGTTTAGGGTCCAGAGGAACGGCAGAGAACTTCATGGTGACTGTTAGTGTTTTTCTTAAATATATTCCCATATACATCAGGAATAATAAAATAAAATTATATAAAAAATAATACTATGAATTTACTGGCTCTTCCCTTTCCTATGTAATCCTTCTATATTGTAGAATTTTTTTCTTCTTTATGTCTCATTATAAGATGCCACTTTTTATATGCCGTAGTTATAGATTATTTTTCTATAGCATTATACACTGTGTGAACAATTATTAGGCAATTTGGATTTTTGGTGATTAATTCTATGGTTGATATCTACGAACTCATATTGACATGGAGAATCATAATGGCAGGTCAGTTTTAGCATTTAATGAATATGGTAAAAAACAGTTGTGGAATTGCATTTTATTTTGCTATTTAACCACACTCTGATTTTTTCCTATTTTCTTATTTTATATGGTAAATCCAATAGTGTCATTCAAAAGTACAATTCATCCCACAAAAAACAAGACCTCACATGACCATATTGACAGAAAGGTTAAAAAGTTATGTCTCTGGGAAGAAGGAGAGCAATAAATGAGAACTCAAAAACGGAAAAACCCAAGGTGGTAAAGGGGTTAATAAACGTAAAATCTGAATCCAAACAACCCTGAGGATAGGAAGAAAAAAAAGGGAACAACACCGCGCACAATCTAAGTGCAGTAGAAACTAGGTGTAAGTTGCACGCTTACAGTATAAAATTGCACTCACCTAGTCAAAGATGAAAAAGAAGCATTGAAAGTGGATCCGACAGGAATCCAAGGGGATCGGTCTGCAGCTCGGCCGACTGGGCACACGGAAAAGGTCCTCAGACATCCGTGGTAAAGCCATAGACAGCAAGGAAAATCCCAGTATGTAGCCAGCATTCCCATATGGAGATTCTCATAGATGTTATATATAAATATCTGCTTTATTGAGGTAGTAAAAAATTACAGGACGAGTTTCGACTCCTACCAATGGTAGGAGTCATGAGTAAGACTGCCTAGTGCAGCCGAAATGTGTCGACTGGGTCATGTCGACCATGTAAATTTTTCTTTTGTATCCACCATAGGTGGATGAGCATAGAGCAACTGGGTGAGCTGGAAATAACTTTCTATAAGTAAATAAAATATATATATTTTCCATCTGAATTGTTTATTTTCATCTGTTAAAATAAGAATCATAACGGAACAACTCAATATGTACAAAATATATTTCTGAGGTTTCAAAAATAATATCAGTGACCAATGTAGTAATATAGCCGCCCTTCTATTCAATAAGAGTCATAAGATCCATCCATGGAGCCTGTCAGTTTCTTAATCTGTTGACGATCAACTTCATGGGTAGCACCAACCACAGCCGCCCAGACACTTATAAGGCAGGGGAGTGGTTATCCTTCCTGTACATCTTCTATTTAAGAAGGGCACACACGTTCTCAGTAGGGTTTATTTAGATCAGGTGAAGAAGGGGCCGTGTCATTATTCTTTAAGGCCTTTAGTGGCACCAAGCAGTGGAGACTTCGATGGTGTGATGGTGCATTGTCCTGCAGAAGTATCATGGTTTTCTTGAAAGATGCAGACTTTCCTGTACCACTGCTTGTAGAAAATGTTTTCTGAAAACTGGCAATAGGTTTGGGAGTTTATTTTGAGTCCATATTCTACCCGAAAATGTCCAACAAGCTCTTCTTTAATAAAACCAGTCCAGTGGAGTACCCACCTCTACCTTGCCACCTGATGAAGACGGTTTACCGTCTAAACACATTGTGGGCTTAAGAAATTACTACCTTGTCCTTGTGTTCTTTGCGCTCATTTTAACCGTTTTCTACATTGTCCCACCTCTACCTTGCTGGCTTCTGAGTCGTAGAGGAGGTCTGTGCCCTTACTGATCCAGTCACGGTCCAACCATCTTGTCCATCAAGAGTCACTCATCTCATCAGTCCATAGAACCTTTGTACAATCTGTCTTCAGTTATTTCTTGACCCAGTCTTGACGCTTCCCTTTCTGTGTCTTGCTCAGTGTTGGTCGGGCTCAGCCTTCCTTACCTTGGCCATGTCTCTGATCAGTGAACACTTTGCACTTCTGGGCTCTGGGGAGGTTGCAGATCTGGAACATGACAGCACTGGAGGATAATGGGGCCCAGGACGTTTCACACATGATTCTTCTCAAATCTTTGTCAGTTAATGTGAGTCTTTTCTTCTCCACATGTATTTTGTGACCCTGTTGACTATTGGCAACAAAACTTTTGCTAGTTCTGTGATGGCACCCCAATAACTTAGCAATTTCAGCAGTGTGGCTCCCTGTGCAAGACTTAACAATTTTTTTCTTTTAAGAGTCAGTTAAGTCTCTTTTTTTAGCCCATTTTGCCTGAGGAAAACAAGGTGCCTAGTAATTCCTCACACCTTGGTAAAGAGCATCGTAAAGAGCATCGTAGTCTGAACCCACTCATTAAACAAAAACACATCACCTGAGCAGTAGTTCTCCTTATTTTGGTGCAGAGTAAACCTGCATTTATTATCATTGTTTGGCGCCAGAGCCCTTCCTCCCGACTTCCCAGCCCTCCACCTCCAAAACCAACTTCTCCACCATTACAGAAGATCAACTCTCCACTCTACTCTCAAGATCGCATCTCACCACCTGTGCACTTGACCGGCTCCCATCCCACTTCATCCCAAACCTCCCCACAGTCTTCATCCCAACCCTAACCCATCTCTTCAACCTATCACTAACAACTGGTGTTTTCCCCTCAAGCTTTAAACATGCCAGTGCAGCGCCCCAGAGTCCTGGTCGTTGCAGTAATGTCGCTCTTCTACAAGGGGGAGTGATGTTACGTCTGACGGTACTAAAGGAGTCCACCTTGCCAGGTATCACAGTCACACACTACACTTTACACTCCAGTCCACTAGGGGGAGCAAAGCTTCTATCTACTAGGGCACTCCTCACACACAGGTAAAACTGGTGGGTTGGATAGGAAGTGAGGCAGAAAGAAGCAGAGTGGGCTTCGAGGGAGAAGCAGCCTGGGTTTAACCCAGAGAGGTCCTGTCAGGGGTGGGATCCTGACAGAGGTCTAGCAAGAGATAGAATGTCATGGAGCTGCGCCTGCACTTCATTGCGGCAGCATCCTAAGAAAGCACACGAAGCAAAGTATATTGTGGAGAGTGAGAACCGAAGTCACAGCACAAGGAGATAACACCGGGAGGAGTCCTGCCCCGAGGTCGGCAGCCTCCTTCCGAGGCGCGTAGCCAGTAGCCGGAACACCGAGGGAGTACTGACTCTACGCATTACTCCAAACAACGGCAGGACAGTCAATTCCAAGTTGGCTGCCTAACCTAAATACCTAAGAAGACACGGAGGCAATTGTGGGAGAGGGGCGTCTCTAGGGTCCCTATAAATTAAATCCAGGCCTACCCCGTCATACGGGTTGTCCTATCCATATCATCTGGGGGACAGAGAGAGAGAACATCAGAAATATTCACAAAGGTTGTGAGGACTTTCCCGTGGTGCTCAGCAGGGAGGTACTACAACACACAGGCGCTAGTAGGAAGGCTACTGATTTCCTCCTGGCTAAGGGAACTCTGGATGTGCCTTCGGACCGGCCGGACTCAGCCAGCCCTGTGAGCGGTACTCTGGACTGTGGACTCTGAAGTCTTCAGTAAAAGGTAAAGAGACTGCAACCTTTGTGTCCTCGTTATTCATCGCGCCTTACAACGACCACTATCATCATCCACACACTTTGGGAAGCCCTGGGGACATACTTCACCTGTGAGAAGGTATACCATCTGGCTGCCATTCCATCACCCCAGCAGACCCCCAGCAGCGTCGGTCACTCTGACCGAATACCACAGGTGGCGTCACGAACACCGTAAAAACTTACACCTTTAATTGGGCGCCCCTCAGCAGGGCCACGGACCGGGTCGGGCCACTGTGACATCTCCAGAACCGAGACCGAGGGACCCGGTGCCGAGTACCCCATTGCCCTGCCCCTGGGGACGATCCACCTCCATCACACCTATCCTCAAAAAGCCCTCTCTTGACCCATCCTCTGTATCTAGCTATCGCCCTATATCACTTCTTCCTTATGCCTTCAAGCTACTGGAACAATACGTCTTCCTTGAACTGTCCTCCCATCTCTCTTCTTGCTCCCTCTTTGACGGCTTACAATCTGGCTTCCGGTCACACCATTCCACTGAAACTGCCCTAACTAAGGTCACCAACGACCTCTTAACCGCCAACAGCAAGCGACACTACTCTGTCCTCCTCCTCCTCGACCTGTCGGCTGCCTTTGACACAGTGGACCATTCCCTATTATTACAGACCCTCTCATCCCTTGGCATGACAGACTTGGCCCTATCCTGGATCTCATCATACCTAACAGACCGGATCTTCAGCGTCTCCCACTCACACACCACCTCCTCACCTTACCCCCTATCTGTCGGAGTCCCACAAGGTTCAGTCCTTGGGCCCCTGCTCTTCTTCATTTACACCTTTGGCCTAGGACAGCTCATAGAATCTCATGGCTTTCAGTATCACCTCTATGCTGATGACACACAGATCTACATCTCTGGACCAGATATCACCTCCCTACTAACCAGAATCCCTCAATGTCTGTCCACTATTTCATCCTTCTTCTCCGCTAGATTTCTGAAACTTAACATGGACAAAACAGAATTCATCATCTTTCCCCCATCTCATGCGACCCCCCCAACGAACCTATCCATTACAGTACATGGCTGCCCACTCTCCCCAGTCCCACTAGCTTGCTGCCTCGGGGTAATCCTTGATGCTGATCTCTCCTTCAAACCACGTATCCAAGCCCTTTCCACTTCCTGCCGACTTCAACTCAAAAATATTTCACGAATCCGTACATTCCTCAACCAAGAATCTGCAAAAACCCTAGTCCATGCCCTCATCATCTCTCGCCTTGACTACTGCAACCTCCTGCTCTGTGGCCTCCCCTCTAACACTCTCGCACCCCTCCAATCTATTCTAAACTCTGCTGCCTGACTAATCCACCTGTCCCCCCGCTATTCCCCGGCCTCTCCCCTCTGTCCATCCCTTCACTGGCTCCCCATTGCCCAGAGACTCCACTACAAAACCCTAACCATGACGTACAAAGCCATCCACAACCTGTCTCCTCCATACAGCTGTGATCTCGTCTCCCGGTACTTACCTAAACGCAACCTCCGATCCTCACAAGATCTCCTTCTCTACTCCCCTCTTATCTCCTCTTCCCACAATCGTATACAAGATTTCTCTCGCGTATCACCTCTACTCTGGAACCCTCTACCACAACACATCAGACTCTTGCTTACCATCGAAACCTTCAAAAAGAGCCTGAAGACCCACCTCTTCCGACAAGCCTACAACCTGCAGTAACCACCGATCGACCAAACCGCTGCATGACCAGCTCTATCCTCACCTACTGTACTCTCACCCATCCCTTGTAGATTGTGAGCCTTCGCGGGCAGGGTCCTCTCTCCTCCTGTACCAGTTATGACTTATATTGTTTAAGATTATTGTACTTGTTTTATTATGTATACCCCTCCTCACATGTAAAGCGCCATGGAATAAATGGCGCTATAACAATAAATAATAATAATAATAATAATAATAATAATAATGTTTCATTTAAATATTCCAAAAGTTGGAAATGTTCCTATTGGAAAGTGGCTTTGTGATCCTGCCTTGCAAATGGAGCCAAAGTTGATACTGTAAGAGCTTTGCATGTAATTTGTGAATGAATATTTCATATTTATAGAGAGATGGGTTTTCAGTACATGAATATCTTTATATGGTCACCTTCAGCCCTGAATAGATTGAATGACCAAACGCCATTAATCCTTTCCCACTATTGGATGTACTGGTAGCATATGTTGGGAGCGGGCTCAGGAGATGATCCTCCTCTGCACTCTGCAGGTGTCTTCTGTGTTATACAGTCACCACCTGTGCGAACAGCAGCGACCAGAGCTAGCTTAGACTGTTGCTGATGTGACCACCTAAATGCCGCTGGCACTCTCACACAGCTGTAGGGAAATATAGCTTCCATGGCGCAATCATTCAGGTGCCCATTGCACCCCATCCCAAATGATCACAGGTTCAGGCCCTGAGGGAGCACTGAAAATAATGAAAGTTTAATAAAAAGCGCAAGAAAAATCCTAAAGAACAAATATTTTATTATTTATTTATTTTTATTATCATGTCCCCAAAAGAACTGAAATTAAAAAAGTCTCTTAGACCCATTCATTAAATGTTAGAATTGCCATTTTTCTGCCTCCCCAACATCTCAAAAAAAGTGATCAAAATGGTGTGAAACTACAGGAATGCACAAAAAATAAGCTGTCACATGGCTTCAATGGTTATAGATCACAAAAAATAGCACCACAAACCACTTAATTGTTATAAACTTGTACGGTTTTTTTTATTTTTTTCACTAAAAAACCTTACCAATATTGTCAGGTCATCATTACTCATCACAAATGCCACAAAAAACTAAACCCAAAATGGAGTCATGAATTTGTTGACTTTTTGTTTTTTTTCCCACCATTGTTTCACCCCACTGTAACCCCATAATGACCACCAATATGCTGTCATGATCCAGACTTGGTTTTGAGTCCTGTCTCCCCTTTTCCTGGTCTGATCATGTCAGGGGTTCACTTTTCTCAGTCTGGTCTCAGGTTTGCTATTTAGCCCTGCTGTGTCCTGCAGATCATGTCAGTTATAGTTTCTGCCTAGTGCTGCTGTAGTTGGCTCTGATTGCTCCGATTTGTCCTGCTGCGTTTGCTTTCTTAACCCGTGTCTCTGTTTTCCCCTGTTCCCGTCTTGACTCAGTGTTTCCCTTTAGTGTGCAGACTCCCTGGTTTGACTTGACATGTATCCTGACCTGTTTCTGTACTTTGTCTTTTGGCCTATCCGCTCCTGACCATTACTTACCCCCTGGCTTGTCTCTAACCGCGAGTTTGCTTATTCCTTTGGTACTGCGCTACAGTCTAGGATTTGACCCGATTTGTTTTGACTATTCTGCTGCCACCTGTGGTAGCCTCACAGTTGCACTGCAGGTTAGCTTTGTTTAGGTTCAGACCTGCTTCCTTTATACTGCCATCTAGTGAAGCCTACCTGCATTGCAGCAGCATCACATATGCATTGAAACAGCAGACAATAAGGGGCCCTATTCCAAATTGTCATTTTAGAACGGCAATGAAGACAGTTTTGGAACTGACCGGGGCTGACTAAAGCAGAATCTAACGGGCTGAGTCAATGATATGCTGACTGCTCTCATGCTCTGCAGTACACGAGTATTAGGGCTTGATCCGGCTTGCGATTAAATCAGACAAATGCAATCCGATTAAAAATCAATGTTATTTTATCATTGTGTGTTCATCTGTGTTTTTTTTTCCAGCTCTGATTGGATCACGATCCGACTGGAAGTAAATCGTAGCATGCTGCAATTGTAATCGGAAATCGAATCGCATTCACCTATTGAAATCAATGGGTGTGAAAAAACAAAATTGCACCATGGGAGTACCATCCCATTTTTACACACCCATGTCCTTTGAAAAGATGGCAAAGATGATAGATATAACGATGTCAGTCACATATATAGTTAATACAGTGCTTGTGCAGCTTACTGTACATGTATATTTTTCCTTACTAAATTATTCTCTGAAAAAAATCTTGTTTGATCCATCCAAAATTTTATTAACCAGCACAGGGAAAGCAGACAGCTGGAGACAGATGTTTATAGCATGGGAAAGGGGGTATTACCCATGGAGCTTTCCAGGCTATTAATTAGCTTACAGCAGTATACTTAGCCTTTACTGGTAAAATAAAGAGGGAGATCCTGCCCCCCAAAATAACGCAGGGTTCCCCTACAATTAATAACCAGTAAAGGCATGAGGGCCGTTAGATCTTTTCCCACAGTGCTCCTGCTGACATCAGTGAGTTAAGCCAAGTTCATTGTCTGTGAACTCCCAGGGCTTTTCTGACAGTGCCGTGAGCGTGAGAAATTTCTCACACTTGCAGTGATGTCAGTGAGGTGAAAAGAGTTTATCGTGAGGCAAGGAGCTGAGCAAGCTCTGCTAGATGACAAGCTGTATAGTAGCATCATGCAACAATGCAGCCTGACATCTTGATGGATTGTTATCTCTTGGGTAGACAGGTGAGGAATAGAGTTGTTTATTAATTTAGTTCTGTTACAAGAGACATTGGCTTCAGTTGATTGGGTGCTGTTGTGAGTAATGTATACATGTATTTGGTAAATATAGGTCCATTAAAGGAGTCTGTGTCAATATTTCAACTAAAGGACTTTTTTCAGGGTATTTTTATAATCTCACTATGGGGTTAGGAATAGGGGTGCCTTATAGACGCCTCGCATTACTAAACCCTGGGCTTAATGTCACTTGACAATACGAAGGTGACATCAATCCCAATACTATCACCCCACTTGCCACTGCACCAGGGCAAGTGGGACTAAGAGCTTGAATTTGTGCATTTTATGGATACAATTTTTCAGGGGGTGGCTGAGATCTGAAGCTGATGTTTTTGGTCTGGAAGGGGACAAATATCCATGGCCCTTTCCTAGGCTATTAATATCAGCCAGCAGCTTTCTGCCTTGCCTTTGCTGGTTATTAATTATAGGGGGACGTCTTTTTTTGGGGGATCCCACATTTCAATAACCAGGAAAGGCTGTGAGCTGGTATTAATAGTCTGGGAAGCTCCTTTGCTATTACCCCTTCCCAGGCTATAAACATCAAGCTAATAAAATGTCCAGGGATCCCATGACATTTTTTCCAACAGAAATTTATTTAGTAAAAAAAATATGCACAGTAAGCTACACACACAAAGCACTGAGTATATAACATATTTATATATATCCTTTTGTCTCAAACTATCTATCTTTTTGTATATATCTGTATATCCATCTAACCTCTCACTCTGTATATATAAAAACATATATATCTTGAAGAATATTTCCTTGCATTACTATGTGTAAATGACAGAGAATTCTTCTATGCAAATGCTCATGTTAAAATTGCATTGCAATTGGATCACATTCACACGTAAGTTGGATGCTAGGTGTTAAAAATGGGATTTTACTCCATGAAAAATGTATGACACTCGCATGACACTCGTCCGACTTATCAGGAACAAAATCAGACTGTTTTTAAAAAGGCTAGTGTGTCTCCGGCCTTACAATGCATGAGACCAGCGATCAATGTAAAAAATATACGTGTCCCACAGTGGGACTAGGTGAAAAAGTAAAAATAAATAAATAAATAAAATGCGTAAAATTTAAATAAACACACAAAAAAGTGCACACAAATCAGAAAACCTGATTTGCTTCTAAAATCACAGCTTTGTGTCAAAAGAAAACTAAACAAAAAACGTATACTTAATTGGTATCACCACGTCCAGAACGACCTTAACTATAAAACGGTCACTTTATTTATTCTGTACAGAGAACACTGTAAAAAAAGAATAATAAAAAGCATGTAAAAAATGTCATAGAAAGCAATCAAAAAGTCATTTGTAAAAAAAACTGTATTAATGAAGGCGCCAAATAGTTTGTCTACTAACATTCGGCAGTAATATAAAAACAAAGTTATATCTCTCAGAATATGGCGATGCAGAGACAAATTCATATTTGTAAAATATTGTTTTTAGTGTGTAAAAGCAGCCAAGCAGCAAAAAAAAAAAATAAATTCTGGTATCACTGTGATTGTATTGACCTGAAAAATAATTCCATGTTATCACTTTTACCACACGGTGAGCAGTGCAAAAAATATATAAAAACAATAGCTACATTTCTGTTTTTTGTTCATTCTTTGTCTGAGAAATCTGAATAAAAAGTGCCCAAAATATGTTGTGTGCCTCAAAATGGCACCAAAAAAATCTGCAATTCATCACGCACAAATAAGCCCTCATACACCTCTATTCACCAAAAATAAAAAAAATTATAGCTCTCACAATATGACGACAAAAAACTATATTTTTTATAAAAAGCATTTTTAGTGTGTGATAGAAGCAAAATATAAAAAACTATGTAAATCTGTTATCGCTGTAATCGCATTGACTCAAAGAATAAAGCCGTGTTGTCACTTGTACAGCATGGTGAACCATGCAAAAAAATAAAAAATAAATAAAAGCAGTTTTTGTACTGCTGTCTATTTCCCAGAAAGTGGAATAAGGCTCAGCTCACATTTATCCTGCGCTCTCCTTTGAGCTCAGGGGTTTCAGTGTAAATCAGAAAATTCATGATTCAGACAAAACCCCCACTGGAAAGACTCACTATAAGGAGGCAGATGCAATCACATCGGCCTCTGCCTGGTCTCTATTCCACTGGTGTCACATTATTTTATATGTCTTTTTAGCGCACAAGTGTGGCTGCCAACAGATCTTTGCACGCCTGAAAAGATGAATACCATTGAAACAGAAGCCAACCAAAGTCCATATCGTCTCCATGTGCCTCATTATAGTGAGCGGTTCCTTCAGGTATTGCCTGAATCGCATTTTCGGGGATTTATGCAGAAATACCATCGTAAGTGCTCAACGTAGAAAACAAGACTATGATCCCGTCTTAAACTGAAAGCGATCAAAAAATGTTATGTACCCCAAAGACTCTGGAAAAGTGACATGCCTCCCACCCCCTCAAATAAGATCCAGTGAAATATACGCTCCTAAATTCACCCTCCTTCTGATCCCCCCAGTGCCTAAACCACAATAAGCACCCACATTTTTGGCGTTATTGTAGTGGGAGGGAGCTTTTAATTTATTTGATGTCCACAGAAGTACAAGCTGGGCACAATGTGTGTGGGGCTACAATATATGGGCCTCTACACTGTATGGTGGCACAATGCATGGTGGTGCTACAACATATGGGGCCTCTATATTGAATGGTGGCACAATGTACGGGGGGCTACAATATATGGGGGCTCTACACTGTATGGTGGCATAATGTATGGGGATGCTACAATATTTGGGGGCTCTATACTGTATGGAGGCACAATGTATGGGGGTGCTACAATATATGGGGGCTGTACACTGTATGGTGGCACAATGCATGGTGGTGCTACAATATATGGGGGCTCTACACTATATGGTGGTACAATGTATGTTGGTGCTACAATACATGGGAGCTCTATACTGTATGGACTCAAACCGAAAGGCAGCACACTGTAGCGCCATTGCATGCAAACATAAACATTGAATTGCATTACTGCATTAGAAATATGAAAAGTATGAAAAATGAAATATGAAAAATTAAGAATTTTTATTGCATAAACTGGCCAATTCATGTGTACCTGGAAGCCACGATAAGGCATTTCTTGTTTCCAGGGCCTAAATGGCTTTCCACACTTAGCATAAAGTCTTCATCTGAATGGGAGCATAAATCCTCTGTTAGGCTAATATCTATATCTCTGTGGAGGGGTAGTGGCCCTGCTGAGATTAAAAACACCTGTGGCTAAAAGGCGGAGTGCTCAGTCAGAAGGCATTTAGGCCCTGGAAGTGAGAAATGCCTTATTGTGGCTTCCAGGTACACATGAATTGGTCAATTTATGCGATAAACTTTCTCAATTTTTCATATTTCATTTTTCATATTTTTCATATTTCTAATGCAGTAATGCTATTCAATGTTCATGTTTGCATGCTATGACGCTACAGTGTGCTACCGTTCTGTTTAAGAGTATATGAGATGGTGACTCTAGGTTCAGCACCTGTTCACACTTAGTCCATGTTTGGATGTAACGGTCAGTTTTTTGAACTTTGTATTCGTTAGCCTTCTGACTGAGCACTCCGCCTTTTAGCCACAGGTGTTTTTAATCTCAGCAGGGCCACTACCCCTCCACAGAGATATAGATGTTAGTCTAACAGAGGATTTATGTTCCCATTCAGATGAAAACTTTATTCTAAGTGAGGAAAGGCATTTAGGCCCTGGAAACGAGAAATGCCTTATCGTGGCTTCCAGGTGCACATCAATTGGCCAATTTATGCGCTAAACTTTATACATTTTTCATATTTCTTTTTTCATATTTTTCATATTTCTAATTGTTGTGAACTCTATTTTTGGGCTCCCTCTAGTGGTCACAAGCGGTACTGTGTAGTGTTGTCTTTCTGCAGGTTGGCTTCATCAGCTGGTTCGTTATCCTTGGTTGGGTTTCCTATTTAGCTCACCTGGATACTCAGTTCCTTGCCTGCTATCAATCTATTCAGTGCTCTTCAGATTCCTTGTGACTACCTTGCTCCCAGTCTCTCCAAGACGAGCTAAGTTCTTGTTTGTTCAGTTTCTGATTATCTGCGTTCATCATGTTTTTTTGTCCAGCTTGCTAAAATGTGATTTCTTACTTGCTGGTTGCTCTAGGGTACTGAGTTTCTCCCCCCACACCGTTAGTTGGTGCGGGGGTTCTTGAAATCTCAGTGTGGATATTTTGTAAGGGTTTTTTACTGACCGCATAGACCCCTTTTGTATTTTCTGCTATCTAGAATTAGTGGGCCTCTTTTGCTGAATCTGCTTTCACCCCTATGTATGTGCCTTCCTCTTACCTCACCGTTATTATCTGTTGGGGGCTTCTATATCTTTGGGGATTATTTCTCTGGAGGCAAGAGAGGTCTTTCTTTCTCTCTAGGGGTAGTTAGTTCCTCAGGCTGGCTAGAGACGTCTAGGATTTTAGGCACGTTCACCGGCTACCTCTAGTGTGTTTGGATAGGTTCAGATTTGCGGTCAGTCCAGTTTACCACCTCCCTAGAGCTTGTCCTATGTTTAGTCACCTTGCTGGAGTAATTTGGGATCCTCAACCACTAAGGATCATAACAGTATAGCAGGCCAAAAAGTGTTTAATGCATCGCAGAAGTGGGATTAAAAGAAGACCTGAGTACATTTTTTTTTTTCCCCTCCCGCTTTTCCTTGCTGCAGTCTGTCTAGCTTCTTTCATCCCCTTGAACTCTGAGTGGTTTTGAGCTCAGCTGCAGACATGAATATTCAGACTCTGACTTCTAGTGTGGATCATCTTACTGCACGGGTGCAAAGTATTCAGGATTTTGTTATTCATAGCCCTATGTCAGAACCAAAGATACCCATTCCTGAGTTGTTTTCTGGAGATAGATCTAGGTTTCAGAATTTTAAGAATAATTGTAAGTTATTTCTATCCCTGAGACCTCGTTCCTCTGGTGATTCCGCTCAGCAAGTAAAAATTGTTATCTCCTTGTTGTGTGGCGACCCTCAGAATTGGGCTTTCTCTCTGGCGCCAGGAGATCCTGCATTGCTTAATGTGGATGCGTTTTTTCTGGCTCTTGGACTGCTTTATGAGGAGCCTAATCTTGAGAATCAGGCAGAAAAAGCGTTGCTGGCCCTCTCTCAAGGGCAGGATGAAGCAGAGGTGTATTGTCAAAAATTTCGGAAATGGTCAGTGCTTACTCAATGGAATGAGTGTGCCCTGACTGCAAATTTCAGAGAAGGTCTTTCTGAAGCCATTAAGGATGTTATGGTGGTGTTCCCCACCCCTACAAGTCTGAGTGATTCTATGGCTTTAGCCATTCAGGTTGATCGGCGTTTGCGGGAGCGCAAATCTGCTCATCCTTTGGCGGTATTTTCTGAACAGAGACCTGAGTCTATGCAATGTGATCGAACTCTGACCAGAATTGAGCGACAAAGTCATAGACGTCAAAATGGGTTGTGCTTTTACTGTGGTGATTCTGCTCATGTTATCTCAGCATGCTCTAAATGCTTAAAAAAGGTCGCTAAACCTGTCACCATTGGTACTATACAGCCTAAATTTATTTTGTCTGTTACTTTGATTTGTTCTTTGTCGTCCTACTCGGTTATGGCCTTTGTGGATTCGGGTGCTGCCCTGAATCTGATGGATTTGTCATTTGCCAGGCGCTGTGGTTTTGTCCTGGAGCCTTTGGAATTTCCTATTCCTCTGAGGGGAATTGATGCTACGCCATTGGCTGAGAATAAACCTCAGTATTGGACGCAAATGACCATGTGCATGACTCCTGTTCATCAGGAGGTGATTCGCTTTCTTGTTCTGCATAATTTGCATGATGTTGTCGTTTTGGGTCTGCCATGGCTGCAGGCTCATAATCCAGTTTTAGATTGGAAAGCTATGTCTGTGTCTAGTTGGGGTTGTCAGGGAATTCATGGCGATACTCCATTGGTGTCTATTGCTTCTTCCACTCCTTCTGAGGTCCCTGAGTTTTTGTCTGACTACCAGGATGTATTTGATGAGCCCAGGTCCAGTGCCCTGCCCCCTCATAGGGATTGTGACTGTGCTATAAATTTAATTCCTGGTAGTAAATTCCCTAAGGGATGACTCTTTAATTTGTCTATACCAGAGCATGCCGCGATGCGGAGTTATATAAAGGAGTCTGGAGAAGGGACATATTCGCCCATCCTCTTCCCCTCTTGGTGCAGGATTCTTTTTTGTGGCCAAGAAGGACGGTTCTTTGAGACCGTGTATAGATTATCGCCTTCTGAATAAAATCACAGTCAAATTTCAGTATCCTTTGCCACTATTGTCTGATTTGTTTGCTCGGATTAAGGGTGCCAGTTGGTTCACCAAGATAGATCTCCGTGGTGCGTATAATCTTGTGCGCATTAAGCAGGGAGATGAATGGAAAACAGCATTTAATACGCCCGAAGGCCATTTTGAGTACTTGGTGATGCCTTTGGACTCTCTAATGCTCCTTCTGTGTTTCAGTCCTTCATGCATGACATTTTCCGAGAATATCTGGATAAATTTATGATTGTTTATCTGGATGACATTTTGGTCTTTTCTGATGATTGGGAGTCCCATGTGAAGCAGGTCAGGATGGTGTTTCAGGTCCTGCGTGCTAATGCTTTATTTGTGAAGGGCTCAAAATGCCTCTTCGGAGTACAGAAGGTCTCCTTTTTGGGTTTTATTTTTTCTCCTTCTACTGTGGAGATGGACCCAGTCAAGGTCCAGGCTATTCATGACTGGACTCAGCCCACGTCTGTTAAGAGTCTTCAGAAGTTCTTGGGTTTTGCTAATTTTTACCGTCGTTTCATCGCTAATTTTTCTAGCGTGGTTAAACCTTTGACGGATTTGACCAAAAAGGGCTCTGATGTGACTAATTGGTCTCCTGTGGCCGTGGAGGCCTTTCGGGAGCTGAAGCACCGGTTTTCTTCAGCTCCAGTCTTATGTCAGCCAGATGTCTCTCTCCCCTTCCAGGTCGAGGTTGATGCTTCCGAGATTGGAGCAGGGGCTGTTTTGTCGCAGAGAAGCTCTGAGGGCTCTGTAATGAAGCCGTGTGCTTTCTTTTCAAGAAAGTTTTCGCCTGCTGAGCGAAATTCTGATGTTGGTAATCGGGAGTTGTTGGCTATGAAGTGGGCATTTGAGGAGTGGTGTCATTGGCTCGAAGGAGCTAAACATCGTGTGGTGGTCCTGACTGATCACAAAAATCTGATTTACCTAGAGTCTGCCAAGCGCCTGAATCCTAGACAGGCTCGTTGGTCGTTGTTTTTCTCCCGTTTCGACTTCGTGGTCTCATACCTGCCTGGTTCGAAGAACGTGAAAGCTGATGCACTTTCTAGGAGCTTTGTGCCTGACTCTCCGGGAGTTTCAGAGCCGGCTGGTATTCTCAGAGAGGGAGTGATTTTGTCTGCCATTTCTCCAGATTTGCGACGAGTGCTGCAGAAATTTCAGGCAGATAGACCTGACCGTTGTACACCAGAGAGACTGTTTGTCCCGGATAGATGGACCAGCAGAGTTATTTCCGAGGTTCATTCTTCGGTGTTGGCGGGTCATCCTGGGATTTTTGGTACCAGAGATTTGGTGGCTAGGTCCTTCTGGTGGCCTTCCTTGTCGCGGGATGTGCGTTCCTTTGTGCAGTCTTGTGGGATTTGTGCTCGGGCTAAGCCTTGCTGTTCTCGTGCCAGCGGTTTGCTTTTGCCTTTGCCTGTCCCGAAAAGGCCTTGGACGCACATTTCCATGGATTTTATTTCGGATCTTCCAGTATCTCAGAAAATGTCTGTCATCTGGGTGGTGTGTGATCGTTTTTCCAAGATGGTCCATTTGGTGCCCTTGCCTAAGCTGCCTTCCTCCTCCGATTTGGTTCCTCTATTTTTTCAGAATGTGGTTCGCTTGCACGGCATTCTTGAAAATATTGTGTCTGATAGAGGATCCCAGTTTGTGTCCAGGTTTTGGCGAACTTTTTGTGCTAAGATGGGCATTGATTTGTCTTTTTCATCGGCCTTCCATCCTCAGACTAATGGCCAAACCGAGCGAACTAATCAGATGTTGGAGACTTATTTGAGATGTTTTGTTTCTGCTGATCAGGATGATTGGGTGACTTTTTTGCCATTGGCCGAGTTTGCCCTTAATAATCGGGCTAGTTCTGCTACCTTGGTTTCGCCTTTTTTCTGCAATTCTGGTTTCCATCCTCGTTTTTCCTCGGGTCAGGTTGAGCCTTCTGACTGTCCTGGGGTGGATTCTGTGGTGGATAGGTTGCAGCAGATTTGGAGCCATGTGGTGGACAATCTGAAATTGTCACAGGAGAGGGCTCAGCGCTTTGCCAACCGCCGCCGCGGTGTGGGTCCCCGACTTCGTGTTGGGGATTTGGTGTGGCTGTCTTCTCGGTATGTTCCTATGAAGGTCTCATCTCCTAAGTTTAAGCCTCGCTTCATCGGTCCTTATAAGATCTTGGAAATCCTTAACCCGGTGTCTTTTCGTTTGGATCTCCCGGCATCGTTTACCATCCATAATGTGTTCCATAGGTCTTTGTTGCGGAGGTATGTGGTACCTGTGGTTCCTTCTGTTGAGCCTCCTGCTCCGGTGCTGGTCGAGGGCGAATTGGAGTACGTGGTGGAGAAGATTTTGGATTCTCGTATCTCTAGACGGAGACTTCAGTATCTGGTTAAGTGGAAGGGCTATGGTCAGGAGGATAATTCCTGGGTTGTCGCCTCTGATGTTCATGCGGCCGATTTGGTTCGCGCCTTCCACGCGGCTCGTCCTGATCTCCCTGGGGGTCTTGATGAGGGTTCGGTGACCCCTCCTCAAGGGGGGGGTACTGTTGTGAACTCTATTTTTGGGCTCCCTCTAGTGGTCACAAGCGGTACTGTGTAGTGTTGTCTGTTATGACCCCAATGGCGAGGGTCTCAGAGGAACGTGGAAGTCTGCAGAATACAAAAATCCAGCTCATAGGGCAGTGGTAACTGGGTTGATCTACTCCTAACGCCAACACTAGAAGTAGCCGGGGATCATTCCTACGTTGATTCTAGATGACACGCGCCAGCCGGAGAATCTAGCTACCCCTAGTAGAGGAAAACAAAGACCTTTCTTGCCTCCAGAGAAGGGGACCCCAAAGCTGGATAGAAGCCCCCCACAAATAATGACGGTGAGGTAAGAGGAAATGACAAACACAGAAATGAACCAGGTCTAGCACAGAGAGGCCCGCTTACTGATAGCAGAATAAAGAAAGGTAACTTATATGGTCAACAAAAACCCTATCAAAATCCACACTGGAAATTCAAGAACCCCCGAACCGTCTAACGGTCCGGGGGGAGAACACCAGCCCCCCTAGAGCTTCCAGCAAAGGTCAGGATATAGATTTGGAACAAGCTGGACAAAAATACAAAACCAAAACAAATAGCAAAAAGCAAAAGGCAGACTTAGCTGATATAACTGGAACCAGGATCAGTAGACAAGAGCACAGCAGACTAGCTCTGATAACTACGTTGCCAGGCATTGAACTGAAGGTCCAGGGAGCTTATATAGCAACACCCCTAACTAACGACCCAGGTGCGGATAAAAGGAATGACAGAAAAACCAGAGTCAAAAAACTAGTAACCACTAGAGGGAGCAAAAAGCAAATTCACAACAGTACCCCCCCCTTAGTGAGGGGTCACCGAACCCTCACCACGACCACCAGGGCGATCAGGATGAGCGGCATGAAAGGCACGAACTAAATCGGCCGCATGAACATCAGAGGCGACCACCCAGGAATTATCCTCCTGACCATAGCCCTTCCACTTGACCAGGTACTGAAGCCTCCGCCTGGAGAGGCGAGAATCCAAGATCTTCTCCACCACGTACTCCAACTCGCCCTCAACCAACACCGGAGCAGGAGGCTCAGCAGAAGGAACTACAGGCACAATGTACCGCCGCAACAAGGACCTATGAAATACATTGTGAATAGCAAACGACACAGGAAGATCCAGACGAAAAGATACAGGATTAAGGATTTCCAATATCTTGTAAGGCCCAATAAAACGAGGTTTAAATTTGGGAGAGGAGACCTTCATAGGAACAAAGCGGGAAGAAAGCCATACCAAATCCCCAACGCGTAGTCGGGGACCCACACCGCGGCGGCGGTTGGCAAAGCGCTGAGCCTTCTCCTGTGACAACTTCAAGTTGTCCACCACATGATTCCAGATCTGCTGCAACCTATCCACCAAAGAATCCACCCCAGGACAGTCAGAAGGCTCCACATGACCCGAAGAAAAGCGAGGATGGAAACCAGAGTTGCAGAAAAAAGGCGAAACCAAGGTGGCGGAACTAGCCCGATTATTAAGGGCAAACTCAGCCAACGGCAAGAATGTCACCCAATCGTCCTGATCAGCAGAGACAAAACACCTCAAATAAGCCTCCAAAGTCTGATTGGTTCGCTCCGTCTGTCCATTAGTCTGAGGATGGAAAGCAGACGAAAACGACAAATCAATGCCCATCCTACTACAAAAGGATCGCCAGAACCTGGAAACGAACTGGGATCCTCTGTCTGACACAATATTCTCAGGGATGCCGTGCAAACGAACCACGTTCTGGAAAAACACAGGAACCAGATCGGAAGAGGAAGGCAGCTTAGGCAAAGGAACCAAATGGACCATCTTGGAGAAGCGATCACATATCACCCAGATAACGGACATGCCCTGAGATAGCGGAAGATCAGAAATGAAATCCATGGAGATATGTGTCCAAGGTCTCTTCGGGACAGGCAAGGGCAAGAGCAAACCGCTGGCACGAGAACAGCAAGGCTTAGCTCGAGCACAAGTCCCACAGGACTGCACAAATGACCGCACATCCCTTGACAAGGAAGGCCACCAAAAGGACCTGGCCACCAGATCTCTGGTGCCAAAAATTCCCGGGTGACCTGCCAACACCGAGGAATGAACCTCGGAAATGACTCTGCTGGTCCACTTATCCGGGACAAACAGTCTGTCAGGTGGACAAGACTCAGGCCTATCAGCCTGAAATCTCTGCAACACACGTCGCAGATCCGGAGAAATAGCTGACAAGATAACTCCATCTTTAAGAATACCAACAGGATCCGTGACTCCAGGAGCATCAGGCACAAAGCTCCTAGAAAGAGCATCGGCCTTCACATTCTTTGAACCTGGTAAATACGAGACAACAAAATCAAAGCGGGAGAAAAACAATGACCAGCGGGCCTGTCTCGGATTAAGGCGTTTAGCAGACTCGAGATACATCAGATTTTTGTGATCAGTCAAGACCACCACACGATGCTTAGCACCCTCGAGCCAATGACGCCACTCCTCAAATGCCCATTTCATGGCCAACAACTCCCGATTGCCCACATCATAATTTCACTCGGCAGGCGAAAACTTCCTAGAGAAAAAGGCACAAGGTTTCATAACAGAGCAACCAGGGCCTCTCTGCGACAAAACGGCCCCTGCCCCAATCTCCGAAGCATCCACCTCAACCTGAAAGGGAAGTGAGACGTCAGGCTGGCACAAAACAGGCGCCGAAGTAAACCGGCGTTTCAACTCCTGGAAAGCCTCCACGGCAGCAGGAGCCCAGTTAGCTACATCGGAGCCCTTCTTGGTCATATCCGTCAAAGGTTTCACAATGCTAGAAAAATTAGCGATAAAACGACGGTAGAAGTTAGCGAAGCCCAAGAACTTCTGAAGACTCTTAACTGACGAGGGCTGAGTCCAATCAAGAATAGCTCGGACCTTGACTGGGTCCATCTCCACAGCAGAAGGGGAAAAAATGAACCCCAAAAAGGGAACCTTCTGTACACCAAAGAGACACTTTGAGCCCTTGACAAACAAAGAATTTTCACGCAAAATTTTAAAGACCAACCTGACCTGCTCCACATGCGAATCCCAATTATCAGAAAAAAACAAAATATCATCCAGATAAACAATCAAAAATTTATCCAGATACTTCCGGAAAATGTCATGCATAAAGGACTGAAAAACTGAAGGCGCATTGGAGAGCCCAAAAGGCATCACCAAGTACTCAAAATGACCTTCGGGCGTATTGAATGCGGTTTTCCATTCATCACCTTGCTTAATGCGCACAAGGTTGTACGCACCACGAAGGTCTATCTTGGTGAACCACTTGGCACCCTTAATCCGGGCAAACAAGTCAGACAACAGCGGTAAAGGATACTGAAATTTGACAGTGATCTTATTTAAAAGCCGATAATCAATACAAGGTCTCAAAGATCCGTCCTTTTTTGCCACAAAAAAGAATCCCGCACCAAGAGGGGAAGAAGACGGACGAATATGTCCTTTCTCCAGAGACTCCTTGATATATGAACGCATAGCGGTATGTTCAGGTACCGACAGATTAAACAGTCTTCCCTTAGGAAATTTACTGCCTGGGATCAAATCTATAGCACAGTCACAGTCCCTATGAGGAGGCAGTGCACTGGACTCAGACTCACTGAAGACATCCTGATAATCAGACAAATACTCCGGAACTTCCGAAGGCGTAGAAGAAGCAATAGACACAGGCAGGGAATCCCCATGAATACCACGACAGCCCCAACTTGAGACTGACATAGCCTTCCAGTCCAGGACTGGATTATGGGTCTGTAACCATGGCAGCCCTAAAACAACCAAATCATGCATTTTATGTAAAACCAGGAAACGTATCACCTCGCGGTGTTCAGGATTCATGCACATGGTAACCTGTGTCCAATACTGCGGTTTATTTGCTGCCAATGGTGTAGCATCAATACCCCTAAGAGGAATAGGATTTTCTAATGGTTCAAGAGTAAAACCACAGCGCTTAGCAAATGAGAGATCCATGAGACTCAGGGCAGCACCTGAATCTACAAACGCCATGACAGGATAAGATGACAGTGAGCAAATCAAAGTTACAGACAGAATAAATTTAGGTTGCAAATTACCAACGGTGACAGGACTAACAACCTTAGCTATACGTTTAGAGCATGCTGAGATAGCATGTGTAGAATCACCACAGTAGTAGCACAAGCCATTCCGGCGTCTATGAATTTTCCGCTCATTTCTAGTCAGGATTCTATCACATTGCATTGAATTAGGTGTCTGTTCAGACAACACCATGAGGGAATTTGCGGTTTTGCGCTCCCGCAACCGCCGGTCAATTTGAATAGCCAGTGCCATAGTATCATTCAGACCTGTGGGAATGGGAAAACCCACCATAACATTCTTAATGGCTTCAGAAAGGCCATTTCTAAAATTAGCGGCCAGTGCACACTCGTTCCAATGTGTCAGCACGGACCATTTCCGAAATTTTTGGCAATACACTTCAGCCTCGTCCTGCCCCTGAGACATAGCCAGCAAGGCCTTTTCTGCCTGAATCTCAAGATTGGGTTCCTCATAAAGTAAACCGAGCGCCAGAAAAAACGTATCAAGATCAGCCAATGCCGGATCTCCTGGCGCCAACGAAAAAGCCCAATCCTGAGGGTCGCCCCGTAAGAACGAAATAACAATTTTTACTTGCTGAGCAGAATCTCCAGATGAACAGGGTCTCAGGGACAAAAACAATTTACAATTATTCACGAAATTCCTAAACTTAAACCTGTCTCCGGAAAACAGTTCAGGAATCGGTATTTTAGGTTCTGACCTAGGATTTCTGATAACATAGTCTTGTATGCCCTGCACACGAGTAGCCAGCTGGTCCACACTTGTAATCAAGGTCTGGACATTCATGTCTGCAGCAAGCATAGCCACTCTGAGGTAAAGGGGAAAAAGGAAAAAAAAAAAAAAACTCAGAATCTTCTTTCTTATAATCCCTCTTCTGCAATGCATTAAACATTTAATACTGGCCTGGCAAACTGTTATGACCCCAATGGCGAGGGTCTCAGAGGAACGTGGAAGTCTGCAGAATACAAAAATCCAGCTCATAGGGCAGTGGTAACTGGGTTGACCATATATCTACTCCTAACGCCAACACTAGAAGTAGCCGGGGATCATTCCTACGTTGATTCTAGATGACACGCGCCAGCCGGAGAATCTAGCTACCCCTAGTAGAGGAAAACAAAGACCTTTCTTGCCTCCAGAGAAGGGGACCCCAAAGCTGGATAGAAGCCCCCCACAAATAATGACGGTGAGGTAAGAGGAAATGACAAACACAGAAATGAACCAGGTCTAGCACAGAGAGGCCCGCTTACTGATAGCAGAATAAAGAAAGGTAACTTATATGGTCAACAAAAACCCTATCAAAATCCACACTGGAAATTCAAGAACCCCCGAACCGTCTAACGGTCCGGGGGGAGAACACCAGCCCCCCTAGAGCTTCCAGCAAAGGTCAGGATATAGATTTGGAACAAGCTGGACAAAAATACAAAACCAAAACAAATAGCAAAAAGCAAAAGGCAGACTTAGCTGATATAACTGGAACCAGGATCAGTAGACAAGAGCACAGCAGACTAGCTCTGATAACTACGTTGCCAGGCATTGAACTGAAGGTCCAGGGAGCTTATATAGCAACACCCCTAACTAACGACCCAGGTGCGGATAAAAGGAATGACAGAAAAACCAGAGTCAAAAAACTAGTAACCACTAGAGGGAGCAAAAAGCAAATTCACAACAGTTGTCTTTCTGCAGGTTGGCTTCATCAGCTGGTTCGTTATCCTTGGTTGGGTTTCCTATTTAGCTCACCTGGATACTCAGTTCCTTGCCTGCTATCAATCTATTCAGTGCTCTTCAGATTCCTTGTGACTACCTTGCTCCCAGTCTCTCCAAGACAAGCTAAGTTCTTGTTTGTTCAGTTTCTGATTATCTGCGTTCATCATGTTTTTTTGTCCAGCTTGCTAAAATGTGATTTCTTACTTGCTGGTTGCTCTAGGGTACTGAGTTTCTCCCCCCACACCGTTAGTTGGTGCGGGGGTTCTTGAAATCTCAGTGTGGATATTTTGTAAGGGTTTTTTACTGACCGCATAGACCCCTTTTGTATTTTCTGCTATCTAGAATTAGTGGGCCTCTTTTGCTGAATCTGCTTTCACCCCTATGTATGTGCCTTCCTCTTACCTCACCGTTATTATCTGTTGGGGGCTTCTATATCTTTGGGGATTATTTCTCTGGAGGCAAGAGAGGTCTTTCTTTCTCTCTAGGGGTAGTTAGTTCCTCAGGCTGGCTAGAGACATCTAGGATTTTAGGCACGTTCACCGGCTACCTCTAGTGTGTTTGGATAGGTTCAGATTTGCGGTCAGTCCAGTTTACCACCTCCCTAGAGCTTGTCCTATGTTTAGTCACCTTGCTGGAGTAATTTGGGATCCTCAACCACTAAGGATCATAACACTAATGCAGTAATGCAATTCAATGTTCATGTTTGCATGCTACGGCGCTACACTGTGCTGCCTTTCTGTTTGAGAGTATATGAGTTGGTGACTCTAGGTTCAGCACCTGCTCACACTTAGTCTATGTTTGGATGTGACGGTCAGTTTTTTGAAGTTTATATACTGTATGGAGGCACAATGTATGGTGGTGCTACAATATATGGGGCTCTACACTGTATCGTGGCACAATGTATGGGGGTGCTACAATATATGGGGCTCTACACTGTATGGCGCACAATGTATATGGGTGCTACAATACATGGGGTTCTATACTGTATGGTGCCTGTTGTGAACTCTATTTTTGGGCTCCCTCTAGTGGTCACAAGCGGTACTGTGTAGTGTTGTCTTTCTGCAGGTTGGCTGCATCAGCTGGTTCGTTATCCTTGGTTGGTTTCCTATTTAACTCACCTGGATACTCAGTTCCTTGCCTGCTATCAATGTATTCAGTGCTCTGGAGTAATTTGTGATCCTCAACCACTAAGGATCATAACAGTATAGCAGGCCAAAAAGTGTTTAATGCATCGCAGAAGTGGGATTAAAAGAAGACCTGAGTACTTTTTTTTTTTTTCCTCCCGCTTTTCCTTTGCTGCAGGCTGTTCAGCTTCTTTCATCCCCTTGAACTCTGGGTGGTTTTGAGCTCAGCTGCAGACATGGATATTCAGACTCTGACTTCTAGTGTGGATCATCTTACTGCACGGGTGCAAAGTATTCAGGATTTTGTTATTCATTGCCCTATGTCAGAACCAAAGATACCTATTCCTGAGTTGTTTTTTGGAGATAGATCTAGGTTTCAAAATTTTAAGAATAATTGTAGGTTATTTCTATCTCTGAGACCTCGTTCCTCTGGTGATTCCGCTCAGCAAGTTAAAATTGTTATCTCCTTGTTGCGTGGCGACCCTCAGGATTGGGCTTTCTCTCTGGCGCCAGGAGATCCTGCATTGCTTAATGTAGATGCATTTTTTTTGGCTCTTGGACTGCTTTATGAGGAGCCTAATCTTGAGAATCAGGCAGAAAAAGCGTTGCTGGTCCTCTCTCAAGGTCAGGATGAAGCAGAGGTGTATTGTCAAAAATTTCGGAAATGGTCAGTGCTTACTCAATGGAGTGAGTGTGCCCTGGCTGCAAATTTCAGAGAAGGTCTTTCTGAAGCCGTAAAGGATGTTATGGTGGGGTTTCCCACCCCTACAAGTCTGAGTGATTCTATGGCTTTAGCCATTCAGGTTGATCGGCGTTTGCAGGAGCGCAAATCTGCTCATCCTTTGGCGGTATTTTCTGAACAGAGACCTGAGTCTATGCAATGTGATCGAACTCTGACCAGAATTGAGCGACAAAGTCATAGACGTCAAAATGGGTTGTGCTTTTACTGTGGTGATTCTACTCATGTTATCTCAGCATGCTCTAAACGCTTAAAAAAGTTCGCTAAACCTGTCACTATTGGTACTATACAGCCTAAATTTATTTTGTCTGTTACTTTGATTTGTTCTTTGTCGTCCTACTCGGTTATGGCTTTTGTGGATTCAGGTGCTGCCCTGAATCTGATGGATTTGTCGTTTGCCAAGCGCTGTGGTTTTGTCCTGGAGCCTTTGGAATTTCCTATTCCTCTGAGGGGAATTGATGCTACGCCATTGGCTGAGAATAAGCCTCAGTATTGGACGCAAATGACCATGTGCATGACTCCCGTACATCAGGAGGTGATTCGCTTTCTTGTTCTGCATAATTTGCATGATGTTGTCGTTTTGGGTCTGCCATGGCTGCAGGCTCATAATCCAGTTTTGGATTGGAAAGCTATGTCTGTGTCAAGTTGGGGTTGTCAGGGAATTCATGGCGATACTCCGTTGGTGTCTATTGCTTCTTCCATTCCCTCTGAGGTCCCTGAGTTTTTGTCTGACTACCAGGATGTTTTTGATGAGCCCAGGTCCAGTGCCCTGCCCCCTCATAGGGATTGTGACTGTGCTATAAATTTAATTCCTGGTAGTAAATTCCCTAAGGGACGACTTTTTAATTTGTCTATACCAGAGCATGCCGCGATGCGGAGTTATATAAAGGAGTCTTTGGAGAAGGGACATATTCGCCCATCCTCTTTCCCTCTTGGTGCAGGATTCTTTTTTGTGGCCAAGAAGGACGGTTCTTTGAGACCTTGTATAGATTATCGTCTTCTGAATAAAATCACAGTCAAATTTCAGTATCCTTTGCCACTATTGTCTGATTTGTTTGCTCGGATTAAGGGTGCCAGTTGGTTCACCAAGATAGATCTCCGTGGTGCGTATAATCTTGTGCGCATTAAGCAGGGAGATGAATGGAAAACAGCATTTAATACGCCCGAAGGCCATTTTGAGTACTTGGTGATGCCTTTGGACTCTCTAATGCTCCTTCTGTGTTTCAGTCCTTCATGCATGACATTTTCCGAGAATATCTGGATAAATTTATGATTGTTTATCTGGATGACATTTTGGTCTTTTCTGATGATTGGGAGTCCCATGTGAAGCAGGTCAGGATGGTGTTTCAGGTCCTGCGTGCTAATGCTTTATTTGTAAAGGGCTCAAAATGCCTGTTCGGAGTACAGAAGGTCTCCTTTTTAGGTTTTATTTTTTCTCCTTCTACTGTGGAGATGGACCCAGTCAAGGTCCAGGCTATTCATGACTGGACTCAGCCCACGTCTGTTAAGAGCCTTCAGAAGTTCTTGGGTTTTGCTAATTTTTACCGTCGTTTCATCGCTAATTTTTCTAGCGTGGTTAAACCTTTGACGGATTTGACCAAGAAGGGTTCTGATGTGACTAATTGGTCTCCTGCGGCCGTGGAGGCCTTTCGGGAGCTGAAGTACCGGTTTTCTTCAGCTCCAGTCTTATGTCAGCCAGATGTCTCTCTCCCCTTCCAGGTCGAGGTTGATGCTTCTGAGATTGGAGCAGGGGCTGTTTTGTTGCAGAGAAGCTCTGATGGCTCTGTGATGAAGCCATGTGCTTTCTTTTCTAGAAAATTTTTGCCTGCCGAGCGAAATTATGACGTTGGAAACTTATTTGAGATGTTTTGTTTCTGCTGATCAGGATGATTGGGTGACTTTTTTGCCATTGGCCGAGTTTGCCCTTAATAATCGGGCTAGTTCTGCTACCTTGGTTTCACCTTTTTTCTGCAATTCTGGTTTCCATCCTCGTTTTTCCTCGGGTCAGGTTGAGTCTTCTGACTGTCCGGGGGTGGATTCTGTGGTGGATAGGTTGCAGCGGATTTGGAACCATGTGGTGGACAATCTGAAATTGTCACAGGAGAAGGCTCAGCGCTTTGCCAACCGCCGCCGCGGTGTGGATCCCCGACTTCGTGTTGGGGATTTGGTGTGGCTTTCTTCTCGGTATGTTCCTATGAAGGTCTCCTCTCCTAAATTCAAGCCTCGCTTCATCGGTCCTTATAAGATCTTGGAAATCCTTAACCCGGTGTCTTTTCGTTTGGATCTCCCAGCATCGTTTGCCATCCATAATGTGTTCCATAGGTCTTTGTTGCGGAGGTATGTGGTACCTGTGGTTCCTTCTGTTGAGCCTCCTGCTCCGGTGCTGGTCGAGGGCGAATTGGAGTACGTGGTGGAGAAGATTTTGGATTCTCGTATCTCTAGACGGAGACTTCAGTATTTGGTAAAGTGGAAGGGCTATGGTCAGGAGGATAACTCCTGGGTTGTCGACTCTGATGTTCATGCGGCCGATTTGGTTCGTGCCTTCCACGCGGCTCATCCTGATCGCCCTGGGGGTTTTGATGAGGGTTCGGTGACCCCTCCTCAAGGGGGGGGGGTACTGTTGTGAACTCTATTTTTGGGCTCCCTCTAGTGGTCACAAGCGGTACTGTGTAGTGTTGTCTTTCTGCAGGTTGTCTGCATCAGCTGGTTCGTTATCCTTGGTTGGTTTCCTATTTAACTCACCTGGATACTCAGTTCCTTGCCTGCTATCAATGTATTCAGTGCTCTTCAGATTCCTTGTGATTACCTTGCTCCCAGTCTCTCCAAGACAAGCTAAGTTCTTGTTTGTTCATTTTTCTGATTATCAGCGTTTATCATGTTTTTTGTCCAGCTTGCTAAAATGTGATTTCTGTGCTTGCTGGTTGCTCTAGGGGACTGAGTTTCTCCCCCCACACCGTTAGTTGGTGCGGGGGTTCTTGAAATCTCAGTGTGGATATTTTGTAAGGGTTTTTTACTGACCGCATAGATCTCTTTTCTATTTTCTGCTATCTAGTATTAGTGGGCCTCATTTGCTGAATCTGTTTTCACCCCTGTGTATGTGCCTTCCTCTTACCTAACCGTTATTATCTGTTGGGGGCTTCTATATCTTTGGGGATATTTCTCTGGAGGCAAGAGAGGTCTTTCTTTCTCTCTAGGGGTAATTAGTTCCTCAGGCTGGCTCGAGACGTCTAAGATTTTAGGCACGTTCACCGGCTACCTCTAGTGTGTTTGGATAGGTTCAGATTTGCGGTCAGTCCAGTTTTCCACCTCCCTAGAGCTTGTCCTATGTTTAGTCACCTTGCTGGAGTAATTTGTGATCCTCAACCACTAAGGATCATAACAGGTGCCACAATGTATGGGGGGCTACAACATATGGGGCTCTACACTCTATGGGGCACAATGTATGTGGGTGCTACAATACATGGGGCTCTATACTGTATGGGGTCACAATGTATGTGGGTGTTACAATATATGGGGCTCTATACAGCAAGGGGCACAATGTATGGCGGTGCTACAATATATGGGGCCTCTACACTGTATGGGGGCACAATGTATGGCGGTGCTGCAATGTATTGGGGCTCTACAATGGATGGGAGTGCAACAATATATGGGGCTCCACACTGTATGGTGGCACAATGTATTGGGGCACTTTAATATATGGGAGCTCTACACTGTATGGTGGCACAATGTATGGGGGTGCTACAATATATGGGGGCTCTTTACTGTATGGGGGTACAATGTATGGGGGTGCTACAATATATGGGGCTCTACACTGTATGGGGGCACAATGTATGGGGGTGGTACAATATATGGGGCTCTACATTGTATGGTGGCACAATGTATTGGGGCACTTAAATATATGGGGGCTCTATACTGTATGGGGGCACAATGGATGTGGGAGCTACAATATATGGGGGCTCTACATTGTATGGGGGCACAATGTATGGGGGTGCTACAATATATGGGGGCTCTTTACTGTATGGGGGTACAATGTATGGGGGTGCTACAATATATGGGGCTCTACATTGTATGGTGGCACAATGTATTGGGGCACTTAAATATATGGGGGCTCTATACTGTATGGGGGCACAATGGATGTGGGAGCTACAAAATATGGGGGCTCTACACTGTATGGTGGCACAATGTATTGGGGCACTTTAATATATGGGGATCTACAGCGTATGGGGGCACAATTTATGGTCATTAAATTGACATATCTGCAATTCTCCAAAAATAAAAGCCTGGCTTGGACGTTAGAAAATAGTTACTGCAGTAGATGAATTCATTGAGAGGGGTATTTTCTATAATGAGGTCACTTTGGGGGTTTCCTGCTGTTCTGGCACCTTAGGGGCTCCGCAAATGTCGCTCGCAACCTATTCTAGCAAAATCTGTGCTCCAAAAGCCAAATAGCGCTCCTTCCTTCTCAGCCCTGACGTGTGGCCTAACAGTAGTTTCCAGCGACATATGGGGCAACACCACATTAGGGAAAAATTGTGCAATAAATTGTGGGGTCCAGCTTCACCTATTAATCCTCGTGTTTCTCCATACAGGAGGTGACACGAAGCTTCATCACCAACAAAGTCCTATGTACAAAGTATTACATATATTTCAGTAAATGAGTTCAATACTTTCCCCTGTGTCATTTCTCATTATTACACATCATTTATGGACATCTATGGATGATTTCTTTGCCTGTATGGATTGGACGGGTTGTTACTGACATCTGGCGAGAATTTCATGCCAATAGCATCTTAACAAATAGATTTATGTAGAATATTGGTGCCGTGTTCAATACTTATTTCACATGCTGGATATTTGCAGTTATTGTATCATTTGGATTGTTAGAACCAGAACTTTATAAATTATTTAATGTTATTTTGACCTCTGTGATTTTATACATAAGAATATATTGTATAAATTTGGTTACAATTGCTCGGGCCCCACATTTGTTTCTATACAGGCACAATATCTGCTCCTATTGGACTGCTCGTCTTCTGCATTAGTCTTATGTATTCATCTTGTCCTGTTACATAGATGACACATTACTCTCAGAGATGTAATTATTCTATTTTCATATGTCACCAATCAAAAAGGTAGCGAGATTAATAAAGAAAAGCGTTTTCTTCTTTTCTCTGCACATGTACATTCATAGAGGCAGAATGAGATTATATTAGATAGAATTTTACACATGTCTATATATAAAGAAAAACCTACATTAGAGCATTACCCGGAGAGATGGTTTCTATGTCTTCTGTATTTCATTTCAATGGTCATTCTCCAAGGTAAGAAGCGCAGCAGTTACAAGCTCTTTGCTGTAGAGCTTACAAGCGCTGCTCCGATGTTGGCCAGATCAGTGGATCCTTCCAAATTCAGTACTTCTGTGATCGTCTGATGCTGTAGAGACAAAGGTTCCTCATATAGCCGCACGGGGGCACAGTTTGGGCCAATGGCAAAACCATGATGATTCTCTAAACAGTCATTCAGGAGCGCACTTCTCCCTGCTGAGCAATAAGTTTGAAGACAGGGGAGCAGCGCGCTCCTGTAGGAGAGATAAGAATAACCCTTTATAGGTGTGCTACAAAGATTGCAAGTTATCACTTTTCCACCGCAAGAGTAAATACTTGCTGACCACTGGGTTTCCCCCACTGGGACCTCCACAGTCCAAAACATGAGAAATCATGGGGCTGTAGAGTGTCTCATATGAATGGAGGGATAGTCCTGCACAAGCCTCACTACTCCATGCATTGCGCCATTCATTCAATGGTACTGCTGGAGATATAGAGCCGATGGTACTGCTGGAGATATAGAGCCGATTCATCACGTTGTTTGATAGTTTTCTAGCGCTAAAACTTTGACGCAAATTGAAGTAGCACAAAAATGTTGTGACTTTTAGCTTTTTACTTCACTCCCGGCTAGATCTATCAGAAGTTGGAAAACTAAGACACTGCTGGGGTTGTAAAAGCCTGGCGGGCAAATTCATCAAGAATTATGCCACTATAGGTGCATGAATAATCTATGCATAGAAATGACTAGGAAAATTATTTTACTCATTGTGTGAGCCCTTTTTCAGGCTCCAACATTAGTGAAGAGCGTGCATGAATAGGAGGCGCTGACTTCTTTAAGAGGCGCACAACACTGAATGGACTTGGCGTATCTGATCAGTGGTTTACGTCTCCATCTGCCTCTTCAGAAATGTTACTCCAGTCATGACCCTGGTAATGTCGAGTACCCGGGGTAAGGAAGGACCACCTCCCCTCACCTTCTAAAACCCCCATAAAGAATGCTGTCACTCCAAATAAAAACATAAGTCAATTTCTTTGGAAATTATAGGCCACAGCAGCCATTTTATTTAACATAAAACAAAATACATTACACAATAAAACATTAATAATTTTTTAACCACTAGGAGGAGTCCTTGGAGCTCCCAGGAATCTGGTGATTAACACTGCATAGCATGAACGCACATCAAACCAAAACTGCTCCCAGCCGCTACCACACTGGCTCGGGAGCACCAAAAACCCAGCGGGTTCACTGTTCACGCTAAAATTCAAGGGGAACCGACCACCTGCCGGAACTCCCTTCCACAATTCACAAGATCCAACAAACGAGTTGAATTCCAAAGACAGAGGAGCCATAATCCAATGGATCCCCCAACCCAATTTCCACCAACTCCAATGACTCCGCCCAGCCACCACGAGGGTCTTTGAATACCTCAAAGGCCCGAGACCCCACCACAACGAAAAGCTATGGCCTTCTCCACACCCTCTTGTAAACCCAGAACCCAAAAATCCATGCCGACCGCATTTAAGTGTACTCCATCGGCCAACCAAAAAACACCATCACCCCTCTCCAGCTCAAAATGCCTAACAGCAACCCCACCGTTCCTGACCACAAAAGCCGACTCAGCCCTGTTAACTTTTATCCTGGCCTTGTCAAGTTTTGCCAACGACCGCATATTCTTCCAACGTTTCCGCGGCACAATATCCGACCAGACCACAGATAACCCGGGATACAAAAGCCATAAACGTAACAAATCCTGCTTTATATCCCTGATCAATTCCCTAAAGGGCCGCACCCCAAGATCGTTACCCCCAACATGCAGCACCAAAATATCAGGGGCCTTATCCAAACTGACAGCATTATGTATTTCCCGCAACACCCTGCTCCATGCCATTCCCCTAAAACCAATCCATCTGACCACGGCCATCTTCCGATTAAATCCCAGCTGTCTACCCTCCGACCGTACATCCACTCGCAGCTCTCCCCAGTGCACATAGGAATGGCCGAAAATCCACACCAAGAGCGGCAAAGGACCTGCAAAATACAAGCACAAGTCACTCAAAAACAAGCCCCTGTCAGTTTTTTTTCTGTATAAACAAAACTAACAATTCTAAGGCACAACCAACCACCTCTTATGTCCTTACATAACTGCGATACCTATCATATCTCCATCTCCCAATACGCTTGATGGCTTCAACCCCCAAACCACCAACAGCCGCCTCCGTCGCCGCACCAATTTGAAAAGAGTGAGGTGCGAAACGATCCTCATCCAACCCCAAAACTCTAAGCGCCTTCCTGAAAACCATATTAAACTGATATGCACTGGTGTGCACCCTGCAGCAGCAAAAAGAGCAGGCCCCGCTCCCGCTTGTCCGGGACCGCCCGCCCCTGACCGCGCTGCTTTGCCTGCCGGATGATGCTGCAGAGGCAGGCCGCGCGACAAGAACATCACCGCTGCAGCCACCTGAAGTAGAAATGCTTAATGGATGCCTGGCGTGTGCTGGCTCTGCCCCACGGGCACTACGGGGTGCAGGCCTAGCAGCCGCCGACGGACCCTGCCGGGCTATAGGATTCCTCCCAGGCCAGGGCCTGCTGGCAGTACGACTTACCGGCGCCCGGCCTGGAGGGTCCCTGGAGGGGCTCCTGTGCCTACGGGGGCCTGGGAGCTGAATCCGGAGATAAGCTTTCCGGCGGCCTAGTCCGCCTCGAGCGCCTCACTGGCGATGTTGCAGCCGCCGGCACCGAAACCGAGCTCCCACCGATAATAGCCGCCACCTGCTCCTCTAGCCAGCCCTGAGGCTGCAACGCCGCTGCTGCCCGCAAGCTCTCAAGCACGCTGTCCACGGCCGCCATTGTGAGTCCACACACGTTGCTTAGAGAGCGGGAAGTGATTAGGCCACTCCCTTCCCCCTCTACTAACCTGTTTTTCTTCAAAACAAAAACCTCCCCGCCTCCTCCACCCTAACCCCTCCCTCCATACCATCGTCACGCTGGCCTTCTCTTACGCCACGGGGGGAGGGGCGGCTCAGCTCCGGCTGGTACTGGACTATAGGACCTGGAATGCCATTTCTGGAGAAGACATGGTTCCACTTTTGAAGAATTTGATGGCGGGCACAGCAACGCCGCGTCCTGCACTGGCTCTTCCCCAGATCTAACCATTTTGGAGGAGCCCCCTGAAGGTTGTGGAAATGCAAAAAAAAACTAATTTTTTTTCCTGCATCTTTGCCTTTCACTAAATTTTGACACATTTCAAAGTGTTTTATGCCACTTTTCTGGTGTTATCACTTCCATAAATTGGGATCTAAAAGTTTTTGAGATTCAAGAAACAAAGGGCACATTCTGGAGATGCTTTAAAGATGCCGGTGAGCTGAGCTTAAGACTGAGGGTATAAAGAATGAAATATCAGGATTGTGATAAAATAATTCAGCACAAAATTTTGAAGAAAATGACAAAGTGGCGCAAAAATATTGACATTTACGACATGATACTGAATAATGCACAAGTACTAAAAAACATTTTCAATTGCAGAAAAATATCATAAATCTAAAAATCGTCCTGAAAGTCTCTAAGACCTAAAGCTACAAGAAATCAGGTATCACTATTACAGGGCTGAGACGTAGAGGGCTGTTCGGTGGAGTTCGTTTTCACACTTGAATCATGAGTAATGATGTAATAATCATCTTTCAATGTCACTTTAGCCGGACATCCCCACAAGACTAAAAATCAAAAGATAAAATTGATTATTATATTATTAATCTTATTCATTGACTTTATCAAACATTTGTAGGTTGTTTTAGTCACATATGTGCAGGGACGGTTTTAGACGAAGTGGGGCCCTGGGCAAAAGATTAAAGTGGGGCCCCAAATGCTCACATATTGTCCATCACATGGAAGCATTTTCATAGTATTGACATGTGCTGAGTACAGGCCTCTAAACGAGCATGATCGACAATATTGAAGGCGCTCAACGCTTGTTCCCGGGTCTCTTTACACGGACTGAGAAACAATGATGGGCACAGAATCACAATAGATCAATCTGTCCCCATAATGTATCATGTTATCAGCAGCATATATGCAGTTTTCACCGGCGATGTGATGTTTAGAACAATGATTTTTCCGGCATTTTGCTTGTTTAGTGTAAAACACCCCATAACCCTCCACATAGTATAATGCACCCTACAGTCCTCCAGTCCTCCAGATAGGATAATGTGTAAACAGTCCTTCATATTGTTTAATGCACACCTCAAAGTCCTCCATATGCTATAATGTGCACCATATTCCTCCATATTGTATAATGCACACCCCATAGTTCTCCCTGTGCTATAATGTGCCCCATAGTCCTCCATATAGTATAATGTGCCCCGTGGTCCTCCATATACAATAATACACTCCACATAGCCCTCCATATAGTATAATATACTCCCCATAGTACTCCACATAGTATAATGTTCTCCCCATAGTCCTCCATTTAGTATAAAACATTAACCATGGATTATTGTCATCACTACTTACCTGGAGTCTCTTTCATGTACTGTATATGAACAAAATATATTTTTTAAACTGTTCAATAAAAGTCATTTACATTTTCAATCTAATTGTGGTCTGTCTTCTTGTAAGTTTAATAATTTTCTTTCACACACACTCATTTTTTTATTTTCTGAATCGTTAAATAAAGAACTATTTATCCCACATACCTCCCTTATGTTCTTCCAAATGTACATTATTTGCTAAACCTTTGAGTTATTTTTATATCTGAATTGTACATTTTCCCATATCTTCCTTCTAAGATGTGAGTGGTTCTTCCTGGGTGTGAAGTAGGAAGAAGCATTTTTGGGATTGGTGCAGACCCAGGTAATATGAATATGGTGTGGGGTGGTTGGAAGTTTACTTGTCTTGTGACCGCAATATTATTGTGACACACTGAGTGCACTTTGAGTTATGGCCTAATATGTAGGTATACGGCCGCGGTGTTGTGCAAGCCCTGCCTCTGTATTTATCATAAGGACTGCATTGAGTCATATGCATGAACCTTGTTATAGCTAGCTATATATATCCATGCGTTGCCCCCCTCACTTTATACCAGAAATATTGCATTTTCTTATGTATATGCACTTTGATAAAGAATGTTAAGAGGTGGCAATGGTGATTGGTCTTTTTTCTTACAAATGTGTTTTCATGACTAACGGGCAGTGGCAGTAAACCATTATAAATGTGTTTGCATGGCTAATGGACAGTAGCAGTATGCCATTGAACTATAATAGTCCATGATTATTTTTTAGTAATCCAACACCCCATGCATGTGTATTGTTCATATATATAACTCCCTGTGTGTATATGTGTCCTGCTCCAGCTGACCTCTTTTGGAATTGTTTGGTTGGATTGAGGCACCATGTCTATTGTTTATTTGTGTATTTATATGTATTTTAGCTATCTATAATAAACATAGTTACATCGTTATTAAGGTTGAAGGAAGACTTTAAGTCCATCTAGTTCAACCCATAGACTAACCTAACATGCCCTAACATGTTGATCCAGAGGAAGGCAAAAAAAACCATGTGGCAAAGAGTAAGCTCCACATTGGGGAAAAAAATTCCTTCCCGACCCCACATACGGCCATCAGACTAGTTCCCTGGATCAATGCCCTATCAAGGAATCTAGTATATATAACCTGTAACATTATACTTTTCAAGAAAAGCATCCAGTCCCCTCTTAAATTTAAGTAATGAATCACTCATTACAATATCATACGGCAGAGAGTTCCATAGTCTCACTGCTCTTACAGTAAAGAATCTGCGTCTGTTATTATGCTTAAACCTTCTTTCCTCCAGACGTAGAGGATGCCCCCTTGTCCCTGTCTCAGGTCTATGATTAAAAAGATCATCAGAAAGGTCTTTGTACTGTCCCCTCATATATTTATACATTAACATAAGATCACCCCTTAGTCTTCGCTTTTTCAAACTAAACAGCCCCAAGTGTAATAACCTATCTTGGTATTGCAGACCCCCAGTCCTCTAATAACCTTGGTCGCTCTTCTCTGCACCCGCTCTAGTTCAGCTATGTTTTCTTATATGCCGGAGACCAGAACTGTGCACAGTATTCTAAGTGTGGTCGAACTAGTGACTTGTATAGAGGTAAAATTATGTTCTCCTCATGAGCATCTATGCCTCTTTTAATGCATCCCATTATTTTATTTGCATTTGTATCAGCTGCCTGGCTCTGGCCAATATATGTGAGTTTGTCATCCACCCATACACCCAGGTATTTTTCATTGACGGTTTTACCCAGAGTTTTAGAGTTAAGCACATAGTTATACATCTTATTACTTCTACCCAAGTGCATGACCTTACATTTATCCCCATTAAAGCTCATTTGCCATTTATCAGCTCAAGCTTCTAGTTTACATAAATCATCCTGTAATATAAAATTGTCCTCCTCTGTATTGATTACCCTGCAGAGTTTAGTGTCATCTGCAAATATTGAAATTCTGCTCTGTATGCCCCCTACAAAGTCATTAATAAATATGTTAAAAAGAAGAGGGCCCAATACTGACCCCTGTGGTACCCCACTGCTAACCGCGACCCAGTCCGAGTGTGCTCTATTAATAACCACCCTTTGTTTCCTATCCCTGAGCCAGCTCTTAACCCACTTACACATATTTTCCCCTATCCCCATTATTCTCATTTTATGTATCAACCTTTTGTGTGGCACCGTATCAAAAGCTTTTGAAAAGTCCATATACACTATGAACGCTGGGTTCCCTTGGTCCAGTCCGGAACTTACCTCTTCATAGAAGCTGATTAAATTAGTCTGACATGATCGGTCCCTAGTAAACCCATGCTGATACTGGGTCATGAGGTTATTCCTCTTCAGATACTCCAGTATAGTATCCCTTAGAATACCCTCCAGGATTTTACCCACAGTAGAGGTTAAGCTTACGGGCCTATAATTACCGAGTTCAGTTTTTGTCCCCTTTTTGAATATTGGCACCACATTTGTTATACGCCAGTCCTGTGGTACAGACCCTGTTATTATGGAGTCTTTAAAGATTAAAAATAATGGTCTATCAATGACTGTACTTAATTCCTGCAGTACTCGGGGGTGTATCCAATCCGGGCCCGGAGATTTGTCAATTTTAGTGATTTTTAGACGCTGCCGTACTTCCTGCTGGGTTAAGCAGGTGACATTTAATGGGGAATTTTTGTTATCACTGATCATTTTGTCTGCCAAGGGATTTTCTTGTGTAAATACTGATGAAAAAAGTCATTTAGCATATTGGCTTTTTCCTCTTCCTCATCCACCATTTCACTCACACTATTTTTAAGGGGGCCAACACTTTCATTTTTTAGCTTCTTACTATTTATGTAGTTAAAGAATATTTTGGGATTATTTTTACTCTCTCTGGCAATGAGTCTCTCTGTCTCAATCTTTGCTGCCTTGATTTGCTTTTTACAGAATTTATTTAGTTTTCTGCATTTATTTAATGCCTCCTCACTACCTACTTCCTTTAATTCTCTAAATACTTTCTTTTTGTCGCTTATTGCGCCCCTTACAGCTCTATTTAGCCATATTGGTTTCCTCCTATTTCTAGTATGTTTATTCCCATACGGTATATACTGTGCACAGGTCCTATGCAGGATGCTAATAAACGTCTCCCATTTTCTTTGTGTATTTTATGTCTCAGGATATCGTCCCAGTTAATTGCATCCGTTGGAAATTTGCCCTCCTGAAGTTTAGTGTCCTTGTAACCCCCCTACTACCCATCTTATTAAAGGATACATGAAAACTTATTATTTTGTGATCACTATTCCCCAAATGACCCCCAACCCTTATATTTGATATGCGGTCTGGCCTGTTGGTTAACCCCTTAATCCCATATGTCGTACTATCCCGTCGAGGTGGGGTGGGCCTTATTTCCCACCGACGGGATAGTACGTCATATGCGATCGGCCGCGCTCACGGGGGGAGCGCGGCCGATCGTGGCCGGGTGTCAGCTGACTATCGCAGCTGACATCCGGCACTATGTGCCAGGAGCGGTCACAGACCGCCCCGGCACATTAACCCCCGGCACACTGCGATCAAACATGATCGCAGTGTTCCGGTGGTATAGGGAAGCATCGCGCAGGGAGGGGGCTCCCAGCGGGCTTCCCTGAGACCCTCGGAGCAACGCAATGTGATCGCGTTGCTCCGAGCGTCTCTTACCTCCTCTCCTTGCAGTCCCCGGATCCAATATGGCCGCGGGGCTGCATCCGGGTCCTGTAGGGAGGTGGCTTACCAAGCGCCTGCTCAGTGCAGGCGCTGGTAAGCCAGGAGCGCTGTAAGTCAGATCGCTGATCTGACAGAGTGCTGTGCAAACTGTCAGATCAGCGATCTGTGATGTCCCCCCTGGGACAAAGTAAAAAAGTTTAAAAAAAATTCCCACATGTGTAAAAGAAAAAAAAAAAAAAATCCTAAATAAAGAAAAAAATATATTATTTCCATAAATACATTTCTTTATCTAAATAATAAAAAAAACAATAAAAGTACACATATTTAGTATCGCCGCGTCCGTAAAGACCCAACCTATAAAACTGTCCCACTAGTTAACCCCTTCAGTGAACACCGTAAAAAAAATAAAAATAAAACGAGGCAGAAAACAACGCTTTATTATCATACCGTCGAACAAAAAGTGGAATAACACGCGATGAAAAAGAAAAATATAAATAACCATGGTACCACTGAAAACGTCATCTTGTCCCGCAAAAAACGAGCCACCATACAGCATCATCAGCAAAAAAATAAAAAAGTTATAGTTTTCAGAATAAAGCGATGCCAAAATAATTATTTTTTCTATGAAATAGTTTTTATCGTATAAAAGCGCCAAAGCATAAAAAAATTATATAAATGAGGTATTGCTGTAATCGTACTGACCCGAAGAATAAAACTGCTTTATCCATTTTACCAAACGCGGAACGGAATAAATGCCCCCCCCCAAAAGAAATTCATGAATAGCTGTTTTTTGGTCATTCTGCCTCACAAAAATCAGAATAAAAAGCGATCAGAAAATGTCACGTGCCCGAAAATGTTACCAATAAAAACGTCAACTCGTTCCGCAAAATACATGACCTCACATGACTCTGTGGACCAAAATATGGAAAAATTATAGGTCTCAAAATGTGGAGACGCAAAAACTTTGTTGCTATAAAAAGCGTCTTTTAGTGTGTGACAGCTGCCAATCATAAAAATCCGCTATAAAAGACGCTATAAAAGTAAATCAAACCCCCCTTCATCACCCCCTTAGTTATGGAAAAATAATAATATTAAAAAAATGTATTTATTTCCATCTTCCCATTAGGATTAGGGCTAGGGCTAGGGTTAGGGCTAGGGTTAGGGTTAGGGCTACGGTTATGGCTAGGGCTAGGGTTAGGGCTAGGGTTAGGGCTAGGGTTAGGGTTAGGGCTAGGTTTATGGCTAGGGCTATGGTTAGGTCTAGGGTTAGGGTTAGGGCTAGGGTTAGGGTTGGGGCTATGTCATGATTCTCAATGGCGAGAGAACATAGCCCAGCATATATGAGAACTAGCTCTTGGAAGATGGAAACTATACTGACCATGAACTAAACCTGCCGCACAACTAGAAGTGGCCGGGTAGCATGCCTACGTTTTTTAACCCTAGATGCCCAGCGCCAGCCGGAGAACTACCTAATCCTAGCAGAGGAAAAGACAGTCCTGGCTCACCTCTAGAGAAATTTTCCCAAAAGGCAGACAGAGGCCCCCACATATATTGGCGGTGATTTTAGATGAAATGACAAACGTAGTATGAAAATAGGTTTAGCAAAATCGAGGTCCGCTTTCTAGATAGCAGGAAGACAGAAAGGACACTTTCATGGTCAGCAGAAAACCCTATCAAAACACCATCCAGAAATTCCTTTAAGACTCTAGCATTAACTCATAACACCAGAGTGGCAATTTCCGATCACAAGAGCTTTCCAGACACAGTAACGAAACAGCAGCTGTGAACAGGAACAAAATGCAAAAACACACAAGGACAAAAGTCCAACTTAGCTGGGAGTTGTCTAGTAGCAGGAACAAGCACAGAAGGCTTCTGATTACATTGCAGACCGGCAAGAAACTGACAGAGGAGCAAGGTTATATAGCGACTCCCACATCCTGATAGGAGGAGGTGAACAGAGGGGATGATGCACACAAGTTCAATTCCACAAGTGGCCACCGGGGGAGCCCAGAATCCGATTTCACAACAGGGCTAGGGTTGGAGCTAATGTTAGGGTTGGGGCTAAAGTTAGGGTTAGGGCTAAAGTTAGGGTTAGGGTTGGGGCTAAAGTTAGGGTTGGGGCTAAAGTTAGGGTTAGGGTTGGGGCTAAAGTTAGGGTCAGGGTTTGGATTACATTTACGGTTGGGATTAGGGTTGGGATTAGAGTTAGGGGTGTGTCAGGGTTAAGGGTGTCGTTAGGGCTACTGTTGGGATTAGGGTTAGGAGTGTGTTTGGATTAGGCTTTCAGTTAGAATTGGGGAGTTTCCACTGTTTAGGCACATCAGGGGCTCTCCAAACGCGACATGGCGTCCGATCTCAATTCCAGCCAATTCTGCGTTGAAAAAGTAAAACAGTGCTCCTTCCCTTCCAAGCTCTCCCGTGCGCCCAAACAGGGGTTTACCCCAACATATGGGGTATCAGCGTACTTGGGACAAATTGGACAACAAGGTTTGGGGTCCAAGTTCTCTTGTTACCCTTGGGAAAATAAAAATTTGGGGGGCTAAAAATCATTTTTGTGGGAAAAAAAGATTTTTTATTTTCACGGCTCTGCGTTGTAAACTGTAGTGAAACACTTGGGGGTTCAAAGTTCTCACAACACATCTACATAAGTTCCTTGGGATGTCTAGTTTCCAATATGGGGTCACTTATGGGGGTTTCTACTGTTTGGGTACATCAGGGGCTCTGCAAATGCAACCTTACGCCTGCAGACCAATCCATCTAAGTCTGCATTCCAAATGGCACTCCTTCCCTTCCGAGCTCTGCCATGCGCCCAAACAGTGGTTCCCCCCACATATGGGGTATCAGCGTACTCAGGACAAATTGGACAACAACTTTTGGGGTCCAATTTCTCCTGTTACCTTTGGGAAAATACAAAACTGGGGGCTAAAAAATAATTTTTGTGAAAAAAAAAATATTTTTTATTTTCACGGCTCTGCATTATAAATTTCTGTGAAGCACTTGTTGGGTCAAAGTGCTCACCACACATCTAGATAAGTTCCTTAAGGGGTCTACTTTCCAAAATGGTGTCACTTGTGGGGGTTTCAATGTTTAGGTGCATCAGGGGCTCTCCCAAAACAACATGGCGTCCCATCTCAATTCCAGTCAATTTTGCATTGAAAAGTCAAATGGCGCTCCTTCCCTTCCGAACTCTGCCATGCGCCCAAACAGTGGTTTACACCCACATATGGGGTATCAACGTATTCAGGAAAAATTGCACAACAATTTTTGGGGTCCAATTTCTTCTCTTACCCTTGGTAAAATAAAAAATTGGGGGAGAAAAGATCATTTTTGTGAAAAAATATGATTTTTTATTTTTATGGCTCTGCATTATAAACTTCTGTGAAGCACTTGTTGGGTCAAAGTGCTCACCACTAGTGTTGAGCGATACCGTCCGATACTTGAAAGTATCGGTATCGGATAGTATCGGCCGATACCCGAAAAGTATCGGATATCGCCGATACCGATACCCGATACCAATACAAGTCAATGGGACACCAAGTATCGGAAGGTATCCTGTATGGTTCCCAGGGTCTGAAGGAGAGGAAACTCTCCTTCAGGCCCTGGGATCCATATTAATGTGTAAAATAAAGAATAAAAATAAAAAATATTGATATACTCACCTCTCCGACGCAGCCTAGACCTTACCGATGAAACCGGCAGCTTCCGTTCCTAAGAATGAGCGCTTGAAAGACCTTAGATGACGTCGCGGCTTGTGATTGGTCACGTGGCGGTCACGTGACCACTCACGCGACCAATTACAAGCCGCGATGTCATCTAAGGTCTTTCAAGCGCTCATTCTTAGGAACGGAAGCTGCCGGTTACATCGGTAAGGTCCAGGCTGCGTCTGAGAGGTGAGTATATCAATATTTTTTATTTTTATTCTTTATTTTACACATTAATATCGATCCCGATACCGATTCCCGATATCACAAAAGTATCGGATCTCGGTATCGGAATTCCGATACCACAAATATCGGCCGATACCCGATACTTGCGGTATCGGAATGCTCAACACTACTCACCACACATCTAGATAAGTTCTTAAGGGGTCTACTTTCCAAAACGGTGTCACTTATGGGGGGTTTCAATGTTTAGGCACATCAGGGGCTCTCCAAACGCAACATGGCGTCCCATCTCAATTCCAGTCAATTTGCATTGAAAAGTGAAATGGCGCTCCTTCCCTTCCGAGCTCTGCCATGCGCCCAAACAGTGGTTTACCCCCACATATGGGGTATCAGCGTTCTCAGGACAAATTTTGCAACAACTTTTGGGGTCCATTTTCTCCTGTTACCCTTGGTAAAATAAAACAAATTGGAGCTGAAATAAATTGTGTGTGAAAAAAAGTTAAATGTTCATTTTTATTTAAACATTCCAAAAATTCCTGTGAAACAACTGAAGTGTTAATAAACTTCTTGAATGTGTTTTTGAGCACCTTGAGGGGTGCAGTTTTTAGAATGGTGTCACACTTGGGTATTTTCTATCATACAGACCCCTCAAAATGACTTCAAATGAGATGTGGTCCCTAAAAAAAATGGTGTTGTAAAAATTAGAAATTGCTGGTCAACTTTTAACCCTTATATCTCCCTAACAAAAAAAAATTTTGGTTCCAAAATTGTGCTGATGTAAAGTAGACATGTGGGAAATGTTACCTATTAAGTATTTTGTGTGACATATCTCTGTGATTTAAGGGCATAAAAATTCAAAGTTGGAAAATTGCAAAATTTTCTAAATTTTTGCCAAATTTCTGTTTTTTTTCACAAATAAACGTAAGTTATATCGAATAAATTTTACCACTATCATGAAGTACAATATGTCACGAGAAAACAATGTCAGAATCGCCAAGATCCGTTGAAGCGTTCCAGAGTTATAACCTCATAAAGGGACAGTGGTCAGAATTGTAAAAATCGGCCCGGTCATTAACGTGCAAACCACCCTTGGGGCTTAAGGGGTTAATATTAGGTCTAGCAGTGCCCCCCTTCTTGTTGGGTCCTGAACTAATTGTGAAAGGTAATTGTCTCTCATAGTTGTCAAAAACTGATTACCTTTGCTGGAACTGCAGGTTTCTGTTCCCCAATCTATTTCAGGGTAGTTGAAGTCCCCCATAATAATGACCTCTCCTTAAGTCGCAGCTTCATCTATTTGCTTTACGAGGATATTCTCCGTTGCTTCCATTATTTTGGGAGTTTTATAACAAACCCCTATCAGTAATTTATTATTTTTCCCCCTCCCCTTATCACCCACAGGGACTCTACATTTTCATTAGATTCAACTACATTATCATGCCGGATGGGTTTTAAGGACGATTTTACATACAGACACACCCCACCCCCTCGCTTATCTGTACGGTCATTTCTGAAAAGGCTATAGCCCTGCAAGTTAACAGCCCAGTCATGGCTCTCATCCAGCCATGCTTCAGATATCCCTACCATGTCATAATTATGCTCCAACAACATTAGTTCTAATTCGTCCATTTTGTTGGCGAGGCTTCTGGCATTAGTATACATGCACTTAATGTTCCTCTCTGCACCTCTGTTCTTTCTTAAATTATTAACTGTTCTAACCCCACCCCCCATGCCACCGCCACCCCCAACATCCTTATTTGTGCCCAGGTCTAAATATATTTTGTTTTTTAAGATATCTATGTGACACTTCTTTGACCATAGTGTATAGAACTGTGGGATTAGTATGATGTATCATTATATGAAGTGTTGCCCATTCCTTGTCTAGGGAGAATGGACTTGGGTAGTATGTTTACCATCTCTATGGGAAGGTAGGATCCTGCTGTAATTAAAAACACCTGAGGCTGAGGGTGATGTGCTCAGTCAGAGAGCCAATTTATTATTATTATTATTATTATTATTATTATACATTTTTACAGCGCCATTTATTCCATGGCGCTTTACATGTGAAAAGGGGCAAATATAGACAAATACAATAAACATGATCAAAAAACAAGGCACTAACAGGTACAGAAGGAAGGAGGACCCTGCCCGCGAGGGCTCACAGTCTGCAGGGGGTGGGCGAGGACACACTAGGAGAGGAACAGACCCAGATTTGGTCTGCGCTCTGCTGTACTTTGCGGTCTGCTGAAATTCCCTCACTGCCATTAGAGCTTTTAGACAAGGGGGACCTCTGTCACCCCACTGAATTGCCTAATGACAGCCTGAGGCGAAGGGATGTCCGAACGTAAAGCTTTACTATGGGGCCTGTGGATTTCGATGTACTCCTCTGCTGACTTGGTTTTCTTGAGGTTAATTAGGTGAACTAACCTGATCTGTGACCTCCCAGTATTCCTCTCTTTGCATATCACACTGTGATTACACCTTCATACTTGTCATTTTTAAAATATTATTTATATGTTTGATTTTTTTTCTAAAACTGTATATTTTGCATCATAATAAAACACATGAATTGGACATTTCTTTTCACTTAACTGATTGGTTGCAGTGGTCATCCAGTGGCCCTGATGGAGTAGAAGGCCAGGATATCGGCGGGGGGCACAGTATTACAAGTCTGGTAGCTGAGCATGTGTGTTTTTTATATTTTATTTAGAACCACCATAATAAACATGTTCTACAGGGACTGAGGTTTGTATAGGGAATAATGCACCAACTAAAATAAATTATATAAAATATATTATTCCTCGAAATCTAATATTCTCAGTGTGTGTCTTCTAATATTCTTCAGACTCTATATATACTGTATATACACCAATAATGAGAATATTAGATGCCTAGTAACCTTACAATATGTGTTATAATACACAATAATATAACATATATAATACATATAACAGAGTGGAGGGTCGGCCATTACTAGCGCGCTGCTGCTCTCACATATGATTTCACACTGACATAGAATGTTGTGAGGTTCTACAATCTCTGCGCACGGTGACATCAGCGCCATTTTCAGAGTTGAAGCTTTCGCTGAGACTCCACTTTGGTCTTGGAAGTGCGAGCTAGTTTGTGTCATACATCTAGTGCTTTACTTCTACAGCTTTGTATTCATATTTGGGCACCATAACATCTGTGCTATCAGAGAACTTAGTTCTCATTTTCTATCTTTCCATCATCTCAGCCCCTGAAAACGAAGCCATGACTACCCGGGAGCTGCATCGGCTTATTGCTGACAATAAGACATGGGTGAGCTGACCAGAAAATGAGGGTAAGTGAGATAATATTCCCCCTTATAGGAGGTTTTCTGGGAGATTTCCCTGTGGTAAGAGGCTTCAGGACACTCAGTGCATCCTCCACCTTCCCATTCATATTCCTTGGGGGCGGTGTTAGTTACAGTCTGGTCCCACCCCTGCTTTGCGGTGTTGCAGGGAAGGGATACACTGAGCAGGTTTATTTAGCTCAAATATTAATCAATTTTAGCTCCTCTCCCTAAACCCTAAAGTAACAGCATGTTCTATCCCTTTGGCCCAAAAGTGTTGTTTTTTTAAATCAAATTTTGTATTATTAATTATAGTAAATGTTATTTCTTTATAGGTCAGGTCATGACTGTCCATCAATTGAGATCTTCTCAATGTGATCAGAGAAGACCAACTCCTACTGATGGACACCAATCAGACATCACTGCTGTCACTGCGAGAGGGAGACAGGCCAGAACTCCTCTGCGGCAAAGAGGACTAAAGAGATGGGAAAGAAGCCACTCTCCACTTAGACCGGTCCCTGTAGAGTCCTCCAGAGAAACATCAGAGAGCGGAAGGGATGACAATGGATCCTCAGACACCGCCACTGAGTTTGAGTTCAGACGGCCATTTCCCGTTCCACCCAATCGAAGACCCAGGGAGTTTCCAGCTGCAAGTGGATCTCCAGTACAATTACAGCAGGAAAGCCGTATATTCAACATCATCCTTCAGCGTCAGAGAATGGGAGTGATGACGCCTCCGTCACAGATACGGCCACCACCACCTGCACAGTATCATCTGCTGCAGGAAAGGCAGCAGACGTGGCGAGAGCAGCAAATTAGGAACCTCCCAACAAGAGCTGTAACATCTCAGGAGGAGGCCGAGTCGTGTGTCATCTGCATGACGGAGTATGAGAGCGGAGAGGACGTCACAGTGCTTCCATGCGACCATTGTTTCCATCAGGGTTGTATCTCCACCTGGCTCAGCTCCAACCTTCGGTGCCCCCTGTGTCGCAAACACTGCTTCCTTCTAAAATTCAAAGGAACATCTTAACGCTTCAAGGAAGGAGCTAAGTGTTTGTCAGTGACACTAGAAGAGTCCATCTTGTGCTTCAGGCCAGGTAAGAGAGAACTTATGGATAATAACTATATTGTTGTCAAATGCCTAAACAATAATTCCCCTTTACTTCTATTCTGTCTTTTCTTTAGTTTACCATCAGCTTTGGCTAACATCGTACCAAGCATAAAGGGCTCCTCACCTACTGTATTCTCACCCATCCCTTGTAGATTGTGAGCCTTCGCGGGCAGGGTCCTCTCTCCTCCTGTACCAGTTTTGACTTGTATTGTCTAAGAATATTGTACTTGTTTTTATTATGCATATGGAGCGCCCCCACAGTCGCAGGGCCGAGGGGCACGACGGTTGCGAAGTGTGGCAAAGCATCGCAAAGCGACGCTAATGCAAAGCAATGGAGAAAAAACGCATCCTGCAAGCACTTTTGCAGGATGCGTTTTTTCTACAAAACGACGCATAGCGACGTGCAGTGCACGACGCTAGTGTGAAAGTAGCCTAAGAGTTACTGTGTCCGCCTCAGGGGTTTCTATTTGACTGGTTGGCAGGGATTTTATTGTTACGTTTATTATTCTTTGCTTTTCTTTGTTACACTTTTATTCTCTCTTCTATTTCTTTTATGATGTGTGACTTTGTGCTATATGTGCAGACGGATGAATTGTATCAACTCCAATTCTGTTTTTAAAGTGAAAATATTAAATATTAGTTAGATTGATTGGTAACAAGAGGGGGAGAAACAGCCTTTTCCAAAAAAAAAAAAAAAAAAGAGATCTAAGAGCTAGCCTTCTATAAATGTGGACATAACTTGGGGATGCATTCATGCAGGGGTGCATTCGTGCACTATTATTCGTGTACTTTTTTTCAAAGTATATATTTTTTTTAAGTATGACGCAGTTATAACATGGCAGTTAGACAGGGCAGGAGACAGGTAAGACAATCTAAACCTACTCCCTATTCACTTGAAACAGAACAAATACACACCATATGTATCTGTATAATCTATATCCTGGCTGCTGCATTCACTCACCGCCCTTGCATAAACTCTTTAAACTCCATCCATATTGGCCCCTCTGTCCTTGCCTCTCCTATGTATAGCACTCATGCTTTGTTCACTTTGCTTAACAGCGCAGATCCATTCAGTCCCACCATCCAACACAAAAGACGCTCTCACAAATCACTTAACCATCTGCTCACTCTTTCTATCCTCCTTCTCCTAGTCGCTGGAGACATCTCTCCAAACCCCGGCCCCCCATGTTATAGCCAGTCAAACCTCCCAACTGCTACACCCAGAAACCCCTCTAACCTTATTAATATTCCATGCATGCCTTCTGTCTCTTTCAATTGTGCTCTTTGGAATTCTCGCTCTGTGTGTAATAAACTCTCCTTCACCCATGATTACTTCCTTTCTAAGGCTCTTAATCTCCTGGCTCTTACTGAAACCTGGATCCAGCAGTCAGACACAACCGCTGCTGCTGCTCTCTCCTATGGTGGACTACACTTTTCTCATACCCCAAGATCAGACAACAGAGCAGGTGGAGGCGTTGGATTGCTCCTTTCACCCAAATGTACCTTCCAAGTTATCCCCCAAGTACCCTCACTTGTATTCCCTTCCTTTGAAGTCCATGCTGTCAGACTCTACGTCCCCTTCTCCATGCGAGTGGCGGTGGTGTATCGTCCTCCTGGCCCCTCTCATCAGTTCCTGGATCACTTTGCCACCTGGCTTCCACACTTTCTCTCCTGTGACACCCCCACCCTTATCATGGGTGATTTCAACATCCCCATTGCTTCTCCCCTTTCCCCGTCTGCTTCTCACCTTTTATCTCTAACCTCCTCTTTCGGCCTCTCGCAGCATACTAACTCTCCAACGCATGAAGATGGAAACTCCCTTGACTTGGTCTTCTCCCGACTTTGCTCAGTGGATGATTTCACAAACACCCCTCTCCCGCTCTCTGACCACAACCTTCTTTCATTCTCTATCAAGAACTGCCATCCCGCTCAGGTCACCCCCACTTTCCACACTTATAGAAACATACAGGCCATTAACACCCAGAAACTTATGAAGAACTTGCAGTCCTCATTGGCCCCAATCTCCTCCATCTCATGTCCTGATTCTGCTCTGAACCATTAAAATGAAACCCTGCAAAGTGCCCTGGATGAAGCTGCTCCTCCTATACATAGAGCAACTCGACACAGACGGCGACAACCATGGCACACGCTGCAAACACGTTTCCTGCAGCGGTGCTCCAGGTGCGCCGAACGTCTGTGGAGAAAATCTAATCTACCCGAAGATTTCATCCATTATAAGTTCATGCTAAAAACATACAACTCTGCCCTTCACCTCTCCAAACAAACCTATTTCAACACCCTCATCACCTCACTGTCCAATAACCCTAAACGTCTCTTCGACACTTTCCAGTCCCTACTCAACCCAAGAGAGCAGGCCCCAACCACAGATCTCCGCGCTGACGATCTGGCCAATTACTTCAAAGAAAAAATTGACCACATTCGACAGGAAATCATCTCCCAATCTTTTCATACCAGGCACTGTCCTCCCTCCCCCACTGCATCTAGTTCACTCTCTGACTTTGAACCAGTTACTGAAGAAGAAGTAAGCAGGCTCCTTGCATCTTCTCGCCCGACCACTTGCACCAGTGACCCCATTCCGTCACATCTCCTCCAGTCCCTTTCCCCGGCTGTCACCTCTCACATAACAAAAATATTCAACCTTTCCCTCACTTCCGGTATTTTTCCCTCCTCATTTAAGCATGCCATCATACATCCATTACTTAAAAAACCCTCCCTCGACCAAAACTGTGCCGCTAATTATAGACCTGTCTCTAATCTTCCCTTCATCTCTAAACTCCTGGAACGCCTGGTCCACTCCCGTCTTACCCGCTATCTCTCAGATAACTCTCTTCTCGACCCTCTTCAATCTGGCTTCCGCTCTTTACACTCTACTGAAACTGCCCTCACTAAAGTCTCTAATGACCTACTAACAGCTAAATCTAATGGTCACTACTCCATGCTAATTCTCTTGGATCTTTCCGCAGCATTCGACACTGTGGATCATCAGCTCCTCCTCACTATGCTCCGCTCCATTGGCATCAAGGACACCGTTCTCTCTTGGTTCTCCTCCTATCTCTCTGACCGATCCTTCACTGTATGTTTTGCTGGTTCCTCCTCCTCTCACCTTCCCCTTACTGTTGGGGTTCCTCAAGGATCAGTCCTAGGCCCCCTCCTCTTCTCTTTGTATACTGCCCCTATTGGACAAACAATCAGTAGATTTGGGTTCCAGTACCATCTCTATGCTGATGACACCCAATTATACACCTCTTCTCCTGCTTTCACTTCGACCTTCTTAGAAAACACCAGTGATTGTCTTACCGCTGTCTCTAACATCATGTCCTCCCTCTATCTGAAACTGAACCTGTCAAAAACTGAACTCCTCGTGTTCTCTCCCTCTACTAACCTACTTTTGCCTGACATTGCCATCTCCGTGTGCGGTTCCACCATTACTCCAAAGCAACATGCCCGCTGCCTTGGGGTCATCCTTGATTCCGAGCTTTCATTCACCCCCCACATCCGATCACTGGCTCGCTCTTCTTATCTGCATCTCAAAAACATTTCTAGAATTCGCCCTTTTCTTACTTTCGACTCTGCAAAAACTCTTACTGTTTCTCTTATTCATTCCCGTCTGGACTATTGTAACTCTCTACTAATCGGCCTCCCTCTTACCAAACTCTCCCCGCTCCAATCTGTCCTGAATGCTGCTGCCAGGATCATATTCCTCACCAACCGTTACACCGATGCCTCTACCTTGTGCCAGTCATTACACTGGCTATTAGTGTTGAGCATTCCGATACCGCAAGTATCGGGTATCGGCCGATACTTGCGGGTATCGGAATTCCGATACCGAGATCCGATACTTTTGTGGTATCGGGTATCGGTATCGAAACAACATTAATGTGTAAAATAAAGAATTAAAATAAAAAATATTGCTATACTCACCTCTCCGACGCAGCCTGGACCTCACCGAGGGAACCGGCAGCGTTCTTTGCTTAAAATGCGCGCTTTTCCTTCCTTCCGTGACGTCACGGCTTGTGATTGGTCGCGTGCCGCCCATGTGGCCGCGACGCGACCAATCACAGCAAGCCGTGACGTAATTTTCAGGTCCTTCTAGGCATTCAGTATTTTAAAATTACGTTCTGGCTTTGTGATTGGTCGCGTCGCGGTCACATGGGCGACGCGACCAATCACAAGCCGTGACGTCACGGGAGGCAGGAAACGCGCGCATTTTTAAAATTACGTCACGGCTTGTGATTGGTTGCGTGCCGCCCATGTGACCGCGACGCGACCAATCACAGCAAGCCGTGACGTAATTTCAGGTCCTGAATGCAGAAATAGGCATTCAGGACCTGAAATTACGTCACGGCTTGCTGTGATTGGTCGCGTCGCGGTCACATGGGCGGCACGCAACCAATCACAAGCCGTGACGTAATTTTAAAAATGCGCGCGTTTCCTGCCTCCCGTGACGTCACGGCTTGTGATTGGTCGCGTCGCCCATGTGACCGCGACGCGACCAATCACAAAGCCGGAACGTAATTTTAAAATACTGAATGCCTAGAAGGACCTGAAAATTACGTCACGGCTTGCTGTGATTGGTCGCGTCGCGGCCACATGGGCGGCACGCGACCAATCACAAGCCGTGACGTCACGGAAGGAAGGAAAAGCGCGCATTTTAAGCAAAGAACGCTGCCGGTTCCCTCGGTGAGGTCCAGGCTGCGTCGGAGAGGTGAGTATAGCAATATTTTTTATTTTAACTCTTTATTTTACACATTAATATGGTTCCCAGGGCCTGAAGGAGAGTTTCCTCTCCTTCAGACCCTGGGAACCATCAGGAATACCGTCCGATACTTGAGTCCCATTGACTTGTATTGGTATCGGGTATCGGTATCGGATTAGATCCAATACTTTGCCGGTATCGGCCGATACTTTCCGATACCGATACTTTCAAGTATCGGACGGTATCGCTCAACACTACTGGCTACCCATCCACTCCAGAATCCAGTACAAAACTACTACCCTCATCCACAAAGCACTCCATGACTCAGCACCACCCTACATCTCCTCTCTGGTCTCAGTCTACCACCCTACCCGTGCCCTCCGCTCCGCTAATGACCTCAGGTTAGCATCCTCAATAATCAGAACCTCCCACTCCCGTCTCCAAGACTTTACACGTGCTGCGCCGATTCTTTGGAATGCACTACCTAGGTTAATACGATTAATCCCCAATCCCCACAGTTTTAAGCGTGCCTTAAAAACGCATTTTTTCAGACTGGCCTACCGCCTCAACGCATTAACCTAACTATCCCTGTGTGGCCTATTAAAAATAGAAAAAACAAAACAAAACACATAATCAGGTTCCTTGCATCGTGTTCTCCAGGGGCGTAACTACCGCGGTCGCAGCGGTCGCCATTGCGACCGGGCCCCGCAGGTCAGGGGCCCCGGGCCGGCAGGTCTGAGCAGGGCCAGGCTGGCCATCGGGCACTTCTGGCAAATGCCAGAAGAGCCGATGCCAGTAGTGGGCCGCTGCACTGTTCCTCCCCCGGAACCCCCCCCAGTGCCGCCGCCGCCGCCGCATTTAACTATACCGGCGTCTATGACACCGGTATAGTTCAATGCAATGATGGGAGGAGAGAGCGTCACCTGACGCTTCCTCTCCCATCATTCCCCGCTCTGCCTCTGACAGTACACTGCGGGTGCGCGATGACGTCATATCATCGCGCACCTGCAGTGTCCTGGGCAGACTGCAGCCGCCAGGAGCAGCGCGGGCAAAAGGAAAGGTGAGGAGAGTTTTTTTTTTTTTTTTCTTTTTAACCGGACTGTGGGGCCATTATCTGGGGGGGGGATGAGATGTGGGCTGTGCTCTATATATCCCTGTGCGGGCTCTGCTGTATATACCCCTGTGGGGGCTGTGCTGTATATATCCCTGTGCGGGCTCTGCTGTATATACCACTGTGCGGGCTCTGCTGTATATACCACTGTGCGGGCTCTGCTGTATATAACACTGTGCGGGCTGTGCTGGATATACCACTGTGCGGGCTCTGCTGTATATAACACTGTGCGGGCTCTGCTGTATATACCCCTGTGGGGGCTGTGCTGTATATATCCCTGTGCGGGCTCTGCTGTATATATCCCTGTGCGGGCTCTGCTGTATATACCACTGTGCGGGCTCTGCTGTATATACCACTGTGCGGGCTCTGCTGTATATAACACTGTGCGGGCTGTGCTGGATATACCACTGTGCGGGCTGTGCTCTATATACCCCTGTGCGGGCTCTGCTGTATATAACACTGTGCGGGCTGTGCTCTATATACCACTGTGCGGGCTCTGCTGTATATACCACTGTGCGGGCTCTGCTGGATATACCACTGTGCGGGCTCTGCTGTATATAACACTGTGCGGGCTGTGCTGTATATACCACTGTGCGGGCTGTGCTCTATATACCCCTGTGCGGGCTCTGCTGTATATAACACTGTGCGGGCTGTGCTCTATATACCACTGTGCGGGCTCTGCTGTATATAACACTGTGCGGGCTGTGCTGTATATACCACTGTGCGGGCTGTGCTCTATATACCACTGTGCGGGCTCTGCTGTATATAACACTGTGCGGGCTGTGCTCTATATACCACTGTGCGGGCTGTGCTCTATATACCACTGTGCGGGCTGTGCTCTATATACCACTGCGGGCTGTGCTGTATATACCACTGTGCGGGCTGTGCTCTATATACCCCTGTGCGGGCTCTGCTGTATATAACACTGTGCGGGCTGTGCTCTATATACCACTGTGCGGGCTCTGCTGTATATAACACTGTGCGGGCTGTGCTGTATATACCACTGTGCGGGCTGTGCTCTATATACCACTGTGCGGGCTCTGCTGTATATACCACTGTGCGGGCTGTGCTCTATATACCACTGTGCGGGCTGTGCTCTATATACCACTGTGCGGGCTGTGCTCTATATACCACTGCGGGCTGTGCTGTATATACCACTGTGCGGGCTGTGCTGTATATACCACTGTGCGGGCTCTGCTGTATATACCACTGTGCGGGCTGTGCTGTATATACCACTGTGCGGGCTCTGCTGTATATACCACTGTGCGGGCTGTGCTTTATATACCACTGTGCGGGCTGTGCTGTATATACCACTGTGAGGGCTGTGCTGGATATACCACTGTGCGGTCTGTGCTGGATATACCACTGTGCGGTCTGTGCTGGATATACCACTGTGAGGGCTGTGCTGGATATACCACTGTGCGGTCTGTGCTGGATATACCACTGTGCGGTCTGTGCTGGATATACCACTGTGCGGTCTGTGCTGGATATACCACTGTGAGGGCTGTGCTCTATATACCCCCTGTGCTGGCTGTGCTGTATATACCCCTGTGCGGGCTGTGCTGTATATACCCCTGTGCGGGCTGTGCTGTATATACCCCTGTGCGGGCTGTGCTGTATATACCCCTGTGCGGGCTGTGCTGGATATACCACTGTGAGGGCTGTGCTGGATATACCACTGTGCGGTCTGTGCTGGATATACCACTGTGCGGTCTGTGCTGGATATACCACTGTGCGGTCTGTGCTGGATATACCACTGTGAGGGCTGTGCTGGATATACCACTGTGCGGGCTGTGCTGGATATACCACTGTGCGGGCTGTGCTGGATATACCACTGTGCGGTCTGTGCTGGATATACCACTGTGAGGGCTGTGCTCTATATACCCCCTGTGCTGGCTGTGCTGTATATACCCCTGTGCGGGCTGTGCTGTATATACCCCTGTGCGGGCTGTGCTGTATATACCCCTGTGCGGGCTGTGCTGGATATACCACTGTGAGGGCTGTGCTGGATATACCACTGTGCGGTCTGTGCTGGATATACCACTGTGCGGTCTGTGCTGGATATACCACTGTGCGGGCTGTGCTGGATATACCACTGTGCGGGCTGTGCTGGATATACCACTGTGCGGGCTGTGCTGGCACCCAACACCATGTTGCAGTGCAGGAGATTCCTGCAACAGTCCGAGGCGTATCTAGGGGAAGCGGGGCAGGGGAAGGTGGGGGGGTTGTGGGGGCGGGGGAAGGTGGGGGGGGGGTAGGGGGGGGGCCCCATTTGGAAGTTCGCACCGGGGCCCATAACTTTGTAGTTACGCCACTGGTGTTCTCATACACTTTATGCAGTTAATAGCACTCTGTGTCTGTACTGCTACATACTTAGGCTGTTAACTGGTTCATGCAGCTTTACATGAACACCCGAGCCTTACACTATGGCTGGTCCAAATAACTAAAGCAATTGTCACCATCCACCTCTCGTGTCCCCTTTTCCTCATAGTTTGTAAGCTTGCGAGCAGGGCCCTCATTCCTCCTGGTATCTGTTTTGAACTGTGATTTCTGTTATGCTGTAATGTCTATTGTCTGTACAAGTCCCCTCTATAAGTTGTAAAGCGCTGCGGAATATGTTGGCGCTATATAAATAAAAATTATTATTATTATATTATTATTATATTCTATACTGTATACAAGGACAATAAATAGATCGATGTTCCCATTTTAATACAATAAATGTGTCCCTTATGTTTGTACAGGAGCCATTTAAAGGGAACCTGTCAGCAGTTTTTGAGCCTATGAAGAAATGCCAGCACCTTTATGTGCTCCTGTGCTGCATCCCACAGACGTGTCTATCAGCTCCTGACTCCCCCTGCATACCACAAAAATACCATTTGATATGATCCCTGCTCTGTATGTAAATGAGGGTGGTCTGGTACGATGGTCGTCCTCGCTGCGACGTCTGGGTCAGGTTCAGCTGCACATGGGACGAGTAGTGTAGGGGGCTCCCGGGGCAGGGTGGCCCATTTGCACTACAGGTTGCTCAGATAATGTGGTCGTTCCATTTTTTACTTATGTAGATTTTGTCTCTCTCTAGTCCTGCACAGGGGCCCTTCACAGTCAGTGTCCGCCCCTGTATATGACAGCACACTTCATGGAAATTGAGAACACTAATTACCCCCAGTACTATCCCCTGGCCACAGGGGGGCACCATTTCCCCTTTTACTCCTTCACAGACTCTTGTTGGAACTTCTATACAGGAGATATATACACTGCTCAAACAAAATAAAGGGAACACTAAAATCCCACATCCTAGATATCACTGAATGAAATATTCCAGTTGTAAATCTTTATTCACTACATAGTGGAATGTGTTGAGAACAATAAAATCTAAAAATGATCAATGTAAATCACAACTAATATCCCACGGAGGTCTGGAGTTGGAATGAACGCTCAAAATCAAAGTGGAAAATGAAGTTGCAGGCTGATCCAACTTCAGTGGAAATGCCTCAAGACAAGGAAATGATGCTCAGTAGTGTTTGTAGCCTCCACGTGCCTGTATGATATCCCTACAATGCCTGGACATGCTCCTGATGAGGCGGTTGATGGTCTCTTGAGTGATCTCCTCTCAGACCTGGAGTAAAGCATGCACCAACTCATGGACTGTCTGTGGATGTTGCGAGACATGATGTCCCAGATGTGTTCAATCGGATTCATGTCTGGGGAACGGGCGGGCCAGTCCACAGCTTCCATGCCTTCATCTTGCAGGAACTGCTGACACTCCAACCACATGAGGTCTGGCATTGTCCTGCATTAGGAGGAACCCAGGGCCAACCGCACCAGCATATGGTCTCACAAGGGGTCTGACGATCTCATCTCGGTACCTAATGGCTGTCAGGCTACATCTGGCAGGTGCATGGAGGACTATGCGGCCCTCCAAAGAAATGCCTCCCTACACCATTACTGACCCACTGCCAAACCGGTCATGCTGAAGGATGTTGCAGGTAGCAGATCGCTTTCCACAGTGTCTGCAGACTCTGTCACGTCTGTCACATGTGCTCAGTGTGAACCTGCTTTCATCTGTGAAGTGGCGAATTTGAAAATCCTAGTATTCTGTGGCAAATGCCACATGTCCTGCACGGTGTTGGGCTGTGAGCACAACCCCCATCTGTGGACGTCGGGCACTCAGACCATTCTCATGGAGTCGGTTTCTAACCATTTGTGTGCACATTTGTTGCATGCTGGAGGTCATTTTGCAGGGCTCTGGAAGTGCTCCTCCTGTTCTTCCTTGCCTAAAGGAGGAGCTAGCAGTCATGCTGCTGGGTTGTTGCCCTCCTACAGCCCCCTCCACATCTCCTGGTGTACTAGCCTGTCTCCTGGCAGCACCTCCAGCCTCTGGACACTACACTGATAGACACAGCAAACCTTCTTGCCACAGCTTGCATTGATGTGCCATCCTGCATGAGCTGCACTACCTGAGCCACTTGTGTGGGTTGTAGAGTCTGTCTCCTGCTACCAGCACAACCATCATTCAAAAGTGACCAAAACATCAGCCAGAAAGCATTGGTACCGAGATGTGGTCTGTGGTCCCCACCTGCAGAACCACTCCTTTATTGAGGGTGTCTTGATAATTGCCAATAATTTCCATCTGTTGTCTATTCCATTTGCACAACAGCATGTGAAATTGATTGTCAATCAGTGCTGCTTCCTAAGTGGACAGTTTGATTTCACAGAAGTTTGATTTACTTGGAGTTAGATTCTGTTGTTAAGTGTTCCCTTTATTTTTATCATCAGTGTACAATCAGCTGCTTTACACGTGCAGTTATTTCTAGCATGTATCCCCTGGCTTTCCCAACTTATCTCTCCCTGTGCTACTGGAGCGGCCCCTAGACGCAGGACGGCGGGGTACTCGGTACCGGGTCTATCGGTTCTGAGGATGTCACAGTGGCCTGACCCGGTCCGTGGTCCTGCTAAGGGGTGCCCAATAAAAGGTGTAGGTGGTAGTGTAGGTCGCAGTAAATAACGAGGACACAGGGTTGCAGTCTCTTTACCTCTTTACTGAAGGCTTCGGCATCCACAATCCAGAGCACTGCTAACAGGGCTGGCTGAGACCAACCGGTCCGAAGGCACATCCAGAGTTCCCTTTGCAGGTGGAAATCAGTGCCTACCTACTAGCGCCTGGGTGTTGTAGTACTTCCCTGCTGAGCACCACGGGATAGTCCTCACAACTGTCGTGTATGTTTCTGTTCTTTCTCTCCGTCCCCCAGATGATATGGATAGGACGCACCCGTATGACGGGGTAGGCCTGGAGCTATTTTATAGGGACCCTAGAGACGCCCATCTCCCACAATTGCCTCCGTTGTCTTCATTAGGTGATTTAGGTGAGGCAGCCAACCTAAAATTAACTGCCCTGCCGTTGGTTTGAAGTAATGCGTGGAGCCTAATACTTCCTCGGCGTTCCGGCCACCGGCTACGCGCCTCAGTAGGATGTTGCCGATCTCGGGGCACGACTCCTACTGGTTCTATCGCCTTTGTGCTGTGATCTCGTTTCTCACTTCTCCACAATATACTTTGCTTCGTGTCCTTTCTTAAGATGCCGCCGCAATGAAGTGCAGGCGCGGCTCCGTAACGATCTGTCCTTTTCGCTAGGCCTCTGCCAGGATCCCACCCCTGACAGGGACCCCCCTGGATCTTCCCAAGCAACCTCTTCTCTCACAAGGTGTTACCTGGGCAAAACCCAGTCAGCTTCTCTCTAACTTCCTATCCAGCCCCCAGTTTTACCAGAGTGTGAGGAGTGGCCTAATACATAGAACCCTTTGCTCCCCCTGGTGGCCGGAGTGTGAAGTGTAGTGTGTGACTGTGATACCTGGTCAGGTGAACTCCTTCAGTGCCATCAGACGTACCATCACTCCCCTTAGTGGCGGAGCATCAGTACTGCAACGACCAGGACTCTGGGGCGCTGCACTACTATCACTTACACTTTAGCACTGTATATTTGGATACCCTGACTTGTGCCCTATATTTGCCCACTTTGATGTTGCCATAATATACTTCTTTTTGTATATATTTATTACCTGGCTCTCATTTTTTTTCTACTTTACTTCCTCTTTTAAATAACATCTTTTATTGTATGACTCCTATGATTTAATTCCATCTGATTTCTGATCAGAGAGAAGGTCCTCTGTAAGTCGCGATCTGTAACTGTGCTGTGATCTGTTATATGTTCTGTAGGGCTGGTATCTACCACTGACCATATGGCGGTAATATCAGTGTTGGTCTTTGTATAGAGATTATCTTCAGTAACAGCGCGGTCATCTGCTGAGGTTCTCCTCCACTATTAGGGTGCATCACTCAGTTGTAATCAAGGTTACCTGGTTAGGGGCCCACTCAGAAGTTTTGCCCCCATGAACCAAAACCCTAGCTACACCTCTGGATCTAGGTGCCTAGCGATGCCCCTGATGGCGGCCATATTGGTTGTCAGACTATATTCCCTGATACAGATCCCTAGGAAATGACTCAGTAACTGCTCCTATCACGTCTGTCGCTGTGGATGCCGCTCTACAGAGGATTCTCCTTCTTCATGAATGTTCTCTGGAGTATCTGATCACAGGGCGTCCATGATATTGGTTCCTGACTGCAAGTGGGCAGCATTGTAGCAGAATCACATCCCCCACTGCGCCGCCTCCAGTGTATCCAGTCCAGGCAATGCTCTGTGAGCTGACTAGTTCCCAGCTGCACTGACGCACTGTATCAAACCCTCTCCTCTATTATATGACAATTATCTCGTTTAGGAAATCAATTCTTCTCTGTCCTGTTAGGAAATTCTGAGGTAATAGAGGACGGAGCGGCTCAGTGTTCTCATTTATTAGCGGAAATGGAGAAAGGCCCCAACGTCTCCTGCTCCAGACCTGACACTCCCAGGAATCAGAGCAATTAGCTGATTTATCCCCATCTCCTATATAATTGTCACGGATATTCATTGGTCGCGGCCTCTGTCTGTCATGGAAATCCAAGTCACTGATTGGTCGCGGCAAAACGGCCACGACCAATCAGCGACGGGCACAGTCCGGCGGCAAAATGGCCGCTCCTTCCTCCCCGCAGTCAGTGCCCGCTCCACAATCCCCTCCACTCAGCGCTCACACAGAGTTAATGGCAGCAGTAACGGACCGCGTTATGCAGCGGTGTACTGCACTCCGTTACCGCTGCTATTAACCCTGTGTGACCAACTTTTTACTATTGATGCTGCCTATGCGGCATCAATAGTTAAAAGATCTAATGTTAAAAATAATAAAAAAAATAAAAAATCGTTATATACTCACCGTCCATCGGCCCCCGGATCAGGAACAGGCCTTCCCCGCTCCTTGCGACGCTCCGGTGACCGCTCCATGCATTGCGGTCTCGCAAGATGATGACGTAGCGGTCTCGTGAGACCGCTACGTCATCATCTCGTGAGACCGCAATGCACTCTTGGGACCAGAGCGTGCGAGGAGCGTCGGTAACTGCTTCGCCTGGATCCGGGGCCAACGGAAGGTGAGTCTATAACTATTTTTTATTTTATTTTAACAGGGATATGATGCCCACACTGCTATATACTGCGTGGGCTGTGCAATATACTACGTGGGCTGTGCAATATAATACGTGGGCTGTGCAATATAATACGTGGGCTGCTATATACTACATGGCCTGTGCAATATACTACGTGGGCTGTGCAATGTACTGCGAGGGCTGTGCTATATACTACGTGGGCTGTGCTATATACTACGTGGGCTGTGCGATATACTATGTGGGCTGTGCAAAATAATACGTGGGCTGTGCAATATACTACGTGGCCTGTGCTATACACTACGTGGCCTGTGTTATACACTACGTGGCCTGTGCTATACACTACGTGGCCTGTGTTATATGCTACGTGGGCTGTGTTATATACTGCGTGCTTGGGCTGTTATAAACTACGTGGCTGTGTTATATGCTATGTGGGCTGTTATACACTCTGTGGGCTGTGCTATATACTACGTGGCTGTGCTATATACTCCGTGGGCTGTGCTATATACTTAGTGGGCTGTGCTATATACTACGTGGCTGTGCTATATAATACGTGGCTGTGCTATTTACTACGTGGCTGTGCCATACACTTCATGGCCTGTTATATACTACATGGCCGGCCGTGAACAATCAGCGACAGGTGCAGTCCGGCTGCGAATTGGCGTGGGATTTGAACCACGCTTCGTTAATTGGTCGCGGCCGGCCGAATCCTATGTATTCAATGTATTATTCTAAAATCTTCATAAATAAACTACATACATATTCTAGAATACCCGATGCGTTAGAATCGGGCTACCATCTAGTAGGATATAACAATATCGGGGCTCATCCAGCTTTATCTCATGTGTGACAGTGATCCCCAAACTCTAGTCCTCACTGCCCCAACACATCATGGTGTCAGGATTTCCTTCATTTTGCACCGGAGATGGAATTATTATTGAGGCCTCAGAAGCTGCCGCAGGTTCTCTCCCCCGAGAAATACGAAGGAAATCCTGACACCATGATGTGTTGGGGCCGTGAGGCCTGGAGTGTGGGGGACACTGCTGTATGCGCCCACCAGACATAGGGGGCAGTATAATAATGACTACATGGCCGAGCAATGGAGTAAAGACAACACAAAGATATAGGGGTAAAAAGAAGATTTTATTTATAAATGAGCTTATTATATATTATATATTATGTATATGTGTAAATTATTCATCTATCAGACTAAACCTATTTATGGGCCGTGTTGGTCCAAAGGAAGGCGAAAACCCCCTGTGAGGAATCGGCCAATTATCCTCATATCAGGGGGGAAAATTCCTTCCTGACCCCAAATAAAGTATGGCGGTCAGAATAAATCCCAGGATCAAGGGCTGATACCGAACAGATGAGATTAAAGTAAAAAAAAAAAAGGTATATTATTTTTTTTTAACTAACTTACTGCATATATATATATATATTAATTAACATGTTTGCACTAATTTATGTCTATATTTGGCTTAACTAACATTGTTTTTAACTAATAAATATTTTGTTATTAATTATTATTATTCTTTATTTTAATGTTGCTAATTTTGTACCTTTTTTCTTATGTTCTGAAATTGTGCACTTACTTATTAACCTATACAATAAATGTATTTATCAGCCGTGTTGATCCAGAGGAAGGCGAAAACCCCCTGTGAGGAATAAGCCAATTGTCCTCATGTCAGGGGGGAAAATTCCTTCCTGACCCCAAATATGGCGATCAGAATGAATCCCAAGATCAAAGGCTGATACCTAACCTGTGTAATGTACCTAACCTGCGTAATGTACCTAACCTGTGTAATGTACCTAACGTGTGTAATGTACCTGTCATGTGAAAAAATATATTTTATTTACTTGGTCTAATTATTGTTTATATTCGTAGGATCTATTTTTTATGTTAAACTGAGATATTTTTAATTTTATTTTATTGTAACTTTTTTCTTATGCTACTAGTGTGTGATTCTACTTATTAATCTATTATATTAAACCTATTTAAGGCCGTGTAGATCCAGAGGAAGGCGAAAACCCCCTATGAGGAATGAGCCAATTGTCCTCATATTAGGGGGAAAAATTCCTTCCTGACCCCAAATATGGCGATCAGCTTAAATCCCAGGATCAGAAGCCGATCTATGTCCTACATCTATGTGCTGATATGTACTGTGCTATGTGTGTGCCTGTACTGATGATGTAGTGTGGGTGATGTGTGATGGGTGCGATACTTACCAAGCCTGTGCTAAGGTGAGTTCAGGGATAATGGCCGCTCCTTACATGCTGCTGCTCAGCGGCCCCAGGACTGAAAGGTGCGACTATTGTTCCTGAACTCACCAGATGGAAACTTAGCACAGGCCGCTCCTGGGGTAGAAGATCTACGGGCTGGAGGGATGTTAGATGCCAGCCCAGGAGGTCAAGGGTCTGGGGCAGCAATGGCAGTGGTCCGGCATGAAGATGGTATAGAGAGATGATGTTGAAGGGCAGCCGAGGTGATGTACAGCAGCAGAGACATGAGGCACGGGTCGGGAGACATGAAGTTCTGGGCAGTTGGCACAGGATCATCCTGCAAGACATACGAGGAAGATAGTAAGGCCATGTTCACACTTTGCGGTTTTTACCGCGGCGATTTTGATGCTGCGGGTCCGCAGCAGTTTCCATAGCGTTTCCATTTACATGTAAACCCTATGGAAACCGCAAACCGCTGTGCACATGCTGCGGGAAAAAACGCGCCGAAACGCAGCGGTTTAAAACCCGCAGCATGTCACTTCTTTGTGCAGAATCGCTGCGATTCTGCACCCATAGGAATGCATTGAACCGCTTACTTCCCGCATGGGGCTGTGCCCACGTTGCGGGAAGTAAGCGGTTAATGTGCGGGTGGTACCCGGGGTGGAGGAGAGGAGACTCTCCTCCAGGCCCTGGGAACCATATTTGGGGTAAAAAAAAGAATAAAAATAAAAAATAATGCTATACTCACCTCTCAGCGCTGCACGCGGCCGGCCGGTCAGAGTTGCTGTGCGAACAGGACCTGCGGTGCCGTCGCGGTCACATGACCTTGATGACGCCCGGGTCACATGACCGTGACATCACGAAGGTCCTTCTCGGCACAGCATCTTTGGAACCGGAGCGCCGTGTGCAGCGCCGAGGAGATCCGGACATCGGAGGGTGAGTATAACCAATTTTTATTATTTTTAACATTACTATTGATGCTGCATATTGCTGCATATGCAGCATCAATAGTACAGGAGTAATCCCACAGCGGAAACCGCGGAACAAACCGCAATAAATCTGCAGGGATAACGGTTTTGCCCTGCAGATTTATCAATTCCGCTGCGGGAGAACCCGCAGAGGGATGCCGCAAAGTGTGAACATGGCCTAAATCTTCTATCTACCGGATCTTCTGTTACATTAGGGGAATGGTCTTTATAATGAACCATTCCACTATATAGCATCAGATGCAATGTACTGACATAATAGGTGTCCTGTGTGTACATCGGTCACTCACCAGATGGTCATGGATTCTTTCACAGTCCAGATCTTTTCATCCACCTAAGAAAAATAGAAACATAAAGTCACTGTCAGATAAAGTGAAAAAAGGCAAGATGGATGATGATGATTATCATAGTGGGAGAACAGCACCCGATGAGTGTTATCCCCAAAGGAGGAGATACTTACCGGACCCAGCTTGGTGACCCGTACGTAAATCCAGCCACAGGGTGAAGGACTGTATGCTCCGGCCACTGCAGATGGTGGTTCTCCAGAACTGGCCTGAATGGTGTAAATGGTGGCTCTACTCTCCTTTCCTCCAGATCCTCCCAGCCGATGGTGGTAAAGAATCGATGTTCTCGGATGTTCCCGCTCACACCCAGGCGTGTCTGAGGGTCTTTGCGCAGCAGCTTCTTGATGAGATGTTTCACGTCAGCATCAAGCCAAGTTGGAAATTTTGGCTTCTCGTTGATGATGGCTTTGAAAGCCATTTGCTTGATGGGGCCGTTGTAAAATGGGTATCGTCCTGCTGCCATCCTGGACACCACGATCCCCAGGCTCCACCAGTCCACTGCTGCGCCGTATCGTTTTCTGCGATGCACCTCAGGGGCCATGTAATGGAAAGTGCCCGTCACTCCAGAGATGTTTTTGGAGGAGGTGACGCCATCTTGGGCAACCCCAAGGTCGATGATACGGATGTGGCCATCTGCATCCAACATGATGTTATGCGGCTTTATGTCACTGCAATGAAAGAAGAAAACAAAATAAGAAATCTGTCCAGTGATACAAGAGATGGAAAATGGGTCACTAGAAGATAAGGTAGAATAGGCGGCAGGACCCCAGGGAAGGCGGGGGCCATATCTACAGCATGCAAAGGGGGCAGAGAGAAGGAGCAAAGTTCTGCTTACCGGTGGACGATGTTGTGTCCGTGGAGGAACTGGAGGCCACATACCATCTCTGCTGTGTAGAATCTGATGGAGAGAACAGAGTGCAGAATCAATGTCATGAAATCCTTCTCTGGCAATCCCCAAATACCATGGCACCCCACCTCCTGCTTCCAGCACCCTAAATATATGCCCTGCCAGTGCTCCCCTAGCTGCACCCCAACCTCAGGTTTTTTCCCTTTCTCTTAGTTCTCTTTTAAGTACATTTTACCCTTTCTCACCTCACATTGCCAATGTTCAGGCAGCCGCACATCCTGATCAAATCCTCCAGGCTGCCACCGGACAGGTACTCCATGATGAAATATGCCCTGTGCTGAGACTGGTGTGCGGCATAGAGGTGGCACAGGAATGGGCAGTGTCTGGCCGCCAGGAGTGTCCGCCGCTCTCTCAAGATGGTGTCCTCATTGTCCCTTTTGGTGATCATTTTGACGGCCACGTTGATGTTACTGCCGGGGACAGATGCCAGAACCACCTGAAAAACACAAATGGAGAATACTTAGAAGGTGTCTGCATTTTATAGTGCACAAGGCAGATGTGAAAACTGAGTGGTCGCTCAGTCTGCTGGTGACCAGGACCATGTAGAGGAGCAGATCTATCTATCAGCACAATGCACTGCCTGCTCCATCAATGTGCTATGGAGAGGTCTTAATGAATATTCGTCATTTCTATCTGATAAATCAATAATATACATGAAAATAAACAATTTTGTAATACATTTTATTGCTTTCTCTGCCAGGACTGATTTTCAATTTTCAAACTTCTCTATTTCCATATAAAATCTACATTCAATAAAGACAGACTGTTACATTACTGAGAGGAGATGACAGTTGGTGCTGATAATATTCTATGTAAGAGGGATGGGGGAGGAGGAGGGAGGAGTTTTGCATTTAGCCCCTCCCCTCTACATAGAGTACTATCAGCACCAACTGTCATGATTTCATTTGGCATTAGTTTGATTCAAATATCCTTGTCTATCTAGATTCATTAAAAACACAGAGACAAATGAATATACAATATGGCAGCCTGATAGGAGCCAATATTGACAGTGACATGAAAAACAACAATGTCCCCTGCCCTCTACAGCTGTGACCCCCGAGTTCTACCCTCCAGTATAGAAGAATACCAGGTTATAGCCCCACTAGCCCTAACTATGGTGATGTCTTATACCTCATCTCACAGTAAAACACTACAATGAGCAATAACAAAGCAAGACATGGCTGATAACAGAGAACAATACATGGGGATATATGAAAAATCTCAGATTTCAAATAAATACAAAAATATGTAGGCCTTACTTTGCCAAAGGCGCCTCTACCCAGGACCTGGTGGATGTTGAAGCAGCTGATGCTAAGCCTGGCATAGGGGCCGGATGATCCAGGGTCTCCGCTGCATCCAGGTGTTGGCTCCTCCAATCCACTGTTGTCTTGTCTCCTTTTCTTCTTTAATCCGGTCACACTGTCCTCTTCTCTCTTCCGCTTCTCCTCGCTCCTCTTCTCGCTCTCTTCTCCTCGTCCAGTAGTCGCCATTCTCAGTAATCTCTTCCCGCCTGTAGACCTCGGTCCAATCACTTCAGCCGACAGTTGAAAGTAAACGGCAGTTGGTCGTGTGCAGGTGACCAGAGGTCAGAGGTGACGGAACCCTCAGGTGGCTCCTGCCAGGCAGCGGCTCCTGGCCCTGCTCTGCCCTATACACTGTGATGTGGGCATCATGGGTGACAGTTTAGGGTCCAGAGGAACGGCAGAGAACTTCATGGTGACTGTTAGTGTTTTTCTTAAATATATTCCCATATACATCAGGAATAATAAAATAAAATTATATAAAAAATAATACTATGAATTTACTGGCTCTTCCCTTTCCTATGTAATCCTTCTATATTGTAGAATTTTTTTCTTCTTTATGTCTCATTATAAGATGCCACTTTTTATATGCCATAGTTATAGATTATTTTTCTATAGCATTATACACTGTGTGAACAATTATTAGGCAATTTGGATTTTTGGTGATTAATTCTACGGTTGATATCTACGAACTCATATTGACATGGAGAATCATAATGGCAGGTCAGTTTTAGCATTTAATGAATATGGTAAAAAACAGTTGTGGAATTGCATTTTATTTTGCTATTTAACCACACTCTGATTTTTTCCTATTTTCTTATTTTATATGGTAAATCCAATAGTGTCATTCAAAAGTACAATTCATCCCACAAAAAACAAGACCTCACATGACCATATTGACAGAAAGGTTAAAAAGTTATGTCTCTGGGAAGAAGGAGAGCAATAAATGAGAACTCAAAAACGGAAAAACCCAAGGTGGTAAAGGGGTTAATAAACGTAAAATCTGAATCCAAACAACCCTGAGGATAGGAAGAAAAAAAAGGGAACAACACCGCGCACAATCTAAGTGCAGTAGAAACTAGGTGTAAGTTGCACGCTTACAGTATAAAATTGCACTCACCTAGTCAAAGATGAAAAAGAAGCATTGAAAGTGGATCCGACAGGAATCCAAGGGGAACGGTCTGCAGCTCGGCCGACTGGGCACACGGAAAAGGCCCTCAGACATCCGTGGTAAAGCCATAGACAGCAAGGAAAATCCCAGTATGTAGCCAGCATTCCCATATGGAGATTCTCATAGATGTTATATATAAATATCTGCTTTATTGAGGTAGTAAAAAATTACAGGACGAGTTTCGACTCCTACCAATGGTAGGAGTCATGAGTAAGACTGCCTAGTGCAGCCGAAATGTGTCGACTGGGTCATGTCGACCATGTAAATTTTTCTTTTGTATCCACCATAGGTGGATGAGCATAGAGCAACTGGGTGAGCTGGAAATAACTTTCTATAAGTAAATAAAATATATATATTTTCCATCTGAATTGTTTATTTTCATCTGTTAAAATAAGAATCATAACGGAACAACTCAATATGTACAAAATATATTTCTGAGGTTTCAAAAATAATATCAGTGAACAATGTTGTAATATAGCCGCCCTTCTATTCAATAAGAGTCATAAGATCCATCCATGGAGCCTGTCAGTTTCTTAATCTGTTGACGATCAACTTCATGGGTAGCACCAACCACAGCCGCCCAGACACTTATAAGGCAGGGGAGTGGTTATCCTTCCTGTACATCTTCTATTTAAGAAGGGCACACAAGTTCTCAGTAGGGTTTATTTAGATCAGGTGAAGAAGGGGCCGTGTCATTATTCTTTAAGGCCTTTAGTGGCACCAAGCAGTGGAGACTTCGATGGTGTGATGGTGCATTGTCCTGCAGAAGTATCATGGTTTTCTTGAAAGATGCAGACTTTCCTGTACCACTGCTTGTAGAAAATGTTTTCTGAAAACTGGCAATAGGTTTGGGAGTTTATTTTGAGTCCATATTCTACCCGAAAATGTCCAACAAGCTCTTCTTTAATAAAACCAGTCCAGTGGAGTACCCACCTCTACCTTGCCACCTGATGAAGATGGTTTACCGTCGAAACACATTGTGGGCTTAAGAAATTACTACCTTGTCCTTGTGTTCTTTGCGCTCATTTTAACTGTTTTCTACATTGTCCCACCTCTACCTTGCTGGCTTCTGAGTCGTAGAGGAGGTCTGTGCCCTTACTGATCCAGTCACGGTCCAACCATCTTGTCCATCAAGAGTCACTCATCTCATCAGTCCATAGAACCTTTGTACAATCTGTCTTCAGTTATTTCTTGACCCAGTCTTCCCTTTCTGTGTCTTGCTCAGTGTTGGTCGGGCTTAGCCTTCCTTACCTTGGCCATGTCTCTGATCAGTGAACACTTTGCACTTCTGGGCTCTGGGGAGGTTGCAGATCTGGAACATGACAGCACTGGAGGATAATGGGGCCCAGGACGTTTCACACATGATTCTTCTCAAATCTTTGTCAGTTAATGTGAGTCTTTTCTTCTCCACACGTATTTTGTGACCCTGTTGACTATTGGCAACAAAACTTTTGCTAGTTCTGTGATGGCACCCCAATAACTTAGCAATTTCAGCAGTGTGGCTCCCTGTGCAAGACTTAACAATTTTTTTCTTTTAAGAGTCAGTTAAGTCTCTTTTTTTAGCCCATTTTGCCTGAGGAAAACAAGGTGCCTAGTAATTCCTCACACCTTGGTAAAGAGCATCGTATCCTTAGTCTGAACCCACTCATTAAACAAAAACACATCACCTGAGCAGTAGTTCTCCTTATTTTAGTGCAGAGTAAACCTGCATTTATTATCATTGTTTGGCGCCAGAGCCCTTCCTCCCGACTTCCCAGCCCTCCACCTCCAAAACCAACTTCTCCACCATTACAGAAGATCAACTCTCCACTCTACTCTCAAGATCGCATCTCACCACCTGTGCACTTGACCGGCTCCCATCCCACTTCATCCCAAACCTCACCACAGTCTTCATCCCAACCCTAACCCATCTCTTCAACCTATCACTAACAACTGGTGTTTTCCCCTCAAGCTTTAAACATGCCAGTGCAGCGCCCCAGAGTCCTGGTCGTTGCAGTAATGTCGCTCTTCTACAAGGGGGAGTGATGTTACGTCTGACGGTACTAAAGGAGTCCACCTTGCCAGGTATCACAGTCACACACTACACTTTACACTCCAGTCCACTAGGGGGAGCAAAGCTTCTATCTACTAGGGCACTCCTCACACACAGGTAAAACTGGTGGGTTGGATAGGAAGTGAGGCAGAAAGAAGCAGACTGGGCTTCGAGGGAGAAGCAGCCTGGGTTTAACCCAGAGAGGTCCTGTCAGGGGTGGGATCCTGACAGAGGTCTAGCAAGAGATAGAATGTCACGGAGCTGCGCCTGCACTTCATTGCGGCAGCATCCTAAGAAAGCACACGAAGCAAAGTATATTGTGGAGAGTGAGAACCGAAGTCACAGCACAAGGAGATAACACCGGGAGGAGTCCTGCCCCGAGGTCGGCAGCCTCCTTCCGAGGCGCGTAGCCAGTGGCCGGAACACCGAGGGAGTACTGACTCTACGCATTACTCCAAACAACGGCAGGACAGTCAATTCCAAGTTGGCTGCCTAACCTAAATACCTAAGAAGACACGGAGGCAATTGTGGGAGAGGGGCGTCTCTAGGGTCCCTATAAATTAAATCCAGGCCTACCCCGTCATACGGGTTGTCCTATCCATATCATCTGGGGGACAGAGAGAGAGAACATCAGAAATATTCACAAAGGTTGTGAGGACTTTCCCGTGGTGCTCAGCAGGGAGGTACTACAACACACAGGCGCTAGTAGGAAGGCTACTGATGTCCTCCTGGCTAAGGGAACTCTGGATGTGCCTTCGGACCGGCCGAACTCAGCCAGCCCTGTGAGCGGTACTCTGGACTGTGGACTCTGAAGTCTTCAGTAAAAGGTAAAGAGACTGCAACCTTTGTGTCCTCGTTATTCATCGCGCCTTACAACGACCACTATCATCATCCACACACTTTGGGAAGCCCTGGGGACATACTTCACCTGTGAGAAGGTATACCATCTGGCTGCCATTCCATCACCCCAGCAGACCCCCAGCAGCGTCGGTCACCCTGACCGAATACCACAGGTGGCGTCACGAACACCGTACAAACTTAAACCTTTAATTGGGCGCCCCTCAGCAGGGCCACGGACCGGGTCAGGCCACCGTGACATCTCCAGAACCGAGACCGAGGGACCCGGTGCTGAGTACCCCATTGCCCTGCCCCTGGGGACGATCCACCTCCATCACACCTATCCTCAAAAAGCCCTCTCTTGACCCATCCTCTGTATCTAGCTATCGCCCTATATCACTTCTTCCTTATGCCTTCAAGCTACTGGAACAATACGTCTTCCTTGAACTGTCCTCCCATCTCTCTTCTTGCTCCCTCTTTGACGGCTTACAATCTGGCTTCCGGTCACACCATTCCACTGAAACTGCCCTAACTAAGGTCACCAACGACCTCTTAACCGCCAACAGCAAGCGACACTACTCTGTCCTCCTCCTCCTCGACCTGTCGGCTGCCTTTGACACAGTGGACCATCCCCTATTATTACAGACCCTCTCATCCCTTGGCATCACAGACTTGGCCCTATCCTGGATCTCAACATACCTAACAAACCGGATCTTCAGCGTCTCCCACTCACACACCACCTCCTCACCTTGCCCCCTATCTGTCGGAGTCCCACAAGGTTCAGTCCTTGGGCCCCTGCTCTTCTTCATTTACACCTTTGGCCTAGGACAGCTCATAGAATCTCATGGCTTTCAGTATCACCTCTATGCTGATGACACACAGATCTACATCTCTGGACCAGATATCACCTCCCTACTAACCAGAATCCCTCAATGTCTGTCCACTATTTCATCCTTCTTCTCCGCTAGATTTCTGAAACTTAACATGGACAAAACAGAATTCATCATCTTTCCCCCATCTCATGCGACCCCCCCAACGAACCTATCCATTACAGTACATGGCTGCCCACTCTCCCCAGTCCCACAAGCTTTCTGCCTCGGGGTAATCCTTGACGCTGATCTCTCCTTCAAACCACGTATCCAAGCCCTTTCCACTTCCTGCCGACTTCAACTCAAAAATATTTCACGAATCCGTACATTCCTCAACCAAGAATCTGCAAAAACCCTTGTCCATGCCCTCATCATCTCTCGCCTTGACTACTGCAACCTCCTGCTCTGTGGCCTCCCCTCTAACACTCTCACACCCCTCCAATCTATTCTAAACTCTGCTGCCTGACTAATCCACCTGTCCCCCCGCTATTCCCCGGCCTCTCCCCTCTGTCCATCCCTTCACTGGCTCCCCATTGCCCAGAGACTCCACTACAAAACCCTAACCATGACGTACAAAGCCATCCACAACCTGTCTCCTCCATACAGCTGTGATCTCGTCTCCCGGTACTTACCTACACGCAACCTCCGATCCTCACAAGATCTCCTTCTCTACTCCCCTCTTATCTCCTCTTCCCACAATCGTATACAAGATTTCTCTCGCGTATCACCTCTACTCTGGAACCCTCTACCACAACACATCAGACTCTCGCTTACCATCGAAACCTTCAAAAAGAGCCTGAAGACCCACCTCTTCCGACAAGCCTACAACCTGCAGTAACCACCGATCGACCAAACCGCTGCATGACCAGCTCTATCCTCACCTACTGTACTCTCACCCATCCCTTGTAGATTGTGAGCCTTCGCGGGCAGGGTCCTCTCTCCTCCTGTACCAGTTATGACTTGTATTGTTTAAGATTATTGTACTTGTTTTATTATGTATACCCCTCCTCACATGTAAAGCGCCATGGAATAAATGGCGCTATAACAATAAATAATAATAATAATAATGTTTCATTTAAATATTCCAAAAGTTGCAAATGTTCCTATTGGAAAGTGGCTTTGTGATCCTGCCTTGCAAATGGAGCCAAAGTTGATACTGTAAGAGCTTTGCATGTAATTTGTGAATGAATATTTCATATTTATAGAGAGATGGGTTTTCAGTACATGAACATCTTTATATAGTCACCTTCAGCCCTGAATAGATTGAATGACCAAACGCCATTAATCCTTTCCCACTATTGGATGTACTGGTAGCATATGTTGGGAGCGGGCTCAGGAGATGATCCTCCTCTGCACTCTGCAGGTGTCGTCTGTGTTATACAGTCACCACCTGTGCGAACAGCAGCGACCAGAGCTAGCTTAGACTGTTGCTGATGTGACCACCTAAATGCCGCTGGCACTCTCACACAGCTGTAGGGAAATATAGCTTCCATGGCGCAATCATTCAGGTGCCCATTGCACCCCATCCCAAATGATCACAGGTTCAGGCCCTGAGGGAGCACTGAAAATAATGAAAGTTTAATAAAAAGCGCAAGAAAAATCCTAAAGAACAATTATTTTATTATTTATTTATTTTTATTATCATGTCCCCAAAAGAACTGAAATTAAAAAAGTCTCTTAGACCCATTCATTAAATGTTAGAATTGCCATTTTTCTGCCTCCCCAACATCTCAAAAAAAGTGATCAAAATGGTGTGAAACTACAGGAATGCACAAAAAATAAGCTGTCACATGGCTTCAATGGTTATAGATCACAAAAAATAGCACCACAAACCACTTAATTTTTATAAACTTGTACGTTTTTTTTTATTTTTTTCACTAAAAAACCTTACCAATATTGTCAGGTTATCATTACTCATCACAAATGCCACAAAAAACAAAACCCAAAATGGAGTCATGAATTTGTTGACTTTTTGTTTTTTTCCCACCATTGTTTCACCCCACTGTAACCCCATAATGACCACCAATATGCTGTCATGATCCAGGCTTGGTTTTGAGTCCTGTCTCCCCTTTTCCTGGTCTGATCATGTCAGGGGTTCACTTTTCTCAGTCTGGTCTCAGGTTTGCTATTTAGCCCTGCTGTGTCCTGCAGATCATGTCAGTTATAGTTTCTGCCTAGTGCTGCTGTAGTTGGCTCTGATTGCTCCGATTTGTCCTGCTGCGTTTGCTTTCTTAACCCGTGTCTCGGTTTTCCCCTGTTCCCGTCTTGACTCAGTGTTTCCCTTTAGTGTGCAGACTCCCTGGTTTGACTTGACATGTATCCTGACCTGTTTCTGTACTTTGTCTTTTGGCCTATCCGCTCCTGACCATTACTTACCCCCTGGCTTGTCTCTAACCGCGAGTTTGCTTATTCCTTTGGTACTGCGCTACAGTCTAGGATTTGACCCGATTTGTTTTGACTATTCTGCTGCCACCTGTGGTAGCCTCACAGTTGCACTGCAGGTTAGCTTTGTTTAGGTTCAGACCTGCTTCCTTTATACTGCCATCTAGTGAAGCCTACCTGCATTGCAGCAGCATCACATATGCATTGAAACAGCAGACAATAAGGGGCCCTATTCCAAATTGTCATTTTAGAACGGCAATGAAGACAGTTTTGGAACTGACCGGGGCTGACTAAAGCAGAATCTAACGGGCTGAGTCAATGATATGCTGACTGCTCTCATGCTCTGCAGTACACGAGTATTAGGGCTTGATCCGGCTTGCGATTAAATCAGACAAATGCAATCCGATTAAAAATCAATGTTATTTTATCATTGTGTGTTCATCTGTGTTTTTTTTTCCAGCTCTGATTGGATCACGATCCGACTGGAAGTAAATCGTAGCATGCTGCAATTGTAATCGGAAATCGAATCGCATTCACCTATTGAAATCAATGGGTGTGAAAAAACAAAATTGCACCATGGGAGTACCATCCCATTTTTACACACCCATGTCCTTTGAAAAGATGGCAAAGATGATAGATATAACGATGTCAGTCACATATATAGTTAATACAGTGCTTGTGCAGCTTACTGTACATGTATATTTTTCCTTACTAAATTATTCTCTGAAAAAAATCTTGTTTGATCCATCCAAAATTTTATTAACCAGCACAGGGAAAGCAGACAGCTGGAGGCAGATGTTTATAGCATGGGAAAGGGGGTAATACCCATGGAGCTTTCCAGGCTATTAATTAGCTTACAGCAGTATACTTAGCCTTTACTGGTAAAATAAAGATGGAGATCCTGCCCCCAAAAATAACGCAGGGTTCCCCTACAATTAATAACCAGTAAAGGCATGAGGGCCGTTAGATCTTTTCCCACAGTGCTCCTGCTGACATCAGTGAGTTAAGCCAAGTTCATTGTCTGTGAACTCCCAGGGCTTTTCTGACAGTGCCGTGAGCGTGAGAAATTTCTCACACTTGCAGTGATGTCAGTGAGGTGAAAAGAGTTTATCGTGAGGCAAGGAGCTGAGCAAGCTCTGCTAGATGACAAGCTGTATAGTAGCATCATGCAACAATGCAGCCTGACATCTTGATGGATTGTTATCTCTTGGGTAGACAGGTGAGGAATAGAGTTGTTTATTAATTTAGTTCTGTTACAAGAGAAATTGGCTTCAGTTGATTGGGTGCTGTTGTGAGTAATGTATACATGTATTTGGTAAATATAGGTCCATTAAAGGAGTCTGTGTCAATATTTCAACTAAAGGACTTTTTTCAGGGTATTTTTATAATCTCACTATGGGGTTAGGAATAGGGGTGCCTTATAGACGCCTCGCATTACTAAACCCTGGGCTTAATGTCACTTGACAATACGAAGGTGACATCAATCCCAATACTATCACCCCACTTGCCACTGCACCAGGGTAAGTGGGACTAAGAGCTTGAATTTGTGCATTTTATGGATACAATTTTTCAGGGGGTGGCTGAGATCTGAAGCTGATGTTTTTGGTCTGGAAGGGGACAAATATCCATGGCCCTTTCCTAGGCTATTAATATCAGCCAGCAGCTTTCTGCCTTGCCTTTGCTGGTTATTAATTATAGGGGGACATCTTTTTTTGGGGGATCCAACATTTCAATAACCAGGAAAGGCTGTGAGCTGATATTAATAGTCTGGGAAGCTCCTTTGCTATTACCCCTTCCCAGGCTATAAACATCAAGCTAATAAAATGTCCAGGGATCCCATGACATTTTTTCCAACAGAAATTTATTTAGTAAAAAAAATATGCACAGTAAGCTACACACACAAAGCACTGAGTATATTACATATTTATATATATCCTTTTGTCTCAAACTATCTATCTTTTTGTATATATCTGTATATCCATCTAACCGCTCACTCTGTATATATAAAAACATATATATCTTGAAGAATATTTCCTTGCATTACTATGTGTAAATGACAGAGAATTCTTCTATGCAAATGCTCATGTTAAAATTGCATTGCAATTGGATCACATTCACACGTAAGTTGGATGCTAGGTGTTAAAAATGGGATTTTACTCCATGAAAAATGTATGACACTCGCATGACACTCGTCCGACTTATCAGGAACAAAATCAGACTGTTTTTAAAAAGGCTAGTGTGTCTCCGGCCTTACAATGCATGAGACCAGCGATCAATGTAAAAAATATACGTGTCCCACAGTGGGACTAGGTGAAAAAGTAAAAATAAATAAATAAATAAAATGCGTAAAATTTAAATAAACACACAAAAAAGTGCACACAAATCAGAAAACCTGATTTGCTTCTAAAATCACAGCTTTGTGTCAAAAGAAAACTAAACAAAAAACGTATACTTAATTGGTATCACCACGTCCAGAACGACCTTAACTATAAAACGGTCACTTTATTTATTCTGTACAGAGAACACTGTAAAAAAAGAATAATAAAAAGCATGTAAAAAATGTCATAGAAAGCAATCAAAAAGTCATTTGTAAAAAAAACTGTATTAATGAAGACGCCAAATAGTTTGTCTACTAACATTCGGCAGTAATATAAAAACAAAGTTATATCTCTCAGAATATGGCGATGCAGAGACAAATTCATATTTGTAAAATATTGTTTTTAGTGTGTAAAAGCAGCCAAGCAGCAAAAAAAAAATAGAATTCTGGTATCACTGTGATTGTATTGACCTGAAAAATAATTCCATTTTATCACTTTTACCACACGGTGAGCAGTGCAAAAAATATATAAAAACAATAGCTACATTTCTGTTTTTTGTTCATTCTTTGTCTGAGAAATCTGAATAAAAAGTGCCCAAAATATGTTGTGTGCCTCAAAATGGCACCAAAAAAATCTGCAATTCATCACGCACAAATAAGCCCTCATACACCTCTATTCACCAAAAATAAAAAAAATTATAGCTCTCACAATATGACGACAAAAAACTATATTTTTTATAAAAAGCATTTTTAGTGTGTGATAGAAGCAAAATATAAAAAACTATGTAAATCTGTTATCGCTGTAATCGCATTGACTCAAAGAATAAAGCCGTGTTGTCACTTGTACAGCATGGTGAACCATGCAAAAAAAAAAAAAATAAATAAAAGCAGTTTTTGTACTGCTGTCTATTTCCCAGAAAGTGGAATAAGGCTCAGCTCACATTTATCCTGCGCTCTCCTTTGAGCTCAGGGGTTTCAGTGTAAATCAGAAAATTCATGATTCAGACAAAACCCCCACTGGAAAGACTCACTATAAGGAGGCAGATGCAATCACATCGGCCTCTGCCTGGTCTCTATTCCACTGGTGTCACATTATTTTATATGTCTTTTTAGCGCACAAGTGTGGCTGCCAACAGATCTGTGCACGCCTGAAAAGATGAATACCATCGAAACAGAAGCCAACCAAAGTCCATATCGCCTCCATGTGCCTCATTATAGTGAGCGGTTCCTTCAGGTATTGCCTGAATCGCATTTTCGGGGATTTATGCAGAAATACCATCGTAAGTGCTCAACGTAGAAAACAAGAATATGATCCCGTCTTAAACTGAAAGCGATCAAAAAATGTCATGTACCCCAAAGACTCTGGAAAAGTGACATGCCTCCCACCCCCTCAAATAAGATCCAGTGAAATATACGCTCCTAAATTCACCCTCCTTCTGATCCCCCCAGTGCCTAAACCACAATAAGCACCCACATTTTTGGCGTTATTGTAGTGGGAGGGAGCTTTTAATTTATTTGATGTCCACAGAAGTACAAGCTGGGCACAATGTGTGGGGGGCTACAATATATGGGCCTCTACACTGTATGGTGGCACAATGCATGGTGGTGCTACAACATATGGGGCCTCTATATTGAATGGTGGCACAATGTACGGGGGGCTACAATATATGGGGGCTCTACACTGTATGGTGGCATAATGTATGGGGATGCTACAATATTTGGGGGCTCTATACTGTATGGAGGCACAATGTATGGGGGTGCTACAATATATGGGGGCTGTACACTGTATGGTGGCACAATGCATGGTGGTGCTACAATATATGGGGGCTCTACACTGTATGGTGGTACAATGTATGTTGGTGCTACAATACATGGGGCTCTATACTGTATGGACTCAAACCGAAAGGCAGCACACTGTAGCGCCATTGCATGCAAACATAAACATTGAATTGCATTACTGCATTAGAAATATGAAAAGTATGAAAAATGAAATATGAAAAATTAAGAAACTTTATTGCATAAACTGGCCAATTCATGTGTACCTGGAAGCCACGATAAGGCATTTCTTGTTTCCAGGGCCTAAATGGCTTTCCACACTTAGCATAAAGTCTTCTCTTCATCTGAATGGGAGCATAAATCCTCTGTTAGGCTAATATCTATATCTCTGTGGAGGGGTAGTGGCCCTGCTGAGATTAAAAACACCTGTGGCTAAAAGGCGGAGTGCTCAGTCAGAAGGCATTTAGGCCCTGGAAGTGAGAAATGCCTTATTGTGGCTTCCAGGTACACATGAATTGGTCAATTTATGCAATAAACTTTCTCAATTTTTCATATTTCATTTTTCATATTTTTCATATTTCTAATGCAGTAATGCTATTCAATGTTCATGTTTGCATGCTATGACGCTACAGTGTGCTACCGTTCTGTTTAAGAGTATATGAGATGGTGACTCTAGGTTCAGCACCTGTTCACACTTAGGGTACGTTCACACAGGACTTTTTTGCTGCTTTTTTTTGCTGCTTTTTTTATGCTAATTTAGGTGCGTTTTTTTGGTGCGTATTTGGTGCGTTTTTTGGGTACGTTCACACAGGACTTTTTTGCTGCAGATTTTTGCTGCAGATTTTTGCTGCTTTTTTTATGCCAATTTTCAGCTGCTAGGACACCTCACAATGGCTCTTCACACCTCACAATTGCTCTTCACACCTTACTACCAGGAACTCCCTCACAATAGATCACAATCAGGACACCTCACAATGGCTCTTCACACCTCACAATGGCTCACAATGGCTCTTCACACCTCACTAACCACACCCCTAAGCTCTTGGCTGTGAGATCCCTTCCTGCTGGCCATGATTTTCTGCACAAAAAACGCAGCAAATAATGCTACATGCGTTTTTTTCAGCGTTTTTGCAGCGTTTTTTTCATCACCCATTCAAGTCAATGGGTGAAAAAACGCTGCAAAAACGCAGCAAAAACGCTGAAAGAAGTGACATGCCCTATGTCCAAAAAAAGCAGCAAAGCAGAAAATACTGAGCAAACAAAAAAACAACGTGTGTGCATGAGATTTCTGAAATCTCATAGGCTTTACTGGTACTGTAAAAAGCAGCTGAAAATTAGCATAAAAAAAAAGCAGCAAAAAAGTCCTGTGTGAACGTACCCTTAGTCTATGTTTGGATGTAACGGTCAGTTTTTTGAACTTTGTATTCGTTAGCCTTCTGACTGAGCACTCCGCCTTTTAGCCACAGGTGTTTTTAATCTCAGCAGGGCCACTACCCCTCCACAGAGATATAGATGTTAGTCTAACAGAGGATTTATGTTCCCATTCAGATGAAAACTTTATTCTAAGTGAGGAAAGGCATTTAGGCCCTGGAAACGAGAAATGCCTTATCGTGGCTTCCAGGTGCACATCAATTGGCCAATTTATGCGCTAAACTTTATAAATTTTTCATATTTCTTTTTTCATATTTTTCATATTTCTAATGCAGTAATGCAATTCAATGTTCATGTTTGCATGCTACGGCGCTACACTGTGCTGCCTTTCTGTTTGAGAGTATATGAGTTGGTGACTCTAGGTTCAGCACCTGCTCACACTTAGTCTATGTTTGGATGTGACGGTCAGTTTTTTGAAGTTTATATACTGTATGGAGGCACAATGTATGGTGGTGCTACAATATATGGGGCTCTACACTGTATCGTGGCACAATGTATGGGGGTGCTACAATATATGGGGCTCTACACTGTATGGCGCACAATGTATATGGGTGCTACAATACATGGGGGTTCTATACTGTATGGTGCCACAATGTATGGGGGGCTACAACATATGGGGCTCTACACTCTATGGGGCACAATGTATGTGGGTGTTACAATATATGGGGCTCTATACTGCAAGGGGCACAATGTATGGCGGTGCTACAATATATGGGGCCTCTATACTGTATGGGGGCACAATGTATGGCGGTGCTGCAATGTATGGGGGCTCTACAATGGATGGGAGTGCAACAATATATGGGGCTCCACACTGTATGGTGGCACAATATATTGGAGCACTTTAATATATGGGAGCTCTACACTGTATGGTGGCACAATGTATGGGGGTGCTACAATATATGGGGGCTCTTTACTGTATGGGGGTACAATGTATGGGGGTGCTACAATATATGGGGCTCTACACTGTATGGGGGCACAATGTATGGGGGTGCTGCAATATATTGGGCTCTACACTGTATGGCGCACAATGTATATGGGTGCTACAATACATGGGGGTTCTATACTGTATGGTGCCACAATGTATGGGGGGCTACAACATATGGGGCTCTACACTCTATGGGGCACAATGTATGTGGGTGTTACAATATATGGGGCTCTATACTGCAAGGGGCACAATGTATGGCGGTGCTACAATATATGGGGCCTCTATACTGTATGGGGGCACAATGTATGGCGGTGCTGCAATGTATGGGGGCTCTACAATGGATGGGAGTGCAACAATATATGGGGCTCCACACTGTATGGTGGCACAATGTATTGGAGCACTTTAATATATGGGAGCTCTACACTGTATGGTGGCACAATGTATGGGGGTGCTACAATATATGGGGGCTCTTTACTGTATGGGGGTACAATGTATGGGGGTGCTACAATATATGGGGCTCTACACTGTATGGGGGCACAATGTATGGGGGTGCTACAATATATGGGGCTCTACATTGTATGGTGGCACAATGTATTGGGGCACTTAAATATATGGGGGCTCTATACTGTATGGGGGCACAATGGATGTGGGAGCTACAATATATGGGGGCTCTACATTGTATGGGGGCACAATGTATGGGGGTGCTACAATATATGGGGGCTCTTTACTGTATGGGGGTACAATGTATGGGGGTGCTACAATATATGGGGCTCTACATTGTATGGTGGCACAATGTATTGGGGCACTTAAATATATGGGGGCTCTATACTGTATGGGGGCACAATGGATGTGGGAGCTACAAAATATGGGGGCTCTACACTGTATGGGGGCACAATGTATTGGGGCACTTTAATATGTGGGGGCTCTACATTCTATTGGGGGCACAATTTATGGTCATTAAATTGACATATCTGCAATTCTCCAAAAATAAAAGCCTGGCTTGGATGTTAGAAAATAGTTACTGCAGCCGTAAATAAATTCATTGAGAGGGGTATTTTCTATAATGAGGTCACTTTGGGGGTTTCCTGCTGTAATGGCACTTTAGGGGCTCCGCAAATGTCGCTCGCAAACTATTCTAGCAAAATCTGTGCTCCAAAAGCCAAATAGCGCTCCTTCCTTCTCAGCCCTGACGTGTGGCCTAACAGTAGTTTCCGACCACATGTGGGGCAACACCACATTAGGGAGAAATTGTGCAATAAATTGTGGGGTCCAGCTTCACCTATTAACCCTCGTGTAACTGACATTTCCTGCTAATAAAAAAAAAACACTAAAATGTCATATTTCCACGTTCCAATATTACACAATCCTGTGAGGCAGCTGTGGGTTCACAATACTCGCTACACTCCTAGATGAAATTAAGCAGCGAAGTTTCCAATATGGGGTCACTTGGGGGGTTTCTGCTGGTCTGGCCCCTCAGGGGCTCGGCTAGTTTCTCCATACAGGAGGTGACACGAAGCTTCATCACCAACAAAGTCCTATGTACAAAGTATTACATAGATTTCAGTAAATGCGTTCAATACTTTCCCCTGTGTCATTTCTCATTATTACACATCATTTATGGACATCTATGGATGATTTCTTTGCCTGTATGGATTGGACGGGTTGTAACCGACATCTGGCGAGAATTTCATGCCAATAGCATCTTAACAAATAGATTTATGTAGAATATTGGTGCCGTGTTCAATACTTATTTCACATGCTGGATATTTGCAGTTATTGTATCATTTGGATTGTTAGAACCAGAACTTTATAAATTATTTAATGTTATTTTGACCTCTGTGATTTTATACATAAGAATATATTGTATAAATTTGGTTACAAGTGCTCGGGCCCCACATTTGTTTCTATACAGGCACAATATCTGCTCCCATTGGACTGCTTGTCTTCTGCATTAGTCTTATGTATTCATCTTGTCCTGTTACATAGATGACACATTACTCTCAGAGATGTAATTATTCTATTTTCATATGTCACCAATCAAAAAGGTAACGAGATTAATAAAGAAAAGCGTTTTCTTCTTTTTTCTGCACATGTACATTCATAGAGGCAGAATGAGATTATATTAGATAGAATTTTACACATGTCTATATATAAAGAAAAACCTACATTAGAGCATTACCCGGAGAGATGGTTTCTATGTCTTCTGTATTTCATTTCAATGGTCATTCTCCAAGGTAAGAAGCGCAGCAGTTACAAGCTCTTTGCTGTAGAGCTTACAAGCGCTGCTCCGATGTTGGCCAGATCAGTAGATCCTTCCAGATTCAGTACTTCTGTGATCGTCTGATGCTGTAGAGACAAAGGTTCCTCATATAGCCGCACGGGGGCACAGTTTGGGCCAATGGCAGAACCATGATGATTCTCTAAACAGTCATTCAGGAGCGCACTTCTCCCTGCTGAGCAATAAGTTTGAAGACAGGGGAGCAGCGCGCTCCTGTAGGAGAGATAAGAATAACCCTTTATAGGTGTGCTACAAAGATTGCAAGTTATCACTTTTCCACCGGAAGAGTAAATACTTGCTGACCACTGGGTTTCCCCCACTGGGACCTCCACAGTCCAAAACATGAGAAATCATGGGGCTGTAGAGTGTCTCATATGAATGGAGGGATAGTCCTGCACAAGCCTCACTACTCCATGCATTGCGCCATTCATTCACTGGTGCTGCTGGAGATATAGAGCCGATGGTACTGCTGGAGATATAGGGCCGATTCATCATGTTGTTTGATAGTTTTCTAGCGCTAAAACTTTGACGCAAATTGAAGTAGCACAAAAATGTTGTGACTTTTAGCTTTTTACTTCACTCCCGGCTAGATCTATCAGAAGTTGGAAAACTAAGACACTGCTGGGGTTGTAAAAGCCTGGCGGGCAAATTCATCAAGAATTATGCCACTATAGGTGCATGAATAATCTATGCATATAAATGACTAGGAAAATTATTTTACTCATTGTGTGAGCCCTTTTTCAGGCTCCAACATTAGTGAAGAGCGTGCATGAATAGGAGGCGCTGACTTCTTTAAGAGGCGCACAACACTGAATGGACTTGGCGTATCTGATCAGTGGTTTACGTCTCCATCTGCCTCTTCAGAAATGTTACTCCAGTCATGACCCTGGTAATGTCGAGTACCCGGGGTAAGGAAGGACCACCTCCCCTCACCTTCTAAAACCCCCATAAAGAATGTTGTCACTCCAAATAAAAACATAAGTCAATTTCTTTGGAAATTATAGGCCACAGCAGCCATTTTATTTAACATAAAACAAAATACATTACACAATAAAACATTAATAATTTTTTAACCACTAGGAGGAGTCCTTGGAGCTCCCAGGAATCTGGTGATTAACACTGCATAGCATGAACGCACATCAAACCAAAACTACTCCCAGCCGCTACCACACTGGCTCGGGAGCACCAAAAACCCAGCGGGTTCACTGTTCACGCTAAAATTCAAGGGGAACCGACCACCTGCCGGAACTCCCTTCCAAAATTCACAAGATCCAACAAACGAGTTGAATTCCAAAGACAGAGGAGCCATAATCCAATGGATCCCCCAACCCAATTTCCACCAACTCCAATGACTCCGCCCAGCCACCACGAGGGTCTTTGAATACCTCAAAGGCCCGAGACCCCACCACAACAAAAAGCTATGGCCTTCTCCACACCCTCTTGTAAACCCAGAGCCCAAAAATCCATGCCGACCGCATTTAAGTGTACTCCATCGGCCAACCAAAAAACACCATCACCCCTCTCCAGCTCAAAATGCCTAACAGCAACCCCACCGTTCCTGACCACAAAAGCCGACTCAGCCCTGTTAACTTTTATCCTGGCCTTGTCAAGTTTTGCCAACGACCGCATATTCCTCCAACGTTTCCGCGGCACAATATCCGACCAGACCACAGATAACCCGGGATACAAAAGCCATAAACGTAACAAATCCTGCTTTATATCCCTGATCAATTCCCTAAAGGGCCGCACCCCAAGATCGTTACCCCCAACATGCAGCACCAAAATATCAGGGGCCTTATCCAAACTGACAGCATTATGTATTTCCCGCAACACCCTGCTCCATGCCATTCCCCTAAAACCAATCCATCTGACCACGGCCATCTTCCGATTAAATCCCAGCTGTCTACCCTCTGACCGTACATCCACTCGCAGCTCTCCCCAGTGCACATAGGAATGGCCGAAAATCCACACCAAGAGCGGCAAAGGACCTGCAAAATACAAGCACAAGTCACTCAAAAACAAGCCCCTGTCAGTTTTTTTTTTATAAACAAAACTAACAATTTCAAGGCACAACCAACCACCTCTTATGTCCTCACATAACTGCGATATCTATCATATCTCCATCTCCCAATACGCTTGATGGCTTCAACCCCCAAACCACCAACAGCCGCCTCCGTCGCCGCACCAATTTGAAAAGAGTGAGGTGCGAAACGATCCTCATCCAACCCCAAAACTCTAAGCGCCTTCCTGAAAACCATATTAAACTGATATGCACTGGTGTGCACCCTGCAGCAGCAAAAAGAGCAGGCCCCGCTCCCGCTTGTCCGGGACCGCCCGCCCCTGACCGCGCCGCGCTGCTTTGCCTGCCGGATGATGCTGCAGAGGCAGGCCACGCGGCAAGAACATCACCGCTGCAGCCACCTGAAGTAGAAATGCTTAATGGATGCCTGGCGTGCGCTGGCTCTGCCCCACGGGCACTACGGGGTGCAGGCCTAGCAGCCGCCGACGGACCCCGCCGGGCTATAGGATTCCTCCCAGGCCAGGGCCTGCTGGCAGCACGACTTACCGGCGCCCGGCCTGGAGGGTCCCTGGAGGGGCTCCTGCGCCTACGGGGTCCTGGGAGCTGAATCCGGAGATAAGCTTTCCGGCGGCCTAGTCCGCCTCGAGCGCCTCACTGGCGATGCTGCAGCCGCCGGCACCGAAACCGAGCTCCCACCGATAATAGCCGCCACCTGCTCCTCTAGCCAGCCCTGAGGCTGCAACGCCGCTGCTGCCCGCAAGCTCTCAAGCACGCTGTCCACGGCCGCCATTGTGAGTCCACACACGTTGCTTAGAGAGCGGGAAGTGATTAGGCCACTCCCTTCCCCCTCTACTAACCTGTTTTTCTTCAAAACAAATGCAGCGCCCCAGAGTCCTGGTCGTTGCAGTACTGTGGCTCCGCCACTATGGGGAGCTATGGTGCGTCTGATGGCACTGAAGGAGTTCATCTGATCAGGTATCACAGACACCAATACATTTCACAGCCGAGCCTCCGGGGGGAGCTAAGGGTTCTATTCACTATTCCACTCCCCACCATAGTGGGTAAACTGGGGGTCAGGCAGGAAGTTAGATCAGAAAGCTGACTGGGTTGGAACCAGGCAACACCTTGTGGCAGAGGGTGTTGTGGGGGAAGATACAGTAGGGTCTCTGTCAGGGGTGGGATCCTGACAGAGGCTTGGCAACTCGAACGTAACGGGACCGTGCCTGCTCAGGACAGCGGCGGTGCCCAAGGAAGGACCAGAAGCGAGATAGATTGTGCTGAGTGAGAAACGAGATCAAGGCGAAAGGAGAATACCAGTAGGGGTCGTGCTGTAAGACCGAAGCAACACCCTACTGAGGCGCACTACCGGTGGCCGGAACACCGAGGGAGTATTACAACATCCAGCTTCAAGCGATACTCTAAACAGCGGCAGGACAGTCAGTCTAAGGCGGGCTGTCTCACTTAAATCACCTATGCAGTCTTGGGGGGCAACTTGTGGAGAGGGGCGACTCTAGGGTCCCGGAAGAGCTCCGAGCCTACCCGTCAAACGGGTGCCGTCCCAACCAGAACATCAGGGAGGGACGGAGGATTAGCAGAACATCATCTAATCGAGTTGTGAGGGAACTTAAGAAACAGACACAACAGTTGTGGGGACTTTCCGTAAGCACAGCAGGGAAGGACCGCAACACATAGCGCTAGAAGGAAGGCACAGATTTCCGCCTGCTAAGAGAACTCTGGAGGTGCCATTGGACCGGCCGGACTTGCGCAGCCTGGTTATCCGGATTCCGGACTGAGGACTCAGAGATCTTCAGTAAAGAGGTAAAAAGACTGCAAACCTGGTGTCCTCGTTATTTACTGCACTGCACCACTAACATCATCTATTCACATACCTATCACTGTGCGCCCCTCGGCAGGGTCACGGACCGGGCCTAGCCACCGTGACAACCCCAGAGCAGAGACTCAGAGGCCCGGTACCGGGTACCCCTCGGCCCTGCGGCAGTGGGGGCGCCGCAACTTGGCGTCACGAACAGGATCTACTTAAGCCTGAAGAGTCAGGTCATGTGTGCCTAGGAACTGTGATTTACTGTACTTTATTGAGAGACTGTGTGCTGCGCCATTTACCGCCAAAAATCCACCACCATTACAGCGCTGAGGAGAGCGCAGGAGTAGAAGAGGGGCGTGGAGTGGGCGTAGGCAAGCTGGAGAGCGCGAAGGACAATGGCCGCCCAGTCTAAATATTTCTGTGTCCTGAGGACGTGTCCGTCAACAGCCGAGGTCCGCCTCTTGATCCTGTTTGGAGGGTGGAGACCATGGAGACGGGGCCGCCCACGAAAGAGACCGCGGGAAGAAGACGCTGGAGAGGAGATAAAGATGGCGACGCGGGGAACACCGCGTGGGGATGACCTGACTCGGCATGGAGCCGCATTACCGGACACAGCCTCGGAGGCGCCATCGTTGCGGGACTGGCCCTCGCGGAACCACCGATGGGTCGACCCAACTGGCAGATGTCCGAGGAGTGTGTGGCCGCAGCCGAAGCCCGACAAATAGCACGCCGCTTGGAGGCTGATGCCCGCGTGCTCGCTCGGCTGGGCCAGCCCACGGAGGTCCGCCTGTCTCCGGTGTCTCCTGCTCCTCCCAACCCGGCCGCGGCTGAAGATCCGCTGCAGGCGCAGGGCTTGAGGATCTTCCCGGAGGCAGAACACCTGCGGCGCCTGATGACAGCATGGCGGAACAGGCCCCAACCTGCAGCCCAGGTAGATCTGACCAGCGTCGCGGAGACCCCACCGTCACACTGGGGTGTCGTGGTGTCCTTCAACTCCCGGAAGGGAAGGGGAGTTATCCAGGAGATCGGGGAGCCACTACAGGTCCGTGTTGACCGGGAAGAAGTAGAGCCCTGCGGGGGAAGGTACGATTCCGACCTGGAGCCTGGCGACGCAGTGACCTATACCCGGTGGAGGAGAGAAGCGGGTGGAACCGGCTGGATAGCTCGGGGCGTTCAGCAGTGCGTCGCTCTCCAGGCTGCTGCCGGAACGCCAGAGGACGAGCCTTCTGCAGGGAAGGTGCTGGAGCCCGTCCCCGCGGAGCCCCAGGAGGTCCAGGTTCACCACGTGCCTCTGGGTCGCGCTCGCCCACAAGCTGGGAGGGCATCCCGGCGAGGGATCCTGTCGCTGCTGGAGCCAGGACCGGCCCTTGCTACACCAAGGCGACCCGTTGGCCGGGTGAGGCCTGGAAGAAGACCACCCCCCACATTACAAGATGAGTAAGATAATACTACTCTTGAACATGTAAATAGTTCTTTAACTGTTTGTTCGTTTTCCTGGTTTTTGCTGCTAGACCCGTCCAGGGTTAACTCTTAAAGGGATCCCTTTGTTGACCCGGGATCCCTATTGTTTTGTTTGTTTTTCTAAGTTTTTCACAAGTTTCCAGAACTGCCGCAATCATGAACAGTGCATGATACAAACTTTTTGTAAATAGTTTGCACCTTATTAAAGGTGCTCCCTACTGGTTTTACTTAAAGAAGGACTCTTTGTGAAGATACCACACTGGAACCTTTGCTGAGTATGGACTGGTAGCTTGAGAAGATATGCTACCTCATAGAGACTTGGTCCCCTCTTAAAGGGGATGTTCATTTGTTGCACTTAAATGGTGATATTGCTTTAAGACAGGTAGCAATAATGTTTTGACGAAAGAAAGTGATAATAATGTTTACATGAGAAAGTTATATGTATCCAACTAGTTAATTGAAAAGAAAATGTTTGATAATGTTGATAGACAACGAGGATAGAAGGTGAACCCTGAGTCCTCCTAGGAGCCATATAGAAATGGCTGAGTGCTCTTAAACTGAAAGTAATGTTATGCTCTATACTGTGTATAGTAGTTGAAAAGGCAGTAGGCCCGGGCTGAACGGGGCGGTCCTGTAACAGAAAGGAGAGGCAGAAGGTCTGGTGCCGTTAGGACAGGCGGTCCTGCAGATTTAAAGTATGAGAATGAAAAAGTTAAATTGCCTTATAATGTGATTATAAGAAGGTCTTTAGTGCATTCAGAGTGTATGTCCTTAAAGGCAATGTTAAATTATTGTTCAACAATTTTGCACTTAGTAGAATACCCGGTTGGGTAAAAGAAAGTTATTTATAGCATGTTGCTATGACATTTAACCATGTTTGTAACGTTCAAGCGTCCTCACCTCCCATAAAGGGAAGCTCTGTTTAAATATGCTTATTGTTATTGCACTCAACAAAACTGTATGTCTTTTTGCTAACTTGTATTGTTGTTTCCTTCTCAGTCCCGGAGTACTGTGTTTAACCAGGGGGGAGTGCAGCGCCCCAGAGTCCTGGTCGTTGCAGTACTGTGGCTCCGCCACTATGGGGAGCTATGGTGCGTCTGATGGCACTGAAGGAGTTCATCTGATCACAGACACCAATACATTTCACAGCCGGGCCTCCGGGGGGAGCTAAGGGTTCTATTCACTAGGCCACTCCCCACCATAGTGGGTAAACTTGGGGTCAGGCAGGAAGTTAGATCAGAAAGCTGACTGGGTTGGAACCAGGCAACACCTTGTGGCAGAGGGTGTTGTGGGGGAAGATACAGTAGGGTCTCTGTCAGGGGTGGGATCCTGACAGAGGCTTGGCAACTTGAACGAACGTAACGGGACCGTGCCTGCTCAGGATAGCGGCGGTGCCCAAGGAAGGACCAGAAGCGAGATAGATTGTGCTGAGTGAGAAACGAGATCAAGGCGAAAGGAGAATACCAGTAGGGGTCGTGCTGTAAGACCGAAGCAACACCCTACTGAGGCGCACTACCGGTGGCCGGAACGCCGAGGGAGTATTACAACATCCAGCTTCAAGCGATACTCTAAACAGCGGCAGGACAGTCAGTCTAAGGCGGGCTGTCTCACTTAAATCACCTATGCAGTCTTGGGGGGCAACTTGTGGAGAGGGGCGACTCTAGGGTCCAGGAAGAGCTCCGAGCCTACCCGTCAAACGGGTGCCGTCCCAACCAGAACATCAGGGAGGGACGGAGGATTAGCAGAACATCATCTAATCGAGTTGTGAGGGAACTTAAGAAACAGACACAACAGTTGTGGGGACTTTCCGTAAGCACAGCAGGGAAGGACCGCAACACATAGCGCTAGAAGGAAGGCACAGATTTCCACCTGCTAAGAGGACTCTGGAGGTGCCATTGGACCGGCCGGACTTGCGCAGCCTGGTTATCCGGATTCCGGACTGAGGACTCAGAGATCTTCAGTAAAGAGGTAAAGAGACTGCAAACCTGGTGTCCTCGTTATTTACTGCACTGCACCACTAACATCATCTATTCACATACCTATCACTGTGCGCCCCTCGGCAGGGTCACGGACCGGGCCTAGCCACCGTGACAACCCCAGAGCAGAGACTCAGAGGCCCGGTACCGGGTACCCCTCGGCCCTGCGGCAGTGGGGGCGCTGCACAAAAACCTCCCCGCCTCCTCCACCCTAACCCCTCCCTCCATACCATCGTCACGCTGGCCTTCTCTTACGCCACGGGGGGAGGGGCGGCTCAGCTCCGGCCGGTACTGGACTATAGGACCTGGAATGCCATTTCTGGAGAAGACATGGTTCCACTTTTGAAGAATTTGATGGCGGGCACAGCAACGCCGCGTCCTGCACTGGCTCTTCCCCAGATCTAACCATTTTGGAGGAGCCCCCTGAAGGTTGTGGAAATGCAAAAAAAAACTATTTTTTTTTCCTACCTCTTTGCCTTTCACTAAATTTTGACACATTTCAAAGTGTTTTATGCCACTTTTCTGGTGTTATCACTTCCATAAATTGGGATCTAAAAGTTTTTGAGATTCAAGAAATAAAGGGCACATTCTGGAGATGCTTTAAAGATGCCGGTGAGCTGAGCTTAAGACTGAGGGTATAAAGAATTAAATATCAGGATTGTGATAAAATAATTCAGCACAAAATTTTGAAGAAAATGACAAAGTGGCGCAAAAATATTGACATTTACGACATGATACTGAATAATGCACAAGTACTAAAAAACATTTTCAATTGCAGAAAAATATCATAAATCTAAAAATCGTCCTGAAAGTCTCTAAGACCTAAAGCTACAAGAAATCAGGTATCACTATTACAGGGCTGAGACGTAGAGGGCTGTTCAGTGGAATTCGTTTTCACACTTGAATCATGAGTAATGATGTAATAAACATCTTTCAATGTCACTTTAGCCGGACATCCCCACAAGACTAAAAATCAAAAGATAAAATTGATTATTATATTATTAATCTTATTCATTGACTTTATCAAACATTTGTAGGTTGTTTTAGTCACATATGTGCAGGGACGGTTTTAGACGAAGTGGGGCCCTGGGCAAAAGATTAAAGTGGGGCCCCAAATGCTCACATATTGCCCATCACATGGAAGCATTTTTATAGTATTTACATGTGCTGAGTACAGGCCTCTAAACGAGCATGATCGACAATATTGAAGGCGCTCAACGCTTGTTCCCGGGTCTTCTTACACGGACTGAGAAACAATGATGGGCACAGAATCACAATAGATCAATCTGTCCTCATAATGTATCATGTTATCAGCAGCATATATGCAGTTTTCACCGGCGATGTGATGTTTAGAACAATGATTTTTCCGGCATTTTGCTTGTTTAGTGTAAGACACCCCATAACCCTCCACATAGTATAATGCACCCTACAGTCCTCCAGATAGGATAATGTGTAAACAGTCCTTCATATTGTTTAATGCACACCTCAAAGTCCTCCATATGCTATAATGTGCACCATATTCCTCCATATTGTATAATGCACACCCCATAGTTCTCCCTGTGCTATAATGTGCCCCATAGTCCTCCATATAGTATAATGTGCCCCGTGGTCCTCCATATACAATAATACACTCCACATAGCCCTCCATATAGTATAATATACTCCCCATAGTACTCCACATAGTATAATGTTCTCCCCATAGTCCTCCATTTAGTATAAAACATTAACCATGGATTATTGTCATCACTACTTACCTGGAGTCTCTCTCATGTACTGTATATGAACAAAATATATTTTTTAAACTGTTCAATAAAAGTCATTTACATTTTCAATCTAATTGTGGTCTGTCTTCTTGTAAGTTTAATAATTTTCTTTCACACACACTCATTTTTTTATTTTCTGAATCGTTAAATAAAGAACTATTTATCCCACATACCTCCCTTATGTTCTTCCAAATGTACATTATTTGCTAAACCTTTGAGTTATTTTTATATCTGAATTGTACATTTTCCCATATCTTCCTTCTAAGATGTGAGTAGTTCTTCCTGGGTGTGAAGTAGGAAGAAGCACTCGCGAAATGCTCGTCGCATTTTTGGGATTGGTGCAGACCCAGGTAATATGAATATGGTGTGGGGTGGTTGGAAGTTTACTTGTCTTGTGACCGCAATATTATTGTGACACACTGAGTGCACTTTGAGTTATGGCCTAACATGTAGGTATACGGCCGCGGTGTTGTGCAAGCCCTGCCTCTGTATTTATCATAAGGACTGCATTGAGTCATATGCATGAACCTTGTTATAGCTAGCTATATATATCCATGCGTTGCCCCCCTCACTTTATACCAGAAATATTGCATTTTCTTATGTATATGCACTTTGATAAAGAATGTTAAGAGGTGGCAATGGTGATTGGTCTTTTTTCTTACAAATGTGTTTTCATGACTAACGGGCAGTGGCAGTAAACCATTATAAATGTGTTTGCATGGCTAATGGACAGTAGCAGTATGCCATTGAACTATAATAGTCCATGATTATTTTTTAGTAATCCAACACCCCATGCATGTGTATTGTTCATATATATAACTCCCTGTGTGTATATGTGTCCTGCTCCAGCTGACCTCTTTTGGAATTGTTTGGTTGGATTGAGGCACCATGTCTATTGTTTATTTGTGTATTTATATGTATTTAACCCCTTAGTGACAGAGCCAATTTGGTACTTAACCCCTTCACCCCCAAGGGTGGTTTGCACGTTAATGACCGGGCCAATTTTTACAATTCTGACCACTGTCCCTTTATGAGGCTATAACTCTGGAACGCTTTGACGGATCTTGGCGATTCTGACATTGTTTTCTCGTGACATATTGTACTTCATGTTAAAGGTAAAATTTATTCGATATAACTTGCGTTTATTTGTGAAAAAAATGGAAATTTGGCGAAAATTTTGAAAATTTTGCAATTTTCCAACTTTGAATTTTTGTGCCCTTAAATCACAGACATATGTCACGCAAAATACTTAATAAGTAACATTTCCCACATGTCTACTTTACATCAGTACAATTTTGGAACCAAAATTTTTTTTTGTGACGGAGTTATAAGGGTTAAAAGTTGACCAGCAATTTCTCATTTTTACAACACCATTTTTTTTTAGGGACCACATCTCATTTGAAGTCATTTTGAGGGGTCTATATGATAGAAAATACTCAAGTGTGACACCATTCTAAAAACTGCACCCCTCAAGGTGCTCAAAACCACATTCAAGAAGTTTATTAACCCTTCAGGTGTTTCACAGGAATTTTTGGAATGTTTAAATAAAAATGAACATTTAACTTTTTTTCACACAAAATTTATTTCAGCTCCAATTTGTTTTATTTTACCAAGGGTAACAGGAGAAAATGGACCCCCAAAGTTGTTGTACAATTTGTCCTGAGTACGCTGATACCCCATATGTGGGGGTAAACCATTGTTTAGGCGCATGGCAGAGCTTGGAAGGGAAGGAGCGCCATTTGACTTTTCAATGCAAAATTGACTGGAATTGAGATGGGACGCCATGTTGCGTTTGGAGAGCCCCTGATGTGCCTAAACATTGAAACTCCCTACAAGTGACACCATTTTGGAAAGTAGACCCCCTAAGGAACTTATCTAGATGTGTGGTGAGCACTTTGACCCACCAAGTGCTTCACAGAAGTTTATAATGCAGAGCCGTAAAAATAAAAAATCATATTTTTTCACAAAAATGATCTTTTCGCCCCCAATTTTTTATTTTCCCAAGGGTAAGAGAAGAAATTGGACCCCAAAAAATGTTGTGCAATTTGTCCTGAGTACGCTGATACCCCATATGTGGGTGTAAACCATTGTTTGGGCGCATGGCAGAGCTTGGAAGGGAAGGAGCGCCATTTGACTTTTCAATGCAAAATTGACTGGAATTGAGATGGGACGCCATGTTGCGTTTGGAGAGCCCCTGATGTGCCTAAACATTGAAACTCCCTACAAGTGACACCATTTTGGAAAGTAGACCCCCTAAGGAACTTATCTAGATGTGTGGTGAGCACTTTGACCCACCAAGTGCTTCACAGAAGTTTATAATGCAGAGCCGTAAAAATAAAAAATCATATTTTTTCACAAAAATGATCTTTTCGCCCCCAATTTTTTATTTTCCCAAGGGTAAGAGAAGAAATTGGACCCCAAAAAATGTTGTGCAATTTGTCCTGAGTACGCTGATACCCCATATGTGGGTGTAAACCATTGTTTGGGCGCATGGCAGAGCTTGGAAGGGAAGGAGCGCCATTTGACTTTTCAATGCAAAATTGACTGGAATTGAGATGGGACGCCATGTTGCGTTTGGAGAGCCCCTGATGTGCCTAAACATTGAAACTCCCTACAAGTGACACCATTTTGGAAAGTAGACCCCCTAAGGAACTTATCTAGATGTGTGGTGAGCACTTTGACCCACCAAGTGCTTCACAGAAGTTTATAATGCAGAGCCGTAAAAATAAAAAATCATATTTTTTCACAAAAATGATCTTTTCGCCCCCAATTTTTTATTTTCCCAAGGGAAAGAGAAGAAATTGGACCCCAAAAAATGTTGTGCAATTTGTCCTGAGTACGCTGATACCCCATATGTGGGTGTAAACCATTGTTTGGGCGCATGGCAGAGCTTGGAAGGGAAGGAGCGCCATTTGACTTTTCAATGCAAAATTGACTGGAATTGAGATGGGACGCCATGTTGCGTTTGGAGAGCCCCTGATGTGCCTAAACATTGAAACTCCCTACAAGTGACACCATTTTGGAAAGTAGACCCCCTAAGGAACTTATCTAGATGTGTGGTGAGCACTTTGACCCACCAAGTGCTTCACAGAAGTTTATAATGCAGAGCCGTAAAAATAAAAAATCATATTTTTTTCACAAAAATGATCTTTTTGCCCCCAATTTTTTATTTTCCCAAGGGTAAGAGAAGAAATTGGACCCCAAAAAATGTTGTGCAATTTGTCCTGAGTACGCTGATACCCCATATGTGGGTGTAAACCATTGTTTGGGCGCATGGCAGAGCTTGGAAGGGAAGGAGCGCCATTTGACTTTTCAATGCAAAATTGACTGGAATTGAGATGGGACGCCATGTTGCGTTTGGAGAGCCCCTGATGTGCCTAAACATTGAAACTCCCTACAAGTGACACCATTTTGGAAAGTAGACCCCCTAAGGAACTTATCTAGATGTGTTTTGAGAGCTTTGAACCCCCAAGTGTTTCACTACAGATTATAACGCAGAGCCGTGAAAATAATTTTTTTTTTTTTTCTCAAAAATGATTTTTTAGCCCCCAGCTTTGTATTTTTACAAGGGTAACAGAATAAATTGGACCCCAAAATTTGTTTTCCAATTTGTCCTGAGTACGCTGATACCCCATATGTGGGGGGGAACCACTGTTTGGGCGCATGACAGAGCTCGGAAGGGAAGGAGCGCCATTTGGAATGCAGACTTAAATGGATTGGTCAGCAGCCGTCACGTTGCATTTGCAGAGCCCCTGATGTACCCAAACAGTACAAACCCCCCACAAGTGACCCCATATTGGAAACTAGACCTCCCAAGGAACTTATCTAGATGTGTTTTGAGAACTTTGAACCCCCAAGTGTTTCACTAAAGTTTATAGCGCAAAGCCGTGAAAATAAAAATTCTTTTTTTTTTTTCACAAAAATGATTTTTTAGCCCCCAGTTTTGTATTTTCACAAGGGTAACAGGATAAATTAGACCCCAAAAGTTGTTGTCCAATTTGTCCTGAGTACGCTGATACCCCATATGTCGGGGGGAACCACTGTTTGGGCGCATGACAGAGCTCGGAAGGGAAGGAGCGCCATTTGGAATGCAGACTTAAATGGATTGGTCAGCAGCCGTCACGTTGCATTTGCAGAGCCCCTGATGTACCCAAACAGTACAAACCCCCCACAAGTGACCCCATATTGGAAACTAGACCTCCCAAGGAACTTATCTAGATGTGTTTTGAGAACTTTGAACCCCCAAGTGTTTCACTAAAGTTTATAGCGCAAAGCCGTGAAAATAAAAATTCTTTTTTTTTTTTCACAAAAATGATTTTTTAGCCCCCAGTTTTGTATTTTCACAAGGGTAACAGGATAAATTAGACCCCAAAAGTTGTTGTCCAATTTGTCCTGAGTACGCTGATACCCCATATGTCGGGGGGAACCACTGTTTGGGCGCATGACAGAGCTCGGAAGGGAAGGAGCGCCATTTGGAATGCAGACTTAAATGGATTGGTCAGCAGCCGTCACGTTGCATTTGCAGAGCCCCTGATGTACCCAAACAGTACAAACCCCCCACAAGTGACCCCATATTGGAAACTAGACCTCCCAAGGAACTTATCTAGATGTGTTTTGAGAACTTTGAACCCCCAAGTGTTTCACTAAAGTTTATAGCGCAAAGCCGTGAAAATAAAAATTCTTTTTTTTTTTTCACAAAAATGATTTTTTAGCCCCCAGTTTTGTATTTTCACAAGGGTAACAGGATAAATTAGACCCCAAAAGTTGTTGTCCAATTTGTCCTGAGTACGCTGATACCCCATATGTGGGGGGGAACCACTGTTTGGGTGCATGACAGAGCTCGGAAGGGAAGGAGCGCCATTTGGAATGCAGCCTTAAATGGATTGGTCTGCAGGCGTCACGTTGCATTTGCAGAGCCCCTGATGTACCCAAACAGTACAAACCCCCCACAAGTGACCCCATATTGGAAACTAGACCTCCCAAGGAACTTATCTAGATGTGTTGTGAGAACTTTGAACCCCCAAGTGTTTCACTACAGTTTATAACGCAGAGCCGTGAAAATAAAACATCTTTTTTTTCCCACAAAAATGATTTTTAGCCCCCAAAATTTTTATTTTCCTAAGGATAACAAGAGAACTTGGACCCCAGAAGTTGTTGTTCAATTTGTCCCGAGTACGCTGATAACACATATGTTGGGGTAAACCCCTTTTTGGGCGCACGGGAGAGCTCGGAAGGGAAGGAGCACTGTTTTACTTTTTCAACGCAGAATTGGCTGGAATTGAGATTGGACGCCATGTCGCGCTTGTAGAGCCCCTGATGTGCCTGGACAGTGGAAACTCCCCAATTCTACCTGAAACCCTAACCCAAACACACCCCTAACCCTAATCCCAACGGTAACCCTAACCACACCCCTAGCCCTGACACACCCATAATTCTAATCCCAACCCTAATCCAAACGTAAATGTAATCCAAACCCTAACCCTAACTTTAGCCCCAACCCTAACTTTAGCCCCAACCCTAACTTTAGCCCCAACCCTAACTTTACCTCCAACCCTAGCCCTAACCCTAACCCTAACCCTACCCCTAACCCTAACCCTAAACGTGACTGAAATACGTGGCACTGAAATACGTGGCACTGAAATACGTGGCACTGAAATACGTGGCACTGAAATACGTGGCACTGAAATACGTGATACGTGGCACTTAAATACGTGGCACTGAAACACGTGGCACTGAAATACGTGATACGTGGCACTGAAATACGTGGCACTGAAATACGTGGCACTGAAATACGTGGCACTGAAATACGTGGCACTGAAATACGTGGCACTGAAATACGTGGCACTGAAATACGTGGCACTGAAATACGTGGCACTGAAATACGTGATACGTGGCACTGAAATACGTGGCACTGAAATACGTGGCACTGAAATACGTGATACGTGGCACTTAAATACGTGGCACTGAAACACGTGGCACTGAAATACGTGATACATGGCACTGAAATACGTGGCACTGAAATACGTGGCACTGAAATACGTGGCACTGAAATACGTGGCACTGAAATACGTGGCACTGAAATACGTGATACGTGGCACTGAAATACGTGGCACTGAAATACGTGGCACTGAAATACGTGGCACTGAAATACGTGGCACTGAAATACGTGGTACTAAAATATGTGGCACTGAAATACGTGATACGTGGCACTGAAATACGTGATATGTGGCACTGAAATATGTGATACGTGGCACTGAAATACGTGGCACTGAAACACGTGGCACTGAAATACGTGGCACTGAAATACGTGGCACTGAAATACGTGGCACTATGACTGTCAGAAAATGTTCATTAAACGGTTAGGGGTGAGGTTAGGGGTAGAGTTAGGGTTAGGGTTTGGATCCCTTTATCACCTTGATGGTGGTGGGTGGCTTTTCAGTGTGTTTAAATGCATGCGTTTTTAACGCAAACAAACGCATGTGCTTAAAAACGCAAGAAAATACTGCAGGTTGTATTTCTGAAAATGAACGCATGCAGAAAAAAAACGCATGCGTTTGAAAATGCGACCAAACGCGTACAAAAAAACCGCATGCGTTTTCAATGTTAAATATAGGGAAAAAACGCATGCGTTTTTTTGTGCAAAAAACGCTGCAGACAAAAACGCAAGTGTGAAACCAGCGACGCTTTTTATAGCAAAAAAGTTTTTGCGTCTCCACATTTTGAGACCTATAATTTTTCCACATTTTGCTCCACAGAGTCATGTGAGGTCTTGTTTTTTGCGGGACGAGTTGACGTTTTTATTGGTAACATTTTCGGACACGTGACCGTTTTTGATCGCTTTTTATTCCGATTTTTGTGAGGCAGAATGACCAAAAACCAGCTATTCATGAATTTCTTTTGGGGGAGGCGTTTATACCGTTCCGCGTTTGGTAAAATTGATAAAGCAGTTTTATTCTTCGGGTCAGTACGATTACAGCGATATCTCATTTATATCATTTTTTTATGTTTTGGCGCTTTTATACGATAAAAACTAAAATATAGAAAAAATAATTATTTTCGTATCGCTTTATTCTCAGGACTATAACTTTTTTATTTTTTTGCTGATAATGTTGTATGGCGGCTTGTTTTTTGCGGGACAAGATGACGTTTTCAGCGGTACCATGGATATTTATATCAGTCTTTTTGATCGCGTGTTATTCCACTTTTTGTTCGGCGGTATGGTAATAAAGCGTTGTTTTTTGCCTCGTTTTTTTTTTTTTTTCCTTACGGTGTTTACTGAAGGGGTTAACTAGTGGGGCAGTTTTATAGGTTGGGTCGTTACGGACGCGGCGATACTAAATATGTGTACTTTTATTGTTTTGTTTTTTTTATTTAGATAAAGAAATGTATTTATGGGAATAATATATATTTTTTTTTTATTATTTATTTAGGATTTTTTTTTTTTTTTTTTTTACACATGTGGAAAAAATTTTTTTTAACTTTTTTACTTTGTCCCAGGGGGGGACATCACAGATCATTGATCTGGCAGTGTGCACAGCACTCTGCCAGATCGACGATCTGCTGTGCAGGGCTGCAGGCTTACCAAGCGTCTGCCCTGAGCAGACACTCGGTAAGCCACCTCCCTCCCTGCAGGACCCGGATGCCGCGGCCATCTTGGATCCGGGACCTGCAGCCAGGAAGGAGGTAGGAGACCCTCGCAGCAACGCGATCACATCGCGTTGCTCCGGGGGTCTCAGGGAAGCCCGCAGGGAGCCCCCTCCCTGCGCGATGCTTCCCTATACCGCCGGTACACTGCGATCATGTTTGATCGCGGTGTGCCGGGGGTTAATGTGCCGGGGGCGGTCCGTGACCGCTCCTGGCACATAGTGCCGGATGTCAGCTGCGATATGCAGCTGACACCCGGCCGCGATCGGCCGCGCTCCCCCCGTGAGCGCCGCTGATCGGTGATGACGTACTATCCCGTCGGCGGTCATACGGGCCCACCCCACCTCGACGGGATAGTACGTCAAATGTCGGGAAGGGGTTAATGACCGAGCCAATTTTTACAATTCTGACCAGTGTCACTTTATGAGGTTATAACTCTGGAACGCTTTATCGGATCCCGCTGATTCTGAGATTTTTTTTTCGTGACATGTTGTACTTCAAGTTAGTGGTAACATTTCTTCGATATTACTTGCGATTATTTATGAAAAAAATGGAAATATGGCGAAAATTTTTAAAATTTTGCAATTTTCAAACTTTGTATTTTTATGCCCTTAAATCAGAGAGATATGTCACAAAAAATAGTTAATAAATAACATTTCTCACATGTCTACTTTACATCAGCACAATTTTGGAAACAATTTTTTTTTTTGTTAGGGAGTTATAAGGGTTAAAAGTTGACCAGCAATTTCTCATTTTTACAACACCATGTTTTTTTTAGGGACCACATCACCTTTGAAGTGATTTTGAGGGGTCTATATGATAGAAAATAACCAAGTGTGACACCATTCTAAAAACTGCACCCCTCAAGCTGCTCAAAACCACATTCAAGAAGTTTATTAACCCTTTACGTACTTCACAGGAACTAAAACAATGTGGAAGAAAAAAATGAACATTTTACTTTTTTTTGCAAACATTTTACTTCAGAACCATTTTTTTTAATTTTCACAAGTGTAAAAACAGAAATTTAACCACAAATTTTGTTGTGCAATTTTTCCTGAGTACGCCGATACCCCATATGTGGAGGTAAACCACTGTTTGGGCGCACCGCAGAGCTTGGAAGTGAAGGAGCACCGTTTGACTGTTTCAATGCAGAATTGGCTGGAATTGAGATCGGACGCCATGTCGCGTTTGGAGAGCCCCTAATGTGCCTAAACAGTGGAAACCCCCCACAAGTGACACCATTTTGGAAACTAGACCCCCCAAGGAACTTATCTAGATGTGTGGTGAGCACTTTGAACCCCCAAGTGCTTCACAGAAGTTTATAACGTAGAGCCGTGAAAATAAAAAATCGCATTTGTTTTCACAAAAATGATTTTTTCGCCCACAAATTCTTATTTTCACAAGGGTAACAGGAGAAATTAGACCACAAAAGTTGTTGTGCAATTTCTCCTGAGTACGTCGATACCCCATATGTGGAGGTAAACCACTGTTTGGGCGCACCGCAGAGCTTGGAAGTGAAGGAGCACCGTTTGACTTTTTCAATGCAGAATTGGCTGGAATTGAGATCGGATGCCATGTCGCGTTTGGAGAGTCCCTGATGTGCCTAAACAGTGGAAACCCCCCACAAGTGATACCATTTTGGAAACTAGACCCCTTAAGGAACTTATCTAGATGTGTGGTGAGCACTTTGAACCCCCAAGTGCTTCACAGAAGTTTATAACGTAGAGCCGTGAAAATAAAAAATCTCATTTTTTCTACAAAAATGATCTTTTTGCCCCCAAATTTTTATTTTAACAAGGGTAACAGGAGAAATTAGACCACAAAAGTTGTTGTACAATTTCTCCTGAGTACGTCGATACCCCATATATGGGGGTAAACCACTGTTTGGGCGCACCGCAGAGCTTGGAAGAGAAGGAGTGTCGTTTTACTTTTTCAATGTAGAATTGGCTGGAATTGAGATCGGACGCCATGTCACGTTTGGAGAGCCGCTGATGTGCCTAAACAGTGGAGACTACCCACAAATGACACCATTTTGGAAACTAGACCCCTTATGGAACTTATCTAGATGTGTGGTGAGCACTTTAAACCCCCAGGTGCTTCACAGAAGTTTATAACGTAGAGCCGTGAAAATAAAAAAATCGAATTTTTTCTACAAAAATGATCTTTTTGCCTCCAAATTTTTATTTTACCAAGGGTAACAGGAGAAAATGGACCCCAGAAGCTGTTGTACAATTTGTCTTGAGTACGCCGACACCCCATATGTGGGGGTAAACCACTGTTTGGGCGCATGGCTGAGCTCGGAAGCAAAGGAGCGCCATTTGACTTTTCAATGCAAAATTGACTGGAATTGAGATCGGACGCCATGTCGCGTTTGGAGAGCCCCTGATGTGCCTAAACAGCAGAAACCCCCCAAAAGTGACCCCATTTTGGAAACTAGACCCCCCATGGAACTTATCTAGATGTGTAGTGAGAACTTTGAATGCCCAAGTGCATCACAGAAGTTTATAATGCAGAGTCGTGAAAATAAAAAATATATATTTTTTAACAATAAAGATTTTTAGCCCCCAAGTTTTTATTTTCACAAGGGTAGCAAGAGAAATTGGACCCCAAAAGTTGTTGTCCAATTTGTCCTGAGTATGCTGGTACCCCATATGTGGGGGGAACCACTGTTTGGGCGCACGGCAGAGCTCGGAAGGGAAGGAGCACCATTTTGGAATGCAGACTTTGATAGAATTGTCTGCGGGCGTTATGTTGCATTTGCAGACCACTAATGTACCTAAACAGTAGAAACCCCCAACAAGTGACCCCATTTTGGAAAATAGACCCCCCAAGGAACTTATCTAGATATGTGGTGAGAACTTTGAATGCCCAAGTGCTTCACAGAAGTTTATAATGCAGAGTAGTGAAAATAAAAAATATTTTTTTTCCCACAAAAAAGATTTTTTTAGCCCCAAAATTTTTATTTTCACAAGGGTAACAAGAGAAATTGGACCCCAAAAGTTGTTGTCCAATTTGTCCTGAGTATGCTGGTACCCCATATGTGGGGGTAAACCACTGTTTGGGCGCACGGCAGAGCTCGGAAGGGAAGGAGCACCATTTTGGAATGCAGACTTTGATAGAATTGTCTGCGGGCGTTATGTTGCATTTGCAGACCACTAATGTACCTAAACAGTAGAAACCCCCAACAAGTGACCCCATTTTGGAAAATAGACCCCCCAAGGAACTTATCTAGATATGTGGTGAGAACTTTGAATGCCCAAGTGCTTCACAGAAGTTTATAATGCAGAGTAGTGAAAATAAAAAATATTTTTTTTCCCACAAAAAAGATTTTTTTAGCCCCCAAATTTTTATTTTCACAAGGGTAACAAGAGAAATTGGACCCCAAAAGTTGTTGTCCAATTTGTCCTGAGTATGCTGGTACCCCATATGTGGGGGTAAACCACTGTTTGGGCGCACGGCAGAGCTCGGAAGGGAAGGAGCGCCATTTTGGAATGCAGACTTTGATAGAATTATCTGCGGGCGTTATGTTGCGTTTGCAGAGCCCTAATGTACCTAAACAGTAGAAACCCCCACAAGTGACCAAATTTTGGAAACTAGACCCCCTAAGGAACTTATCTAGATATGTGGTGAGAACTTTGAAAGCTCAAGTGCTTCACAGAAATTTATAATGCAGAGTAGTGAAAATAAAAAAATATATTTTTTTCCAACAAAAAAGATTTTTAGCCCCCAAGTTTTTATTTTCACAAGGGTAACAGGAGAAATTGGACCCCAAAAGTTGTTGTCCAATTTATCCCGAGTACGCTGATGCCCCATATGTGGGGGTAAACCACTGTTTGGGCGCACGGCAGAGCTCAGAAGGGAGGGAGTACCATTTGACTTTTTTAGCGCAAAATTGGCTGTCGTGTTTGGAGACCCCCTGATGTACCTAAACAGTGGAAACCCCCCAATTCTAACTCCAACCCTAACCCCAACACAGCCCTAACCCTAATCTCAACCCGATCCATAATCCTTATCACAACCCTAACGATAATCACAACCCTAACCCCAAAACAGCCCTAATCTCAACCCTAACCATAACCCTAATCAAAACCCTAAATCCAACACACCCCTAACCCTAATCCCAACCCTAACCCTAATCCCAACCCTAATCCCAAACGTAACACTAATCCCAACCCTAATCCAAACCCTAACCCTAATCCCAACTCTAACCCTAACTTTAGCCCCAACCCTAACTTTAGCCCCAACCCTAACCATAACTTTAGCCCCCGTCGTCACAAAAAAAGTTCAATGTAACCTTTTTTTTGTACGTCGCGTCTGCCATTTCCGCGGATGCGTGGTCGTAACTCTGCCCCCTCCTCCCCAGGACATAGACTGGGCAGCGGATGCGTTGAAAAACTGCATCCGCTGCCCACGTTGTGCACAATTTTCACAACGTGCGTCGGTACATCGGGCCGACGCATTGCGACCGCCCCGTACCGACGCAAGTGTGAAAGAAGCCTAAGGCTACTTTCACACTAGCGTCGTACTCGGCCCATCGCAGTGTGTCGGGCCGACGTACCGAGGCTAGCGTTGTAAGCGCCGCACAACGGGTGCAGCGGATGCTGTTTTTTCAACGCATCCGCTGCCCCATTGTGAGGTGCGGGGAGGCGGGGGCGGAGTTCCGGCCACGCATGCGCGGTCGGAAATGGCGGACACGTCGCACAAAAAAGTTACATGTAGTTTTTTTTGTGTCGACGGTCCGCCGAAGCAAGACGCATCCGTCGCACGATGGATACGACATGTGGCAATCCGTCGCAATGCGTCGCTAATGCAAGCCAATGGAGAAAAAACGCATCCTGCAAGCACTTTTGCAGGATGCGTTTTTTCTCCAACGACGCATTGCGACGGAAGCCAAAAAACGCTAGTGTGAAAGTAGCCTAACCCTAACCCTAGCCCTAACCCTAACCCTAAATTTAGCCCCAACCCTAACCCTAACTCTAACCCTAACCCTAACCCTAACCCTAACCCTAACTCTAACCCTAACTCTAACCCTAACCCTAACCCTAACCCTAACTCTAACCCTAACCCTAACCCTAACCCTAACCCTAATTTTAGCCCCAACTTGTCTTCTCCTGCCGGCCGGCAGATGGCAGCAGATGGCGGGCGCACTGCGCATGCGCCCGCCATGATGAAAAAGCCGTCTGGCAGGAGAAGACAGAAGAGGACCCAGGGACCCCGGGTGAGTATGATAGGGTCTCCGAATCCCCCTATTTCTCTGTCCTCTGATGTGCGATCACATCAGAGGACAGAGAAATAACTGATCGCTTTTTTTTTTTTTTTGCGGTCGCCGGTAAACTGTTAATTACCGGCGATCGCAAAGCAGGGGTCGGTGCAAACCGACCCCGATCATGTTCTTTGGGGTCTCGGCTACCCCCAGCAGCCGAGACCCCAAAGAACATCCGGGTGCCGGGCGGCGGGCGCACTGCGCGTGCGCCCGCCATTTTTTCCCGGAAAAAAGATGGCGGCGCCCATGGGGAGACACGAGGAGCACCGGGGGAGGTAGGTAAGTATTGGGGGGCTATTGGGGGCCATCGGGGACCACATTTCTCTGTCCTCCGATGTGCGATCACATCGGAGGACAGAGAAATTAAACGGCAAATCGCGTTTTTTTTGTTGTTGTTGCGACCGCCGGTAAACGGTTAATTACCGGCGATCGCAACTCGGGGGTCGGTAAAAAACCCCCGAATCATGTTCTCTGGGGTCTCGGCTACCCTCGGCAACCAGAGAAAATCCGACTCTGGGGGGCGCTATTCACTTTTTCCACAGCGCCGTTAATTAACGGCGCTGTGGTTTAAGTACCCTTAGCGGCCGCCGTTAAAAGGCGTATCGGCGGTCGTTAAGGGGTTAAGCTATCTATAATAAACATAGTAACATAGTTACATAGTTATTAAGGTTGAAGGAAGACTTTAAGTCCATCTAGTTCAACCCATAGACTAACCTAACATGCCCTAACATGTTGATCCAGAGGAAGGCAAAAAAAACCATGTGGCAAAGAGTAAGCTCCACATTGGGGAAAAAAATTCCTTCCCGACTCCACATACGGCAATCAGACTAGTTCCCTGGATCAATGCCCTATCAAGGAATCTAGTGCATATAACCTGTAACATTATACTTTTCAAGAAAAGCATCCAGTCCCCTCTTAAATTTAAGTAATGAATCAGTCATTACAACATCATACGGCAGAGAGTTCCATAGTCTCACTGCTCTTACAGTAAAGAATCCGCGTCTGTTATTATGCTTAAACCTTCTTTCCTCCAGAGGATGCCCCCTTGTCCCTGTCTCAGGTCTATGATTAAAAAGATCATCAGAAAGGTCTTTGTACTGTCCCCTCATATATTTATACATTAACATAAGATCACCCCTTAGTCTTCGCTTTTTCAAACTAAACAGCCCCAAGTGTAATAACCTATCTTGGTATTGCAGACCCCCAGTCCTCTAATAACCTTGGTCGCTCTTCTCTGCACCCGCTCTAGTTCAGCTATGTCTTTCTTATATGCCGGAGACCAGAACTGTGCACAGTATTCTAAGTGTGGTCGAACTAGTGACTTGTATAGAGGTAAAATTATGTTCTCCTCATGAGCATCTATGCCTCTTTTAATGCATCCCATTATTTTATTTGCCTTTGTATCAGCTGCCTGGCTCTGGCCACTATATGTGAGTTTGTCATCCACCCATACACCCAGGTATTTTTCATTGACGGTTTTGCACAGAGTTTTAGAGTTAAGCACATAGTTATACATCTTATTACTTCTACCCAAGTGCATGACCTTACATTTATACCCATTAAAGCTCATTTGCCATTTATCAGCCCAAGCTTCTAGTTTACATAAATCATCCTGTAATATAAAATTGTCCTCCTCTGTATTGATTACCCTGCAGAGTTTAGTGTCATCTGCAAATATTGAAATTCTGCTCTGTATGCCCCCTACAAAGTCATTAATAAATATGTTAAAAAGAAGAGGGCCCAATACTGACCCCTGTGGTACCCCACTGCTAACCGCAACCCAATCCGAGTGTGCTCCATTAATAACCACCCTTTGTTTCCTATCCCTGAGCCAGCTCTTAACCCACTTACACATATTTTCCCCTATCCCCATTATTCTCATTTTATGTAACAACCTTTTGTGTGGCACCATATCAAAAGCTTTTGAAAAGTCCATATACACTACATCCACTGGGTTCCCTTGGTCCAGTCCGGAACTTACCTCTTCATAGAAGCTGATCAAATTAGTCTGACATGATCGGTCCCTAGTAAACCCATGCTGATACTGGGTCATGAGGTTATTCCTCTTCAGATACTCCAGTATAGCATCCCTTAGAATACCCTCCAGGATTTTACCCACAGTAGAGGTTAAGCTTACGGGCCTATAATTACCGAGTTCAGTTTTTGTCCCCTTTTTGAATATTGGCACCACATTTGTTATACGCCAGTCTTGTGGTACAGACCCTGTTATTATGGAGTCTTTAAAGATTAAAAATAATGGTCTATCAATGACTGTACTTAATTCCTGCAGTACTCGGGGGTGTATCCAATCCGGGCCCGGAGATTTGTCAATTTTAGTGATTTTTAGACGCTGCCGTACTTCCTGCTGGGTTAAGCAGGTGACATTTAATGGGGAATTTTTGTTATCACTGATCATTTTGTCTGCCAAGGGATTTTCTTGTGTAAATACTGATGAAAAAAAGTCATTTAGCATATTGGCTTTTTCCTCTTCCTCATCCACCATTTCACCCACACTATTTTTAAGGGGGCCAACACTGTCATTTTTTAGCTTCTTACTATTTATGCAGTTAAAGAATATTTTGGGATTATTTTTACTCTCTCTGGCAACGAGTCTCTCTGTCTCAATCTTTGCTGCCTTGATTTGCTTTTTACAGAATTTATTTAGTTTTCTGCATTTATTTAATGCCTCATCACTACCTACTTCCTTTAATTCGCTAAATACTTTCTTTTTGTCCCTTATTGCGCCCCTTACAGCTCTATTTAGCCATATTGGTTTCCTCCTATTTCTAGTATGTTTATTCCCATACGGTATATACTGTGCACAGGTCCTATCCAGGATGCTAATAAATGTCTCCCATTTTCTTTGTGTATTTTTATGTCTCAGGATATCGTCCCAGTTAATTGCATCCGTTGGAAATTTGCCCTCCTGAAGTTTAGTGTCCTTGTAACCCCCCTACTACCCATCTTATTAAAGGATACATGAAAACTTATTATTTTGTGATCACTATTCCCCAAATGACCCCCAACCCTTATATTTGATATGCGGTCTGGCCTGTTGGTTAACCCCTTAATCCCATATGTCGTACTATCCCGTCGAGGTGGGGTGGGCCTTATTTCCCACCGACGGGATAGTACGTCATATGCGATCGGCCGCGCTCACGGGGGGAGCGCGGCCGATCGTGGCCGGGTGTCAGCTGACTATCGCAGCTGACATCCGGCACTATGTGCCAGGAGTGGTCACAGACCGCCCCGGCACATTAACCCCCGGCACACTGCGATCAAACATGATCGCAGTGTTCCGGTGGTATAGGGAAGCATCGCGCAGGGAGGGGGCTCCCAGCGGGCTTCCCTGAGACCCCCGGAGCAACGCAATGTGATCGCGTTGCTCCGAGCGTCTCTTACCTCCTCTCCTTGCAGTCCCCGGATCCAAAATGGCCGCGGGGCTGCATCCGGGTCCTGTAGGGAGGTGGCTTACCAAGCGCCTGCTCAGTGCAGGCGCTGGTAAGCCAGGAGCGCTGTAAGTCAGATCGCTGATATGACAGAGTGCTGTGCAAACTGTCAGATCAGCGATCTGTGATGTCCCCCCTGGGACAAAGTAAAAAAGTTTAAAAAAAATTCCCACATGTGTAAAAGAAAAAAAAAAAATTCCTAAATAAAGAAAAAAAAATATTATTTCCATAAATACATTTCTTTATCTAAATGATAAAAAAAACAATAAAAGTACACATATTTAGTATCGCCGCGTCCGTAAAGACCCAACCTATAAAACTGTCCCACTAGTTAACCCCTTCAGTGAACACCGTAAAAAAACTAAAAATAAAACGAGGCAGAAAACAACGCTTTATTATCATACCGTCGAACAAAAAGTGGAATAACACGCGATGAAAAAGAAAAATATAAATATCCATGATACCACTGAAAACGTCATCTTGTCCCGCAAAAAACGAGCCACCATACAGCATCATCAGCAAAAAAATAAAAAAGTTATAGTTTTCAGAATAAAGCGATGCCAAAATAATTATTTTTTCTATGAAATAGTTTTTATCGTATAAAAGCGCCAAAGCATAAAAAAATTATATAAATGAGATATCGCTGTAATCGTACTGACCCGAAGAATAAAACTGCTTTATCCATTTTACCAAACGCGGAACGGTATAAATGCACCCCCCCCCCCCCCCCAAAAGAAATTCATGAATAGCTGGTTTCTGGTCATTCTGCCTCACAAAAATCGGAATAAAAAGCGATCAGAAAATGTCACGTGCCCGAAAATGTTACCAATAAAAACGTCAACTCGTTCTGCAAAATACATGACCTCACATGACTCTGTGGACCAAAATATGGAAAAATTATAGGTCTCAAAATGTGGAGACACAAAAACTTTGTTGCTATAAAAAGCGTCTTTTAGTGTGTGACAGCTGCCAATCATAAAAATCCGCTATAAAAGACGCTATAAAAGTAAATCAAACCCCCCTTCATCACCCCCTTAGTTATGGAAAAATAATAATATTAAAAAAATGTATTTATTTCCATCTTCCCATTAGGATTAGGGCTAGGGTTAGGGTTAGGGTTAGGGCTAGGGTTAGGGTTAGGGCTAGGGTTATGGCTAGGGCTAGGGTTAGGGCTAGGGTTAGGGCTAGGGTTAGGGTTAGGGCTAGGTTTAAGGCTAGGGCTATGGTTAGGTCTAGGGTTAGGGTTAGGGTTAGGGCTAAGGTTAGGGTTGGGGCTAGGGTTGGAGCTAATGTTAGGGTTGGGGCTAAAAGGGTTAGGGCTAAAGTTAGGGTTGGGGCTAAAGTTAGGGTTAGGGTTGGGGCTAAAGTTAGGGTCAGGGTTTGGATTACATTTACGGTTGGGATTAGGGTTGGGATTAGAGTTAGGGGTGTGTCAGGGTTAAGGGTGTCGTTAGGGCTACCGTTGGGATTAGGGTTAGGAGTGTGTTTGGATTAGGCTTTCAGTTAGAATTGGGGAGTTTCCACTGTTTAGGCACATCAGGGGCTCTCCAAACGCGACATGGCGTCCGATCTCAATTCCAGCCAATTCTGCGTTGAAAAAGTAAAACAGTACTCCTTCCCTTCCAAGCTCTCCCGTGCGCCCAAACAGGGGTTTACCCTTAGCGTACTTGGGACAAATTGGACAACAAGGTTTGGGGTCCAAGTTCTCTTGTTACCCTTGGGAAAATAAAAATTTGGGGGGCTAAAAATCATTTTTGTGGGAAAAAAAGATTTTTTATTTTCACGGCTCTGCGTTGTAAACTGTAGTGAAACACTTGGGGGTTCAAAGTTCTCACAACACATCTAGATAAGTTCCTTGGGATGTCTAGTTTCCAATATGGGGTCACTTATGGGGGTTTCTACTGTTTGGGTACATCAGGGGCTCTGCAAATGCAACCTTACGCCTGCAGACCAATCCATCTAAGTCTGCATTCCAAATGGCGCTCCTTCCCTTCTGAGCTCTGCCATGCGCCCAAACAGTGGTTCCCCCCACATATGGGGTATCAGTGTACTCAGGACAAATTGGAAAACAACTTTTGGGGTCCAATTTCTCCTGTTACCTTTGGGAAAATACAAAACTGGGGGCTAAAAAATAATTTTTGTGGAAAAAAAAATATTTTTTATTTTCACGGCTCTGCCTTATTAACTTCTGTGAAGCACTTGTTGGGTCAAAGTGCTCACCACACATCTAGATAAGTTCCTTAAGGGGTCTACTTTCCAAAATGGTGTCACTTGTGGGGGTTTCAATGTTTAGGTGCATCAGGGGCTCTCCAAAAGCAACATGGCGTCCCATCTCAATTCCAGTCAATTTTGCATTGAAAAGTCAAATGGCGCTCCTTCCCTTCCGAGCTCTGCCATGCGCCCAAACAGTGGTTTACACCCACATATGGGGTATCAGCGTATTCAGGACAAATTGCACAACAATTTTTGGGGTCCAATTTCTTCTCTTACCCTTGGTGAAATAAAAAATTGGGGGAGAAAAGATCATTTTTGTGAAAAAATATGATTTTCTATTTTTATGGCTCTGCATTATAAACTTCTGTGAAACACTTGTTGGGTCAAAGTGCTCACCAATAGTGTTGAGCAATACCGTCCGATACTTGAAAGTATCGGTATCGGATAGTATCGGCCGATACCCGAAAAGTATCGGATATCGCCGATACCCGATACCAATACAAGTCAATGGGACACCAAGTATCGGAAGGTACCCTGTATGGTTCCCAGGGTCTGAAGGAGAGGAAACTCTCCTGCAGGCCCTGGGATCCATATTAATGTGTAAAATAAAGAATAAAAATAAAAAATATTGATATACTCACCTCTCCGACGCAGCCTAGACCTTACCGATGAAACCGGCAGCTTCCGTTCCTAAGAATGAGCGCTTGAAAGACCTTAGATGACGTCGCGGCTTGTGATTGGTCACGTGGCAGTCACGTGACCGCTCACACGACCAATCACAAGCCGCGATGTCATCTAAGGTCTTTCAAGCGCTCATTCATAGGAACGGAAGCTGCCGGTTACATCGGTAAGGTCCAGGCTGCGTCTGAGAGGTGAGTATATCAATATTTTTTATTTTTATTCTTTATTTTACACATTAATATCGATCCCGATACCGATTCCCGATATCACAAAAGTATCGGATCTCGGTATCGGAATTCCGATACCACAAATATCGGCCGATACCCAATACTTGCGGTATCGGAATGCTCAACACTACTCACCACACATCTAGATAAGTTCTTAAGGGGTCTACTTTCCAAAACGGTGTCACTCATGGGGGGTTTCAATGTTTAGGCACATCAGGGGCTCTCCAAACGCAACATGGCGTCCCATCTCAATTCCAGTCAATTTGCATTGAAAAGTCAAATGGCGCTCCTTCCCTTCCGAGCTCTGCCATGCGCCCAAACAGTGGTTTACCCCCACATATGGGGTATCAGCGTTCTCAGGACAAATTGTGCAACAACTTTTGGGGTCCATTTTCTCCTGTTACCCTTGGTAAAATAAAACAAATTGGAGCTGAAATAAATTGTGTGTGAAAAAAAGTTAAATGTTCATTTTTATTTAAACATTCCAAAAATTCCTGTGAAACAACTGAAGGGTTAATAAACTTCTTGAATGTGTTTTTGAGCACCTTGAGGGGTGCAGTTTTTAGAATGGTGTCACACTTGGGTATTTTCTATCATACAGACCCCTCAAAATGACTTCAAATGAGATGTGGTCCCTAAAAAAAATGGTGTTGTAAAAATTAGAAATTGCTGGTCAACTTTTAACCCTTATATCTCCCTAACAAAAAAACATTTTGGTTCCAAAATTGTGCTGATGTAAAGTAGACATGTGGGAAATGTTACCTATTAAGTATTTTGTGTGACATATCTCTGTGATTTAAGGGCATAAAAATTCAAAGTTGGAAAATTGCAAAATTTTCTAAATTTTTGCCAAATTTCCGTTTTTTTTCACAAATAAACGCAAGTTATATCGAATAAATTTTACCACTATCATGAAGTACAATATGTCACGAGAAAACAATGTCAGAATCGCCAAGATCCGTTGAAGCGTTCCAGAGTTATAACCTCATAAAGGGACAGTGGTCAGAATTGTAAAAATCGGCCCGGTCATTAACGTGCAAACCACCCTTGGGGCTTAAGGGGTTAATATTAGGTCTAGCAGTGCCCCCCTTCTTGTTGGGTCCTGAACTAATTGTGAAAGGTAATTGTCTCTCATAGTTGTCAAAAACTGATTACCTTTGCTGGAACTGCAGGTTTCTGTTCCCCAATCTATTTCAGGGTAGTTGAAGTCCCCCATAATAATGACCTCTCCTTAAGTCGCAGCTTCATCTATTTGCTTTACGAGGATATTCTCCGTTGCTTCCATTATTTTGGGAGATTTATAACAAACCCCTATCAGTAATTTATTATTTTTCCCCCTCCCCTTATCACCCACAGGGACTCTACATTTTCATTAGATTCACCTACATTATCACGCCGGATGGGTTTTAAGGACGATTTTACATACAGACACACCCCACCCCCTCGCTTATCTGTACGGTCATTTCTGAAAAGGCTATAGCCCTGCAAGTTAACAGCCCAGTCATGGCTCTCATCCAGCCATGCTTCAGATATCCCTACCATGTCATAATTATGCTCCAACAACATTAGTTCTAATTCGTCCATTTTGTTGGCGAGGCTTCTGGCATTAGTATACATGCACTTAATGTTCCTCTCTGCACCTCTGTTCTTTCTTAAATTATTAACTGTTCTAACCCCACCCCCCATGCCACCGCCACCCCCAACATCCTTATTTGGGCCCAGGTCTAAATATATTTTGTTTTTTAAGATATCTATGTGACACTTCTTTGACCATAGTGTATAGAACTGTGGGATTAGTATGATGTATCATTATATGAAGTGTTGCCTATTCCTTGTCTAGGGAGAATGCACTTGGGTAGTATGTTTACCATCTCTATGGGAAGGTAGGATCCTGCTGTAATTAAAAACACCTGAGGCTGAGGGTGATGTGCTCAGTCAGAGAGCCAATTTATTATGGTGCTTGAACCTCCTAGGTTCAAGCAACATATTGTAATCCGATTTCTTATATTTTATTATTATTATTATTATTATTCTTCTTCTTCTCCGCGTTTTCCGCAATTAATGCGGCCCGAACCGCTCGGCGCAGAGACCCCGTTCAGGCGGCGTTTCGAAGGCCTCGGTGGGGACAGGTGTGCTATGACTTTTATAGTCGATCCGATATGTAGATTTTATTTAAATCGCATTTAAAAAAAAAAATTTCCCATAGGAAATAATGGCGAACTTTCCATTACCCCCAACTTGACCTTCCAAAGATGGCAGCTATGCAAATGTACGGTGTCCATTTTAGGACATGATCATTTATCAAAGTCAAACATCAGAATAAAGTGACTATGACACCCTCTTGTCCCGTGTGTGAAAAGTAAGTGCCCCCCCGGCCCCGTGTGTGAAAAGTAAGTGCCCCCCCGACCCCGTGTGTGAAAAGTAAGTGCCCCCCCGGCCCCGTGTGTGAAAAGTAAGTGCCCCCCGGCCCCGTGTGTGAAAAGTAAGTGCCCCCCGGCCCCGTGTGCAAAAGTAAGTGCGCCCACGGCCCCGTGTGTGAAAAGTAAGTGCCCCCCCGGCCCCGTGTGTGAAAAGTAAGTGCCCCCCCGGCCCCGTGTGCAAAAGTAAGCGCGCCCCCGGCACCGTGTGCAAAAGTAAGCGCGCCCCCTGCCCCGTGTGCAAAAGTAAGCGCGCCCCCGGCCCCGTGTGCAAAAGTAAGCGCGCCCCCGGCCCCGTGTGCAAAAGTAATGGCGCCCCCGGCCCCGTGTGCAAAAGTAATGGGGGCCCCGTGTGCAAAAGTAATGGAGCCCCCGGCCCCGTGTGCAAAAGTAAGCGCGCCCCCGGCCCCGTGTGCAAAAGTAATGGCGCCCCCGGCCCCGTGTGCAAAAGTAATGGCGCCCCCGGCCCCGTGTGCAAAAGTAAGCGCGCCCCCGGCCCCGTGTGCAAAAGTAAGCGCGCCCCCGTGTGCAAAAGTAAGCGCGCCCCCGGCCCCGTGTGCAAAAGTAAGCACGCCCCCGGCCCCGTGTGCAAAAGTAATGGCGCCCCCGGCTCCGTGTGCAAAAGTAATGGCGCCCCCGGTCCCGTGTGCAAAAGTAATGGCGCCCCCGGCCCCGTGTGCAAAAGTAAGCACGCCCCTGGCCCCGTGTGCAAAAGTAATGGCGCCCCCGGCCCCGTGTGCAAAAGTAATGGCGCCCCCGGCCCCGTGTGCAAAAGTAATGGCGCCCCGTGTGCAAAAGTAATGGCGCCCCCGTCCCCGTGTGCAAAAGTAATGGCGCCCCCGTCCCCGTGTCCAAAAGTAATGGCGCCCCCGGCCCCGTGTGCAAAAGTAAGCGTGCCCCCGTCCCCGTGTGCAAAAGTAATGGCGCCCCCGGCCCCGTGTGCAAAAGTAATGGCGCCCCCGGTCCCGTGTGCAAAAGTAATGGCGCCCCCGGCCCCGTGTGCAAAAGTAATGGCGCCCCCGGCCCCGTGTGCAAAAGTAATGGCGCCCCCGGCCCCGTGTGCAAAAGTAATGGCGCCCCCGGCCCCGTGTGCAAAAGTAATGGCGCCCCCGGCCCCGTGTGCAAAAGTAATGGCGCCCCCGGCCCCGTGTGCAAAAATAATGGCGCCCCCGGCCCCGTGTGCAAAAGTAATGGCGCCCCCGGCCCCGTGTGCAAAAGTAATGACGCCCCCGGCCCCGTGTGCAAAAGTAATGGCGCCCCCGGCCCCGTGTGCAAAAGTAATGGCGGCCCCGTGTGCAAAAGTAATGGCGCCCCCGGCCCCGTGTGCAAAAGTAATGGCGCCCCCGGCCCCGTGTGCAAAAGTAATGGCGCCCCCGGCTCCGTGTGCAAAAGTAAGCGTGCCCCGTCCCCGTGTGCAAAAGTAATGACGCCCCCGTCCCCGTGTGCAAAAGTAATGGCGCCCCCCGGCCCCGTGTGCAAAAGTAATGGCGCCCCCGGCCCCGTGTGCAAAAGTAATGGCGCCCCGTGTGCAAAAGTAATGGCGCCCCCGTCCCCGTGTGCAAAAGTAATGGCGCCCCCGTCCCCGTGTCCAAAAGTAATGGCGCCCCCGGCCCCGTGTGCAAAAGTAAGCGTGCCCCCGTCCCCGTGTGCAAAAGTAATGGCGCCCCCGGCCCCGTGTGCAAAAGTAATGGCGCCCCCGGTCCCGTGTGCAAAAGTAATGGCGCCCCCGGCCCCGTGTGCAAAAGTAATGGCGCCCCCGGCCCCGTGTGCAAAAGTAATGGCGCCCCCGGCCCCGTGTGCAAAAGTAATGGCGCCCCCGGCCCCGTGTGCAAAAGTAATGGCGCCCCCGGCCCCGTGTGCAAAAGTAATGGCGCCCCCGGCCCCGTGTGCAAAAATAATGGCGCCCCCGGCCCCGTGTGCAAAAGTAATGGCGCCCCCGGCCCCGTGTGCAAAAGTAATGACGCCCCCGGCCCCGTGTGCAAAAGTAATGGCGCCCCCGGCCCCGTGTGCAAAAGTAATGGCGGCCCCGTGTGCAAAAGTAATGGCGCCCCCGGCCCCGTGTGCAAAAGTAATGGCGCCCCCGGCCCCGTGTGCAAAAGTAATGGCGCCCCCGGCTCCGTGTGCAAAAGTAAGCGTGCCCCGTCCCCGTGTGCAAAAGTAATGACGCCCCCGTCCCCGTGTGCAAAAGTAATGGCGCCCCCCGGCCCCGTGTGCAAAAGTAATGGCGCCCCCGGCCCCGTGTGCAAAAGTAATGGTGCCCCCGGCCCCGTGTGCAAAAGTAATGGTGCCCCCGGCCCCGTGTGCAAAAGTAATGGCGCCCCCCGGCCCCGTGTGCAAAAGTAATGGCGCCCCCGGCCCCGTGTGCAAAAGTAATGGCGCCCCCCGGCCCCGTGTGCAAAAGTAATGGCGTCCCCCGGCCCCGTGTGCAAAAGTAATGGCGCCCCCGGCCCCGTGTGCAAAAGTAAGCGCACCCTTGGCCCCGTGTGCAAAAGTGCGCGCCCCCGGCCCCGTGTGCAAAAGTGCGCGCCCCCGGCCCCGTGTGCAAAAGTAAGCGCGCCCCCGGCCCCGTGTGCAAAAGTAAGCGCGCCCCCGGCCCCGTGTGCAAAAGTAAGTGCGCCCCGGTCCCGGGTGTGCAAAAGTAAGTGCTCCCCTGGTGTGTGAAGTGCTGCTGTAAAGCTGGCAGCGCTGTTCAAGCACCATGTATTTCCTTCAGGAAATGCCCATCTAGTTATTATTATTCTTCTTCTTCTCCGCGTTTTCCGCAATTAATGCGGCCCGAACCGCTCGGCGCAGAGACCCCGTTCAGGCGGCGTTTCGAAGCCCTCGGTGGGGACAGGTGTGCTATGACTTTTATAGTCGATCCAATATGTAGATTTTATTTAAATCGCATTTTAAAAAAAAAATTTCCCATAGGAAATAATGGCGAACTTTCCATTACCCCCAACTTGACCTTCCAAAGATGGCAGCTATGCAAATGTACGGTATCCATTTTAGGACATGATCATTTATCACACGGCCCCGTGTGCAAAAGTAAGTGCGCCCCCGGCCCCGTGTGCAAAAGTAAGTGCGCCCCCGGCCCCGTGTGCAAAAGTAAGTGCGCCCCCGGCCCCGTGTGCAAAAGTAAGTGCCCCCCGGCCCCGTGTGTGAAAAGTAAGTGCCCCCACGGCCCCGTGTGTGAAAAGTAAGTGCCCCCCCCCGGCCCCGTGTGTAAAAAGTAAGTGCCCCCCCCCCCCCCCCGGCCCCGTGTGTAAAAAGTAAGTGCCCCCCCGGCCCCGTGTGTAAAAAGTAAGTGCCCCCCCGGCCCCGTGTGTCAAAAGTAAGTGCCCCCCCGGCCCCGTGTGTCAAAAGTAAGTGCCCCGTGTGTCAAAAGTAAGCGCGCCCCCGGCCCCGTGTGCAAAAGTAAGCGCGCCCCCGGCCCCGTGTGCAAAAGTAAGCGCGCCCCCGGCCCCGTGTGCAAAAGTAATGGCGCCCCCGGCCCCGTGTGCAAAAGTAATGGCGCCCCCGGCCCCGTGGGCAAAAGTAATGGCGCCCCCGGCCCCGTGGGCAAAAGTAATGGCGCCCCCGGCCCCGTGGGCAAAAGTAATGGCGCCCCCGGCCCCGTGGGCAAAAGTAATGGCGCCCCCGGCCCCGTGGGCAAAAGTAATGGCGCCCCCGGCCCCGTGTGCAAAAGTAATGGCGCCCCCGGCCCCGTGTGCAAAAGTAATGGCGCCCCCGTGTGCAAAAGTAATGGCGCCCCCGGCCCCGTGTGCAAAAGTAATGGCGCCCCCGGCCCCGTGTGCAAAAGTAATGGCGCCCCCGGCCCCGTGTGCAAAAGTAATGGCGCCCCCGGCCCCGTGTGCAAAAGTAATGGCGCCCCCGGCCCCGTGTGCAAAAGTAATGGCGCCCCCGGCCCCGTGTGCAAAAGTAATGGCGCCCCCGGCCCCGTGTGCAAAAGTAATGGCGCCCTTGGCCCCGTGTGCAAAAGTAAGCGCGCCCCGGCCCCGTGTGCAAAAGTAATGGCGCCCCCGGCCCCGTGTGCAAAAATAATGGCGCCCCCGGCCCCTTGTGCAAAAGTAATGGCGCCCCCGGCCCCGTGTGCAAAAGTAATGGCGCCCCCGGCCCCGTGTGCAAAAGTAATGGCGCCCCCGGCCCCGTGTGCAAAAGTAATGGCGCCCCCGGCCCCGTGTGCAAAAGTAATGGCGCCCCCGGCCCCGTGTGCAAAAGTAATGGCGCCCCCGGCCCCGTGTGCAAAAGTAATGGCGCCCCGGCCCCGTGTGCAAAAGTAATGGCGCCCCCGTGTGCAAAAGTAATGGCGGCCCCGGCCCCGTGTGCAAAAGTAATGGCGCCCCCGGCCCCGTGTGCAAAAGTAATGGCGCCCCCGGCCCCGTGTGCAAAAGTAATGGCGGCCCCGGCCCCGTGTGCAAAAGTAATGGCGCCCCCGGCCCCGTGTGCAAAAGTAATGGCGCCCCCGGCCCCGTGTGCAAAAGTAATGGCGCCCCCGGCCCCGTGTGCAAAAGTAATGGCGCCCCCGGCCCCGTGTGCAAAAGTAATGGCGCCCTTGGCCCCGTGTGCAAAAGTAAGCGCGCCCCGGCCCCGTGTGCAAAAGTAATGGCGTCCCCGGCCCCGTGTGCAAAAGTAATGGTGCCCCCGGCCCCGTGTGCAAAAGTAATGGCGCCCCCGGCCCCGTGTGCAAAAGTAATGGCGCCCCCGGACCCGTGTGCAAAAGTAATGGCGCCCCCGGCCCCGTGTGCAAAAGTAATGGCGCCCCCGGCCCCGTGTGCAAAAGTAATGGCGCCCCCGGCCCCGTGTGCAAAAGTAATGGCGCCCCCGGCCCCGTGTGCAAAAGTAATGGCGCCCCCGTGTGCAAAAGTAATGGCGGCCCCGTGTGCAAAAGTAATGGCGCCCCCGGCACCGTGTGCAAAAGTAATGGCGCCCCCGGCCCCGTGTGCAAAAGTAATGGCGCCCCCGGCCCCGTGTGCAAAAGTAATGGCGCCCCCGGCCCCGTGTGCAAAAGTAATGGCGCCCCCGGCCCCGTGTGCAAAAGTAATGGCGCCCCCGGCCCCGTGTGCAAAAGTAATGGCGCCCCCGGCCCCGTGTGCAAAAGTAATGGCGCCACCGGCCCCGTGTGCAAAAGTAATGGCACCCCCGTGTGCAAAAGTAATGGCGCCCCCGGCCCCGTGTGCAAAAGTAATGGCACCCCCGTGTGCAAAAGTAATGGCGCCCCCGTGTGCAAAAGTAATGGCGCCCCCGGCCCCGTGTGCAAAAGTAATGGCGCCCCCGGCACCGTGTGCAAAAGTAATGGTGCCCCCGGCCCCGTGTGCAAAAGTAATGGCGCCCCCGGCCCCGTGTGCAAAAGTAATGGCGCCCCCGGCCCCGTGTGCAAAAGTAATGGCGCCCCCGGCCCCGTGTGCAAAAGTAATGGCGCCCCCGGCCCCGTGTGCAAAAGTAATGGTGCCCCCGGCCCCGTGTGCAAAAGTAATGGCGCCCCCGGCCCCGTGTGCAAAAGTAATGGCGCCCCCGGCCCCGTGTGCAAAAGTAATGGCGCCCCCGGCCCCGTGTGCAAAAGTAATGGCGCCCCCGGCCCCGTGTGCAAAAGTAATGGCGCCCCCGTGTGCAAAAGTAATGGCGCCCCCGACCCCGTGTGCAAAAGTAATGGCGCCCCCGGCACCGTGTGCAAAAGTAATGGCGCCCCCGGCCCCGTGTGCAAAAGTAATGGCGCCCCCGGCCCCGTGTGCAAAAGTAATGGCGCCCCCGGCCCCGTGTGCAAAAGTAATGGCGCCCCCGGCCCCGTGTGCAAAAGTAATGGCGCCCCCGGCCCCGTGTGCAAAAGTAATGGCGCCCCCGGCCCCGTGTGCAAAAGTAATGGCGCCCCCGGCCCCGTGTGCAAAAGTAATGGCGCCCCCGGCCCCGTGTGCAAAAGTAATGGCGCCCCCGGCCCCGTGTGCAAAAGTAATGGCGCCCCCGGCCCCGTGTGCAAAAGTAATGGCGCCCCCGGCCCCGTGTGCAAAAGTAATGGCGCCCCCGGCCCCGTGTGCAAAAGTAATGGCGCCCTTGGCCCCGTGTGCAAAAGTAAGCGCGCCCCCGGCCCCGTGTGCAAAAGTAAGTGCTCCCCTGGACCCGGGTGTGGAAAAGTAAGTGGCCCCTCTGGTCCGGTGTGTGAAAAGTGCTGCTGTAAAGCTGGCAGCGCTGTTCAAGCACCATGTATTTCCTTCAGGAAATGCCCATCTAGTTATTATTCTTCTCCGCGTTTTCCGCAATTAATGCGTCCCGAACCGCTCGGCGCAGAGACCCTGTTCAGGCGGCGTTTCGAAGGCCTCGGTGGTGACAGGTGTGCTATGACTTTTATAGTCGATCCGATATGTAGATTTTATTTAAATCGCATTTAAAAAAAAAAAATTCCCATAGGAAATAATGGCGAACTTTCCATTACCCCCAACTTGACCTTCCAAAGATGGCAGCTATGCAAATGTACGGTGTCCATTTTAGGACATGATCATTTATCAAAGTCAAACATCAGAATAAAGTGACTATGACACCCTCTCGTCCCGTGTGCAAAAGTAAGTGCGCCCCCGGCCCCGTGTGCAAAAGTAAGTGCGCCCCCGGCCCCGTGTGCAAAAGTAAGTGCGCCCCCGGCCCCGTGTGCAAAAGTAAGTGCGCCCCCGGCCCCGTGTGCAAAAGTAAGTGCGCCCCCGGCCCCGTGTGCAAAAGTAAGTGCGCCCCCGGCCCCGTGTGCAAAAGTAAGTGCGCCCCCGGCCCCGTGTGCAAAAGTAAGTGCGCCCCCGGCCCCGTGTGCAAAAGTAAGTGCGCCCCCAACCCCGTGTGCAAAAGTAAGTGCGCCTCCGGCCCCGTGTGCAAAAGTAAGTGCGCCCCCGGCCCCGTGTGCAAAAGTAAGTGCGCCCCCGGCCCCGTGTGCAAAAGTAAGTGCGCCCCCGGCCTCGTGTGCAAAAGTAAGTGCGCCCCCGGCCCCGTGTGCAAAAGTAAGTGCGCCCCCGGCCCCGTGTGCAAAAGTAAGTGCCCCCCCCCCGGCCCCGTGTGCAAAAGTAAGTGCGCCTCCGGCCCCCTGTGCAAAAGTAAGTGCGCCTCCGGCCCCGTGTGCAAAAGTAAGTGCGCCCCCAACCCCGTGTGCAAAAGTAAGTGCGCCCCCGGCCCCGTGTGCAAAAGTAAGTGTGCCCCCGGCCCCGTGTGCAAAAGTAAGTGCGCCCCCGGCCCCGTGTGCAAAAGTAAGTGCGCCCCCGGCCCCGTGTGCAAAATTAAGTGCGCCTCCGGCCCCGTGTGCAAAAGTAAGTGCGCCTCCGGCCCCGTGTGCAAAAGTAAGTGCGCCCCGGTCCCGGGTGTGGAAAAGTAAGTGCTCCCCTGGTCCCATGTGTGAAAAGTGCTGCTGTAAAGCTGGCAGCGCTGTTCAAGCACCATGTATTTCCTTCAGGAAATGCCCATCTAGTTATTATTATTATTATTATTATTATACATTTTTACAGCGCCATTTATTCCATGGCGCTTTACATGTGAAAAGGGGCAAATATAGACAAATACAATAAACATGATCAAAAAACAAGGCACTAACAGGTACAGAAGGAAGGAGGACCCTGCCCGCGAGGGCTCACAGTCTGCAGGGGGTGGGCGAGGACACACTAGGAGAGGAACAGACCCAGATTTGGTCTGCGCTCTGCTGTACTTTGCGGTCTGCTGAAATTCCCTCACTGCCATTAGAGCTTTTAGACAAGGGGGACCTCTGTCACCCCACTGAATTGCCTAATGACAGCCTGAGGCGAAGGGATGTCCGAACGTAAAGCTTTACTATGGGGCCTGTGGATTTCTATGCACTCCTCTGCTGACTTGGTTTTCTTGAGGTTAATTAGGTGAACTAACCTGATCTGTGACCTCCCAGTATTCCTCTCTTTGCATATCACACTGTGATTACACCTTCATACTTGTCATTTTTAAAATATTATTTATATGTTTGATTTTTTTTCTAAAACTGTATATTTTGCATCATAACAAAACACATGAATTGGACATTTCTTTTCACTTAACTGATTGGTTGCAGTGGTCATCCAGTGGCCCTGATGGAGTAGAAGGCCAGGATATCGGCGGGGGGCACAGTATTACAAGTCTGGTAGCTGAGCATGTGTGTTTTTTATATTTTATTTAGAACCACCATAATAAACATGTTCTACAGGGACTGAGGTTTGTATAGGGAATAATGCACCAACTAAAATAAATTATATAAAATATATTATTCCTCGAAATCTAATATTCTCAGTGTGTGTCTTCTAATATTCTTCAGACTCTATATATACTGTATATACACATATAATGAGAATATTAGATGCCTAGTAACCTTACAATATGTGTTATAATACACAATAATATAACATATATAATACATATAACAGAGTGGAGGGTCGGCCATTATCAGCGCGCTGCTGCTCTCACATATGATTTCACACTGACATAGAATGTTGTGAGGTTCTACTGGAGCGCCCCCACACCGCCGCAGGGCCGAGGGGTACCCGGAGCCGGGTCTCTAGGTCTCAGTCCTGGGGTTGTCACGGTGGCTAGACCCGGTCCGTGGCCCTGTCTGTCAATGGGGGACGTCCGGTGCAATAAGTGGTGTGATAACGGTGCAGGTCGCGGTAAATAACGAGGACACCAGTTTGCAGTCTCTTTACCTCTTTACTGAAGATGTTGGAGACCTCAGTCCAGAGCGCTGTTAACTGGGTTTTCAGAGACCGGCTGGTCCAACGACACATCAGGAGTTCTCCTCACAGGTGGGAATCAGTATCTACCTTCTAGCGCTGTGTGTTGTAGTTCTTCCCTGCTGAGCTCCCGGGATAGTCCTCACAACTGTTTCTTTCTGTCTCTACTGTTCGTTCTCCGTCCTCCAGGTGATATGGTAGGACGCACCCGTATGACGGGGTAGGCCTGGAGTTCTTCCGGGACTCTAGAGTCGCCCCTCTCCCACAGCTGCCTCCGTTGTCTGCTTAGGTGTTAAGTGAGACAGCCAACCTGTAATTAGCTGTCCTGCCGTGGTTTGCAATGTACTTAAAGTCTCTTACTTGCTCGGCGTTCCGGCCACCGATTGTTTGCGCCTCAGCAAGGTGCTGCCTCTTTCAACAAAACCCCTGCTGGTATTCTCCTTTTCTGTATTCCCGTTGTTTGCTGGTTAGTTCTGCTCTGAGGAGTCTGCCAGGATCCCCATCCCTGACAGGTCCTCTCACTAGCTCTTCCCAGCTACTTCTCCCTGTCTTCCTGTCCAACCCCCAGTTTTACCAGAGTTGTGAGGAGTGGCCTACTAGATAGGACCACCCCCCCTGGTGGCCGGAGTGTGAAGTGTGGTGAGAATGTACCTGGTCAGAGAAACTCCTTAGTGCAATCAGACGTACCATAGCTCCCCATAGTGGCGGAGCCACAGTACTGCAACAACCAGGACTCTGGGGTGCTGCACTCCCCCCCGGTTAAATCCAGTACTCCGGGACTGGGAAAACAAGAACAATAATACATGTTAACAGGAAACACACAAAATTTTGAAATAGCATAACAATTGAACATAACAATGCTTCCCTTTACGGGAGGTGAGGATTCTTGAACGTTGCAAAAGTTAGGTCATGCACAGTTTATGACTCTCAGTTCAGTGGTTGAAACAGCGGGGACCCCGGGTAAACAAAGGGGTCCCCCTTATGAAAGTTTTTGAGCAATTCACTGTCCATTACTCTATTGTCCATTTTAACAACCTGTAACAAAAAGATATGCATACAAACATTTTTAATGAAATAGCAGCCCTTATCAATACCTCCACATTTTGTAGCGGAGGGGAGTTTGGTTCTGTGTGCTGCGTGTGGACCTTCGCAGCGCAGGGGTTGCTATTGGCCTAACAGGGCCCGCTATGCTTGCTACCGCTGGTGTAGTGCGCTGTCTTCTAACTACACTTCTAGTGAGTCTGGGTAGCACTGGCAGGTTGGGGCTCTCAGAGCTGCTGCTATCAACAGTGGGTACGGCAGGCTCACTGATAGCAGAGGGAGGATTTGCCGGTTCAACGGTTGGCATGGCTTCTTCAGGCAAGGCTTGTTGAGGTTGCGGGGCCGGATGATCTGGTTCCACCATTGTTTCTGGCGGGTCCGGCTGTTCAAACATTACAACAGGTACCGCAACGGCTTGGTTTATCAGAGTCCAGGACTGGGGAAAGTCACCAAGGACCGTATGGAACATTTTCTCCTTTTCCACCGGCGGGGAGATTTCTGGGGCCGTGCCCCTCTCTTTCAATTTATCGGGGCAGACCTTAAGGTGATCCCTGGATACCGCTGTCGAGGTCTCCCCTTTGTCCTTGCTGATGAGACAGACCTTAGTGTTGTCGAAGTCGGATGGCAAGATGGTATACGGTTCCGCTTCCCATTGGTCATCGAGCTTGTGTAACCTCCTCTTTCGTTTAAGCACTTGCTCACCAGGTGACAGGGGAATCGCAGGAGCGTGTTGGTTGTAGTCCCTTTCTTGCCTCTGCCTAGCCTGGGCGAGACTTCTCTCCACACACTCTTGCACTTCGCGGTACCTTCGCTGCCTTTCTGCATCCCAATCCGCATCCGGCGAGGTATCTTCGGGTACTAGGACCCCCATGTCCAGATCAACGGGTAACCGACTAGACCTTCCTCGCATCAGGTACGCTGGAGTACAGTTAGTGGAACTTACTGGGATGTGGTTGTACATATCCACCAAGTCAGGCAACTTTGTCGGCCACAGATTCCGTTCCTCCACAGGCAAGGTCTTCAATAAATCGATTACTACCTGGTTCATCTTCTCGCACATCCCGTTGGTTTGAGGGTGGTACGGTGTAGTTCTGATCTTCTTACACCCGTACAACTGGCAGAATTCTTGGAATACTTCTGCTTCAAAGGCAGGTCCCTGGTCGGTCAGTACCTTCTCTGGGTAGCCATGGGGCCTACAAAAGTGCTGCTGGAAGGCCCTGGCGGCAGTCCTGGCCGTTAGATCTTTAACAGGCACAACCACCAGAAACCTGGAGTAGTGGTCCACGATGGTAAGGGCGTAGATATAGCCCGACCGGCTAGGTGTCAGCTTCACATGATCCAGCGCGACCAGTTCAAGCGGCCGTTTGGTGATGATAGGCCGCAGGGGGGCCCGTTGGCTGTCACGGTCCTTTCTGCGCAGACTACATGGACCACACTCCCGACACCACTTCTCAATGGTTCTCTTCATGCCAATCCAATAGAACCTCCCTCGGAGTAGCTTCTCCAGCTTCTTCCATCCGAAGTGTCCGGCTCCATCATGGTAGGCTCCCAGAACCATGGGCGCATCTCGCCTTGGCACCACTATCTGCCACACCAATTCATGAGTACGTGGGTCGATGCTCCTCCTGCACAGCTTGCCATCATGGATAAACAGCTTGCTTCTTCCCTTCCACAGCTGTTGGGTTTCTTGTGGATCATCTGGGCCAGGGTGCAACCCAGCCTGCGTCAAGAGCTCCTTCACCTGACGGACCGCGGGGTCACTATCCTGGGTTTCTGCCCATCCGTGGTGGGGCAGGGGATTCAGCGTGGCATCCGGTTGGTTCTTGTGCCTGTTCTTCACATGGTGAGAGCTCTGAGTGGCTTTGGGGCGATGGAAGGCAGGCAGCTCCACCTCTTCAAGTGCCTCCGGGTCTTCTCCCACTTCTGGTAAATTGGGCATTCGGGACAAAGCATCGGCATTGGCATTCTGGTGCCCTGCCCGATATTTGATGGTGAAATCATAGTTGGACAGCCGGGCCATCCACCGCTGTTCCAAGGCCCCGAGTTTGGCGGTATCCAGATGCGTTAGCGGATTGTTGTCCGTGAAGACGGTGAATTTCGCGGAAGCCAGGTAGTGCTTAAACCTCTCCGTCACTGCCCAGACAAGGGCAAGGAATTCCAGTTTGAAGGAACTGTAGTTGTCAGGGTTCCTTTCCGTGGGACGGAGTTTCCTGCTGGCGTAAGCGATCACTCTTTCCTTGCCGTTCTGGACCTGAGACAGCACGGCTCCTAGTCCCACATTACTGGCATCTGTGTACAGCACAAATGGTTGGTCGTATTCGGGGTAAGCCAGTACCTCTTCCCCCGTCAGCGCCGACTTCAAGCAGGTGAAGGATTCCTCCAGCTCTTCGTTCCAATCAAAGGGGGTTTTCCTCCCCTTGGTCTTCTTTGGTTGGCCCACCAGCAGATTTTGCAAGGGTGCGGCCTTCTTGGTGAAATCCTTAATGAATCTCCGGTAGTAACCTACCAACCCGAGGAACTGCCGGACTTCGTGGAGGTCACTAGGCTTTGGCCAGTCCTGGATCACTGTGACCTTGTCGGGGTCTGGGGCCACTCCTTCAGCGCTCACCACATGGCTCAGGTACTGCACTTTAGGTTTCAGCAGATGACACTTGGACGGTTTCACTTTTAGGCCGAATTTGGACAAGGCTTCAAACACCTCGGCCAGGTGCTTCAGATGGTCTTCGTAGGTTTTAGAGAAGACTATGACGTCATCCAGATATAGCAGCACGGTTTCAAAGTTCAGGTGTCCCAGGCAGCTCTCCATCATCCTCTGGAACGTTCCGGGAGCATTGCACAATCCGAAGGGCATGTAGTTGAACTCACAGAGGCCCATTGGCGTCGTGAAGGCCGTCTTTTCCTTGTCCGCCTCCGCCACAGGAACCTGCCAGTACCCACTGGTGAGATCTAAGGTAGAGAAATAGTTAGCAGATTTTAAAGCAGCCAGAGACTCCTCTATCCTGGGCAGTGGGTATGCGTCCTTATGTGTAATGCGATTCAACTGTCTGTAATCAACACACATCCTCATTGTACCATCTTTCTTTTTAACAAGGACTAACGGAGCCGCCCAGGGGCTACAGCTGTCTCTCACCACCCCAGCCTCCTTCATTTCCCGCAACATGTCCTTGGCACACTGGTAATGAGCTGGGGGTACAGGGCGATATCTCTCTTTTATGGGTCGATGATCTCCCGTGGGGATGTGATGTTGGATCCCTTTCACCTGCCCAAAATCTGAGGGGTGTTTGCTGAATACCTGTTCGTACTCGTGTACCACCCTGTAAGCCCCCTGTATTTGATGAGATGGGGTAGAGTCAGTGCCCACATGCAATTCCCGACACCAATCTTTCGAGTGCTCTGCAGAACCTTTGTTCTCCGCCACGTTTGACGGGCCCAAGGGTTCAGGTGTCTGTATTACACTATTATTGACAGTGAACAGTTTGGCGAGCGTAGTATACTTGGTTAGGTGGACCTCTTCCTCCCCACAATTGAGGACACGTACAGGCACTCTCCCCTGTCGGACGTCTACCACCCCCCGGGCTGTCAGAACAGTAGGCCTATTGTCTGAATATACAGGTTCTACCAAGGCCTGGTAGTCCTTACCCCTGAGGCCTATGGCTGCTCGACACCATATTAACATTTCACTCTTGGGAGGTATCGCGATGGGGTTTGAATCACTTACAGTGACACGACCAATCTCACCACCAGTCAGCTCTACCTGCTGTCTCTGCATCAGAGCTCTGATTTCCTTCTGCAGGGCACGTTGCTCACTGTGGCCAGCGTTTTCTGCCACCTGTTGCAACAAAACAATCACTTCTGCAAGACAATTTTCTATAACATTAGTACCAAGAGTCATCATGGGATTACATTCTCGACGATCAATATCTACAATCACAATCCCTTGGGCTTTCAATTCCACCCGCCCCACTTTGATGGTGACCTCCTTATACCCCACTTGTGGCAATGGCTGACCATTACTGGCGATTATGGTGAAATCATCATCAGGGCCACGAGTAATATCAGCGTCCTCCCAATACCGTTTGTAGAGCACGTAAGGTATAGTCGTCACCTGAGAACCGGTGTCCAGCAAAGCATTCAAGGGGATTCCATCAATCACTACAGGGAGAACTGGTCGTCCTCCAATATACTTGGTTCTCCAATGCTGCGGGCCTGACCGTCCTACTCCTGGGGGTTGGCCCTTTGCCCCAGGGGTTGCTCGTTTAAAGGACAGTACCTTGCAAGATGGCCCACCTGGTGACAGCGGCGGCAGATGGGTCGTCCATCCTGGTGGAAGCGATCGTCGGGCCGGCTCCTGGTCGGCGGAGTCCTCCTCTGTCGCATCCAAGGGACATCCTCCGGGCTGGAAGCCAACTGGATCTTCTCTTTGGGGGCCTCCTGTAGGGACTGCACCGTCCGGGCCAGGGCAGCAACGCTCTTGGTTAGCTCTTGCATCTGGAGACGAAGTCCTGCAGGGGAGTCGTCCTCGAAGCTCTGGGCGTCGGCCTCCGCGGCAACTGGGGTATCCGATGCCACCTCCTGGTGGTATGTGAGAGCGGGGCGTCTGGGTGGTACTGCGCGGCTGGGCTGTCGCTCCTGCAATGCCTGGATAGCTTTATCTTTAAACTGCGCAAAAGTCAAGTCTGGATTTTGCATGGCCAGAAAGTGCAATTGGCCCCGCTGGTGACTGCACAGGAGCCCCTCAATGAACCGCTCCTTCAGGATTTTATCTTCATCCTGCATGCTGCCGGGGTCACTCTGCTTAATGGCCCGCATCGCTTCCTGGAGATTAAGGGCATAGTCCCGCAAGCTATCCTGTGACTTTTGTTTGCATCCATAAAAAGTCAGTTTAATCTCTGTAGCAGTGCGAGTGTCAAAGGTGGCTTTAAGCTTGGCAAAAATCTGTTGTGCAGTTCCTTTATCCTCAGCGGGCCAGGATTTCAATTCCCTCAGAGCCGCCCCAAAGAGTTGGCCGGTTATCATATGGACCTTCTGGGGCTCGGTTAGGGGATAGAACTCGAGCAGGCTGCAGAGCCCTTCTTTAAAGTCAGTGAACGTATGCGCCTCCCCAGAGTATCGTGGGAGCCAGGCCGCTCCGGGCAGGTAGGGCATGGAGAAGGGCATTATGGCTTTTGCATTAGCGGCAGTGTCCGACTGGCTGATGGGGGCAGCGGGTTCTGCGGCAGTCAGTGGTGGTATTAGGGCCGCGGCTTCGCCCGCTGCGGGGACCGGAGCTGCCCCTGCGTCCGCGGCTGCGACCGCCACCTCCTCTCCTCCCGACTCGGACATGGCCGTCCCTTCCTCCCACTAACCTGCTGGAGGTTGGAGTTCCTCTTCCGGGATTGGCGCCTCACCGCGCTTTCCGTTCCGCGCTTCTTTTGGCTGATCCCGCCCTCGTAGCTAAGGCTCCTCCCTCCGCGCGCGGCAATGGCGAATTTTGGCGGCAAATGGCACAGCACAGTCTTTTCAATAAAGTACAGTCCAAGCACAATAACTCACAGTTCCAAGGCACACATGACCTGATTCTTCAGGCTTAAGTAGATCCTGTTCGTGACGCCAAGTTGGAGCGCCCCCACACCGCCGCAGGGCCGAGGGGTACCCGGAGCCGGGTCTCTAGGTCTCAGTCCTGGGGTTGTCACGGTGGCTAGACCCGGTCCGTGGCCCTGTCTGTCAATGGGGGACGTCCGGTGCAATAAGTGGTGTGATAACGGTGCAGGTCGCGGTAAATAACGAGGACACCAGTTTGCAGTCTCTTTACCTCTTTACTGAAGATGTTGGAGACCTCAGTCCAGAGCGCTGTTAACTGGGTTTTCAGAGACCGGCCGGTCCAACGACACATCAGGAGTTCTCCTCACAGGTGGGAATCAGTATCTACCTTCTAGCGCTGTGTGTTGTAGTTCTTCCCTGCTGAGCTCCCGGGATAGTCCTCACAACTGTTTCTTTCTGTCTCTACTGTTCGTTCTCCGTCCTCCAGGTGATATGGTAGGACGCACCCGTATGACGGGGTAGGCCTGGAGTTCTTCCGGGACTCTAGAGTCGCCCCTCTCCCACAGCTGCCTCCGTTGTCTGCTTAGGTGTTAAGTGAGACAGCCAACCTGTAATTAGCTGTCCTGCCGTGGTTTGCAATGTACTTAAAGTCTCTTACTTGCTCGGCGTTCCGGCCACCGAGTGTTTGCGCCTCAGCAAGGTGCTGCCTCTTTCAACAAAACCCCTGCTGGTATTCTCCTTTTCTGTATTCCCGTTGTTTGCTGGTTAGTTCTGCTCTGAGGAGTCTGCCAGGATCCCCATCCCTGACAGGTCCTCTCACTAGCTCTTCCCAGCTACTTCTCCCTGTCTTCCTGTCCAACCCCCAGTTTTACCAGAGTTGTGAGGAGTGGCCTACTAGATAGGACCACCCCCCCTGGTGGCCGGAGTGTGAAGTGTGGTGAGAATGTACCTGGTCAGAGAAACTCCTTAGTGCAATCAGACGTACCATAGCTCCCCATAGTGGCGGAGCCACAGTACTGCAACAACCAGGACTCTGGGGTGCTGCACTACAATCTCTGCGCACGGTGACATCAGCGCCATTTTCAGAGGTGAAGCTTTCGCTGAGACTCCACTTTGGTCTTGGAAGTGCGAGCTAGTTTGTGTCATACATCTAGTGCTTTACTTCTACAGCTTTGTATTCATATTTGGGCACCATAACATCTGTGCTATCAGAGAACTTAGTTCTCATTTTCTATCTTTCCATCATCTCAGCCCCTGAAAACGAAGCCATGACTACCCGGGAGCTGCATCGGCTTATTGCTGACATTAAGACATGGGTGAGCTGACCAGAAAATGAGGGTAAATGAGAGAATATTCCCCCTTATAGGAGGTTTTCTGGGAGATTTCCCTGGGGTAAGAGGCTTCAGGACACTCAGTGCATCCTCCACCTTCCCATTCATATTCCTTGGGGGCGGTGTTAGTTACAGTCTGGTCCCACCCCTGCTTTGCGGTGTTGCAAGGTTTATTTAGCTCAAATATTAATCAATTTTAGCTCCTCTCCCTAAACCCTAAAGTAACAGCATGTTCTATCCCTTTGTCCCAAAAGTGTTTTTTTTTTTTATCAAATTTTGTATTATTAATTATAGTAAATGTTATTTCTTTATAGGTCAGGTCATGACTGTCCATCAATTGAGATCTTCTCAATGTGATCAGAGAAGACCAACTCCTACTGATGGACACCAATCAGACATCACTGCTGTCACTGTGAGAGGGAGACAGGCCAGAACTCCTCTGCGGCAAAGAGGACTAAAGAGATGGGAAAGAAGCCACTCTCCACTTAGACCGGTCCCTGTAGAGTCCTCCAGAGAAACATCAGAGAGTGGAAGGGATGACAGTGGATCCTCAGACACCGCCACTGAGTTTGAGTTCAGACGGCCATTTCCCGTTCCACCCAATCGAAGACCCAGGGAGTTTCCAGCTGCAAGTGGATCTCCAGTACAATTACAGCAGGAAAGCCGTATATTCAACATCATCCTTCAGCGTCAGAGAATGGGAGTGATGACGCCTCCGTCACAGATACGGCCACCACCACCTGCACAGTATCATCTGCTGCAGGAAAGGCAGCAGACGTGGCGAGAGCAGCAAATTAGGAACCTCCCAACAAGAGCTGTAACATCTCAGGAGGAGGCCGAGTCGTGTGTCATCTGCATGACGGAGTATGAGAGCGGAGAGGACGTCACAGTGCTTCCATGCGACCATTGTATCCATCAGGGTTGTATCTCCACCTGGCTCAGCTCCAACCTTCGGTGCCCCCTGTGTCGCAAACATTGCTTCCTTCTAAAATTCAAAGGAACATCTTAACGCTTCAAGGAAGGAGCTAAGTGTTTGTCAGTGACACTAGAAGAGTCCATCTTGTGCTTCAGGCCAGGTAAGAGAGAACTTATGGATAATAACTATATTGTTGTCAAATGCCTAAACAATAATTCCCCTTTACTTCTATTCTGTCTTTTCTTTAGTTTACCATCAGCTTTGGCTAACATCGTACCAAGCATAAAGGGCTCCTCACCTACTGTATTCTCACCCATCCCTTGTAGATTGTGAGCCTTCGCGGGCAGGGTCCTCTCTCCTCCTGTACCAGTTTTGACTTGTATTGTCTAAGAATATTGTACTTGTTTTTATTATGCATATGGAGCGCCCCCACAGTCGCAGGGCCGAGGGGTACGACGGTTGCGAAGTGTGGCAAAGCATCGCAAAGCGACGCTAATGCAAAGCAATGGAGAAAAAACGCATCCTGCAAGCACTTTTGCAGGATGCGTTTTTTCTACAAAACGACGCATAGCGACGTGCAGTGCACGATGCTAGTGTGAAAGTAGCCTAAGAGTTACTGTGTCCGCCTCAGGGGTTTCTATATGACTGGTTGGCAGGGATTTTATTGTTACGTTTATTATTTTTTGCTTTTCTTTGTTACACTTTTATTCTCTCTTCTATTTCTTTTATGATGTGTGACTTTGTGCTATATGTGCAGACGGATGAATTGTATCAACTCCAAATCTGTTTTTAAAGTGAAAATATTAAATATTCTATATTCTATACTGTATACAAGGACAATAAATAGTTCGATGTTCCCATTTTAATACAATAAATGTGTCCCTTATGTTTGTACAGGAGCCATTTAAAGGGAACCTGTCAGCAGTTTTTGAGCCTATGAAGAAATGCCAGCACCTTTATGTGCTCCTGTGCTGCATCCCACAGACGTGTCTATCAGCTCCTGACTCCCCCTGCATACCACAAAAATACCATTTGATATGATCCCTGCTCTGTATGTAAATGAGGGTGGTCTGGTACGATGGTCGTCCTCGCTGCGACGTCTGGGTCAGGTTCAGCTGCACATGGGACGAGTAGTGTAGGGGGCTCCCGGGGCAGGGTGGCCCATTTGCACTACAGGTTGCTCAGATAATGTGGTCGTTCCATTTTTTACTTATGTAGATTTTGTCTCTCTCTAGTCCTGCACAGGGGCCCTTCACAGTCAGTGTCCGCCCCTGTGTATGACAGCACACTGCATAGACATTGAGAACACTAATTACCCCCAGTACTATCCCCTGGCCACAGGGGGGCACCATTTCCCCTTTTACTCCTTCACAGACTCTTGTTGGAACTTCTATACAGGAGATATATACACTGCTCAAACAAAATAAAGGGAACACTAAAATCCCACATCCTAGATATCACTGAATGAAATATTCCAGTTGTAAATCTTTATTCACTACATAGTGGAATGTGTTGAGAACAATAAAATCTAAAAATGATCAATGTAAATCACAACTAATATCCCACGGAGGTCTGGAGTTGGAATGAACGCTCAAAATCAAAGTGGAAAATGAAGTTGCAGGCTGATCCAACTTCAGTGGAAATGCCTCAAGACAAGGAAATGATGCTCAGTAGTGTTTGTGGCCTCCACGTGCCTGTATGATATCCCTACAATGCCTGGACATGCTCCTGATGAGGCGGTTGATGGTCTCTTGAGTGATCTCCTCTCAGACCTGGAGTAAAGCATGCACCAACTCATGGACTGTCTGTGGATGTTGCGAGTCATGATGTCCCAGATGTGTTCAATCGGATTCATGTCTGGGGAACGGGCGGGCCAGTCCACAGCTTCCATGCCTTCATCTTGCAGGAACTGCTGACACACTCCAACCACATGAGGTCTGGCATTGTCCTGCATTAGGAGGAACCCAGGGCCAACCGCACCAGCATATGGTCTCACAAGGGGTCTGACGATCTCATCTCGGTACCTAATGGCTGTCAGGCTACATCTGGCAGGTGCATGGAGGGCTATGCGGCCCTCCAAAGAAATGCCTCCCTACACCATTACTGACCCACTGCCAAACCGGTCATGCTGAAGGATGTTGCAGGCAGCAGATCGCTCTCCACGGTGTCTCCAGACTCTGTCACTTCTGTCACATGTGCTCAGTGTGAACCTGCTTTCATCTGTGAAGTGGCGAATTTGAAAATCCTGGTATTCTGTGGCAAATGCCACATGTCCTGCACGGTGTTGGGCTGTGAGCACAACCCCCATCTGTGGACGTCGGGCACTCAGACCATTCTCATGGAGTCGGTTTCTAACCATTTGTGTGCACATTTGTTGCATGCTGGAGGTCATTTTGCAGGGCTCTGGCAGTGCTCCTCCTGTTCTTCCTTGCCTAAAGGAGGAGCTAGCAGTCATGCTGCTGGGTTGTTGCCCTCCTACAGCCCCCTCCACATCTCCTGGTGTACTGGCCTGTCTCCTGGCAGCACCTCCAGCCTTTGGACACTACACTGATAGACACAGCAAACCTTCTTGCCACAGCTTGCATTGATGTGCCATCCTGGATGAGCTGCACTACCTGAGCCACTTGTGTGGGTTGTAGAGTCTGTCTCTTGCTACCAGCACAACCATCATTCAAAAGTGACCAAAACATCAGCCAGAAAGCATTGGTACCGAGATGTGGTCTGTGGTCCCCACCTGCAGAACCACTCCTTTATTGAGGGTGTCTTGATAATTGCCAATAATTTCCATCTGTTGTCTATTCCATTTGCACAACAGCATGTGAAATTGATTGTCAATCAGTGCTGCTTCCTAAGTGGACAGTTTGATTTCACAGAAGTTTGATTTACTTGGAGTTAGATTCTGTTGTTAAGTGTTCCCTTTATTTTTATCATCAGTGTACAATCAGCTGCTTTACATGTGCAGTTATTTCTAGCATGTATCCCCTGGCTTTCCCAACTTATCTCTCCCTGTGCTACTGGAGCGGCCCCCAGACGCAGGACGGCGGGGTACTCGGTACCGGGTCTATCGGTTCTGAGGATGTCACGGTGGCCTGACCCGGTCCGTGGTCCTGCTAAGGGGTGCCCAATAAAAGGTGTAGGTGGTAGTGTAGGTCGCAGTAAATAACGAGGACACAGGGTTGCAGTCTCTTTACCTCTTTACTGAAGGCTTCAGCATCCACAATCCAGAGCACTGCTAACAGGGCTGGCTGAGACCAACCGGTCCGAAGGCACATCCAGAGTTCCCTTTGCAGGTGGAAATCAGTGCCTACCTACTAGCGCCTGGGTGTTGTAGTACTTCCCTGCTGAGCACCATGGGATAGTCCTCACAACTGTCGTGTATGTTTCTGTTCTTTCTCTCCGTCCCCCAGATGATATGGATAGGACGCACCCGTATAACGGGGTAGGCCTGGAGCTATTTTATAGGGACCCTAGAGACGCCCCTCTCCCACAATTGCCTCCGTTGTCTTCATTGGGTGATTTAGGTGAGGCAGCCAACCTAAAATTAACTGCCCTGCCGTTGGTTTGAAGTAATGCGTGGAGCCTAATACTTCCTCGGCGTTCCGGCCACCGGCTACGCGCCTCAGTAGGATGTTGGATGTTGCCGATCTCGGGGCACGACTCCTACTGGTTCTATCGCCTTTGTGCTGTGATCTCGTTTCTCACTTCTCCACAATATACTTTGCTTCGTGTCCTTTCTTAAGATGCCGCCGCAATGAAGTGCAGGCGCGGCTCCGTAACGATCTGTCCTTTTCGCTAGGCCTCTGCCAGGATCCCACCCCTGACAGGGACCCCCCTGGATCATCCCAAGCAACCTCTTCTCTCACAAGGTGTTACCTGGGCAAAACCCAGTCAGCTTCTCTCTAACTTCCTATCCAGCCCCCAGTTTTACCAGAGTGTGAGGAGTGGCCTAATACATAGAACCCTTTGCTCCCCCTGGTGGCCGGAGTGTGAAGTGTAGTGTGTGACTGTGATACCTGGTCAGGTGAACTCCTTCAGTGCCATCAGACGTACCATCACTCCCCTTAGTGGCGGAGCATCAGTACTGCAACGACCAGGACTCTGGGGCGCTGCACTACTATCACTTACACTTTAGCACTGTATATTTGGATACCCTGACTTGTGCCCTATATTTGCCCACTTTGATGTTGCCATAATATACTTCTTTTTGTATATATTTATTACCTGGCTCTCATTTTTTTTCTACTTTACTTCCTCTTTTAAATAACATCTTTTATTGTATGACTCCTATGATTTAATTCCATCTGATTTCTGATCAGAGAGAAGGTCCTCTGTAAGTCGCGATCTGTAACTGTGCTGTGATCTGTTATATGTTCTGTAGGGCTGGTATCTACCACTGACCATATGGCGGTAATATCAGTGTTGGTCTTTTTATAGAGATTATCTTCAGTAACAGCGCGGTCATCTGCTGAGGTTCTCCTCCACTATTAGGGTGCATCACTCAGTTGTAATCAAGGTTACCTGGTTAGGGGCCCACTCAGAAGTTTCGCCCCCATGAACCAAAACCCTAGCTACACCTCTGGATCTAGGTGCCTAGCGATGCCCCTGATGGCGGCCATATTGGTTGTCAGACTATATTCCCTGATACAGATCCCTAGGAAATGACTCAGTAACTGCTCCTATCACGTCTGTCGCTGTGGACGCCGCTCTACAGAGGATTCTCCTTCTTCATGAATGTTCTCTGGAGGATCTGATCACAGGGCGTCCATGATATTGGTTCCTGACTGCAAGTGGGCAGCATTGTAGCAGAATCACATCCCCCACTGCGCCGCCTCCAGTGTATCCAGTCCAGGCAATGCTCTGTGAGCTGACTAGTTCCCAGCTGCACTGACGCACTGTATCAAACCCTCTCCTCTATTATATGACAATTATCTGGTTTAGGAAATCAATTCTTCTCTGTCCTGTTAGGAAATTCTGAGGTAATAGAGGACGGAGCGGCTCAGTGTTCTCATTTATTAGCGGAAATGGAGAAACGCCCCAACGTCTCCTGCTCCAGACCTGACACTCCCAGGAATCAGAGCAATTAGCTGATTTATCCCCATCTCCTATATAATTGTCACGGATATTCATTGGTCGCGGCCTCTGTCTGTCATGGAAATCCAAGTCACTGATTGGTCGCGGCAAAACGGCCACGACCAATCAGCGACGGGCACAGTCCGGCGGAAAAATGGCCGCTCCTTCCTCCCCGCAGTCAGTGCCCGCTCCATAATCCCCTCCACTCAGCGCTCACACAGAGTTAATGGCAGCAGTAACGGACCGCGTTATGCCGCGGTGTACTGCACTCCGTTACCGCTGCTATTAACCCTGTGTGACCAACTTTTTACTATTGATGCTGCCTATGCGGCATCAATAGTTAAAAGATCTAATGTTAAAAATAATTAAAAAAAATAAAAAATCGTTATATACTCACCGTCCATCGGCCCCCGGATCAGGAACAGGCCTTTCCCGCTCCTTGCGACGCTCCGGTGACCGCTCCATGCATTGCGGTCTCGCAAGATGATGACGTAGCGGTCTCGTGAGACCGCTACGTCATCATCTCGTGAGACCGCAATGCACTCTTGGGACCAGAGCGTGCGAGGAGCGTCGGTAACTGCTTCGCCTGGATCCGGGGCCAACGGAAGGTGAGTCTATAACTATTTTTTATTTTATTTTTTTTTAACAGGGATATGATGCCCACACTGCTATATACTGCGTGGGCTGTGCAATATACTACGTGGGCTGTGCAATATAATACGTGGGCTGTGCAATATAATACGTGGGCTGCTATATACTACATGGCCTGTGCAATATACTACGTGGGCTGTGCAATGTACTGCGTGGGCTGTGCTATATACTACGTGGGCTGTGCTATATACTACGTGGGCTGTGCGATATACTATGTGGGCTGTGCAAAATAATACGTGGGCTGTGCAATATACTACGTGGCCTGTGCTATACACTATGTGGCCTGTGTTATACACTACATGGCCTGTGCTATACACTACGTGGCCTGTGTTATACACTACGTGGGCTGTGTTATACGCTACGTGGGCTGTGTTATATACTGCGTGCGTGGGCTGTTATATACTACGTGAGCTGTGTTATATGCTACGTGGGCTGTTATAAACTACGTGGCTGTGTTATATGCTATGTGGGCTGTTATACACTCTGTGGGCTGTGCTATATACTACGTGGCTGTGCTATATACTCCGTGGGCTGTGCTATATACTTCGTGGGCTGTGCTATATACTACCTGGCTGTGCTATATAATATGTGGCTGTGCTATTTACTACGTGGCTGTGCCATACACTTCATGGCCTGTTATATACTACATGGCCGGCCGTGAACAATCAGCGACAGGTGCAGTCCGGCTGCAAATTGGCGTGGGATTTGAACCACGCTTCGCTAATTGGTCGCGGCCGGCTGAATCCTATGTATTCAATGTATTATTCTAAAATCTTCATAAATAAACTACATACATATTCTAGAATACCCGATGCGTTAGAATCGGGCTACCATCTAGTAGGATATAACAATATCGGGGCTCATCCAGCTTTATCTCATGTGTGACAGTGATCCCCAAACTCCAGTCCTCACGGCCCCAACACATCATGGTGTCAGGATTTCCTTCATTTTGCACCGGAGATGGAATTATTATTGAGGCCTCAGAAGCTGCCGCAGGTTCTCTCCCCCGAGAAATACGAAGGAAATCCTGACACCATGATGTGTTGGGGCCGTGAGGCCTGGAGTGTGGGGGACACTGCTGTATGCGCCCACAAGACATAGGGGGCAGTATAATAATGACTACATGGCCGAGCAATGGAGTAAAGACAACACAAAGGTATAAGGGGTAAAAAGAAGATTTTATTTATAAATGAGCTTATTATATATGATATATTATGTATATGTGTAAATTATTCATCTATCAGACTAAACCTATTTATGGGCCGTGTTGGTCCAAAGGAAGGCGAAAACCCCCTGTGAGGAATCGGCCAATTATCCTCATATCAGGGGGGAAAATTCCTTCCTGACCCCAAATAAAGTATGGCGGTCAGAATAAATCCCAGGATCAAGGGCTGATACCGAACAGATGAGATTAAAGTAAAAAAAAAAAAGGTATATTTATTTTTTGTAACTAACTTACTGCATATATATATATTAATTAACATGTTTGCACTAATTTATGTCTATATTTGGCTTAACTAACATTTTTTTAAACTAATAAATATTTTGTTATTAATTATTATTATTCTTTATTTTAATGTTGCTAATTTTGTACCTTTTTTCTTATGTTCTGAAATTGTGCACTTACTTATTAACCTATACAATAAATGTATTTATCAGCCGTGTTGATCCAGAGGAAGGCGAAAACCCCCTGTGAGGAATAAGCCAATTGTCCTCATGTCAGGGGGGAAAATTCCTTCCTGACCCCAAATATGGCGATCAGAATGAATCCCAAGATCAAAGGCCGATACCTAACCTGTGTAATGTACCTAACCTGCGTAATGTACCTAACCTGTGTAATGTACCTAACGTGTGTAATGTACCTGTCATGTGAAAAAATATATTTTATTTACTTGGTCTAATTATTGTTTATATTCGTAGGATCTATTTTTTATGTTAAACTGAGATATTTTTAATTTTTTATAACTTTTTTCTTATGCTACTAGTGTGTGACTCTACTTATTAATCTATTATATTAAACCTATTTAAGGCCGTGTAGATCCAGAGGAAGGCGAAAACCCCCTATGAGGAATGGGCCAATTGTCCTCATATTAGGGGGAAAAATTCCTTCCTGACCCCAAATATGGCGATCAGATTAAATCCCAGGATCAGAAGCCGATCTATGTCCTACATCTATGTGCTGATATGTACTGTGCTGTGTGTGTGCCTGTACTGATGATGTAGTGTGGGTGATGTGTGATGGGTGCGATACTTACCAGGCCTGTGCTAAGGTGAGTTCAGGGATAATGGCCGCTCCTTACATGCTGCTGCTCAGCGGCCCCAGGACTGAAAGGTGCGACTATTGTTCCTGAACTCACCAGATGGAAATTTAGCACAGGCCGCTCCTGGGGTAGAAGATCTTCGGGCTGGAGGGATGTTAGATGCCAGCCCAGGAGGTCAAGGGTCTGGGGCAGCAATGGCAGTGGTCCGGCATGAAGATGGTATAGAGAGATGATGTTGAAGGGCAGCCGAGGTGACGTACAGCAGCAGAGACATGAGGCACGGGTCGGGAGACATGAAGTTCTGGGCAGTTGGCACGGGATCATCCTGCAAGACATAAGAGGAAGATAGTAAGGCCATGTTCACACTTTGCGGTTTTTACCGCGGCGATTTTGATGCTGCGGGTCCGCAGCAGTTTCCATAGCGTTTCCATTTACATGTAAACCCTATGGAAACCGCAAACCGCTGTGCACATGCTGCGGGAAAAAAACGCGCAGAAACGCAGCGGTTTAAAACCCGCAGCATGTCACTTCTTTGTGCAGAATCGCTGCGATTCTGCACCCATAGGAATGCATTGAACCGCTTACTTCCCGCATGGGGCTGTGCCCACGTTGCGGGAAGTAAGCGGTTAATGTGCGGGTGGTACCCGGGGTGGAGGAGAGGAGACTCTCCTCCAGGCCCTGGGAACCATATTTGGGGTAAAAAAAAGAATAAAAATAAAAAATAATGCTATACTCACCTCTCAGCGCTGCACGCGGCCGGCCGGTCAGAGTTGCTGTGCGAACAGGACCTGCGGTGACGTCGCGGTCACATGACCTTGATGATGCCCGGGTCACATGACCGTGACGTCACGAAGGTCCTTCTCGGCACAGCATCTTTGGAACCGGAGCGCTGCGTGCAGCGCCGAGGAGATCCGGACATCGGAGGGTGAGTATAACCAATTTTTATTATTTTTAACATTACTATTGATGCTGCATATTGCTGCATATGCAGCATCAATAGTACAGGAGTAATCCCGCAGCGGAAACCGCGGAACAAACCGCGATAAATCTGCAGGGATAACGGTTTTGCCCTGCAGATTTATCAATTCCGCTGCGGGAGAACATGGCCTAAATCTTCTATCTACCGGATCTTCTGTTACATTAGGGGAATGGTCTTTATAATGAACCATTCCACTATATAGCATCAGATGCAATGTACTGACATAATAGGTGTCCTGTGTGTACATCGGTCACTCACCAGATGGTCATGGATTCTTTCACAGTCCAGATCTTTTCATCCACCTAAGAAAAATAGAAACATAAAGTCACTGTCAGATAAAGTGAAAAAAGGCAAGATGGATGATGATGATTATCATAGTGGGAGAACAGCACCCGATGAGTGTTATCCCCAAAGGAGGAGATACTTACCGGGCCCAGCTTGGTGACCCGTACGTAAATCCAGCCACAGGGTGAAGGACTATATGCTCCGGCCACTGCAGATGGTGGTTCTCCAGAACTGGCCTGAATGGTGTAAATGGTGGCTCAACTCTCCTTTCCTCCAGATCCTCCCAGCCGATGGTGGTAAAGAATCGATGTTCTCGGATGTTCCCGCTCACACCCAGGCGTGTCTGAGGGTCTTTGCGCAGCAGCTTCTTGATGAGATGTTTCACGTCAGCATCAAGCCAAGTTGGAAATTTTGGCTTCTCGTTGATGATGGCTTTGAAAGCCATTTGCTTGATGGGGCCGTTGTAAAATGGGTATCGTCCTGCTGCCATCCTGGACACCACGATCCCCAGGCTCCACCAGTCCACTGCTGCGCCGTATCGTTTTCTGCGATGCACCTCAGGGGCCATGTAATGGAAAGTGCCCGTCACTCCAGAGATGTTTTTGGAGGAGGTGACGCCATCTTGGGCAAGCCCAAGGTCGATGATACGGATGTGGCCATCTGCATCCAACATGATGTTATGCGGCTTTATGTCACTGCAATGAAAGAAGAAAACAAAATAAGAAATCTGTCCAGTGATACAAGAGATGGAAAATGGGTCACTAGAAGATAAGGTAGAATAGGCGGCAGGACACCAGGAAAGCCGGGGGCCATATCTACAGCATGTAAAGGGGGCAGAGAGAAGGAGGAAAGTTCTGCTTACCGGTGGACGATGTTGTGTCCGTGGAGGAACTGGAGGCCACATACCATCTCTGCTGTGTAGAATCTGATGGAGAGAACAGAGTGCAGAATCAATGTCATGAAATCCTTCTCTGGCAATCCCCAAATACCATGGCACCCCACCTCCTGCTTCTAGCACCCTAAATATATGCCCTGCCAGTGCTCCCGTAGCTGCACCCCAACCTCAGGTTTTTTCCCTTTCTCTTAGTTCTCTTTTAAGTTCATTTTACCCTTTCTCACCTCACATTGCCAATGTTCAGGCAGCCGCACATCCTGATCAAATCCTCCAGGCTGCCACCGGACAGGTACTCCATGATGAAATATGCCCTGTGCTGAGACTGGTGTGCGGCATAGAGGTGGCATAGGAATGGGCAGTCTCTGGCCGCCAGGAGTGTCCGCCGCTCTCTCAAGATGGTGTCCTCATTGTCCCTTTTGGTGATCATTTTGACGGCCACGTTGATGTTACTGCCGGGGACAGATGCCAGAACCACCTGAAAAACACAAATGGAGAATACTTAGAAGGTGTCTGCATTTTATAGTGCACAAGGCAGATGTGAAAACTGAGTGATCGCTCAGTCTGCTGGTGACCCGGACCATGTAGAGGAGCAGATCTATCTATCAGCACAATGCACTGCCAGCTCCATCAATGTGCTATGGAGAGGTCTTAATGAATATTCGTCATTTCTATCTGATAAATCAATAATATACATGAAAATAAACAATTTTGTAATACATTTTATTGCTTTCTCTGCCAGGACTGATTTTCAATTTTCAAACTTCTCTATTTCCATATAAAATCTACATTCAATAAAGACAGACTGTTACATTACTGAGAGGAGATGACAGTTGGTGCTGATAATATTCTATGTAAGAGGGATGGGGGAGGAGGAGGGAGGAGTTTTGCATTTAGCCCCTCCACTCTACATAGAGTACTATCAGCACCAACTGTCATGATTTCATTTGGCATTAGTTTGATTCAAATATCCTTGTCTATCTAGATTCATTAAAAACACAGAGACAAATGAATATACAATATGGCAGCCTGATAGGAGCCAATATTGACAGTGACATGAAAAACAACAATGTCCCCTGCCCTCTACAGCTGTGACCCCCGAGTTCTACCCTCCAGTATACAAGAATACCAGGTTATAGCAGCACTAGCCCTAACTATGGTGATGTCTTACACCTCATCTCACAGAAGGACACTACAATGAGCAATAACAAAGCAAGACATGGCTGATAACAGAGAACAATACATGGGGATATAATAAAAACAGCTTTCAAATAAATAAAAAAATATGTAGGCCTTACTTTGCCAAAGGCGCCTCTACCCAGGACCTGGTGGATGTTGAACCGGCTGATGTTAAGCCTGGCATAGGGGCCGGATGATCCAGGGTCTCCGCTGCATCCAGGTGTTGGCTCCTCCAATGCACTATTGTCTTGTCTCCTTTTCTTCTTTAATCCGGTCACACTGTCCTCTTCTCTCTTCCGCTTCTCCTCGCTCCTCTTCTCGCTCACTTCTCCTCGTCCAGTAGTCGCCATTCTCAGTAATCTCTTCCCGCCTGTAGACCTCGGTCCAATCACTTCAGCCGACAGTTGAAAGTAAACGGCAGTTGGTCGTGTGCAGGTGACCAGAGGTCAGAGGTAACGGAACCCTCAGGTGGCTCCTGCCAGGCAGCGGCTCCTGGCCCTGCTCTGCCCTGTACACTGTGATGTGGGCATCATGGGTGACAGTTTAGGGTCCAGAGGAACGGCAGAGAACTTCATGGTGACTGTTAGTGTTTTTCTTAAATATATTCCCATATACATCAGGAATAATAAAATAAAATTATATAAAAAATAATACTATGAATTTACTGGCTCTTCCCTTTCCTATGTAATCCTTCTATATTGTAGAATTTTTTTCTTCTTTATGTCTCATTATAAGATGCCACTTTTTATATGCCGTAGTTATAGATTATTTTTCTATAGCATTAGACACTGTGTGAACAATTATTAGGCAATTTGGATTTTTGGTGATTAATTCTACGGTTGATATCTACGAACTCATATTGACATGGAGAATCATAATGGCAAGTCAGTTTTAGCATTTAATGAATATGGTAAAAAACAGTTGTGGAATTGCATTTTATTTTGCTATTTAACCACACTCTGATTTTTTCCTATTTTCTTATTTTATATGGTAAATCCAATAGTGTCATTCAAAAGTACAATTCATTCCACAAAAAACAAGACCTCACATGACCATATTGACAGAAAGGTTAAAAAGTTATGTCTCTGGGAAGAAGGAGAGCAATAAATGAGAACTCAAAAACGGAAAAACCCAAGGTGGTAAAGGGGTTAATAAACGTAAAATCTGAATCCAAACAACTCTGAGGATAGGAAGAAAAAAAAGGGAACAACACCGCGCACAATCTAAGTGCAGTAGAAACTAGGTGTAAGTTGCACGCTTACAGTATAAAATTGCACTCACCTAGTCAAAGATGAAAAATAAGCATTGAAAGTGGATCCGACAGGAATCTAAGGGGATCGGTCTGCAGCTCGGCCGACTGGGCACACGGAAAAGTCCCTCAGACATCCGTGGTAAAGCCATAGACAGCAAGGAAAATCCCAGTATGTAGCCAGCATTCCCATATGGAGATTCTCATAGATGTTATATATAAATATCTGCTTTATTGAGGTAGTAAAAAATTACAGGACGAGTTTCGACTCCTACCAATGGTAGGAGTCATGAGTAAGACTGCCTAGTGCAGCCGAAATGTGTCGACTGGGTCATGTCGACCATGTAAATTTTTCTTTTGTATCCACCATAGGTGGATGAGCATAGAGCAACTGGGTGAGCTGGAAATAACTTTCTATAAGTAAATAAAATATATATATTTTCCATCTGAATTGTTTATTTTCATCTGTTAAAATAAGAATCATAACGGAACAACTCAATATGTACAAAATATATTTCTGAGGTTTCAAAAATAATATCAGTGACCAATGTTGTAATATAGCCGCCCTTCTATTCAATAAGAGTCATAAGATCCATCCATGGGGCCTGTCAGTTTCTTAATCTGTTGACGAAAAACGTGTCATTATTCTTTAAGGCCTTTAGTGGCACCAAGCAGTGGAGACTTCGATGGTGTGATGGTGCATTGTCCTGCAGAAGTATCATGGTTTTCTTGAAAGATGCAGACTTTCCTGTACCACTGCTTGTAGAAAATGTTTTCTGAAAACTGGCAATAGGTTTGGGAGTTTATTTTGAGTCCATATTCTACCCGAAAATGTCCAACAAGCTCTTCTTTAATAAAACCAGTCCAGTGGAGTACCCACCTCTACCTTGCCACCTGATGAAGACGGTTTACCATCGAAACACATTGTGGGCTTAAGAAATTACTACCTTGTCCTTGTGTTCTTTCCGCTTATTTTAACCGTTTTCTACATTGTCCCACCTCTACCTTGCTGGCTTCTGAGTCGTAGAGGAGGTCTGTGCCCTTACTGATCCAGTCACGGTCCAACCATCTTGTCCATCAAGAGTCACTCATCTCATCAGTCCATAGAACCTTTGTACAATCTGTCTTCAGTTATTTCTTGACCCAGTCTTGACGCTTCCCTTTCTGTGTCTTGCTCAGTGTTGGTCGGGCTTAGCCTTCCTTACCTTGGCCATGTCTCTGATCAGTGAACACTTTGCACTTCTGGGCTCTGGGGAGGTTGCATGTCATGATCTCAATGGCAAGAGAACATAGCATAAGCATATATAGGAACTAGCTCTTGGAAGATGGGAACTGAGCTGACCATGAACTAAACCTAACGCACAACTAGCAGTGGCCGGGTAGCATGCCTACGTTGATTCTAGATGCCCAGCACCAGCCGGAGGACTAAATAAAGCTAGCAGAGGAAAATATTAGTCCTAGCTCACCTCTAGAGAAATACCCCGAAAGGAGACAGAGGCCCCCCACATGTATTGGCGGTGAGTTGAGATGAAATAACAAACGTAGTATGAAAATAGGTTTAGCAAATTTGAGGTCCACTTACTACATAGCAGAAGACAGAAAGGACACTTTCATGGTCAGCTGAAAACCCTATCAAAAACACCATCCAGAAATTACTTTAAAACTCTGGCATTAACTCATAACACCAGAGTGGCAATTCCTGTTCACAAGAGCTTTCCAGACACAGTAACGAAACTACAGCTGTGAACTGGAACAAAAATGCAAAAACAAACATGGACAAGAGTCCAACTTATCTAGTAGTTGTCTAGGAGCAGGAACAAGCACAGAGAGGCTTCTGATAACATTGTTGACCGGCAAGCAACTAACAGAGCAGCAAGGTTATATAGCGACTCCCACATCTTGATGGGAACAGGTGAACAGAGAAGATGAAGACACCAGTTCAATTCCACCAGTAGCCACCGGGGGAGCCCAGAATCCAAATTCACAACAGTACCCCCCCCTCAAGGAGGGGGCACCGAACCCTCACCAGAACCACCAGGGCGATCAGGATGGGCCCTATGAAAGGCACGAACCAGATCGGAGGCATGAACATCAGATGCATTCACCCAAGAATTATCCTCCTGGCCGTATCCCTTCCACTTGACCAGATACTGGAGTCTCCGTCTGGAAACACGAGAGTCCAAGATTTTCTCCACAACGTACTCCAACTCACCCTCAACCAACACCGGAGCAGGAGGCTCAACGGAAGGCACAACCGGTACCTCATACCTGCGCAATAATGACCGATGAAAAACGTTATGAATAGAAAAGGATGCAGGGAGGTCCAAACGGAAGGAAACAGGGTTAAGAATCTCCAATATCTTATACGGGCCGATAAACCGAGGCTTAAACTTAGGAGAAGAGACCCTCATAGGGACAAAACGAGAAGACAACCACACCAAATCCCCAACAGAAAGCCGAGGACCAACACGACGGTGGCGGTTGGCAAAAAGCTGAGTCTTCTCCTGGGACAACCTCAAATTGTCCACCACCTGCCCCCAGATCTGATGCAATCTCTCCACCACAGCATCCACTCCAGGACAATCCGAAGATTCCACCTGACCAGAGGAAAATCGAGGATGAAACCCCGAATTACAGAAAAACGGGGACACCAAAGTGGCAGAGCTGGCCCGATTATTGAGAGCGAACTCCGCCAATGGCAAAAAAGCAACCCAATCATCCTGGTCAGCAGACACAAAACACCTCAGATATGTCTCCAGGGTCTGATTAATCCGCTCGGTCTGGCCATTCGTCTGAGGATGGAAAGCGGACGAAAAAGATAAATCTATGCCCATCCTAGCACAGAATGCCCGCCAAAATCTAGACACGAATTGGGTCCCTCTGTCAGAAACGATATTCTCAGGAATACCATGCAAACGAACAACATTTTGAAAAAACAGAGGAACCAACTCGGAAGAAGAAGGTAACTTGGGCAGAGGAACCAAATGGACCATCTTAGAAAAACGGTCACACACCACCCAGATGACAGACATCTTCTGAGAAACAGGCAGATCTGAAATAAAATCCATCGAGATGTGCGTCCAAGGCCTCTTAGGAATAGGCAAGGGCAACAACAATCCACTAGCCCGAGAACAACAAGGCTTGGCCCGAGCACAAACGTCACAAGACTGCACAAAGCCTCGCACATCTCGTGACAGGGAAGGCCACCAGAAGGACCTTGCCACCAAATCCCTGGTACCAAAAATGCCAGGATGACCTGCCAACGCAGAAGAATGAACCTCAGAGATGACTCTACTGGTCCAATCATCAGGAACAAACAGTTTATCAGGTGGGCAACGATCAGGTCTATCCGCCTGAAACTCCTGCAAGGCCCGCCGCAGGTCTGGAGAAACGGCTGACAATACCACTCCATCCTTAAGGATACCTGTGGGCTCAGAGTTACCAGGCGAGTCAGGCTCAAAACTCCTAGAAAGGGCATCCGCCTTAACATTCTTAGAACCCGGTAGGTATGACACCACAAAATTAAACCGAGAGAAAAATAATGACCAGCGCGCCTGTCTAGGATTCAGGCGCCTGGCGGTCTCAAGATAAATCAAATTTTTGTGGTCAGTCAATACCACCACCTGATGTCTGGCCCCCTCAAGCCAATGGCGCCACTCCTCAAAAGCCCACTTCATGGCCAAAAGCTCCCGATTCCCAACATCATAATTCCGCTCAGCGGGCGAAAATTTACGGGAAAAGAAGGCACAAGGCCTCATCACGGAGCAGTCAGAACTTTTCTGCGACAACACTGCCCCAGCTCCGATCTCAGAAGCGTCGACCTCAACCTGAAAAGGTAGAGCAACATCAGGCTGACGCAACACAGGGGCAGAGGAAAAACGGCGCTTAAGCTCCCGAAAGGCCTCCACAGCATCAGGGGACCAATCAGCAACATCAGCACCCTTCTTAGTCAAATCGGTCAATGGCTTAGCAATATCCGAAAAACCAGCAATAAATCGACGATAAAAGTTAGCAAAGCCCAAAAATTTCTGAAGACTCTTAAGAGAAGAGGGCTGCGTCCAATCACAAATAGCTTGAACCTTGACAGGATCCATTTCAATGGAAGAGGGGGAAAAAATATATCCCAAAAAGGAAATCCTCTGTACCCCAAAAACACACTTAGAACCCTTCACACACAAAGAATTAGACCGCAAAACCTGAAAAACCCTCCTGACTTGCTGGACATGAGAGTCCCAGTCATCCGAAAAAATCAGAATATCATCCAGATACACAATCATAAATTTATCCAAATAATCGCGAAAAATATCATGCATAAAGGACTGGAAAACTGACGGAGCATTAGAAAGACCAAAAGGCATCACTAAATACTCAAAGTGGCCCTCGGGCGTATTAAATGCGGTTTTCCACTCATCCCCCTGCCTGATTCGCACCAAATTATACGCCCCACGAAGGTCAATCTTAGAGAACCACTTGGCCCCCTTTATGCGAGCAAACAAATCAGTCAGCAACGGCAATGGGTATTGATATTTAACAGTGATTTTATTCAAAAGCCGATAATCAATACATGGTCTCAAAGAGCCGTCTTTTTTTGACACAAAGAAAAAACCGGCTCCTAAGGGAGATGACAATGGACGAATATGTCCCTTTTCCAAGGACTCCTTTATATATTCTCGCATAGCAGCGTGTTCAGGCACAGACAGATTAAATAAACGACCCTTTGGGTATTTACTACCCGGGATTAAATCTATGGCACAATCGCACTCTCGGTGCGGAGGTAACGAACCAAGCTTGGATTCTTCAAAGACGTCACGATAGTCAGACAGGAACTCAGGAACTTCAGAGGGAATGGATGATGAAATGGAAACCACAGGTACATCCCCATGAGCCCCCTTACATCCCCAGCTCAACACAGACATAGCTCTCCAGTCGAGGACTGGGTTGTGAGATTGCAGCCAAGGCAATCCTAGCACCAAATCATCATGTAGATTATACAGCACCAGAAAGCGAATAATCTCCTGGTGATCCGGATTAATACGCATAGTTACTTGTGTCCAGTATTGTGGTTTATTATTAGCCAATGGGGTGGAGTCAATCCCCTTCAGAGGAATAGGAGTCTCCAAAGGCTCTAAATCATACCCACAGCGTTTGGCAAAGGACCAATCCATAAGACTCAAAGCGGCGCCAGAGTCGACATAGGCGTCCGTGGTAATAGATGACAAAGAGCAAATCAGGGTCACAGATAGAATAAATTTAGACGGTAAGGTGCAAATGGAAACAGATTTACCAAGCTTTTTAGTGCGCTTAGAGCATGCTGATATAACATGAGTAGAATCACCACAATAGAAACACAACCCATTTTTCCGTCTAAAATTCTGCCGCTCGCTTCGGGACAGAATTCTATCACACTGCATACTCTCTGGCGACTTCTCAGTGGACACCGCCAGATGGTGCACTGGTTTGCGCTCCCGCAAACGCCTATCGATCTGAATAGCCATTGTCATGGACTCATTCAGACCCGCAGGCACAGGGAACCCCACCATAACATCCTTAATGGCATCAGAGAGACCCTCTCTGAAAGTTGCCGCCAGGGCGCACTCATTCCACTGAGTAAGCACAGACCATTTACGGAATCTTTGGCAGTAAATTTCCGCTTCATCTTGCCCCTGAGATAGGGACATCAAAGTTTTTTCTGCCTGAAGCTCCAAATGAGGTTCGTCATAAAGCAACCCCAAGGCCAGAAAAAACGCATCCACATTGAGCAACGCAGGATCCCCTGGTGTCAATGAAAAAGCCCAGTCTTGAGGGTCGCCCCGGAGCAAGGAAATCACAATCCTGACCTGCTGTGCAGGGTCTCCGGCAGAGCGAGATTTCAGGGACAAAAATAATTTGCAATTATTTCGAAAATTCTGAAACCCGGATCTATTTCCCGAGAAAAATTCCGGCAAAGGAATTCTCGGCTCAGATACAGGTGCATGACAAACAAAATCTTGCAAATATTGTACCTTCGTGGCGAGATTATTCAAACCTGCAGTTACACTCTGAAGATCCATTACAAACAGGTGGACACAGAGCCATTCAAGGGTTAAGAGGAGGTAAGAAGCAGCTAGACAGCAATTAAGGGCTAGGCAGCAAAACTCTGAGGGGGAAAAAAAAAAATTTCCCTTCAACACTTCTTTTTCTCCTGCTTCAGCCCAAACAATTAACACTTTGTGGCCGGTCAAACTGTCATGATCTCAATGGCAAGAGAACATAGCATAAGCATATATAGGAACTAGCTCTTGGAAGATGGGAACTGAGCTGACCATGAACTAAACCTAACGCACAACTAGCAGTGGCCGGGTAGCATGCCTACGTTGATTCTAGATGCCCAGCACCAGCCGGAGGACTAAATAAAGCTAGCAGAGGAAAATATTAGTCCTAGCTCACCTCTAGAGAAATACCCCGAAAGGAGACAGAGGCCCCCCACATGTATTGGCGGTGAGTTGAGATGAAATAACAAACGTAGTATGAAAATAGGTTTAGCAAATTTGAGGTCCACTTACTACATAGCAGAAGACAGAAAGGACACTTTCATGGTCAGCTGAAAACCCTATCAAAAACACCATCCAGAAATTACTTTAAAACTCTGGCATTAACTCATAACACCAGAGTGGCAATTCCTGTTCACAAGAGCTTTCCAGACACAGTAACGAAACTACAGCTGTGAACTGGAACAAAAATGCAAAAACAAACATGGACAAGAGTCCAACTTATGTAGTAGTTGTCTAGGAGCAGGAACAAGCACAGAGAGGCTTCTGATAACATTGTTGACCGGCAAGCAACTAACAGAGCAGCAAGGTTATATAGCGACTCCCACATCTTGATGGGAACAGGTGAACAGAGAAGATGAAGACACCAGTTCAATTCCACCAGTAGCCACCGGGGGAGCCCAGAATCCAAATTCACAACAGTTGCAGATCTGGAACATGACAGCACTGGAGGATAATGGGGCCCAGGACGTTTCACACATGATTCTTCTCAAATCTTTGTCAGTTAATGTGAGTCTTTTCTTCTCCACACGTATTTTGTGACCCTGTTGACTATTGGCAAAAAAACTTTTGCTAGTTCTGTGATGGCACCCCAATAACTTAGCACTTTCAGCAGTGTGGCTCCCTGTGCAAGACTTAACAATTTTTTTCTTTTAAGAGTCAGTTAAGTCTCTTTTTTTAGCCCATTTTGCCTGAGGAAAACAAGGTGCCTAGTAATTCCTCACACCTTGGTAAAGAGCATCGTATCCTTAGTCTGAACCCACTCATTAAACAAAAACACATCACCTGAGCAGTAGTTCTCCTTATTTTGGTGCAGAGTAAACCTGCAATTATTATCATTGTTTAGCGCCAGAGCCCTTCCTCCCGACTTCCCAGCCCTCCACCTCCAAAACCAACTTCTCCACCATTACAGAAGATCAACTCTCCACTCTACTCTCAAGATCGCATCTCACCACCTGTGCACTTGACCGGCTCCCATCCCACTTCATCCTAAACCTCACCACAGTCTTCATCCCAACCCTAACCCATCTCTTCAACCTATCACTAACAACTGGTGTTTTCCCCTCAAGCTTTAAACATGCCAGTGCAGTGCCCCAGAGTCCTGGTTGTTGCAGTAATGTCGCTGTTCTACAAGGGGGAGTGATGTTACGTCTGACGGTACTAAAGGAGTCCACCTTGCCAGGTATCACAGTCACACACTACACTTTACACTCCAGTCCACTAGGGGGAGCAAAGCTTCTATCTACTAGGGCACTCCTCACACACAGGTAAAACTGGTGGGTTGGATAGGAAGTGAGGCAGAAAGAAGCAGACTGGGCTTTGACCAGACAACATCGAGGGAGAAGCAGCCTGGGTTTAACCCAGAGAGGTCCTGTCAGGGGTGGGATCCTGACAGAGGTCTAGCAAGAGATAGAATGTCACGGAGCTGCGCCTGCACTTCATTGCGGCAGCATCCTAAGAAAGCACACGAAGCAAAGTATATTGTGGAGAGTGAGAACCGAAGTCACAGCACAAGGAGATAACACCGGGAGGAGTCCTGACCCGAGGTCGGCAGCCTCCTTCCGAGGCGCGTAGCCAGTGGCCGGAACACCGAGGGAGTACTGACTCTACGTATTACTCCAAACAACGGCAGGACAGTCAATTCCAAGTTGGCTGCCTAACCTAAATACCTAAGAAGACACGGAGGCAATTGTGGGAGAGGGGCGTCTCTAGGGTCCCTATAAATTAAATCCAGGCCTACACCGTCATACGGGTTGTCCTATCCATATCATCTGGGGGACAGAGAGAGAGAACATCAGAAATATTCACAAAGGTTGTGAGGACTTTCCCGTGGTGCTCAGCAGGGAGGTACTACAACACACAGGCGCTAGTAGGAAGGCTACTGATTTCCTCCTGGCTAAGGGAACTCTGGATGTGCCTTCGGACCGGCCGGACTCAGCCAGCCCTGTGAGCGGTACTCTGGACTGTGGACTCTGAAGTCTTCAGTAAAAGGTAAAGAGACTGCAACCTTTGTGTCCTCGTTATTCATCGCGCCTTACAACGACCACTATCATCATCCACACACTTTGGGAAGCCCTGGGGACATACTTCACCTGTGAGAAGGTATACCATCTGGCTGCCATTCCATCACCCCAGCAGACCCCCAGCAGCGTCGGTCACCCTGACCGAATACCACAGGTGGCGTCACGAACACCGTACAAACTTACACCTTTAATTGGGCGCCCCTCAGCAGGGCCACGGACCGGGTCGGGCCACCGTGACATCTCCAGAACCGAGACCGAGGGACCCGGTGCCGAGTACCCCATTGCCCTGCCCCTGGGGACGATCCACCTCCATCACACCTATCCTCAAAAAGCCCTCTCTTGACCCATCCTCTGCATCTAGCTATCGCCCTATATCACTTCTTCCTTATGCCTTCAAGCTACTGGAACAATACGTCTTCCTTGAACTGTCCTCCCATCTCTCTTCTTGCTCCCTCTTTGATGGCTTACAATCTGGCTTCCGGTCACACCATTCCACTGAAACTGCCCTAACTAAGGTCACCAACGACCTCTTAACCGCCAACAGCAAGCGACACTACTCTGTCCTCCTCCTCCTCGACCTGTCGGCTGCCTTTGACACAGTGGACCATTCCCTATTATTACAGACCCTCTCATCCCTTGGCATCACAGACTTGGCCCTATCCTGGATCTCATCATACCTAACAGACCGGATCTTCAGCGTCTCCCACTCACACACCACCTCCTCACCTTGCCCCCTATCTGTCGGAGTCCCACAAGGTTCAGTCCTTGGGCCCCTGCTCTTCTTCATTTACACCTTTGGCCTAGGACAGCTCATAGAATCTCATGGCTTTCAGTATCACCTCTATGCTGATGACACACAGATCTACATCTCTGGACCAGATATCACCTCCCTACTAACCAGAATCCCTCAATGTCTGTCCACTATTTCATCCTTCTTCTCCGCTAGATTTCTGAAACTTAACATGGACAAAACAGAATTCATCATCTTTCCCCCATCTCATGCGACCCCCCCAACGAACCTATCCATTACAGTACATGGCTGCCCACTCTCCCCAGTCCCACAAGCTTGCTGCCTCGGGGTAATCCTTGACGCTGATCTCTCCTTCAAACCACGTATCCAAGCCCTTTCCACTTCCTGCCGACTTCAACTCAAAAATATTTCACGAATCTGTACATTCCTCAACCAAGAATCTGCAAAAACCCTAGTCCATGCCCTCATCATCTCTCGCCTTGACTACTGCAACCTCCTGCTCTGTGGCCTCCCCTCTAACACTCTCGCACCCCTCCAATCTATTCTAAACTCTGCTGCCTGACTAATCACCTCTACTCTGGAACCCTCTACCACAACACATCAGACTCTCGCTTACCATCGAAACCTTCAAAAAGAGCCTGAAGACCCACCTCTTCCGACAAGCCTACAACCTGCAGTAACCACCGATTGACCAAACAGCTGCATGACCAGCTCTATCCTCACCTACTGTACTCTCACCCATCCCTTGTAGATTGTGAGCCTTCGCGGGCAGGGTCCTCTCTCCTCCTGTACCAGTTATGACTAGGGTTGAGCGAAACGGGTCGGCAATTTTCAGAAGTCGCCGACTTTTGGCAAAGTCGGGTTTCATGAAACCCGACCCGACCCCTGTGTGGGGTCGGCCATGAAGTCGGTGATCTTCTGAATCTGGAATCGGAATTCCGATACCGATTCCCGATATGTTTAAGATATCGGGAATTGGTATCGGAATTCAGATTTAAGTGTAAAATAAAGAATTAAAATAAAAAATATCGCTATACTTACCCTCTGACGGGCCCTGGTACTAACCGGGAACCTTCCTTCCTTAGAATCAGCCTTCCAGGACCTTGCGGTGACGTCGCGGCTTGTGATTGGTCGCGCGGCCGCCCATGTGACCGCTCGCGCGACCAATCACAAGCCGCGACGTCTCCGTGACGTCACCGAAGGTCCTGGAAGGGCTGATTCTTAGGAAGGAAGGCTGCCGGAACGAAGCCGAGGGTGAGTATATTCCTATTAGGTATATACTCACCCTCGGACACGCCCTGCTTCTTTCCGGCAGCCTTCCTTCCTAAGAATCAGCCCTTCCAGGACCTTCGGTGACGTCACGGAGACGTCGCGGCTTGTGATTGGTCGCGCGAGCGGTCACATGGGCAGCCGCGCGACCAATCACAAGCCGCAACGTCACCGCGACGTCACCGCAAGGTCCTGGAAGGCTGATTCTAAGGAAGGAAGGTTCCCGGTTAGTACCAGGGCCCGTCAGAGGGTAAGTATAGCGATATTTTTTATTTTAATTCTTTATTTTACACTTAAATATGGATCCCAGGGCCTGAAGGAGAGTTTCTGCTCCTTCAGACCCTGGGAACCATTGGAAACCCAATGTACTGCATTGGGTTTCGAGTTTCGGCCGACCCCGACCCCGACTTTTTTATAGGATCGGCCGATTTCACTCGACCCGACTTTTGAAAAAGTCGGGTTTCGTGAAACCCGACCCGATCCTATAAAAGTAAAGGTCGCTCAACCCTAGTTATGACTTGTATTGTTTAAGATTATTGTACTTGTTTTATTATGTATACCCCTCCTCACATGTAAAGCGCCATGGAATAAATGGCGCTATAACAATAAATAATAATAATAATAATAATGTTTCATTTAAATATTCCAAAAGTTGCAAATGTTCCTATTGGAAAGTGGCTTTGTGATCCTGCCTTGCAAATGGAGCCAAAGTTGATACTGTAAGAGCTTTGCATGTAATTTGTGAATGAATATTTCATATTTATAGAGAGATGGGTTTTCAGTACATGAACATCTTTATATAGTCACCTTCAGCCCTGAATAGATTGAATGACCAAACGCCATTAATCCTTTCCCACTATTGGATGTACTGGTAGCATATGTTGGGAGCGGGCTCAGGAGATGATCCTCCTCTGCACTCTGCAGGTGTCGTCTGTGTTATACAGTCACCACCTGTGCGAACAGCAGCGACCAGAGCTAGCTTAGACTGTTGCTGATGTGACCACCTAAATGCCGCTGGCACTCTCACACAGCTGTAGGGAAATATAGCTTCCATGGCGCAATCATTCAGGTGCCCATTGCACCCCATCCCAAATGATCACAGGTTCAGGCCCTGAGGGAGCACTGAAAATAGTGAAAGTTTAATAAAAAGCGCAAGAAAAATCCTAAAGAACAATTATTTTATTATTTATTTATTTTTATTATCATGTCCCCAAAAGAACTGAAATTAAAAAAGTCTCTTAGACCCATTCATTAAATGTTAGAATTGCCATTTTTCTGCCTCCCCAACATCTCAAAAAACATGATCAAAATGGTGTGAAACTACAGGAATGCACAAAACATAAGCTGTCACATGGCTTCAATGGTTATAGATCACAAAAAATAGCACCACAAACCACTTAATTTTTATAAACTTGTACGTTTTTTTTTTTTTTTTCCACTAAAAAACCTTACCAATATTGTCAGGTCATCATTACTCATCACAAATGCCACAAAAAACAAAACCCAAAATGGAGTCATGAATTTGTTGACTTTTTGTTTTTTTCCCACCATTGTTTCACACCACTGTAACCCCATAATGACCACCAATATGCTGTCATGATCCAGACTTGGTTTTGAGTCCTGTCTCCCCTTTTCCTGGTCTGATCATGTCAGGGGTTCACTTTTCTCAGTCTGGTCTCAGGTTTGCTATTTAGCCCTGCTGTGTCCTGCAGATCATGTCAGTTATAGTTTCTGCCTAGTGCTGCTGTAGTTGGCTCTGATTGCTCCGATTTGTCCTGCTGCGTTTGCTTTCTTAACCCGTGTCTCGGTTTTCCCCTGTTCCCGTCTTGACTCAGTGTTTCCCTTTAGTGTGCAGACTCCCTGGTTTGACTTGACATGTATCCTGACCTGTTTCTGTACTTTGTCTTTTGGCCTATCCGCTCCTGACCATTACTGACCCCCTGGCTTGTCTCTAACCGCGAGTTTGCTTATTCCTTTGGTACTGCGCTACAGTCTAGGATTTGACCCGATTTGTTTTGACTATTCTGCTGCCACCTGTGGTAGCCTCACAGTTGCACTGCAGGTTAGCTTTGTTTAGGTTCAGACCTGCTTCCTTTATACTGCCATCTAGTGAAGCCTACCTGCATTGCAGCAGCATCACATATGCATTGAAACAGCAGACAATAAGGGGCCCTATTCCAAATTGTCATTTTAGAACGGCAATGAAGACAGTTTTGGAACTGACCGGGGCTGACTAAAGCAGAATCTAACGGGCTGAGTCAATGATATGCTGACTGCTATCATGCTCTGCAGTACACGAGTATTAGGGCTTGATCCGGCTTGCGATTAAATCAGACAAATGCAATCCGATTAAAAATCAATGTTATTTTATCATTGTGTGTTCATCTGTGTTTTTTTTTCCAGCTCTGATTGGATCACGATCCGACTGGAAGTCAATCGTAGCATGCTGCGATTGTAATCGGAAATCGAATCGCATTCACCTATTGAAATCAATGGGTGTGAAAAACAAAATTGCACCATGGGAGTACCATCCCATTTTTACACACCCATGTCCTTTGAAAAGATGGCAAAGATGATAGATATAAAGATGTCAGTCACATATATAGTTAATACAGTGCTTGTGCAGCTTACTGTACATGTATATTTTTCCTTACTAAATTATACTCTGAAAAAAATCTTGTTTGATCCATCCAAAATTTTATTAACCAGCAGAGGGAAAGCAGACAGCTGGAGGCAGATGTTTATAGCATGGGAAAGGGGGTAATACCCATGGAGCTTTCCAGGCTATTAATTAGCTTACAGCAGTATACTTAGCCTTTACTGGTAAAATAAAGAGGGAGATCCTGCCCCCAAAAATAACGCAGGGTTCCCCTACAATTAATAACCAGTAAAGGCATGAGGGCCGTTAGATCTTTTCCCACAGTGCTCCTGCTGACATCTGTGAGTTAAGCCAAGTTCATTGTCTGTGAACTCCCAGGGCTTTTCTGACAGTGCCGTGAGCGTGAGAAATTTCTCACACTTGCAGTGATGTCAGTGAGGTGAAAAGAGTTTATAGTAAGGCAAGGAGCTGAGCAAGCTCTGCTAGATGACAAGCTGTATAGTAGCATCATGCAACAATGCAGCCTGACATCTTGATGGATTGTTATCTCTTGGGTAGACAGGTGAGGAATAGAGTTGTTTATTAATTTAGTTCTGTTACAAGAGACATTGGCTTCAGTTGATTGGGCGCTGTTGTGAGTAATGTATACATGTATTTGGTAAATATAGGTCCATTAAAGGAGTACCAATACTATCACCCCACTTGCCACTGCACCAGGGCAAGTGGGACTAAGAGCTTGAATTTGTGCATTTTATGGATACAATTTTTCAGGGGGCGGCTGAGATCTGAAGCTGATGTTTTTGGTCTGGAAGGGGACAAATATCCATGGCCCTTTCCTAGGCTATTAATATCAGCCCGCAGCTTTCTACCTTGCCTTTGCTGGGGGACGTCTTTTTTGGGGGGATCCCAAATTTCAATAACCAGGAAAGGCTGTGAGCTGATATTAATAGTCTGGGAAGCTCCTTTGCTATTACCCCTTCCCAGGCTATAACCATCAGCCCTATGCTGGCTAATAAAATGTCCAGGGATCCCATGACATTTTTTTCCAACAGAAATTTTCATTAGTAAAAAAAATATTCACAGTAAGCTACACACACAAAGCACTGAGTATATAACATATTTATATATATCCCTTTGTCTCAAACTATATATCTTTTTGTATATATCTGTATATCCATCTAACCTCTCACTCTGTATATATAAAAACATATATATTTTGAAGAATATTTCCTTGCATTACTATGTGTAAATGACAGAGAATTCCTCTATGTAAATGCTCATGTTAAAATTGCATTGCAATTGGATCACATTCACACGTAAGTTGGATGCTAGGTGTTAAAAATGGGATTTTACTCCATGAAAAATGTATGACACTCGCATGACACTCGTCCGACTTATCAGGAACAAAATCAGACTGTTTTTAAAAACGCTAGTGTGTCTCCGGCCTTACAATGCATGAGACCAGCGATCAATGTAAAAAATATACGTGTCCCACAGTGGGACTAGGTGAAAAAGTTAAAAAAAATAAATAAATGCGTAAAATTTAAATAAACACACAAGAAGTGCACACAAATCAGAAAACCTGATTTGCTTCTAAAATCACAGCTTTGTGTCAAAAGAAAACTAAACAAAAAACGTATACTTAATTGGTATCACCACGTCCAGAACGACCTTAACTATAAAACGGTCACTTTCTTTATTCTGTACAGAGAACACTGTAAAAAAATAATAATAAAAAGCATGTAAAAAATGTCATAGAAAGCAATCAAAAAGTCATTTGTAAAAAAACCTGTATTAATGAAGGCGCCAAATAGTTCGTCTACTAACATTCGGCAGTAATATAAAAACAAATATGGCGATGCAGAGACAAATTCATATTTGTAAAATATTGTTTTTAGTGTGTAAAAGCAGCCAAGCAGCAAAAAACAATAGAATTCTGGTATCACTGTGATTGTATTGGCCTGAAAAATAATTCCATGTTATCACTTTTACCACACGGTGAGCAGTGCAAAAAATATATAAAAACAATAACTAAATTTCTGGTTTTTGTTCATTCTTTGTCTGAGAAATTTGAATAAAAAGTGCCCAAAATATGTTGTGTGCCTCAAAATGGCACCAAAAAAATCTGCAATTCATCACGCACAAATAAGCCCTCATACACCTCTATTCACCAAAAAATAAAAAAAATGATAGCTCTCACAATATGACGACAAAAAACTATATATTTTTTTAAAAAGCATTTTTAGTGTGTGATAGAAGCAAAATATAAAAAACTATGTAAATCTGATATCGCTATAATCGCATTGACTCAAAGAATAAAGCCGTGTTGTCACTTGTACAGCATGGTGAACCATGCAAAATAAAAAAAAAATAAAATAAGTTTTTGTACTGCTGTCTATTTCCCAGAAAGTGGAATAAGGCTCAGCTCACATTTATCCTGCGCTCTCCTTTGAGCTCAAAGGTTTCCGTGTAAATCAGAAAACTCATGATTCAGACAAAACCCCCACTGGAAAGACTCGCTATAAAGAGGCAGATGCAATCACATCGGCCTCTGCCTGGTCTCTATTCCACTGGTGTCACATTATTTTATATGTCTTTTTAGCGCACAAGTGTGGCTGCCAACAGATCTGTGCACGCCTGAAAAGATGAATACCTTCGAAACAGAAGCCAACCAAAGTCCATATCGTCTCCACGTGCCTCATTATAGTGAGCGGTTACTTCAGGTATTGCCTGAATCGCATTTTCGGGGATTTATGCAGAAATCCCATCGTAAGTGCTCAACGTAGAAAACAAGAATATGATCCCGTCTTAAACTGAAAGCGATCAAAAAATGTTATGTACCCCAAAGACTCTGGAAAAGTGACATGCCTCCCACCCCCTCAAATAAGATCCAGTGAAATATACGCTCCTAAATTCACCCTCCTTCTGATCCCCCCAGTGCCTAAACCACAATAAGCACCCACATTTTTGGCGTTATTGTAGTGGGAGGGAGTTTTTAATTTATTTGATGTCCACAGAAGTACAAGCTGGGCACAATGTGTGTGGGGCTACAATATATGGGCCTCTACACTGTATGGTGGCACAATGCATGGTGGTGCTACAACATATGGGGCCTCTATATTGAATGGTGGCACAATGTACGGGGGGCTACAATATATGGGGGCTCTACACTGTATGGTGGCATAATGTATGGGGATGCTACAATATTTGGGGGCTCTATACTGTATGGAGGCACAATGTATGGGGGTGCTACAATATATGGGGGCTGTACACTGTATGGTGGCACAATGCATGGTGGTGCTACAATATATGGGGGCTCTACACTGTACGGTGGTACAATGCATGTTGTTGCTACAATACATGGGGGCTCTATACTGTATGGACTCAAACCGAAAGGCAGCACACTGTAGCGCCATTGCATGCAAACATAAACATTGAATTGCATTACTGCATTAGAAATATGAAAAGTATGAAAAATTAAATATGAAAAATTGAGAAACTTTAGTGCATAAATTGGCCAATTCATGTGTACCTGGAAGCCACGATAAGGCATTTCTTGTTTCCAGGGCCTAAATGCCTTTCCTCACTTAGCATAAAGTCTTCATCTGAATGGGAGCATAAATCCTCTGTTAGGCTAATATCTATATCTCTGTGGAGGGGTAGTGGCCCTGCTGAGATTAAAAACACCTGTGGCTAAAAGGTGGAGTGCTCAGTCAGAAGGCATTTAGGCCCTGGAAACGAGAAATGCCTTATTGTGGCTTCCAGGTACACATGAATTGGTCAATTTATGCGCTAAACTTTCTCAATTTTTCATATTTCAATTTTCATATTTTTCATATTTCTAATGCAGTAATGCTATTCAATGTTCATGTTTGCATGCTACGGCGCTACACTGTGCTGCCTTTCTGTTTGAGAGTATATGAGATGGTGACTCTAGGTTCAGCACCTGCTCACACTTAGTCTATGTTTGGATGTGACGGTCAGTTTTTTGAAGTTTATATACTGTATGGAGGCACAATGTATGGTGGTGCTACAATATATGGGGCTCTACACTGTATGGTGGCACAATGTATGGGGGTGCTACAATATATGGGGCTCTACACTGTATGGTGGCACAATGTATGGTGGTGCTACAATATATGGGGCTCTACACTGTATGGTAGCACAATGTATGGGGGTGCTACAATATATGGGGCTCTACACTGTATGGCGCACAATGTATATGGGTGCTACAATACATGGGGGCTCTATACTGTATGGTGCCACAATGTATGGGGGGCTACAATATATGGGGCTCTACACCGTATGGGGCACAATGTATGTGGGTGCTACAATATATGGGGCCTCTATACTGTATGGGGGCACAATGCATGGGGGTGCTGCAATGTATGGGGGCTCTACAATGGATGGGAGTGCAACAATATATGGGGCTCCACACTGTATGGTGGCACAATCTATTGGGGCACTTTAATATATGGGAGCTCTACACTGTATGGGGGCACAATGTATGGGGGTGCTACAATATATGGGGGCTCTTAACTGTATGGGGGTACAATGTATGGGGTGCTACAATATATGGGGCTCTACACTGTATGGGGGCACAATGTATGGGGGTGCTACAATATATGGGGCTCTACATTGTATGGTGGCACAATGTATTGGGGCACTTAAATATATGGGGGCTCTATACTGTATGGGGGCACAATGGATGTGGGAGCTACAATATGTGGGGGCTCTACACTGTATGGTGGCACAATGTATTGGGATACTTTAATATATTGGGGCTCTACACTGTATGGGGGCACAATGTATGGGTGTGCTACAATATATGGGGCCTCTACACTGTATGGGGGCACAATGTATTGGGGCACTTTAATATATGGGGCTCTACACCGTATGGGGGCACAATTTATGGTCATTAAATTGACATATCTGCAATTCTCCAAAAATAAAAGCCTGGCTTGGATGTTAGAAAATAGTTACTGCAGCCGTAGATAAATTCATTGAGAGGGGTATTTTCTATAATGAGGTCACTTTGGGGGTTTCCTGCTGTTCTGGCACCTTAGGGGCTCCGCAAATGTCGCTCGCAAACTATTCTAGCAAAATCTGTGCTCCAAAAGCCAAATAGCGCTCCTTCCTTCTCAGCCCTGACGTGTGGCCTAACAGTAGTTTCCAGCGACATATGGGGCAACACCACATTAGGGAGAAATTGTGCAATAAATTGTGGGGTCCAGCTTCACCTATTAACCCTCGTGTAACTGACATTTCCTGCTAATAAAAAAAAAAAACACTAAAATGTCATATTTCCACGTTCCAATATTACACAATCCTGTGAGGCAGCTGTGGGTTCACAATACTCGCTACACTCCTAGATGAAATTAAGCAGCGAAGTTTCCAATATGGGGTCCATTGGGGTGTTTCTGCTGGTCTGGCCCCTCAGGGGCTCGGCTAGTTTCTCCATACAGGAGGTGACACGAAGCTTCATCACCAACAAAGTCCTATGTACAAAGTATTACATAGATTTCAGTAAATGCGTTCAATACTTTCCCCTGTGTCATTTCTCATTATTACACATCATTTATGGACATCTATGGATGATTTCTTTGCCTGTATGGATTGGACGGGTTGTTACTGACATCTGGCGAGAATTTCATGCCAATAGCATCTTAACAAATAGATTTATGTAGAATATTGGTGCCGTGTTCAATACTTATTTCACATGCTGGATATTTGCAGTTATTGTATCATTTGGATTGTTAAAAACAGAACTTTATAAATTATTTAATGTTATTTTGACCTCTGTGATTTTATACATAAGAATATGTTGTATACATTTGGTAAGAATTGCGCGGGCCCCACATTTGTTTCTATACAGGCACAATATCTGCTCCCATTGGACTGCTCGTCTCCTGCATTAGTCTTATGTATTCATCTTGTCCTGTTACATAGATGACACATTACTCTCAGAGATGTAATTATTCTATTTTCATATGTCGCCAAATCAAAAAGGTAACGAGATTAATAAAGAAAAGCGTTTTCTTCTTTTCTCTGCACATGTACATTCATAGAGGCAGAATGAGATTATATTAGATAGAATTTTACACATGTCTATATATAAAGAAAAACCTACATTAGAGCATTACCCGGAGATGGTTTCTATGTCTCCTGTATTTCATTTCAATGGTCATTCTCCAAGGTAAGAAGCGCAGCAGTTACAAGCTCTTTGCTGTAGAGCTTACAAGTGCTGCTCCGCTGTTGGCCAGATCAGTAGATCCTTCCAGATTCAGTACTTCTGTGATCGTCTGATGCTGTAGAGACAAAGGTTCCTCATATAGCCGCACGGGGGCACAGTTTGGGCCAATGGCAGAACCATGATGATTCTCTAAACAGTCATTCAGGAGCGCACTTCTCCCTGCTGAGCAATAAGTTTGAAGACAGGGGAGCAGCGCGCTCATGTAGGAGAGATAAGAATAACCCTTTATAGGTGTGCTACAAAGATTGCAAGTTATCACTTTTCCACCTGAAGAGTAAATACTTGCTGACCACTGGGTTTCCCCCACTGGGACCTCCACAGTCCAAAACATGAGAAATCATGGGGCTGTAGAGTGTCTCATATGAATGGAGGGATAGTCCTGCACAAGCCTCACTACTCCATGCATTGCGCCATTCATTCACTGGTACTGCTGGAGATATAGAGCCGATGGTACTGCTGGAGATATAGGGCCGATTCATCACGTTGTTTGATAGTTTTCTAGCGCTAAAACTTTGACTCAAATTGAAGTAGCACAAAAATGTTGTGACTTTTAGCTTTTTACTTCACTCCCGGCTAGATCTATCAGAAGTTGGAAAACTAAGACACTGCTGGGGTTGTAAAAGCCTGGCGGGCAAATTCATCAAGAATTATGCCACTATAGGTGCATGAATAATCTATGCATAGAAATGACTAGGAAAATTATTTTACTCATCGTGTGAGCCCTTTTTCAGGCCCCAACATTAGTGAAGAGCGTGTTAGAGGTCAAGTTCCTGTCTCTGCACAGGGGGAATCTCGGGCCATCTCTGCTCCCGTCTCCCATTCTTTTCCTGCCGCAGTGGAGTCTGCTCAGCGGAGACGTCGGTCCCAGCGTCTCGCTCAGTCTGACTCTGTACAGAGAGCTGCTGCTGCTTTTCCTGCTTCTGCCATTGAAGTCAGTGCTGGGCAGCAGCGAGCGGACGCTTCTGGGACTAAGTCCTGCTTTTCTCGTTCTGAGCATGCCCAGAGTAAGATCTCTCAGTGGAGATCGAGGGTCACATGATTAGACACTGCAGCTAAGTTCCTGTAGGTGCTCACGCTCTGTGGCAGCCTCTCATTGGTCCTTCTTGGAAGGTCCTGTACGTGCTGCAACTATTTAAGGCTCGCATGGCCATGCGCCAGTATTGCTTTCATTTATGTACTTTGTGCCAGTGTGGTCTTGTATGAGTGTGTTCAGGGACCCGGCTGAAATAAGCCCCTAGAATGCTGGCACCTCCGGCGAGGAGTTTCGTGTGCATGCAAGACCACTTACTGTTCTTGTTTAGACAGTTAGCCTGTGCCTCTGTGGAGTCTAACAGGGCGCAGTGCTTTGAGTTCACGGCTGCTCTGTGAAGTAACAGAGTTAGCTAACACCGCCATTTAGTTCCGCTATTCGCTAGCAGCAGGTTCTCCTGCACGGTGGACCCCGGGCTGTGAACGCATCTATCCTAATTAAATATATACATTCATTAGGTGCGTTCCGCTAGCCCCTAACAGAGCATGCATGAATAGGAGGCGCTGACTTCTTTAAGAGGTCAAACAAACAAGAAAAGAGACTATGCATATAGGGCGCACACCCAGAATACAATTAAGTTGAAAAAATACAAAAAATTATTTATTAATGAGGAAGACAGAAAACACCAATAAAAACATATTAAAATACAACCAACACACCAATGGTCCTATACAGAGTAAATATATGGAGACAGCTAAAGATACAATAATATATGGTGAGTCACGCCACCAACACACTGCTGGTTCTTTCGTAAATGTAAGATACAAAGATGTAGTATAAATAGCACAACACATATGCACAAATGGTGACTTATGTGCACAATGGCTTATGTGCACAGAGCAAGGTAGCAGGTAAACTCTGGGCGTCCCCAGAGTACTATATAGTGCAGGAGTGCCCCTATATAAATGAAAAGGCTAATGCTAGCAAGGGGGCCTCAATAAGCCTACTAAACTGCAGCAAGAGGAGATAAGTGTAAATCCCCCTAAAAAAAAAAAGATTTGGGAGTTTAAGTACCAAAAATAGTCCCTATAAAAGGCAACGCTACCAGTATCACAGAGGGTCGAGCCTGTTAAAGTGATATAGGGAGCGTTTAAGATAAACTCACCAACTCAAACGATCACAGTGGAAGGAAAAAGGGCAGACCAATGTCAGAGAAATAAGCCAAAAGACTAAATATGGGGGAACATCACCGTATCAGGCAGTCCAGAGTGTGGATGCCTGGCGCGCTCTGGCTCTGCCCCACGGGCACAACGGGATGCAGGCCTAGCAGCCGCCGACGGACCCCGCCGGACTATAGGATTCCTCCCAGGCTGGTGCCTGCTGGCAGCGTGACTTACCGGTGCCTGGCCTGGAGGGTCCCTGGAGGGGCTCCTGTGCCTACGGGGCCTGGGAACTGAATCCGGAGATAAGCGTTCCGGCGGCCTAGTCCGCCTCAAGCGCCTCACTGGCGATGCTGCAGCCGCCGGCACCGAAACCGAGCTCCCGCCGATAATAGCCGCCACCTGCTCCTCTAGCCAGCCCTGAGGCTGCAACACCGCTGCTGCCCGCAAGCTCTCAAGCACGCTGTCCACGGCCGCCATTGTGAGTCCACACACGTTGCTTAGAGAGCGGGAAGTGATTAGGCCACTCCCTTCCCCCTCTACTAACCTGTTTTTCTTCAAAACGAAAACCTCCCCGCCTCCTCCACCCTAACCCCTCCCTCCATACCATCGTCATGCTGGCCTTCTCTTACGCCGCGGGGGGAGGGGCGGCTCAGCTCCGGCCGGTACTGGACTATAGGACCTGGAATACCATTTCTGGAGAAGACATGGTTCCACTTTTGAAGAATTTGATGGCGGGCACAGCAACGCCGCATCCTGCACTGGCTCTTCCCCAGATCTAACCATTTTGGAGGAGCCCCCTGAAAGTGTTGTGGAAATGCAAAAAAAACCTAATTTTTTTTCCTGCATCTTTGCCTTTCACAAAATTTTGACACATTTCAAAGTGTTTTATGCCAGTTTTCTGGTGTTATCACTTCCATAAACTGGGATCTAAAAGTTTTTGAGATTCAAGAAATAAAGGGCACATTCTGGAGATGCTTTAAAGATGCCGGTGACCTGAGGTTAAGACTGAGGGTATAAAGAATGAAATATAAATATAAAATAATTCAGCACAAAATGTTGAAGAAAATGACAAAGTTAAATTATTGACATTTACGACATGATACTGTGTAATGCACAAGTACTAAAAAACATTTTCAATTGCGGAATAAAATAAAAAATCTAAAAATCATCCTGAAAGTCTCCAAGACATAAAGCTACAAGAAATCAGGTATCACTATTACAGGGCTGAGGCGTAGAGAGCTGTTCGACAATATTGAAGACGCTCAACGGGTCTCTTTACACGGACTGAGAAACAATGATGGGCACAGAACAATCACAATAGATCAGTCTGTCCCCATAATGTATCATGTTATCAGCAGCATATATGCAGTTTTCACCGGCGATGTGATGTTTAGAACAATGATTTTTCCGGCATAAACAATCCAATCATTCGATGAACAGGCAGCATTTTGCTTGTTTAGTGTAAAACACCCCATAACCCTCCACATAGTATAATGCACCCGACAGTCCTCCAGATAGGATAATGTGTAAACAGTCCTTCATATTGTTTAATGCACACCTCAAAGTCCTCCATATGCTATAATGTGCAACATATTCCTCCATATTGTATAATGCACACCCCATAGTTCTCCCTGTGCTATAATGTGCCCCATAGTCCTCCATATAGTATAATGTGCCCCGTGGTCCTCCATATACAATAATACACTCCACATAGTCCTCCATATAGTATAATATACTCCCCATAGTACTCCACATAGTATAATGTTCTCCCCATAGTCCTCCATTTAGTATAAAACATTAACCATGGATTATTGTCATCACTACTTACCTGGAGTCTCTTTCATGTACTGTATATGAACAAAATATATTTTTTAAACTGTTCAATAAAAGTCATTTACATTTTCAATCTAATTGTGGTCTGTCTTCTTGTAAGTTTAATAATTTTCTTTCACACACACTCATTTTTTTATTTTCTGAATAGTTAAATAAAGAACTATTTATCCCACATACCTCTCTTATGTTCTTCCAAATGTACATTATTTGCTAAACCTTTGAGTTATTTTTATATCTGAATTGTACATTTTCCCATATCTTCCTTCTAAGATGTGAGTAGTTCTTCCTGGGTGTGAAGTAGGAAGAAGCACTCGCGAAACGCTCGTCGGGGTTAGGAGGTTTAGCGTGCCACTTCGCAGAGCATTTTTGGGATTGGTGCAGACCCAGGTAATATGAATATGGTGTGGGGTGGTTGGAAGTTTACTTGTCTTGTGACCGCAATATTATTGTGACACACTGAGTGCACTTTGAGTTATGGCCTAACATGTAGGTATACGGCCGCGGTGTTGTGCAAGCCCTGCCTCTGTATTTATCATAAGGACTGCATTGAGTCATATGCATGAACCTTGTTATAGCTAGCTATATATATCCATGCGTTGCCCCCCTCACTTTATACCAGAAATATTGCATTTTCTTATGTATATGCACTTTGATAAAGAATGTTAAGAGGTGGCAATGGTGATTGGTCTTTTTTCTTACAAATGTGTTTTCATGACTAACGGGCAGTGGCAGTAAACCATTATAAATGTGTTTGCATGGCTAATGGACAGTAGCAGTATGCCATTGAACTATAATAGTCCATGATTATTTTTTAGTAATCCAACACCCCATGCATGTGTATTGTTCATATATATAACTCCCTGTACATGTGTCCTGCTCCAGCTGACCTCTTTTGGAATTGTTTGGTTGGTTTGAGGCACCATGTCTATTGTTTATCTGTGTATTTATATGTATTTTAGCTATCTATAATAAACATAGTAACATAGTAACATAGTTATTAAGGTTGAAGGAAGACTTTAAGCCCATCTAGTTCAACCCATAGCCTAACCTAACATGCCCTAACATGTTGATCCAGAGGAAGGCAAAAAAAACCATGTGGCAAAGAGTAAGCTCCACATTGGGGAAAAAAATTCCTTCCCGACTCCACATACGGCAATCAGACTAGTTCCCTGGATCAACGCCCTATCAAGGAATCTAGTGTATATACCCTGTAATATTATACTTTTCAAGAAAAGCATCCAATCCCCTCTTAAATTTAAGTAATGAATCACTCATTACAACATCATACGGCAGAGAGTTCCATAGTCTCACTGCTCTTCCAGTAAAGAATCCGCGTCTGTTATTATGCTTAAACCTTCTTTCCTCGAGACGTAGAGGATACCCCCTGGTCCCTGTCTCAGGTCTATGATTAACCCCTTCATGACCGTGGGATTTTCCGTTTTTCCGTTTTTGTTTTTCACTCCCCTCCTTCCCAGAGCCATAACTTTTTTATTTTTCCGTCAATTTGGCCATGTGAGGGCTTATTTTTTGCGGGACGAGTTGTACTTTTGAACGACATTATTGGTTTTACCATGTCATGTACTAGAAAACGGGAAAAAAATTCCAAGTGCGGTGAAATTGCAAAAAAAGTGCAATCCCACAGTTGTTTTTTGTTTGGCTTTTTTGCTAGGTTCACTAAATGCTAAAACTGACCTGCCATCATGATTCTCCAGGTCATTACGAGTTCATAGACACCTAGCATGACTAGGTTATTTTTTACCTAAGTGGTGAAAAAAAATTCCAAACTTTGCTTAAAAAAAAAAAAAAAAAAAAAAAAAAAAAAATTGCGCCATTTTCCGATACTTGTAGCGTCTCCATTTTTCATGATCTGGGGTCGGTTGAGGGCTTATTTTTTGCGTGCCGAGCTGGCGTTTTTAATGATACCATTTTGGTGCAGATTCGTTCTTTTGATCGCCTGTTATTGCATTTTAATGCAATGTCGCGGCGACCAAAAAAACGTAATTCTGGGGTTTCGATTTTTTTTCTCGTTACGCCGTTTAGCGATCAGGTTAATGCTTTTTTTTATTGATAGATCGGGCGATTCTGAACTCGGCGATACCAAATATGTGTAGGTTTTTTTTTTTATTATTGATTTATTTTGATTGGGGCGAAAGGGGGGTGATTTAAACTTTTATGTTTTTTTTATTTTTTTTCACATTTTTTTTAACTTTTTTTTTTCACTTTTGCCATGCTTCAATAGCCTCCATGGGAGGCTAGAAGCAGGCACAACCCAATTGGCTCTGCTATGTAGCAGCGATCATAAGATCGCTGCTACACAGCAGAATTGCAGGTGTGCTGTGAGCGCCGACCACAGGGTGGCGCTCACAGCTGCCGAGCATCAGTAACCATAGAGGTCTCAAGGACCTCTATGGTTACCATTCAGAAGCATCGCCGACCTCCGATCATGTGACGGGGGTCGGCGATGACGTCATATCCGGCCGCCTGGCCGGATGCGGTAGTTAAATGCCGCTGTCTGCGTTTGACAGCGGCATTTAACTAGTTAATAGGCGCGGGCAGATCGCGATTCTGCCCGCGCCTATTGCGGGCACATGTCAGCTGTTCAAAACAGCTGACATGTCCCGGCTTTGATGCGGGCTCACCGCGGAGCCCCGCATCAAAGCAGGGGACCTGACGTCGGACGTACTATCCCGTCCGACGTCAGGAAGGGGTTAAAAAGATCATCAGAAAGGTCTTTGTACTGTCCCCTCATATGCCTCTTTTAATGCATCCCATTATTTTATTTGCCTTTGTAGCAGCTGTCTGACTCTGGCCACTAAATGTGAGTTTGTCATCCACCCATACACCCAGGTCTTTTTCATTGACGGTTTTGCCCATAGTTTTACAATTAAGCACATAGTTATACATCTTATTACTTCTACCCAAGTGCATGACCTTACATTTATCCCCATTAAAGCTCATTTGCCATTTATCAGCCCAAGCTTCTAGTTTACATAAATCATCCTGTAATATAAAATTGTCTTCCCCTGTATTGATTATTCTGCAGAGTTTAGTGTCATCTGCAAATATAGAAATTCTGCTCTGAATGCCCCCTACAAGGTCATTAATAAATATGTTAAAAAGAAGAGGGCCCAATACTGACCCCTGTGGTACCCCACTGCTAACCGTGACCCAGTCCGAGTGTGCTCCATTAATAACCACCCTTTGTTTCCTATCTCTGAGCCAGCTCTCGACCCACTTACACATATTTTCCCCTATCCCCATTATTCTCATTTTATGTATCAACCTTTTGTGTGGCACAGTATCAAAAACTTTTGAAAAGTCCATATACACTACCTCTACTGGGTTCCCTTGGTCCAGTCCGGAACTTACCTCTTTATAGAAGCTGATCAGATTAGTCTGACATGAACGGTCCCTAGTAAACCCGTGCTGATACTGGGTCATGAGGTTATTCCTCTTCAGATACTCCAGTATAGCATCCCTTAGAATGCCCTCCTGGATTTTACCCACAGTAGAGGTTAAGCTTACGGGCCTATAATTTCCGAGTTCAGTTTTTGTCCCCTTTTTGAATATTGGCACCACATTTGCTATACGCCAGTCCTGTGGTACAGACCCTGTTATTATGGAGTCTTTAAAGATTAAAAATAATGGTCTATCAATGACTGTACTTAATTCCTGCAGTACTCGAGGGTGTATCCCATCCGGGCCCGGAGATTTGTCAATTTTAGTGATTTTTAGACGCCGCGGTACTTCCTGCTGGGTTAAGCAGGTGACACTTAATGGGGAATTTTTGTTATCACTGATCATTTTGTCTGCCAAGGGATTTTCTTGTGTAAATACTGATGAAAAAAAAGTCATTTAGCATATTGGCTTTTTCCTCATCCTCATCCACCATTTCCCCCAGACTATTTTTAAGGGGGCCAACACTTTCATTTTTTAGTTTCTTACTATTTATGTAGTTAAAGAATATTTTGGGATTATTTTTACTCTCTCTGGCAATGAGTCTCTCTGTCTTAATCTTTGCTGCCTTTATTTGCTTTTTTACAGAATTTATTTAATTTTCTGCATTTATTTAATGCTTCCTCACTACCTACTTCCTTTAATTCTCTAAATACTTTCTTTTTGTCCCTTATTGCGCCCCTTTTGCTATTTAGCCATATTGGTTTCCTCCTATTTCTAGTATGTTTATTCCCATACGGTATATACTGTGCACAGGTCCTATCCAGGATGCTAATAAACGTCTCCCATTTTCTTTGTGTATTTTTATGTCTCAGGATATCGTCCCAGTTAATTGCACCAAGATCCTCTCTCATCCGTTGGAAATTTGCCCTCCTGAAGTTTAGTGTCCTTGTAACCCCACTACTACCCATCTTATTAAAGGATACATGAAAACTTATTATTTTGTGATCACTATTCCCCAAATGACCCCCAACCCTTATATTTGATATGTGGTCTGGCCTGTTGGTTCACCCCTTAATCCCATATGACGTACTATCCCGTCGAGGTGGGGTGGGCCTTAATTCCCACCGACGGGATAGTACGTCATATGCGATAGGCCGCGCTCACGGGGGGGAGCACGGCCGATCGTGGCCGGGTGTCAGCTGACTATCGCAGCTGACATCCGGCACTATGTGCCAGGAGCAGTCACGGACTGTCCCCGGCACATTATCCTCCGGCACACTGCGATCAAACATGATCGCAGTGTTCCGGTGGTATAGGGAAGCATTGCGCAGGGAGGGGCCTCCCTGCTTGCTTCCCTGAGACCCCCGGAGGAACGCGATGTGATCGCGTTGCTCCGAGCGTCTCTTACCTCCTCTCCCTGCAGTCCCCGGATCCAAAATGGCCGCGGGGCTGCATCCGGGTCCTGTAGGGAGGCGGCTTACCAAGCACCTGCTCAGTGCAGGCGCTGGTAAGCCAGGAGCGCTGTAAGTCAGATCGCTGATCTGACAGAGTGCTGTGCAAACTGTCAGATCAGCGATCTGTGATGTCCCTCCCTGGGACAAAGTAAAAAAGTTTGAAAAAAAATTTCCACATGTGTAAAAAAAAAATAAAAATTCCTAAATACAGAAAAAAAAATTATTATTCCCATAAATACATTTCTTTATCTAAATAATATAAAAAAACAATAAAAGTACACATATTTAGTATTGCCGCGTCCGTAAAGACCCAACCTATAAAACTGTCCCACTAGTTATCCCCTTCAGTGAACACCGTAAAAAAAATAAAAAAAAAACGAGGCAGAAAACAACGCTTTATTATCATACTGGCGAACAAAAAGTGGAATAACACGCGATCAAAAAGACAGATATAAATAACCATGGTACCGCTGAAAACGACATCTTGTCCTGCAAAAAACAAGCCACCATACAGCATCATCAGCCAAAAAATAAAAAAGTTATAGTTTTCAGAATAAAGCGATGCCAAAATAATTATTTTTTCTATAAAATAGTTTTTTATCGTATAAAAGCGCCAAGACATAAAAAAATTATATAACTGAGGTATCGCTGTAATCGTACTGACCCAAAGAATAAAACTGCATTATCCATTTTACCAAACGCGGAACGGTATAAATGCCCCCCCAAAAGAAATTCATGAATAGCTGGTTTTTGGTCATTCTGCCTCACAAAAATCGGAATAAAAAGCGATCAAAAAATGTCACGTGCCCGAAAATGCTACCAATAAAAATGTCAACTCATCCCGCAAAAAACATGACCTCACATGACTCTGTGGACCAAAATATGGAAAAATTATAGGTCTCAAAATGTGGAGACGCAAAAACTTTTTTGCTATAAAAAGCATCTTTTAGTGTGTGACGGCTGCCAATCATAAAAATCCGCTATAAAAGACGCTATAAAAGTAAATCAAACCCCCATCATCACCCCCTTAGTTATGGAAAAATAATAAAATTTAAAAAATGTATTTATTTCCATCTTCCCATTAGGATTAGGGATAGGGTTAGGGCTAGGGTTAGGGTTAGGGTTATTGCTAGGGCTATGGTTAGGGATATGGTTAGGGCTAGGGCTAGGGTTAGGGTTAGGGCTAGGGTTAGGGTTGGGGCAAGGGTTGGAGCTAAAGTCAGGGTTGGGGCTAAAGTTAGGCTTAGGGCTAAAGTTAGGGTTAGGGTTGGGGCTAAAGTTAGGGTTGGGGCTAAAGTTAGGGTTAAGGTTGGGGCTAAAGTTAGGGTCAGAGTTAGGAATACATTTATGGTTGGGATTAGGGTTGGGATTAGAGTTAGGGGTGTGTCAGGGTTAAGATGTCGTTAGGGCTACCATTGGGATTAGGGTTAGGAGTGTGTTTGGATTAGGGTTTCAGTTAGAATTGGGGAGTTTCCACTGTTTAGGCACATCAGGGGCTCTCCAAATGCGACATGGCGTCCGATCTCAATTCCAGCCAATTCTGCGTTGAAAAAGTAAAACAGTGCTCCTTCCCTTCCGAGCTCTCCCGTGCGCCCAAACAGGGGTTTACCCCAACATATGGGGTATCAGCGTACTTGGGACAAATTGGACAACAATGTTTGGGGTCCAAGTTCTCTTATTACCCTTGGGAAAATAAAAATTTGGGGGGCTAAAAATCATTTTTGTGGGAAAAAAAGGATTTTTTATTTTCACGGCTCTGCGTTGTAAACTGTAGTGAAACACTTGGGGGTTCAAAGTTCTCACAACACATCTAGATAAGTTCCTTGGGAGGTCTTGTTTCCAATATGGGGTCACTTATGGGTGTTTCTACTGTTTGGGTACATCAGGGGCTCTGCAAATGCAACGTGACGCCTGCAGACCAATCCATCTAAATCTGCATTCCAAATGGCGCTCCTTCCCTTCCGAGCTCTGCCATGCGCCCAAACAGTGGTTCCCCCCCACATATGGGGTATTAGCATACTCAGGACAAATTGGACAACAAATTTTGGGGTCCAATTTCTCCTGTTACCCTTGGTAAAATCCAATACTGGGGGCTAATAAATAACTTGTGTGGGAAAAGAAAATTATTTTTTATTTTTATGGCTCTGCATTATAAACTTCTGTGAAGCACTTTTTGGGTTAAAGTGCTCACCACACATCTAGATAAGTTCCTTAAGGGGTCTACTTTCCAGAATGGTGTCACTTGTGGGGGGTTTCAATGTTTAGGCACATCAGGGGCTCTCCAAAAGCAACATGGCGTCCCATTTCAATTCCAGTCAATTTTGCAATGAAAAGTCAAAGGGCGCTCCTTCCCTTCCAAGCTCTGCCATGCGCCCAAACAGTGATTTACACCCACATATGGGGTATCAGCGTACTCAGGATAAATTGCACAACAATTTTTGGGGTCCAGTTTCTTCTCTTACCCTTGGGAAAATGAAAAATTGGGGGAGAAAAGATCATTTTTGTGAAAAAATATGATTTTTTATTTTTACGGCTCTGCATTATAAAGTTCTGTAAAGCACTTGTTGGGTCAAAGTGCTCACCACACATCTAGATAAGTTCCTTAAGGGGTCTACTTTCCAAAATGGTGTCACTTATGGGAGGTTTCAATGTTTAGGCACATCAGGGGCGCTCCAAACGCAACATGGCATCCCATCTCAATTCCAGTCAATTTTGCATTGAAAAGTCAAATGGCGCTCCTTCCCTTCTGAGCTCTGCCATGCGCCCAAACAGTGGTTTACCCCCACATATGGGGTATCAGCGTATGTTCTGTTTGTCGAATCCTGTCATGAATCACACTCTGTGAGTATCTCCAGGCTCTTTATTCACACCATGTCTCAACCTCCATTACATGAAACCAACGTACAACAACATCCAACAAGTTCCAAACAAAGAATATAGAACACACATAAAAGTAGTGAGACCCCTAGAGGCCACATGAACATATAACATATTGCTACATCCTTTCTCTTTTAACTGGAGGAACAATAAAAACTAATGTATACTATGACAAAGTAAAAAATTAACCTAGTCCGTCCAGTTAGATATAATCTTTGAGGTGCGCCGGCTTTTTGCTAATTCTGCCAGCTCTGGTAATATACGATGCGTCACTTTCTACATCTGGTACATCTGGTAGTTCTTCTGATATTGTCTGTCTCTGGCCAGAGTCCTCACCCTGATGGACAGCTGTCACTGTTGGTGCCTGACTTGTACTTGCTGCCTCGTTGTCTTGGGTGTCTGGATACTGTTCAAAAGGCCATGAATCATCTCTTTCTTGCGTTTTCCTCAAATATCTCCGATTCCTCCTTAGTCTTCTTCCGTCGTCTGTTAGAATTTCGTAGGACCGAGGTCCCAGTTTCTGGACAACCTTTGCCTTTTGCCAGTGTTTGTCAAATGTGCTGCTTGGCTGCAGCCGAATGTTGTCATTTCTCTGGAGCTCAGGCAGATCCTTTGCAGATTTATTGTAATAGAAAGCTTGCCTAGCTTGATTCTTGTGTAATTTAGCTTTGATGTTTCCCAGCAGCTTTGGCTCTAACAGATGACACGCAGTTGGTACGAGTGTCTTTGTACGCCTACTCATGAGCCTCTGTGCCGGACTGCTGTCTAGTAGGGTTGAGCGAAACGGGTCGATCATTTTCAAAAGTCGCCGACTTTTGGCTAAGTCGGCGTCTCATGAAACCCGATCCGACCCCTGTGCTTGTCGGCCATGCGGTACGCGACTTTCGCGCCAAAGTCGCGTTTCAATGACGCGAAAAGCGCCATTTCTCAGCCAATGAAGGTGAACGCAGAGTGTGGGCAGCGTGATGACATAGATCCTGGTCCCCACCATCTTAGAGAAGGGCATTGCAGTGATTGGCTTGCTGTCTGCGGCGTCACAGGGGCTATAAAGGGGCGTTCCCGCCGACCGCCATCTTACTGCTGCTGATCTGAGCTTAGGGACAGGTTGCTGCCGCTTCGTCAGAAGCAGGGAGAGCGTTAGGCAGGGTCCACTAACCACCAAACCGCTTGTGCTGCAGCGATTTCCACTGTCCAACACCACCTTCGGTGTGCAGGAACAGTGGAAGCTATTTTTTTTTTTTCCCCTCAGCGCTGTAGCTCATTGGGCTGCCCTAGAAGGCTCCGTGATAGCTGTATTGCTGTGTGTACGCCACTGTGGAAACCAACTGCTTTTTTCAAAGCACATATCCTCTTGTTCCTTCCTTTCTGCACAGCTATCTTTTTTGTTTGTCCACACTTTTTATTTAATTTGTGCATCAGTCCACTCCTATTGCTGCCTGCCATACCTGGCTTACATTACTGCAGGGAGATAGTAATTGTAGGACAGTTTTTTTTTTTGTTTGTTTTTTTTGTGGGAGATTAAGATTGGCATTTCTGCTACAGTGCCATCCCTGTGTGTGCCATCTCTCACTGAGTGGGCCATAGAAAGCCTATTTATTTTTTCCGTGATTTGTGTTCTAAATTCTACCTCAACACAAAAACACTACATCAATCAGTGGGAGAAAAATATTGGCCTCAGTCAGGGCTTGTGTGCCACTGCTGTGTGTGCTATCTCTCATTCAGTGGGCTATAGCAAGCCTATTTTTTTTTTTTTTTTTTTTAATATTATTTGGTTTCTAAAGTCTCCCTGAAAAAAAAAAAAAAACCTAAAAAAACAGTGGGAGAGTAATATTGCCCTTTCAGCTTGTGTGCCAGTCTTGACTCCTGGGTGTGCCACCTCTCTCCCTCTCATTCAGTGGGCCATAGAAAGCCTATTTATTTTTTTTTTTAAATATTATTGGGTTTCTAAAGTCTCCCTTAAAAAACAAAAAATACATAAAAAAACAGTGGGAGAGTAATATTGCCCTTTCAGCTTGTGTGCCAGGCTTGACTCCTGGGTGTGCCACCTCTCTCCCTCTCATTCAGTGGGCCATAGAAAGCCTATTTATTTATTTTTTTTAATATTATTGGGTTTCTAAAGTCTCCCTTAAAAAACAAAAAATACATAAAAAAACAGTGGGAGAGTAATATTGCCCTTTCAGCTTGTGTGCCAGTCTTGACTCCTGGGTGTGCCACCTCTCTCTCTCATTCAGTGGGCCATAGAAAGGCTATTTTTTTTTTGGTTTTTTTAATATTATTTGGTTTCTAAAGTCTCCCTGAAAAAAAAAAAAAAACATACAAAAAACAGTGGGAGAGTAATATTGCCCTTTCAGCTTGTGTGCCAGTCTTGACTCCTGGGTGTGCCACCTCTCTCTCTCATTCAGTGGGCCATAGAAAGGCTATTTTTTTTTTGTTTTTTTTAATATTATTTGGTTTCTAAAGTCTCCCTGAAAAAAAAAAAAAAACATACAAAAAACAGTGGGAGAGTAATATTGCCCTTTCAGCTTGTGTGCCAGTCTTGACTCCTGGGTGTGCCACCTCTCTCCCTTTCATTCAGTGGGCCATAGAAAGCCTATTTATTTATTTTTTTAAATATTATTGGGTTTCTAAAGTCTCCCTTAAAAAACAAAAAATACATAAAAAAACAGTGGGAGAGTAATATTGCCCTTTCAGCTTGTGTGCCAGTCTTGACTCCTGGGTGTGCCACCTCTCTCTCTCATTCAGTGGGCCATAGAAAGGCTATTTTTTTTTTGTTTTTTTTAATATTATTTGGTTTCTAAAGTCTCCCTGAAAAAAAAAAAACAACACATACAAAAAACAGTGGGAAAGTAATATTGCCCTTTCAGCTTGTGTGCCAGTCTTGACTCCTGGGTGTGCCACCTCTCTCCCTTTCATTCAGTGGGCCATAGAAAGCCTATTTATTTTTTTTTTTAAATATTATTGGGTTTCTAAAGTCTCCCTTAAAAAACAAAAAATACATAAAAAAACAGTGGGAGAGTAATATTGCCCTTTCAGCTTGTGTGCCAGGCTTGACTCCTGGGTGTGCCACCTCTCTCCCTCTCATTCAGTGGGCCATAGAAAGCCTATTTATTTTTTTTTTTTAATATTATTGGGTTTCTAAAGTCTCCCTTAAAAAACAAAAAATACATAAAAAAACAGTGGGAGAGTAATATTGCCCTTTCAGCTTGTGTGCCAGTCTTGACTCCTGGGTGTGCCACCTCTCTCTCTCATTCAGTGGGCCATAGAAAGGCTATTTTTTTTTTGGTTTTTTTAATATTATTTGGTTTCTAAAGTCTCCCTGAAAAAAAAAAAACAACACATACAAAAAACAGTGGGAAAGTAATATTGCCCTTTCAGCTTGTGTGCCAGTCTTGACTCCTGGGTGTGCCACCTCTCTCCCTTTCATTCAGTGGGCCATAGAAAGCCTATTTTTTTTTTTGGTTTTTTTAATATTATTTGGTTTCTAAAGTCTCCCTGAAAATAAAAAAAAAAAAACTTAAAAAAACAGTGGGAGAGTAATATTGCCCTTTCAGCTTGTGTGCCAGTCTTGACTCCTGGGTGTGCCACCTCTCTCTCTCATTCAGTGGGCCATAGAAAGGCTATTTATTTTTTTGGTTTTTTTTATATTATTTGGTTTCTAAAGTCTCCCTGAAAAAAAAAAAAAAATAAATTAGGTGGGAGATTAATATTGACATTAGTGCTTGAGTGACAGTCCTGCGTGTGTGTCATCTCTGTGATTTTGTGCCACAGAAAACAGAGTGTGTAACATTGTGCCTGATTTTCCTTGTGGTCTCACCAACCTGTTAAGGGATATTGAAATCATACTGAAGTTATAGCTCACCGTGTAAGTTGTTTGACAGCAACAAATAAAGTTACTTTGGTTAAGATTTTAAAACAATGAGGAAGTCTGGTGCAAGAGGTCGTCGTGGGCGTTCATTGTCAGCTGGTAATGATGGTAGTGGTAGTGGAGCATCAGGTGGTCGTGGGGATAAAAATATTCCACCTAAGTCTGGAGCTGTGGAGCCAGTTTCGTCGTCAGGCTACACAAGGCCTCGAACGCTCTCTTTTCTGGGAGTAGGAAAACCGCTTTTAAAGGCGGAGCAGCAACAGCAAGTTTTGGCTTACATTGCAGACTCAGCCTCTAGCTCTTTTGCCTCCTCTTCCGAAACTGGTAAATGTAAAAGCAGCGCGTCGCTTGTGGATGTTCACGGTCAGGGACAAGTCGCTTCCTTGTCCTCCTCAGCAAAAACTACAACAAGAGAGAAGGATGCAGCAGGCGACACAACGGGTCACTCCATGGAGCTCTTTACACATACCGTCCCTGGCTTAGAAAGTGAAACATTTAACAGGCCATGCCCATTACAAGTATATTCTGACATGGAGTGCACTGATGCACAGCCACAGCCAGAGTACTATGCTGCTCCTTTGACTCAGACCACCACATTGCCCTCTCAGGGTACAGATCCACAATCAGACCCTGATGAGACTATGTTGCCCCGCCACGAACGCTATACCACCGACCGACACAGTGACACAGACGAAGTTGCACACGAGCTCGAAGAGGAGGTAATAGATGACCCAGTTATTGACCCCGATTGGCAGCCATTGGGGGAACAGGGTGCAGGCGGCAGTAGTTCAGAAGCGGAGGTGGAGGAGGGGCCGCAGCAGGCATCAACATCGCAACAGGTTCCATCTGCCGGGCCCGTATCTGGCCCAAAACGCGTGTCAAAGCCAAAACCTGTTGGAGCACAGCGTTGCCATCCGGTTAAAGCTCAGTCTGCAATCCCTGAAAAGGGATCCGAGTCTAGGAAGAGTGCAGTCTGGCATTTTTTTAAACAACATCCAACTGATCAGCGCAAAGTCATCTGTCAAAAATGTTCAACTAGCTTAAGCAGAGGTCAGAATCTGAAAAGTCTAAATACTAGTTGCATGCATAGACACTTAACCACCATGCATTTTCAAGCCTGGACTAACTACCAAACGTCCCTCAAGGTTGTAGCACCCTCGGCCAATGAAGCTAGTCAGCAACGCAACATCCCTTCCGTCACTGTAAGGCCACCATTTTCCGCACCACCGGCAGTATCTGTGCAGGTTTCTTTGCCAGCCAAAAGCAGTCAGGGTCAGGGAATCACCAGTTTTGTAGGAGGAAATATTGCATCTAGGGCACCGGCGGAAACAATACCGTCTCCAACCGTCTCTCAGTCTGCCATGTACACCGGCACACCCGAAAGTTCCACGATCTCCAGCTCTCCAGTCCAGCTCACCCTACATGAGACTCTGGTTAGAAAAAGGAAGTACTTATCCTCGCATCCGCGTACACAGGGTTTTAACGCCCACATAGCTAGACTAATCTCGTTAGAGATGATGCCCTACCGGTTAGTTGAAAGCGAAGCTTTCAAAGCCCTGATGGAGTACGCTGAACCACGATACGAGCTACCCAGTCGACACTTTTTTTCCAGAAAAGCCATCCCAGCCCTGCACCAGCATGTTAAACAGCGCATCGTCCATGCACTCAGGCAATCTGTGAGTACAAAGGTGCACCTGACTACAGATGCATGGACCAGTAGGCATGGCCAGGGACGTTATGTGTCCATCACGGCACACTGGGTGAATGTGGTGGATGCAGGGTCCACAGGCGACATCAATTTAGGGACAGTTGTGCCTAGCCCACGGTCTAGGAAACAGTTGGCTGTAGGCGTTCGCACCCCCTCCTCCTCCTCCTCCTCGTCCTCCTGCAGAAGCTACAGCTCTTCCACAGAACGCAGTCTGCCAACCACTCCATCGGCAGATGACACTGTTGCACACCAGTTGTCCCATTATGGGCCAGCTACTGCCAAGCGTCAGCAGGCTGTATTGGCTATGAAGTGCTTGGGCGACAACAGACACACCGCGGAAGTTCTGTCCGAGTTCTTGCAACAAGAAACACAGTCGTGGCTGGGCACAGTAGATCTTGAGGCAGGCAAGGTAGTGAGTGATAACGGAAGGAATTTCATGGCTGCCATCTCCCTTTCCCAACTGAAACACATTCCTTGCCTGGCTCACACCTTAAACCTGGTGGTGCAGTGCTTATTGAAAACTTATCCTGGGTTCTCCGACCTGCTCCTCAAAGTGCATGCACTTTGCTCACATATCCGACGTTCGCCTGTACACGCCAGCCGTATGCAGACCTATCAGCGGTCTTTGAACCTTCCCCAGCATCGCCTAATCATAGACGTTGCAACAAGGTGGAACTCAACACTGCACATGCTTCAGAGACTGTGCGAACAGAGGCGTGCTGTTATTTATTTGTGGGAGGATACACAGGCAGGCAGTAGGATGGCAGACATGGAGTTGTCAGGTGTGCAGTGGTCTAAGATACAAGACATGTGTCAAGTCCTTCAGTGTTTTGAGGAATGCACACGGCTGGTTAGTGCAGACAACGCCGTAATAAGCATGAGCATCCCCCTAATGCGTCTGCTGATGCAAAGTTTGACGCACATAAAGGAGCAGGCGTCTGCACCAGAGGAAGAGGAAAGCCTTGATGACAGTCAGCCATTGTCTGGTCAGGGCAGTGTACAGGACGAGGTAGCGGGCGAAGAGGAGGTGGAGGACGAGGAGGATGATGGGGATGAGTATATTTTTAATGCCGAACCTTTCCCGGGGGCACAGGAAATTGGTTGCGTGTCACGGCCGGGTTCTGGTTTTTTGAGGGACACAAGTGACGTAGATTTGCCTGCAACTGCCCCTCAACCAATCACAACCAGAGATTTGACAACTGGAACTTTGGCCCACATGGCGGATTATGCCTTACGTATCCTAAAAAGGGACACACGCATTACGAAAATGATGAACGATGACGATTACTGGTTGGCCTGCCTCCTTGATCCACGCTATAAAGGCAAATTGCAAAATATTATGCCACATGAGAACTTGGAACTAATATTAGCAACCAAACAATCAACTCTTGTTGACCGTTTGCTTCAGGCATTCCCAGCACACAGCGCACGTGATCGTTCTCACACGAGCTCCAGGGGGCAGCAGACTAGGAGTGTTAGGGGTGCACACATCAGAAGTGGCGTTGGACAGAGGGGTTTTCTGACCAGGTTGTGGAGTGATTTTGCTATGACCGCAGACAGGACAGGTACTGCTGCATCAATTGAAAGTGACAGGAGACAACATTTGTCCAGTATGGTTACTAACTATTTTTCATCCCTTATCGATGTTCTCCCTCAACCGTCATTCCCATTTGATTACTGGGCCTCCAAATTAGACACCTGGCCAGAATTGGCAGAATATGCATTGCAGGAGCTTGCTTGCCCGGCAGCAAGTGTCCTATCAGAAAGAGTATTCAGTGCTGCAGGTTCAATATTAACCGAAAAAAGGACTCGTCTGGCTACCCAAAATGTTGACGATCTAACATTCATTAAAATGAACCACAACTGGATTTCGAAATCTTTTGCCCCACCTTGCCCGGCCGACACCTAGCTTTCCTATGAAAAGCTCTTGCCTGTGAATTACTTTTCTAATGTCTAATTTGCTGCAGCTGATTGTACAGCATACGACATGTTTACACCTCCCTAAATGGCAAAACTCCCCACACGGGGCCGTGGTATCGCGACTTGGCGCAAGCACCCGTGAGACTGCTGTTTGTCTGAAGAGGTGAGTGTGCTCGCTTTTGGTTGACGGCATTGCTACTGGGTCCCTCATAGTACAATGTAGTGTCTCTGGCGGTGGTGGTGCGCACCCAACGTCAGACACACCGTTGTAACATGAGGGGCCCTGGGGCGGTCCCGCCGGCCTCAAGAGAGTTCCCCCCTACCCCAGCTCAAAATGTGCTCTACCACGTCCAAAATTATGTCGCACAGCTCCACCAATCTTTAGTCTATTCGCTGACATCATTCAATGTCTGGCACTGACAATACAAATTTGTAGACATCTATGATGCAACTTAAAGTAGTCTGTGTCTGTGTCCTATATTGGCACCATTAAATAGTTACTGCCAAATTACTATGTCAGAAACTCAGTAGATGAGCCCACCCCTGTACCTAAGTATGCCACCTTTTTTTTTGTTGTGGTTGTTTTGCGAGACATTAACATCTATTTATATTTTGGGAGTACTGGGACAGACACTCCTTGCACTAATCCTCCACTCACCACCAAGCTGCCTGTGTATCCATGTAACCGCTGTAAATCTGCCATGAGCCTATTGTTTGTTATTTTAGGCCTTTGATAGCCTGTCTGCGGTCCCTACTTTAAATACTCCTCCACTGACCACCAAGCTGCCTGCCCGTGTATCCATGTAACCGCTGTAAAACTGCCATAAGCCTATTGTTTGTTATTTTAGGCCTTTGATAGCCTGTCTGCGGTCCCTACTTTAAATACTCCTCCACTGACCACCAAGCTGCCTGCCCGTGTATCCATGTAACCGCTGTAAAACTGCCATGAGCCTATTGTTTGTTATTTTAGGCCTTTGAAGCCTGTCTGCGGTCCCTCCTTCCACTAGTCCTCCACTGACCAGACCACTGCTGCCCGTGTACCCCTGGAACCAATTATAAAGTGCCTACAGCCAGCCCATTTTCTTATGTTAGGCCTTTGAAGCCTGTCTGCGGTCCCTACTTTAAATACTCCTCCACTGACCACCAAGCTGCCTGCCCGTGTATCCATGTAACCGCTGTAAAACTGCCATGAGCCTATTGTTTGTTATTTTAGGCCTTTGAAGCCTGTCTGCGGTCCCTCCTTCCACTAGTCCTCCACTGGCCAGACCACTGCTGCCCGTGTACCCCTGGAACCAATTATAAAGTGCCTACAGCCAGCCCATTTTCTTATGTTAGGCCTTTGAAGCCTGTCTGCGGTCCCTACTTTAAATACTCCTCCACTGACCACCAAGCTGCCTGCCCGTGTATCCATGTAACCGCTGTAAAACTGCCATGAGCCTATTGTTTGTTATTTTAGGCCTTTGATAGCCTGTCTGCGGTCCCTACTTTAAATACTCCTCCACTCACCACCACCAAGCTGCCTGCCCGTGTATCCATGTAACCGCTGTAAAACTGCCATGAGCCTATTGTTTGTTATGTTAGGCCTTTGATAGCCTGTCTGCGGTCCCTACTTTAAATACTCCTCCACTCACCACCAAGCTGCCTGCCCGTCTATCCATGTAACCGCTGTAAAACTGCAATGAGCCTATTGTTTGTTATTTTAGGCCTTTGATAGCCTGTCTGCGGCCCCTACTTGCAATACTCCTCCACTGACCACAATGCTGCCTGGAGTGCCTGCCTGTGTATCCATGTAACCGATGTAAAACTGCCATGACTGCCTACTGTTTGTTATTTTAGGCCTTTGATAGCCTGTCTGCAGCCCCTACTTGCAATACTCCTCCACTGACCACACCAATGCTGCCCGTGTACCCCTGGAACCTATTTAAAAGTTCATAGAGCCTAGTTATATATTTTATTTACTATTAATAAGGCCATGATGGACTACGCTGTACCACGCTACAAGCTAACCAGTCGACACTTCTTTTGCGAGAAAAGCCATCCCAACCCTCCACCAGCATGTAGAAGACCGCATTGTCCATGCACTCTGGCAATCTGTGAGTACAAAGGTGCACCTGACAACAGACGCATGGACCTGTAGGCATGGCCACGGAAGATTACGTGTCCATTACGGCGCAATGGGTTAATGTGGTGGATGCATGGTCCACAGGGGACAGCCTACTAAGTCTGTCTGCAGTCCCTAATTCAAATTGTCCTCCACTGTCTAAATCGGAGCTTCCACCTTCTGGCTTTCGGCCTATAGTATCAGAAATTAAACTGCATTTGGCCTTCAACTTTGGTTAGGGCCTACTAACGGCTTCTGCCCCTCCCTGGTGTTGTCCTCAACTAAATAAAGCTGAGCTTCAACCTTCTGCTCCAAATTACCATTTTAAAAAATGCAATAGGCTTTTCCGGCCTACTAAAGGTGTCTGTCTGTGTGCCCCTGCCTGGTGTTGTCCTCAACTAAATAAAGCTGAGCTTCAACCTTCCGGCTCTCATTAAGTGGTTTTAAAAAAAAAAATGGTGGTTAGGGCCTACTAACGGCTTCTGCCCCTCCCTGGTGTTGTCCTCAACTAAATAAAGCTGAGCTTCAACCTTCTGCTCCAAATTACCATTTTAAAAAATGCAATAGGCTTTTCCGGCCTACTAAAGGTGTCTGTCTGTGTGCCCCTGCCTGGTGTTGCCCTCAACTAAATAAAGCTGAGCTTCAACCTTCTGCTCCAAATTACCATTTTGAAAAATGCAATAGGCTTTTCCGGCCTACTAAAGGTGTCTGTCTGTGTGCCCCTGCCTGGTGTTGTCCTCAACTAAATAAAGCTGAGCTTCAACCTTCTGCTCCAAATTACCATTTTGAAAAATGCAATAGGCTTTTCCGGCCTACTAAAGGTGTCTGTCTGTGTGCCCCTGCCTGGTGTTGTCCTCAACTAAATAAAGCTGAGCTTCAACCTTCTGCTCCAAATTACCATTTTAAAAAATGCAATAGGCTTTTCCGGCCTACTAAAGGTGTCTGTCTGTGTGCCCCTGCCTGGTGTTGTCCTCAACTAAATAAAGCTGAGCTTCAACCTTCCGGCTCTCATTAAGTGGTTTTTAAAAAAAAAAATGGTGGTTAGGGCCTACTAACGGCTTCTGCCCCTGCCTGGTGTTGCCCTCAACTAAATAAAGCTGAGCTTCAACCTTCTGCTCCAAATTACCATTTTGAAAAATGCAATAGGCTTTTCCGGCCTACTAAAGGTGTCTGTCTGTGTGCCCCTGCCTGGTGTTGTCCTCAACTAAATAAAGCTGAGCTTCAACCTTCCGGCTCTCATTAAGTGGTTTTAAAAAAAAAAATGGTGGTTAGGGCCTACTAACGGCTTCTGCCCCTCCCTGGTGTTGTCCTCAACTAAATAAAGCTGAGCTTCAACCTTCTGCTCCAAATTACCATTTTATAAAAAAACCAATAGGCTTTTCCGGCCTACTAAAGGTGTCTGTCTGTGTGCCCCTGCCTGGTGTTGTCCTCAACTAAATAAAGCTGAGCTTCAACCTTCCGGCTCTCATTAAGTGGTTTTAAAAAAAAAAATGGTGGTTAGGGCCTACTAACGGCTTCTGCCCCTCCCTGGTGTTGTCCTCAACTAAATAAAGCTGAGCTTCAACCTTCTGCTCCAAATTACCATTTTATAAAAAAACCAATAGGCTTTTCCGGCCTACTAAAGGTGTCTGTCTGTGTGCCCCTGCCTGGTGTTGTCCTCAACTAAATAAAGCTGAGCTTCAACCTTCCGGCTCTCATTAAGTGGTTTTAAAAAAAAAAATGGTGGTTAGGGCCTACTAACGGCTTCTGCCCCTCCCTGGTGTTGTCCTCAACTAAATAAAGCTGAGCTTCAACCTTCTGCTCCAAATTACCATTTTAAAAAATGCAATAGGCTTTTCCGGCCTACTAAAGGTGTCTGTCTGTGTGCCCCTGCCTGGTGTTGTCCTCAACTAAATAAAGCTGAGCTTCAACCTTCTGCTCCAAATTACCATTTTAAAAAATGCAATAGGCTTTTCCGGCCTACTAAAGGTGTCTGTCTGTGTGCCCCTGCCTGGTGTTGCCCTCAACTAAATAAAGCTGAGCTTCAACCTTCTGCTCCAAATTACCATTTTAAAAAATGCAATAGGCTTTTCCGGCCTACTAAAGGTGTCTGCCCCTCCCTGGTGTTGTCCTCAACTGAACAAAGCTGAGCTTCCACATTCTGGCTTTCGCCCTATACTATCAGATATTAAACTGCATTTGGCCTACTAGTGTGGTTAGGCCCTTGAAACAGTGTCTGCTGCTCTTGGGTTTGCTACTCCACTGAACAAAGCAATGCCGCCTGTTTAGTCCTGTTACCAATTTTGAACTGCATGTAGCCTACTTTATTCTTTGGCCCTATATCTGTTTCCTCCTCATCCTGCCCATTGCCCAGCCACTGCTAAATGAGTCTGCTGGTACATTGACCTAGACCACTACATTCCCCTTGTACTCTACACAGCCAGAATCTGTCCCTGCTGAAAGTAAGGTTCCCCTTCCCGCATGTTATACCACCTTACACAGGGACAAAGAGGAAGGTGCAGATGAAAGTGCAGGTTCCTTCATCAGGTGGGGGGGCATACTCGTTGGCGACGTCACTGGCACAGGGCCCCTCAGAGTACGCAAAAGTGTCGCTGCTGGTGGGAGGCGCCCCCGCCATGCAAACACACCGCCGTACTTTGAGGGGCCCTGTGCCAGTGGCAATGCGAACGAGTGGGCCCCCCCCTGCTTGCTCAGGATCACAGCACTTGCAACTTTTAAATACTTACCTTTCCCTGCAACACCGCCGTGACGTAGTCCGCATTTCCTGGGCCCACGAAAAACTTGAGCCAGCCCTACTCCCCCCACAACTTTCCCCCAATTCCCTATGCCCAACTATTATTATACAGTTAATTAAGATTGGCAAGCTTCAGAAACAAGAATGGATGTTTTTGGCATTAAAATGGGCACTGTAGGTGTTTTCCTGGCCTCCACTCACTGCCGACTATGCTTCCCCATTGACTTGCATTGGGTTTCGTGTTTCGGTCGATCCCCGACTTTTAGCGATAATCGGCCGACTGCACTCGACTCGACTCTGGACAAAATCGGGTTTCCCAAAACCCTACTCGATCTTAAAAAAATGAAAGTCGCTCAACCCTACTGTCTAGGCCTTGGGTGGGTGTGTTTCTATGATCCAGTATAGACAGATATACATCAGCACCCGCCTGGTTTGCTTTCTGCATGAGTCTTTTGGCCGTTTTTACTGCTGACTCTGCTTTCCCATTACTCTGAGGATATCTTGGAGAAGACGTCTGGTGTTCAAATTCCCATTTCTTACTGAAAGTTTTGAATTCTTCCGACGTAAACTGTGCCGCATTGTCAGAGAAAACGATATCTGGAATGCCATACCTGGCAAAATGGGCCTTGAGTTTTTTAATCACTGTTCTCGCCCTTGTGTCCTGCACCAAATCAACCTCCCAGAAGTTAGAGAAATAGTCCACTGTAATCAGGTATTCTGTGTCATTCCATGTGAACAAGTCTGTTCCTATTTTTAACCAAGGCCTATGTGGAATTTCATGAGGTTGCAATGTCTCCTTTGGTTGCTTATCATTGCAGGATGCACATATTTCACATTGTGCTATGTAATTTTTTATGTGGTCATTCATTCCTGGCCAATAAACTGATTCTCGTGCACGACGTAGGCATCCTTCCATGCCTAAGTGAGAAGAGTGCAATGTTTTCAATATGTCTCTTCTGAGAACTTCAGGTATAACAGCCCTGTCTCCTTTAAAGATGATTCTGCACTGACAATTCATCTCTTATGTGGAAGAATGGTGAGACTTCCCTCGGAGCATGCTGCTTGTATTTTGGCCAGCCCTGCACGATGACAGTCTTTAAACTCTGGAGACTTTTATCCTTCTCTGTAAAAGTCTGGATTTGCTTGACCTTTTCTTTTGACACTGCAAGGTAGTTACACATATTGATGGTTTCAATGTCTTCCTCCTCATCATTTGTGATGGGACGGTAAGCTCTGCTTAGTGTATCTGCAATCAGTAAGTCTCTTCCTGGACAGTAACCGATGTCAACATCATATTTCTGAAGTCGCAACAGCATGCGCTGTAGTCTCTTTGGGGCATTTAGTAATGGTTTCTTTGTAATGCTCTCCAATGGTTTGTGATCCGACTGCACTGTTACCCGTCGACCATAAGTGTACTGGTGAAACTTCCCCATCCCAAATACCACAGCCAGTAGTTCCTTCTCAATCTGCGCATATCCCTGCTTTGTTGTTGTAAGGGCTCTGCTTGCAAATGTAATTGGCTGTTTGTTCTGCATTAATGTGGCTCCAAGGCCTTTTTCCGAAGCATCACATTGTACCACCACTTCTCGATCTGGATCGAAATACTTTAGGGTTGCTGTATCTGCAATGGCATTCTTTACTGCTCGGAAAGCAGTGTCCTGGCTTTCTGTCCATTCCCAGCGCACATCTTTGTGGGTTAGCTGTCTCAGTGGCTCACACATGTCTAACAGATGTCTGCAAAATTTTGAGAGATAATTCACCATGCCCAAAAATCGTTGTACTCCAGAAACATCAGTAGGGGTAGGCAAATCTTGTATTGCTCTCACCTTTTCAGGATCCACTTTGACCCCAGTTGAAGTCAGTCGATGACCGTTATAGGCCACTTCTGTCATTTTCAATTTGAATTTGTCCAAATTCAGCTTTATGTTCTTTTCTCTGCATCTGTCCAAAAATTGTATCATCTTCTGATCGTGATCCTTGCTTGCAGATTCCATATTTTCACCTTCTCCCACTACTAGGATATCATCCGCTATTGTCTTCACTCCAGTAAGTCCTTCCAAAGCCTGCATCAATTTCTGCTGGAATATCTCTGGAGCAGGTTATAGTCCCATGGGCATTTTCAGCCATTTAAAGCGTCCAAATGGTGAAGAAAATGTTGTCAATAAACTTGAATCTTCAGTCAGGGCCACATGCCAGAATCCATTTTTTACATCACATACAGAAAATATTTTAGCCTTTGATAAATCTGGTAGGACATCATCTAATGTTGGCATTGGGAAATGATTTAGTTTCAGCGCCTTGTTGAGTGGCTTAGGATCAATACATATTCTTAACTTGCCCGATGGTTTCTGCACTATGACCAAACTGCTGATCCAATCTGTGCTCTTATGGACTGGTGCTATCATGCCTCTTCTCTGTAGATCTTGCAGTTCTACTTTCAGCGGTTGCATTAAAGCTACAGGCACTCTTCTTGTAGGTAATCTGGTGGGCTGCACTGTGTTGTCAATTTCTAGCCTATATTTACCTTCAAAGCACCCATCACCTTCAAATACATCAGCATACTCTGCTTTTATTTTCTGCATGTCCAAGTTGTGCTCTGCATTTAGTTTTGGATTTTGTATATCCTGGGCAACCTCAACAGACATAATGTTCTGAGACTGTACTTTTATTAAGTCCATTGCCTGAACTGCTTTTACTCCCAGTAATGGTACATGGTTACCACCCCGTAACACGGTAAATTCAACTCTATAACTCTTTCTGTTACATGGGTTTCGTATTTTTAGCTTACATGTCCCCATTGGTTTCAGAACACTTTTGTTGTACATCACCAGTACCTTGTCAGTTGGCTCAATAGAAACCTGTTTGTTTAACAGATCAAATGAAATTACATTGCAGCTTGCTCCACAATCCAGCTGAAATCTAATGGGCTTCTCATCCAACAAGAATGTTGCATAAAGCTGCTTGGCATCCTTCACTACTGACTGCCCGACTACATTGACTTTCTCTGTTATAGACTGCATTTGTAGCCATGTAATGTCCTCTGCACTGTCAGTGTCTGGTGTCACAGTGTGGAGCTGTCTGTACTGTTTGCCTCTTCCCTGCCTGCAGACAGCAGAGGAATGATTCTTCTTGCCACATGACCTGCAGGTTTCCCCATATGCTGGACACTTGGTTTTGTCTCTCTCATGTCTTTTCCCACAATACTTGCAGTGGACAGTGTTTATAGGGTAGTCTGGTCCTGTCTTTCCTTTCATAGACACTGCATGTACCTTGTCATCATCATTCTCACTGGTGCCTGCCATCATCTTCAGGCTGTGCTTTGTGAGCTCAGCAGCCCTGCAGATTTGCATACATTTCTCTAAAGTCATGCCTTTCTCTCTCAGTAATCTTTCTTTGAGATGACTGTCCTTTATGCCACACACCATTCTGTCCTTGATTAGACTGTCCCTGATCTCTCCAAAGCCACATGTTTCTGCAAGTCTCCTCAGCTCTGTCAGATATCTGTCCACATTTTCACCATCCTCCTGATGTCTTGTGAAAAACTTATATCTTTCCACTGTCTCATTCTTGTTTGGGTCACAGTGTTTATCAAATGCCTGCACAATGTCTGCTAGGAGGAGGTTGTCTTTGTCTGGGAGCAAGGTGTGGGCTAATTCTCTGCCATTTTCCCCAATTAGGTAATAAAACAGCTTTACTTTCCGTTTGTCATCAGTGGGGCCCACAGTCAGATCCACATACAGTGTAAACTCTTCCTTCCAATGTCTCCAAGTCTGGGACAGATTACATGAAGTGACATCCAGTCTCTGAGGGGGCTTCAGACCAGTCTCCATTTTGTTGTACTGTCAGGGAATCTGTACTTACAGTTGCAGTGATCTGTGCAGTTCCAGCCTCATATAAGCTCTGAGAATTTGCAGGTTCTGTGCCTGGCTGCCACCATGTTCTCTTTGTCGAATCCTGTCATGAATCACACTCTGTGAGTATCTCCAGGCTCTTTATTCACACCATGTCTCAACCTCCATTACATGAAACCAACGTACAACAACATCCAACAAGTTCCAAACAAAGAATATAGAACACACATAAAAGTAGTGAGACCCCTAGAGGCCACATGAACATATAACATATTGCTACAGCGTGCTCAGGACAAATTGGACAACAACTTTTGGGGTCCATTTTCTCCTGTTACCCTTGGTAAAATAAAACAAATTGGAGCTGAAATAAATTTTGTGTGAAAAAAAGTTAAATGTTCATTTTTATTTAAACATTCCAAAAATTCCTGTGAAACACCTGTGAAGAGCGGAACAAAAATGGTTACCTCAATGAACCAAAAAGGAATTTGTGATCAATATTGACCTGTCCATTCAAGGACATTTTAGCTATAGTGTGAAATCCTATTTTTTGTTTGTAAAACTGCCACTTAGGCGAAACTGTACTGTTTTGTTTGTTGTGAAACTATCACATAGCCGAAACTGTTTTTTTTTGTCTTCTCTTTTCTCTCTTTGTTTAAACAAGCAAAACTTGTATAACCACTGAAACTACCTGTACAACTATATAAAGAGGGGATAGCACCTTGAAGGCAGGCGTGCTTCAGAGGCTTCCCAGTGATATACTATACGAGACGTGTCTTGTGTATTATTTCTGGTGATTCCCCACTTCCAAAGGCTGCTCCGACTGAGTGTGGTCCCGACATTTCCTGGCGCCTGAACAGGGACCCGAGGTCTGTGTACTCCTTCAAGAACACCGGCAGAATACGAACGAAAAGAGAATCTGGGATAATGGACGGCAGATGAATAAAAACCTGGCCAGGTAAGAGACACTGTTAGATCTCTTATATCTGCCCTGCACTGTCCGTAAGATTTTCTGTGTCGTGTCCTTTAGCGGGTAGTTCTAGTAGAGGAGGATACCTATAGCTCGGGTTCTTGAACTACTTAGGAATTGACCACCTCACGGAGTACGGCATTGAATGAGAGTGAATGTGAATAGAAGGTGTGTGGAAGTTGGGAATAGCCCTATAAGCCGCCCAGGGTGTTGAAACAGAAGAAGTGACTGTCCCACTGGGCAACGTGGTTGCGTCCTTTCGGGGAGACCTCCGCGCCTATGTTCAATCTCTGATCCTGTCTTTGACGAAAACCTGGTGACGGATAAGTGTATGATAGTATGAGCCCAGGACAGATAAATTAGCCTGGGACAAGATACGTTGTATTTTGATCCTCTGTCTGGTTGCATTTGTGTTGTTTGCTATAGGTGTAGGAATCAGGATTTTCTTACATCAACACGGTACGCAGAAGCCGTTAAACATCCTAGCTCCTTAGGAAGAAGGTAACGAGGTATTCTCATACCCAAACGCCACCTAGGGCAAGAAAAGAAAAAAGCTCAGGATAAGAAAATGGGGAATAAGCAAACAAAGTCGGAACCAGAAGAATTAGATATCTATACTATCATAAAGGAGAGAAGTGGTGAAGATGCCACTAAGGGGCTGAGAAAGATTTTTAGTAAGTTTGGAGTTACTAAGGCAGAAGCCTTTAGTAGAAAAAAATGGGAAGGAATTCAGGAAAAAAAAAAAGGCATAATCAGAGACAAGAAATGGATAGATCAGATCCAAGCGTTGATTGATGTCTCTAGGGTAGCAGAAAAAGAGGGATGGACATATAATCAACAGAATAAAAAGTGGTGTATTAGACCCGCAGGCTATGGAGAAAAACAAAATGTGGAATATAAGAACACCCCACCCCCATACCTTAACCCACATGCCCCATCTTTTCTCCAAACACCACCTCAAAGTTTAGCCGGACCAGGAGGATGGGTATGTCCGCACTGTGGACAACAAAATCCAGACTGGAGAAATGATTGCCTAGCCTGTGGTACACCTAGACATGGCGCTGTACTTGCCCCTGTTAGGGTAGTACCAAGACCCTTTAGGGAACCTGGTGCTGACGGAGTAATGGGAACTAGATATCACCAAACTCGACAATATTTCCCTTGGTCCCCCGCTGAAGGCATGTCTCTCTTGCATAACGCAGCAGATCCCACCCAGTGTCCAGTTAGATTTGCACAATATATACAGCAAATTATGCAGACTCACGCTGGAGTTTGGGCAGATGGAGAAGAATTATGTAGAATGAAAATGACTCCTGGACTCTTCCAGGAGCTATTAGCAAATCTACAGGTACATAGGCCCCAGGCAGGAGATGGTGCCTTACAAACGATAGAATCAGGTACGCAATTTGTAGATCACTTAATGGTTTTCATGAGGGAAAAACAGAGGCAGAGAGGAACAACGGGAGTGGTGGCTCAGAAATCTGGACAATCAGTAGACGAATATTATCTAAGTGTAGAAAATAATTTCAGAGATGAAGGCATGGATCTAACCACTTCAGGAATGATGAGGTTAGTTACAAAAACCTTTATAGATGGATTGTCTCCAAAAGTGAAGGAAAAGCTTAAGGCCGCAACCCCTGATTGGAGAACCTTGGAAGACCCACACCTGGCTAGACAGAAAGCTGTAGGGATAGAAATGGACTTAAGAGAAAATTCTAAGCCAGTAAGAATTGCACAGGCTAATACTGGCTCTGCTAATCAAAAGTTTACTTGTCATTACTGTAAGAAGCCAGGACATTTCCAAAGGGAATGTAGGAAGAGAAAAGCAGATATAGATTCAGGAACCTTTGTACCCAAAAATAGGATAAATAACCCAGCGCCTGATCAAACAGACAGCTCAGAATGACTGAAGGTTATGCAGGTCTCTCTTCCTTCTAGAAGACCAATAATACAAGTTGAGGTTGAGGGTAAAAATGTACCTTTTCTGATAGATACGGGAGCAACATCCTCCATTTTAAATCAAGACTTTTTACCATATCCTGACAATATATCCTCAAAGGTAACATATGCAGAAGGGTATGATGGTAAAATTCAGGCGTTGCCCTTTACAAAACCTTTAAATGTGAGCTTTGGCCCTAAAACCTTTGTATCCAAATTTTTATTTGCTAAAGGTGCACCTACCTGCTTGCTGGGTACTGATGTCTTAAGTAAAATGCACGCAAACATCCATTTTAGAGAAAATGGCACAGTTATGCTGACCATCCCTGAAGATGCAGAAACTCTGGAACAGTATGTTAGAATACAGGCAATGGAGGATTTTCCCGAAATTTACACTCAACAAGCAAAAATTGACTTGTCTCGGGTTCCTGACAGCCTATGGGCAAAAGGAGACACTGATGTAGGATTCTTATCAGTAGCTCCTATACTGTTAGAAACTGCCCCGGGAACCATTTTACCTCAGCTTAGGCAATACCCCATCAGCGCCCAGCAAGAACTGGCTATTTCTCAACAAATTCAGGATTATGTGTTACAAGTAGTGTTGAGCGATACCGTCCGATACTTGAAAGTATCGGTATCGGAAAGTATCGGCCGATACCGGCAAAGTATCGGATCCAATCCGATACCGATACCCGATACCAATACAAGTCAATGGGACTCAAGTATCGGACGGTATTCCTGATGGTTCCCAGGGTCTGAAGGAGAGGAAACTCTCCTTCAGGCCCTGGGATCCATATAAATGTGTAAAAGAAAGAATTAAAATAAAAAATATCGCTATACTCACCTCTCCGACGCAGCCTGGACCTCAGCGAGGGAACCGGCAGCGTTGTTTGTTTAAAATTCGCGCTTTTACTTGGTTACGTGAAGTCCCGGCTTGTGATTGGTCAGGGCGGCCATGTTGCCGGGACGCGGACCAATCACAGCAAGCCGTGACAAAATTACGTCACGGCTTGCTGTGATTGGTCCGCGTCCCGGCAACATGGCCGCCATTAACCAATCACAAGCCGGGACGTCACGGGAGGCTGGACACGCGCCCATTTTAAAAAGCACGCGTGTCCAGCCTCCAGTGACGTCCCGGCTTATGATTGGTCACGGCGCCATGTTGCCGGGATGCGGACCAATCACAGCAAGCTGTGACGAAATTACGTCACGGCTTGCTGTGATTGGTCCGCGTCCCGGCAACATGGCCGCCATTAACCAATCACAAGCCGTGACGTCACGGGAGGCTGGACACGCGCGCTTTTTAAAATGGGCGCGTGTCCAGCCTCCCGTGACGTCCCGGCTTGTGATTGGTTGCGCCGCGGTCAACCAATCACAAGCCGGGAGGCTGGACACGCGCGCATTTTAAAATTTTAAAATGGGCGCGTGTCCAGCCTCCCGGCTTGTGATTGGTTGATCGCGGCGCAACCAATCACAAGCCGGGACGTCACGGGAGGCTGGACACGCGCCCATTTTAAAATGCGCGCGTGTCCAGCCTCCCGTGACGTCACGGCTTGTGATTGGTTGCGTCTCCCATGTGACTGCGACGCAACCAATCACAAAGCCGGGACGTAATTTAAAAAATCCTTAAGGACCTGAAATTACGTCACGGCTTGCTGTGATTGGTTGCGTCTCCCATGTGACTGCGACGCAACCAATCACAACGCCGGAACGTAATTTTAAAATCCTGAAGGACCTGAAATTACGTCACGGCTTGCTGTGATTGGTTGCGTCCCGGTCACATGGGCGGCACGCAACCAATCACAAGCCGGGACTCACGTAAAGGAAAGAAAAGCGCGAATTTTAAACAAAGAACGCTGCCGCTTCCCTCGGTAAGGTGCAGGCTGCGTCGGAGAGGTGAGTATAGCAATATTTTTTATTTTAATTCTCTCTTTTACACATTTTTACATTAATGTTGTTTCGATACCCGATACCCGATATCACAAAAATATCGGATCTCGGTATCGGAATTCCGATACAGCAAGTATCGGCCGATACCCGATACTTGCAGTATCGGAATGCTCAACACTAGTTACAAGGTGTTTTGGTAGAAATCAGGTCACCCGCCAATACACCCTTATATCCTGTTAAAAAGAAAGTTTCCTCCAAAGAAACTATGGTGAAATATCGCATGGTGCACGACCTACGGGAAATCAATAAGGTTTTGGCACCGGTCACCCCTGTGGTACCGAATCCTCATACCTTACTGTCTCAAATTCCCAGCACTGCTGCATATTTTACGGTAATTGACTTATCAAACGCATTTTTTTCTGTGCCACTACATAAGAACTGTTGGCATTTGCTTGCCTTTACATTCAAGGGTAAACAATTAGCATGGACAAGATTGCCACAAGGTATGGTAAACTCACCAACTTTGTACTCTGAAGCAATGCAGACCGTGCTGAAAAATTTCACCCCAGAACCAGGAGTAGTCATTCTACAGTATGTAGATGACTTACTTATTTGTTGCCCTGATGAGCAGACGGCAGTTACCTCAACTGTTAATTTCTTAATTTTCCTAGCGCAAGAAGGCTGTAAAGTAAATAGACAGAAACTCCAGGCTTGTCAACAAACAGTCGTGTTCTTAGGTCACTGCATATCACAGGGCATCAGACACCTCACACCTCAACGTACGGAAGCCATACGTAACATGCTTGAACCCAGGAATCACAAACAGCTGCGTGCTTTCCTGGGTATTGTTTCACACTGTAGACAGTGGATCATACATGCAAGTCAACTCATGCAATCTTTATATGACTGTATTGCCAACACGCCATATTCACTCAGTGAAGAGGCTAAACAGTCATTTTCCTCTTTGAAAACAGCACTGGTATCAGCTCCGGCTTTGGGACTCCCAGACTACACTAAACCTTTTCAATTGATGGCAGCTGAGATATCCTCACATGCTACAGGGGTGCTCACACATAAACATGGAAACAAACAGAGACCTGTGGCATACATATCAGCTCATCTGGACCCTGTAGCTAGAGCCACACCTTCTTGTGTAAGAGTAGTAGCCGCAATTTCACTGTTATTAGATAAAGCTTCTGAGATTGTTCTTGATCACCCACTTCTAGTTCAGACCACTCATGATGTACATGGCATTCTTAACCAGGTCCAACCTAAACATATTTCAATGGCCAGACACCTCCGTCTCCAATGTTCCCTACTACTGCTGCCCAACATTTCCTTTGCCAGGGTTCAGACTCTTAATCTCGCGTCTTTGCTCCCTTTAGAGTCTGAGGGGGGTACCATACCTGAGGAAACTGCACTCTCCAACTCCTTTGACCCATCAGAGTCAATGCATGATTGTGTACAATTAATGGAACAAGAGACTCAGGGCTTACGTAATGTACGTGACAAGCCACTGTTGTGAAATTGGATTCTGGGCTCCCCCGGTGGCCACTGGTGGAATTGAACTTGTGTGCATCATCCTCTCTGTTCACCTGTTCCCATCAGGATGTGGGAGTCTCTATATAACCTTGCTCCTCTGTCAGTTTCATGCCGGTCAACAATGTAATCAGAAGCCTTTCTTTGCATGTTCCTGCTACTAGACAACTCCCAGCTAAGTTGGACTTTCATCCTTGTTTGTTTTGGCATTTTGTTCCAGTTCACAGCTGCTGTTTCGTTACTGTGTCTGGAAAGCTCTTGTGATCTGAAATTGCCACTCTGGTGTTATGAGTTAATACTAGAGTCTTAAAGTAATTTCTGGATGGTGTTTTGATAGGGTTTTCAGCTGACCATGAAAGTGCCCTTTCTGTCTTCCTGCTATCTAGTAAGCGGACCTCGATTTTGCTAAACCTATTTTCATACTACGTTTGTCATTTCATCTAAAATCACCGCCAATATATGTGGGGGCCTCTGTCTGCCTTTTGGGGAAATTTCTCTAGAGGTGAGCCAGGACTGTATTTTCCTCTGCTAGGATTAGTTAGTCCTCCGGCTGGCGCTGGGCGTCTAGGGATAAAACGTAGGCACGCTACCCGGCCACTGTTAATTGTGCGGCAGGTTTAGTTCATGGTCAGTTTAGATTCCATCTTCCAAGAGCTAGTTCTTATATATGCTGGGCTATGTTCTCTCGCCATTGAGAATCATGACAGTTTGACCGGCCCAAAAGGGTTAAATTATTGGCTGAGAAAGGAGAGAAAAAAGAAGTCTGCTGAAAATTTTTTTTTTTTTCTCTAGTTCTGAGTGTGCTCATAATTGAATCACTTGCTAGTCTGCCTATACTGCAGCCTTCCTCTCTTTCTCTCCTTCTAATCCTTGAATGGCTCTGTGTTCACCTGTTTGAAATGGATCTTCAGAGTGTAGCTACAGGTTTGAATAATCTCGCCACGAAGGTACAAAATTTGCAAGATTTTGTTGTTCATGCACCTATGTCTGAACCTAGAATTCCTTTGCCTGAATTTTTTTCAGGGAATAGATCTTGCTTTCAAAATTTTAAAAATAATTACAAATTGTTTTTGTCCCTGAAGTCTTGCTCTGCCGGAGATCCTGCACAGCAGGTCAGGATTGTAATTTCCTTGCTCCGGGGCGACCCTCAAGATTGGGCTTTTGCATTGACACCAGGGGATCCTGCGTTGCTCAATGTGGATGCGTTTTTTCTGGCCTTGGGGTTGCTTTATGAGGAACCTCATTTAGAGCTTCAGGCGGAAAAAGCTTTGATGTCCCTATCTCAGGGGCAAGATGAAGCTGAAATATACTGCCAAAAATTCCGTAAATGGTCTGTGCTTACTCAGTGGAATGAGTGCGCCCTGGCGGCGATTTTCAGAGAAGGTCTCTCTGATGCCATTAAGGATGTTATGGTGGGGTTCCCTGTGCCTGCGGGTCTGAATGAGTCCATGACAATGGCTATTCAGATCGATAGGCGTCTGCGGGAGCGCAAACCTGTGCACCATTTGGCGGTGTCTACTGAGAAGACGCCAGAAAATATGCAATGTGATAGAATTCTGTCCAGAAGCGAGCGGCAGAATTTTAGACGAAAAAATGGGTTGTGCTTCTATTGTGGTGATTCAACTCATGTTATATCAGCATGCTCTAAGCGTACTAAGAAGCTTGACAAGTCTGTTTCAATTAGCACTTTACAGTCTAAGTTTATTCTATCTGTGACCCTGATTTGTTCTTTATCATCTATTACCGCGGACGCCTATGTCGACTCTGGCGCCGCTTTGAGTCTTATGGATTGGTCCTTTGCCAAACGCTGTGGGTATGATTTGGAGCCTTTGGAAGCTCCTATACCTCTGAAGGGGATTGACTCCACCCCATTGGCTAGTAATAAACCACAATACTGGACACAAGTAACTATGCGTATTAATCCGGATCACCAGGAGATTATTCGCTTTCTGGTGCTGTATAATCTACATGATGTTTTGGTGCTAGGATTGCCATGGCTGCAATCTCATAACCCAGTCCTCGACTGGAAAGCTATGTCTGTGTTAAGCTGGGGATGTAAAGGGACTCATGGGGACGTACCTTTGGTTTCCATTTCATCATCTATTCCCTCTGAGATTCCTGAATTCTTGTCTGACTATCGTGACGTTTTTGAAGAACCCAAGCTTGGTTCACTACCTCCGCACCGGGAGTGCGATTGTGCCATAGATTTGATCCCGGGTAGTAAATACCCTAAGGGTCGTTTATTTAATCTGTCTGTGCCTGAACACGCTGCTATGCGAGAATATATAAAGGAGTCCTTGGAAAAGGGACATATTCGTCCTTCGTCATCTCCCTTAGGAGCCGGTTTTTTCTTTGTGGCTAAGAAAGATGGCTCTTTGAGGCCGTGTATTGATTATCGGCTTTTGAATAAAATCACGGTTAAATATCAATATCCGTTACCACTGCTGACTGATTTGTTTGCTCGTATAAAGGGGGCCAAGTGGTTCTCTAAGATTGATCTCCGTGGGGCGTATAATTTGGTGCGAATCAAGCAGGGGGATGAGTGGAAAACCGCATTTAATACGCCCGAGGGCCACTTTGAGTATTTGGTGATGCCTTTTGGTCTTTCAAATGCCCCTTCAGTCTTCCAGTCCTTTATGCATGACATTTTCCGCGATTATTTGGATAAATTTATGATTGTGTATCTGGATGATATTCTGATTTTTTCGGATGACTGGGACTCTCATGTCCAGCAGGTCAGGAGGGTTTTTCAGGTTTTGCGGTCTAATTCCTTGTGTGTGAAGGGTTCTAAGTGCGTTTTTGGGGTTCAAAAGATTTCCTTCTTGGGATACATTTTTTCCCCCTCTTCCATCGAGATGGATCCTGTCAAGGTTCAGGCTATTTGTGATTGGACGCAACCCTCTTCTCTTAAGAGTCTTCAGAAATTTTTGGGCTTTGCTAACTTTTATCGTCGATTTATTGCTGGTTTTTCTGATGTTGTTAAACCATTGAGTGATTTGACTAAGAAGGGTGCTGATGTTGCTGATTGGTCCCCTGATGCTGTGGAGGCCTTTCGGGAGCTTAAGCGCCGCTTTTCTTCCGCCCCTGTGTTGCGTCAGCCTGATGTTGCTCTTCCTTTTCAGGTTGAGGTCGACGCTTCTGAAATCGGAGCTGGGGCGGTGTTGTCGCAGAGAAGTTCCGACTGCCCCGTGATGAGACCTTGTGCTTTTTTTTCCCGTAAATTTTCGCCCGCCGAGCGGAATTATGATATTGGGAATCGGGAGCTTTTGGCCATGAAGTGGGCTTTTGAGGAGTGGCGTCACTGGCTTGAGGGGGCCAGACATCAGGTGGTGGTATTGACTGACCACAAAAATTTAATTTACCTTGAGTCTGCCAGGCGCCTGAATCCTAGACAGGCGCGCTGGTCGTTGTTTTTCTCTCAGTTTAATTTTGTGGTGTCATACCTACCGGGTTCTAAGAATGTTAAGGCGGATGCCCTTTCTAGGAGTTTTGAGCCTGACTCCCCTGGTAATTCTGAGCCCACAGGTATCCTTAAGGATGGAGTGATATTGTCTGCCGTTTCTCCAGACCTGCGGCGGGCCTTGCAGGAGTTTCAGGCGGATAGACCGGATCGTTGCCCACCTGGTAGACTGTTTGTTCCTGATGATTGGACCAGTAGAGTCATCTCTGAGGTTCATTCTTCTGCGTTGGCAGGTCATCCTGGAATCTTTGGTACCAGGGATTTGGTGGCAAGGTCCTTCTGGTGGCCTTCCCTGTCACGAGATGTGCGAGGCTTTGTGCAGTCTTGTGACGTTTGTGCTCGGGCCAAGCCTTGTTGTTCTCGGGCTAGTGGATTGTTGTTGCCCTTGCCTATTCCGAAGAGGCCTTGGACGCACATCTCGATGGATTTTATTTAGGATCTGCCTGTTTCTCAGAAGATGTCTGTCATCTGGGTGGTGTGTGACCGTTTCTCTAAGATGGTCCATTTGGTTCCCTTGCCTAAGTTGCCTTCTTCTTCCGAGTTGGTTCCTCTGTTTTTTCAAAATGTTGTTCGTTTGCATGGTATTCCGGAGAATATCGTTTCTGACAGAGGGACCCAATTCGTGTCTAGATTTTGGCGGGCATTCTGTGCTAGGATGGGCATAGATTTGTCTTTTTCGTCTGCTTTCCATCCTCAGACTAATGGCCAGACCGAGCGGACTAATCAGACCTTGGAGACATATTTGAGGTGTTTTGTGTCTGCGGATCAGGATGATTGGGTTGCTTTTTTGCCATTGGCGGAGTTCGCCCTCAATAATCGGGCCAGCTCTGCCACCTTGGTGTCCCCGTTTTTCTGTAATTCGGGGTTTCATCCTCGATTTTCCTCCGGTCAGGTGGAATCTTCGGATTGTCCTGGAGTGGATGCTGTGGTGGAGAGGTTGCATCAGATTTGGGGGCAGGTAGTGGACAATTTGAAGTTGTCCCAGGAGAAGACTCAGCTTTTTGCCAACCGCCGTCGTCGTGTTGGTCCTCGGCTTTGTGTTGGGGACTTGGTGTGGTTGTCTTCTCGTTTTGTCCCTATGAGGGTTTCTTCTCCTAAGTTTAAGCCTCGGTTCATCGGCCCGTACAAGATATTGGAGATTCTTAACCCTGTGTCCTTCCGTTTGGACCTCCCTGCATCTTTTTCTATTCATAATGTTTTTCATCGGTCATTATTGCGCAGGTATGAGGTACCGGTTGTGCCTTCCGTTGAGCCTCCTGCTCCGGTGTTGGTTGAGGGTGAGTTGGAGTACGTTGTGGAAAAGATCTTAGACTCCCGTGTTTCCAGACGGAAACTCCAGTATCTGGTCAAATGGAAGGGATACGGTCAGGAGGATAATTCTTGGGTGACTGCCTCTGATGTTCATGCCTCCGATCTTGTCCGTGCCTTTCATAGGGCTCATCCTGATCGCCCTGGTGGTTCTGGTGAGGGTTCGGTGCCCCCTCCTTGAGGGGGGGGTACTGTTGTGAAATTGGATTCTGGGCTCCCCCGGTGGCCACTGGTGGAATTGAACTTGTGTGCATCATCCTCTCTGTTCACCTGTTCCCATCAGGATGTGGGAGTCTCTATATAACCTTGCTCCTCTGTCAGTTTCATGCCGGTCAACAATGTAATCAGAAGCCTTTCTTTGCATGTTCCTGCTACTAGACAACTCCCAGCTAAGTTGGACTTTCGTCCTTGTTTGTTTTGGCATTTTGTTCCAGTTCACAGCTGCTGTTTCGTTACTGTGTCTGGAAAGCTCTTGTGATCTGAAATTGCCACTCTGGTGTTATGAGTTAATACTAGAGTCTTAAAGTAATTTCTGGATGGTGTTTTGATAGGGTTTTCAGCTGACCATGAAAGTGCCCTTTCTGTCTTCCTGCTATCTAGTAAGCGGACCTCGATTTTGCTAAACCTATTTTCATACTACGTTTGTCATTTCATCTAAAATCACCGCCAATATATGTGGGGGCCTCTGTCTGCCTTTTGGGGAAATTTCTCTAGAGGTGAGCCAGGACTGTATTTTCCTCTGCTAGGATTAGTTAGTCCTCCGGCTGGCGCTGGGCGTCTAGGGATAAAACGTAGGCACGCTACCCGGCCACTGTTAATTGTGCGGCAGGTTTAGTTCATGGTCAGTTTAGATTCCATCTTCCAAGAGCTAGTTCTTATATATGCTGGGCTATGTTCTCTCGCCATTGAGAATCATGACAAGCCACTCTGTAATGCTACATTTGAACTTTTCATAGATGGCAGTAGATATGCAGATATGAATGGACAATTTCATACAGGTTATGCGGTAGTAACTCAGCATGAAGTGCTGAAAGCAGAACCTCTCCCTGCTAATCAGTCTGCACAAGAAGCAGAACTTACGGCATTAGTTGAAGCTCTAAAAATAGCCAAAGATCAGACAGCAAACATATACACTGATTCTAGATATGCACATGGCATTATTTTCGATTTTGGCGTAATATGGAGAGCCAGAGGTTATATGACTGCTTCAGGCCAACCTGTTAAACATGCCTCCCTCATTAGACAGATTCTGGAGGCAGCACAAGAAACTAAAGAAATAGCGGTGATAAAGGTAGCTGCACATGTGAGACTCGACACCGAGGAAGCCAGGGGTAACGATAAAGCCGACAAAGCAGCAAAACAGGCAGCACGTAAACCCTTACATCATGCCCACACACTAGATAGCTCTGAAGATGATGAGGAGAGATTGAAGGAAGCTCAGAAACAGGTAGACGACGAAGAACGAGGGCAGTGGCAGAAAAAAGGGGCAGAAGATCAGCAAGGATTATGGAAAAAAGGAACTTTGTTGTGTTTACCCAGAGCCTGGTACCCCGCAGTGGCGAGTGACCTCCACCTACCTACGCATGTATCGGCAAACGGTATGACGCTCAAGGTAAAAGAAAGGTGGTTGGCTCCAGGCTTTGGTAATTTCGCTCGGAACATGTGTGCTGCATGCGCTATATGCCTGGCACACAATCCAGGTCAGACCATTAAAACCCCAACCAAGCATCATGTAAGACCACTGTATCCCTTTCAAAGACTCCAGATCGACTACATCCAGCTTCCTAGGTACAATGGATACGAATATGTGCTTGTGTGTGTGGACATGTTCTCAGGGTGGCCAGAGGCTTATCCAGTTCGTAAAGCCTCAGCAAAAACTACTGCCATTAAAATAGCACATGAACTGATACCCCGTTACGGCATGCCTGAGGTGATCGAGTCAGATAGGGGTACCCATTTTACTGGAGAAATATTCCAGAATGTTATGAAAATGTTGGGAGTAGAAAACCAGTTTCACACTCCGTATCACCCACAGAGTTCAGGTAAAGTGGAAAGATTAAATGGAACAATAAAATTAAAAATCCAGAAGGCCATGGCAGAAACAGGAAAGCCTTGGACCGAGTGTCTACCACTTGCCCTGTATTCCATCCGAAACGCCCCAAGGGGGAAGGCTAAGCTGTCACCACATGAGATTCTTTTTGGTAGAGCAGCAAATTTGGGTTGTTATTTTCCACAACAACTGATGTTGAATACTGAGACTTTAACTGCTTATGTACAAGAATTACAAAAACGTTTAACTAAAGTGCATTCGCAAGTTTTTGCTTCCCTTCCAGATCCAGAAAATCTCGAAGGAGGCCACAAGTTGGAACCTGGTGATCAAATCTACGTGAAAAGACACACCAGAAAGACTCTGGAACCGAGATTTGACGGACCTTTCCAAGTCCTGTTAACAACTCCAACAGCAGTCAAGCTTGAAGGAAAGGCATCATGGATACATGCAAGCCATTGCAAAAAAGCAGTATAAGACTCATGATATTGATGTTAATAATGTTAACCTCAACGGAGGCATGGGAAAGATTGAATTCTCTAGCCCCTTTGAACAATAGATTCGTACATCATAGAAAATTAGTGCATGATTTGTTAAATAATACGCAACCCCTGGCAGATTGTTGGATCTGTACCCATTCACCAGTATCAGCCACAAGTATACCTTTTCTAGCAGTTCCCGTGTCAGCTAAAGAAATATTCGCTTGGCCTAATTGTTCAGACAACCTGGCCAACAACCAACCTGGCAATACTAGACTATGGAATACTACAATCGCCATACCAGTTGTGGGATGGGTAGAATTTCCTTGGTGGCAGGGCAATCTTACAGGAAAAATAGGCAACTTACAATATTTAGCACTCAGAGGAGGAGCATGGGTACCTAGGAATAAGACTGGATTAACTGATTTAGGACAGGTCCCCACTGAAAATCTACAGCTCAGTTTCAGTACAACCTGTTGTGGATTCTGTTTGTGGGCTCCCTCTGGTGGTTATTGCTGGTACTGGGTGACTTTGGTGGGTTGCGGCCTTTGGTTTCCACCTGTCCATCAGAGGCTGGGTGTTTCCTATTTTACCTGGCCTTTCTGTCATTCCCTTGCCGGCTATCAATGTATTCAGATGTGCTCTGTTTGGTTCCTGCCTACCTGCTCCCAGATCTTTCAGGATAAGCTAAGTGCTGATTTTCAGTTGTTGGTTTTTTTGTCCAGCTTGCTTATTATGTCTCTATGCTAGCTGGTAGCTCTAGTGGACTGAGGTACTCCCCATGTGCCATGAGTTGGCACATGGGTTCTTGTAATCTCAGGATGGTTTTTTTGATTAGGGTTTTTTGCTGACCGCTCAGACCCCTTTTGTATCGTTCTGCTTTCTAGTTTACAGCGGGCCTCAATTTGCTGAACCTATATATATCATCTCTATGTGTGTGCCTTCCTCTCATTTCACCGTCAATACATGTGGGGGGCAACTATACCTTTTGGGGTTCATTCCTCTGGAGGCAAGTGAGGTCTTTATTTTCTCTGCAGTACTAGTTAGCTCTTAGGCTGGTGCGTGGCGTCTAGAACCAACGTAGGCACGCTCCCTGGCTATCTCTAGTTGCGTTTGTCAGGCGTAGGGCAGCGGTCAGCCCAGGTTCCATCACCCTAGAGCTCGTCCGATATTTTGTATTACTTTGCTTGTCCCTTGCTATCCCTAGCCATTGGGATTCATGACAGTATAGCCGGCCCACAAAGTGTTAATTGTTTGGGCTGAAGCAGGAGAAAAAGAAGTGTTTAAGGGAAAATTTTTTTTTTTTTTTCTTCCTTCAGAGTTTTGCTGCCTAGCCCTTAATTGCTGTCTAGCTGCTTCTTACCTCCTCTTAACCCTTGAATGGCTCTGATATTAGCTGTTTAACATGGATGTCCAGAGTTTGGCTTCCAGCCTGAGTAATCTCGCGGCAAAAGTTCAAAACATACAGGATTTTGTTGTTCACACTCCCATGTCTGAACCTAGAATTCCTATTCCAGAGTTCTTTTCTGGAGATAGATCTACCTTCCTGAATTTCAGGAACAATTGTAAATTGTTTCTTTCTTTAAAATCTCGCTCCTCTGGAGACCCTGCTCAACAGGTCAAGATTGTAATATCTTTCCTGCGAGGCGACCCTCAGAATTGGGCATTTGCATTGGCACCAGGGGATCCTGCATTGCTCAATGTGGATGCGTTTTTTTCTGGCATTGGGATTGCTCTATGAGGAACCCAACCTGGAGATTCAGGCTGAAAAGGCTTTATTAGCCCTCTCTCAGGGGTATGATGAAGCAGAAATATATTGTCAAAAATTTCGGAAATGGTCGGTGCTTACTCAGTGGAATGAGTGCGCCCTGGCTGCAAACTTCAGAAATGGTCTTTCCGAGGCCATTAAGGATATTATGGTGGGGTTCCCTACGCCTACAGGTCTGAATGAGTCGATGGCTATGGCCATTCAGATTGATCGGCGTTTACGGGAGCGCAAACCCGTGCACCAGTTGGCGGTGTCTTTTGAACAGGCACCTGAGACTATGCAATGTGATAGAATTCAGTCCAGAAGTGAACGGCAAAATTATAGGCGGAAAAATGGATTGTGTTTTTATTGTGGTGATTCAGCTCATGTTATATCAGCATGCTCTAAACGCACAAAAAGGGTTGATAAATCTTTTGCCATTGGTACTCTGCAGCCTAAGTTCATTTTGTCTGTGACTCTGATTTTTTCACTGTCTTCCATTTCCGTCGATGCCTATGTGGATTCGGGCGCTGCCCTGAGTCTTATGGATTGGTCATTTGCTAAACGCTGCGGTTTTAGTCTGGAACCTCTGGAAGTTCCTATTCCTCTGAAGGGAATTGACTCTACACCATTGGCTATGAATAAACCGCAGTATTGGACACAAGTGACCATGCGCATGACTCCCGTTCATCAGGAGGTGATTCGCTTCCTTGTACTGTATAATTTACATGATGTACTAGTGCTTGGTCTGCCATGGTTACAAACTCATAATCCTGTCCTGGACTGGAAAACAATGTCTGTGTTAAGCTGGGGATGTCAGGGGGTTCATGATTATGCACCTCCGATTTCAATCGCTTCATCTACTCCTTCTGAGATCCCTGCGTTTTTGTCTGACTATAGGGATGTTTTTGAGGAGCCTAAGCTCAATTCGCTCCCTCCGCATAGAGATTGTGACTGTGCTATAGAATTGATTCCTGGCAGTAAGTTCCCTAAGGGTCGTTTATTTAATCTGTCACTGCCAGAGCATACTGCTATGCGGAATTATATTAAGGAGTCCTTGGAAAAGGGACATATTCGTCCATCTTCGTCCCCTCTGGGAGCAGGTTTTTTTTTCGTGGCAAAAAAAGATGGTTCCCTGAGGCCTTGTATAGATTATCGCCTTCTGAATAAGATTACAGTCAAGTATCAGTATCCATTGCCATTATTGACTGATTTGTTTGCTCGCATTAAGGGGGCTAGGTGGTTCACTAAGATAGATCTTCGCGGTGCGTATAATCTGGTGCGGATAAAACAGGGTGATGAGTGGAAAACCGCATTTAATACGCCTGAGGGCCATTTTGAGTATTTGGTAATGCCTTTTGGACTCTCCAATGCTCCGTCAGTCTTTCAGTCCTTTATGCACAATATTTTCCGTGAATATCTGGATAAGTTTATGATTGTGTATTTGGATGATATTTTGGTGTTTTCTGATGACTGGGAGTCTCATGTTCTACAGGTCAGGAAGGTGTTTCAGGTTCTGCGGGCCAATTCTCTGTTTGTGAAGGGCTCAAAGTGTCTCTTCGGAGTCCAGAAGATTTCTTTTTTGGGGTACATTTTTTCTCCTTCTACTATTGAGATGGATCCCGTCAAGGTTCAGGCGATTTGTGACTGGACACAACCTACATCTGTTAAGAGCCTTCAGAAGTTCTTGGGGTTTGCTAATTTTTATCGTCGGTTCATTGCTAATTTTTCCAGTATTGTTAAACCTTTGACTGATTTGACTAAAAAGGGTGCTGATGTTGCTGATTGGTCTCCTGCGGCCGTGGAGGCCTTTCAGGAACTTAAGCGCCGGTTTTCTTCTGCTCCTGTGTTGTGTCAACCAGATGTTTCACTTCCTTTTCAGGTTGAGGTTGATGCTTCCGAGATTGGAGCGGGGGCGGTTTTGTCACAGAGAAGTTCTAATGGCTCGGTGATGAAGCCATGTGCATTCTTCTCTAGAAAATTCTCGCCCGCCGAGCGCAATTATGATGTGGGTAATCGGGAGCTTTTGGCCATGAAGTGGGCATTTGAGGAGTGGCGTCATTGGCTTGAGGGTGCTAAACATCGTGTGGTGGTCTTGACTGATCACAAGAATCTCATTTACCTTGAGTCTGCCAGGCGTTTGAATCCTAGACAGGCTCGTTGGTCGTTGTTTTTTTCTCGTTTCAATTTCGTGGTTTCATACCTGCCAGGTTCAAAGAATGTGAAGGCAGATGCTCTTTCCAGGAGTTTTGTGCCTGACTCTCCTGGAGACTCTGGGCCTACTGGTATCCTTAGGGATGGGGTAATATTGTCCGCCGTATCCCCAGACTTGCGACGTGCATTGCAGGAGTTTCAGGTGGATAAACCGGATCGTTGTCCACCAGAAAGACTGTTTGTTCCGGATGATTGGACCAGTAGAGTCATCTCCGAGGTCCATTCTTCTGTGTTGGCTGGTCATCCTGGAATATTTGGTACTAGAGACTTGGTGGCCAGGTCTTTTTGGTGGCCTTCCTTGTCTAGGGATGTGCGTACCTTTGTGCAGTCTTGTGAAGTGTGTGCTCGAGCTAAGCCTTGCTGTTCTCGGGCCAGTGGGTTGTTGTTATCCTTGCCCATCCCGAAGAGGTCTTGGACGCACATTTCCATGGATTTTATTTCTGATCTCCCGGTTTCACAGAAAATGTCCGTTATCTGGGTTGTGTGTGACCGCTTTTCTAAGATGGTTCATTTGGTGCCCTTGCCTAAATTGCCTTCCTCCTCTGAGTTGGTCCCTTTATTTTTTCAGAACGTGGTTCGTTTGCATGGGATTCCGGAGAATATCGTTTCTGACAGGGGATCCCAGTTTGTGTCTAGATTTTGGCGGACGTTTTGTGCCAAGATGGGCATTGATTTGTCTTTCTCGTCTGCATTCCATCCTCAGACGAATGGCCAGACGGAGCGAACTAATCAGACCTTGGAAACTTATTTGAGGTGTTTTGTTTCTGCTGATCAAGATGACTGGGTTGCTTTTTTGCCACTGGCCGAATTTGCTCTTAATAATCGGGCTAGTTCTGCCACGTTGGTCTCTCCTTTTTTTTGTAATTCGGGGTTTCATCCTCATTTTTCCTCTGGTCAGGTGGAGTCTTCGGATTGTCCTGGAGTGGACGTGGTGGTGGACAGGCTGCATCAGATTTGGAACCAGGTGGTGGACAATTTGAAGTTATCTCAGGAGAAGACTCAGAAGTTTGCTAATCGCCGTCGCCGCGTGGGTCCCCGACTTCTTGTTGGGGATTTGGTGTGGTTGTCTTCTCGTTTTGTCCCTATGAAGGTCTCTTCTCCTAAGTTCAAGCCTCGGTTCATCGGTCCTTATAGGATCTCGGAGATTCTTAACCCTGTATCTTTTCGTTTGGATCTCCCAGCATCGTTTGCTATTCATAATGTGTTCCATCGGTCGTTGTTGCGGAGGTATGAGGTGCCCGTTGTTCCTTCGGTTGAGCCTCCTGCTCCGGTGCTGGTGGAGGGAGAATTGGAGTATGTTGTTGAGAAGATCTTGGATTCTCGTGTTTCCAGACGCAAACTCCAGTATTTGGTTAAGTGGAAGGGTTATGGTCAGGAGGATAATTCCTGGGTGGTCGCCTCCGATGTTCATGCGACTGATTTGGTCCGCGCCTTCCATAGAGCTCACCCTGATCGCCCTGGGGGTTCTCGTGAGGGTTCGGTGACCCCTCCTCAAGGGGGGGTACTGTTGTGGATTCTGTTTGTGGGCTCCCTCTGGTGGTTATTGCTGGTACTGGGTGACTTTGGTGGGTTGCGGCCTTTGGTTTCCACCTGTCCATCAGAGGCTGGGTGTTTCCTATTTTACCTGGCCTTTCTGTCATTCCCTTGCCGGCTATCAATGTATTCAGATGTGCTCTGTTTGGTTCCTGCCTACCTGCTCCCAGATCTTTCAGGATAAGCTAAGTGCTGATTTTCAGTTGTTGGTTTTTTTGTCCAGCTTGCTTATTATGTCTCTATGCTAGCTGGTAGCTCTAGTGGACTGAGGTTCTCCCCATGTGCCATGAGTTGGCACATGGGTTCTTGTAATCTCAGGATGGTTTTTTTGATTAGGGTTTTTTGCTGACCGCTCAGACCCCTTTTGTATCGTTCTGCTTTCTAGCTTACAGCGGTCCTCAATTTGCTGAACCTATATATATCATCTCTATGTGTGTGCCTTCCTCTCATTTCACCGTCAATACATGTGGGGGGCAACTATACCTTTTGGGGTTCATTCCTCTGGAGGCAAGTGAGGTCTTTATTTTCTCTGCAGTACTAGTTAGCTCTTAGGCTGGTGCGTGGCGTCTAGAACCAACGTAGGCACGCTCCCTGGCTATCTCTAGTTGCGTTTGTCAGGCGTAGGGCAGCGGTCAGCCCAGGTTCCATCACCCTAGAGCTCGTCCGATATTTTGTATTACTTTGCTTGTCCCTTGCTATCCCTAGCCATTGGGATTCATGACAACAACCACCCCTTCCTCTGATGCTTTCAAACCTACAGTATTGGAAAGGTACATACATAATAGAAAATGGGAACATTCCGAGTTGTTCCCCCAAGGTGATGCAAACAGTTGTACAAGTAAGCCGGGGAACCTGGTTTGTAATGAATCCGATGAGTATGTCAACGGAATGCATGTATGTGGGAATCCCGCAGCCGGGTACTGTAGCCCCTTGGGACAAAAACCCTCTTGGTGTATGCTTCAGAATGTATCTAGTTTTGTGGATTTGGCTCACAGATTGGTATTGCAGCACTCAGCTTTGTGGGATCTGCCTGAGGGTACATTTTGGATATGCGGAGAAGGAGCATATAAATGGCTTCCCGTAGGTATAAAGGGTACTTGTACATTAGGACGCCTAACCCCGGCTACTTTCATAATTTCGAACAAACAAGTGAATATGCAAGCCGTGCCCAAGCACACACTGTATAAAAGAGCTGCAGATAACTCACCACGTCCCTCGGGGAGGCCACATATAGTACAAATGGGAATTCCCAACAAAATTGCTAGTACCATTTTTATTTATCCTATGTTAACACAGATGTGGGATAAATTAGTTAGAGCCACGGATTATCTAGATGACCAGATTTGGGATATATTGGACATATTAAATACTAGTATAGCTGTACAGAATCAGCTTATAATAGTCACTAACCAACATACCCTGGTATTGGATTACCTAACTGCCTCACAAGGGGGTATGTGTCAAATCATCGGACCCACCTGCTGTCATTATATAGACCCGAATAGTACTATGAGTATGAGATTTAAATTAGAAGACGTACAACGACTCAGGGATCAGTATGACAAAGACAATGACCAAAATAAGGATAGCTGGTGGTCAGATACCTTTTCTTTTCTTAACCCGGCCAATTGGTTCAGGGGGATCGGTGGGTGGGTTACCGGGATTATGCAAAGCCTAATACATACAGTTATAGTTATTGTAATTATATATGTATTATTCAAGGTTGTACTCAAGGGTATCTCGGTATGCACAAATAAATTTTGTGTAATGGATGCGAGAATATAAAGTTTTTTTTTTGTAATATCACAAAAAGAATGACTAAAATAATCGTCTATATGACAAGGTTTTGAATGGAATATGTCAAAGGGGGGATTGTGAAGAGCGGAACAAAAATGGTTACCTCAATGAACCAAAAAGGAATTTGTGATCAATATTGACCTGTCCATTCAAGGACATTTTAGCTATAGTGTGAAATCCTATTTTTTGTTTGTGAAACTGCCACTTAGGCGAAACTGTACTGTTTTGTTTGTTGTGAAACTATCACATAGCCGAAACTGTTTTTTTTTGTCTTCTCTTTTCTCTCTTTGTTTAAACAAGCAAAACTTGTATAACCACTGAAACTACCTGTACAACTATATAAAGAGGGGATAGCACCTTGAAGGCAGGCGTGCTTCAGAGGCTTCCCAGTGATATACTATACGAGACGTGTCTTGTGTATTATTTCTGGTGATTCCCCACTTCCAAAGGCTGCTCCGACTGAGTGTGGTCCCGACACACCTGAAGGGTTAAAAAACTTCTTGAATGTGGTTTTGAGCACCTTGGGGGTGCAATTTGTAGAATGGTGTCACACTTGGGTATTTTCTATCATATAGACCCCTCAAAATGACTTCAAATGAGATGTGGTCCCTAAAAAAATGGTGTTGTAAAACTGAGAAATTGCTGGTCAACTTTTAACCCTTATAACTCCCTAACAGAAAAAAATTTTGGTTCCAAAATTGTGCTGATGTAAAGTAGACATGTGGCAAATGTTACCTATTAAGTATTTTGTGTGACATATCTCTGTGATTTAAGGGCATGAAAATTCAAAGTTGGAAAATTGCGAAATTTTCAAAATTTTCGCCAAATTTCCTTTTTTTCACAAATAAATGCAAGTTATATCAAAGAAATTTTACCACTATCATAAAGTACAATATGTCACGAGAAAATATTGTCAGAATCGCCAAGATCCGTTGAAGTGTTCCAGAGTTTTAACCTCATAAAGGGACAGTGGTCAGAATTGTAAAAATCGGCCCGGTCATTAACGTGCAAACCACCCTCGGGGCTTAAGGGGTTAATATTAGGTCTAGCAGTGCCCCCCTTCTTGTTGGGTCCTGAACTAATTGTGAAAGGTAATTGTCTCTCATAGTTGTCAAAAACTGATTACCTTTGCTGGAACTGCAGGTTTCCGTTCCCCAATCTACTTCAGGGTAGTTGAAGTCCCCCATAACAATGACTTCTCCTTGAGTCGCAGCTTCATCTATTTGCTTTACGAGGATATTCTCCATTGCTTCTGCAGCGCCCCCCACTGCCGCAGGGCCGAGGGGTACCCGGTACCGGGCCTCTGAGTCTCTGTTCTGGGGTTGTTACGGTGGCTAGACCCGGTCCGTGACCCTGCTGAGGGGCGTACAATGAAATGTGGTGGTATGATGCAGTGGAGGTAGTGGTGTGGTGCAGGTCGCAGTAAATAACGAGGACACCAGGTTGCAGTCTCTTTACCTCTTTACTGAAGAATTCTGAGTCCTCAATCCGGATACGGTTAACCAGGCTGCGCAAGTCCGGCCGGTCCGATGACACCTCCAGAGTTCCCTTTGCAGGTGGAAATCTGTGCCTTCCTGCTAGCGCTGTGTGTTGTAGTCCTCCCCTGCTGTGCTTACGGAAAGTCCCCACAACTGTTGTGTCTGTTTCTCGTGTTCCCTCACAACTCGATTAGATGATGTTCTGCTAATCCTCCGTCCCTCCCTGATGTTACGGTTGGGACGCACCCGTATGACGGGTAGGCTCGGAGCTCTTCCGGGACCCTAGAGTTGCCCCTCTCCACAGGTTGCCCCCTATGTCTTCTTAGGTGATTTTGGGTGAGACAGCCCGCCTGTGACTGACTGTCCTGCCGTTGGTTTGAAGTATTGCCTGAAGCTAGATATATATAAATACTTCCTCGGCGTTCCGGCCGCCGGCTATGCGCCTCAGTAGGATGTTGCCTCGATCTTACAGCACGACTCCTACTGGTATTCTCCTTCTTGCTTTGATCTCGTTTCTCACTCAGCACAATAAATCTCGCTTCTTATCCTTTCTTAGGGCACCGCCGCGATACTGTGCAGGCACGGTCCCGTTACGTTCTTTCTGGTTGCCAGGCCTCTGTCAGGATCCCACCCCTTGCAGGGACCCTACCGAATCTTCCCCTACAACACCCTCTGCCACAAGGTGTTGCCTGGTTCCAACCCAGTCAGCTTTCCCTCTCTAACTTCCTGCCTGACCCCCAGTTTTACCAGTATGTGAGGAGTGGCCTAGTGAATAGTACCCTTAGCTCCCCCTGGAGGCCCGACTGTGAAATGTATTTGTGTCTGTGATACCTGGTCAGATGAACTCCTTCAGTGCCATCAGACGTAACATCACCCCCCTTAGCGGCAGAGCGACATTACTGCAACGACCAGGACTCTGGGGCGCTGCATTCCCCCCCGGTTAAATCCAGTACTCATGGACTGGGAAGAAAACAACAATACATGTCAGCAAAAAGACATACAATTTTGTTGAGTGCAATAACAATAAGCATACTTGAACAGAGCTTCCCTTTATGGGAGGTGAGGACACTTGAACGTTACAAACATGGTTAAATACTTTGAATAACTTAGTATAAATAACTTTTCTCACCCAACCGGGTATTCTACTTAGTGCAAAATGTTGAACAATAATTTAACATTGCCTTTAAGGACGTACACTCTGCATCCACTAAAGACCTTCTTATAATCACATTATAAGGCAATTAACTTCATTCTCCTTCTTTAAGTCTGCAGGACCGTCTGTCCTAACTGCTCCAGACCTACTGCCTCTCCTTTCTTTTACAGGACCGCCCCTTTCCGCCCGGGCCTACTGTCCTTCCACAACTATACATAGTATAGAACATATCATTTTTCCTTCGGTTTAAGATCACTGAGCCATCTCTGTATGGCTCCTGGGAGGACTCACTAACTAACCCCGTATGGGTTCACTTTCTGTCCTCATTCTTCTATCAACATTATCAACATTTCTCACAATTAACCAGTTAGTTACATTTAACTCTTACATATCAGCATTATTACTTTTTCTTTTTAAGACATTATTGCCACCCAACTGTCTTAAGGCAAGTCTCTATGAGGTAGTGCAACTTCTCAAGTTGCAAGTCTGTTCACAGTAAGGACTCCAATGCTGTTTCCAGGAACAGTTTCTTCACAAAGAGTCCCGTTTTTATGTAAAACCAGTAGAGAGCACCTTTAAGAAGGTGCAAACTATATACAAGAAGTTTGTATCATGCATTGTTCATGATTCAGCAGTTCTTGATAACTTGTGCAACAAAGTGGAAAACAAACAAAAAGTAATAGGGATCCCGGGTCAACAAAGGGATCCCTTTAACCCCTTAGTGACAGAGCCAATTTGGTACTTAATGACCGAGCCAATTTTTACAATTCTGACCAGTGTCACTTTATGAGGTTATAACTCTGGAACGCTTTATCGGATCCCGCTGATTCTGAGATTGTTTTTTCGTGACATGTTGTACTTCAAGTTAGTGGTAACATTTCTTCGATATTACTTGCGATTATTTATGAAAAAAATGGAAATATGGCGAAAATTTTTAAAATTTTGCAATTTTCAAACTTTGTATTTTTATGCCCTTAAATCAGAGAGATATGTCACAAAAAATAGTTAATAAATAACATTTCTCACATGTCTACTTTACATCAGCACAATTTTGGAAACAATTTTTTTTTTTGTTAGGGAGTTATAAGGGTTAAAAGTTGACCAGCAATTTCTCATTTTTACAACACCATGGTTTTTTTAGGGACCACATCACCTTTGAAGTGATTTTGAGGGGTCTATATGATAGAAAATAACCAAGTGTGACACCATTCTAAAAACTGCACCCCTCAAGCTGCTCAAAACCACATTCAAGAAGTTTATTAACCCTTTACGTACTTCACAGGAACTAAAACAATGTGGAAGAAAAAAATTAACATTTTACTTTTTTTTGCAAACATTTTACTTCAGAACCATTTTTTTTAATTTTCACAAGTGTAAAAACAGAAATTTAACCACAAATTTTGTTGTGCAATTTTTCCTGAGTACGCCGATACCCCATATGTGGAGGTAAACCACTGTTTGGGCGCACCGCAGAGCTTGGAAGTGAAGGAGCACCGTTTGACTGTTTCAATGCAGAATTGGCTGGAATTGAGATCGGACGCCATGTCGCGTTTGGAGAGCCCCTAATGTGCCTAAACAGTGGAAACCCCCCACAAGTGACACCATTTTGGAAACTAGACCCCCCAAGGAACTTATCTAGATGTGTGGTGAGCACTTTGAACCCCCAAGTGCTTCACAGAAGTTTATAACGTAGAGCCGTGAAAATAAAAAATCGCATTTGTTTTCACAAAAATGATTTTTTCGCCCACAAATTCTTATTTTCACAAGGGTAACAGGAGAAATTAGACCACAAAAGTTGTTGTGCAATTTCTCCTGAGTACGTCGATACCCCATATGTGGAGGTAAACCACTGTTTGGGCGCACCGCAGAGCTTGGAAGTGAAGGAGCACCGTTTGACTTTTTCAATGCAGAATTGGCTGGAATTGAGATCGGATGCCATGTCGCGTTTGGAGAGTCCCTGATGTGCCTAAACAGTGGAAACCCCCCACAAGTGATACCATTTTGGAAACTAGACCCCCCAAGGAACTTATCTAGATGTGTGGTGAGCACTTTGAACCCCCAAGTGCTTCACAGAAGTTTATAACGTAGAGCCGTGAAAATAAAAAATCGCATTTTTTCTACAAAAATGATCTTTTTGCCCCCAAATTTTTATTTTCACAAGGGTAACGGGAGAAATTAGACCACAAAAGTTGTTGTGCAATTTCTCCTGAGTACGTCGATACCCCATATATGGGGGTAAACCACTGTTTGGGCGCACCGCAGAGCTTGGAAGTGAAGGAGCACCGTTTGACTTTTTCAATGCAGAATTGGCTGGAATTGAGATCGGATGCCATGTCGCGTTTGGAGAGTCCCTGATGTGCCTAAACAGTGGAAACCCCCCACAAGTGATACCATTTTGGAAACTAGACCCCCCAAGGAACTTATCTAGATGTGTGGTGAGCACTTTGAACCCCCAAGTGCTTCACAGAAGTTTATAACGTAGAGCCGTGAAAATAAAAAATCTCATTTTTTCTACAAAAATGATCTTTTTGCCCCCAAATTTTTATTTTCACAAGGGTAACAGGAGAAATTAGACCACAAAAGTTGTTTTGCAATTTCTCCTGAGTACGTCGATACCCCATATATGGGGGTAAACCACTGTTTGGGCGCACCGCAGAGCTTGGAAGAGAAGGAGTGTCGTTTTACTTTTTCAATGTAGAATTGGCTGGAATTGAGATCGGACGCCATGTCACGTTTGGAGAGCCGCTGATGTGCCTAAACAGTAGAGACCCCCCACATATGACACCATTTTGGAAACTAGACCCCTTAAGGAACTTATCTAGATGTGTGGTGAGCACTTTAAACCCCCAGGTGCTTCACAGAAGTTTATAACGTAGAGCCGTGAAAATAAAAAAATCGCATTTTTTCTACAAAAATGATCTTTTTGCCTCCAAATTTTTATTTTACCAAGGGTAACAGGAGAAAATGGACCCCAGAAGCTGTTGTACAATTTGTCTTGAGTACGCCGACACCCCATATGTGGGGGTAAACCACTGTTTGGGCGCATGGCTGAGCTCGGAAGCAAAGGAGCGCCATTTGACTTTTCAATGCAAAATTGACTGGAATTGAGATCAGACGCCATGTCGCGTTTGGAGAGCCCCTGATGTGCCTAAACAGCAGAAACCCCCCAAAAGTGACCCCATTTTGGAAACTAGACCCCCCATGGAACTTATCTAGATGTGTAGTGAGAACTTTGAATGCCCAAGTGCATCACAGAAGTTTATAATGCAGAGTCGTGAAAATAAAAAATATATATTTTTTAACAATAAAGATTTTTTAGCCCCCAAGTTTTTATTTTCACAAGGGTAACAAGAGAAATTGGACCCCAACAGTTGTTGTCCAATTTGTCCTGAGTATGCTGGTACCCCATATGTGGGGGTAAACCACTGTTTGGGCGCACGGCAGAGCTCGGAAGGGAAGGAGCGCCATTTTGCAATGCAGACTTTGATAGAATTGTCTGCGGGCGTTATGTTGCCTTTGCAGACCCCTAATGTACCTAAACAGTAGAAACCCCCAACAAGTGACCCCATTTTGGAAAATAGACCCCCCAAGGAACTTATCTAGATATGTGGTGAGAACTTTGAATGCCCAAGTGCTTCACAGAAGTTTATAATGCAGAGTAGTGAAAATAAAAAATATTTTTTTTCCCACAAAAAAGATTTTTTTAGCCCCCAAATTTTTATTTTCACAAGGGTAACAAGAGAAATTGGACCCCAAAAGTTGTTGTCCAATTTGTCCTGAGTATGCTGGTACCCCATATGTGGGGGTAAACCACTGTTTGGGCGCACGGCAGAGCTCGGAAGGGAAGGAGCGCCATTTTGCAATGCAGACTTTGATAGAATTGTCTGCGGGCGTTATGTTGCGTTTGCAGACCCCTAATGTACCTAAACAGTAGAAACCCCCACAAGTGACCAAATTTTGGAAACTAGACCCCCTAAGGAACTTATCTAGATATGTGGTGAGAACTTTGAAAGCTCAAGTGCTTCACAGAAATTTATAATGCAGAGTAGTGAAAATAAAAAAATATATTTTTTTCCAACAAAAAAGATTTTTAGCCCCCAAGTTTTTATTTTCACAAGGGTAACAGGAGAAATTGGACCCCAAAAGTTGTTGTCCAATTTATCCCGAGTACGCTGATGCCCCATATGTGGGGGTAAACCACTGTTTGGGCGCACGGCAGAGCTCAGAAGGGAGGGAGTACCATTTGACTTTTTTAGCGCAAAATTGGCTGTCGTGTTTGGAGACCCCCTGATGTACCTAAACAGTGGAAACCCCCCAATTCTAACTCCAACCCTAACCCCAACACAGCCCTAACCCTAATCTCAACCCGATCCATAATCCTAATCACAACCCTAACGATAATCGCAACCCTAACCCCAAAACAGCCCTAATCTCAACCCTAACCATAACCCTAATCAAAACCCTAAATCCAACACACCCCTAACCCTAATCCCAACCCTAACCCTAATCCCAACCCTAATCCCAAACGTAACACTAATCCCAACCCTAATCCAAACCCTAACCCTAATCCCAACTCTAACCCTAACTTTAGCCCCAACCCTAACTTTAGCCCCAACCCTAACCATAACTTTAGCCCCCGTCGTCACAAAAAAAGTTCAATGTAACCTTTTTTTTGTACGTCGCGTCCGCCATTTCCGCGGATGCGTGGCCGTAACTCTGCCCCCTCCTCCCCAGGACATAGACTGGGCAGCGGATGCGTTGAAAAACTGCATCCGCTGCCCACGTTGTGCACAATTTTCACAACGTGCGTCGGTACATCGGGCCGACGCATTGCGACCGCCCCGTACCGACGCAAGTGTGAAAGAAGCCTTAGGCTACTTTCAGACATAGCGCATTTTTGAGCGCTATTTTGCGGGCGCTTTTCAAAAATGCGCAATGTCATTTTCGTCTGCCGGCAAAGTGAATGAGAAATTCACTTTGCCGTTCAGACACACCGCAAAAAAACGCGGCGCTTTTGTCTGCAAACACGCCGGCGTAAAAAGAATTGACATGTCAATTCTTTACGCAGCGGCGTGTCTGCGTATCCCCCTAGGGCCCCATATTACCTTCCACACACAGCGCCTTTGTCCTGGGTGTCGGCGTCTTTGTACGGAGGGGTTGACACCCAGGACCGGACGTGACGTCGGACAGGAAGAGGGAAGCCCCCGCCCCCCAGTGAAGCAGCATGGAGTCCTTCTGTGTGTGTGTGTGTGCGTGTGTGCGTGTGTGCGCGTGTGTGTGTCCCCATGCAACGCTAGTGCCACCATTGTGCTAAGTCGCCGTATGGGACTACTACTCCCATCCGGTATTAGGATGGGAGAGTTGTCCCTGTGTCCGGCGACTTAGCACAATTGTAAAGTTACACAAAACACCTACACACAATACACATACATGACACACAGTACATACAACATATAACACAGAGTATATACTCACCAACAGCACACTTGTAGGCGAAGCCCTCGATCCTCCAGGAAAAAATCCAAGAATAATAAACCAAATTCATACTCCCTGTCCGCAGAATCCATAAAACGAGTGTCCCACGCCGATCGGCTGCTCTCCGGCGATACACTGCCAGGAGCGAAGCTCCTAGCAGTGTATCGCGTACTGTTCCGGAGTTCAATGACTCCGGCGTCTCGGTTAACAGCAGTACAGCTGCGTTGAACTTTCCCACGCAGCACTGCCGTTAAGCGAGAGTGCCGGGGTCAATGACCGCCGGTAAACTCGCTCGCGCATGCGCAGTGACACACCGACAGGAACTATGGCTCCTGTCAGTGTGTTGCTGCAGCCGTGGAGAGCTGACATATCTCTGGATGTGTCTGTTCTCCATGGAAAATCTTGATACGTGGCACTTAAATATGTGGCAATTAAATACGTGACACGTGGCACTTATACGTGATACGTGTCACTTAAATACGTGGCACTGAAATACGTGATACGTGGCACTTTGATACGTGGCACGTGTCTCATAAATACGTGGCACGTGGCACTGAAAGATGTGGCACGTGGCACTTTGATACGTGGCACGTGGCACTTTGATACGTGGCACGTGGCACTGAAATATGTGGCACGTGGCACTTTGATACGTGGCACGTGGCACTTTGATACGTGGCACGTGGCACTTTGATACGTGGCACGTTGATACGTGGCACTGAAATATGTGGCACGTGGCACTTTGATACGTGGCACGTGTCACTTAAATACGTGGCACGTGGCACTGAAATATGTGGCACGTGGCACTTTGATACGTGGCACGTGTCTCTTAAATACGTGGCACGTGGCACTGAAAGATGTGGCACTTTGATACGTGGCACGTGGCACTTTGATACGTGGCACGTGGCACTGAAATATGTGGCACGTGGCACTTTGATACGTGGCACGTGGCACTTTGATACGTGGCACGTGGCACTTTGATACGTGGCACTGAAATATGTGGCACGTGGCACTTTGATACGTGGCACGTGTCACTTAAATACGTGGCACGTGGCACTGAAATATGTGGGACACGTTGCACAAAAAAGTTACATGTAGTTTTTTTTGTGTTGACGGTCCGCCGAAGCACGACGCATCCGTCGCACGACGGATGCGACATGTGGCAATCCGTCGCAATGCGTCGCTAATGCAAGCCAATGGAGAAAAAACGCATCCTGCAAGCACTTTTGCAGGATGCGTTTTTTCTCCAACGACGCATTGCGACGGAAGCCAAAAAACGCTAGTGTGAAAGTAGCCTAACCCTAGCCCTAACCCTAAATTTAGCCCCAACCCTAACTCTAACCCTAACCCTAACTCTAACCCTAACCCTAACCCTAATTTTAGCCCCAACTTGTCTTCTCCTGCCGGCCGGCAGATGGCAGCAGATGGCGGGCGCACTGCGCATGCGCCCACCATGATGAAAAAGCCGGCCGGCAGGAGAAGACAGAAGAGGACCCAGGGACCCCGGGTGAGTATGATAGGGTCCCCGAATCCCCCTATTTCTCTGTCCTCTGATGTGTGATCACATCAGAGGACAGAGAAATAACTGATCGCTTTTTTTTTTTTTTTGCGGTCGCCGGTAAACTGTTAATTACCGGCGATCGCAAAGCAGGGGTCGGTGCAAATCGACCCCGATCATGTTCTTTGGGGTCTCGGCTACCCCCGGCAGCCGAGACCCCAAAGAACATCCGGGTGCCGGGCGGCGGGCGCACTGCGCGTGCGCCCGCCATTTTTTCCCGGAAAAAAGATGGCGGCGCCCATGGGGAGACACGAGGAGCACCGGGGGAGGTAGGTAAGTATTGGGGGGCTATTGGGGGCCATCGGGGACCACATTTCTCTGTCCTCCGATGTGCGATCACATCGGAGGACAGAGAAATTAAACGGCAAATCGCGTTTTTTTTTTTTTTGTTGCGACCGCCGGTAAACGGTTAATTACCGGCGATCGCAACTCGGGGGTCGGTAAAAACCCCCCGAATCATGTTCTCTGGGGTCTCGGCTACCCTCGGCAACCGAGACCCCAGAGAAAATCCGACTCTGGGGGGCGCTATTCACTTTTTCCACAGCGCCGTTAATTAACGGCGCTGTGGTTTAAGTACCCTTAGCGGCCGCCGTTAAAAGGCGTATCGGCGGTCGTTAAGGGGTTAAGAGTTAACCCTATACGGGTTTTAGCAGCAAAAGCAGAAAAGCGAACAGTTAAATGAACTATTTACATGTCATGAAGCAGTAGAATCTTACTCTGATGCTGGTGGAGCAGGATGCGGCCTCCTTCCAGGCCTCACCAGGCCCACGGGTCGCGTTGGTGCACCAGGGACCGGTTCCGGCCCCAGCAATGACAGAATCCCTCGTCGGGATGCCCTCCTCGCCCGTAGGCAAGCGCGACCCCGAGGCACGCGGTGGGTCTGGACTTCTTGGGGTTCCGCGGGGACGGGTTCCGTCGCCTTCCCTGCAGGAGGTTCATCCTCCGATGTTCCGGTAGCGGCCTGGAGTGCGACACACCGCTGGACGCCCCGAGCCATCCAGCCGACCTCCCTCCTCCACCGGGTGTAGGTCACCGCGTCACCAGGCTCCAGGTCGCGATCATACCTTCCCCCGCAGGGCTCCACCTCTTCCCGGTCGACACGGACCCGCAGTGGCTCCCCGATCTCCTGGATAACTACCCTTCCTTCCCGGGAGTTAAAGGACACCACTACACCCCAGTGTGACGATGGGGTTTCTGCGACGCTTGTCAGATCGACCTGGGCCGCAGGCTGGGGCCTGTTTCTCCATGCTGTCATCAGGCGCCGCAGGTGTTCGGTCTCTGGCAAGATTCTCAGGCCCTGCGGCCGCAGCACACCTTCATCCGCGGCCAGGTTGGGAAGAGCAGGGGACACCGGAGACAGGCGGACCTCCGTGGGCTGGCCCAGCCGAGCGAGCACACGGGCATCAGCCTCCAAGCGGCGTGCTATCTGTCGGGCCTCGGCTGCAGCCACACACTCCTCGGACATCTGCCAGTTGGGTCAGCCCATCGGTAGCTCCGTAAGGGCCAGTCCTCGCAACGATGGCGTCTCCGAGGCTGTGTCAGGTGGTGCGGCTTCATGCCGAGTCAGGTCATCCCCACGCGGTGCTCCCGGCGTCGCCATCTTTATCTCCTCTCCAGTGTCTTCTTCCCGCGGTCTCTTTCGTGGGCGGCCCCGTCTCCATGGTCTCCACCCTCCAAAGAGAATGAGGAGGCGGACCTCGGCTGCTGACGGACACGTCCTCAGGACACAGAAGTATTTAGACTGGGCGGCCATTGTCTTTCGCGCTCTCCAGCTTGTCTACGCCCACTCCACGCCCCTCTTCTTCACCTGCGCTTCTCCTCAGCGCTGCAATGGCGGCTGTTTTGGCGGTAATCCTTGTAGTAATGGCAATACACAGTCTTTGCAATAAAGTACAGTCCAAGCACAGTAAATCACAGTTCCAAGGCACACATGACCTGATTCTTCAGGCTTAAGTAGATCCTGTTCGTGACGCCAAGTTTGCAGCGCCCCCCACTGCCGCAGGGCCGAGGGGTACCCGGTACCGGGCCTCTGAGTCTCTGTTCTGGGGTTGTCACGGTGGCTAGACCCGGTCCGTGACCCTGCTGAGGGGCGTACAATGAAATGTGGTGGTATGATGCAGTGGAGGTAGTGGTGTGGTGCAGGTCGCAGTAAATAACGAGGACACCAGGTTGCAGTCTCTTTACCTCTTTACTGAAGAATTCTGAGTCCTCAATCCGGAATACGGTTAACCAGGCTGCGCAAGTCCGGCCGGTCCGATGACACCTCCAGAGTTCCCTTTGCAGGTGGAAATCTGTGCCTTCCTGCTAGCGCTGTGTGTTGTGGTCCTCCCCTGCTGTGCTTACGGAAAGTCCCCACAACTGTTGTGTCTGTTTCTCGTGTTCCCTCACAACTAGTGTTGAGCATTCCGATACCGCAAGTATCGGGTATCGGCCGATACTTGCGGGTATCGGAATTCCGATACCGAGATCCGATACTTTTGTGGTATCGGGTATCGGTATCGAAACAACATTAATGTGTAAAATAAAGAATTAAAATAAAAAATATTGCTATACTCACCTCTCCGACGCAGCCTGGACCTCACCGAGGGAACCGTCAGCGTTCTTTGCTTAAAATGCGCGCTTTTCCTTCCTTCCGTGACGTCACGGCTTCTGATTGGTCGCGTGCCGCCCATGTGGCCGTGACGCGACCAATCACAGCAAGCCGTGACGTAATTTTCAGGTCCTTCTAGGCATTCAGTATTTTAAAATTACGTTCCGGCTTTGTGATTGGTCGCGTCGCGGTCACATGGGCGACGCGACCAATCACAAGCCGTGACGTCACGGGAGGCAGGAAACGCGCGCATTTTTAAAATTACGTCGCGGCTTGTGATTGGTTGCGTGCCGCCCATGTGACCGCGACGCGACCAATCACAGCAAGCCGTGACGTAATTTCAGGTCCTGAATGCAGAAATAGGCATTCAGGACCTGAAATTACGTCACGGCTTGCTGTGATTGCTCGCGTCGCGGTCACATGGGCGGCACGCAACCAATCACAAGCCGTGACGTAATTTTAAAAATGCGCGCGTTTCCTGCCTCCCGTGACGTCACGGCTTGTGATTGGTCGCGTCGCCCATGTGACCGTGACGCGACCAATCACAAAGCCGGAACGTAATTTTAAAATACTGAATGCCTAGAAGGACCTGAAAATTACGTCACGGCTTGCTGTGATTGGTCGCGTCGCGGCCACATGGGCGGCACGCGACCAATCACAAGCCGTGACGTCACGGAAGGAAGGAAAAGTGCGCATTTTAAGCAAAGAACGCTGCCGGTTCCCTCGGTGAGGTCCAGGCTGCGTCAGAGAGGTGAATATAGCAATATTTTTTATTTTAATTCTTTATTTTACACATTAATATGGATCCCAGGGCCTGAAGGAGAGTTTCCTCTCCTTCAGACCCTGGGAACCATCAGGGATACCGTCCGATACTTGAGTCCCATTGACTTGTATTGGTATCGGGTATCGGTATCGGATTAGATCCGATACTTTGCCGGTATCGGCCGATACTTTCCGATACCGATACTTTCAAGTATCGGACGGTATCGCTCAACACTACTCACAACTCGATTAGATGATGTTCTGCTAATCCTCCGTCCCTCCCTGATGTTACGGTTGGGACGCACCCGTATGACGGGTAGGCTCGGAGCTCTTGCGGGACCCTAGAGTCGCCCCTCTCCACAGGTTGCCCCCTATGTCTTCTTAGGTGATTTTGGGTGAGACAGCCCGCCTGTGACTGACTGTCCTGCCGTTGGTTTGAAGTATTGCCTGAAGCTAGATATATATAAATACTTCCTCGGCATTCCGGCTGCCGGCTGTGCGCCTCAGTAGGATGTTGCCTCGATCTTACAGCACGACTCCTACTGGTATTCTCCTTCTTGCTTTGATCTCGTTTCTCACTCAGCACAATAAATCTCGCTTCTTATCCTTTCTTAGGGCACCGCCGTGATACTGTGCAGGCACGGTCCCGTTACGTTCTTTCTGGTTGCCAGGCCTCTGTCAGGATCCCACCCCTGACAGGGACCCTACCGAATCTTCCCCTACAACACCCTCTGCCACAAGGTGTTGCCTGGTTCCAACCCAGTCAGCTTTCTGTCATGGTTCCCAATGGCAGGGGAACGTCAGGACACATAAATAACGAACGAGCTCTTGGGTGATGGAATCTCGAGCTGACCGTGAGCTAAACCTACCACACAACTAACAGTGGCCGGGGGGCGTGCCTACGTTTTATCCCTAGACGTCTCTCGCCAGCCGGAGAACTAACTTACCCTAGTAGAGGAAAAAACAGACCTGGCTTACCTCTAGGGAAATTCCCCCAAAAAGGAGACAGAAGCCCCCCACATATATTGACGGTGAGTTCAGAGGAAAAGACATACGCAGTATGAAGGTAGGTTCAGCAAAGCGAGGTCCGCTTACTAGATAGTAGAAAGATACAAAAGGGAACTGCACGGTCAGCTGAAAACCCTTTTAAAATACCATCCTGAAATTACTTTAAAACTCATGTGTCAACTCATGACACCGGAGTGGTAATTTCAGCCCACAAGAGCTTCCAGCTACAGAGAAAGACTTAACTGTAAACTGGAACAAAAATGCAAACAAACTTAGGACTAAGAGTCCAACTTAGCTGATCAGTAGTCTAGGAGCAGGAACATGCAACAGAAAAGCTCTGGTTACATTGATGGCCGGCAAGGCAATGACTGAAGAGCAGGATTAAATAGGAACTCCCCACTACTGATGAAAACAGGTGAACTGAGAAAGAAAACACACCCGAGTCACCAGTACCACCAGCCACCACCAGAAGGAGCCCAAAAGCAGATTCACAACAGTACCCCCCCCTCAAGGAGGGGGCACCGAACCCTCACAAGAACCACCAGGGCGATCCGGATGAGCCCTATGAAAGGCACGAACCAAATCAGAGGCGTGAACATCAGAAGCAGTTACCCAAGAATTATCTTCTTGACCATAGCCCTTCCACTTAACCAGATATTGTAGTCTCCGTCTGGAAATACGGGAGTCCAAGATTTTCTCTACAACATACTCCAATTCACCCTCAACCAGCACAGGAGCAGGAGGCTCGGTAGAAGGAACAACCGGCACCTCATACCTCCGCAACAACGACCGATGGAAGACATTATGGATAGCGAAAGATGCCGGAAGGTCTAAACGAAAGGATACAGGGTTAAGAATCTCCAAAATCCTATAAGGACCGATGAACCGAGGCTTAAACTTAGGAGAAGAAACCCTCATAGGAACAAAACGGGAAGACAACCACACCAAGTCCCCAACACGAAGACGAGGACCAACACGACGACGGCGGTTAGCAAAATGCTGAGTCTTCTCCTGGGACAACTTCAAATTGTCCACCACCTGTCCCCAAATCCGATGCAACCTATCCACCATAGTATCCACTCCAGGACAATCCGAAGACTCCACCTGACCGGAAGAAAAACGAGGGTGAAACCCCGAATTGCAAAAGAAAGGGGAAACCAAAGTGGCAGAACTAGCCCGATTATTGAGGGCAAACTCTGCCAACGGCAAAAAGGCAACCCAGTCATCCTGATCCGCAGACACAAAACACCTCAAATAAGTCTCCAAGGTCTGATTAGTTCGCTCAGTCTGGCCATTAGTCTGAGGATGGAACGCAGACGAAAAAGACAAATCAATGCCCATCCTAGCACAGAATGCCCGCCAAAATCTAGACACGAACTGGGTCCCCCTGTCAGAAACGATATTTTCCGGAATACCATGCAAGCGAACCACATTTTGAAAAAACAGAGGAACCAATTCGGATGAGGAAGGCAACTTCGGCAAGGGTACCAAATGAACCATCTTTGAAAAACGGTCACACACCACCCAGATAACAGACATTTTCTGAGAAGCAGGGAGATCAGAAATAAAATCCATAGAGATGTGAGTCCAAGGCCTCTTCGGAATAGGCAAGGATAACAACAATCCGCTAGCCCGAGAACAACAAGGCTTGGCCCGAGCACAAACATCACAAGACTGCACAAAAACTCGTAGGTCTCGAGACAGGGAAGGCCACCAGAAGGACCTAGCCACCAAATCCCTAGTGCCAAAGATTCCAGGATGACCTGCCAACGCAGAAGAATGAACCTCCGAGATGACTCTACTGGTCCAATCATCAGGAACAAACAGTCTACCAGGCGGGCAACGATCAGGTCTATCCGCCTGAAACTCCTGCAAAGCCCGTCGCAGGTCTGGGGAAACAGCAGATAATATCACCCCATCCTTAAGGATACCTGTAGGTTCAGAATCACCAGGGGAATCAGGCTCAAAACTCCTAGAAAGGGCATCTGCCTTCACATTTTTAGAACCTGGTAGGTATGAGACCACAAAATTAAACCGAGAGAAAAACAACGACCAACGCGCCTGTCTAGGATTCAGGCGCTTGGCAGACTCAAGATAAATCAGATTCTTGTGATCGGTCAATACCACCACCTGATGTCTAGCCCCCTCCAGCCAATGACGCCACTCCTCAAAAGCCCACTTCATAGCCAAAAGCTCCTGATTACCAATATCATAGTTTCACTCGGCGGGCGAAAATTTTCGAGAAAAGAACGCACAAGGTCTCATCACGGAGCAGTCGGAACTTTTCTGCGACAAAACCGCCCCAGCTCCAATCTCGGAAGCGTCGACCTCAACCTGAAAAGGAAGAGCAACATCAGGCTGACGCAACACAGGGGCAGAAGAAAAGCGGCGCTTAAGCTCCCGAAAGGCCTCCACAGCAGCAGGGGACCAATCAGCAACATCAGCACCCTTTTTAGTCAAATCAGTCAAAGGTTTAGCAACATCCGAAAAACCAGTTATAAATCGACGATAAAAATTAGCAAAGCCCAAGAATTTCTGAAGGCTCTTAAGAGAAGTAGGTTGCGTCCAATCACAAATAGCTCGAACCTTGACAGGATCCATCTCAATGGAAGAAGGGGAAAAAATGTACCCCAAAAAAGAAATCTTTTGAACCCCAAAAATACACTTAGAACCCTTCACACACAAGGAATTAGCCCGCAAAACCTGAAAAACCCTCCTGACTTGTTGGACATGAGAGTCCCAGTCATCCGAAAAAATCAAAATATCATCCAGATACACAATCATAAATTTATCCAAATATTCACGGAAAATGTTGTGCATAAAGGACTGAAAGACTGAAGGGGCATTTGAAAGACCAAAAGGCATTACTAAATACTCAAAATGGCCCTCGGGCGTATTAAATGCGGTTTTCCACTCATCCCCCTGCTTAATTCGCACCAAATTATACGCCCCACGAAGATCAATCTTAGAGAACCACTTAGCCCCCTTTATTCGAGCAAACAAATCAGTCAGCAGTGGCAAAGGATACTGATATTTGACTGTAATTTTATTCAAGAGTCGATAATCAATACACGGCCTCAAAGAGCCATCTTTTTTAGCTACAAAGAAAAAAACGGCTCCTAAGGGAGATGAAGAAGGACGAATATGTCCCTTTTCCAGGGACTCCTTAATATACTCTCGCATAGCAACATGTTCAGGTACGGATAAATTAAACAAACGACCCTTTGGAAATTTACTGCCTGGAATCAGATCTATGGTACAATCGCAATCTCTGTGAGGAGGGAGTGAACCAAGCTTAGGCTCCTCAAAAACATCACGATAATCAGACAAAAATGCCGGAATCTCAGAGGGAATAGATGATGAAATGGAAACCAAAGGTATGTCCCCATGAGCCCCCTGACATCCCCAGCTTAACACAGACATTGCATTCCAGTCAAGGACTGGGTTATGAGATTGTAACCATGGCAATCCGAGCACCAAAACATCATGTAGATTGTACAACACAAGGAAGCGAATCACCTCCTGATGGTCTGGAGTCATACGCATAGTCACTTGTGTCCAGTATTGTGGTTTATTACTAGCCAATGGCGTAGAATCAATACCCTTCAGAGGTATAGGGACTTCCAGAGGCTCTAGATTAAACCCACAACACCTGGCAAAGGACCAATCCATAAGACTCAAAGCGGCGCCAGAGTCGACATAGGCGTCCGCGGTAATTGACGATAATGAACAAATCAAGGTCACAGATAGAATAAACTTAGACTGTAAAGTGCCAATTGAAACAGACTTATCAACCTTCTTTGTGCGTCTAGAGCATGCTGATATAACATGAGTTGAATCACCACAATAGAAGCACAACCCATTTTTTCGCCTAAAATTCTGCCGTTCGCTTCTGGACAGAATTCTATCACATTGCATATTCTCTGGCGCCTTCTCAGAAGACACCGCCAAATGGTGCACAGGTTTACGCTCCCGCAAACGCCGATCAATCTGAATAGCCATTGTCATGGACTCATTCAGACCTGTAGGCGCAGGGAACCCCACCATAACATCCTTAATGGCATCAGAGAGACCCTCTCTGAAATTCGCCGCCAAAGCGCACTCATTCCCCTGAGTAAGCACAGACCATTTACGAAATTTTTGGCAGTATATTTCAGCTTCATCTTGCCCTTGAGATAGGGCCATCAAGGCTTTTTCAGCCTGAATCTCTAAATTAGGTTCCTCATAAAGCAACCCCAAAGCCAGAAAAAACACATCCACATTGAGCAACGCAGGATCCCCTGGTGCCAATGCAAATGCCCAATCTTGAGGGCATCCCCAGAGTCCTGGTCGTTGCAGTACTGTGGCTCCGCCACTATGGGGAGCTATGGTGCGTCTGATGGCACTGAAGGAGTTCATCTGATCAGGTATCACAGACACCAATACATTTCACAGCCGGGCCTCCGGGGGGAGCTAAGGGTGCTATTCATTAGGCCACTCCCCACCATAGTGGGTAAACTGGGGGTCAGGCAGGAAGTTAGATCAGAAAGCTGACTGGGTTGGAACCAGGCAACACCTTGTGGCAGAGGGTGTTGTAGGGGAAGATACAGTAGGGTCTCTGTCAGGGGTGGGATCCTGACAGAGGCTTGGCAACTTGAACGAACGTAACGGGACCGTGCCTGCTCAGGATAGCGGCGGTGCCCAAGGAAGGATTAGAAGCGAGATAGATTGTGCTGAATGAGAAACGGGATCACGCAAAAGGAGAAATACCAGTAGGAGTCGTGCTGTAAGACCGAAGCAACATCCTACTGAGGCGCACTACCGGTGGCCGGAACGCCGAGGGAGTATCATAACATTCAGCTTCAAGCAATACTCCAAACAGCGGCAGGACAGTCAGTTTAAGGCGGGCTGTCTACCTTAAATCACCTATGCAGTCTTGGGGGGCAACCTGTAGAGAGGGCCGACTCTAGGGTCCCGGAAGAGCTCCGAGCCTACCCGTCAAACGGGTGCCGTCCCAACCAGAACACCAGGGAGGGACGGAGGATTAGCAGAACATCATCTAATCGAGTTGTGAGGGAACTTAAGAAACAGACACAACAGTTGTGGGGACTTTCTGTAAGCACAGCAGGGAAGGACCACAACACATAGCGCTAGAAGGAAGGCACCGATTTCCACCTGTGAAGAGAACTCTGGAGGTGCCATTGGACCGGCCGGACTTGCGCAGCCTGGTGAACCGTATTCTGGACTGAGGACCCAGAGACCTTCAGTAAAGAGGTAAAGAGACTGCAACCTGGTGTCCTCGTTATTTACTGCACCGCACCACTACAGCCCCATCACCACCATCTACATCATACATATCACTGTACGCCCCTCGGCAGGGTCACGGACCGGGCCTAGCCACCGTGACAACCCCAGAGCAGAGACTCAGAGGCCCGGTACCGGGCAGCCCCTACGGCCCTGCGGCGGTGGGGGCACTACAACTTGGCGTCACGAACAGGATCTACTTAAGCCTGAAGAATCAGGTCATGTGTGCCTTGGAACTGTGATTTGTTGTGCTTGGACTGTACTTTATTGCGAAGACTGTGCTGCGCCATTTACCGCCAAAATCCGCCGCCATTATAGCGCTGAGGAGAGTGCAGAAGAAGAAGAGGGGCGTGGAGTGGGCGTAGGCAAGCTGGAGAGCGCGAACAACAATGGCCGCCCAGTCTAAATATTTCTGCACCGTGAGGACGTGTCCGTCAGCAGCAGAGATCCGCCTCCTAATCCTCAATGGAGGGCGGAGACCGAGAAAAGGACACCGCCCACGAAGGAGAGAGCGGGAAAAGGACCAGGAAGAAGAATTCAGAGACATGGAGGACGCCATGGCGAGCCACCTGGAGCCGGAGCGTGGGGTCGGAGCCGAGAACTCCCCCAGCTACCCGGAGGGGCACCGCAACCAGGCCTCCACCGCTGATATTGAATTCCTGCAGGCTAGAGCTGACGAGCTCGGCGACCAACTCCGGCGGACGCAGCGGAGCACTGAGGCCGAGTGGAAGAAGACCTTCATCGGGAGCCTCACCAGATGTCTGTCGGTAGCCTCGTCTGGTCCGGAGCAAGCAAAAAGTTCCAGCGCTCCGAAGCCAGAAGGCAAGGCCCTGCCGGAAAGCGAGATGCTGCAAACGGAGATGACAACGCCGCAGCGCAAGGCCCTGCAACTAGAGTTCCAGACCCCAGCGGAGACGGAGCAGACCGGCACCGGAGGGACCGCATCTGAAGCAGGTATGAAGGACGACCCTGCCCTGATGACTGACACCACTCCCGCGACTGCTAGTGCCACAGCTGCTGACTCCGTTCCAGTGACTGATCTTGCAGCAAATGCCCCTACTCAAGCTGCGCAGACCTCCATCGCTGTGCATGACCTAACCGTACATGAGAGACGGATTAACGGCGTTTGTCCAGCACTGGGTGCAACCCTGGACTTCACCCTTCCCGGGCCAAGAGGGGTTAAGTGCCAGGTGCAGCCCTGGAAGCCGTCCAACTAAACCTCGGAAACCTGAAACTGTACATAGTTAACTGTTTGTTTCCCTGCTTTTTGCTGCTTTAAACTCGACTAGGGTTAACTCTTAAAGGGATCCCTTTGTTTACCCAGGATCCCTTCCTCGGCTTTTGCTTTTGTTTCCTGTTTCCTCATTGTTGAAAAGAACTGCTGAATCATGAACAGTGCATGATACAAACTGCTTGTAAATAGTTTGCACCTTCTTAAAGGGGCTTCCTACTGGTTTTACTTAAAGAAGGACTCTTTGTGAAGATACCACACCAGAGCCTTTGCTGAGTATGGACTGGTAGCTGAGAAGATATGCTACCTCATAGAGACTTGGTCCCCTCTTAAAGGGGATGTTCATTTGTTGCACTTAAAGAATGGTATTGCTTTAAGACTAAGAGATAGCAATAATGTTTTGATAAAGAGAAAGTGATGATAATGTTTATGTGAGAAAGTTATATGTATCCAACTAGTTAATTGTAAAGAAATGCTGATGATGTTCCCTGAAAGAAAGTGAAAGCTAGAAGAAGGATGCAGTGGGCCCGTAGGGGTAGACGTAGTGTCCTGCATACATGTCAGTAAGAAAAATAATGAGAAGGTTTAATGTTCTATAGAAAATGTTTGATAATGTTGATAGATAATTAGGATAGAAGGTAAACCCTGAGTCCTCATAGGAGTCATATAGAGATGGCTCAGTCCTTTTGAAATGAAAGTAATGTTATGTTCTATACCGTGTATAGTAGTTGAAAAGGCAGTAGGCCCGGGCTGAACGGGGCGGTCCTGTAATAGAAAGGAGAGGCAGTAGGTCTGGTGCCGTTAGGACAGGCGGTCCTGCAGATTTAAAGAAGGAGAATGAAAAAGTTAAATTACCTTATAATGTGATTATAAGAAGGTCTTTAGTGGATGCAGAGTGTATGTCCTTAAAGGCAATGTTAAACTATTGTTCCACAATTTTGCACTTAGTAGAATACCCGGTTGGGTAAGAAAAGTTAATTATAGCATGTTGCTATGATATCTAACCATGTTTGTAACGTTTAAGTGTCCTCACCTCCCATAAAGGGAAGCTCTGTTCAAATATGCTTATTGTTATTGCACTCAACAAAACTGTATGTCTTTTTGCTAACTTGTATTGTTGTTTTCTTCCCAGTCCCGGAGTACTGTGTTTAACCAGGGGGGAGTGCAGCGCCCCAGAGTCCTGGTCGTTGCAGTACTGTGGCTCCGCCACTATGGGGAGCTATGGTGCGTCTGATGGCACTGAAGGAGTTCATCTGATCAGGTATCACAGACACCAATACATTTCACAGCCGGGCCTCCGGGGGGAGCTAAGGGTGCTATTCATTAGGCCACTCCCCACCATAGTGGGTAAACTGGGGGTCAGGCAGGAAGTTAGATCAGAAAGCTGACTGGGTTGGAACCAGGCAACACCTTGTGGCAGAGGGTGTTGTAGGGGAAGATACAGTAGGGTCTCTGTCAGGGGTGGGATCCTGACAGAGGCTTGGCAACTTGAACGAACGTAACGGGACCGTGCCTGCTCAGGATAGCGGCGGTGCCCAAGGAAGGATTAGAAGCGAGATAGATTGTGCTGAGTGAGAAACGGGATCACGCAAAAGGAGAAATACCAGTAGGAGTCGTGCTGTAAGACCGAAGCAACATCCTACTGAGGCGCACTACCGGTGGCCGGAACGCCGAGGGAGTATCATAACATTCAGCTTCAAGCAATACTCCAAACAGCGGCAGGACAGTCAGTTTAAGGCGGGCTGTCTACCTTAAATCACCTATGCAGTCTTGGGGGGCAACCTGTGGAGAGGGGCGACTCTAGGGTCCCGGAAGAGCTCCGAGCCTACCCGTCAAACGGGTGCCGTCCCAACCAGAACACCAGGGAGGGACGGAGGATTAGCAGAACATCATCTAATCGAGTTGTGAGGGAACTTAAGAAACAGACACAACAGTTGTGGGGACTTTCTGTAAGCACAGCAGGGAAGGACCACAACACATAGCGCTAGAAGGAAGGCACCGATTTCCACCTGTGAAGAGAACTCTGGAGGTGCCATTGGACCGGCCGGACTTGCGCAGCCTGGTGAACCGTATTCTGGACTGAGGACCCAGAGACCTTCAGTAAAGAGGTAAAGAGACTGCAACCTGGTGTCCTCGTTATTTACTGCACCGCACCACTACAACATCACCGTCACCCGTCATCATCATTCTTTGTGCGCCCCTCGGCAGGGTCACGGACTGGGCCTAGCCACCGTGACAACCCCAGAACACTAGAGTCTCATACAGGCCCGGTACCGGGTACCCCTCGGCCCTGCGGCAGTGGGGGCGCTACAACCCCCCTTAGCGGCAGAGCGACATTACTGCAACGACCAGGACTCTGGGGCGCTGCACTTCCATTATTTTTGGAGATTTATAACAAACCCCTATCAGTAATTTATTATTTTTCCCCCGTCCCCTTATCTCCACCCACAGGGACTCTACATTTTTATTAGATTCACCTACATTATCACTCCGGATGGGTTTTAAGGACGATTTTACATACAGACACACCCCTCCCCCTCCCTTATCTGTACGGTCATTTCTGAAAAGGCTATAGCCCTGCAAGTTAACAGCCCAGTCATGGCTCTCATCCAGCCATGCTTCAGATATCCCTACCATGTCATAATTATGCTCCAACAACATTAGTTCTAATTCGTCCATTTTGTTGGCGAGGCTTCTGGCATTAGTATACATGCACTTGATGTTCCTCTCTGCACCTCTGTTCTTTCTTAAATTATTAACTGTTCTAACCCCACCCCCCATGCCACCGCCACCCCCAACATCCTTATTTGTGCCCAGGTCTAAATATATTTTGTTTTTTAAGATATCTATGTGACACTTCTTTGACCATAGTGTATAGAACTGTGGGATTAGTATGATGTATCATTATATGAAGTGTTGCCCATTCCTTGTCTAGGGAGAATGCACTTGGGTAGTATGTTTACCATCTCTATGGGAAGGTAGGATCCTGCTGTAATTAAAAACACCTGAGGCTGAGGGTGATGTGCTCAGTCAGAGAGCCAATTTATTATTATTATTATTATTATTATTATTATACATTTTTACAGCGCCATTTATTCCATGGCGCTTTACATGTGAAAAAGGGGCAAATATAGACAAATACAATAAACATGATAAAAAAAACAAGGCACTAACAGGTACAGAAGGAAGGAGGACCCTGCCCGCGAGGGCTCACAGTCTGCAGGGGGTGGGCGAGGACACACTAGGAGAGGAACAGACCCAGATTTGGTCTGCGCTCTGCTGTACTTTGCGGTCTGCTGAAATTCCCTCACTGCCGTTAGAGCTTTTAGACAAGGGGGACCTCTGTCACCCCACTGAATTGCCTAATGACAGCCTAAGGCGAAGGGATGTCCGAACGTAAAGCTTTACTATAGGGCCTGTGCAGGGCTGGACTGGGACTAAAATTCAGCCCTGGCATTTGAAGTTACACAGGCCCACTTGTCACATGGTGACTGTATAATATCTTTGTACACTTGTAGGCAGGGCCGGTTTTAGGCAAAGTGGGGCCCTATGCCTAGACAAAGTTTAAAATGGGGCCCCAAATGCTAACATATTGCACATCACACAAAAGCATTTCGGTTGTATTTACAAGCGCTGAGTTCAGGCCGCTAAATGAGTTTGATCGACCATACTGAAGTTGTTCAACGCTTGTTTCCCGGCCTCTTTCCACTGTCTGAGACAGAATGATGGGACAGAACGATCACTAACAGATCACCATACAGTTTCATCAGGGCCGGATTATCAGAGGGTCAATGTGGGCGGTAGCCCAGGGCCCAGTGGTGTGGGGGGGCCCTGGGCTACCGCACAGATTGACCCTCTGATAATCCGCCGGAGTGTGACTGTGAATGCCCGCCGGGCGCCGGCATTTATGTGCCCCCGGACCCGGTGGGCAGAGAGAGGGAGCCCGCATCGGGCCCCTTCTCATCCGCTCACCGGGCCCCTTCTGGCGCTGCGGCGGTTTCCTATTGACGTGCGGGCGTGTGCCCGCACGTCAATAGTTAACAACAGCCGCCAGCCAATTGGAGGCTGGCAGCTGAAGTCGGCCGCAGCGCACACGTTGCCGGCGTCTGACGTCATTGTCAGTCGCCGGCGAGTGTGCGCTGCTGGTGGGAGCTCACCGCCTGGAGCGCTGGTCAGGTGAGGAGACTGTTTGTTTTGTTTTGTTTTTTGATAAGCTAACGGTGGACTGTGGACACATTGGGGGCAATGCTGGAGGACACACTGGGGCAATGCTGGACACACTGGGGCAATGCTGGTGGTGACACTGGGGCAGATTGCTGGACACACTGGGGGCAATGCTGGAGGACACACTGGGGCAATGCTGGAGACACTGGGGCAATGCTGGAGAGTCGAGACACTGGGGCAGGTTGCTGGACACACTGGGAGCAATGCTGGAGACACTGGGGCAATGCTGGACACACTGGGGCAGATTGCTGGAGACACTGGGGCAATGCTGGAGACACTGGGGCAATGCTGGAGACACTGGGGCAGATTGCTGGACACACTGGGGCAATGCTGGAGGACACACTGGGGCAATGCTGGAGGACACACTGGGGCAATGCTGGAGACACTGGGGCAATGCTGGAGACACTGGGGCAATGCAGGACACACTGTGGGCATTGCTGGACAATTGGATATACTGGGGCAGATTGCTGGACACACTGGTGGTAATATGCTGGACACACTGGGGCAATGCTGGACATACTGGGGCAGATTGCTGGACACACTGGTGGTAATATGCTGGACACACTGGGGCAGATTGCTGGACACACTGGGGCAGATTGCTGGACACACTGTCTGGGGGCAATATGCTGGAGTCAGACAATGGGACAGATTGCTGGAGACACTGTCTGGGGGCAATGCTGGACACACTGGGGCAGATTGCTGGACACTGGGGCAATATGCTGGACATACTGGGGCAGATTGCTGGACACACTGGGGGTAATATGCTGGACACACTGGGGGTAATATGCTGGACACACTGGGGCAGATTGCTGGACACACTGGGGGCAATATGCTGGAGTCAGACACTGGGGCAGATTGCTGGAGACACTGTCTGGGGGCAATGCTGGACACACTGGGGCAGATTGCTGGACACTGGGGCAGATTGCTTGACACACTGGGGGTATATGCTGGACACACTGGGGGTAATATGCTGGACACACTGGGGCAGATTGCTGGACACACAGGGGGCAGGACTGGAGGCATGGGCAGAATGTAGACACGGGGCATGATTGGAGACACGGGGCAGAATGAAAGACATGGGGCAGGATTGGATCATGGGGCAGGAGAATACGATGGAGACAGATGGGGCAGGATGGGGAGATCATATGGTGTAGAATGGATACTCATGAGTACAGGATGTGAGAACATATGGCTGGAGCCAGGAATGAGACACACGGGGCCAGGGAGGGGAATATTATTACCATAGGGGCTAATTAAGGGATATTATTACTGCAGTGATGTGTTTATTTTATTTTTTGAGTATACTGTTTTAAATGGGGGGGCGGTCCTGTTACTGTGCAGAGTGACACTATATCGCCTTTTTTTCTCCATGTGGTGTAATGTAGAAGTTGTGAAAAATTAAGTAATGTGTTCTGCAAGCGGAGCTCGAGATAACTGTTATTTCCTGCAGAAACGAGTCCTGGCTGGAAGAAATGATGGCGGTCTGTGCTGGATGAAAGAGGAAGGACTTCACCTGGAGACGTCACTGGTGAGTCAGTGTTACCTATACACTGACACTATACACTATATACAGAGGTCCTGTGTACAATGTCACCAGTGATCACTGTATTACCTATACATTATACACAGAGCTCCTGTGTATAATGTCACCAGTGATCTCTGTATTACCTCTGCACAGACACTGCATACTAAGTACAGATCTCCTGTGAATACTGGCACTTATGGTGATAGTATTGTGTTTTGTTTTTTTTTAATTACTGATCAGTATTGTAGTATTCAGTCACTATGTGGTGGTAATATGTGGTCTGGAAATGGTGTTGTGGTATTTGTCCCTTGAATGTGCTATTTGGTCACCAAGTGTTGGTAATATGTGGTCTTGACATGGTGCAGTGGTATTTGTTCCTTGTATGTGATATTATTCGATAACTGTGGTTGTAATTTGTGGTCTGGTCATGGCGCGGTGGTATTTGTTCCTTGTATGTGATATTATTGGTCAAAATATACCTAAATTGTATTGCAGATTTTAACAAATATTTAATAGGTTCCAGTAGAGTAGGGCCCGGCCATTTTTCTGGAATAATCTGGTTCGGGTATAACATGACCCCCGTCACATGACCCCCGTCACATGACCCCCATCACATGACCGGGGGGGCCCACAGTGTCTGAACAGCCCAGGGCCCTGGCTACCCTTAATCCACCCCTGAGTATCATGTTATCAGCAGCACATCTACAGTTTACGCTGGCAATGTGCTGCTGAGAACAATAATTTTTGTTCCAGCAAAAACAATCTGAATATGCAGCATTTTACTTGTTTAGTAAAATACATCCCATTGTCCTCCATAAATTATAATGTGCACCACAGTCCTCCATATAGTATAATACACTCCCTATAGTCCTCCATATATTAAAATACACTGCTCAGTCCTCCACAGAGCATACTACACTCCTCATAGTGCTCCATCTATATATATAATTGTCTAAGGGTTTTTCCGTCTGTCTGTCTGTCTGTCTGTCTGTCTATCTTTCTGTCTGTCTGTCTGTCTGTCCTGGAAATCCAGCATCTCTGATTGGTCGAGGCCGCCAGGCCTCGACCAATCAGCGACGGGCACAGTATCGACGTAGATGTCATAATGGTTGCCATGGCGACAATGATGTCATAAAGGTTGCCTCGACCAATCTGCTACGGGCACAGTCTGCCGCGAATTCTGGAATCATCATTGTCCATATACTACGGGGACATGCATATTCTAGAATACCCGATGCATTAGAATCGGGCCACAATCTAGTATAGTATAATGCACCGCTAAAGTCATCCATGTAGTACAATTCACTTCCCATAGTATAATGCACCCCATAGTTCTTCATATAGTATAACGTATTCCCCATACTCCTCGATACAGTATAATGCAGCCCACATACAGTATAATGCAGCCACCACCCTACAGAGTATAATGCAGCCACCCCAGAGTATAATGTAATCCCCCATAGTATATAATGCAGCCCCCCATAGAGTATGATGAAATCACCCCTCATAGAATATAAATATAATTCAGCCCCCATAGAATTTAATGTAGCCCCGAATAGAATAGAATACAGCCCACCTCCCCATAGAATATAATGCAGCCCCATCAGAGTATGATGCAATCATCCCTCATAATACAGCCCCCCATAGAATATAATACAGCCCACCTCCCCATAATATATAATGTAGCCGCCCATAGAATATAATGCAGCCCCCCATAGTATATAAGACAGCCTCCCCCATAGAATATAATATACCCCCATAGTATATAACACAGCCTCCCCTACAGAATATAATATACCCCCGCAATAGTATATAACACAGCCACATAGTATATAACACGGCCTCCCCCATAGAATATAATATACCCCCTATAGTATATAGCAAAGCCCGCATAGTATATAGCACAACTTGCATAGTATATAGCACAGCCTGCATAATATAGCACAGCCCGCGTAGTAGTATACAGCACAGCCCGCGTAGTAGTATACAGCACAGCCCACACTGTGCTATATACAGCACAGCCCACACAGTGCTATATACAGCACAGCCCACACAGGGGTATATACAGCACAGCCCACACAGGGGTATATACAGCACAGCCCACACAGGGGTATATACAGCACAGCCCACACAGGGGTATATACAGCACAGCCCACACAGGGGTATATACAGCACAACCCACACAGTGGTATATACAGCACAGCCCACACAGAGGTATATACAGCACAGCCCACACAGGGGTATATACAGCACAGCCCACACAGGGTATATAGAGCACAGCCCACATAGGGGTATATACAGCACAGCCCGCACAGGGGTATATACAGCACAGCCCACATCTCATCTCTCCCCCACCAACCCCCCCGATAATGGCCCCACAGTCCAGTTAAAAAAAAACAACACTCTCCTCACCTTTCCTTTTGCCCGCGCTGCTCTCTGCTCCTGTCTCAGCGGCTGCAGTCTGCCCAGGACACAGCAGGTGCGCGAAGATATGACGTCATCGCGCACCCGCAGTGTACTGTCAGAGGCAGAGCGGGGAATGATGGGAGAGGGAGTGTCAGGAGACGCTCTCTCCTCCATCATTGCATTGAACTATACCGGCGTCACAGACGCCATTATAGTTAAATGTGGCGGCGGCACTGGCGGGGGGAGGGGGAGGAACAGTGCAGCGGCCCACTACTGGCACCGACCCTTCTGGCATTTGCCAGAAGTGCCCGATGGCCAGTCCGGCCCTGGGCCTGTGGATTTCTATGTACTCCTCTGCTGACTTGGTTTTCTTGAGGTTAATTAGGTGAACTAACCTGATCTGTGACCTCCCAGTATTCCTCTCTTTGCATATCACACTGTGATTACACATTCATACTTGTCATTTTTAAAATATTATTTATATGTTTGATTTTTTTTCTAAAACTGTATATTTTACATCATGATAAAACACATGAATTGGACATTTCTTTTCACTTAACTGATTGGTTGCAGTGGTCATCAAGTGGCCCTGATGGAATAGAAGGCCAGGATATCGGCGGGGGGCACAGTATTACAAGTCTGGTAGCTGAGCATATGTTTTTTATATTTTATTTAGAACCACCATAATAAACATGTTCTACAGGGACTGAGGTTTGTATAGGGAATAATGCACCAACTAAAATAAATTATATAAAAGATATTATTCCTCGACATCTAATATTCTCAGTGTGTGTATTCTAATATTCTTCAGACTCTATATATACTGTATATACACATATAATGAGAATATTAGATGCCTAGTAACCTTACAATATGTGTTATAATACACAATAATATAACATATATAATACATATAACAGAGTGGAGGGTCGGCCATTACTAGCGCGCTGCTGTTCTCACATATGATGTCACACTGACATAGAATGTTGTGAGGTTCTACAATCTCTGCGCACGGTGACATCAGCGCCATTTTCAGAGTTGAAGCTTTCGCTGAGACTCCACTTTGGTCTTGGAAGTGCGAGCTAGTTTGTGTCATACATCTAGTGCTTTACTTCTACAGCTTTGTATTCATATTTGGGCACCATAACATCTGTGCCATCAGAGAACTTAGTTCTCATTTTCTATCTTTCCACCATCTCAGCCCCGGAAAACGAAGCCATGACTTCCCAGGAGCTGCATCGGCTTATTGCTGACAATAAGACATGGATGAGCTGACCAGAAAATGAGGGTAAGTGAGAGAATATTCCCCCTTATAGGAGGTTTTCTGGGAGATTTCCCTGGGGTAAGAGGCTTCAGGACACTCAGTGCATCCTCCACCTTCCCATTCATATTCCTTGGGGGCGGTGTTAGTTACAGTCTGGTCCCACCCCTGCTTTGCGGTGTTGCAGGGAAGGGATACAATGAGCAGGTTTATTTAGCTCAAATATTAATCAATTTTAGCTCCTCTCCCTAAACCCTAAAGTAACAGCATGTTCTATCCCTTTGGCCCAAAATTTTTTTTTTTTTAATCAAATTTTGTATTATTAATTATAGTAAATGTTATTTCTTTATAGGTCAGGTCATGACTGTCCATCAATTGAGATCTTCTCAATGTGATCAGAGAAGACCAACTCCTACTGATGGACACCAATCAGACATCACTGCTGTCACTGCGAGAGGGAGACAGGCCAGAACTCCTCTGCGGCAAAGAGGACTAAAGAGATGGGAAAGAAGCCGCTCTCCACTTAGACTGGTCCCTGTAGAGTCCTCCAGAGAAACATCAGAGAGCAGAAGGGATGACAGTGGATCCTCAGACACCGCCACTGAGTTTGAGTTCAGACGGCCATTTCGCGTTCCACCCAATCGCAGACCCAGGGAGTTTCCAGCTGCAAGTGGATCTCCAGTACAATTACAGCAGGAAAGCCGTATATTCAACATCATCTTTCAGTGGCAGAGAATGGGAGTCATGACGTCTCCGCCACAGATGCGGCCACCACCACCTGCACAGTATCATCTGCTCTGGGAAAGGCAGCAGACGTGGCGAGCGCAACAAATTAGGAACCTCCCAACAAGAGCTGTAATATCTCAGGAGGAGGCCGAGTCGTGTGTTATCTGCATGACAGAGTATGAGACCGGAGAGGACGTCACAGTGCTTCCATGTAACCATTGTTTCCATCAGGGTTGTATCTCCACCTGGCTCAGCTCCAACCTTCGGTGCCCCCTGTGTCGTAAACACTGCTTCCTTCTAAAATTCAAAGGAACATCTTAACGCTTCAAGGAAGGAGCTAAGTGTTTGTCAGTGACACTAGAAGAGTCCATCTTGTGCTTCAGCCCAGGTAAGAGAGAACTTATGGATTATAACTGTATTAAATTCAGATGCTAAAACAATAATTCCCCTTTACTTCTATTCTGTCTTTTGTTTAGTTTACCATCAGCTTTGGCTAACATCGTACCAAGCATAAAGGGCTACTACCACCGACAGTCACAGAGACACCTGTTTTCTGTCACACAGTTCTCAGATGAGGAGCGATGAACAGCGGCCTTCTATCTGTGACTTTATTGAGAACCCGATAGTCTATGCTCCGTCTCAGAGACCCTTCTTTCTTTTTATGAAGAAGAAACCTGCTCCGGCACATGGAGCTTTACGGATGAACCCCCTTCTCTCTCTTCTGTGAGGAGATTCTGAGGAGAAACTGAAAGTCAGAAGATTATTACAGGAATCATCAGGAAACGTCTGTGTGCAATGGGCCAACGTTTCCGTCACGTCACCTTGTTCATGGCCTGCTATATATATAGTATAGAACGTTCTACCAATCATACTGATTCTGTGTCTTTCAGCTTATTTGCATGGTATGCATATTGTGAACGCCATAACATTGTGCACAGGACATGGCAACACAAGCCTCATTCATACATAAATAAACACAAGACAAAGTTTTCTTAGTGGAAAAATAAGGCCGTGATGTTTATTTTGGGTAACTCATTGATAACTTAACAAACAATCCCAAATAAATAATCAAGTAATTGACCAAATATTCCATAAACCAACAAACCATCCACCCAGAGACTGGGCGATTTTCCCACAACATAAACATCACGACAAAGTACAGTTTTAAGGGAGGGAAGGTGGGGTCTTCTTTCTTCACACGGTACCTCACAATGGATGAAACCTGCCAGTACCTGGCCATAAATATCCCGGCGACAGCAAGGCAACGCACTGACAACCAATTGTCAGTCGTTAAAAGACCGCCAAAACAGCTGATTGGGGCCGGATTTACCCAATAAAATACCAGATATGAATACCAAAAACAACAACTTTGGTTAGGAACCATAAATGGCCAATCAGCTGTAGAGGCTGTGTGGCCATGTGACCCCCCCCCCCTATATTCCCTAGGTAAAGTAGGGGGGGGCTTCCATGGCAACACAAGCCTCATTCATACATAAATAAACACAAGACAAAGTTTTCTTAGTGGAAAAATAAGGCCGTGATGTTTATTTTGGGTAACTCATTGATAACTTAACAAACAATCCCAAATAAATAATCAAGTAATTGACCAAATATTCCATAAACCAACAAACCATCCACCCAGAGACTGGGCGATTTTCCCACGAGCCTCGACTCATAGAGGCGAGGCCCCCCCCACACCGCACAGCCATTTTTCCACTATACTTTGCATATCAAGATTAAAGATGTCAAAACCAATGTTAGATAAGTGAACTAAATCTTGCCGAAAAAGTCCAGGTAAAAAGCCTTCGAGGTCAACGTGCCTGAAAGAAAAACCATTAATTATAGGAAAAAATGTTCCATATTTTTATTCACCCTTTTGCGAATTTTATCAATAAAGCCGGATTCGGGAGAATGCCATAACAACCTAGGTATGATCTCGGAAAATACAAAACCCGGGAGAGGAAAGGATTGCCTAAGATTAACCATATCAGCTCGCATTTTAGCGAGCAAATCCAGCGTTCTGGATTTTCCGAGATCATTACCGCCTATGTGAAAAATTACTAAATCAGGAAAAGGAAACAAATTAATACAGCGCTGAAATTCAAAAATTAATTTATACCAACTCAGTCCACGAACACCGTGCCAAAAAATTTGGACCAAAGATGGGTCGAAGGACAAATTCTCCGTATAACACCTTTGGGAAGCTCGCCTCTGTGCCCAGAAAATAAAAGAGTGACCGATTATCCAAACTATGGTAGGACCTGAAAATAAATCAACAATTAGTACTCATATAAGTTGTGACGCACATAAAGCTTAAACCTGCCCGATTCCCATCTCCCAATTTGCTTAATTTGAGAATCACAGAGGCCAGCCCTAGAAGCTTCAGTCGCAGCACCAATCCGAAAAGAGTGCGAGGAGATTCTGAGATGTTCCTTACCAAGGACTTTTAAACATTTTTTTAAAATAAAATTAAACTGGAAGACTGTAGCTGGTGAACCGTCTTTATGGATAAACAACGGTCCATCAGCGAGTGCTCTGGCATGTAACCAACGCCCAATTTGAAAAACAGGGCAGATGACTGGATCAGGAAAAGAGCCAATTTTGATAGTTGATCCCCTAGCTAGCTGATCTGTCTTAGATTTTCTAATAAATAGTGTGAAAAAAACATCAAACAACCTTAGGTCGGACAACATGAGACCAGACGGATGAGATTTATTGGCAGAAACTAATTCGCCTATTCTAAGAGCCCCAAAAAACGCCAAACAAAAGGCTGTGTGGAACAATAAGGCTTCCTCAGAGTTTATGCAAACCTGGCTTAGAGCCGAACAAAGATCTTTAAGGAGAGGTAAAGAAAAAGGCCGTCTGGTGTCGGGTTGAAAAGTGCTTTTCCTAAGGCCCTTTAAGAACTGTTTAACGGGAAAAAATGAGGTTAAGGGCAATTCCCCGAAAAGCTTAAGAAAAAAGGAAACACCTGCTAAATATTTGGTCACGGCAGAGTAAGACAAACCTTGAACAACTAAAGCCTCAGAAAATTTTAAGCTAGACATGGTGTCAGCCACTCTAGGGTTGAAGGAATGTAAACTACAAAAATTCAGCCAAGCGAACCATGCGGCCGAGTAGCTGGCCCATGATCTAAAAGACAATGATTCTTTAATAAAATGCGGGATCAAACCGAGATCACTTCCCAGATTAAATGTGGGCAAGGAGTTTCTTCCGCATCCGCCTCTCGAACCTGCAAACGAAAAGTTGACCAATGATGTGCACATAAAGCATCAGTTGCAGAATGAAATTTGCTTCTGCCTGAGCTTGCCTTAAGCCAAATGTTCAGCCTAAGACAGGCCAGAACCAGATGTCTCAAGATGCTCGCAGCCCATTTGTTTTTGGATGACAAGGTGTTAATAGAGAAAATCACACCAGGGTCAAGTGATAGAATGACAATTCTAGAGTTTTGGAAAAGAGGACCCCAAGTAGATATACCTAAAAAAATGGAAAAAAGTTCCAAGACCATTAGGTTGTTGGTAACACCAGAAGAGACCCATGCCTGAGGCCAATCCTGAGCTATCCAATGCGATGAAAATAAAAGGCCACAGCCAGTGGAGGCCTGAACGGAGAGCACGAACGGGAAAGAGTCTGAAGAAGTGAAGGGAGTTTGCCAGCAAGATATACCGTTATTCTCTGAAAGGAAGGACAGCCAGATCCTGGCGTCCTCCTTTAAAGCAGAAACGATTCGCACGTGAGAATTAGGTGAAGAAACACCTTTCGTGGCGTCATAAAGACGGCGGGAAAATGCTCTGCCAATTGGAATGATTCTGATGGCAAAATTCAGGAGGCCCAATAATGACTGCAACTCCTTAAGGGTAGATTTAGGTTTGGAGATAAATTTACAAAGAGCAGAACGCAGTTTATTGATTTTTTCATCAGGGAGTCTACTTTCCATAGCAGAGGAGTCCAATACTATGCCTAAAAATTCAATTGCCGTAGAAGGAAAGACGGTCTTTTCGTGAGCAAGGGGCACACCAAAATGTCTACACAAGTTGACAAAAGAATTCAACGTATTGAGACACTCAGGGGAAGAAGAGGGGCCTACAAACAGGAAGTCGTCCAGATAATGTAAAATGCCCGCCCCAGGAAAATTTGTTTCCAAAACCCAATGTAAAAAAGAAGAAAAACTTTCAAAGTAAAAACAAGACATCGAAAAACCCATAGGAAGACATTTATCAAAGAAAAAGGAATCACGGAAATGAAAGCCCAAGGAGGAAAAACCGTCAGGATGAACAGGAAGAAGCCGGAAGGCAGATTTAATGTCAGCTTTAGCCAATAGAGCGTCCTGACCAAAGTGCCGCAAAATGTCAACCGCCTTATCGAAAGAAGAATAGGACACCGAACAGGCCGAACTGTCTACTTCGTCATTCAAAGAGGAACCCACAGGAAAAGATAAATGATGAATTAGCCGAAATGAACCAGGTTTGTCATCTTTTTTGTCTATTTTACTCGGCTGCTCTCTACGAGGAAGTAAAGAAAACAGGTCCACGTAATGGTTGTTCCAAATGAGTTCCTTGGTTGAGGAGCTCATGCAGCGCCCCAGAGTCCTGGTCGTTGCAGTACTGTGGCTCCGCCACTAAGGGGAGCTATGGTACGTCTGATGGCACTGAAGGAGTTCATCTGATCAGGTATCACAGACACCAATACATTTCACCGCCGGGCCTCCAGGGGGAGCTAAGGGTTCTATTCATTAGGCCACTCCTCACACACTGGTAAAACTGGGGGTCAGGCAGGAAGTTAGACAGAAAGCTGACTGGGTTGGAACCAGGCAACACCTTGTGGCAGAGGGTGTTGCGGGAGAAGATTCGGTAGGGTCTCTGTCAGGAGTGGGAACCTGACAGAGACTTGGCAACTAGAGAGAACGTAACGGGACCGTGCCTGCTCAGTATAGCGGCGGTGCCCAAGAAGGGATTGGAAGCGAGATAGATTGTGCTGAGTGAGAAGCGAGATCAAAGCAACAAGGAGGATACCAGTAGGGGTCGTGCTGTAAGATCGATGCAACATTCTACTGAGGCGCACAACCGGCGGCCGGAACGCCGAGGGAGTATTACAATATTCAGCTTCAAGCAATACTCTAAACAGCGGCAGGACAGTCAGTCTAAGGCGGTCTGTCTCACCTAAATCACCTATGCAGTCTTGGGGGGCAACTTGTGGAGAGGGGCGACTCTAGGGTCCCGGAAGAGCTCCGAGCCTACCCGTCAAACGGGTGCCGTTCTAACTGTAACATCAGGGAGGAACGGAGAATTAGCAGAACATTATCTAATTGAGTTGTGAGGGAACTTAAGAAACGGACACAACAGTTGTGGGGACTTTCCGTAAGCACAGCAGGGAAGGACCGCAACACATAGCGCTAGAAGGAAGGCACAGATTTCCACCTGTTAAGAGAACTCTGGAGGTGCCATTGGACCGGCCGGACTTGCGCAGCCTGGCTATCTGGACTTCGGACTGAGGACCCAGAGATCTTCAGTAAAGAGGTAAAGAGACTGCAACCTGGTGTCCTCGTTATTTACTGCACCGCACCTCTACAGCGTCACCACTACCATCATCCATCTTATCTTTCACTGTAACATCCCTCAGCAGGGTCACGGACCGGGCCCAGCCACCGTGACAACTCCAGAGCAGAGACTCAGAGGCCCGGTACCGGGTACCCCTCGGCCCTGCGACAGTGGGGGCGCTACAACTTGGCGTCACGAACAGGATCTACTTAAGCCTGAAGAATCAGGTCATGTGTGCCTTGGAACTGTGATTTATTGTGCTTGGACTGTACTTTATTGTAAAGATTGAGCTGCGCCATTTACCGCCAAAACTCCCGCCAAAAGTCGCCGCCATTGCAGCGCCACGGGGAGCGCAGAGGGAGAAGAAGGGCGTGCCATGGGAGGGGACTATCAAAGCGGCGCCAGAAGTAGCGACCGCCCCCTCCGACTCCTGCTGCGAGAGGACAACCTACCCAGCAGCAGAGGAGAACCGCCCCCTGATTTGCAAAGGCGGGAACGAGGTGAAGAAGGAGCCCGACCTTGGAGAAATGGCGGAGCCAGGTGCATGCACTGCCACCGACTATCAGACAGCGATGACGAACAGCAAGTGCCTGAACGAGGAAGGAGCAATCCCGGCTTGCCCTCCTCCACCAGAGGCGGACCTACGTCCACTGCAGCGGAAGGATCTGAATTCCTTGGAACCGGCCGCGGAACTGAGCCTATCCATCCCGTCCTCGAAGCCAGTGGAGGAGGAACCATGGTGGGCGGAGCCGCATCCGGGGACCACAGTGGAAGAGCCGCGGTCCGGGCTGCAGCCGATTCCAGTGTCCTCGTCAACGGACCGGATCGACATCGGTGGAATCACATCGGGCGCAGGTATGGAAGACGCCCCTGCTCCCCTGCTCGATCCCGCTCCCGCGACCGGCCCTCACCCCAGTAAGAGCCGTCTCCTCTCGGCAGAGCTAGTGGTGTTACCCCCCGATGCAATGGGGAAGCTGGTACCACCGCTGCCGACTAGGATGGGGGAACCCGTAGACGTGGGCCCAGACGGGGAGACCCTCCAGTGGGATACTCCCCGGGTTGGGCCAGATGGAGTTCGGGAAGAAGGATTCACCCTTGCTGTACTTACCTGGGAGCAATACAAACAATGCTTGATCCTACATTGGAAACGGCAAAAAGAGGCAGAGCTGACTGACCCACCGAGGGTGCAACAACCACCTCTTGCATGTGATGACAGGGACATGGTGAGGCGAGGCACTGTGTTGGCCTTCCACCTGAAGAGGGGATGGGGCTCCATACAGGAACCAGGGCTACTAACTGATGTCTTCGTTGCCAGCTGCAACGTGAAGACTCCCTGCTGCGGCCGAAGTGGCAATCCATTGCAGAGGGGGGATCCGGTGACCTACACCCGTTATCGGAATGCATACGGGTGGTATGCCCGGGACGTGCGCCGCTGTGAGCTGGGGGGAACGTCATCTGCTACTTCAACCATGATGGAACCAGACGTGACGGATCTTACCAATATTGCCGCCGTACGTCTCATTGCAGCGACTGAGCTGGCGGCTAGAGTCCGCCTTCGGGTCCAGACATCGGGTGGTCTGACTGCACCCGGGAAATCCGCCAGTGATACTGGTGCGGCATCAGCTGCTGACCTAGGATCAAAGTCTGAACAGCCGGAAGGTACCCACTTTCGGCTGATGTCTTGTGATTTACTATGAAGATAAACCTCGATACCATGAGTATGTATATAGTTACTGTTCTATTGTTTTGCTGCTAGACCCGTTCAGGGTTAACTTTTAAGGATCCCTTCATTGACCCGGGATCCCTATTGTTTTGTTTGTTTTCTTTTTCTAAGTTTTGCACAAGTTTCCAGAACTGCCGCAATCATGAACAGTGCATGATACAAACTTTTTGTAAATAGTTTGCACCTTCTTAAAGGTGCTCCCTACTGGTTTTACTTCAAAAAGGACTCTTTGTGAAGATACCACACTGGAACCTTTGCTGAGTATGGACTGGTAGCTTGAGAAGATATGCTACCTCATAGAGACTTGGTCCCCTCTTAAAGGGGATGTTCACTTGTTGCACTTAAAGAATGGTATTGCTTTGAAACTGAGAGATAGCAATAATGACTTGACAGAAAGAAAGTGATGATAATGTTTGTATGAGAAAGTTATGTGTATTTAACGAGTTAAATTGTGAGAAATGTTTGATAATGTTGATAGAAAGATGGGGACAGAGAGTGAACCCGTACGGGGTTAGTTAGTAAGTCCTCTTAGGAGCCTTGAAGAAAGGGCTCATTGATCCTAAACTGAAAGAAATGTTATGTTCTATACTATGTATAGTAGTTGAAAAGACAGAAGGCTCGGGCTGAAAGGAGCGGTCCTGTAAGAAAGGAGAGGCAGTAGGTCTGGTGCCATTAGGACAGGCGGTCCTGCAGATTTAAAGAAGGAGAATGTAAAAGTTAAATTGCCTTATAATGTGATTATGAGAAGGTCTTTAGGGGATTCAGAGTGTACGTCCTTAAAGGCAATGTTAAATTATTGTTCAAGAATTTGTACTAAGTAGAATACCCGGTTGGGTAAGAAAAGTTACTTATAGCATGTTGCTATGATATTTAACTATGTTTGTAACGTTCAATTGTCCTCACCTCCCATAAAGGGAAGCTCTGTTCAAATATACTTATTGTTATTGCACTCAAAAAAAAATTGTATGTCTTTTTGCTAACCTGTATTGTTGTTTTCTTCCCAGTCCCGGAGTACTGGATTTAACCGGGGGGGAGTGCAGCGCCCCAGAGTCCTGGTCGTTGCAGTACTGTGGCTCCGCCACTAAGGGGAGCTATGGTACGTCTGATGGCACTGAAGGAGTTCATCTGATCAGGTATCACAGACACCAATACATTTCACCGCCGGGCCTCCAGGGGGAGCTAAGGGTTCTATTCATTAGGCCACTCCTCACACACTGGTAAAACTGGGGGTCAGGCAGGAAGTTAGACAGAAAGCTGACTGGGTTGGAACCAGGCAACACCTTGTGGCAGAGGGTGTTGCGGGAGAAGATTCGGTAGGGTCTCTGTCAAGAGTGGGATCCTGACAGAGACTTGGCAACTAGAGAGAACGTAATGGGACCGTGCCTGCTCAGTATAGCGGCGGTGCCCAAGAAGGGATTGGAAGCGAGATAGATTGTGCTGAGTGAGAAACGAGATCAAAGCAACAAGGAGAATACCAGTAGGGGTCGTGCTGTAAGATCGAGGCAACATTCTACTGAGGCGCACAACCGGCGGCCGGAACGCCGAGGGAGTATTACAATATTCAGCTTCAAGCAATACTCTAAACAGCGGCAGGACAGTCAGTCTAAGGCGGGCTGTCTCACCTAAATCACCTATGCAGTCTTGGGGGGCAACTTGTGGAGAGGGGCGACTCTAGGGTCCCGGAAGAGCTCCGAGCCTACCCGTCAAACGGGTGCCGTTCTAACCGTAACATCAGGGAGGAACGGAGAATTAGCAGAACATCATCTAATTGAGTTGTGAGGGAACTTAAGAAACGGACACAACAGTTGTGGGGACTTTCCGTAAGCACAGCAGGGAAGGACCGCAACACATAGCGCTAGAAGGAAGGCACAGATTTCCACCTGTTAAGAGAACTCTGGAGGTGCCATTGGACCGGCCGGACTTGCGCAGCCTGGCTATCTGGACTTCGGACTGAGGACCCAGAGATCTTCAGTAAAGAGGTAAAGAGACTGCAACCTGGTGTCCTCGTTATTTACTGCACCGCACCACTACAGCGTCACCACTACCATCATCCATCTTATCTTTCACTGTAACGTCCCTCAGCAGGGTCACGGACCGGGCCCAGCCACCGTGACAACTCCAGAGCAGAGACTCAGAGGCCCGGTACCGGGTACCCCTCGGCCCTGCGACAGTGGGGGCGCTACACTCAAATGGAAACCTAACGGAGATAATTCACATGTTAATGCTTCTTTAAAGACATTTTTAGGGACAGTGGTAGTCAGATCTATGGGAGGAGTGGAAGGGGGGCCAGAAGGAAGAGCGCCGCTTAAGGCCTCAGAAAGCACATTCTGAACAATGCGCTTTATGTCACAGTTAAGCATAGATAAATGAGGATCAATAATCTCACCCCTTCCAGCGCTTCTGTCTTCAAATGGCGACTCCGTTGCGCAGCCTGCGCTCGAGCCCTCCATGTTAGGCGAGCGCACCTGCGTGGATGAGGCAGGCAGGAACTCATGATCCCGGGTGCGTGCTGGCAGACTTCTGGAAGGAGGTGGAAAAGTGAAGCCCGCAGCCGCCGAGTGAGGAGAGCCCGCATTTGAAATTGGCGCTCTCGCCGACAGCCTCTTCCGGCCGCGACTATTTCCGGCCTTGTCGGCGGCGCCTGATGACGTGGGCGGCGTCTCCTCACGACGTCGCCGGGCATCGCGCAATGGACTCCGGGACCTTCTGGATGGAGGGAGGCGGGACTTCCTGTTGCTCTCCGGTGGAGGATGGCTGCCTGTGGGAGATGCCGGCGAAGGAGAGTAAGTTGTCCTGGGCTTCCTCTTTCTGGTGCTGCCGCGGTGGCTCGGCGGTGACAACGGAGGCAAAGGCAGGGGCTGCGGTGCAGAGCTGGGATCTGACAGATGAGGGACGACTTCAGGAGCTGAGGTAACGGGCCTTGTGGTGAGGCAGGACTTAAGCCATTCAGCGCCGTCATCCTCAGCTGCTCTCGCAAGAACCTGTTGCAGGAGGTTCTCCATCTAGACGGGTCTTCTTTCTTCACACGGTACCTCACAATGGATGAAACCTGCCAGTACCTGGCCATAAATATCCCGGCGACAGCAAGGCAACGCACTGATAACCAATTGTCAGTCGTTAAAAGACCGCCAAAACAGCTGATTGGGGCCGGATTTACCCAATAAAATACCAGATATGAATACCAAAAACAACAACTTTGGTTAGCAACCATAAATGGCCAATCAGCTGTAGAGGCTGTGTGGCCATGTGACCCCTCCTATATTCCCTACGTAAAGTAGGGGGGGGCTTCCAGGAGCATAGATGAGAAATGTCTATTGGGAAAAAAAAGGAGCAAAAACGTCAGAAAGAATGAACATATGTAGTGAGAAGTGAACATGACTTGCTACACTTATGATCCATCTTTTCTGCCTTTTCCGCACTGCTTCTGGCTTTACAAGATATGACGTTTAATTCAAACAACAATTATATTAGTTAGGTGTAACCCCCCCAAAAAAAACAACTTGTGTTTTTGTGCCATTGTGTGACAATTATTCGGATATGTGCCCCATAAGGGTACTTTCACACTAGCGTCGTACTCGGCCCGTCGCAGTGCGTTAGGCCGACGTACTGACGCTAGCAGTGAATGCGCCGCACAACGGAGGCAGCGGATGCATTTTTCCAGCGCATCCGCCGCCCCATTGTGAGGTGCGGGGAGGTGGGGGCGGAGTTCCGGCCGTGCATGCGCGGTCGGAAATGGCGGTCCGTCGGCAGCAAAAAACGTTACATGTAACGTTTTTTGCAGCCGACGGTCCGCCACAACACGGCGCAACCGCCGCACGACGGTTGCGAAGTGTGGCAAAGCATCGCAAAGTGACGCTAATGCAAAGCAATGGAGAAAAAACGCATCCTGCAAGCACTTTTGCAGGATGCATTTTTTCTACAAAACGACGCATAGCGACGTGCAGTGCACGATGCTAGTGTGAAAGTAGCCTAAGAGTTACTGTGTCCGCCTCAGGGGTTTCTATATGACTGGTTGGCAGGGATTTTATTGTTACGTTTATTATTCTTTGCTTTTCTTTGTTACACTTTTATTCTCTCTTCTATTTCTTTTATGATGTGTGACTTTGTGCTATATGTGCAGACGGATGAATTGTATCAACTCCAATTCTGTTTTTAAAGTGAAAATATTAAATATTCTATATTCTATACTGTATACAAGGACAATAAATAGTTCGATGTTCCCATTTTAATACAATAAATGTGTCCCTTATGTTTGTACAGGAGCCATTTTAAGGGAACCTGTCAGCAGTTTTTGAGCCTATAAAGAAATGCCAGCACCTTTATGTGCTCCTGTGCTGCATCCCACAGACGTGTCTATCAGCTCCTGACTCCCCCTGCATACCACAAAAATACCATTTGATATGATCCCTGCTCTGTATGTAAATGAGGGTGGTCTGGTACGATGGTCGTCCTCGCTGCGACGTCTGGGTCAGGTTCAGCTGCACATGGGACGAGTAGTGTAGGGGGCTCCCGGGGCAGGGTGGCCCATTTGCACTACAGGTTGCTCAGATAATGTGATCGTTCCATTTTTTACTTATGTAGATTTTGTCTCTCTCTAGTCCTGCACAGGGGCCCTTCACAGTCAGTGTCCGCCCCTGTATATGACAGCACACTGCATGGACATTGAGAACACTAATTACCCCCAGTACTATCCCCTGGCCACAGGGGGGCACCATTTCCGCTTTTACTCCTTCACAGACTCTTGTTGGAGCTTCTATACAGGAGATATATACACTGCTCAAACAAAATAAAGGGAACACTAAAATCCCACATCCTAGATATCACTGAATGAAATATTCCAGTTGTAAATCTTTATTCATTACATAGTGGAATGTGTTGAGAACAATAAAATCTAAAAATGATCAATGGAAATCACAACTAATATCCCACGGAGGTCTGGAGTTGGAATGAACGCTCAAAATCAAAGTGGAAAATGAAGTTGCAGGCTGATCCAACTTCAGTGGAAATGCCTCACGACAAGGAAATGATGCTCAGTAGTGTTTGTGGCCTCCACGTGCCTGTATGATATCCCTACAATGCCTGGACATGCTCCTGATGAGGCGGTTGATGGTCTCTTGAGTGATCTCCTCTCAGACCTGGAGTAAAGCAAGCACAAACTCATGGACTGTCTGTGGATGTTGCGAGACATGATGTCCCAGATGTGTTCAATCGGATTCATGTCTGGGGAATGGGCAGGCCAGTCCACAGCTTCCATGCCTTCATCTTGCAGGAACTGCTGACACACTCCAACCACATGAGGTCTGCCATTGTCCTGCATTAGGAGGAAGCCAGGGCCAACTGCACCAGCATATGGTCTCACAATGGGTCTGACGATCTCATCTCGGTACCTAATGGCTGTCAGGGTACATCTGGTGGGTGCATGGAGGGCTATGCGGCCCTCCAAAGAAATGCCTCCCTACACCATTACTGACCCACTGCCAAACCGGTCATGCTGAAGGATGTTGCAGGCAGCAGATCGCTCGCCACGGTGTCTCCAGACTCTGTCACATCTGTCACATGTGCTCAGTGTGAACCTGCTTTCATCTGTGAAGTGGCGAATTTGAAAATCCTGGTATTCTGTGGCAAATGCCACATGTTCTGCCCGGTGTTGGGCTGTGAGCACAACCCCCATCTGTGGAGTCGGGCACTCAGACCATTCTCATGGAGTCGGTTTCTAACCATTTGTGCGGACACATGTACATTTGTTGCATGCTGGAGGTCATTTTGCAGGGCTCTGGCCGTGCTCCTCCTGTTCCTCCTTGCCTAAAGGCGGAGGTAGCAGTCCTGCTGCTGGGTTGTTGCCCTCCTACAGCCCCCTCCACATCTCCTGGTGTACTGGCCTGTCTCCTGGCAGCACCTCCAGCCTCTGGACACTACACTGATAGACACAGCAAACCTTCTTGCCACAGCTCGCATTGATGTGCCATCCTGGATGAGCTGCACTACCTGAGCCACTTGTGTGGGTTGTAGAGTCTGTCTCCTGCTACCACGAGTGTGAAAGCACAACCATCATTCAAAAGTGACCAAAACATCAGCCAGAAAGCATTGGTACCGAGATGTGGTCTGTGGTCCCCACCTGCAGAACCACTCCTTTATTGAGGGTGTCTTGATAATTGCCAATAATTTCCATCTGTTGTCTATTCCATTTGCACAACAACATGTGAAATTGTTTGTCAATCAGTGCTGCTTCCTAAGTGGACAGTTTGATTTCACAGAAGTTTGATTTACTTGGAGTTAGATTCTGTTGTTAAGTGTTCCCTTTATTTTTATCAGCAGTGTACAATCAGCTGCTTTACATGTGCAGTTATTTCTAGCATGTATCCCCTGGCTTTCCCAACTTATCTCTCCCTGTGTTACTATCACTTACACTTTAGCACTGTATATTTGGATACCCTGACTTGTGCCCTATATTTGCCCACTTTGATGTTGCCATAATATACTTCTTTTTGTATATATTTATTACCTGGCTCTCACTTTTTTTCTACTTTACTTCCTCTTTTAAATAACATCTTTTATTGTATGACTCCTATGATTTAATTTCATCTGATTTCTGATCAGAGAGAAGGTCCTCTGTAAGTCGCGATCTGTAACTGTGCTGTGATCTGTTATATGTTCTGTAGGGCTGGTATCTACCACTGACCATATGGCGGTAATATCAGTGTTGGTCTTTGTATAGAGATTATCTTCAGTAACAGCGCGGTCATCTGCTGAGGTTCTCCTCCACTATTAGGGTGCATCACTCAGTTGTAATCAAGGTTACCTGGTTAGGGGCCCACTCAGAAGTTTCGCCCCCATGAACCAAAACCCTAGCTACACCTCTGGATCTAGGTGCCTAGCGATGCCCCTGATGGCGGCCATATTGGTTGTCAGACTATATTCCCTGATACAGATCACTAGGAAATGACTCAATAACTGCTCCTATCACGTCTGTCGCTGTGGACGGCGCTCTGCAGAGGATTCTCCTTCTTCATGAATGTTCTCTGGAGGATCTGATCACAGGGCGTCCATGATATTGGGTCCTGACTGCAAGTGGGCAGCGTTGTAGCAGATCCACATCCCCCACTGCGCCGCCTCCAGTGTATCCAGTCCAGGCAATGCTCTGTGAGCTGACTAGTTCCCAGCTGCACTGACACACTGTATCAAACCCTCTCCTCTATTATATGACAATTATCTGGTTTAGCAAATCCATTCTTCTCTGTCCTGTTAGGAAATTCTGAGGTAATAGAGGACGGAGCGGCTCAGTGTTCTCATTTATTAGTGGAAATGGAGAAAGGCCCCAACGTCTCCTGCTCCAGACCTGACACTCCCAGGAATCAGAGCAATTAGCTGATTTATCCCCATCTACTATATAATTGTCTAAGGGGTACTTCCATCTTTCTGTCTGTCCTTCTGTCTGTCTTTCTGTCTGTCACGGATATTCATTGGTCGCGGCCTCTGTCTGTCATGGAAATCCAAGTCGCTGATTGGTCGCGGCAAAACTGCCACGACCAATCAGCGACGGGCACAGTCCGGCGGAAAAATGGCCGCTCCTTCCTCCCCGCAGTCAGTGCCCACTCCATAATCCGCTCCACTCAGCGCTCACACAGGGTTAATGGCAGCAGTAACGGACCGCGTTATGCCGCGGTGTAATGCACTCCGTTATCGCTGCTATTAACCCTGTGAGAACAAATTTTTACTATTGATGCTGCCTATGCGGCATCAATAGTTAAAAGATCTAATGTTAAAAATAATTTAAAAAATAAAAAATCGTTATATACTCACCGTCCATCGGCCCCCGGATCAGGAAAAGGCCTTCCCCGCTCCTTGCGACGCTCCGGTGACCGCTCCATGCATGGAAAGGGGAGTCTATATAAATACACAGCAGCCAATCCAAAGCCCACATGTAAACGCTGTAACCACGCCTATTGTGACATCACAAACCCACGTGGGGCCATTATCAGGATGCATAGCACCACTATTAAAGGACAAATGAAGTGCGCAATAGCGGAAGTGCCCATACATAAAAAAGTAGTACCACGTGAAAACTAAGAATAAAGAGTGCTAAATAGTTTCTTAACATAGGCTACACAAAGATATGGCCTCAACGGCTTAAAAGTAATCAAACCTGGAACTAGAGACAAGCGGCGCTGCGCGCACCGCCCACAGTGACATCACCAGATCACATGGAACCGTTACCAGGTAACGCTATACAAAACAGAAACATGCGCGATAAAGAAGTGCCTGTAGTGAGAACCGTGAATTGATTAAAATAGATGCTGGGTAAGACAAGCATCCTAACAATGTAATAGCCGCAGCGCTGATGTACTAAACTCATAAAGAGTAACGGCGCAAACGGCGCTGTGCAGAGCACCTACTGTGATATCACCAAACCACATGGGGCCGTTGCCAGAGCCATAGCAACGCTATGCAAATACCAAGACATGTGCAGTGAATAAAATATACCCTGCCCACGGGAAAATGCCTAAAGTGAGAGCCGTAAATGTATTAATATAAATGCTGGGTAAATACAAGTGTCCTAACAGTGTAATCGCTGCCGCACTGATATGATGAATTCAGGAGAATAGCGGCGCATGCGCTGTCGGACCCACATGCCTGTGGATCCACCCCCGATGGCGATGACAGGCCAGCGCACTGCCCCGAACAACGGGAGAGTGCGCATAGCAGATCCGTTGCCACCAGGAGGAAGACCCGGCCATGAGACCAAGGCGCTTGCGCACCACCTGATAGAAAGTGCAAAGACAACCCTATTACAAAAAACAGAAAATTAGCACAAGGCTAAAGCATCCCGTGAAGGAATAAAGTGCTACATTCATGTACTTAATGCAATAAACCTCAATAGAGGCTATTAAAACTTAATCCGTATAATAACAGGGAATAATATAAGTGAAGCAAAGACCTCAATGGATTAGTTGAAAAATAAAATGAACAAGTGAAAAAAGTGACATGACATATAATACATACAAATAATGATACAAATACATATACAGAAAAGGTGTATGACACAAATTATGATGCATCCTCATGGTGTGAACAAATGTCCTTGATGATAGTCTTGAAAAACGGCTCCTCACCCAGGATATACTTGCACTTGTCACTTTAGGCGGAGATCAATATAGGGCACTTAGCAACAGCTGAAATATGTGGACGGCTAATTTTCACTACTAAAATGCGAAAAATAATAAATAAAGAAACACAATTAGCTTATAGATTAAAACAACACCTTAAAAACCCTAACCCTTAAAATACCGGGTAAGATAGAACGTACAGAACCATTGTACTGAAGTGGACAATAAACAATCAGATGACCAGCACAAAAATACAAGGAAACGATTATAAGGAAAATCACAAAAAGGCCCCGAAACCATGGCTTTCATTTAGTCCCTGTGGAGCCATGGTACCTAGCTTGTAGATCCAGCGACTCTCAGTCTGTGCAAGGAGTCGACTTAAATTACCACCCCGTATCCCCATTGACACCAAATCAATACCCCTTACCACGAGACCTGAGGGATTGCAATTGTGGAATGATTTGAAATGGCGGGCCAAAGTTTTTAACTTAACATCTTTTTCATCATTCTCATCAATAGTTTTTGCCTTTGCAATATCTCTACAATGTTCCCTAATCCGGACTCTAAGTTCGTGGGTGGTGAGACCAATGTAAATCTTCCCACAAGGGCAAGTTGCGTGATATATGACACCCTTAGTAGAGCAATTGATATATTTCCTGATGTCATATTTTTTAGATCCATTGAAATTAGTAAAGGTTTTGGCCTTGATTGTATTCGCACAGGCCTTGCATAGGCCACATGGAAAAAATCCATTGTTAACCCCAGCCTCGCATATACCTTTACTAGGTCTATTGGGATTGTAAAAGCTATGTACTAGGGTGTCAGACAAATTTCTTGATCTCCAGCTGTTACAAGAGGTTTGGCGGGTAAGATTTTTTTCAATATAGGGTCAGTAAATAGTACTTGCCAGTGTTTATCAATTATATCCCTGAACTGTCGCCATTTGTTATGGTAGGTGGTAATCAATCTAACCTGTCCAGAATTCTTATTATTATTGCGATTACTTAGCCCATACAGAAGCTCTTGTCTAGAGCTACCTACTGCTCTCTTGTATCCCCTCCTGATACTTTTTTTACTGTATCCCCTGTCATGAAAGCGTTCCGCTAAGTCCCTTGCCTGGGCTTCAAAGTCCTCCGATTTAGTACAAATCCTCTTTGCCCAAAGGAATTGTCCTACAGGGATACCTCTGATGGTAGATTGTGGATGGGACGAGGTAGCGTGCAGGAGGGAATTCGTAGCTGTAGGCTTTCTGTACAAGTTGGTTTGCAGGCAGCCATTTTGAGCAGTGCTAATACAAAGATCCAAGAATTCGACTTCCCTTCCTGCCTTAAACGTGAGTTTAATGTTGAGTTCATTGTTGTTAAGCTGGGTCATGAAAGTATTCAAATCACTGGTCCATCCCATATAAACCAGATGTCATCAATAAACCTCATCCAGCCCGAAACCGAGCTGGATGAGGATATTGGATTACATACAAAAATGTCACGTTCACCAAGCCCCTAGAAATAAATTGGCGTACGAGGGGGCACAACTGGCCCCCATCGCCGTACCCTGTAATTGCAAATACGTGATACCCTTAAAAATGAAGATGTTGTGCGTAAGGGCATATTCCAATAATTGCATCAACAGGTCCACCATGTCTCCGTCTACATTGCTAGAACTGAGGAAAAATCTAGTAGCACGTAATCCATCTTGGTGACGGATGGAAGTATATAGTGATTCGACATCCGCAGTAACCATTACTGCCGAATGACTAAGATGTATATCCTCAATTCTACGTAATGCCGCATTGGTGTCCTGTATATATGTCGGCAATTCATGTACTAGAGGCTTAAGGTAATGATCTATAATTTTGGTAACAATTTCACATAAACCCCCTCCCCTTGAGATAATTGGTCTCCCAGGGGGGTCCACTGGATCTTTATGGACCTTTGGTATAAGGTACAGGGTTGGAAGTCGTGGATGCATATCTTTGATAGTTTCAAGAAATTTTTTTGGGATAATACCCTGAATGAATGCATCCTCCAAAATAGTGACAAGTTCATCTTGAAAGCCAAGCATTGGATTACCATAGAGCCGTCAATAGCACTTTTTATCATTTAGCAGCTTCATGGCCTGTTTCTCATACATCGTGTTTGGCCAAATCACGATGTTTCCGCCCTTATCGGAGGGTTTGAACACAACATCGGTGAGACTAGATAGGATATTAATCGCTTCCCGCTCGTCTCTGCTGCAGTTAGAGTTGCCATAGCCACTCTGAATTAGATCTTCAATGTCAGCAGTGACTAGCTTAGTGAATACATCTACTGCCGAGCAGATACCGAGGGAAGGAAAATTCTTAGATTTGCCCAATAGGGAAATAGGAAACTTCTGGCTCACCGATGCATTGCTCTCCTCCTCCAGGGCCTCAAGGTTAGCCAATGCTTCTCTTTCATGATCCAGTGGAAAAAGATCGTCAAATTCGGACCTGTGATGCATCCTTTGTAAAACCATCTTCCTAGAGAACAGATGGAGATCCTTGATGGCTACGAAGGGATCTAAATAACGGGAAGGAGAAAATGTTAATCCCTTGGCAAGTACCTTGTTTTGAGTCTCGGTAAGGCAATGATCAGAAAGATTTATAACCTTAAACTTATCGTCTCTGGGCCTGGGAGTCCTAGAGAAGATATCAGCTTGTTTTTTATATTCGTTTTTTCGTGCCCCTTGTCTCGTGGTCATATTAGAACCAATGCTGCTGCCGGTAATGCTAATGTCTGATGTGGATGACATGGAGCTAATAGATGGTTGGCGGTGTCTAGTGGACTCATTGTTCTTTTTCCATTGCCATCTATATATTTTCTTTTCTTCATAGTCTCTAATGTCACGCTGGTATTTTTTGTACTTCCTCTGACAAATTTCATTCTCCCATTTATCCAAATCATGACTGAAATCACCTGACCAAGCCTCCAGCGTTTCTTTGGAGATATCTTTCTTCATCGATTCCTCTAATTTTTCCAACTCAATTTCAATTTCAGATATTGCTTGCACATTACTCTCAATTATGATTTTTAAAAATTCAAGGGAGCAAGATGTGGCTGCACTAGACCAACGTTTAATTAATTTTTCATCCCTTAGATCAAATGTAGGGAACAATTGTACCCGTAAGCCTCTCGGTATAATCTCCTGATCTACATAATTCTGTAGAGCTGTTCTTGTCCACCAAAATCTTGTTTTTTTGTACATGGCGTTCTTGTACTTATGAAACATTTCCTTATCCGATATAGATGAATCAGCATTCGATACGGAGGCATTGACATTAAATAAATTAGTAGCTTTCTTACGCCAAGCAGATTCTCTGGCTTTGTAATCCATTATGCTAAAGCGGACTGTCTGTCTTAAAACAGAAATACAATATGTATACATATTAGTCCCAAAACAATATGCGTGAACACATTCAAGATAACATAAATGCAAAAAAGGCCTGCTAATAAATTAAACAGACCACCAGAATGTATAGTTCAAAGTTTAAGAAAATGAAACCACGGCCAAAGTAAGTGTTTTACCTGAGCGCCGTTTCGCCTTTCGGCTTCTTCCAAATCAGGAGGGGCCTCCTGATTTGGAAGAAGCCGAAAGGCGAAACGGCGCTCGTCGGGCACAGGAGGTGACCGGACTTCCCAGTTTATCTGCACCCACTCTCATCTACCATCAGGTAAAACACTTACTTTGGCCGTGGTTTCATTTGTGTTTTCCTCCGTCCTCTTGCGAGGCTGTCTCACCTAGGAATACATTTCTTTTTCATACTGCCACCTAGCGGCCAATTCTTTTTATGGTTCTACCATGATGCTCCTTCTATGTACAGCAATTCATGCTATTAGCAAATACCATCTCTCTCCATTACTATTCCAAATCTATTTAGAGCCATTTTTCATTATTAATATTATTTTTTTCTGATGTACTAGATTTAGCTGGGTGCACAGATATATTACCATCCGCTTATTATTCAGGTATACCCTTATTTAAATCATTAGACCGCTATGTGGTATTTCTAAAGAGACGCTGATTCCGTCCATCCACATAGACTGGTCTTTATTTTCCTTTTTACTTCATAGGGTTACTGATCAAAGCACTTTAATACGTCACACGTATATTCAATCTATAACTATACATCATAACTGGGAATTTGTGGGTCACCCCCTGTTTGTATTTTGGAGGTCCTTCCCCTACATTATCCTGTCTTTTTATTAAAAAATTGTAAATCTTTTAAAACTATATGTTAATAAAGCTTTCTTTTTATTACTGTTTCTTAACGTGTCACTTCATACCTCGAATAGGTAATTTAAATTATGCATGGTTTTTAATAATGTTGTACCAATAAAGATTTTCTTAAACTTTGAACTATACATTCTGGTGGTCTGTTTAATTTAATTTATTAGCAGGCCTTTTTTGCATTTTTGTGGTTTGTTATATACTACATGGCCGGCCGCGAACAATCAGCGACAGGTGCAGTCTGGCTGCGAATTGGCGTGGGATTTGAACCACGCTTCGCTAATTGGTCGTGGCCGGCCGAATCCTATGTATTCAATGTATTATTCTAAAATCTTCATAAATAAACTACATACATATTCTAGAATACCCGATGCGTTAGAATCTACCATCTAGTAGGATATAACAATATCGGGGCTCATCGAGCTTTATCTCATGTGTGACAGTGATCCCCAAACTCCAGTCCTCACGGCCCCAACACATCATGGTGTCAGGATTTCCTTCATTTTGCATCGGGGATGGAATTATTATCGAGGCCTCAGAAGCTGCCGCAGGTTCTCTCCCCCCGAGAAATACGAAGGAAATCCTGACACCATGATGTGTTGGGGCCGTGAGGCCTGGAGTGTGGGGGACACTGCTGTATGCGCCCACAAGACATAGGGGGCAGTATAATAATGACTACATGGCCGAGCAATGGAGTAAAGACAACACAAAGGTATAGGGGTAAAAAGAAGATTTTATTTATAAAATGAGCATATTATATATTATATATCATGTATATGTGTAAATTATTAATCTATCAGACTAAACCTATTTATGGGCCGTGTTGATCCAGAGGAAGGCGAAAACCCCCTGTGAGGAATCGGCCAATTATCCTCATATCAGGGGGGAAAATTCCTTCCTGACCCCAAATAAAGTATGGCGGTCAAAATAAATCCCAGGATCAAGGGCTGATACCGAACAGATGAGATTAAAGTAAAAAAAAAAGGTATATTATTTTTTTTTAACTAACTTACTGCATATATATATATATATATATATATATATATATATATATTAATTAACATGTTTGCACTAATGTATGTCTATATTTGGCTTAGCTAACATTTTTTTTAACTAATAAATATTTTGTTATTAATTATTATTATTCTTTATTTTAATGTTGCTAATTTTGTACCTTTTTTCTTATGTTCTGAAAGTGTGCACTTACTTATTAACCTATACAATAAATTTATTTATTTATGTATTTATCAGCCGTGTTGATCCAGAGGAAGGCGAAAACCCCCTGTGAGGAATAAGCCAATTATCCTCATATCAGGGGGGAAAATTCCTTCCTGACCCCAAATATGGCGATCAGAATGAATCCCAAGATCAAAGGCCGATACCTAACCTGTGTAATGTACCTAACCTGTGTAATGTACCTAACGTGTGTAATGTAACTGTATTGTGAAAAAATATATTTTATTTACTTGGTCTAATTATTGTTTATATTCGTAGGATCTATTTTTTATGTTAAACTGAGATATTTTTAATTTTATTTTATTGTAACTTTTTTCTTATGCTACTAGTGTGTGATTCTACTTATTAATCTTTTATTCTAAACCTATTTAAGGCCGTGTAGATCCAGAGGAAGGCGAAAACCCCCTATGAGGAATGGGCCAATTGTCCTCATATTAGGGGGAAAAATTCCTTCCTGACCCCAAATATGGCGATCAGATTAAATCCCAGGATCAGAAGCCGATCTATGTCCTACATCTATGTGCTGATGTACTGTGCTATGTGTGTGCCTGTACTGATGATGTAGTGTGGGTGATGTGTGATGGGTGCGATACTTACCAGGCCTGTGCTAAGGTGAGTTCAGGGATAATGGCCGCTCCTTACATGCTGCTGCTCAGTGGCCCCAGGACTGAAAGGTGCGACTATTGTTCCTGAACTCACCAGATGGAAACTTAGCACAGGCCGCTCCTGGGGTAGAAGATCTTCGGGCTGGAGGGATGTTAGATGCCAGCCCAGGAGGTCAGGGGCCTGGGGCAGCAATGGCAGTGGTCCGGCATGAAGATGGTATAGAGAGATAATGTTGATGGGCAGCCGAGGTGACGTACAGCAGCAGAGATGTGAGGCACGGGTCAGGAGGCATGAAGTTCTGGGCAGTTGGCACGGGATCATCCTGCAAGACATAAGACAGTAAATCTTCTATCTACCGGATCTTCTGTTATATTAGGGGAATGGTCTTTATAATGAACCATTCCGCTATATAACATCAGATGCAATGTACTGACATAATAGGTGTCCTGTGTGTACATCGGTCACTCACCAGATGGTCGTGGATTCTTTCACAGTCCAGATCTTTTCATCCACCTAAGAAAAATAGAAACATAAAGTCACTGTCAGAAAAAGTGAAAAAAGGCAAGATGGATGATGATGATTATCATAGTGGGAGAACAGCACCCGATGAGTGTTATCCCCAGAGGAGGAGATACTTACTGGGCCCAGCTTGGTGACCCGTACGTAAATCCGGCCACGGAGTGAAGGACTGTATGCTCCGGCCACTGCAGAAGGTGGTTCTCCAGAACTGGCCTGAATGGTGTAAATGGTGGCTCTACTCTCCTTTCCTCCAGATCCTCCCAGCCAATGGTGGTAAAGAATCGATGTTCTCGGATGTTCCCACTCACACCCAGGCGTGTCTGAGGGTCTTTGCGCAGCAGCTTCTTGATGAGATGTTTCACGTCAGCATCAAGCCAAGTTGGAAATTTTGGCTTCCCGTTGATGATGGCTTTGAAAGCCATTTGCTTGATAGGGCCGTTGTAAAATGGGTATCGTCCTGCTGCCATCCTGGACACCACGATCCCCAGGCTCCACCAGTCCACTGCTGCGCCGTATCGTTTTCTACGATGCACCTCAGGGGCCATGTAATGGAAAGTGCCCGTCACTCCAGAGATGTTTTTGGAGGAGGTGACGCCATCTTGGGCAACCCCAAGGTCGATGATACGGATGTGGCCATCTGCATCCAACATGATGTTATGCGGCTTTATGTCTCTGCAATGAAAGAAGAAAACAAAATAAGAAATCTGTCCAGTGATACAAGAGATGGAAAATGGGTCACTACAAAATACGGCAGAATAGGCGGCAGGACACCAGGAAAGCCGGGGGCCATATCTACAACACGTAAAGGGGACAGAGAGAAGGAGAAAAGTTCTGCTTACCGGTGGACGATGTTGTGTCCGTGGAGGAACTGGAGGCCACATACCATCTCTGCTGTGTAGAATCTGATGGAATGAACAGAGTGCAGAATCAATGTCATGAAATCCTTCTCTGGCAATCCCCAAATACCATGGCACCCCACCTCCTGCTTCTAGCACCCTAAATATATGCCCTGCCAGTGCTCCCCTAGCTGCACCCCGACCTCAGGTTTTTTCCCTTTCTCTTAGTTCTCTTTTAAGTACATTTTACCCTTTCTCACCTCACATTGCCAATGTTCAGGCAGCCGCACATCCTGATCAAATCCTCCAGGCTGCCACCGGACAGGTACTCCATGATGAAATATGCCCTGTGCTGAGACTGGTGTGCGGCATAGAGGTGGCATAGGAATGGGCAGTCTCTGGCCGCCAGGAGTGTCCGCCGCTCTCTCAAGATGGTGTCCTCATTGTCCCTTTTGGTGATCATTTTGACGGCCACGTTGATGTTACTGCCGGGGACAGATGCCAGGACCACCTGAAAAACACAAATGGAGAATACTTAGAAGGTGTCTGCATTTTATAGTGCACAAGGCACATGTGAAAACTGAGTGGTCGCTTAGTCTGCTGGTGACCAGGACCATGTAGAGGAGCAGATCTATCTATCAGCACAATGCACTGCCTGCTCCATCAATGTGCTATGGTGAGGTCTTAATGAATATTCGTCATTTCTATCTGATAAATCAATAATACACATGAAAATAAACAATTTTGTAATACATTTTATTGCTTCTTTCTCTGCCAGGACTGATTTTCAATTTTCAAACTTCTCTATTTCCATATAAAATCTACATTCAATAAAGACAGACTGTTACATTACTGAGAGGAGATGACAGTTGGTGCTGATAATATTCTATGTAAGAGGGATGGGGGAGGAGGAGGGAGGAGTTTTGCATTTATCTCCTCCCTCCCCTGTACATAGCGTACTATCAGCACCAACTGTCATGATTTAATTTGGCATTAGTTTGATTCAAATATCCTTGTCTATCTAGATTCATTAAAAATACAGAGAAAAACAACAATGTCCCCTGCCCTCTACAGATGTGACCCCTGAGTTCTATCCTCCAGTATACAAGAATACCAGGTTATAGCAGCACTAGCCCTAACTATCTCACAGAAGGACACTACAATGAGCAATAACAAAGCAAGACATGGCTAATAACAGTGAACAATACATGGCGATATAATAAAAACAGCTTTCAAATAAATAAAAAAATATGTAGGCCTTACTTTGCCAAAGGCGCCTCTACCTAGGACCTGGTGGATGTTGAAGCGGCTGATGTTAAGCCTGGCATAGGGGCCGGATGATCCAGGGTCTCCGCTGCATCCAGGTGTTGGCTCCTCCAATCCGCTGTTGTCTCGCCTCCTTTTCTTCTTGAATCCGGTCACGCTGTCCTCTTCTCTCTTTCTCTTCTCCTCGCTCCTCTTCTTTTCGCTCCTCCTCTTGCTCACTTCTCCTCGTCCAGTAGTCGCCATTCTCAGTAATCTCTTCCCGCCTGTAGACCTTGGTCCAATCACTTCAGCCAACAGTTGAAAGTAAACGGCAGTTGGTCGTGTGCAGGTGACCAGAGGTCAGAGGTGACGGAACCCTCATGTGGCTCCTGCCAGGCAGCGGCTCCTGGCCCTGCTCTGCCCTATACACTGTGATGTGGGCATCATGGGTGACAGTTTAGGGTCCAGAGGAACGGCACAGAACTTCATGGTGACTGTTAGTGTTTTTCTTAAATATATTCCCATATACATCAGGAATAATAAAATAATATTATATAAAAAATAATACTATGAATTTACTGGCTCTTCCCTTTCCTATGTAATCCTTCTTTCCTTTCTATTGTAGAATTTTTTCTTCTTTATGTCTCACTATAAGATGCCACTTTTTATATGCCGTAGTTATAGATTATTTTTCTATAGCATTATATACTGTGTGCACAATTATTAGGCAATTTGGATTTTTGGTGATTAATTCTATGGTTGATATCTACGAACTCATATTGACCTAGAGAATCATAATGGCAGGTCAGTTTTATCATTTAATGAACATGGGGAAAAAAAAACTGTTGTGGAATTACATTTTATTTTGCTATTTAACCACGCTCTGATTTTTTCCTATTTTCTAGTACACTATATGGTAAATCCAATAGTGTCATTCAAAAGTACAATTCATCCCACAAAAAACAAGACCTCACATGACCATTTTGACAGAAAAGTTAAAAAGTTATGTCTCTGGGAAGAAGGAGAGCAATAAATGAGAACTCAAAAATGGAAAAACCCAAGGTGGTAAAGGGTTAATAAATGTAAAATCTGAATCCAAACAACCCCGAGGATAGGAAGAAAAAAAAAAGGGAACAACGCCGCGCACAATCTAAGTGCAGTAGAAACTAGGTGTAAGTTGCACGCTTACAGTATATAATTTCACTCACCTAGTCAAAGATGAAAAAGAAGCATTGAAAGGGGATCCGACAGGAATCCAAGGGGAACGGTCTGCAGCTCGGCCGACTGGGCACACGGAAAAGGCCCTCAGACATCCGTGGTAAAGCCATAGAGAGCAAGGAAAATCCCAGTATGTAGCCGGCATTCCCATATGGAGATTCTCATAGATGTTATATATAAATATCTGCTTTATTGAGGTAGTAAAAAATTACAGGACAACGAGTTTCGACTGGGTCATGTCGACCATGTAAATTTTTCTTTTGTATCCACCAAAGGTGGATGAGCATAGAGCAACTGGGTGAGCTGGAAATAACTTTCTATAACTAAATAAAATATATATAATTTCCATCTGAATTGTTTATTTTCATCTGTTAAAATAAGAATCATAATGGAACAACTCAATATGTACAAAATATATTTTTGAGGTTTCAAAAATAATATCAGTGACCAATGTAGTAATATAGCCGCCCTGCTATTCAATAAGAGTCATAAGATCAATCAATGGAGCCTGTCAGTTTCTTAATCTGTTGACGATCAACTTCACGGGCAGCACCAACCACAGCCGCCCAGACACTTATAATACAGGAGTGGTTATCCTTCCTGTGCATCTTCTATTTAAGAAGGGCCCACAAGTTCTCAGTAGGGTTTATTTAGTTCAAGTGAAGAAGGGGCAGTGTCATTATTCTTTAAGGTCTTTAGTGGCACCAAGCAGTGGAGACTTCGATGGTGTAATGGAGCATTGTCCTGCAGAAGTATCATGGTTTTCTTGAAAGATGCAGACTTTTCCTGTACCACTGCTTGTAGAAAGTGTTTTCTGAAAACTGGCAGTAGGTTTGGGAGTTTATTTTGAGTCCATATTCTAACCGAAAAGGTCCAACTAGCTCCTCTTTAATAAAACCAGTCCAGAGGAGTGCCCACCTCTACCTTGCCACCTGATGAAGACAGTTTACCATCGAAACGCGTTATGGGCTTAAGAAATTACTACCTTGTCCTTGTGTTCTTTGCGCTCCTTTTAACCGTTTTCTACATTGTCCCACCTCTACCTTGCTGAGTCGAAGTGGAGGTCTGTGCCCGTTACTGATCCAGTCACGGTCCAACCATCTTGTCCATCAAGAGTCACTCATCTCATCAGTCCTTAGAACCTTTGTACAATCTGTCTTCAGTTATTTCTTGACCCAGTCTTGACGTTTCCCTTTCTGTGTCTTGCTCAGTTTTGGTCGGGCTCAGCCTTCCTTACCTTGGCCATGTCTCTGAGCAGTGAACACCCTGTACCTCTGGGCTCCAGGGAGGTTGCAGATCTGGAACATGACAGCACTGGAGGATAATGGGGAGCAGGACGCTTCACACATGATTCTTCTCAAATCTTTGTCAGTTAATGTGAGTCTTTTCTTCTCCACACGTATTTTGTGACCCGTTGACTATTGGCAACAAAACTTTTGCTAGTTCTGTGATGGCACCCCAATAACTTAGCAATTTCAGCAGTGCGGCTCCCTGTGTAAGACCGGTTTCACACGTCAGTGGCTCCGGTACGTGTGGTGACAGTTTCCTCATGTACCGGAGACACTGACTCATGTAGACACATTAAAATAAATGTGTCTCTGCACATGTCAGCGTGTTTTCATGGACCGTGTGTCCGTTTGCAAAACACGGAGACATGTCAGTGTTCGTGGGAGCGCACGGATCACACGGACCCATTAAAGTCAATGAGTCCGTGTAAACACGTACCGCACACAGATGCTGTCCGTGTGCCGCCCGTGTGCCCACTGAGGACCACACAGACCGTGCAGGAGACAGCGCTAGAGTTAAGCGCTGTCCCCCCTGCGTGTGGTGCTGAAGCCGGCATTCATTCGTTCTCCCCAGCAGCGTTCGCTGGAGAGAAGAAATGACAAGTCAAGGTTTTTGGCTTTTTTTTGTGTTTAAAATAAAGTTCGTGGTCACCTCCCGCCTCCCACCCCCTGTGCGCCCGCCCACTTGCACTAAAATACTCACTTAGCTCCCGCGATGCTTCCTCTCAGCGTCGGCAGCCTGTCCTGTGTGAGCGGTCACTTGGTGCCACTCATTACGGTGATGAATATGCGGCTCCACCTCCCATAGGGGTGGAGCCGCATATTCATCTCTGTAATGAGCGGCACCACGTGACCGCTCACACAGGACAAGCTGCCGGTGCTGAGAGGAAGCATCGCGGGAGCTGGGTGAGTATTTTAGTGCAAGTGGGCGAGCGCACAGGGGGTGGGAGGCGGGAGGTGACCACAAACTTTATTTTAAACACAAAAAAACCCTTGATTTGTCATTCCTTCTCTCCAGCGAACATTGCTGGGGAGAAGGAATGAATGCCGGCTTCAGCACCACACGCAGGGGGACAGCGCTTAAATCTAGCGCTGTCTCCTGCACGGTCCGTGTGGTCCTCAGTCAGCACACGGGCAGCACACGGCTGCCGCACGTGTGCCACACTGATGTGCTACGTGAGCACACGGACACGGATAACTCAGGTACCGATTTTTCCGGTACCGGAATTATCTGGACGTGTGAGACTGGCCTAAGACTTAACAATTTTTTTCTTTTCAGAGTCACTTAAGTCTCTGTTTTTAGCCCATTTTGCCTGAGGACAACAAGCTGCCTAATAATTCTTCACACCTTGGTAAAGAGCATCGTATCCTTAATCCGCACCCCCTCATTATACAAATACACATCACCTGAGCAGTGGTTCTCCTTATTTTGGTGCAGGGTAAACCTGCATTTATTATCATTGTTTGGATGTTTCTTTTAAATATCCCAAAACTTGCAAATGTTCCTATTGGAGAGTGGCTTTGTGATTCTGCCTTACAAATGGAGCCAAAGTTGTTACTGCAAGAGCTTTGCATGTAATTTGTGAATTAATAGTTCATATTTATAGAGAGATGGCTTTCAGTACATGAATATCTTTATATGGTCAACTTCAGCCCTAAATAGACTGAATGACCAAACGCCATTAATCCTTTCCCACCATTGGATGTACTGGTGGCATATGTTGGGAGCTGGCTCAGGAGATGAACCTGCTCTGTACTCTGCAGGTGTCGTCTGTGTAATACAGTCACCACCTGTGCGAACAACAGCACCCAGAGCTAGGCTAGTCTGCTGATGTGACCATCTAAATGTCGCTGGTACTCTCACACAGCTGTAGGAAATATAACTTCCATTGCGCAATCATTCAGGTGCCCATTGCACCCCATCCCAAATGATCACAGGTTCAGGTCCTGAGGAGGCACTGAAAATAATGAAAGTTTAATAAAAAGTGCAAGAAAAATGCTAAAGAGCAATCATTTTATCATTTATATTTTTATTACCATGTCCCCAAAAGAAATGAAATTAAAATTAAAAAAGACACTTCAACCCATACATTAAATGTTAGAATTGCCATTTTTCTGCCTCACCAACATCTCAAAAAAAGTGATCAAAATGGTGTGAAACTACAGGAATGCACAAAAAATAAGCTGTCACATGGCTTCAATGGTTATAGATCACAAAAAATAGCACCACAAACCACTTAATTTTTATAACCTTCTGTTTTTTTTTTTTTTTTTTTAATTCACTAAAAACCTTCCCAATATTGTCAGGTTATCATTAAACATCATAAACGCCGCAAAAACAAAACCCAAAATGGAGTCATGAATTTGTTGACTTTTTGTTTTTTTCCCACCATTATTTCACCCTACTGTAACCCTATAATGACCGCCAATATGCTGTCATGATCCAGACCAGGTTTTGAGTCCTGTCTCCCTTTTTCCTGGTCTGATCAGGTCAGGGTTTAACTTTTCTCAGCCTCAGTCTGGTCACAGGTTTGCTATTTAGCCCTGCTGTGTCCTGCAGATCATGTCAGTTATAGTTTCTGCCTAGTGCTGCTGTAGCTGGCTCTGATTGCTCCGATTTGTCCTGCTGCGTTTGCTTTCTGAACCCGTGTCTCTGTTTTCCCCTGTTCCCGTCTTGACTCAGTGTTTCCCTTTAGTGTGCAGACTCCCTGGTTTGACTTGACATGTATCCTGTCTTGTTTCTGTACTTTGCCTTTTGGCCTATCCGCTCCTGACCGTTACTGACCCCCTGGCTTGTCTCTGACTGCGAGTTTGCTTATTCCTTTGGTACTGCGCTACAGTCTAGGATTTGACCCGATTTGTTTTTGGGACACTGCGGCTTACACCGCTGTCCCCTGACTGCTGCGCCTTCCCCCTGTGTTAAAAGCAGATCTCCCATTTAGTGAGGCCAAATGGGATATGGGTTAACTCCCTGTAGAGGGGGCGGGGCTTATCCTCTGCTTCTGGCACCCGGAAGTGCTGATAGCACATCCGATCCCTGGACCCGGACCTGTTGGGCTGCCGGATCATGGACCCGCTGGAGCATGCGGTGAGGGATATGATTGGCAGGGAAGGAAGCGCTTGGTTAGCAGCTTTGCTGACTAGGAGCGACTCCTTCCCTGTTATGGTGCAGGCGATGCCGCCGGAGGGTCGGCGCTCTCGCAGAGCCACCCGGCCTCCGGCACGGCTGAGCCCGCCATTATATTCAAAGAAGAGCGCGCGCAATTCGCGTGCGCGCGCTTCTTCTGATTCGGGCGCCAGGGGCAGTAGTACGGCGGGAAGCAGCGTCGTACCTCAGGTGGGGGAGGCTCAGGGATCGGCGCTGCGTGACACGTGCATTAGCACAGCCCCTGCTGCCCCAGTGACAGGAAGAAGGAGTGCAGGTCTGCAAGTGCCAGCGTTATTACCTGGCTCTGCAATCTTACTTAGTAACAGCATGGGGGGAGCCCAGGGAACGTCTGCTTCCTCACAGGATGCAGGCTCTGCAGAAAAGGAGACTGAGGCTCCGCAGGGGGGCATTCCACCACTTTCTAGGAACATGGGGGAAGTTATGGCCAATACTGACAGGAGCAGGGATACGGCAGCCCCAGTGCACCATAATGTGGGTTCACCTCACATAATATCAGCGCCCGGACAGCATAGCGCATACTCCCAGTCTAGTATAGGAGGAGAGTCGCAGTTTCCATCCTACCCACTCATCTTTAGTACCCCGTATTCGCAAATACCGGGTGGGCATTTAGCTCCCTCTCAGGCGGCGGAAGCCGAACATCAGAACGCCCCAGCGTCGCTATCGCTGATGGCAACCGGTGTTCGTCCCCCAATTCAGGGTCAACTCTGGATAACAGACAGAGTGCGGGTATCCGCTCCGCGCGCAGATCATCATCGTCATCATCGTCATCCCCCAGAGGGCACCGCAGGAATAGACATAGGAAGTGCGGTCGTTCTGACAGCAAGCGGCGTTCGTATCGATCCAGGTCCAGCCGGCGCAGTAGGCGTTCTAGAGCGTCGCGTTGGCGCTCGCCTTCGTCATCAGGCAATTCTTCAAGCAGGTCACACAGGCAGGAGTCTTCTCGTCGTAGGTCCATACATCGCACGGAGCGTCAAGGTTCGATGAATCCCGTGGCACGGGACACAAGCCGTTCGGAGGTTGGTGCACCAATTGGTGAGTACCCTTTGTTGGGGCTTGGGGGGGGAGAGAACCAACACCATCCTTTCAGACGCAGTAGCCAATGCGGCCACAGGGAATAGGTTTTATGTTAACCCCAAAATAATACAACCGTCAGGATCGTGCAGGCAGCCCCTCCCTCCTCGCCCGGACGTTTATAAGGATGGTCTGTTTTGTGGTGTCCCTCCGTTAGGGGCTCACTAGGACAGCGCCATCAAGGAACAAATCTGGGCCTCCTAGGATGTGTTATGGCAGAGAAGCACCCGGAGAGGTGCTCTGAGCTTTTATATACTTAGACAGCATCTATAATTCCTATAAGGCCCACGGGGGATCAGCATGGTGGAAATATGATGAAGATTTCCGCCGTCGTCTGTCCGTCAATCCCCAATTAGGCTGGGTGTGAAAGCCACGGATCCGTGGCTTCACCTGATGATGGCCCAAAAAACAAACAAAAAAAACCCAAAAAACGGCTCAATCCTTTCATGTGCCCGCTGCCAGGTCCAATAGCAACACGGCAGCAGCATCTACTCGTAGGCCAGGTTCATGCTGGTTATTTAATGAAGGACACTGTAAGTTCTACGGGCTCTGCAAATATAAGCACGAGTGTTCAACCCCAAAAAGCTAACCCCGGAAAAAACCCCTCTACAGGTGAGGTTACCGACGCCAGTGAGCGTAGAAAGAACGGGGCCGTGGCTGGACAAATACCCCAATAAGTCGGCTGCGGCGCAACTGCGGTTCGGTTTTTCCTATGGTTTTTCATCCCATTTAACTGGTCCCTCGAGTCGCAGTCAGCCCCAAATTTACAATCAGCTAGGGAGTTACCCAACATGTTAGCAGAGAAATTGGGTAAGGAAATCGGTTTGGGTCACTTCCGCGGTCCTTTTAAGACACCTCCTTTCCCTAATTTGCTTGTTTCACCCTAGGTACAGTTCCCAAAAAAGAATCAGGCAAGTACTGGTTGATTCACCACCTGTCCTACCCCAAGGGGATGTCGGTCAACGACGGCATACCCAGTGAGGACTCAGCCATTACTTATATATCCTTCGATAAAGCGGTGGATTTAGTCAGAAATGCTGGTCCGGGGGCCCTTATGGCCAAGTCAGACATAGAAACCGCTTTCCGTCTACTTCCGGTTCACCCGGATTGCTACCAATTACTGGGAGCCAAATTTGAGGATTTTTACTATTACGACACATGTCTTCCCATGGGGTGCTCAATTTCCTGTTTTTATGTTGAATTATTCAGCAAGTTTTTAGAATGGGTTGCCCGCGAGATCACTCGGCTAACCGCCATTGCTCATTATCTTGATGATTTTTGATAGTTGGCCCAGCCGACTCAGACATCTGTTCCACAGCGCTGGCACAATTCAAAGATGCCATGACATATTTTGGGGTCCCACTTTTCCCCGAGAAGACGATAGGGCCAGTATCAGTGATCACATTCCTTGGTTTTGAAATCGACACGGTCGCCATGGAATTTAGATTGCCGAAAGACAAAATCAACAAATTGCTGGACCTCATTAACGGATGCATTTCGGTTGGCAAAGTCACATTGACGCAAATGCAGTCACTTCTTGGCTCACTAAATTTTGCATGCAGGACCATGCCAGCGGGCAGGATATTTACTCGCAGATTGACGATTGCCACGAGAGGAGTGAAACGACGTCATCACAGAATCAGGATCACAGCTCAGTTACGTTCTGATTTAAACACATGGAAGATGTTTCTCAGCAATTACAATGGTAGGACTTGCTTTCAGGAGACAGAGTGTTCAAACGTTGATACGGGTTTGCTGTTTGCAGCGTCAGGCCACACGGGTTTCAGTGTTCGTCTCGGCAGCCAAATATGCCCCGCCCAATGGCCTGCTTCCTGGATTGCCAAGGAGTGGAACGGTGACCCAACCTTGATTGACCTTTTCCCGTTGCGATTGCCATGGAAATATGGGGCCCACTATTGGTCAACATGCGAATCCGCTTACACCTTGAAACCGTTGGCGGGGCGCATGCCATCAGCTACCTAGCATCTCCTTCATTTTGGTTTTGCACCTGATCAGATCCATAGTATTAAAATGTTTAATGTTTAATGTTTGCTTTAAATCTAATACATTACCTGATAACAATGAGACTGTTCCAGAGTTAGTAACTGGGTTTTATTCACAGGACCTACGGGATTTGCTTCTTCAGGAGCGTTTGGAGGAGGTGGATTGCCCACATTCGATCTGGGATGTCCTGGGGACCTGATGCCGCTAATACGCTCATCGGTAGCTCCGTCGACCTGGAGAGCCTATGGTAAGGCGTGGGAGGAGTGGTGGCTTTTAGCAGACGGAAAGCCGGTGGGGTCTTCGGATGATGTTCGGATGCAGGTGACCATGGCATTTCTATCCAAATTGCATGCCAAGGGAGTATCGGGTGCGGTAGCGCGCAACCGTGTGTCTGCGTTAGCCTTCCATTTTAAATTGCGAGGATGGTCAGATTCCACAAAACATTTTTAGTCAGTCAGCTATTGAAAGGTTGGCGCCGAGTGGATGAGCACTGTGGCAACAGGCGTCCTATCTCCTTTGATTTGCTAATTAGCTTGGTTAAATCCGCGGTATCAGTTTGCGATTATAACTATGAAGCTGCACTTACATCAGCGGCTTTCGGACTGGCGTTTTGGGGCCATGCGGGTCAGTGAGATCTTACCCACGGCTCTAAATAAAGCGAGTGGACTGAGGCGTGATGATGTTTTGATTTGTTACGATCTCGGGATCAGGATATGTAAATCTAAAACTGATCAGGAGGGCTGGGGACGTGGTTCCCTATATTAGCCATCAATAAGGATGTTTGTCCATTAACGTTAATTATGAACTACATGCGGGTGAGAAAGGATGGTGATCAATTTTTCATGCATGCGAGTGGTCTCCCTCTAGTGTGGGGCCAATTCTTAGCCATATTGAGACGTGCGTTGTATTTTTTGGGAATGCCTGCAGCAGAATTTGGGTTTCATTCTTTTCGTATAGGTGCAGCGACTGAAGCTTCCAGGGCGGGTTTATTTGAATCAGAGATTCAAAGGGTGGGCAGATGGAAATCCCGCTGTTTTGCCAGATATATCAAGCCTAACTTAGTGTTATAATAAAAAAAAATTTTTTTTTATTTTTTGGTTTTGTTTTGTCTAATAATAATATAGAAGCAGCTCCAGATACAAATCGGAGAAGTTATCGTTAGTGTTTTGGTTATTATATGTTGGCTAATTGTATACTTTATTTCCTAGATGGAGTGCGACCCAGTGTCTGGATAGTGGGTCACTCATACATCTATTGGGCAGCTCGTCGTGCTGAATTGTGGCCAGGAGGGCGATCCTTGGGTTTTGATGATGTCGATGTGATATGGCGTGGTATGAGAGGTCTGACGTGGTCCCAAGTGCTGCCGGAGGTCGCTCACATTGCAAGGGTGTCTTCATCTCCCGCCATTGTGGTTATCCATGCCGGAGGAAATGACCTGGCTTCGTTTCCAATTGCCGAGCTGCTTACGCTTATCAGATCTGATATGGACAAATTCCCGAGTTTTTCCCGCTGATGCGACTAGTCTGGTCTGAAGTTATCCCAAAACTGGTGTGGCGGGGTGCCAGGGAATTGGATGCTATGGAGAGATCCAGACGCACTTTGAATCAGAGGATATCGCGCTTCGTGAGATTTAAGAATGGTGTAGTGGTAAGGCACCACCGTCTGGAGGGAGATAATTCCGGTCTTCTTCTCCCAGACTGAGTTCATTTGTACGAGGCGGGTTTGGATATCTTCCTCAATGGGCTTCGTGAAGGTGATACAGGCTATGCATTCGTTGGGGGGGTCGCAGCTCTCTGTATTCGCTCCTCCTTGGCGGAAGGGTGGAGTTTTGTTGGTGGTGAAGATACCTGCCCGGGAGTCCGGAAGGCAGTTAATCTCCCTACACCCAAATTTGTTGGCAGATATTGCCTGAGTTTATAAGCTGCGACCAAATATTTTACCCAAAGTTAAAAGATGGAAATTTTATGTCTATATTTCCCAATAAAGTCTTCAATGTTGATAATTTGTTGGTGTCACTTAATGGGAGTAAACGGTTATGGGTCGTAGCAGTCTTTGGGACACTGCGGCTTACACCGCTGTCCCCTGACTGCTGCGCCTTCCCCCTGTGTTAAAAGCAGATCTCCCATTTAGTGAGGCCAAATGGGATATGGGGTTAACTCCCTGCAGAGGGGGCGGGGCTTATCCTCTGCTTCTGGCACCCGGAAGTGCTGATAGCACATCCGATCCCTGGACCCGGACCTGTTTCCCGCCCTCCCTCCCCTTTTGTTATGTTTTGTTTCAGTTGCAGCTGCGGAAGGGTGGAGTTTTGTTGGTGGTGAAGATACCTGCCCGGGAGTCCGGAAGGCAGTTAATCTCCCTACACCCAAATTTGTTGGCAGATATTGCCTGAGTTTATAAGCTGCGACCAAATATTTTACCCAAAGTTAAAAGATGGAAATTTTATGCCTATATTTCCCAATAAAGTCTTCAATGTTGATAATTTGTTGGTGTCACTTAATGGGAGTAAACGGTTATGGGTCGTAGCAGTCTTGACTATTCTGCTGCCACCTTTGGTAGCCTCACAGTTGCACTGCAGGTTAGCCTGTTTTGATACCGACCTGCTTCCTCTCTACTGCCATCTAGTGAAGCCTGCACCTACCTGCATTGCAGCAGCATGACATATGCACTGAAACAGCAGACAATAAGGGGCCCTATTCCAAATTGCCATTTTAGAACTGTAATCAAGACAGTTTTGGAACTGACCTGGGCTGATTAAAGCAGAATCTAACGGGCTGAGTCAGTGAGACGCTGACTGCTCTCATGCTTTGTAGTACACGAGTATTAGGGCTTGATCCGGCTTGCGATTAAATCAGATTCATGCAATCCGATTAAAAATCAATGTTATTTTACCATTGTGTGTTCATCTGCATTTTTTTTCCAGCTCTGATTGGATCACGATCCGACTGGAAATAAATCGTAGCATGCTGCAATTGTAATTGGAAATCGGATCGCATTCACCAATTGAAATCAATGGGTGTGAAAAAACAAAATTGCACAATGGGAGTACCATCCCATTTTTACACACCCATGTCCTTTAAAGATGGCAATACATCTGCCTAGTACAGCAAAATCACAGGGTGACCTGACAGGATAGAATAGATAGAATAGATATATAAACATGGAATAGATAGATATAAAGATGTTAGTCACATTTATAGTTAATACAGTGCTTGTGCAGCTTACTGTACATGTATATTTTTACTTACTAAATTATTCTCTGAAAAAATCTTGTTTGATCCATCCAAAATTTTATTAACCAGCAGAGGGAAAGCAGACAGCTGGAGACAGATGTTTATAGCCTGGGAAAGGGAGTAATACCCATGGAGCTTTGCAGGCTATTAATTAGCTCACAGCTGTATACTTAGCCTTGACTGGTAAATTAAAGAGGGGCACCCTGCCCCAAAAAAGAATGTAGGGTCCCCCTATAACTAATAACCAGCAAAGGTGTGAGGGCCGTTAGATCTATTCCTATGGCGCTCCTTCTGACGTCACTGAGTTAAACCGAGTTCATTGTCTGTGAACTCCCTGGACTTTTCTGACAGCGCCGTGAGCATGAGAAATTTCTCACACTTGCAGTGATGTCAGTGAAGTGAAAAGAGTTCACCATGAGGCAAGGAGCTGAGCAAGCTCTGCTAGATGGCAAGCTGTATAGTCACATCATGCAACAATGCAGCCTGACATCTCGATGGATTGTTATGTTTTGGGTGGACAGGTGAGGAATATAGTTGCTTATTAATTTAATTCTGTTACACAAGACATTGGCTTCAGTTGATTGGGTGCTGATGTGAGTAATGTATACATGTATTTGGTAAATATAGGTCCAGTAAAGGAGTCTGTGTCAATATTTCAACTAACATACTTTTTTCAGGGTGCGCATTTTTTATAATCTCACTATTAATTATTAACAGTTAATAATAGGGGTGTCTTATAGATGCCTCACATTATTAAACCCTGGGCTTAATGTCACTTGACAATACAAAGGTGACATCAATCCTCATGCTATCATCCCACTTGCCACCGCACCAGGGCAAGTGGGACTAAGAGCTAGAATTTGCGCATTTTATCGATATGATTTTTCAGAGGGCGACTGAGAGCTGAAGCTGATGTTTTTAGTCTGGAAGGGGACAAATATCCATGGCCCCTTCCTAGTCTATTGATATCAGCCTGCAGCTTTCTGCCTAGCCTTTGCTGGTTATTAATTATAAGGGGATGTCTTTTTGTGGGGGATCCCACATTTTAACTCCTTAATGACAGCCAATACGTCTTTTAACTAACCTGAGATATAAGAGAATAGCCTCCCCATACAGGTGACAATCCCGCCGCTGTCGGCTGTGCACTATAGTGGACAACTTGCTGCATCAGCCACGATCAGTGTTTGCACCGTCAAAATCTGTTTAACCCCTTAGATGCTGCTTTCAATAGTGACTACATCATTATAAATGGTTAACAGACTGTGGGGGCTTCCTCCTAATCCCAATTGGTGCCCTCAGATCATGATTTTGGGATCCTGATGTTTGCCATGGCAATTCATGACCAAATTCTGGCCTTAGAGTCTGACGGCTATAGTAACCTGTTCAGAAGGTAGAGGCATTTAGGTGGTAAAAATACACATTGTCATTTCTGTCATGTCACTTTGCATTAATTCCTGAAAAGCAACTGAAGAGTTAACAAACTACCTGAAAGCAGTTTCCAATATGTCATGGGGTGCTGTTTTTAAAATGGTATCACTTTTGGGGGTTTCCAAATATATAGGACCCCTAAAGGCACTTCAAACATGGATAAGTCCCTAAAAAAATAAATTTTGTAAATTTCCTTGAACAAATGAAAAATGACTGCTATATTTTTAAACATCCTAAAATGCTAACAAAATAAAAGAACATTTTATAAATGGTGCTGATGTAAAGCAGACATGTGGGAAATGTTATTTATTAATGTTTTGCTCTGGCATGACTATCTGGATTAAATGGATAACACAGGTCAACAAAAAAAATTTTTTTTTCTGGTGTCCAAAATATTTTAATGAATTTGGGGTATTTTTGGGGTGCTGATTCTGAATATGCTATCAGTTTTGCCAGATTGGCTCAAGTTTTTGAGATTTTTGGTATCTTATTTATAGCACTTGTTGGTAAATGCGACGCATCATCTCATTAATTTCTTTGGATTAGTACTTAAACTGAGCAGTTCTCAATATAGTTTTGTGTTAATTAGTGTTCTAAAAGTTTGTTCATAGCTTGATTTTTGCACTAACTTTATGTTGTTGTCTGTTTTCCAGTGAAAAGCATGAACTCATCAAGAAGAAGTTGTCTTAACGATCCAGACTCATTCTGTTACATTTGTGGTGAATACACACTGCCAAAACATAGAAGAAACATAACAGACTTTGTAAAAAAAGTGTATTTTGCCTATTTTGGGGTTATGCTTGGGGACCAAGACAAGTTTTGGGCACCACACATAGTGTGCAAAGCATGTATCGAATTATTACGAAAATGGAGCAAAGGACAAAGAAAAAGCTTCAAATTTGGTGTTCCAATGGTGTGGAGAGAGCCAAAAAATCATCATGATGACTGTTATTTCTGTGCAGTGCAAGTGCAAGGATTCAATAAGCATGAGAAACGAAAATGGGAGTAACATGGAATCTGCAAGAAGGCCTGTCCCTCATTGTGAAGATGTGCCTGTACCTGTGTTTACCATAAATAACAGTCATCATGATGATTTTTTGGCTCTCTCCACACCATTGGAACACCAAATTTGAAGCTTTTTCTTTGTCCTTTGCTCCATTTTCGTAATAATTCGATACATGCTTTGCACACTATGTGTGGTGCCCAAAACTTGTCTTGGTCCCCAAGCATAACCCCAAAATAGGCAAAATACACTTTTTTTACAAAGTCTGTTATGTTTCTTCTATGTTTTGGCAGTGTGTATTCACCACAAATGTAACAGAATGAGTCTGGATCGTTAAGACAACTTCTTCTTGATGAGTTCATGCTTTTCACTGGAAAACAGACAACAACATAAAGTTAGTGCAAAAATCAAGCTATGAACAAACTTTTAGAACACTAATTAACACAAAACTATATTGAGAACTGCTCAGTTCAATTACTAATCCAAAGAAATTAATGAGATGATGCGTCGCATTTACCAACAAGTGCTATAAATAAGATACCAAAAATCTCAAAAACTTGAGCCAATCTGGCAAAACTGATGACATATTCAGAATCAGCACCCCAAAAATACCCTAAATTTGATGAAATATCTTTGGCACCAAAAATGCTGTTGACCAGTGTAATCATTCACAGTTTGAAAATTGCAAATTTTTTAAAATTTTTCTCAAATTTCTGATATTTTTGATAAATAAACACAAAACATATCGACCTAAATTTACCATTATCTTAAAGTATAATGTGTCACGAAAAAACAATGTCAAAATCACTGGGATATGTTGAAGTGTTCCAGAGTTATTACCACATAAAGTGACACTGGTCAGATTTCAAAAATTTGGCTCTGTCTTTAAGGGGTTAATAACCAGGAAAAGCTAAGTAAATAGCTGTGAGCTGATATTAATAGTCTGGGAAGCTCCATTGGTATTACCCCCTTCCCAGGCTATAAACATCAGCCCTATGCTAGCTAATAAAATGTCCAGGGATCCCAGGCCATTTTTTTCCAAAAGAAATTTATTTAGTAAAAAAACATGCACAGTAAGCTACACACACAAAGCACTGAGTATATAACATATTTATATCTATCTTTTTGTCTCCAACTATCTATCTATCTATCTATCTATCTATCTATCTATCTATCTTTTTGTATCTATCTGTATATCTATCTAACCTGTCACTCTGTATATATAAAGACATATATATATATATCTTGAATAATATTTTCTTGCATTACTATGTGTAAATGACAGAGAATTCCTCTATGCAAAGACTCATGTTAAAATTGCATTGCAATCGGATCACATTCACACGTAAATGGATGCTAGGTGTTAAAAATGGGATTTTACTCGCATGAAAAACGCATGACACTTGCATGACACTCGTCCGACTTATCAGGAACAAAATAAGACTTTTAAAATAAGAATTTTAAGAACGCTAGTGTGTGTCCGGCCTTACAGTGACCAGAAATCAACGAAAAAAATATACGCGTCCCACAGTGGGACTAGGTGAAAAAGAAAAAAAAAAGTTAACTAAAATGCGTAAAACGTAAAAAAAAAAAAAAAAGTGCACACAAATCAGAAAACCTGATTCGCCACTAAAATCGTAGCCTTTGTGTCAAAAGAAAACTAAACAAAATACTTACACATAATTGGTACCGCCACATCCAGAATGACCTTAACTATAAAACGGTCACGTTAATTATTCTGTACAGAGAACACTGTAAAAAAAGAATAATAAAAAGCATGTAAAAAATGTCATAGAAAGCAATCAAAGAGTCATTTGTAAAAAAAACTGTATAAATTAAAACGCCAAATAGTCCAGCAAAAAACTTCTCCTAAGATTCGGCAGTAATATGAAAAAAAAAAGTTACAGCTCTCAGAATATGGCGATGCAGAGACAAATTCATATTTGCAAAATAATGTTTTTAGTGTGTAAAAGCAGCAAAGCACCAAAAAAACATTACAAATCTGGTATCACTGTGATTGTATTGACCAGAAAAATAAATCCGTTTTATCACTTTTACCATACGGTGAACAGCGCAAAAGATATATAAAAACAATAACTAAATTGCTGTTTTTTGTTCATTCTTTGTCTGAGAAATCTGAATAAAAAGTGCCCAAAATATGTTATGTGCCTCAAAATGGTACCAAAAATATCTGCAATTTGTCACGCACAAATAAGCCCTAATACACTTCTATTCACCAAAAAATAAAAAAAATTATAGCTCTCACAATATGATGACAAAAAATCTATTTTTTTTATAAAAAGCATTTTTAGTGTGGGATAGATGCAAAATATAAAACACTATATAAATCTGGTATCGCTGTAATCGCACCAACTCGAAGAATAAAGCCGTGTTATCACTTGTACCGCATGGTGAACCACGCAAAAATAAAAATAAAAACTGTTTTTGTACTGCTGTCTATTTTTTCATTCTACCTCCCAGAAAGTGGAATAAGGCTCGGCTCACATTTATCCTGTGCTCTCCGCTGAGCTCTTACTGTACATCCGGGTTTCTGTGTAAATCAGAAAATTCATGATTCAGACAAAACTTCCACTGGAAAGACTCGCTATAAAGAGGCAGATGCAATCAAATCAGCCTCCGTCTGGTCTCTGTTCCGCTGGTGTCATATTGATTTATATGTCTTTTTAGAGCACGTGTGGCTGCCCACAGATCTGTGCACGCCGAAAAGATGAATACCATCGAAACAGAAGCCAACCAAAGTCCATATCATCTCCATCTGCCTCATTATAGTGAGTGGTTCCTTCGGGTTTTGCCTGAATCGCATTTTCGGGGATTCATGCTGAAGTCCCTTCGTAAGTGCTCAGCGTAGAACACAAGAATATGATCCCCGTCTTAAGCTGAAAGCAATCAAATAATGTTATGTACCTCAAAGTATTACCAATAACAACCTTACCTTATCCCGCACAAAACCAGCCCCCACTCAGGTCCGTCCTCTGTCACTGGAAATACAGGGGGTTCACACATTACTGGTAGAACAAAGACTCTGGAAAAGTGACATGACTCCCCCCCCCTCAAATAAGATCCAGTGAAATATACACTCCTAAATTCACCCTCATTCTGAGCCCCCTGTGCCTAAACCACAGTAAGCGGCCACATTTTTGGCGTTATTGTAGTGGGGAGGGAGCATTTAATTTATTTGATGTCAACAGAAGTACAAGCTGGGCACAATGTGTGGGGGGCTACAATATATGGGGACTCTAAACTGTATGGTGGCACAATGCATGGGGGTGCTACAATATATGGGGCCTCTACACTGTATGGTGGCACAATGCATGGGGGTGCTACTGTAGCGCCCCCCACCGTCGCAGGGCCGAGGGGGTACCCGGTATCGGGCCTCTGAGTCTCTGCGCTGGGGTTGTCACGGTGCCTAGACCCGGTCCGTGACCCTGCTGAGGGGCGGGCGTACAATGAAGGGGGTAGGTACGGTGATGATGTTATGGTGCGGTGAAGTGCCGGTTGCAGTAAATAACGAGGACACCAGGTTTCAGTCTCTTTACCTCTTTACTGAAGGCTTCAGGGTCCTCAATCCGGAATATGGTTAACCGGGCCGCGCAAGCCTGGCCGGTCTGAAGGCACATCCAGAGCTCCCGTTGCAGGTGGAAATCTGTGCCTACCTTCTAGCACTTGTGTGTTGTGGTCCTCCCCTGCTGTGCTTACGGGATAGTCCCCACAACTGTTGTGTCTGTTTCTCGTGTTCCCTCACAACTCGATTCTGATGTTCTTCCACGTCCCCCAGATGTTGTAGTAAGGATCCACCCGTATGACGGGGAGGCTCGGAGCTCTTCCGGGACTCTAGCGTCGCCCCACTCCTGTTGTTACCCCCCTGAGTCTTCCTAGGTCAATTGGGTGAGACAGCCCGCCTCTAACTGACTGTCCTGCCGTAGGTTTGAAGTATGGCTTGGAGCCTAATACTTCCTCGGTGTTCCGGCCACCGGTTATGTGCCTCAGTAGGATGTTGCCTCGTCTTACAGCACGACTCCTACTGGTATTCTCCTTGTCGCGTTGATCTCGTTTCTCACTCAGCACAATATACCTCGCTTCTTGTCCTTTCTTAGGGCACCGCCGCTATCTAGTGCAGGCACGGTCCCGTAACGATCTCTCTGATTGCTAGGCCTCTGTCAGGATCCCACCCCTGACAGGGACCCCTCTGAATCTTCCCCTACAACACCCTCTGCCACAAGGTGTTGCCTGGTTCCAACCCAGCCAGCTTTCTGTTCTAACTTCCTATCTAACTCCCAGTTTTACCAGACTGTGAGGAGTGGCCTAATAAATAGCACCCTTAGCTCCCCCTGGAGGCTAGACTGTGAAATGTTTTGGTGTCTGTGATACCTGGTCAGATGAACTCCTTCAGTGCCATCAAACGTACCATAGCCCCCCTTAGCGGCGGAGCAACAGTACTGCAACGACCAGGACTCTGGGGCGCTGCACTCCCCCCCGGTTAAATCCAGTACTCCTGGACTGGGAAGAAAACAACAATACATGTCAGCAAGAAGACATACAATTTTGAAATGCGTATAACAAGTAAACTTTAACAGAGCTTCCCTTTATGGGAGGTGAGGACACTTGAACGTTACAAACATAGTTAAAATAGCTTACTATAAATAACTGCTTTTACCCAACCGGGTATTCTACTTAGTGCAAACTTTGAACAATAATTTTACAGTGCCTTTAAGGACGTATACGCTGGATCCACTAAAGACTTTCTTGTAAAATACTAAACAACTTTCCTACATTCTCCTTCTTTATGTCTGCAGGACCGCCTGTCCTAACTGCTCCAGGCCTGCTGCCTCTCCTTTCTTACAGGACCGCCCCTTTCCACCCGGGCCTTCTGCTTTTCCACAACTATACACAGTATAGAACATATCATCCATCTTTCAGTTCAAGGTTACCGAGCCATCTCTGTATGGCTCCTAGGAGGACTCACTAACTAACCCCCGTACGGGTTCACCTTCTGTCCTCATTCTTCCATCAACATTATTAAACATTTCTTACAATCAACTAGTTAGTTACATTTAACTTTTTCTGTCAAGACATTATTGCCACTTAACCATCTTAAGGCAACACTGTTCATAAGTGCAATATGTGAACATTCCCTTTAAGAGGGAACCAAGTCTCTATGAGGTAGCGCAACTTCTCAAGCTGCAAGTCTGTTCGCAATAAGGACTCCAATGCTGTTTCCAGGAACAGTTTCTTCGCAAAGAGTCCTTTTTGTGTGTAAAACCAGTAGAGAGCACCTTTAAGAAGGTGCAAACTATTTACAAGGAGTTTGTAATCATGCATTGTTCATGATTCAGCAGTTCTTGATAACTGGGGCAACAGTAGAAAACACACAAAAGAGCAATAGGGATCCCGGGTCAACAAAGGGATCCCTTTAAGAGTTAACCCTGATCGGGTTTTAGCAGCAACACAGCAGAAACAGTTAACTATTTACATTTTATAAAGCATTCTTGCTTACTCAGTTTCTGGCAGCGCAGGGGGCGGTCTTTGGTCCCCGGCTGATGCAATGTCAGCACAGGTGGTTGGTCCCTCAGGTACCGTCAATTCACCCGGTATCTGGACTTGAAGGCTAACCCTGCTTGCAAGTTCGGTAGCCGCTACAAGGCGGACAGTGGTGATAGTAACAAGATCTGTCAAGTCCGGATCAGCCATGATCGGGGCAACAGGTGACGCTCCCTCAGGCTCACATCGTCGGACGTTTCGCGCACACCATCCTTGTGCATTCCGATAGCGGGTGTAGGTCACCTGATCCCCCCTTTGTAATGGGTCACCATCTCGGTTGCAGCAGGGAGTTTTCACGTTGTAACTAGTAACGAAGACATCAGTCGGTACCCCAGGTTCCTGTATGGAGCCCCAACCCCTCTTCGGGTGGAAGGCCAGCACAGTTCCCCGCTTTACCGCATCTTTCCTGCCGTGCGCAGACTTTCTGCGTTGCATTTTTGTCGTATCAGGTTGTTCTGTCTCATTTCGGTTTCTCCAATGTAGGATGAGACATTGTCTATACTGCTCCCAAGTGAGCACCGCAAGGGTGAGGCCTTCCCCCCGAGCTCCATCCGACTCAATCCAGGGGGTGTCCCACCGGAGGATCACCCCGTCTGGGCCCACGTCTATGGGTTCCCCCATCTTGGTCGGTAGTGGAGGCACCAGCTTCCCCATCGCGTCGGGGGTGAGGACCACCCGTTCCACCGTAAAGGCGCGGTCATTGTTGCTGGGGTGAGGAGCGGTCGCGGGAGCGAGATCGGTCAGGGGAGCAGGGGCGCCTTCCATACCTGCGCCTGATGTGGTTCCACCGATGTTGATCCGTCCCGCTGACAAGGACACTGGAATCGGCTGCAGCCCGGACCGCGGCTCCTCCAAGGTGGCCTCTCGACATGGCTCCGCTCTCCATGGCTCCGGAGTCGGGATAGGTGGGCTCGGCTCCTCCGCCAACGGCTCCAAGGAGTTCGAGTCCTTCAGCTGCGGTGGATTCGGGTCCGCCTCCGATGGGTAAGGACAAGCCGGGATTGCTCCGCCGTCGCTCAGGCACTTGCTGATCGTCATCGCTGTCTGGCATTCGGCGGCAACGCATGCACCTGGCTCTGCCATTTCTCCAAGGTCGAGCTCCTTCCTCCTCTCGTTCCCGTCGTTGCAAATCAGGGGGCGGTTCTCCTCTACTGCTGGGCAGGTCGTCATCTCGCAGCAGGAGTCAGAGGGGGCGGTCGCTACTTTTGGCGCCGCTTTGGTAGTCTCCTCCCATGGCACGCCCTCCTTCTTCCTCTGAACTCCCTGTGGCGCTGCAATGGCGGCGGGTTTTGGCGGGAACTTTTGGCGGCAAATGGCAATACACAGTCCTTGCAATAAAGTACAGTCCAAGCACAGTAAATCACAGTTCCAAGGCACACATGACCTGATTCCTCAGGCTTAAGTAGATCCTGTTCGTGACGCCAAGTTTGTAGCGCCCCCCACCGTCGCAGGGCCGAGGGGGTACCCGGTACCGGGCCTCTGAGTCTCTGTGCTGGGGTTGTCACGGTGGCTAGACCCGGTCCGTGACCCTGCTGAGGGGCGGGCGTACAATGAAGGAGGTAGGTACGGTGATGATGTTATGGTGCGGTGAAGTGCCGGTCGCAGTAAATAACGAGGACACCAGGTTGCAGTCTCTTTACCTATTTACTGAAGGCTTCAGGGTCCTCAATCTGCAATATGGTTAACCGGGCCGCGCAAGCCTGGCCGGTCTGATGGCACATCCAGAGCTCCCGTTGCAGGTGGAAATCTGTGCCTACCTTCTAGCACTTGTGTGTTGTGGTCCTCCCCTGCTGTGCTTACGGGATAGTCCCCACAACTGTTGTGTCTGTTTCTCGTGTTCCCTCACAACTCGATTCTGATGTTCTTCCACGTTCCCCAGATGTTGTAGTAAGGATCCACCCGTATGACGGGGAGGCTCGGAGCTCTTCCGGGACTCTAGCGTCGCCCCACTCCTGTTGTTACCCCCTGAGTCTTCCTAGGTCAATTGGGTGAGACAGCCCGCCTCTAACTGACTGTCCTGTCGTAGGTTTGAAGTATGGCTTGGAACCTAATACTTCCTCGGCGTTCTGGCCACCGGTTATGTGCCTCAGTAGGATGTTGCCTCGTCTTACAGCACGACTCCTACTGGTATTCTCCTTGTCGCGTTGATCTCGTTTCTCACTCAGCACAATATACCTCACTTCTTGTCCTTTCTTAGGGCACCGCCGCTATCTAGTGCAGGCACGGTCCCGTAACGTTCTCTCTGGTTGCTAGGCCTCTGTCAGGATCCCACCCCTGACAGGGACCCCTCTGAATCTTCCCCTACAACACCCTCTGCCACAAGGTGTTGCCTGGTTCCAACCCAGTCAGCTTTCTGTTCTAACTTCCTATCTAACCCCCAGTTTTACCAGACTGTGAGGAGTGGCCTAATAAATAGCACCCTTAGCTCCCCCTGGAGGCTAGACTGTGAAATGTATTGGTGTCTGTGATACCTGGTCAGATGAACTCCTTCAGTGCCATCAAACGTACCATAGCCCCCCTTAGTGGCGGAGCAACAGTACTGCAACGACCAGGACTCTGGGGCGCTGCACTACAATATATGGGGCCTCTACACTGTATGGTGGCACAATGCATGGGGTGCTACAATATATGGGAGCTCTACACTGTATGGGGCACAATACATGGGGGTGCTACAATATATGGGGGCTCTACACTGTATGGGGCACAATGCATGGGGGTGCTACAATATATGGGGGCTCTACTCTGTATGGGGCACAATGCGTGGGGGTGCTACAATATATGGGGCCTCTACACTGTACGGTGGTACAATATGTGGGAGGCTACAAAATATGGGGCCTCTACACTGTATGGTGGTACAATATGTGGAGGGCTACAATATATGGGGCCTCTACACTGTATGGTGGCACAATATGTGGGGGGCTACAATATATGGGGCCTCTACACTGTATGATGGCACAATATGTGGGGGCTACAATATATGGGGCCTCTACACTGTATGGTGGCACAATGTCTGGGGGTGCTACAATATATGGGGCCTCTAAATTGTATGGTGGCACAATGCATGGGGTGCTACAATATATGGGGGCTCTAGACTGTATGATGGCACAATGTATGGGAGTCCTACAATATATGGGTCTACACTGTATGGTGGCACAATGTATGGGGTGCTACAGTATATGGGGACTCTACACTGTATGGAGGCACAATGTATGGAGGTGCTACAATATATGGGGGCTCTACATTGTATGGTGGCACAATGTATGGGGGTCCTACAATGTATAGGGGCTCTACATTGTATGGTCACACAATATATGGGGGTGCTACAATATATGGGGCCTCTACACTGTATGGAGGCCAAATGTATGGAGGTGCTACAGTATAAGGGGGCTCTACACTGTATGGGGTCACAATGTATGTGGGTGTTACAATATATGGGCTCTATACTGTAAGGGGCACAATGTATGGGGGTGCTACAATATATGGGGCCTCTACACTATATGGGGTCACAATTTATGGGGGTGCTTTAATGTATAGGGGCTCTACACTGTATGGTGGCACAATGTAAACTGACATATCTGCAGTTCTCCAAAAATAAAAGCCTGGCGTGGATGTTAGAAAATAGTCACTGCAGCCATAGATGAATTCATTGAGAGGGGTATTTTCTATAATGGGGTCACTTTGGGGGTTTCCTGCTGTTCTGGCACCTTAGGGGCTCCGCAAATGTCGCTCGCAAACTATTCTAGCAAAATCTGTGCTCCAAAAGCCAAATAGCGCTCCTTCCTTCTCAGCCCTGACGTGTGGCCTAACAGTAGTTTCCAGCGACATATGGGGCAACACCACATTAGGGAGAAATTGTGCAATAAATTGTGGGGTCCAGCTTCACCTATTAACCCTCGTGTAACTGACACATTTCCTGCTAATAAAAAAAAAAACACTAAAATGTCATATTTCCACGTTCCAATATTATTCAATCCTGTGAGGCAGCTGTGAGTTCACAATACTCGCTACACTCCTAGATGAAATCCTTAAGCAGCGAAGTCACTTGGGGGGTTTCTGCTGGTCTGGCCCCTCAGGGGCTCGGCTAGTTTCTCCATACAGGAGGTGACATGAAGCTTCATCACCAACAAAGTCCTATGTACAAAGTATTACAGTTGGAGCGGCCCCCAAACGCAGGACAGCGGGGCACTCGGATCCGGGTCTCTCGGTTCTGAGGATGTCACGGTGGCCCGACCCGGTCCGTGGTCCTGCCAAGGGGCGCTCAATAAAAGGTGGCAGGTGGCGGCGTAGGTCGCAGTAAACAACGAGGACACAGGGTTGCAGTCTCCCCACCTTTTTACTGAAGGCTTCGGCATCTGCAATCCAGAGCACTGCTAACAGGGCTGGCTGAGACTGGCCGGTCCGAAGGCACATCCAGAGTTCCCTTTGCAGGTGGAAATCAGTGCCTACCTACTAGCGCCTGGGTGTTGTAGTACTTCCCTGCTGAGCACCACGGGATAGTCCTCACAACTGTCGTGTATGTTTCTGTTCTTTCCCTCCGTCCCCCAGATGATATGGATAGGACGCTCCCGTATGACGGGGTAGGCCTGGAGTTATTTTATAGGGACCCTAGAGATGCCCCTCTCCCACAATTGCCTCCGTTGTCTTCATTAGGTGATTAAGGTGAGGCAGCCAACCTAAAATTAACTGCCCTGCCGTTGGTTTGAAGTAATGCGTAGAGCCCAATACTTCCTCGGCGTTCCGGCCACCGGCTACGCGCCTCAGTAGGATGTTGCCGATCTCGGGGCACGACTCCTACTGGTTCTTTCGCCTTTGTGCTGTGATCTCGTTTCTCACTTCTCCACAATATACTTCGCTTCGTGTCCTTTCTTAAGATGCCGCCGCAATGAAGTGCAGGCGTGGCTCCGTAACGATCTGTCCTTTCGCTATGCCTCTGCCAGGATCCCACCCCTGACAGGGACCCCCCTGGATCTTCCCAAGCAACGCTCTTCTCTCACTAGATGTTACCTGGGCAAAACCCAGTCAGCTTCTCCCTAACTTCCTATCCACCCCCAGTGTTACCCGAGTGTGAGGAGTGGCCTAATAGATAGAACCTTTCACTCCCCCTGGTGGCCGGAGTGTGAAGTGTAGTGTGTGACTGTGATACCTGGTCAGGTGAACTCCTTTAGTGCCATCAGATGTACCATCACTCCCCCTGGTGGAAGAGCGACAATACTGCAACGACCAGGACTCTGGGGCGCTGCACAAGCTCTTTGCTGTGGAGCTTACAAGCGCTGCTCTGATGTTGGCCAGATCAGTGGATCCTTCCAGATTCAGTACTTCTGTGATCGTCTGATGCTGTAGAGACAAAGGTTCCTCATATAGCCGCACGGGGGCACAGTTTGGGCCAATGGCAGAACCATGATGATTCTCTAAACAGTCATTCAGGAGCGCACTTCTCCCTGCTGAGCAATAAGTTTGAAGACAGGGGAGCAGCGCGCTCCTGTAGGAGAGATAAGAATAACCCTTTATAGGTGTGCTACAAAGATTGCAAGTTATCACTTTTCCACCGGAAGAGTAAATACTTGCTGACCACTGGGTTTCCCCCACTGGGACCTCCACAGTCCAAAACATGAGAAATCATGGGGCTGTAGAGTGTCTCATATGAATGGAGGGATAGTCCTGCACAAGCCTCACTACTCCATGCATTGCGCCATTCACTCACTGGTACTGCTGGAGATATAGAGCCGATGGTACTGCTGGAGATATAGGGCCGATTCATCACGTTGTTTGACAGTTTTCTAGCGCTAAAATTTTGACGCAAATTGAAGTAGCACAAAAATGTTGTGAGTCGACTTTTAGCTTTTTACTCCACTCCCGGCTAGATCTATCAGAAGTTGGAAAACTAAGACACTGCTGGGGTTGTAAAAGCCTGGCGGGCAAATTCATCAAGAATTATGCCACTATAGGTGCATGAATAATCTATACATAGAAATGACTAGGAAAATTATTTTACTCATTGTGTGAGCCCTTTTTCAGGCCCCAGCATTAGTGAAGAGCATGCATGAATAGGAGGCGCTGACTTCTTTAAGAGGCACACAACACTGAATGGACTTGGCGTATCTGATCAGTGGTTTGCGTCTCCGTCTGCCTCTTCAGAAATGTTACTCCAGTCAGGACTATAGGACCTGGAATACCATTTCTGGAGGATACATGGTTCTACTTTTGAAGAATTTGATGGCGGGCACAGCAACGCCGCATCCTGCACTGGCTCTTCCCCAGATCTAACCATTTTGGAGGAGCCCCCTGAAAGTGTTGTGGAAATGCAAAAAAACCCTAATTTTTTTCCTGCATCTTTGCCTTGCGCAAAATTTTGAAGCATTTCAAAGTGTTTTATGCCAGTTTTCTGGTGTTATCACTTTCATAAACTGGGATCTAAAAGTTTTTGAGATTCAAGAAATAAAGGGCACATTCTGGAGATGCTTTAACCCCTTCCCGACATCGGATGTACTATACCGTCCGATGTCGGGTCCCCTGCTTTGATGTGCGCTCCGGCGGTGAGCACACATCAAAGTCGCGACATGTCAGCTGTTTTTTACAGCTGACATGTGCGCGCAATAGCGGCGGGTGAAATCGCGATCACCCGCCGCTATTAACTAGTTAAATGCCGCTGTCAAACGCAGACAGCGGCATTTAACTACCGCATCCGGCCGGGCGGCCGGATATGACGTCATCGCCGACCCCCGTCACATGATCGGGGGTCGGCGATGTGTCAGGAAGGTAACCATATAGGTCCTTGAGACCTCTATGGTTACTGATCGCCGGTGGCTGTGAGCGCCACCCTGTGGTCGGCGCTCACAGCACACCTGCATTTCTGCTGTGTAGCAGCGATCTTATGATCGCTGCTACATAGCAGAGCCGATCGAGTTGTGCCTGCTTCTAGCCTCCCATGGAGGCTATAGAAGCATGGCAAAAGTAAAAAAAAAAGTTAAAAAAAATGTGAAAAAAATAAAAAAAAACTTAAAAGTTTAAATCACCCCCCCTTTCGCCCCAATCAAAATAAATCAATAAAAAAAAAATCAAACCTACACATATTTGGTATCGCCGCGTTCAGAATCGCCCGATCTATCAATAAAAAAAAGCATTAACCTGATCGCAAAACGGCGTAACGAGAAAAAAAATCGAAACGCCAGATTTACGTTTTTTTGGTCGCCGCGACATTGCATTAAAATGCAATAAAGGGCGATCAAAAGAACGTATCTGCACCAAAATTCTATCATTAAAAACGCCAGCTCGGCACGCAAAAAATAAGCCCTCAACCGACCCCAGATCACGAAAAATGGAGACGCTACGGGTATCATAAAATGGCGCAATTTTATTTATTTTATTTTTTTGCAAAGTTTGGAATTTTTTTTCACCACTTAGGTAACAAATAACCTAGTCATGTTAGGTGTCTATGAACTCGTAATGACCTGGAGAATCATAATGGCAGGTCAGTTTTAGAATTTGGTGAACCTAGCAAAAAAAACAAACAAAAAACAAGTGTGGGATTGCACTTTTTTTGCAATTTCACCGCACTTGGAATTTTTTTCCCATTTTCTAGTACACGCCATGGTAAAACCAATGGTGTCATTCAAAAGTACAACTCGTCCTGCAAAAAATAAGCCCTCACATGGCCAAATTGACGGAAAAATAAAAAAGTTATGGCTCTGGGAAGGAGGGGAGTGAAAAACGAAAACGGAAAAACAAAAAATCCCACGGTCATGAAGGGGTTAAAGATGCCTGTGACCTGAGGTTAAGACTGAGGGTATAAAGAATGAAATATAAATATAAAATAATTCAGCACAAAATGTTGAAGAAAACGACAAAGTTAAATTATTGAGATTTACAACATGATACTGAATAATGCACAAGTACTAAAATACATTTTCAATTGCGGAATAAAATAAAAAATCTAAAAATCGTCCTGAAAGTCTCCAAGACATAAAGCTACAAGAAATCAGGTATCACTATTACAGGGCTGAGACGTAGAGGGCTGTTCGGTGGAGTCTGTTTTCACATTTGAATCATGAGTAATGATGTAATAAATATCTTTCGATGTCACTTTAGCCGGACATCCCCACAAGACTAAAAATCAAAAGATAAATTTGATTATTATATTATTAATCTTATTCATTGACTTTGTCAAACATTTGTAGGTTGTTTTAGTCACATGTGTGCAGGGACGGTATTAGACGAAGTGGGACTCTGGCCAAAAGATTAAAGTGGGGCCCCAAATGCTCACATATTGCCCATCACATGGAAGCATTTTCATAGTATTTACATGTGCTGAGTACAGGCCTCTAAACGAGCATGATCGACAATATTGAAGGCGCTCAACACTTGTTCCGTGGTCTCTTTACACCGACTGAGGAACAATGATGGGCACAGAACAATCACAATAGATCAATCTGTCCCCATAATGTATCATGTTATCAGCAGCATATATGCAGTTTTTACCGGCAATGTGATGTTTAGAACAAAGATTTTTCCGGCATAAACAATCCAATCATTCGATGAACAGGCAGCATTTTGCTTGTTTAGTATAATACACCCCATAGACCTTCACATAGTATAATACACTCCCCATAACCCTCCACATAGTATAATGCACACCATAGTCCTCCACATAATATAATGCATCCCACAGTCCTCCAGATTGTATAATGTGTAAACAGTCCTTTATATTGTATAACTCACACCCCATAGTCCTCCATATGCTATAATGTGCACCATATTCCTCCATATTGTATAATGCACACCTCATAGTTCTCCCTATGCTATAATGTACCCCATAGTCCTCCATATAGTATAATGTACCCCGTGGCACTCCATATAGAATAATGCACTCTCCATAGTCCTCCATATAGTATAATACACTCCCCATAGTCCTCCATTTAGTATAAAACATTAACCATGGATTATTGTGATCACTACTTCCCTGGAGTCTCTTTCATGTACTGTATATGAACAAAATGTGTTTTTCAAACTGTTCAATAAAAGTAATTTAAATTTTCAATCTAAGTGTGGTCTATCTTCTTGGAAGTTTAATAATTCTCTTTCACACACACTTTTTTTTAATTTTCTGAATTGTTAATTAAAGAACCATTTATCCCACATACCTCCCTTATGTTCTTCCAAATGTACATTATTTGTTTAACATTTGAGCTATTTTAATATCTGATTTGTACATTTTCTCAATCATTCCTTCTAAGATGTGTATTGAGGCCATTGTGCGACATGTCCTCCATATAGCATAATTCACTCCCCATAGTACTCCACATAGTATAATACACTCCCCATATTGGAAATTGTACTCTCTATAGTCCTCCATATAGTATAATGTGCCCCATAGTCCACCATTTAGAATAATGCACTCTCCATAGTCCTAAATATAGTATCATATGCCCCATGATCCTCCATATAGTATAAAACACTCCCCACAGTCCTCCATATAGTGAAGTACACTCCCCAGTCCCAGAGAGCACAAAATTGAATAGTCACCTATACCCAGTCCATACGTGGCAGTGTTAAATGCGGTATTGCTGCTTACCCTAGGTCATGTGGATAAACCTTCATGTCCTACGATCCATCATAGTTGGTTTATCCACTTCACCTAGGGTAAGCAGCAATATCGCATTTAACAGTGTCACGTATGGACAAGGTATAGGTGACTATTCAATTTTGGGCTCTCTGGGACATACAGTATATATGCATTGTGGTGCTAAGCAGAGAAGGTACCAACCAACTAGTATTAGTGGTTTAATTTTAATGAATACTCCCTGATTATACAGTTTTTTCCCCAAGCACAGAATCTTAGATTTTAACACTATCCATAGTCCTCCATGTACATTCATACCAGTAGCGGAGGTGAGGGCCAATCATACCAGAATAAGGATGGGGCCATGCATACTAGAACGAGATATGGGCCAATCAGACCTGGATGCTAAAGAAAAATTAATATTCATCGCCCTCCACGCTCATGGGTGTGGAATGCAGTAAATATTAATTTCTCTTTAGCAGCGGGCACAGGACTTAGCTGCAGACACCGCTTCCAGCCTCCTGTGACCCGCTGCTCCGCTGATGCCGCCCCCCATATCCCCACCACAGCGGGTACATGAGTACTATAAGACGCACCCCCCATTTTTGGAGGAAAAAAGTGCTTCTTACAGTCCGAAAAATACGGTAATTTGTGAACGAGGGAGTGTCTCTTGTGTTTATTTATGTCCTTTCATGTTTTTCTGGTATCCTTTTCTGGACTACATTGGATTCGGTGAATTACTTCGGACACGCATGGAATTTTTCCTTTTTTTTGTCTTCAATAAATTGGTGAACAAGGGATAGTGTGGGGGAGTCTTCATTCAAATAGAGAGTTTTTATTCTGTGTGTGTATTTATTTTTTATTTCCGAGTCATTAACCCCTTCATGACATGCCCCGTACTAGTACGGCGCATGTAGTGTCTCCCCCTTTGATGTGGGCTCCGGCGGTGAGCCCACATCAAAGCCGGGACATGTCTGCTGTTTTGTACAGCTGACATGTGCGCGCAATAGCGGCGGGTGAAATCGCGATTCACCCGCCGCTATTAACCTGTTAAATGCCGCTGTCAAACGATGACAGCGGCATTTAACTACCGTTTCCGGCCACGCGGCCGGAAATGAGCGCATCGCCGACCCCCGTCACATGATCGGGGGTCAGCGATGCATCAGGATGGTAACCATAGAGGTAATGAGACCTTTATGGTTACTGATGCTGGCCTGCTGTGAGCGTCACCCTGTGGTCGGCGCTCATAGCAAGCCTGCATTCAGCTACATAGCAGCAATCTGATGATTGCTGCTATGCAGCTGAGCCGATCGAGTGGTGCCAGCTTCTAGCCTCCCATGGAGGCTATTGAAGCATGGCAAAAGTTAAAAAAAATGTTTTTAAAAATATGAAAAAAATTAAAAAAATATAAAAGTTTAAATCACCCCCTTTCGCCCCATCCAAAATAAAACAATTAAAAAAAATCAAACCTAGACATATTTGGTATCGCCGCATTCAGAATCACCCGATCTATAAATAAAAAAAGCATTAACCTGATCGCTAAACAGCATAGCGTGAAAAAAATTTGAAACGCCAGAATTACGTTTCTTTGATCGCCACGACAATGCAGTAAAATGCAATAACGGGCGATCAAAAGAACATATCTGCACAAAATTGGTATCATTAAAAACATCAGCTTGGCACGCAAAACATAAGCCCTCACCCGACCCCAGATCATGAAAAATGGAGACGCTACGGGTATCGGAAAATGGCGCTTTTTTTTTTTTGTTTAGCAAAGTTTTGAATTTCTTTTCACCACTTAGATAAAAAATAACCTAGACATGTTAAGTTTCTGTGAACTCGTAATGACCTGGAGAATCATAATTTCAGGTCAGTTTTAGCATTTAGTGAAGCTAGCAAAAAGCCAAACAAAAAACAAGTGTGGGATTGCACTTTTTTTGCAATTTCACCAAACTTGGAATTTTTTCCCGTTTCCTAGTACAAGACATGGTAAAAACAATGGTGTTGTTCAAAAGTACAACTCGCCCCGCAAAAAATAAGCCCTCACATGACCATATTGACAGAAAAATAAAAAAGTTATGGCTCTGGGAAGAAGGAGAGCAAAAAAACGAAAACGCAAAAATGAGAAAGGGCCGCAGCGTGAAGGGGTTAATATGGATGTCTGATAGACACCTCTCCATAATTAACCCCAGGGCTTGAGGCCAGCTGTGATATTTGACAAATCACAGAGATCAACAACTCCAACTACCATTACCCCAATTGCCACCGCACCTGGGCAATTTGAAAGAACCAGGCAAAGCATCAGAAATGGTGCATGTAATGTGATGCAACAATGGTGAGGTGACCTAATAAGAACGGTCCTTCCCAGCCTGATAATATAAGCCTGCAGCTGTCTGGTTTACCTAATATCAAAAATAGGGGGGCCTCAGGTCATTTTTTGTTTTTAAATAATTTATTTATTAGGTTATACATAAGCTCTGCCTCCGAGATCAACTCTCCCTGGACAGCTTCCAGAGGACAGTGTGCTGAGCATAGCATCACTGGGTCTCATATAAGTCTCGATAAATAAAGTAGCACTCTGTAGAGCTATAGCATGCAAACATGAAATATGAATCTGGAATTGCATTACTGCACTAGAAAATATGAAAAATTGAGAATACTAAGCTCTTAAATTGGTAAATTCATATGTACCCGGCAGCCAAGATAAGGCGATTCTCGTTGCTGGGACCTGCCTAATGTGCATCCTCTCTTATACTAAAGTCTACATCCCTATGGGAAGTCATACTAGTCCCACAGTTAAATACACTATGGTCAAAGAAGTGTCACATAGATATCTTAAAAAGCAAAATATCTTTATTATAGATAGCTAAAATACATATAAATACACAAATAAACAATAGACATGGTGCCTCAATCCAACCAAACAATTCCAAAAGAGGTCAGCTGGAGCAGGACACATATATACAGGCAATTATATATACGAACAATACACATGCATCGGGTGTTGGATTACTAAAAAATAATCATGGACTATTATAGTTCAATCGCATACTGCTACTGTCCGTTAGCCATGCAAACAAATTTATAATGGTTTACTGCCGCTGCCCGTTATTCATGCAAACACATTTATAAGAAAAAAGACTAATCACCATTGCCACCTCTTAACATTCCTTTATCAAAGTGCATATACATAAGAAAATGCAAAAACACAGCAATAGAATATGGGGCAAATTACTCTATGGAGCATCTTATGGGGCCATAATGAACCTTTATGCAGCATTGTATTGGGCAAATGTTTCTCTGGAGCATCTTGTGGGGCCATTATTAACCTTTGTGCAGCATTATATAGGGCATATTTTAATATAGATCATCTTATGGGGCCCATCATGAACTTTATGGAGCATTATATGGGGCGTATTTTGTATGGGGCCATCATGAACTGTATGGAGCTTTATATGGGGCTCCTGATTCAATATGGATATTCAAAAACACTTAACCTACTGATGTCTCAATTAATTTTACTTTCATTGGTATCTATTTTTATTTTTGAAATTTACCAGTAGCTGCTGCATTTCCCACCCTAGGCTTATACTCAAGTTCAATAAGTTTTTTGTGGCAAAATTAGGGGTCTCTGCTTATACTCGAGTATATACGGTATGTTTACCATCTCTATGGGAAGGTAGGATCCTGCTGTAATTAAAAACACCTGAGGCTGAGGGTGAAGTGCTCAGTCAGAGAGCCAATTTATTATTATTATTATTATTATTATTATACATTTTTACAGCGCCATTTATTCCATGGCGCTTTACATGTGAAAAGGGGCAAATATAGACAAATACAATAAACATGATCAAAAAACAAGGCACTAACAGGTACAGAAGGAAGGAGGACCCTGCCCGCGAGGGCTCACAGTCTGCAGGGGGTGGGCGAGGACACACTAGGAGAGGAACAGACCCAGATTTGGTCTGCACTCTGCTGTACTTTGCGGTCTGCTGAAATTCCCTCACTGCCATTTAAGCCTAAAGACAAGGGGGACCTCTGTCACCCCACTAAATTGCCTAATGACAGCCTGGGGCGATGTCCGAACTTCAAGCTTTACTATGGGGCTTCTGAATTTCTATGTACTCCTCTGTTGACTTCATGATTTTCTTGAGGGTTAATTAGGTGAACTAACCTAATCTGTGACCTCTCTCAATATTCCTCTCTTTGCATATCACACTGTGATTACACCTTAATGTATTTTGTGACAGGGCAAAAGATTTTTCAGGTAAAACCCTCCAGAGCTTTCCTGAAATGTTTTTTCTACAGTATAAACTCTGCAGATACACGGGGGTGTAACAGCCGCCACGTGCACACTGTCGCGCTGCTGCAATGCAGGTAGGTGCAGGCTTCACTAGATGGCAGTGCGGCGCGCCCCCACACCGCCGCAGGGCCGAGGGGTACCCGGAGCCGGGCCTCTAGTTCTCAGTCTCGGGGTTGTCACGGTGGCTAGACCCGGTCCGTGGCCCTGTCCGTCAGTGGGGGACGTCCGGTGTAATAGGTGGTAGTAATGGTAGCGATGTAGCGGTGCGGTTGTGGGGTGTAAGTCGCGGTAAATAACGAGGACACCAGGTTGCAGTCTCTTTACCTCTTTACTGGAGATCTCTGAGTCCTCAGTCCAGAACACGGTTCACCAGGCTACGCAAGTCCGGCCGGTCCAATGGCACCTCCAGAGTTCTCCTCTCAGGTGGAGATCTGTGCCTTCCTTCTAGCGCTATGTGTTGTAGTCCTTCCCTGCTGTGCTCACGGAAAGTAACCCCACAACGGTTGTGTCTGTTTCTTAAGTTCCCTCACAACTCGATTTGATGTTCCTCTGTAATCCACCCCTTCCCTGTATTCAGGTTGGAATGGCACCCGTTTGTCAGGTAGGCCTGGAGTTCTTCCGGGACCCTAGAGTCGCCCCTCTCCCGCAATTGCCCCCCAAGACTTCATAGGTGATATGTGGTAGACAGCCCGCCTGAGACCGACTGTCCTGCCGCTGTTTGGAGTATGGCTTGAAGCTGTATTCTAATCCACTCCCTCGGCGTTCCGGCCACCGGTATTGCGCCTCAGCAGGGTGCTGCCTCTTTCAACAAAACCCCTGCTGGTATTCTCCTTCTGCTTGATCCCGTTTCTCACTCAGCACAATCTATCTCGCTTCTAGTCCTTTCTTGAGTCCCGCCGCTTCCAGGAGCCTGCGCGGACCCGTTACGTTCTTTCAATGCCAAGCCTCTGCCAGGATCCCACCCCTGGCAGAGACCCTACAGTCTCTCCCTTCACAACACCCCCTGCCACAGGGTGTTGCTCCGTTCAATCCCGTCAGCGTTCTCCTCTAACTTCCTGCCTGACCCCCAGTTTACCCACTATGGTGGGGAGTGGCCTAATGAATAGCACCCTTAGCTCCCCCCGGAGGCCCAGCTGTGAAACATATTGGTGTCTGTGATACCTGATTGGAGGAACTCCTTCGGTGCCATCGAACGTACCATGGCTCCCCTTAGCGGCGAAGCCACAGCACTGCAACGACCAGGACTCTGGGGCGCTGCACTCCCCCCTGGTTAAACACAGTACTCCGGGACTGGGAAGAAAAACAACAATACAGATTAGCAAAAAGACATACAATTTTGTTGAGTGCAAAACGATAAGTATACTTGAACAGGCTTCCCTTTATGGGAGGTGAGGACACTTTTAACGTTACAAACATGGTCAACATTATAAATTACAGGCTATGCATAACTCCTGTTACCCAACCGGGTATTCTACTTAGTGCAAATTCTGGAACAATAAATTAACATTGCCTTTAAGAAACATACACTCTTAGTTTACCAAAGGCCTTCCTATAATCACATTACAGGGTAAGGTAACTTCACATTCTCCTACTTTGAACCTGCAGGACCGCCTGTCCCTATGGCACCAGACCTACTGCCTCTCCTTTCTTTTACAGGACCGCCCCGTTCAGCCAGGGCCTACTGCCTTTCGCTACTATACATAGTATAGACATAACATTCCTTTCGTTTCAAGAACTCTGAGCCCGCTCTACTCGGCTCCTTTAAGGACTCACTCTCTAACCCCTACGGGTTCGCCTTCTGTCCTTAGTAACAAAGTAACTTTCTATGGGGACGCAGGGTTGACCTTCTATCCTCACCTTCATCATTACTTCCTCACTTTCAGCTATGCAGATCTCTATCTCTACCCCTACGGGCTCTCTGTATCTTTTCTTTCTGCAAAACATTATTTGGATTTCACATTTCAACAAATTCAACACATATAACTTAGCATGTAAAACAGTTACATTTCTTTTTCAAGCTTCATTATCACATTACTGTTCTGCAACAGTATCTTTCTCAAGTTCAATTTCACACATCCCCTTTAAGAGGGGACCAAGTCTTTCTGAGGTAGCTCGTCTTCTCAGCCTACCAGCCCACGCAAAGGTTCCGGTATGGTATCTTCGCAAAGTGTCTTTAACTAGAACCGGTAGGAAAGGTATCTTCACAAAGTGTCTTTGGCTCAAACCAATAGGGAGCACCTTTAAGAAGGTGCAAACTATTTACAAAAGAAAGTTCGAATCATGCACAGTCCATGATTTCTGCAGTTTGTGTAACTTTAAAACTTGTATAAACTTCAGGAAAAGGAAAACAAACAAAGGGGATCCCGGGTCAACAGAGGGATCCATTAACCCTGGGCGGGTTTAGCAGCAACAGGAACAGTTAAAACAATAAAGTAGCAACTATTTACATTTTCATGGTATCGAGGTTTATTCTTCTTCTGGTGGCTTGGGTTCCTGAACCCCGGCCACTGTAGCACGGACACCAGCGGCAAGCTCCGCAGGGACCACCTGGTCGCCTGCTGTCTGAATTTGAAGCCTAACTCTGTCGGCAAGTTCAGGAGCTGCTACAAAGCGTACAGTAGAAACAGTAACAAGGTCTGGCAGCCCTGGATTGACCACAGTTGGGGCCACAGGTGCCATTCTCTCAGACTCGTATCGCTGAACTTTCCGGGCACGCCATCCTTGTGTGTTCCAGTGACGGGTATACGTCACCTGATCCCCCTCCCGGAGTGGTTCACCTTCTCGATCACAGCAGGGAGTCTCCACATCGTAGCCGGCAACGAAGATGCCAGTAGGTAGACCCGACTCCCAAATGGAACCCCACCCCTTCTTTGGGTGGAATGCCGCCACCGTCCCTCGCCTGACAGCATCCGTCCCATCATAGATCATTTTTTTGCCCTGCAGTTCCCGTTTTTCAACTTCAGTGCGCTGCCCCCAATGCTGGAGCACGCATTGTTTGTATTGGTCCCAGGTAAGTATCGCAATAGTGAGACCTTCCATTGGAATCCCATCCTGCTCGACCCAGGGAACATCCCATCGGAACATCACCCCTCCTGGGTCCATTTCTATGGGCTCTCCCCACCTGGTTGGCAATGGTGGTAACAGCTTCCCCAACGCGCCGGGGGTGAGAACCGCCCGGTCGATTGTAAACGCGGGGTTACTGTTGTGGGGAGGATCGGTCGGGAGAGCAGAACCGTCCAGGGGAGTAGGGGCGCCGCCCATACCTGCGCCTGATGTGGTTCCACCGGCGTCGCTCTGATCCGTTAACGAGGACGCTGGAGTCTGCTGCAGCCCGGACCGGGGCTCCTCCAATGGGATGCTCGGACTCCGCTCCGCTTGCTGTGGTTCCTCCTCCTCTAACTCCGAGGTCGGGATTGGTGGACGTAGCTTCGCTGTCGGATCCGCAGGCTTCCGGTCCATCTCCGGTGAAGAAAGGCAGGCCTGAACCGCTTCTTCCTCGCTCAGGCACTCGCCGTTCATCATCGCCACCTGATAGTCGCTGGCAGTGCATGCACCTAACTCCGCCATTTCTCTGAGGTCGGGCTTCTCCGTCACCAGCCTCTCGCCGTTGCATATCAAGGGGTGTTTCTCTTCTGCTTTGGGGCAGGTCATTCCTCTGCAGCCAGAAGTGCAGGGGGCGGTAGCCATTTCTCGCGCCACACTGGGAGTCTCCGCCCATAACACGCCCTCCTTCCCCTTGGGTGTAGCAATGGCGGCGCCTTTTGGCGGGAACTTTTGGCGGCTAATGGCGCAGCACAGTCTTACAATAAAGTACAGTCCAAGCACAACAAATCACAGTCTCTAGGCACACATGACCTGATTCTTCAGGCTTAAGTAGATCCTGTTCGTGACGCCAAGTCTGCGGCGCGCCCCCACACCGCCGCAGGGCCGAGGGGTACCCGGAGCCGGGCCTCTAGTTCTCAGTCTCGGGGTTGTCACGGTGGCTAGACCCGGTCCGTGGCCCTGTCCGTCAGTGGGGGACGTCCGGTGTAATAGGTGGTAGTAATGGTAGCGATGTAGCGGTGCGGTTGTGGGGTGTAAGTCGCGGTAAATAACGAGGACACCAGGTTGCAGTCTCTTTACCTCTTTACTGGAGATCTCTGAGTCATCAGTCCAGAACACGGTTCACCAGGCTACGCAAGTCCGGCCGGTCCAATGGCACCTCCAGAGTTCTCCTCTCAGGTGGAGATCTGTGCCTTCCTTCTAGCGCTATGTGTTGTAGTCCTTCCCTGCTGTGCTCACGGAAAGTAACCCCACAACGGTTGTGTCTGTTTCTTAAGTTCCCTCACAACTCGATTTGATGTTCCTCTGTAATCCACCCCTTCCCTGTATTCAGGTTGGAATGGCACCCGTTTGTCAGGTAGGCCTGGAGTTCTTCCGGGACCCTAGAGTCGCCCCTCTCCCGCAATTGCCCCCCAAGACTTCATAGGTGATATGTGGTAGACAGCCCGCCTGAGACCGACTGTCCTGCCGCTGTTTGGAGTATGGCTTGAAGCTGTATTCTAATCCACTCCCTCGGCGTTCCGGCCACCGGTATTGCGCCTCAGCAGGGTGCTGCCTCTTTCAACAAAACCCCTGCTGGTATTCTCCTTCTGCTTGATCCCGTTTCTCACTCAGCACAATCTATCTCGCTTCTAGTCCTTTCTTGAGTCCCGCCGCTTCCAGGAGCCTGCGCGGACCCGTTACGTTCTTTCAATGCCAAGCCTCTGCCAGGATCCCACCCCTGGCAGAGACCCTACAGTCTCTCCCTTCACAACACCCCCTGCCACAGGGTGTTGCTCCGTTCAATCCCGTCAGCGTTCTCCTCTAACTTCCTGCCTGACCCCCAGTTTACCCACTATGGTGGGGAGTGGCCTAATGAATAGCACCCTTAGCTCCCCCCGGAGGCCCAGCTGTGAAACATATTGGTGTCTGTGATACCTGATTGGAGGAACTCCTTCGGTGCCATCGAACGTACCATGGCTCCCCTTAGCGGCGAAGCCACAGCACTGCAACGACCAGGACTCTGGGGCGCTGCAGCAGTAAAATGGAAGCAGGGCTGTATCTAAACAGAGCTGGCCTGCAGTGCAGCAGTGAGGCTACCACATGTGGCAGCAGAATAGTCAAACTAGCTGGGTCAAATCCTAGACTGTAGTGCAGTACCAAAGGAATAAGCAAACTCATGTTCAGAGACAAGCCAGGGAGTTAGTAACGGTCAGGAGCGGATAAGACAAAAGTAGGTCAGGATACAAGCCAAGACAAAACCAGGGAGTCTGCACACTAAAGGGAAACACGGAGACAAGACGGGAATAGGGGAAAACAGAGACACGGGTCCAGACAGCAACACGGCAGGACCAAATCAGAGCAGTGGCAATAAATAGCCAACCTGAACACAGAGGCTGAGAAAGGTTAACTCTTGACATGACCAGACCGGGAACAAGGGAAAACAGGACTCAAAACTCGGTCTGGATCATGACACACACACCTGACAGTGAGCTGTTATAAGGCCGGGGATACAGGGACTTGGGCTGGAGTTTCACTAAGTAGTTTGCACAGAGACACCACAATTCTCCAATACATCTAGTAGTAAGTCCACCATAACTGCATACATGATATATAATACTGGATGAGAGACGATCAGAGGAGAAATGCTGAAATCTCTGTTATCACTAGATATCATTCTCAGCAGATAAACACAACGATTGTGATTCCTGTTCTAGTAGAAGAGGTTGTCCGGGCTTTTCCCCATAGTCTGCAGCTCCTCTATGTGTCTGCATTATATACATGACATGATGTATTGTCACTGATCAGCATTACCCCACGGTGTGTCTCTGTATGGAACTGCAACTCCATCTTTCTTTTAAAAATATCATTACAAGAAGGACAGTGACAATTTGCTGACTTGATTGATGTGGATAACGTGTCCTGCGTCATCCACATAGCGACCCGAGATCTGGCACCTGTGCAGTAGCCTCGCTGGACCGCACAGACAGACTGTGCTCTGCCCTTCTGTGAGTAGAGCATAAAACATCAATGCGCCAGCACCGAGGTTTCTCACCCCATTACTTGCCCGACCTCGCCTCCTGCCACTTGTTCTTATTCCCAAGAATGAAGAAAAACCTAAATGAAAAGCGTTTTCAGGATGTAGAAGACGTTAAGAAGAAATATCTGGAGGCACTTACCAGAATTAGCTCAGGAGAATATAAAGAATGCAGATCATCTAATGGACGGGTTTGTGAAGGGGATTCATGTTTTCTTGAATACATTTCTTTAAATAAGTAATTCTCATTTTTTGGGGGTGCCCCTCATTTTTAGTGTTTTAGAGGCGGACATATCACATGTGCAGGAGGTTCAGCTGCACATCGGACAAGTAGTGTAGGGGGCTCCCAGGGCAGAGTGGCCCATTTGCACTACAGGTTGCTCAAAGAACTGTGATCATTCCATTTTTTACTCATGTAGATTTTCCTTCTTAAGCATTGGGAGGAGGACTCCCCTATGTCTCTCTGGTCCTTCACAAGTGTGTAGCGCCCCAGGGTCCTGGTTGTCACAGTAGCATTGCTTTCCTCACGAGGAGAGTGATGTTACGTTTGGAAGCGATGAAGGATATCTTTTATCAGGTAATCACCATACACACAACATGTCCACACTCCAAGACACAAGGGGGAGCTTTTGATCCTATTCCTAGGTGACTTCCCTATATATATTGTGGTTTGGAGGGAAAGAAAAGGCAGATTGTCAGAGAGACAGAAGAGGGCAGACCGACATAGAGTGTCAGAAGGTCTGAAGGGGCCATGTAGTCTGAAGCACTACAGCTCCTAGAAAAAGAGACATACAGAAGAAAGGACATTGTTCAGTGAGAATTAAGTAGAGCGAAGCACAGGAGAAGGACACCAGGGGGAGGACAGCAGCAAGCAGACTGTCTCCCTGGCAGAAGCGCAGATAACCAGGAGCCAAAACACTGAGGCATTTGTGGGACTGTAAGACACATAGCAAAGACCGTCAGGACAGCTGAACTGCAAGTTACCTGTCCACGATACACACCTGAAGACACAGTAACACATAGAGTCCCTGTAAAAAGGCTCGAGTTACCTGTCATACAGGTATTGTCCTATCCTATATGGGGGACAGAGAAGAACTGTGAGGACCTTATCTGAAGCCATATGCAGTAAGGGACTACAATACCAATGAGCTAGAGGAAGGCTTTTAACTCCACCTGGTAAAGGGGACTCTGGATTCGCTTCCAAGCCGGCTGGACCCTGCCTGCCCTGTGATCTGGTACCCTGGACTGTTGCTGCCTGAAGTCTTCAGTAAACCAGGTAAAGAGACTGCAAACCTGTGTCCTCATTCTTTACTGCGCCATTCACCATCTTCCATCTACACACTGGGAGCCCTGGGGACATACTTCACCTGTGGGAAGTTATACCATCTAGCTGCCATAACATCGGTCAACTATACAACACACTGTGTTTTTTTGCCGCCATGCATAACGCCTTTTTGTATTACCAAACAACTCAATCTTGGTTTCATGAGTCCACAGGACCTTCTTCCAAAAAGAAATTGGCTTCTCCAAATGTGCTTTTGCATACCTCAGCCGACTCTGTTTGTGGCATGCTTGCAGAAACGGCTTCTTTCGCATCACTCTCCCATACAGCTTCTCCTTGTGCAAAGTGCGTTGTATAGTTGACCGATGCACAGTGACACCATCTGCAGCAAGTTGATGCTGCAGCTCTCTGGAGGTGGTCTGAGGATTGTCTTTGACTGATCTCACCATTCTTCTTCTCTGCCTTTCTGATGTTTTTCTTGGCCTGCCACTTCTGGCCTTAACAAGAACTGTACCTGTGTTCTTCCATTTCCTTACTATGTTCCTCACAGTGGAAATTGACAGGTTAAACCTCTGAGACAGCTTTTTGTATCCTTCCCCTGAACAACTATGTTGAATAAGCTTTGTTTACAGATCATTTGACAGTTGTTTTGACGAGCCCATGATGCCACTCTTCGGAGGAGATTCAAACAGGAGAACAACTCGCAAGTGGCCACTTTAAGTAGCTTTTCTCATGATTGCATACACCTAGCTATGAAGTTCAAAGCTCAATGAGGTTACAAAACCAAAAAAAGTGCTTTAGTAAGTCAGTAAAAAGTAGGTAGGAGTATTTAAAGCAAGAAAATGATAAGGGTGCCCATACTTATGCACCTGTCAACTTTTGTTTGAATGCAGATTGCACATTTTCTGTTAGTACAATAAACTTCATTTCAAGGCAGAAACATTACTGTGTCCAACAGTTATTAGATATATGAAACTGAAATAGCTGTTGCAAAAAAAAAATTTTTTATAAAACATTAAGCTTAAGATTAATAGGGGTGCCCAAACTTTTTCATATGACTGTATATGGCTTCTATTCACCTGAGGGGGATCTGTACAGAACCTTATGTAGTTAGTAGCACCCCCGAGTGGCATCTGCAGGCAGTTGTCTGGTCACGTTGACGAGTGATGACAGCCTATGTGGCCGGATTTTCAAAGAGAATGTCAGGAACCTTAGTGTCACCAAACTAATAACATTGCTCTGTAGGGTAGTAAACGATAGCTGCAAATATACTTTCCTGGCCACAAGTGGATATTTGGATCGGCAATGCTAACAGTGAAACAATGGTGCTGGACAGATGTCATTCAAGCAAACGGGGTTGACACTCACTGGGTAGCAACAATGTAGAATGGAGGTATGTAGGCACTAGCAGCTAGACGCTGTGCTGGACCTGATCAGGTGACCCACAGGAAGGATTTTCTTGATATATAAAGCCCAGCATGCCAAACTGCAGGCAGATTTGGCACCAGGGAAGAGAGCGGAGCAGACATGCTCCAGAGATGCCTCTGAGACAAGCGTGACAGAGGTCAGCAGGAAGTCTACGCCCCCGAGGTGCTGGTCACCACCTGGCAAGGTCCAAACTCCCCTCAGGAGAACTCCAAGTTTTACCTTCACTAGTAAGGAACAGGATCCGCACCCTGTGCTGGTCAAGCCTCCGAGACCTGACATTGCCTGTCAAGAGCCAAGGCCTAGTCCTTTCGTCCCCAAGCATAAGAGTCTTCCGCTGACGGTCAAGCTGAGAAGATCCGCAAGGAGACTGCTACAGGAAAGGCATGTCTGCGATTGCGGAGGAACAGCATGAGTGAACAGGGCCATCACTTCCAGCTATCATCTACGGTACCGGGATCGACTGGGATTTGGGCAACATGTTGGAAGGGGGCAGGTTGCTTCATGGGAGGCCTAATGCATGTTAATAAACTACATCAAAGAGAGATGTGCAGCCTTGTGGGAAAACCTGGTGAACCCCTCTAGGGGCAGAGCTGTAGAGAGAACTTACGTGGTGACTCCCATGACTGGTTGCACCACCTTTGCGAAAAGTACAGTAATATTTATATAGTGAAAAACTTTATTTGCTATTCCAAACTTATTGTTATTCATTTTAATGTTGATTTGCATAGTTACTAATAGTGATGGGCGACTCCGTGGATGTTTGGGTCTGGCACGTTCAGCCGAACAGATGCAAAAAGTTCAGTTTGGATACCAGAACAGTACCCAAACCTGGACCCCATTCAGATGAATTTGTCTCGAACATCCATTGTTTGCCATTCTGTCATCTGCATGACAGCGTAGCAAACACTGGCTCTAATCGGTGAGAAGAAAAAAAAAAAGGCTTGCGTTCCCCTCTATATTTGATAACCAGCATGACAAAACTGACAGCTGCGAGCTGCAACCTTTAGCTGTCAGCTTTATCATGGCTGGTAATCAAGAATAAAGGGGTACCCATGCATTTTTTTTAAATTATTTAAATAAATAATTTTAAAAAACAGCACGGGGTTCCCCCTATTTTTGAAAACCAAGCTAGAGCAGACAGCTGGGGACTGGTATTCTCAGGCTAGTAAGAGGCCATAGATATTGACCCCCCAGCCTAAAAATAGCAGCCAACAGCTGCCCCAGAAAAGCATGTTACCTCAAATATGGAAATTAAATACATGCACTTATGTGACCGCCTATCCATATGGGGAATACAGGGGAATTGTGACATTGTGCACATTGCACACCCTCACTATTTCTCAGTCTGAAGTCACGTAATGTGCAGACTGTTCTTCTTAGACTGGACAATCCCTTTAACTGTCCCAATTTGTGAACTCATGGAAACATGCTCTAGTTTCCTTTTTGTGTGACCTTGTATTCGGCGCGATTCTACTCTCACTTTCTTTAAAGTCTTAAAAAAGTTCCTTTCTTCTTTGGAATTTCTTTACAATTTCTGGTGTCAGATCAGTGTCAGAGCTTGTCTCTAGAACTTCCAGCATTGTATTTTTTCTCCTGAGTCTCATTTTTCACAGTTTGCTTAGCAGAACTAAATTGCCTTTAGCAGTGGTCATCCTCCACTAATAAGCTAATAATGGCTCTTGCCTGTCTGTTTTCCTTGTCCCATCCCGGATTATTAATCTGTGGTCTGTTTGCAGTAATTATCTCCCACAAGTCATCTCAGGAAAGAAAAATGTCCACCTTAAAATTCCACAGCTGGTCATTGTCATTATTTAGTTGGCTCCCTGTAAGTTTAATCCCTACATGACTCGGAAATTTTCAGTTTTTGTGCTCTCATTCTTTACTCCCTTACTTTCAAGGGCCGTAACTTTTTTTGTCCATCAACATAGCCATATGAGGGTTTGTGTATGGCAGGATGAGTCGTAGTTTTGAATGACTCCATTCACTTTACCATGCTATATTATATTATATTATATTACATTATTTTTCGAAACCAGGGGTGTAATGATCACTATGGAGGGTGCCCGGAGGTGGAGGGTGCCCCCCCGATGCCAGTGCATTTTTTAGCTGGCTGTGCATCAGAAGACGCACACTCAGCTGAAATGCATTGCGACGTAAAGATCCGCCAGGTCCCTGAAGGGCAATACTTGCCGCCGGCCAATCAGAGGCCGGCGGCCGTCGTCAGCGTTCATCGACCCAAGGGATGCATAGCAGTGACGTCATTTGCAGCCCGTTGCTTGCACACTGAGGTAAGCTGCTTGCTGCAGAACAGGACGCCTTGCTTTGTGGGAACGGAGGAAGGTGAGTAGAATTGTTTAATTTTCATGTGTTAAAGAACAGCGGCAAAACAGTGGGACATAAAATACGGAAAGTATTCAGATCCCTTTAAATTTTTCACTCTTTGTTTCATAGCAGCCATTTGGTAAATTCAAAAAAGTTCATTTTTTTCTCATTAATGTACACTCCGCACCTCATCCTGACTGACAAAAAACAGAAATGTATTAAGTTTTGGAAATTTATTAAAAAAGAAAAAAGTAAATATCACATGCTCATAAGTATTCAGACCCTTTAATAATAATAATAATAATAATAATACTTTTATTTATATAGCGCCAACATATTCCGCAGCGCTTTACAACTTATAGAGGGGACTTGTACAGACAATAGACATTACAGCATAACAGAAATCACAGTTCAAAACAGATACCAGTAGGAATGAGGGCCCTGCTCGCAAGCTTACAAACTATGAGGAAAAGGGGAGACACGAGAGGTGGATGGTAACAATTGCTTTAGTTATTTGGACCAGCCATAGTGTAAGGCTCGGGTGTTCATGTAAAGCTGCATGAACCCTTTGCTTAGTATTGAGTAGAAGCACCCTTTTGAGCTAGTACAGCCACAAGTTTTCATGGGAATGATGCAACAAGTTTTTCACACCTGGATTTTGGGATCTTCTGCCATTCTTCCCTGCAGATCCTCTCCAGATCCGTCAGGTTGGATGGTGAACGTTGGTGGACAGACATTTTATTATTATTATTATTATTATTAGTATTAATTTATATAGCACCATTGATTCCATGGTGCTGTACATGAGAAGGGGTTACGTCAAAATACAAATATCACTTACAGTAAGCAAAACTAACAATGATAGCTGGTACAGAGGGAAGAGGACCCTGCCCTTGCGGGCTTACATTCTACAGGATTAAGGAGACAGTACGTCGAGGGTTGCAGTAGCTCCAATGGTGTTGAGGTGGCTGTGTAGTCTTTACAGGCTGTAAGCTTCTTTGAAGAGGTGGGTTTTCAGGTTTCTTTTGAAGGATCCAAAAGTAGTGGATAACCGGATGTGCTGGGGCACTGAATTCCAGATGATGGGTGATATTCGGGAGAAGTTTTGGAGGTGATTGGGTGAGGAGCGAATAAGCGTGGAGGAGAGGAGAAGGTCTTGGGAGGACCGGAGATTACGTGAGGGAAGATATTGAGAGATTAGTGTGGAAATATACGGAGGAGAAAGGTTATGGATGGCTTTGTAGGTCAGTGTTAGTAATTTAAACTTGATACGCTGGGAAATTGGGAGCCAGTGGGGAAGCAGGAGTGTAGCGAGAAGAGAGATTAATTAGTCGGGCAGCAGAGTAAGGGTATGTGCACACGTCCGGATTTCTTGCAGAAATTTGAAGAAAACCGGAAATTTTCTGCAAGAAATCCGCATTTTTTTTTTTGCATTTTTTTCCGTTTTTTTAACATTCTGCAAGCGTAATTAGCTTGCAGAATGCTAAAGTTTTCCAAGCGATCTGTAGCATCGGTTGGAAAACTGACTGACAGGTTGGTCACACTTGTCAAACATAGCGTTTGACAAGTGTGACCATCTTTTTACTATAGATGCTGCCTATGCAGCATCTATAGTAATAGATAGAATGTTTAAAAATAATTAAAAAAATTAAAAAAATGTAAAAAAAATGGTTATACTCACCTGCAGGCGTCCGTTCCTATAGATGCCGGTGTGGTTCAGGGCCTTCCATGACGTCGCGGTCACGTGAGCGGTCACATGACCGGTCTCGACCAATCACAAGACCGCAACGTCATCGCAGGTCCTTCACCGCACACCAGCTATAGAAACCGAAGCGGCAGCATGCAGCGGAGAGGCGGGAAGACATCGAAGGTGAGTATATGACTATTTTTTATTTTAATTCTTTTTTTTTGACCAATTATATGGTGCCCAGTCCGTGGAGGAGAGTCTCCTCTCCTCCACCCTGGGTACCAACCGCACATGATCTGCTTACTTCCCACATGATGTGCACAGCCCCGTGCGGGAAGTAAGCAGATCAATGCACTCCTAGGTGTGCGGAATCCCCGCAATTCCGCATTTTAATGAACATGTTGCTTTTTTTTCCGCGATGCGATTTTTTCGCGGAAAAAAAGGCTACATTTGCACAAAAAATGCGGAATACACTGAAAATAATGGGAGGCATATGTTAGCGTTTTTTTCGCGTTTTTATCATGTTTTTATAGCGAAAAAACGCAAAAAAAACCGCGAAAAATACTGAACGTGTGCACATGGCCTAAAGGATGGACTGGAGGGGTGCGAGAGTGTTAGAAGGTAGGCCACAGAGGAGGATGTTGCAGTAGTTGAAATCAATAAATAAACTCGTGCACTGCCTTAATCTTAGCGGTGCTCAGGTAGGTTCCAACACCATAACCATATGTAAATAAACCTGGCACTCAACTTTTTTATCTGGAGATATATTTTATTGTCAGCAACAAAACGTTTCGGTCCCAAACCAGACCTTCCTCAGTTACTGAAAGTGCAAATAATATACAAAATAAAAAGAACAAAAAGGACAAATAAACAAAGTATGTACAATACTGTTCTTCCAGTGTATAGCGAACATGGCGATACAGTTACTGCAGTGGTACAAAAACAGTACAGAACCAACCAATATTGGCACAATGCTACTTTAGATGGTGAGTGGTTAAACTATCGTAAGTGAGGGGGTAGTCACATACCGTGATAAGTAGAGGATTTGAGAAAGATGTGCCCGTATAGGCAGATGATAAATAATTTCTGTAATAGAGAATGTCACGTATGAGTGATGGACCAGGGAGGAGGTGGTTTAGAAAGAGCAAATCATACCCATGAGGATGCAGACCATAAGTCTGTGTATGGCTGTCTGGGCAAAGCCCTAATCGGTAAGAAACGCAAGGAGGGTTACATACAAAGTATCTGCCTATATGACCAGGCTCTATTGGAAATCAGCTCACAATGGAAACAAGCATTTTGCATTAAGATAGCTTTCATCCCCCAGCAGTCAAACGCTGTATCCCTAGATCGCAATATCAACGCGTACGCCATATTGTTTCTGATCAGGACTTACGGGACCAACGCCTACGGGATATGACCACGAAGTTCCAGCGACGTGGCTACCCCGAACGCATTTTACAGGAACAACAAAACCCTTCTGCCCGCATCCGGAGCAATGAACAGGGTAAAAGAGTCCCCTTTGTACATGTCTATCACCCGGTCACCTCCATCCTCCATAAACATATCAGAAAACACTGGCCTCTACTCTCCACAGCATACCCCACGGTTTCAGAGTTCAAACTCCCTTTCCTTCCATGTTTCAAGAGACCACAGAATCTCAGGGACACCTTAGTCAGGGCGGATTTTGGGCCCACACAGACAACAAAATCGAGATTTCTGTCCCCAAAATGGGGACATTCCCATGTCTACACTGTGCACAATGTGGAAATATACAGAAGGGTAATACTTTCCAGCATCCACACAAAGGCAAAAGCTTCCAGATCAAAAATTATTATACATGTGAATCGTCATTCGTTATCTACCTCATCAAATGCCCATGCGGGTTACTGTATATCGGGGAGACCACCCAATCGGTGCGGGATAGAATATCCAAACATAAATCCACTATCCGCTGCAATAATTTACTTTTGCCAATCCCCCATTATTTCTCTACCCATGGTCACACCATTTCACAACTGAGATACCAGGTGATTGATTCAATTCCCCCACAACGACGAGGGGGTGATAGGATTGCACTCCTAAAAAAACGGAAGCTTTCTGGATACATACCTTAGAAACCCTAACACCTAAAGGGTTAAACAGGGATTATGACTTATTGGCGTTCATCTGAATAACCATGTTATCATTATTTGCGGTTGCGCTGTTTATTTATGCCTCCTCTACCATGTGTATGCTAATTATTCCTTTTTTCTGTTATTTTAGAATCGTCTATATTGATTCCGGGACCCATAATCTTCCCATGTGGCACTCACTCTTGATATGACGGCTCACCCTTTAATCACCAGCACTGTCTCAGTAAATTGAACGTAATTTTGCCTCTTTGCATTTCCTCTCACGGAATTCGTTCCATCTTAATTAATCCTTTTGTCATATTTATGGATATGGTTCTCAGTAACTGTATCGCCATGTTTGCTATACACTGGAAGACCAGTATTGTACATACTTTGTTTATTTGTCCTTTTTGTTCTTTTTATTTTGTATATTATTTGCACTTTCAGTAACTGAGGAAGGTCCGGTTTGGGACCGAAACGTTATGTTGCAGTAGTTGAGGCGGGAGATGATTAGGGCATGCACGAGCATTTTGGTAGAGTGCGGGTTGAGGAAAGGATGGATTCTGGAAATATTTTTGAGCTGGAGGCGACAGGAGGTGGCGAGAGCTTGGATGTGCGGTTTGAAGGACAGGGCAGAGTCAAGGGTTATTCTGAGGCAGCGGATTTTGGGGACAGGGGAAAGTGCGATTTCATTTATTTTGACAGATATATCAGGTAGGGAAAATATGCGTGATGGAGGAAAGATAATGAGTTCAGATTTGTCCACATTGAGCTTGAGGAAGCGAGAGGAGAAGAAGGAGGATATGGCTGATAGACACTCTAGGATTCTGGAGAGCAGAGAGGTGACATCTGGGCCCGAGAGGTAGATCTGAGTGTCATCGGCATATAGATGGTACTGGAAGCCATAGGACCTTATGAATTGTCCCAGGCCGAGTGTATAGATTGAGAAGAGTAAGGGTCCTAGGACAGAGCCTTGGGGAACTCCAACAGAGGGGGCGAGATGAAGAGGTAGTATGGGAGTAGGAAACGCTAAATGTGCGGTGGGCAAGGTATGAGGAGATCCAAGATAGGGCAAGGTCTTTGACCCCAAAGGAAGAGAGGATCTGTAGTAGGAGGCAGTGGTCAACTGTGTCGAAGGCAGAGGACAGGTCTAGGAGGAGGAGTATAGAGAATTGTCTGTTAGCTTTGTGTTGTGAAATTGGATTCTGGGCTCCCCCGGTGGCCACTTGTGGAATTTAACTTGTGTGCATCATCCCCTCTGTTCACCTGCTCCTATCAGGATGTGGGAGTGGCTATATAACCTTGCTCCTCTGTCAGTTTCATGCCGGTCAACAATGTAATCAGAAGCCTTTCTGTGCATGTTCCTGCTACTAGACAACTCCCAGCTAAGTTGGACTTTTGTCCTTGTGTGTTTTTGCATTTTGTTCCTGTTCACAGCTGCTGTTTCGTTACTGTGTCTGGAAAGCTCTTGTGAGCGGAAATTGCCACTCTGGTGTTATGAGTGGAAATTGCCACTCTGGTGTTATGAGTTAATGCTAGAGTCTTAAAGTAATTTCTGGATGGTGTTTTGATAGGGTTTTCTGCTGACCATGAAAGTGCCCTTTCTGTCTTCATGCTATCTAGTAAGCGGACCTCGATTTTGCTAAACCTATTTTCATACTACGTTTGTCATTTCATCTAAAATCACCGCCAATATATGTGGGGGCCTCTGTCTGCCTTTTGGGAAAATTTCTCTAGAGGTGAGCCAGGACTGTCTTTTCCTCTGCTAGGATTAGGTAGTTCTCCGGCTGGTGCTGGGCATCTAGGGATAAAAAAACGTAGGCATGCTACCCGGCCACTTCTAGTTGTGCGGCAGGTTTAGTTCATGGTCAGTATAGTTTCCATCTTCCAAGAGCTAGTTCTCATGTATGCTGGGCTATGTTCTCTCGCCATTGAGAATCATGACAGCTTTGGCTGTAAGTAAGTCGTTAGTAATTTTGATCAGGGCAGTCTCAGTGGAATGGTGGGGACGGAAGCCAGATTGTAGGTTGTCGAAGAGAGAGTTAGATGCAAAGTGAGAGGAAAGTTCAGCATGGACAAGCTGCTCAAGGAGTTTGGAAGCAAATGGGAGCAAAGATATGGGGCGATAGCTGGACATAGCACTTGGGTCAAGGGAAGGCTTTTTGAGGATAGGTTTGATTGTGGCATGTTTGAAGGCAGAGGGGAAGGTACCAGAAGTTAGTGAAAGGTTGAAGAGATGGGTTAGGGATGGGATTAGTGTGGTGGTGAGGTTGGGGAGGAGGTGGGATGGGATGGGATGGGGTCAAGTGCACAAGTGGTGAGGTGTGATTTGGAGAGAAGATGAGCAAGCTCCCCTTCAGAGATTTTGGAGAGTGAAGTTATGGGGTTTGGGCATTGGTCTCTCATACAAAGAGGGTGTGGTGGTTGGACAACAAAGACTTGCCTTGTTTGGTCTATCTTATTTTTGAAGTGCGTGGCAAAGTCCTCGGCAACGATTAAGGAACTTGGAGGGGGCAGTGGTGGGCGGAGGAGGGAGTTAAAAGTGTTGAACAACTGTTTGGGGTTGTGGGATAAGGAAGATACGAGGGTTGTGAAGTAGGCCTGTTTAGCAGAGGTGAGAGCTGATTTGAATGCCAGTGTTGCTTGTTTGAGTGCAGTCAAATCATCTTGTGAATGCGTTTTCTTCCAACGAAGTTCTGCAATTCTGGACACTTGCCGAAGCTTTTTAGTGATGTTATTGTGCCAGGGTTGTCTATTGGTTCGTCGCACTCTGCTATGCATGACATGGGCGACCGTGTCAATAGCTGATGCAAGAGTGGCATTGTAGAAAGCAGTGGCAGTGTCTGTGTTGTGGAGTGAGGATATAGAGGACAGTGGTAAGATAGAGTTAGAGAGTGTGTAGGTGTCTAGGTGTGCGAGGTTCCTGCGTTGGTGCGCATGGTGCTGGATATGGGTGAAAGATGAGGAGGACAGGGATGAGAAAGTGAGTAGATGGTGGTCAGATAGAGGGAGAGGTGTTGTTGTGAACTCTATTTTTGGGCTCCCTCTAGTGGTCACAAGCGGTACTGTGTAGTGTTGTCTTTCTGCAGGTTGGCTGCATCAGCTGGTTCGTTATCCTTGGTTGGTTTTCTATTTAACTCACCTGGATACTCAGTTCCTTGCCTGCTATCAATGTATTCAGTGCTCTTCAGATTCCTTGTGATTACCTTGCTCCCAGTCTCTCCAAGACAAGCTAAGTTCTTGTTTGTTCATTTTTCTGATTATCAGCATTTATCATGTTTTTTGTCCAGCTTGCTAAAATGTGATTTCTGTGCTTGCTGGTTGCTCTAGGGGACTGAGTTTCTCCCCCCACACCGTTAGTTGGTGCGGGGGTTCTTGAAATCTCAGTGTGGATATTTTGTAAGGGTTTTTTTACTGACCGCATAGATCCCTTTTCTATTTTCTGCTATCTAGTATTAGTGGGCCTCATTTGCTGAATCTGTTTTCACCCCTGTGTATGTGCCTTCCTCTTACCTAACCGTTATTATCTGTTGGGGGCTTCTATATCTTTGGGGATATTTCTCTGGAGGCAAGAGAGGTCTTTCTTTCTCTCTAGGGGTAGTTAGTTCCTCAGGCTGGCTCGAGACGTCTAAGATTTTAGGCACGTTCACCGGCTACCTCTAGTGTGTTTAGATAGGTTCAGATTTGCGGTCAGTCCAGTTTTCCACCTCCCTAGAGCTTGTCCTATGTTAGTTACCTTGCTGGAGTAATTTGTGATCCTCAACCACTAAGGATCATAACAGTATAGCAGGCCAAAAAGTGTTTAATGCATCGCAGAAGTGGGATTAAAAGAAGACCTGAGTACATTTTTTTTTTTTCCTCCCGCTTTTCCTTTGCTGCAGGCTGTTCAGCTTCTTTCATCCCCTTGAACTCTGGGTGGTTTTGAGCTCAGCTGCAGACATGGATATTCAGACTCTGACTTCTAGTGTGGATCATCTTACTGCACGGGTGCAAAGTATTCAGGATTTTGTTATTCATTGCCCTATGTCAGAACCAAAGATACCCATTCCTGAGTTGTTTTCTGGAGATAGATCTAGGTTTCTAAATTTTAAGAATAATTGTAGGTTATTTCTATCTCTGAGACCTCGTTCCTCTGGTGATTCCGCTCAGCAAGTTAAAATTGTTATCTCCTTGTTGCGTGGCGACCCTCAGGATTGGGCTTTCTCTCTGGCGCCAGGAGATCCTGCATTGCTTAATGTAGATGCATTTTTTCTGGTGCTTGGACTGCTTTATGAGGAGCCTAATCTTGAGAATCAGGCAGAAAAAGCGTTGCTGGTCCTCTCTCAAGGTCAGGATGAAGCAGAGGTGTATTGTCAAAAATTTCGGAAATGGTCAGTGCTTACTCAATGGAATGAGTGTGCCCTGGCTGCAAATTTCAGAGAAGGTCTTTCTGAAGCCGTTAAGGATGTTATGGTGGGGTTTCCCACCCCTACAAGTCTGAGTGATTCTATGGCTTTAGCCATTCAGGTTGATCGGCGTTTGCGGGAGCGCAAATCTGCTCATCCTTTGGCGGTATTTTCTGAACAGAGACCTGAGTCTATGCAATGTGACCGAACTCTGACCAGAATTGAGCGACAAAGTCATAGACGTCAAAATGGGTTGTGCTTTTACTGTGGTGATTCTACTCATGTTATCTCAGCATGCTCTAAACGCTTAAAAAAGTTCGCTAAACCTGTCACCATTGGTACTATACAGCCTAAATTTATTTTGTCTGTTACTTTGATTTGTTCTTTGTCGTCCTACTCGGTTATGGCTTTTGTGGATTCAGGTGCTGCCCTGAATCTGATGGATTTGTCGTTTGCCAAGCGCTGTGGTTTTGTACTGGAGCCTTTGGAATTTCCTATTCCTCTGAGGGGAATTGATGCTACGCCATTGGCTGAGAATAAGCCTCAGTATTGGATGCAAATGACCATGTGCATGACTCCCGTACATCAGGAGGTGATTCGCTTTCTTGTTCTGCATAATTTGCATGATGTTGTCGTTTTGGGTCTGCCATGGCTGCAGGCTCATAATCCAGTTTTGGATTGGAAAGCTATGTCTGTGTCAAGTTGGGGTTGTCAGGGAATTCATGGCGATACTCCGTTGGTGTCTATTGCTTCTTCCATTCCCTCTGAGGTCCCGGAGTTTTTGTCTGACTACCAGGATGTTTTTGATGAGCCCAGGTCCAGTGCCCTGCCCCCTCATAGGGATTGTGACTGTGCTATAAATTTAATTCCTGGTAGTAAATTCCCTAAGGGACGGCTTTTTAATTTGTCTATACCAGAGCATGCCGCGATGCGGAGTTATATAAAGGAGTCTTTGGAGAAGGGACATATTCACCCATCCTCTTCCCCTCTTGGTGCAGGATTCTTTTTTGTGGCCAAGAAGGACGGTTCTTTGAGACCTTGTATAGATTATCGTCTTCTGAATAAAATCACAGTCAAATTTCAGTATCCTTTGCCACTATTGTCTGATTTGTTTGCTCGGATTAAGGGTGCCAGTTGGTTCACCAAGATAGATCTCCGTGGTGCGTATAACCTTGTGCGCATTAAGCAGGGAGATGAATGGAAAACAGCATTTAATACGCCCGAAGGCCATTTTGAGTACTTGGTGATGCCTTTTGGACTCTCTAATGCTCCTTCTGTGTTTCAGTCCTTCATGCATGACATTTTCCGAGAATATCTGGATAAATTTATGATTGTTTATCTGGATGACATTTTGGTCTTTTCTGATGATTGGGAGTCCCATGTGAAGCAGGTCAGGATGGTGTTTCAGGTCCTGCGTGCTAATGCTTTATTTGTGAAGGGCTCAAAATGCCTCTTCGGAGTACAGAAGGTCTCCTTTTTGGGTTTTATTTTTTCTCCTTCTACTGTGGAGATGGACCCAGTCAAGGTCCAGGCTATTCATGACTGGACTCAGCCCACGTCTGTTAAGAGCCTTCAGAAGTTCTTGGGTTTTGCTAATTTTTACCGTCGTTTCATCGCTAATTTTTCTAGCGTGGTTAAACCTTTGACGGATTTGACCAAGAAGGGTTCTGATGTGACTAATTGGTCTCCTGCGGCCGTGGAGGCCTTTCGGGAGCTGAAGTACCGGTTTTCTTCAGCTCCAGTCTTATGTCAGCCAGATGTCTCTCTCCCCTTCCAGGTCGAGGTTGATGCTTCTGAGATTGGAGCAGGGGCTGTTTTGTCGCAGAGAAGCTCTGATGGCTCTGTGATGAAGCCATGTGCTTTCTTTTCTAGAAAATTTTCGCCTGCCAAGCGAAATTATGATGTTGGTAATCGGGAGTTGTTGGCTATGAAGTGGGCATTTGAGGAGTGGCGACATTGGCTCGAAGGAGCTAAACATCGTGTGGTGGTCCTGACTGATCACAAAAATCTGATTTACCTCGAATCTGCCAAGCGCCTGAATCCTAGACAGGCTCGTTGGTCATTGTTTTTCTCCCGTTTCAACTTCGTGGTCTCATACCTGCCTGGTTCGAAGAACGTGAAGGCTGATGCACTTTCTAGGAGCTTTGTGCCTGACTCTCCGGGAGTTTCTGAGCTGGCTGGTATTCTCAGAGAGGGAGTGATTTTGTCTGCCATTTCTCCAGATTTGCGACGAGTGCTGCAGAAATTTCAGGCGGATAGACCTTACCGTTGTCCACCAGAGAGACTGTTTGTCCCGGATAGATGGACCAGCAGAGTTATTTCCGAGGTTCATTCTTTGGTGTTGGCGGGTCATCCTGGGATTTTTGGTACCAGAGATTTGGTGGCTAGGTCCTTTTGGTGGCCTTCCTTGTTGCGAGATGTGCGTTCCTTTGTGCAGTCTTGTGGGATTTGTGCTCGAGCTAAGCCTTGCTGTTCTCGTGCCAGCGGTTTGCTTTTGCCTTTGCCTGTCCCGAAAAGGCCTTGGACGCACATTTCCATGGATTTTATTTCGGATCTTCCAGTGTCTCAGAAAATGTCTGTCATCTGGGTAGTGTGTGATCGTTTTTCCAAGATGGTCCATTTGGTGCCCTTGCCTAAGTTGCCTTCCTCCTCCGATTTGGTTCCTCTATTTTTTCAGAATGTGGTTCGCTTGCACGGCATTCCTGAGAATATTGTGTCTGATAGAGGATCCCAGTTTGTGTCCAGGTTTTGGCGAACTTTTTGTGCTAAGATGGGCATTGATTTGTCTTTTTCGTCGGCCTTCCATCCTCAGACTAATGGCCAAACCGAGCGAACTAATCAGACGATGGAAACTTATTTGAGATGTTTTGTTTCTGCTGATCAGGATGATTGGGTGACTTTTTTGCCATTGGCCGAGTTTGCCCTTAATAATCGGGCTAGTTCTGCTACCTTGGTTTCGCCTTTTTTCTGCAATTCTGGTTTCCATCCTCGTTTTTCCTCGGGTCAGGTTGAGTCTTCTGACTGTCCGGGGGTGGATTCTGTGGTGGATAGGTTGCAGCAGATTTGGAACCATGTGGTGGACAATCTGAAGTTGTCACAGGAGAAGGCTCAGCGCTTTGCCAACCGCCGCCGCGGTGTGGGTCCCCGACTTCGTGTTGGGGATTTGGTGTGGCTGTCTTCTCGGTATGTTCCTATGAAGGTCTCCTCTCCTAAATTCAAGCCTCGCTTCATCGGTCCTTATAAGATCTTGGAAATCCTTAACCCGGTGTCTTTTCGTTTGGATCTCCCAGCATCGTTTGCCATCCATAATGTGTTCCATAGGTCTTTGTTGCGGAGGTATGTGGTACCTGTGGTTCCTTCTGTTGAGCCTCCTGCTCCGGTGCTGGTCGAGGGCGAATTGGAGTACGTGGTGGAGAAGACTTTGGATTCTCGTATCTCTAGACGGAGACTTCAGTATTTGGTAAAGTGGAAGGGCTATGGTCAGGAGGATAACTCCTGGGCTGTCGCCTCTGATGTTCATGCGGCCGATTTGGTTCGTGCCTTCCACGCGGCTCGTCCTGATCGCCCTGGGGGTTTTGATGAGGGTTCGGTGACCCCTCCTCAAGGGGGGGGGTACTGTTGTGAACTCTATTTTTGGGCTCCCTCTAGTGGTCACAAGCGGTACTGTGTAGTGTTGTCTTTCTGCAGGTTGGCTGCATCAGCTGGTTCGTTATCCTTGGTTGGTTTTCTATTTAACTCACCTGGATACTCAGTTCCTTGCCTGCTATCAATGTATTCAGTGCTCTTCAGATTCCTTGTGATTACCTTGCTCCCAGTCTCTCCAAGACAAGCTAAGTTCTTGTTTGTTCATTTTTCTGATTATCAGCATTTATCATGTTTTTTGTCCAGCTTGCTAAAATGTGATTTCTGTGCTTGCTGGTTGCTCTAGGGGACTGAGTTTCTCCCCCCACACCGTTAGTTGGTGCGGGGGTTCTTGAAATCTCAGTGTGGATATTTTGTAAGGGTTTTTTTACTGACCGCATAGATCCCTTTTCTATTTTCTGCTATCTAGTATTAGTGGGCCTCATTTGCTGAATCTGTTTTCACCCCTGTGTATGTGCCTTCCTCTTACCTAACCATTATTATCTGTTGGGGGCTTCTATATCTTTGGGGATATTTCTCTGGAGGCAAGAGAGGTCTTTCTTTCTCTCTAGGGGTAGTTAGTTCCTCAGGCTGGCTCGAGATGTCTAAGATTTTAGGCACGTTCACCGGCTACCTCTAGTGTGTTTGGATAGGTTCAGATTTGCGGTCAGTCCAGTTTTCCACCTCCCTAGAGCTTGTCCTATGTTAGTTACCTTGCTGGAGTAATTTGTGATCCTCAACCACTAAGGATCATAACAGAGAGGGGAGGTTGTGAAGTTAGATATGGAGCATAAGTGGGTGAAGACCAGGTCTAATGTGTGTCCATCTGTGTAGGTGGCTGAGGAGGACCACTGTGTAAGTCCAAAGGATGAAGTAAGGGACAGGAGTTTGGAGGCTGCTGACTGGTGGGTGTCAATGGGGATGTTGAAGTCACCCATGATGATGATGGGAATGTCAGCAGACAGAAAGGGAAGGAGCCAGGTGGAGAATTGGTCAATAAAGGCAGTGGTCGGGCCCGGAGGTCGGTATATGATGGCCATTTGGAGATTGTAGGGGAAGTAGATGCGGACAGAGTGGACTTCAAAAGAGGGGAGGATAAGGGAGGGTAGAGATGGGATTGGGTTAAAGGTACAGTTGAAAGAAAGGAGAAGGCCCACTCCTCCACCATGTTTGTTGCCAGGGCAAGGAGTGTGGGTGAAGTGGAGGCCACCGTAACATAGTGCAGCAGGGGAGGCTGTGTCAGAGGGTGTCAGCCATGTTTCGGTGATTCCCAGAAAGAAAAGATTACGAGAGGTAAAGAGGTCGTGAATCACATGGAGTTTATTGCAGATGGAGCGGGCATTCCATAGTGATCCAGAGAGAGGGTGCAGGGGGGTGGGCGTCATGGGCACGGATTTGAGGTGGGCAAGATTTCGGGTGTTTATATTGGGTTGGGAGCGATAGGAGAGGGTAGTAATAGGAGGTATGAGCTGTGGGGGCCCAGGGTTGGGAGATATGTCACCAGCAGTGAGGAGAAGCAGAGAGAGACAGAGCAGGTGGGAGAAGGAGAGTGGGAGGCTTGTTTTGTGTTTTATTAGGAGAGATCTGAGGTTGAGGAGCAGGTCAGCAGAGGAGGCCAGGTGGGGAGGCAGGAGGGAAGGAGAGATTATTACTTGGTTAGGGGGTGCTGGGGTTTGAGGATAGCGAAGGAGAGTGAGGAGTAATGGAGCCAAGACATTTTCAGGTCTTTCCAGAGATGCTCAATTGGGTTTAGGTCAGGGCTCTGACTGGGCCAGTCAAGAATGGTCACAGAGTTGTTCTGAAGCCACTCGTTTGCTATTTTAGCTTTGAGATTAGGGTCACTGTCTTGTTGGAAGGTGAACCTTCGGCCAAGTTTGAGGTCCAGAGCATTCTGGAAGAGGTTTTCATCCAGGATATCTCTGTACTTGGCCGCATTCATGTTTCCTTCAATGACAACCAGTCGTCCTGTCCCTGCAGCTGAAAAACACCCCCATAGCATGATGCTGCCACCACCATGTTTCACTGTTGGGATCGTATTGGGAAGGTGATGAGCAGTGCCTGCTTTTCTCCAAACATACCACTTAGAATTATCACCAAAAAGGTCTATCTTCGTCTCATCAGACCAGAGAATCTTATTTATCATAGTCCGGGAGTCCTTCATATGTTTTTTAGCAAACTCTATGTGGGCTTTCATATGTCTTGCACTGAGGAGAGGCTTCCGTCAGGCCACTCTGCCATAAAGGCCTGACTGGTGGAGGGCTGCAGTGATAGTTGACTTTGTGGAACTTTCTCCCATCTCCCTACTGCATCTTAGGGGCTCAGCCACAGTGATCTTGGGGTTCTTCGTTACCTCTCTCACCAAGGCTCTTCTCCCACGATTGCTCAGTTTGGCTGGATGGCCAGGTCTAGGAAGACATCTGGTGGTCCCAAACTTCTTCGATTTAAGGATTATGGAGGCCACTGTGCTCTTAGTGACCTTGAGTACTGCAGAAATTCTGTTGTAACCTTGGCCAGATCTGTGCCTTGCCACAATTCTGTCTCTGAACTCCTTGGCCAGTTCCTTTGACCTCATGATTCTCATTTGGTCTGACATGCAGTGTGAGCTGTGAGGTCTTATATAGACAGGTGTGCCTTTCCAAATCAAGTCCAATCAGTTTAATTAAACACAGCTGGACTCCAATGAAGGAGTAGAACCATCTCAAGGAGGATCACAAGGAAATGGACAGCATTTGACCTAAATATGAGTGTCTAAGCAAAGGGTCTGAATACTTATAACCATGTGATATTTCAGTTTTTCTTTTTTATTAAATTTGCAAACATTTCTACATTTTTGTTTTTTTTTTCAGTCAAGATGGGGTGCAGAGTGTACATTAATGAGAAAAAAAATGAAGTTTTTTTTTTAGTTTTTTGAATTTACTAAATGGCTGCAATGAAAGAAAGAGTGAAAAATGTAGAGGGGTCTGAAAACTTTCCTTACCCACTGTATATACCAGGATGGGGACACACCGCTCTGGCAAAAATTAAGAGACCACTGCAAAATGTTCAGTTTGTCTGATTTTTCTCTCTATAGGTATATTTTTGTGTAAAATGTAAATTGTTCTTTTATTCTATAAACTTCTCACAACATGTCTCCGAAGGTCCAAGCAATAAATTTTGTATCTTTTTCTGACACAGAAATATTGGTCAAAATAAAAAAAAAATCCAGTGCTTTCAGACCTCAAATAATGCAAAGAAAACAAGTTCAAGCTCATAATCATTTAGAAATAGTAATACTAATGTTTTAACCCAGGAAGAGTTCAGAAATCAATATTTTGTGGAATAACCATGATTTTTAATCACAGCTTTCATGCGTTTTGGCATGTTTCCACCAGTCTTTCACACTGCTTCTGGCGCAGAAATGTAAGCAGTTCTTCTTTGTTTGATGGCTTGTGACTATCCATCATCCTCCTGATTACATTCTGGAGGTTTTCAATGGGGTTCAGGTCTGCAGATTGGGCTGCCCATGACAGGGTTTTGATGTGGTGGTCTCTTAATTTTTGCCAGAGCTGTATATACCAGGATGGTGGACACTTTACAATTGAGGAGCCCAGGATGGGGGGCATATACTCGTATAACTGGAATTGACCCAGGATGGGGGACTTTTCTACATGATAGAGGTGGGACAACAGCTATTTCTTTGTAGGATTTAGAACGCTGCATGGTCCCATATATCTGTTCAACATGAAAAGGGGGGATCTAGGTCCAAATTTTGCACTGGGCCCATCAGACTCTAGCTACGCCACTGGCTGAAAAACTGGAAAAAATTAAGTTTTCCACTATGAACCTAGGAAACTGTATTTTATCATGTATACTTTTAAACGTTGATGTATAAAAATGGATACCTCATGAATTTTTCTTTCCCGATATGACTTGTGGGAGGTAATTACTACAAACAGACCACAGATTAATAATCCGGGATGGGACAAGAAAACAGACAGGCAAGAGCCATTATTAGCTTATTAGTGGAGGATGACCACTGCTGAAGGCTGTTTAATTCCGCTAAGAAAACTGTACAAAATGAGATTCAGGAGAAAAAATGCAATGCTGGAAGTTGTAAAGAAATTCCAAAGAAGAAAGGAACTTTTTTTAAGACTTTAAAGAAAGTGAGAGTAGAATCGCGCTGAATACAAGGTCACACAAAAAGGAAACTAGAGCATGTTTCCATGAGTTCACAAATTGGGACAGTTAAAGGGATTGTCCAGTCTAAGAAAAACAGTCTGCACATTACGTGACTTCAGACTGAGAAATAGTAAGAGTGTGCGATGCGCACATTGTCACAATTTCCCTGTATTCCCCATATGGATAGACGGTCACATGAGCGCATGTATTCAATTTCCATAGTTGAGGTAACATGCCTGTTCTGGGGCGGCTGCAGGCTGCTATTTTTAGGCTGTGGAGAGGGCAATATCCATGGCCCCCTTCCTGGGCTATAAATATCAGCCCACAGCTGTCTTGTTTAGCCTTTACAGGTTAGTAGCTATAATGGGGACCCCACATCATTAATTTGGGGTGGTCTATAATAACCAGTAAAGGCTAAGCAAACAGATGTGAGCTGTTATTAATAGTCTGGTAACATTTATGGCTATTGGCCCCTTCCAGGACTATTAACATCAGCCCCCAGTCGTTGCCTTTCCCTCAACTCGTTATGAAAATTACTGGGGACCCCAGGTCATTTTTTTTATTTATATATTTTTAAAAGCGCATCTATCTAACTATTTTTCCATCATCTATCTCTCTATCTATTATGCTCCTTATCGCTATTTATCTCTATCTTTGAACAACTTTAATACATAAAGCCCTTTCATTTCTTTGCTGCATTCCATTGTGTCACACTGACAGCACACGGACACTGACAGCGCACTGATAGCATACGGACACAAGGATGTCAAATACGTACAATTCGATGGCACACAGACACAGACAACAGATTTCACCAGTACTGATTTTTCCAGTACAGGAATCCCCAGGATGTGTGAAGGAGGCCTAACAAAGCAGCATAGTCAGTGTGTATGAGAACATCAATACGAAAAGTAGCACAAAAAACAATAAACTTATGCATCAAATATGAGAAAAATAAATATAAAGAAACCTTATTCAAGTTATTAAATCAATACTATGAATCACAATTGGGTATAATTAAAAGTAGTTAAAATCAAGAAGAATGTTTATGGTGAGAGCTGATCCATGCTTAGAGTATAGAAGGTAATGCAATGATTGTCAATTCATACAAGTAATTTACAATAAATACAAGTTAATGCCATGATATAAGCATTGTCCAGAAGATGGCAGCAATATACCACTTTATATAGATAAAGTTCAACTGTAAGTGTGTAAAAACATACAATCATATATAATTCCAAATAGACACAACCAGGCAAAAGAGGTCGCCCGATAACCTCTCCAAAACTCACGCTGGATTCATAGTTGACTTCTTCAAGGGGTTATTATATAGATGTATTTTTCTCATATTATTTATGTGAATTTATATTGCTTTTTTGATACTTTTTATATTGATTTAGGGTTTGGTCCAACGAGCGCAATACTACATACTGGGTATTTGTGGACATTCTAATTATGTTGGTCAAAAAGTCAGTGTATATGATCAAATATCTTGGGAAGACACGTGTCAGCTGTCAGTAAATGGAGAAAAGCTGCAAAAATAGAAATAAAGTCCGTTCATGACTGCTAAAGATGTCTGGCGTTCGTATATATATCGTATAGGGATGTTGGAGGAATCACAACAGCTGCAGGCTTATGTTGAGGTCTGTGTTGAGCCGATGTCATTGTCGACTCTTCAAGTTGATGTGTGATCTCTCTGGTTTCTTTGTGTCTTCTCTTCTGTGTTGAAGCTGAAGATAATGTTTGTTGCGTTTTCCAAGAAAAACAATTGTCTACTACTTAAACATTGAAGCCCTATCCTCAGGGCATCAATGTCTAATTGGCCAGGGTCCAGCATTCTGCACCCCTGCCGATCAGCTGTTATCGGCGATGATGGTGGCTGGCCGGAAGTACTTACTTGTGGATCTTGGCTGTCTACTTGTAGTGGCCACCGCGGGGTACTAGGAGGCGGATGTACAGAACAAGCCCCGGACACTACAAATAGACGGCCAAGCTCCACAAGTAACTACTTCCGTCAGACAGCCGCAACTGCTGGCACCCATAACAGCTGATCGGTGGGGTGCCGAGGGCCAGACCCAGACCGATCAGACATTGTTGCCTTATCCTAGGGAAAGGTCACTCATCACTATAAAAGTAGTAGACAACCTCTTTAATTCTTCCATCAGGTCTGAGTGTTGATAACTTTGCTAAAAGCTGAAATCTACTTAATATGCCCACACCCCGCACCTCCACGCTCCCCCACATCAAAAGATCCTTTGCATGTTTGATTTCTTTAAGCATCACATCAGTCTTTAATTAATTAACACATTTAGTTGTAACTTATTAGACAAAGCAATTATACATGTAATAGAAAAGCTACTAAGTAAGGGCTACAAATATTACCAACGACTAAATTTCTGAATATTTGTTGCTTAAAGGATTGACCCCCCAAAAAATCAAGTTATCGCCTAACAACTGGATAAGCGACTACTTGCTGATTGCGGGGATCTGACCACAAGGAACTGTAGGGATGTTGAGATTGGGGCTTTAGAACCCTAAGAACACGGCTCTGTAACCCCACCGTGAACGGGGCAAAGGTGCCTGACCTCATCTTCATTTATCATTTATGGTCCCATGGAGGTTGAAGAGACATCTCTCAGAGATGGTTTAGCCAGTCCTGCATTGAGCAGGGGGTTGGACACAATGACCCTGGAGGTCCCTTCCAACTCTAACATTCTAGGATTCTTTGCCCACCTCTACTCCATTCAGGATGGGACTTCAGACCAATTCCCTGAGTTTTAAAGCCCCAATTTCAGCTTGTTTATCCAGTATTATGTTGCATTATTATATGAGTGGTCCACAGGACATGCAAACCTAGGAAGCTGAACAACATGTAATGTAATCCTTGTCACTACACACACGACATACGAGCCATGCTTCATTCTAAGCGAAACTACGTTCTTTGTTAAATCTAGCGTCCACTGTTACCCCACATTCCTTGGCCGATGTCCAAGATCTGGGAGCGAGCGCAGAGAAAGCATCTCATTATGTCAAGTCACAGAGACACTCCCTGGCGATATTAATAGCTTTCTACACAATACTAATTTCTTCTTCCACCATGACCAGGAGTCCAGACTTCATTCTGCCAGGAAGTGGCGGGGCACCATGTACTGACACTGTAACATTGACCCACTTCTCCGGACACAAGTGAAGCCATTGTGCCCTTTTTGTACTACGATTGTAGTCTCCAGTCCCAGTAATAAAACATGATGGATGACTGATATCAGTGCTGAATTCTATGACTGCCATGCTCCCATCCATTGCACTGTAACTGATGTACCGAAAAAGTCTAAAATGGAATTTATAAATATCTTTTTGTAGAAAACTAATAATGTAGGGTTCCTATGGTTTATACTGCTTGCCTAAAGCGGTTTTGACAATTTTTTTTCCCCCTGAATCATTTTATAGCCTTTTTAGTTGACATTAACTAGTTTAGCCCCTTCACAACATTTTATGTTCTTTAGTAACTAGGACAATTTTTGCACTTTTGATGTCTACCAAGAAAGTCAAAATTACAAAATAAAATGTTAGTAAAACCCCCATACCTATATATTTTCTGAAAGCAGACACCTGGCACTTTCTCAAAATGCCACTCATTACTTTATGAATGAAAGCACTTACATGAAATTTTGTGTCAAAGTGAACATTTTTACAAAAAAATGCATAAAAGTAGATATTTTGGGGCCAAAAGTAGGCTTCTCTTACTTGAATAATACGAAAAAAACAGTTTATCACCCAATTTCTGCTGAGTACATCACTATCCCATATGTGGTTATAAACTACTGTTTGGGCGTATGGCATAACTCAATAGGGAAGGCGCGCCATTTGGATTTTTGATCACATATGCAGAGCCCCTGAGGTATTAGTACAGAGGAAACCCGCAGAAGTGACCCCATTTTACAAACGGTTTTACAAGTGGCCTGTGAAAATGAAAAAAATATTTTTTATTTTAAAATACTATGTAGATTTAGCAGTATTGTGCAAAAGTTGTAGGCAGGTGGGAGGAAAAATGCTGTAAATTAAGAATGCTTTTAAAAATAGAAGTGATGCTAGTTTATTGTAACACGCAAATAGCCTCTTCAGAGAGGAAGAGGACGAGAACTCTAGTGCCACCTATTTGTTACAGCCATCCTAAGAGTCAATATCAACCCTTTAACAAGCCTTGTCACATGACTTAGGATAAGAAGCCAAACCAGAAACTCCATTTGCAAACAAGTGTTTCGGGAAGTTTGCCTCTACTCAGTGTAAAGTAGGAGATCTGATTTGGCTAGGTGAGAAGCCTTTGACTGGAGGTTTAAGCGGGAATGTTTCTACTTGTGGAGCATTGCAAGCTGTCATAAGGAGGCTTATAGACCAGGCAATGCTCCTCTGGGAATTTAAATATGCAAATAACCTCTTTACAGAGGAAAAGAACGTGACCTCTAATGACACCTATTGGATGTAACAATCCTAAAAGTCAATATCAACCATTTAATAAGCCTTGCCACATGACTTACGATAAGAAGCTAAACCAGAAATTCCATTTGTAGACACGTTTCTGGGTCTTTGCTTCTCCTCAGTGCAAATCACTATTGTTAACAGTTAATAAATGTTGAAGTGAAATAAGAAAACAGAAATCTCAAATCAGATCAATATTTGATGTGACCGCCTTTTACCTTCAGACGATCAGTAAACGCTGCGTGTTGGACACTGTGTACTTCTGCAGCGTCCAACCCACAGTGTCCAGATGTTACAGCATAGTGGATGGGATTTCAAGAAATCGCATCCCCATTATGCATCCAGACACTCTCACTCGTGGAGACTGACATACGACGCGTCTCTCCAGACCACAGCATGTCAATTTCTCTTGAGGAGACGTGACTCTCCACAAGAGAAATTTCGCCCACAGAATGTATTGGACACTGTGAATCTGCACAATTCAGTGAACACATTAGGATTCACTTGCATTCAAAAGACGGCAGCGCTTTGGATGCAGCAGACATGCGCTGCGTTCAAAGCACTGCCAATTCCTGAACATCTGCACATACCCTAACAATGAGTGCTAGCCAGGGCCTAGTTTATATAGGAGATGGGGGTGGCTAACAGTGCACAGCTGAGAGCCTTAACCTCCAGGAGATCTCAACATAGACCAGATTAAACCCTGCACTGCCCAAAGAAATTTACACTGTTTAATAAGAAGGTGAAGTGCTTCTATCCAGTGCAGGAGTAGGAAAAAATCAGACGCTGCGGTCTTCTGACTCCTCTCTGTTGCTGTAAACCTGTGACAGTAATGCAGTGTTCTTCTTTCTCCAAACATAATGCTTTTCATTTAACAACTTCTGGACGATAAACTTTACACATTCTGCCTTTGGCTTTGATATCTACCAGTGTGGTTGATACTTCTTTCCTCATACCTTTGTTTGGTGGCTTATTCAGTGTGGCTATTTAGCCTTTTGATTCTTTTTATTGCATACTGTATTGTCATTTTTTACATACTTGATGTATACATAAACGTTTCTCTTTCATCTGTGACTTTGCCATTCGATTTAAAGTCCAATTCCCCGCATGTTTTAAATGCCACTGTCAAAGATTGACATCCAGACTTAACAGGTTAAAGCTCCGCTCCACCCGCGGCTGTTAGACGCACATGACAGCTGATTAAATCAGCCATTGTGTGTGGGATGCAAAAAGTTGATGCAAATATGAATATACCCAAGATCAAAAACTACTCCATCTATTATAATATAGGACTTCCACAATTTGTAGGGACAGCGCCAAGTCTTCTAGGCATGGATTAAATAAGTTGGCAACAAATTACAACATCTATGTTTTTTCATTCTTCAAGATCCTGGATGCTGGATGGAGAGTGCTGTCAACTTGTCTCTCTGCTCATATCCCCATAGGTGTTTCAGATGAGTTGAGGTTAGGAGACACTTGGCCACTGAATTACGTTCACTCTGTTCTTCAGAAATGCAACAGATGTGTGTTTTGGATCATTGTTGCATTGGAAAAGTGTCTTCCAAAGGCACCAATTGATGGTAACCCCCACATCAACAGCAGAACTCATGCAGCCTCACATAAAGACAACACAACTTGCAAATCTTATAAGACTCTGTAAAGACTATCAGAAAGACATGTGTCTTAGCTAGCTAGCAAGTGGGAAGGAGTAGCACTTGCTATTAAGTTGCATTGCTTCACGACTTTACAAATGGTCAGAGAGGAGAATGTATAAAGCTCCATAATCGAATGTCTGATGGTGTAGAATAGATTGTCTTAGATGGGAGAGACCATCCTGCTCATATCAGAATACCACCATAAAGGTGAGCATATAACACAGCTGATTAAAGGTTGCAGACCTATTCCTGATGGTGAAGATTACCACACCATGAGTCTGAGATCTAATTCCTGAGTGTGAAGATTATTGCCACATTAGAGATGGATGGACAATGTTGTTTATGTGTGTGAGATTGATAGTGTCCAATAGTGTGCAAAATTCCAGACAGGAGCTGTTGAAGAACATTACTACCAAGAGAAGTAACCATGAAAATGGGCCATTACCACACTGTGGGTGCTGCATTATGAGAGACACAGAGACTAAGCCAGAGTGGGGAGAATTTAAGTCTCAATTCATTGCTTTGTACCAAATGTCAACTTTTGTTCAAGCCTGTGTAAGGAAGTGGAGGTGTTGTCCACACTTCCCCCTTGAAGATATGTGATGTGCCAGATAGGGCTGAGCTTCAGCAATGGCAGACCTCAGGTCTGACTAGTTGACAGAACCGCATGCAGTGGGTGCCCCTGTGGCAAGAGAAAAACCGGAGCAGATAGTAAGAGCCTGTAAAAGTAGAGATTGCAGAGAAGAGACGCGAGTAGCAGTCCGGAATTGGGACAGAGACAGCGAGTGAAAGAGTCTTCGGTCAGAGAGGTAACGAAAAGAAGAGAGAAGAGTAGAGTCTCACCGCATGGTAGTTTAGAGGCGTCAGAAGAAAGGAAGCTGAGCAGGCCATATTGGCAGAAAACTACCGGAAGGGAAGAGGGATGCGAAATCTTGGGTTGGAGTTGAGGAATCTTTTTATTGAACTGTGTGCAGTTAATGACACAGATGGAAGCTTTCGGTAAAGTGCGCTGGGCAGTGTTACAGGAAGGAAGAAGAACCGAGAGAGATGGAGGGGATTCACTGAGGAAGGAATTGTGTGTGCTGATGTTTGTTGTCAAAAAACGGCAATGAAGAAATGCTCCTACTATCTGCTGTGTATGGTTCAAATTAAGTTATTCTTCAGTAAAAAGTAGTTTGTTTTGAACAGTGGACGCTCTCACTCAAAACCATAACATCTGGATTTGACCAGCCGAATACAATGGCACCATGAGGTCTGCAGAGGCGTATCGCCATTGTAGCAAAAGTCCACACACCCAGTCAGGACCACTGTTTTCATATATAGTGCTGGGGCATGGAAGATGAGTACTTCACCCATGGCTACCACCCCGCGCCACATTACCCCTGTTGACTAATGTGAGATTATGCAACCACTAAACATAATATAGAAAAAAGAAAGCACAGCAGCACTGTGCATAAGTTTAAACCATGTGAAAACACAGAAAAACATTAAAAACTTTCAATCTAGATTTTACTACTCAAAAATTTTTTTCCCAAAACTTTTTTTTTTAACTTACGGAAATTACGGTGGCCGTAATCAGTTCTACCTGCCCATAAATTGTAGGCTAAACCCGGGAGAGACCTGAGTGTCCATAATTGTAGGTTGATAGTTCAAGAGAGGCTTATACAGTGTAGCAACCTAGCGGAAAACAAGAGTGGACCCTCTGGACCGTGGGGAGCCCTACCCCTGGGCGAGCGACCTAGGAGGGAACGACCCCTATACAGGGACCGCAAGGAGCAAGCCCAGAGGTCACTTACCCACGGTGAGATACCAGCAGGGACGGCTCCAGGAAGAGAGACAAAAGGAGGCAGGGTAACGGAATGAAATACGGGAAGCAGACGAAGGGCCTGGAGAACGAGGAGACTGGAACGGAGGGAACCTGAGGGAAGGAAAACAAACCAAAGATCAGAGGTAAACAACAGGAGTATTAGAGCAGGGGCTGAAGGGAAGCTACCAAGGGAAGGAAGGGAACCGGAGGGTAGCACGGGCTAGCACAGAGTACAAGCACAGAGAATAGAGCAATACGAAGGGCCAAACGTAATAGCAAAATGCTAAAACAATCAGGCACCAGGAAGCAGGAGGAACCCTGACGTAAATTAAAGAGAGACTCGGTCGTAGAGGCCAAGCGTCCGGGCTCATCGAAAACTTTCCGAAAGGTTTCAAGAAAGTCCTCCAGGTGGCAGACAACGGGATCGTCACGCTCCCACAGGGGATTCACCCAGGCTAATGCCTCTCCCTCGAGATGGGACACAATGAACGCCACTCTCGCCCGATCAGAAGGATACTGAAGTGACAGAAGTTCAAAGTGAAGGCGGCATTGATTTAAAAATCCCCTACAAAGTTTTGGATCGCCAGAGTACCTGGGAGGTTTACCCAAACGAGGGGGAGGGTGAGCAGGAGACGGAGGACTGGAGTCAAGAAAGATAGAAAGGAACACATGACTTCAGGAGGAGGAGGCAGGGATGCTGAGCCTGCTTCCTATAGGAAAGCTGGAGCGCCTGCGCAGGGAAAGAACACCAGCCGAGGGCCTGGCCACCGGAAGTGCCGGGGAAGCAGAGGAGCGTGCAGAACCGGACGTTGCAGCGGTGGATTGAGGACGCAGGAGCGCAGCGCTGGAGCGGTGAGAACGAGGACGCTGGAGCGCAGCGGTGGAGTTTGTAACAGTACCCCCCTTCTTATGCCCCCCTTTACGAAGAGTAGCAAAAAATTTATTTAGAATACGAGGGGCATCAATGTTCTCCAAGGGTTCCCAGGACCTCTCCTCCGGACCAAAACCCTTCCAGTCCACCAGAAAAAACTCCTTTCCCCGAATTGTATTAACAGCCAAAATGTCCTTAACCTCAAAAATGTTATCTGTGCTGGCTAGTTGAGAAGAAGTACAAGAGGGAGAATGAAAACGGTTAAAGACGGCTGGTTTGAGAAGAGAGACATGAAACGTATTGGGTATTCGGAGCGAGGCAGGCAATTTCAGCTTGTAAGCGACTTCGTTGACTCGACGTAGAATCTCGAAAGGACCGATGAATCGTGGACCAAGCTTGTAGGAAGGAATCTTGAGTCTGATGAATCTTGAAGAAAGCCATACTTTGTCACCAGGAGAGTAAGGAGGAGAATCTAGACGTCTCTTGTCAGCTTGTCTCTTCATTCTAGAAGAAGCTAGTTTTAACGTCTCTTTGACCTCGCCCCAGATGGAGGAAAAGTCGAGAGCCATCGAATCAGCAGCTGGAACACCAGAGGCAGGAAAGACTGGTAAGGGAACACTTGGATGCCGTCCAAAAACAACAAAAAATGGAGACTTAGCAGAGGACTCGCTGGAATGGTTGTTGTAGGCAAACTCCGCCCAAGGAAGTAGTTCGACCCAGTCGTTATGGTGAGCATTAGAAAAATGTCGAAGATAAACAGCCAGAGTTTGGTTGGTACGTTCTGCCAGACCGTTGGTTTGAGGATGATATGAGGAAGAGAAGTCCAGATTCACCTTTAAAAGCTTACACAAGGCTCTCCAAAAGCGGGAAGTAAATTGAACCCCTCTGTCTGAGACGATGTGCTGAGGGAGACCATGGAATTTGAAGATATTAAGAATAAAAATGTTAGCCAACTCAGGAGCTGAAGGTAAACCGGTTAATGGAATGAAGTGAGCCATTTTAGAGAATCTGTCCACAACAACGAGGATGACCGTGCAGGCCGAAGAGCAAGGTAGATCGGTGACGAAGTCCATTGCGATGTGTTGCCAGGGTGCGGACGGAACCGGAAGAGGAAGGAGAGCTCCATGTGGCAGTCGTCTGGGTACCTTGTTTCTGGCACAAGAAGGACAGGAGGCCACAAAGTCTTCTACGTCTTGACGTAAGGTAGGCCACCAATAGTAACGTGAAATGAGAAGGATAGTCTTTCTAACACCGGCATGACCAGCCAATTTGGAAGAATGGCCCCAAGATAAGACCTTCTTAGTGTCAACATCCAAGACAAGAGTCTTACCCGGTGGAGGCTGGAGCATCTGTAATGGAGCTACGGTAACCATTTTAGTAGGGTCAATGATGTAAGCAGGCTCCTCCATGACATCAGAAGATTGGAAGGACCTGGACAGAGCGTCAGCTCTTATGTTTTTGTTGCCGGGCCGAAAACGAAGCTCGAACTCAAAGCGAGCAAAGAACAAGGACCATCTCGCTTGTCGTGGATTCAATCTTTGCGCAGTCTGCAAGTAAGTAAGATTCTTGTGATCAGAGAAGATTACAAACGGGTGCACCGAACCCTCCAGAAGGTATCTCCACTCCTCTAGAGCCAATTTGATGGCCAGCAGTTCACGATCACCAATTGTGTAATTTCGTTCTGAAGGTGAAAAGGCTTTGGAGAAGAAGCCGCAAGGAGCCGTTAGGCCCTCAGGAGTCTTTTGTGAGAGCACCGCTCCAGCCCCGGTAGAAGAGGCGTCAACTTCCAAAATAAAAGGCTTGTTCACCTCAGGGTGATGCAAGACTGGAGCAGAAGAAAAAGCTTCTTTAAGTTGAAAAAAAGACTTCTCGGCCTCAGGAGACCAGTCCTTGGAGCTGGAACTTTTGCGAGTGAGAAAAGAAAGAGGACGAAACATGGAGGAGAAATGTGGAATGAATTGCCTGTAGTAATTAGCGAATCCGATGAAGCGTTGGATGGCTTTCACACCGCAGGGCCGCGGCCAGTTAATAATGGCATTAACCTTCTCAGGGTCCATCTTAAGGCCGGAGTCAGAGACAATGTATCCGAGGAACGGCAGTGAGGTTTGCTCAAACAAGCATTTCTCTATCTTAGCATACAGGTGGTTATCTCTTAAGCGTTGCAAAACCTCGCGAACACTTCTGCGATGTGACGGAAGATCAGAAGAAAAAATAAGGATATCATCCAAATAGACCAAGACGTACGAGTAGAGAAGGTCCCGGAACACATCGTTGACGAACTCTTGGAAAACTGCGGGAGCGTTGCAAAGACCGAAAGGCATGACCAAATACTCGTAATGGCCATCCCGGGTGTTGAAAGCAGTTTTCCATTCATCGCCAGAGCGAATCCGGACCAAATTGTAAGCGCCTCGTAAGTCCAACTTAGTGAAAACTCGAGCGCCTCGGAGGCGATCAAAGAGCTCCGGAATAAGGGGCAGAGGATACCGATTCTTGATTGTGATGCTGTTCAAACCCCGATAGTCTATACAAGGTCTTAAGGAACCGTCCTTTTTCTTCACAAAGAAGAACCCTGCTCCAGCAGGGGAGGAGGATTTCCGGATGAAACCTTTAGCTAGGTTCTCTTGTATGTATTCCGACATAGATTTGGTCTCGGCAGCTGAAAGCGGATAAATCCTTCCCCTAGGTGGAGAACGACCGGGAAGGAGCTCCACAGGACAATCGTAAGGACGATGGGGAGGAAGATTCTCAGCCTCTCGTTTGTTGAAGACATCAGCGTAGGACCAGTAAGGGGAAGGTAATCCATCTGGAACTTCAGCAGGCTGGGTACGAGAAACCGGACATATAGACTGAAGACAACGACTATGGCACGAAGGGCCCCACCGAAGTACGTCTCCAGTGCGCCAATTCAGTGTAGGCTCATGTAGTCGAAGCCAGGGAAGGCCCAGTAGAAAGGCGTAGGAAAGGTTAAGCAGAACATAAAAAGCGATCTTCTCGCGATGAAGGGCCCCTATCTGAATCTCCACTTCTTCAGTGACGAGAGAAATTGCGTCTTGTAAAGGTCTTCCGTCCACAGAGGCGATTAGTCGGGGAGTGTCCAAAGAGATTACAGGTACGCGAAGCCTCCGAACCGCCTCAAGGCTGATAAAATTGCCTGCCGCTCCAGAATCCAACATGTTAGGGCATGTTAGGTTAGGCTATGGGTTGAACTAGATGGACTTACAGTCTTCCTTCAACCTTAATAACTATGTAACTATGTAACATACGCCACCTCGGAAGATAGATGCTGGTTAGAGAAAAAAAGAATGGAAAGAGTCAGGGGTTGAGAGGAAACGCGGGCGCCTAGGGAGGCCTCTCCTACCTGTCCTAGGCGGAAGAGTTTTCCGGACGATCAGGACAACTGCGGAGTAAATGGGTTGCACTGCCACAATAGAAGCAGAGACCCTGGGTGCGCCTCTCCTTGTGGCGTAGTTCCGCCATTTTAACTCGATCCACTTGCATGGGTTCAGAGGATGGAACCGAAGAGGAAACAGAAACGGGAGCACGAGAAGTACTAGGCTGCCGGAAGGTAGCGGAGACAGGCGAGGATCTCCTCTCTCTCGTAGACTCCCGCGAACGCTCCTGGAAGCAGAGGTCGATCCGAGTGGCGAGAGAGACAAGGTCCTCAAGAGTAGTTGGGGTGTCACGACCGGCGAGCTCATCTTTAATACGGCTGGACAGGCCCCGCCAGAAAGCACCCACAAGAGCTTCATTGTTCCACCCTAACTCCGAGGCCAAAGTACGAAAGCGGATGGCGTATTGTCCAACGGTAGAAGAACCCTGACGTAAATTAAAGAGAGACTCGGTCGTAGAGGCCAAGCGTCCGGGCTCATCGAAAACTTTCCGAAAGGTTTCAAGAAAGTCCTCCAGGTGGCAGACAACGGGATCGTCACGCTCCCACAGGGGATTCACCCAGGCTAATGCCTCTCCCTCGAGATGGGACACAATGAACGCCACTCTCGCCCGATCAGAAGGATACTGAAGTGACAGAAGTTCAAAGTGAAGGCGGCATTGATTTAAAAATCCCCTACAAAGTTTTGGATCGCCAGAGTACCTGGGAGGTTTACCCAAACGAGGGGGAGGGTGAGCGGGAGACGGAGGACTGGAGTCAAGGGAAGAGGCTTGCGCGAGCACAGCTGGGGCTGACTGAAGATTAAACAAACGGTCGTCAATGGAGGCCATATAACTCAGCATGCGGGACTGGGTATCGCGTTGCTGGGCAAGCTCCTGTTGGAGACTAGCCAACTGGGCGGTGTTAACAGGGTCAGAAGTCTGAATCGAGGAAAGGCGAGACTCCATAGATTTCAAAAAAGCCATTATGCGCTGTTGGTTATCGCGCAAATGGGTTAGCTCTTTCTGGGCCGAGAAAGGGGTACCTGCGGGATCCATGGCCTGATTGTACTGTAGCAACCTAGCGGAAAACAAGAGTGGACCCTCTGGACCGTGGGGAGCCCTACCCCTGGGCGAGCGACCTAGGAGGGAACGACCCCTATACAGGGACCGCAAGGAGCAAGCCCAGAGGTCACTTACCCACGGTGAGATACCAGCAGGGACGGCTCCAGGAAGAGAGACAAAAGGAGGCAGGGTAACGGAATGAAATACGGGAAGCAGACGAAGGGCCTGGAGAACGAGGAGACTGGAACGGAGGGAACCTGAGGGAAGGAAAACAAACCAAAGATCAGAGGTAAACAACAGGAGTATTAGAGCAGGGGCTGAAGGGAAGCTACCAAGGGAAGGAAGGGAACCGGAGGGTAGCACGGGCTAGCACAGAGTACAGGCACAGAGAATAGAGCAATACGAAGGGCCAAACGTAATAGCAAAATGCTAAAACAATCAGGCACCAGGAAGCAGGAGGAACTAGCCTTTATAGGAGGAGCAGGAATGGAATTGGATAGAAAGGAACACATGACTTCAGGAGGAGGAGGCAGGGATGCTGAGCCTGCTTCCTATAGGAAAGCTGGAGCGCCTGCGCAGGGAAAGAACACCAGTCGAGGGCCTGGCCACCGGAAGTGCCGGGGAAGCAGAGGAGCGTGCAGAACCGGACGTTGCAGCGGTGGATTGAGGACGCAGGAGCGCAGCGCTGGAGCGGTGAGAACGGGGACGCTGGAGCGCAGCGCTGGAGCGGTGAGAACGGGGACGCTGGAGCGCAGCGGTGGAGCGGTGAGAACGAGGACGCTGGAGCGCAGCGGTGGAGTTTGTAACATACAGTAGAACAGGGACCCATCAGAGGGAGGTCACCTTGCCGTGGTTGATGGTCATACATGAATTGGCCAATTTCTGCACTAAGAACCTTCATTTTCATTCATTTCCGTAAGTCCAAAAAAAATTTTGAAAATTTTTTTTTGAGTAGTAAAATCTAGATTGAATGTTTTTATTGTTTTTCTGTGTTTTCACATGGCCTAAACTTTAGCATAGCGCTGCCGTGCTTTCTTTTTTCTATATAATGCAGTCTGGCAGCTTGCACATGTTCACACTTAGGAGGTGCTGGTCAGGTTTTTCTGTATATTTCACTAAGCATAATGCCTTGTGAAAGACTCAAACCATCAAGCAAGTTGTCTCTCTGCGGGTAAAGTTGTTAAGCCATCTGGTGTGCACAACTATGCTCTTTCCACCATTCCTGAGTGGAGAACCACTTGGTCACCAAGGGTCATTGTCTCCTATACTCATAAAGAGTCTTACCACCACCCATGGATGTGACTAATAGACTGCTAGTCAGCATGCTGCACTACAAGTAACTGTGTGGCTGGCCCCTTATGTAGGTACTGCCTTATCTATGTCCATCTAAAATGCTAAGTATCATACCCTCAATGGATGAAAGATCTGGATCTTCAAGCTGCTATGTTGTCGATATGGACTGTCACTATCAAAAGCAGTCTGTAGCATCTGCCCACACAATATTTTCTGGATAAACATTCAAGATTGCTTTACAGAATGAAAGAGAAACAAAAAAGTAATTGTGGAGGGAGAAAACCAGACAGAAAAGTTGAGAAGTCAATCAGAAGGTCAAGAAAGTCAAGACTGATGGACTATGAGGGTGGAGAAAAAGTAGGTGGTGGATGTCTGGGAAACCTGAAGCCAAAAAACAAAGACTGAGGCTCAAAGGATTATTAGATATGATGCATATTAACAATGTGAAGCGCACTGGGAAGCCCTGGTGTCCAGAACTGTCATCTGAGAACAAGGAACTCTGACATTTCTCCTAAGTACACTATTACTCATCATGTCCTGTAACACACAAGTATGACACCATGGACACATGTGAAAAAGGGAAATCCAAGACAGAGGACTTCTCAAACCAACTCAGAGCAAAATAGAGGAACAATATGATAATTACAGGAGAGGAATCCATAGCAGGTGTAGCAATGAGGAACCATACATGATGAATGTCATCCAATGGAGACAACTGCTTCAAACAGCAAGAAGCAATACATATGAGTTCTGCACATTGTAGAGTAATCCAAGAATTAATAACAAAAAACAAAGAGAGAAATATAAGTTGTATATTCACGTGGCATCAATGCTTCTTGGGATCTGAGGATGAAAAGGTCATGGGCAGAGTTCACACTGTGTTTGCATATTCAGATGTCAGATTTTAGGAGTGCTCCCATGTTTTTCACATATAGCACTCATATTTATGATAGTCTATGGGGTAGTTCACATGTTGTTTTTTTTTTCCTCTAAGTGGTCTCCACAAAAGCAATGAGACATGTCCGATATTGATCCAAATGTTGGGTCAATCCCCTCAGTGCAAGTCTACCGATCCATGAAAATATCAATGTGCTATCTGTTTTTGATGGACATTTTGACAAGAAAAGCTTGAAAAACCTCCATCATTTTTTTTCTTCATCCAAGAAAAACTGCTGAAATTCTGACCAAACTAATTGCACCTCCAATTAGTGTTAGGGCTCATCCACACATCAGTTTTTTATCATATAGGTTCTACCAGTGTTTTTCACTGGTACGATGGTATGATTTAAAAAGAGAAAACACAGTAGTTTGACAATAAATGGCTTCACCCAACCGCTAACCATGAGTGGAGAAAAAGTTTTGTTGTTATCATTCATACTCTCAGAAAAAAGGCCAGGAAAGCAAAAATTCTGCCGGGGTATGAAAAATTTTGAGCACAACTGTATATTTCCCGCCCTGGTTTATGTCTCCCGTCGCCTTTGTTTTTTAAGGCATAGAAAAAACAAACAATTATACTCACCTCCCATTGCTCTTCTGCCACGCAGCGTCTTCTTCTGAAGCCGGTAGCTGACGCCAGTGTGCAAGTGACGGAAGCACATGACGTCACTGCCGTGCGCCCCCAAACACATGCACATCGACGTCAGCTGCTGGCCTTTCATTGGCGGGCAGCGTGTAGTGACCTGACAGGTTTCTGTGCCAAAATACACTTCAGCTGATTGTGCGTCTCAGGACGCACCTCCAGCTGAATTTTGCTCTGGCATCAGTGGGCTCCGCACCGGCATGGGCCTCTGTGACCACAGTTGTTATGCCCATGCTAATCATTGCCGAACATGTCTATACCAAAACCAAACTACCATTTATACTGTGATTTAAGGGATGAATAATATCGCCATACCATACCATAACCTAATATTATTAGGATATACAGTAGTGAAAATGCTGCAATAATGGACATTAACCAAAACTACTGGAATAAGACTGATATTACAACCATATAGAGAACATATAACGGTAGCCATCAATGACTCATCGCTGATTATACTGATTCACTTTCTTTTTTCCATTATGCCCAGATTGCCATAACCTCTTCGTCCAGATATTCCCCTCCATTGTGCCTAATTTTAATATTGATTCTCTATTGTGTGTCCTTTTAATAGTGCCCCGCCATGTGCTTCACTTTAATAATGCCCCTTTTGTGCCTGTAAAGAAGAAAAACATACTCACCTTCCGCAGTTCCCACGTGATGAGCTCCTCTTTTGGAGCCTTTTGCAGGCTGCAGGTCCGAAAGAGCTTGTGGCCTACTTGAGCCAGTGGTGGAGCATGGAGCCAATGGCTTTCTGCTCCACTACAATTATTAATAGTATTCTGAAGATGTCAAAAGTGTTGCATATGCATATGGACTGGTCCATCTGGTGTTTGCCAGAATTGTCAGATGGCCAGTCCGGCCCTGGTTGGCCACCTTTGAACTTACTGAACCTTTACTATTTGTTTCTTGTACACTCGTGTCCTGAATGGTACACAATATTTCACATCAGTTCTAGTTAGTGATGTATAAAGTAGAGGAACCATGTGTTTATCGTGTACTTTTTTCCCACTTTTGATGCACCTTTTGATTTTATTTGCCTTGGCAGCAGCTGCCTGACACTGGTTGCTACAGTAATGCATGTTATCAACTAAAATTCCTAAGTTATTTTTCATGTAAAGGGAACCACAAATGATAAATGATTTAGTATGTATGAATACTGACAATACAGAGCAATATGAACGCAATGAGGAAGTAGCAGGTATAAAATCCACACCAAGGAGAAAGTTCTATGGACGACGAATAGTGCAGACACTGTGTGAAATGTTTTGTACACAAAGAACCAGCAAACACTGTGGATAGAACACAATGTAATATTTGTCTGGCACCAACTGTCAGATATTTCCTTTTATCTGCACCCTGAATACGGTTACTTTTATCAACATTATTATGATAAATATATCCGCTCTTCCATGATTGTACCACTACCCTATAAAAGAAAACCCATTCTGTTGAATCTGCTCAGTTCTGCCATGATGAACGAATATAATCATGTACGTCTGCTGATAAAAACATTAAGGGAGTTTTTCAAACATGGACAAAGCAAGGAAGCGTTTCTAAACCCATTAGTCTCCCATCGCCCAAGTGATCTCATCTGACCTAGCAGTGATGACGGTCACATCCCATACATGCACATATCATTATATCACTGGAAGGGACCTGGAGCTGTGGGATTTTTAAAGGATAAATAATGCTTCTTTTTTATTTCAATCAAGAACATTTGCTACTCTTTATTCATTTTTCCCAAATCCTAAGAAAAAAGATCCTTGATGGGTGTAATTTTAGACTTATCGCAGTCAGCTTCACTCTGCCCCTTTTTCCTTCACCCTTATACTAATCAGGGGCCAGACTTCAACCATTACTAAATCCATTCAGGGGCGAACATAGCACCAACACAGCTGCACCAGGTTCCGGAGGTGCAGGGGGTCCCAAACAGGCAGGCATGGTGGGCCGGACACACTATGGGGCCCTCCGCTCCGCAGGTCCTAACCTCTCCCTCCGCAGGTCCGATCTCTAGCGCATCTTGTGACTCTCTGATGTCTCAGAGCAGAGGCATCAATGACATCACTACAGCGTGACCTCTGCACTGAGCAGTGTAGAGAGTCAGAAGATGTGAGGAGACCGCAGCAGCAAGGGAAGAGGGAGAGGTATTTCATTATTTCTTTTTAATGTATGGGGCATTATATGGGCCTCATTATGCTGTATGGAGCATTAGATGGGGTCCATTATACTGTATGGAGCAATATATGGAGCTCATTATTCTGTATGGTACAATATATGTGGCTCATTCTACTGTATGGAGTATTCTATGGGGCTTATTCTACTGTGTGGAGCACTATATAGGACCCATTATACTGTATGGAGAATTATATGGGGTCCATTACTGTATACTGTATGGAGCAATATATGTGGCTCATTACACTATATGGAGTATTATATGGGGCTTATTCTACTGTATGGAGCAATATATAAGGCTCATTATATTGTATGGAGCAATATACGGGGCTCATGATATTGTATGGAGCAATATATGGGGCTCATTATACTGTATGGAGCAATATATGGGGTTCATTATAATGTATGAAGCAATATATGTGGCTCATTATATTGTATTGAGCAATATATGTGGCTCGTAATTCTGAATGGAGCAATATATGGGGCCCATTATACTGTATGGAGCAATATATGGGGCTCATTATACTGTATGGAACAATATATGGGGCTCATTATACTGTATGGAGGACTATATAGGAGGAAAGGAATCCCCTCTTCTATATGGCATTGTAGAATTTACAAGAGATATCACTCATGTAATGTAAGAAGTAAGTGAAATCTTTGGCATCTGTCTGTGCATGTGTGTGTATGTTTATACATGTGTGTGAGTGTATATTTGTGTGTGTGGTCTGTGTGTGCATAATTGTGTGTGGTATATATGTGTGTGTATTTATGTATACATATGTGTTTATGCATGTCTATGTATGTATATATGTGTGTGTGTATGTATGTGTGTGTGCGCATGTATGTATGTATTGTAGTGCAGGGGATTGGTGCAGTGCGACAGATAGGCATGGACCACAGGAAAGTTCAAAGCAAAGTGTCTTTAATGTCCAAAACTTACAAATGAAAAAGTAAATGGTATCCTCCAGATCACAGCCGGGGCGTCAAGTGTTGTGGATTCTGTTTGTGGGCTCCCTCTGGTGGTTGCTGCTGGTACTGGGTGACTTTGGTGGGTTCGGCCTTTGGTTTCCACCTGTCCATCAGAGGCTGGGTGTTTCCTATTTTACCTGGCCTTTCTGTCATTCCCTTGCCGGCTATCAATGTATTCAGATGTGCTCTGTTTGGTTCCTGCCTACCTGCTCCCAGATCTTTCAGGATAAGCTAAGTGCTGATTTTCAGTTGTTTGGTTTTTTGTCCAGCTTGCTTATTATGTCTCTATGCTAGCTGGTAGCTCTAGTGGACTGAGGATCTCCCCATGTGCCATGAGTTGGCACATGGGTTCTTGTAATCTCAGGATGGTTTTTTTTTGATTAGGGTTTTTTGCTGACCGCTCAGTCCCCTTTTGTATCTTTCTGCTTTCTAGTTTACAGCGGGCCTCTATTTGCTAAAGCTATATATATCATCTCTATGTGTGTGCCTTCCTCTCATTTCACCGTCAATACATGTGAGGGGGCAACTATATCTTTTGGGGTTCATTCCTCTGGAGGCAAGTGAGGTCTTATTTTCTCTGCAGTACTAGTTAGCTCTTAGGCTGGTGCGTGGCGTCTAGAACCAACGTAGGCACGCTCCCTGGCTATCTCTAGTTGCGTTTGTCAGGCGTAGGGCAGCGGTCAGCCCAGGTTCCATCACCCTAGAGCTCGTCCGTTATTTATTTGTACTTTGCTTGTCCTGTGCTATCCCTAGCCATTGGGGATTCATGACAGTATAGCCGGCCCACAAAGTGTTAATATTTTGGGCTGAAGCAGGAGGAATAGAAGTGTTTAAGGGAAATTTATTTATTTATTTTTTTTTTCCCTTCAGAGTTTTGCTGCCTAGCCCTTAATTGCTGTCTAGCTTCTTCTTACCTCCTCTTAACCCTTGAATGGCTCTGATCTTAGCTGTTTAACATGGATGTCCAGAGTTTGGCTTCCAGCCTGAGTAATCTCGCGGCAAAAGTTCAAAACATACAGGATTTTGTTGTTCACACTCCCATGTCTGAACCTAGAATTCCTATTCCAGAGTTCTTTTCTGGAGATAGATCTACCTTCCTGAATTTCAGGAACAATTGTAAATTGTTTCTTTCTTTAACCCCTTCACCCCCAAGGGTGGTTTGCACGTTAATGACCGGGCCAATTTTTACAATTCTGACCACTGTCCCTTTATGAGGCTATAACTCTGGAACGCTTTGACGGATCTTGGCGATTCTGACATTGTTTTCTCGTGACATATTGTACTTCATGTTAAAGGTAAAATTTATTCGATATAACTTGCGTTTATTTGTGAAAAAAATGGAAATTTGGCGAAAATTTTGACAATTTTGCAATTTTCCAACTTTGAATTTTTGTGCCCTTAAATCACAGACATATGTCACGCAAAATACTTAATAAGTAACATTTCCCACATGTCTACTTTACATCAGTACAATTTTGGAACCAAAATTTTTTTTTGTGACGGAGTTATAAGGGTTAAAAGTTGACCAGCAATTTCTCATTTTTACAACACCATTTTTTTTTAGGGACCACATCTCATTTGAAGTCATTTTGAGGGGTCTATATGATAGAAAATACTCAAGTGTGACACCATTCTAAAAACTGCACCCCTCAAGGTGCTCAAAACCACATTCAAGAAGTTTATTAACCCTTCAGGTGTTTCACAGGAATTTTTGGAATGTTTAAATAAAAATGAACATTTAACTTTTTTTCACACAAAATTTATTTCAGCTCCAATTTGTTTTATTTTACCAAGGGTAACAGGAGAAAATGGACCCCCAAAGTTGTTGTACAATTTGTCCTGAGTACGATGATACCCCATATGTGGGTGTAAACCATTGTTTGGGCGCATGGCAGAGCTTGGAAGGGAAGGAGCGCCATTTGACTTTTCAATGCAAAATTGACTGGAATTGAGATGGGACGCCATGTTGCGTTTGGAGAGCCCCTGATGTGCCTAAACATTGAAACTCCCTACAAGTGACACCATTTTGGAAAGTAGACCCCCTATGGAACTTATCTAGATGTGTGGTGAGCACTTTGACCCACCAAGTGCTTCACAGAAGTTTATAATGCAGAGCTGTAAAAATAAAAAATCATATTTTTTCACAAAAATGATCTTTTCGCCCCCAATTTTTTATTTTCCCAAGGGTAAGAGAAGAAATTGGACCCCAAAAAATGTTGTGCAATTTGTCCTGAGTACGCTGATACCCCATATGTGGGTGTAAACCATTGTTTGGGCGCATGGCAGAGCTTGGAAGGGAAGGAGCGCCATTTGACTTTTCAATGCAAAATTGACTGGAATTGAGATGGGACGCCATGTTGCGTTTGGAGAGCCCCTGATGTGCCTAAACATTGAAACTCCCTACAAGTGACACCATTTTGGAAAGTAGACCCCCTAAGGAACTTATCTAGATGTGTGGTGAGCACTTTGACCCACCAAGTGCTTCACAGAAGTTTATAATGCAGAGCCGTAAAAATAAAAAATCATATTTTTTCACAAAAATGATCTTTTTGCCCCCAATTTTTTATTTTCCCAAGGGTAAGAGAAGAAATTGGACCCCAAAAAATGTTGTGCAATTTGTCCTGAGTACGCTGATACCCCATATGTGGGTGTAAACCATTGTTTGGGCGCATGGCAGAGCTTGGAAGGGAAGGAGCGCCATTTGACTTTTCAATGCAAAATTGACTGGAATTGAGATGGGACGCCATGTTGCGTTTGGAGAGCCCCTGATGTGCCTAAACATTGAAACTCCCTACAAGTGACACCATTTTGGAAAGTAGACCCCCTAAGGAACTTATCTAGATGTGTTTTGAGAGCTTTGAACCCCCAAGTGTTTCACTACAGATTATAACGCAGAGCCGTGAAAATAATAATTTTTTTTTTCTCAAAAATGATTTTTTAGCCCCCAGCTTTGTATTTTTACAAGGGTAACAGAATAAATTGGACCCCAAAATTTGTTTTCCAATTTGTCCTGAGTACGCTGATACCCCATATGTGGGGGGGAACCACTGTTTGGGCGCATGACAGAGCTCGGAAGGGAATGAGCGCCATTTGGAATGCAGACTTAAATGGATTGGTCAGCAGCCGTCACGTTGCATTTGCAGAGCCCCTGATGTACCCAAACAGTACAAACCCCCCACAAGTGACCCCATATTGGAAACTAGACCTCCCAAGGAACTTATCTAGATGTGTTTTGAGAACTTTGAACCCCCAAGTGTTTCACTACAGTTTATAATGCAGAGCCGTGAAAATAAAACATCTTTTTTTTCCCACAAAAATGATTTTTAGCCCCCCAAATTTTTATTTTCCTAAGGATAACAAGAGAACTTGGACCCCAGAAGTTGTTGTTCAATTTGTCCCGAGTACGCTGATAACACATATGTTGGGGTAAACCCCTTTTTGGGCGCACGGGAGAGCTCGGAAGGGAAGGAGCACTGTTTTACTTTTTCAACGCAGAATTGGCTGGAATTGAGATTGGACGCCATGTCGCGCTTGGAGAGCCCCTGATGTGCCTGGACAGTGGAAACCCCCCAATTCTACCTGAAACCCTAACCCAAACACACCCCTAACCCTAATCCCAACGGTAACCCTAACCACACCCCTAGCCCTGACACACCCATAATTCTAATCCCAACCCTAATCCAAACGTAAATGTAATCCAAACCCTAACCCTAACTTTAGCCCCATCCCTAACTTTAGCCCCAACCCTAACTTTACCTCCAACCCTAGCCCTAACCCTAACCCTAACCCTAAACGTGACTGAAATACGTGGCACTGAAATACGTGGCACTGAAATACGTGGCACTGAAATACGTGATACGTGGCACTTAAATACGTGGCACTGAAACACGTGGCACTGAAATACGTGGCACTGAAATACGTGGCACTGAAATACGTGGCACTGAAATACGTGGCACTGAAATACGTGGCACTGAAATATGTGATATGTGGCACTTAAATACGTGGCACTTAAATACGTGGCACTGAAATATGTGATACGTGGCACTTAAATACGTGGCACTGAAACACGTGGCACTGAAATACGTGATACGTGGCACTGAAATACGTGGCACTGAAATACGTGGCACTGAAATACGTGCAACTGAAATACGTGGTACTAAAATATGTGGCACTGAAATACGTGATAGGTGGCACTGAAATACGTGGCACTGAAACACGTGGCACTGAAATACGTGATACGTGGCACTGAAATACATGGCACTGAAATACGTGGCACTGAAATACGTGGCACTGAAATACGTGGCACTGAAATACGTGGCACTATGACTGTCAGAAAATGTTCATTAAACGGTTAGGGGTGAGGTTAGGGGTAGAGTTAGGGTTAGGGTTTGGATCCCTTTATCACCTTGATGGTGGTGGGTGGCTTTTCAGTGTGTTTTCTGTTTTTTTTCGATAAAAATGCATGCGTTTTTAACGCAAACGCATGTGCTTAAAAACGCAAGAAAATACTGCAGGTTGTATTTCTGAAAATGAACGCATGCATAAAAAAACCGCATGCGTTTGAAAACGCGACCAAACGCGTACAAAAAACCTCATGCGTTTTCAATGTTAAATATAGGGAAAAAACGCATGCGTTTTTTTGTGCAAAAAACGCTGCAGACAAAAACGCAAGTGTGAAACCAGCGACGCTTTTTATAGCAAAAAAGTTTTTGCGTCTCCACATTTTGAGACCTATAATTTTTCCACATTTGCTCCACAGAGTCATGTGAGGTCTTGTTTTTTGCGGGACGAGTTGACGTTTTTATTGGTAACATTTTTGGACATGTGACCGTTTTTGATCGCTTTTTATTCCGATTTTTGTGAGGCAGAATGACCAAAAACCTGCTATTCATGAATTTCTTTTGGGAGAGGCGTTTATACCGTTCCGGGTTTGGTAAAATTGATAAAGCAGTTTTATTCGTCGGGTCAGTACGATTACAGCGATATCTCATTTATATCATTTTTTTTATGTTTTGGCGCTTTTATACGATAAAAACTATTTTATAGAAAAAATAATTATTTTGGTATCGCTTTATTCTCAGGACTATAACTTTTTTATTTTTTTGCTGATGATGCTGTATGGCGGCTTGTTTTTTGCGGGACAAGATGACGTTTTCAGCGGTACCATGGATATTTATATCAGTCTTTTTGATCGCGTGTTATTCCACTTTTTGTTCGGCGGTATGGTAATAAAGCGTTGTTTTTTGCCTCGTTTTTTATTTTTTTTTCTTACGGTGTTTACTGAAGGGGTTAACTAGTGTGGCAGTTTTATAGGTTGGGTCGTTACGGACGTGGCGATACTAAATATGTGTACTTTTATTGTTTTTTTTTTTTAATTTAGATAAAGAAATGTATTTATGGGAATAATATATATTTTTTTTTTCATTATTTTGGAATATTTTTTTTTTATTTTTTTTTACACATTTTGAAATTTTTTTTTAACTTTTTTACTTTGCCCCAGGGGGGGACAATACAGATCGGTGATCTGTCAGTTTGCATAGCACTCTGACAGATCACCGATCTGCGAGAAGTGCAGGCTGCTTCACAGTGCCTGCTCTGAGCAGGCTTCTGTGAAGCCACCTCCCTCCCTGCAGGACCCGGATCCGCGGCCATCTTGGATCCGGGTCTGGAGCAGGCAGGGAGGGAGGTAAGACCCTCGCAGCAACGCGATCACATCGCGTTGCTGCGGGGGGCTCAGGGAAGCCCGCAGGGAGCCCCCTCCCTGCGCGATGCTTCCCTGCACCGCCGGCACATCGCGATCATGTTTGATCGCGGTGTGCCGGGGGTTAATGTGCCGGGGGCGGTCCGTGACCGCTCCTGGCACATAGTGCCGGATGTCAGCTGCGATATGCAGCCGACACCCGGCCGCGATCGGCCGCGCTCCCCCCGTGAGCGCGGCCGATCGGCTATGACGTACTATCCCGTCGGCGGTCATACGGGCCCACCCCACCTCGACGGGATAGTACGTCGGATGTCAGGAAGGGGTTAAAATCTCGCTCCTCTGGAGACCCTGCTCAACAGGTCAAGATTGTAATATCTTTCCTGCGGGGCGACCCTCAGAATTGGGCATTTGCATTGGCACCAGGGGATCCTGCATTGCTCAGTGTGGATGCGTTTTTTCTGGCACTGGGGTTGCTCTATGAGGAACCTAACCTGGAGATTCAGGCTGAAAAGGCTTTATTAGCCCTCTCTCAGGGGCATGATGAAGCGGAAATATATTGTCAAAAATTTCGGAAATGGTCGGTGCTTACTCAGTGGAATGAGTGCGCCCTGGCTGCAAACTTCAGAAATGGTCTTTCTGAGGCCATTAAGGATATTATGGTGGGGTTCCCTACGCCTACAGGTCTGAATGAGTCTATGGCTATGGCCATTCAGATTGATCGGCGTTTACGGGAGCGCAAACCCGTGCATCAGTTGGCGGTGTCTTCTGAACAGGCACCTGAGACTATGCAATGTGATAGAATTCAGTCCAGAAGTGAACGGCAAAATTATAGGCGGAAAAATGGATTGTGTTTTTATTGTGGTGATTCAGCTCATGTTATATCAGCATGCTCTAAACGCACAAAAAGGGTTGATAAATCTTTTGCCATTGGTACTCTGCAGCCTAAGTTCATTTTGTCTGTGACTCTGATTTTTTCACTGTCTTCCATTTCCGTCGATGCCTATGTGGATTCGGGCGCTGCCCTGAGTCTTATGGATTGGTCATTTGCTAAACGCTGCGGTTTTAGTCTGGAGCCTCTGGAAGTTCCTATTCCTCTGAAGGGAATTGATTCTACACCATTGGCTATGAATAAACCGCAGTACTGGACACAAGTGACCATGCGCATGACTCCCGTTCATCAGGAGGTGATTTGCTTCCTTGTACTGTATAATTTACATGATGTACTAGTGCTTGGTCTGCCATGGTTACAAACTCATAATCCTGTCCTGGACTGGAAAACAATGTCTGTGTTAAGCTGGGGATGTCAGGGGGTTCATGGTGATGCACCTCCGATTTTAATCGCTTCATCTACTCCTTCTGAGATCCCTGCGTTTTTGTCTGACTATAGGGATGTTTTTGAGGAGCCTAAGCTCAATTCGCTCCCTCCTCATAGAGAGTGTGACTGTGCTATAGAATTGATTCCTGGCAGTAAGTTCCCTAAGGGTCGTTTATTTAATCTGTCACTGCCAGAGCATACTGCTATGCGGAATTATATTAAAGAGTCCTTGGAAAAGGGACATATTCGTCCATCTTCGTCCCCTCTGGGAGCAGGTTTTTTTTTTCGTGGCAAAAAAAGATGGTTCCCTGAGGCCTTGTATAGATTATCGCCTTCTGAATAAGATTACAGTCAAATATCAGTATCCATTGCCATTATTAACTGATTTGTTTGCTCGCATTAAGGGGGCTAGGTGGTTCACTAAGATAGATCTTCGCGGTGCGTATAATCTGGTGCGGATAAAACAGGGTGATGAGTGGAAAACCGCATTTAATACGCCTGAGGGCCATTTTGAGTATTTGGTAATGCCTTTTGGACTCTCCAATGCTCCGTCAGTCTTTCAGTCCTTTATGCACAATATTTTCCGTGAATATCTGGATAAGTTTATGATTGTGTATTTGGATGATATTTTGGTGTTTTCTGATGACTGGGAGTCTCATGTTCTACAGGTCAGGAAGGTGTTTCAGGTTCTGCGGGCCAATTCTCTGTTTGTGAAGGGCTCAAAGTGTCTCTTCGGAGTCCAGAAGATTTCTTTTTTGGGGTACATTTTTTCTCCTTCTACTATTGAGATGGATCCCGTCAAGGTTCAGGCTATTTGTGACTGGACACAACCTACATCTGTTAAGAGCCTTCAGAAGTTCTTGGGGTTTGCTAATTTTTATCGTCGGTTCATTGCTAATTTTTCCAGTATTGTTAAACCTTTGACTGATTTGACTAAAAAGGGTGCTGATGTTGCTGATTGGTCTCCTGCGGCTGTGGAGGCCTTTCAGGAACTTAAGCGCCGGTTTTCTTCTGCTCCTGTGTTGTGTCAACCAGATGTTTCACTTCCTTTTCAGGTTGAGGTTGATGCTTCCGAGATTGGAGCGGGGGCGGTTTTGTCACAGAGAAGTTCTAATGGCTCGGTGATGAAGCCATGTGCATTCTTCTCTAGAAAATTCTCGCCCGCCGAGCGCAATTATGATGTGGGTAATCGGGAGCTTTTGGCCATGAAGTGGGCATTTGAGGAGTGGCGTCATTGGCTTGAGGGTGCTAAACATCGTGTGGTGGTCTTGACTGATCACAAGAATCTCATTTACCTTGAGTCTGCCAGGCGTTTGAATCCTAGACAGGCTCGTTGGTCGTTGTTTTTTTCTCGTTTCAATTTCGTGGTTTCATACCTGCCAGGTTCAAAGAATGTGAAGGCAGATGCTCTTTCCAGGAGTTTTGTGCCTGACTCTCCTGGAGACTCTGGGCCTACTGGTATCCTTAGGGATGGGGTAATATTGTCCGCCGTATCCCCAGACTTGCGACGTGCATTGCAGGAGTTTCAGGTGGATAAACCGGATCGTTGTCCACCAGAAAGACTGTTTGTCCCGGATGATTGGACCAGTAGAGTCATCTCTGAGGTCCATTCTTCTGTGTTGGCTGGTCATCCTGGAATATTTGGTACTAGAGACTTGGTGGCCAGGTCTTTTTGGTGGCCTTCCTTGTCTAGGGATGTGCGTACCTTTGTGCAGTCTTGTGAAGTGTGTGCTCGAGCTAAGCCTTGCTGTTCTCGGGCCAGTGGGTTGTTGTTATCCTTGCCCATCCCGAAGAGGCCTTGGACGCACATTTCCATGGATTTTATTTCTGATCTCCCGGTTTCACAGAAAATGTCCGTTATCTGGGTTGTGTGTGACCGCTTTTCTAAGATGGTTCATTTGGTGCCCTTGCCTAAGTTGCCCTCCTCCTCTGAGTTGGTCCCTTTATTTTTTCAGAACGTGGTTCGTTTGCATGGGATTCCGGAGAATATCGTTTCTGACAGGGGATCCCAGTTTGTGTCTAGATTTTGGCGGACGTTTTGTGCCAAGATGGGCATTGATTTGTCTTTTTCGTCTGCATTCCATCCTCAGACGAATGGCCAGACGGAGCGAACTAATCAGACCTTGGAAACTTATTTGAGGTGTTTTGTTTCTGCTGATCAAGATGACTGGGTTGCTTTTTTGCCACTGGCCGAATTTGCTCTTAATAATCGGGCTAGTTCTGCCACGTTGGTCTCTCCTTTTTTTTGTAATTCGGGGTTTCATCCTCGTTTTTCCTCTGGTCAGGTGGAGTCTTCGGATTGTCCTGGAGTGGACGTGGTGGTGGACAGGCTACATCAGATTTGGAATCAGGTGGTGGACAATTTGAAGTTATCTCAGGAGAAGACTCAGCAGTTTGCTAATCGCCGTCGCCGCGTGGGTCCCCGACTTCTTGTTGGAGATTTGGTGTGGTTGTCTTCTCGTTTTGTCCCTATGAAGGTCTCTTCTCCTAAGTTCAAGCCTCGGTTCATCGGTCCTTATAGGATCTCGGAGATTCTTAACCCTGTATCTTTTCGTTTGGATCTCCCAGCATCGTTTGCTATTCATAATGTGTTCCATCGGTCGTTGTTGCGGAGGTATGAGGTGCCCGTTGTTCCTTCGGTTGAGCCTCCTGCTCCGGTGCTGGTGGAGGGAGAATTGGAGTATGTTGTTGAGAAGATCTTGGATTCTCGTGTTTCCAGACGCAAACTCCAGTATTTGGTTAAGTGGAAGGGTTATGGTCAGGAGGATAATTCCTGGGTGGTCGCCTCCGATGTTCATGCGACTGATTTGGTCCGCGCCTTCCATAGAGTTCACCCTGATCGCCCTGGGGGTTCTCGTGAGGGTTCGGTGACCCCTCCTCAAGGGGGGGGTACTGTTGTGGATTCTGTTTGTGGGCTCCCTCTGGTGGTTGCTGCTGGTACTGGGTGACTTTGGTGGGTTCGGCCTTTGGTTTCCACCTGTCCATCAGAGGCTGGGTGTTTCCTATTTTACCTGGCCTTTCTGTCATTCCCTTGCCGGCTATCAATGTATTCAGATGTGCTCTGTTTGGTTCCTGCCTACCTGCTCCCAGATCTTTCAGGATAAGCTAAGTGCTGATTTTCAGTTGTTTGGTTTTTTGTCCAGCTTGCATATTATGTCTCTATGCTAGCTGGTAGCTCTAGTGGACTGAGGTTCTCCCCATGTGCCATGAGTTGGCACATGGGTTCTTGTAATCTCAGGATGGTTTTTTTGATTAGGGTTTTTTGCTGACCGCTCAGTCCCCTTTTGTATCTTTCTGCTTTCTAGTTTACAGCGGGCCTCTATTTGCTAAAGCTATATATCATCTCTATGTGTGTGCCTTCCTCTCATTTCACCGTCAATACATGTGAGGGGGCAACTATATATTTTGGGGTTCATTCCTCTGGAGGCAAGTGAGGTCTTATTTTCTCTGCAGTACTAGTTAGCTCTTAGGCTGGTGCGTGGCGTCTAGAACCAACGTAGGCACGCTCCCTGGCTATTTCTAGTTGCGTTTGTCAGGCGTAGGGCAGCGGTCAGCCCAGGTTCCATCACCCTAGAGCTCGTCCGTTATTTATTTGTACTTTTCTTGTCCTGTGCTATCCCTAGCCATTGGGGATTCATGACAGTCAAGGCAGTCTGTATCCGAGACCGGTTGCTGTGGGCGACTGCACCACATTTCATGTCTGTCATGCTGAGGGGTGCCAGGCTTTTTTGCTTCACTTGGCTCTGTGTTACTTCACACCCGCCTGATGTTGCAGAGCCACCTGCTCTGCAGTTTGCAAACCAAAACTGACACACCCAACCCTTTGTTGCAGGGTTTTTAAATGGAATCTGTGGCCATGGGCCACTTGTAAGACCCGGTCTGGAGGGAGCGAACTGCCCCACTACCATCCTGTAGTTTGCTCCAAAAATAGAAGCCCTTAACAGGTTTTCCTGAACATTGCCTTGGCCAAATAGCTTGACCAGGTCCACACTTACTTTTATTTTGCCTTGTGATTCACAGGCGTCCTGCTGTGGACACAAGGCACTCCAGCGGATCTATTAGGACTCAGTCCGCATCCTGGGGGACATATATCGACCATTGCATATGATCACCCTCACCTCACTGCCTCACAGTATATATATATATATATATATATATATATATATATATATATACATATATATATATATATATATGTGTGTGTGTGTGTGTGTGTGTGGTGTGTGTGTATATGTGAACATATTTGCTTTTGTTCATGTTTGATTCTGTAATTGCAAAGAATAGGAAAACCAACCTGGCTCTTTAAATGGTTATTCACCAAATAATCAAGTTATCTCTAATCCATAGGATCCAACCACTGCTCCCCCACAAATTCTGAGCACAGGGGTCTGCAGTCTTGTCCTGAATGGAGCAGAGTTTTGCATGCTCTTCCTCTGCTCTCTCCATGACATTGCTATTGATCGATCCCTAGAGGAAATACACCCCTTTTATACCTTGACATTCAGGTATTTGTCGCCGAATAACCCCACACCAAATAACGACAGACACAGAACTTGGATAATAATTGGCCACAGTAGCCTTTATTATAAACATACAACAATAATAAAATAACGTAGGGAGGAGTCCTTGAAGCTCCAAACTGGTGGTCAACCATAAAAGAGAGTGGACAGAAACATACCATAAATTTACTCCCAGCCGTAACCACCCAGGCTCGGGAGCACCAAAATACCCCGAAGGGTTAACCATGTCCACTTCAAACCTGGGGATTCGGCCCACCGTTGCCCAGATCCCCCCCGGAACCACCAGACCTGAAACAAAAGTTTACACCAACTGAAGGATCCGTACCCCGACGGATCCCCTAGGCCAATTTAGCACCAACTCCAAGGACCCCTCCCACCGCCTCGAGCCACCATGACCCAAAACAACCACCCGAAAACGCAACAGTACAAAAACACAAAAAACAGGGTGGGAGGGCGGGATCTTCCTGAGGCTTCCAGAGCGGGAACTGGTAAACCCCACCCCACCCTATCCCTATAAACCCCTGCCTCATGCATAAAACCCCCCTCCCATAATAAACCCCACCCCTCCTATCTCTCCACTCCCAAACCCCTGTCATGACGGCCTGCACGTACGCCATCTGTGGGGGGAGGGGACGGCTCGCTCCGGTCTGCTCTTTATCTATAGAGCTGCTGAGCTCTGCGCTGTGCTATTTCTATCAGTTCCATAGACAATGAATAGAGCAGAAGTCAAGCATGTGCCCTCCAGTCCATTCATGGCTGAGATGCAGAGTCCTTTATCTCTAATCATCAGGATTGGGGATAACTTGATTTATATGGGGAATAACTCTTTATCAGATACCTGATCGTGTAGATACCAGACATACAGTATAATGTAATACAGTATATACATGGTTGGGCTCAGCAGAACCAAATCCTAAAGGAGATAATATCTCTATTTCGGTAAAAAAATATAAATATATAAATTTTTAGTGGTGTGTGGGCCCGAATAGGGCTATGCTATGGTGCCTTGTGAACTCTATGTACGGCCCTGCTTACAGGCCGGTGATAATGAGGGCAATCTGGCCTGTTACTCAGAGGCCAAGGCTCCGGGGTTCCCATGGCCAGATTGTCCTCATCATAAGCGGCATGTCATCAGTGTCCGCCCCTGAACCATCAAATATTCGCTAAGACTTGATTTGGTTGATAAGACCACAGTAGCAGCTGTTTATTAATACAATATGAACGCTCAATAGAGCCATTCATGGTTCCCTTAAAAAATCATAAATAACATTTACACAACATTTAACAGTGAAAGTAGTCTTACATATAAATTATTGCAGAAAGAGTCCTTGGAGGCATTAGATGCCGTTTCCAAACATTACTGCAGTGTAATTATTAATACACCATCACTTTTGTTTTCTCTTAAAGCAACGTATTCTCATTTACTTACTGTTAACCTATCACTTAGTAAAGCGAGTCTGTCAGTAGGATCCTAAGTCGTCTATATGGGCATGTAGGTCATAGGAAGCTGAATAAAATGATACCTTGATATCTATGATCTGATGACTTATTTCAGAGAAATCCATGTTTTTCATAATATGTAAATGAGCTGTTAAGATCTATGGGCCGGACATAGATCTCCCTGAGAATCTGCTTCCAGAGATTATTATAAATGAAAGGAGAGTTACCAGTGTGAGACATGTAATGACTGAATGTCTGCTCTCCTGATATACATGTCTCACATTGATATCACTCCCTTTCATTTAAAGGGGTTATCCAGGACTATTTTTTTTTACTATGAGCCTAAAAACTAATCCCATGCCTTTTCTACACGGTGATGGGTCACCGGCAACTAACAGGGAAGTTCTTCTTTTTCCAGGCACTAATGGTGGAATCATTATTGTGTTGGGGCACACAAAGTACCCAATTATTGTGGGACGGGGGACACAGGGGGCCATACTGTTAAGAGGGCAACCAATTTTTTCGTGAGGTCAGATGGAGAAGAAAACCAAAAGTAATCACGACATCACCTGGATTGAACATTACTGTGTTCATTTGTTTGCTCTCCAATGAGATTATCGACTGAAAAGTGCATGTGTACAACTGGATGGAAGTACATGACTGTTATTAAGAGAGGTACTGTCATATATACATTAGAGCTTATTGATAGGACACATTATTTGTTGGCAGGGTTGGTTTTTCTCTGGGTATAGGATTTATTATAAATATTGAGGGACATGTACGGATGAAGTGATCATGTGTCTAAGTGCATCACGTTGTGAAGTTGTTTTATAGCAATGATGACTTCAGGATAATGTGTCCTTCCTCTCTAGGCTACACCAGGGTCTTGCAGCTTGTCTGTTTCTTCTCAACTCAGTTTCTAGGCCACAGTCCTGATCAGTGAGTGTCTCCACTCCCTCTGTGTCCTGTTACTATGGACACCATGGATCTACTGCTCCAGACCCCACTAGTCCCACGCTCTCAGTCCTGATTAGGTCTGTTACCTTCGGCACTAGCAAACTCTCGGCAATCCAGTGACTTGGCATTCTGTTTGATAACGCCTTCCGGAAGGTCTCTCAGTCTTGTCAGTAACTCTCTTTAGGATCTCGCTATTCCTCGCTCCCGTCTCCTCTATCTGCAGATCACCCCTTGACAGCACTGCTCACAGAACACTTCCTACCTCAACTCCAACTTTTCCCTATATCACTATCTAGAGGAAGCAATCAATTGCCTTAACACTAATCCCCTCCCACCATGGGCTAGTCTCAAAGATTTATTCTTACTTTCCCTAACGTCAGTACCTAACTATGGTCAGTCACTATTTTAACTACCTATCTCATGTCCTGAGTCCTAACTTACGTCTTACCCTATGCTATACACTGCTAACGTTAGCAAACATCACATGACAATATATATATAAAATACACAACACGATTGGTGTCTTTAAGGATAGGAATGCGACAGTCCAGTCCACACCTCTTACACAATCATCATCTTGTAGCTGAAAGACTGTCTAAAGCAAATAATCCTCTAGGTTCACAATATGGAGAAGAAAACTCTAATAATATTTATTAGTAAATTTAAAATTGGAGGAACAAATGTGCGTTGATCATAAATGATATGAACTCGATTTAGTGAATTGTGATGGTAACCAGATTGCGCACATTTTTAAGCTGCTTACAATATATAGGTCAATGTTCTTAAGAAAATATCTCAGATTGGTGCCTTTTTTCCATCTTCAATCTTAAAGGGAATACGTCACCGGGTTTTTTTCTACCAGATCTGAGAGCAGGATGATGTAGGGACAAAGAACCTGATTCCAATGATGTATAACTTACTTTACTGGTTTCTACAATTCTGTGGTTTTATCTGCTGCTGTTTATTTATTTTACTCACTTACTGTATATAGTGTCATTAATTCCGCAGAGCTTTACAAACATTATCATCGCTGTCCCCCGTGGGGATCACAAACTAAATTCCCTATCACTATGTCTTTGGAATGTTGGAGGAAACCGGAGAACCCGGAGGAAACCCGCGCAAACACGGGTAGAATATACAAACTCCTTGCAGATGTTGTCCTTGGTGGGATTTGTACCCAGGACCCCAGCGCTGCAAGGCTGCAGTGCTTACCACTGAGCCACCATGCTGCCCTTCTACCACTTCTCTGAATGCCGAGATGTGTATAACTCCACCCACACCACTGATTTGCAGCTTTACATGTACACTGTGCATAGGCAGAAAGCTGCCAATCAGTGATGGCGACAGGGTTGGACTATCTAGCAGCAGTGAAACCAGTGATTTTATGAAAACTACAGCAAGCAGCCCAGTAAGTGACACATCACTGGATTCAGGGTCTCTGTCTCTACAGTATGTTACTTGCAGATCAAAGGGTTTATCCAGGACTATTTTTTTTTACAACAGGCTTAGAAAACTAACACATAGGTAGTTGCTATCTACCTGGCTCCTGTGTGCGGTGCAGATCTCTGCCGGCACAGAACAGTCACAGACCGCTCCGGTTGACAATTTAGTGGCTTCCGCTGTAGTCACATAGATACATCAGTAGATTCTCTTCTTCTTTGCTCTGTTAATGGGACGTGACTGCTATCGTCATGCTGATTGACAGCCTTCTCCCTGCTGCCTAACTGCGTGGAGCCGGCTGTCAATCAGCATGACATCTGCAGTCACTCCCCATCAACAGAGCTGCTTGGAGAAGAAGAATCAAAGGCAGGAGCGATCAGTGACTCCTCTGAGCTGGTGCCGGGTACAACAGGCAGGTAGTTATCTCTGTTGCCAACTGCCTGCCTTTTAGTTTTTAGGCCTATAGTAACAAAAATAACATAGTCCTGGATAAACCCTTTTAAGTGGTAAAAACCTGACAGTACATTCCCTTTAATAATACTATCGATTATCGTGTCCATTTCTGAGCCCAACTTATTTTTTTTGCTGTAAATGTCAAATTTTTGCACAAATATTGCAGTATGAAATTAAATAAAGATAAAACATAAAATATCTTTAAGGAGAATAAAAATAAAACAGAATAAAATATAAAATAATTAAATAAATGCTTAATATTTTATGAAACAAATTCAAGAGAAACTAAAACAAGTGTATTATTAAAAAAAATAAATTAAAAACTGGAATACATAAGACCAAACAGTGACTTACCATGAATCCTCATTATGTGCAACTGAATCCACACAATGATGAGTGTCATAAATAATTGCCGAATCTGCATTTTTCCTACAATTAAAAATATAATATATATTAACTTATATGGACCCTAAAATAGTGCCTGATACTTATACTAGTCGTGAAAAAAACTAAATTCAGACCATAATCAAAAAAAGCCATAAGATTAGAGCCCAAATATGCTAATATGTAAATATTATAGGAAAAGCAGGATATATTTTATATTATCCTAATATACGGGAAAATGCAATAAAAAGGTGAACTAGAAGAACCATTTTCCTGCTATTTGGAAATACTACAGGAGGCATAAAAATAACACATGATTTTGCTTGTGAATACACAGGCCTTAATGTGCCGGGATTTACTTGTTCGTTAATCCCTAAGCTCATGGATAATCCCTTTAAAACGGGAATTATGTTGTGTCATTAGCCGAGCAAATCTTACCACTTACTCTTTCTCAGAGTGACATGCACTTATCCCGTGCAGGTGCACTGGCATGGGCGGATTTGGCAGGGAAGGCAGGCGATTGCTGCACCAAAACACTGTGCTGATTTTTTTATTTTATCGGTGAATATTTACTGGATTCATACAGTAGATTATGGACGATAATTCTTAGGCTACGCTCCCACGAAGAGCTTTTGGTGAGTTTTTGATGTTGCAGATTTTCTGCACCCATTAAGTAAAATATGTTATTTGCATTTTTTCAAAAATATACAGCGTAAAAAAAATCACCAAAAGCTCATTGTGCCTTACTTCTCCGGCTCCTACAGAAGCGAGAGAAGTAATTTTTTCAACAAAATTTTTATTTTAGACCTACATTTTTTTATTTTCACAAGGGTAACAGGAAAAAATGGACCCCAAAATTTATTGTGCAATTTCTCCTGATTATGTAGATACCACATATGTGGGGGAAAACCACTGTTTAGGTGCAGGGCAAGGCTTATAAGCACCATTTGACTTTTTGAATATACATTTTGCTGGAATGATTAGTGGACGCCATGTCACATTTGGAAAGCCCCTTGATGTGCCTAAATAGTGAAAAAAAACAAAAGTGACACCATTTTGGAAACAAAACCATTCAAGAAACTTATCTAGATGTGTGGTGAACACCATGAACCCGCAGATGCTTTACAGAAGTTTATAACATTGAGCCGTGAAAATAAAAAAAAAATCAAGTTTTTCCCACAGAAATGTTTTTAGCCTCAAATTTTTCCATTTTCACAAGGGTAAAAGGAGAAATTGCACAGTACAATTTGTTGTGCAATTTCTCCTGAGTACGCCGATACCCCATATGTGGGGGAAAACTACTGTTTTGGCGCATGGCAGGGCTTGGAAGGGATGGAGCACCATTTGACTTTTTGAATGCAAAATTTGCTTGAATAATTAGTTGACGCCTGTCGCAATTGGAAAGCCTCTGATGTGCTTAAACAGTGAAAAAAACCACAAGTGACCCACAAAAAAAAATTATTTTACCCCCAAATTTTTTATTTTTACAGGGTAACAGGAAAAACGTACCTCAAATTTTGTTGTGCAATTTCTCCTGAGTACGCAGATACCCCATATGTGGGGTAAACTACTGTTTAGGCATATGACAGTGCTCAGAAAAGAAGGCGCGACGTTTTGGAACTCAAACTTTAATGGAATGGTCTACCGGTGTAGCGTTGTGTTTGGAGAGCCCTTTATGTGCCTAAACAGTGGAAACCCCCCACAAGTGACCCTGTTTTGGAAACTAGACCCCTTAAAGGAATCTAGATGTGTGGTGAACACCTTGAACCCACAGGTGCTTCACATAATTTTACATTTTGATATGTGGAATTGTTTTTTTATGCCATTCCGAGTGTGGTAAAATTGATAAGGCAGCTTTATTCTTCAGGTCAGTAGGATTACAGCAATACCACATGTATATAGTTTGTGTTTTGCCTAAACCCACAATAAGATGTTAAAAAATTAAGTAATTGTTGCATATATAACTACACTGCTAATATGAAAGGGGGTATAATCTGTCATGAGGGGGTATGAAATAGCCTAAGCCAATGATGGCGAACCTTTTAGAGACAGAGTGCCCAAACTCCAATCCACTTATGGCAAAGCGACAACACAGCAATATAACCTGAATACAGAGGTTTTAGATTAGAAAAATAACTCATACCATTAGAGTCTATATCAAAGAGCTTGTAAGCGCTGCACTCCAAACCTAAGATACTAGCCACTGACTGCAGTGGAGGTCTGTTCTTGAGAATTGAAAAGATTTTTATTCAAAAGTAAAATTGCAAAGTTGTTTGTTTTTACAACCTCTTAGCAATTGTAACACTTTATCATTATGAGAACAACCTTTTAAGCCAGGGACTTCAAACTCAAATACACAGAGGGCCAAAGGTAAAAGCTTGCACAAAGTCACAGGCCAACCTTGATATTTGTTAAAAAAAAGTCTACAATTGAGGAAATTTTTCCTTATCAAATAAAACAATTAACTTTTGTAATTATATTGGAATAATATAAAATTGTTATGTAAGAGCTGTAAAAACCATAGTGCTCCATACTGTACAATGGCCCCACATGGTTCTCCATACTGTACAATGACCCCACATGGTGCTCAATACTGTACAATGGCCCCACATGGTGCTCCATACTGTACAATGGCCCCACATGGTGCTCCATACTGTACAATGGCCCCACGTGGTGCTCCATACTGTATAATGGCCCTACATGATGCTCCATACTGTATAATCGCCCCACATGATGCTCCATACTGTATAATCGCCCCACATGATGCTCCATACTGTATAATCAGGGCTGCCACCAGAAATTTCGGGGCCCCATACTGGCAAATTTTTTGGACCCCCTTGAGACTCCTGACCATGCTCCACCCCAGCTCTGCCTCCAATTCCTCAAACCTTCCACAGTCCCACTCCTAGAAAAACTCCACATCTACACCACATCCTCACCAATCACACATTATCAGTTCCCATCCAACACCAGATCACATACATATCCAGCAGCTTTTGTTTTGGCTAAAAGATTTTTTTTAAGCTGCCACCATGACAAGGTAGACTCTTTTGGCCAGGCCCTACTCTACTCTAACCTATTAAATATTTGTTAAAATATCCAATACTCTTTTTAGGTATATTTTTATTTATGTTTCTTTGATGGGAATGTGTTACATACAATTTTTAAAATGAACAATAATACCACAAAATGTCACACCATGGCCAGGCCACATATTACCACCACATAGTGACTGAATAATATCACATACAAGGAACAAATACCACCACACCATGACCAGACCACATAGTGACTGAATACCACAATACTGATCATTAATAAAGAAAAACAATACTAATTTTGTCATAAGTGCCATTTAACACAGGAGCTTTGTATATAGTACACAGTGTTTAGTGTCAGTGTACAGGTAATACAGTGATCACCAGTGACATTATACACAGTAGCTCTGTATATAGTGTCAGTGTACAGGTAATACAGTGATCAACAGTGACATTATACACAGGAGCTCTGTATATAGTGTCAGTGTACAGGTAATACAGGGATCACAGTAAAATTATACACAGGAGCTCTACATAGTGTCAGTGTACAGGTAATACAGTGATCACCAGTGATATTATACACAGTAGCTCTGTATATAGTGTCAGTGTACAGGTAATACAGTGATCAACAGTGACATTATACACAGGAGCTCTGTATATAGTATCAGTGTACAGGTAACACAGTGATCACTTGTGACATTGTGCACAGGAGCTCTGTATATAGTGTCAGTCTACAGGTAATACAGGGATCACAGTGAAATTATACACAGGAGCTCTATATATAGTGTCAGTGTACAGGTAATACAGTGATCACCAGTGACATTGTACACAGGACCATTTTACCAATGTTGCTCAGTGCAGCAATTTTTTTTACTGGTCAAATCTGCATGTGAAAAAAGAATCGTAGCACGCACTAGTTACTTCCAAAAATTGGATCAGACAACCATTGAAGGCTAATGGTTCCCCCTAAAATTGGATAAGCTTTGCACTTCTGCAACATAGGAAACTATAAGGCTATGTGCACATGTTGCAGATTTGCCTCTGGAATTTTCTGTGCGGAGTCTGCATCTCTTGGCAGAAAATGCAGGTGCAGATTTGATGCATTTTTCTTGCGGATTTTCTGTGGTTTTCCTGCAGATTTACTGCAGATTCTATGTGGAGTTCATGCGGATTTACCCCTGCGGATTTGTATAATGAAATGGGTGCAGAAACGTTGCAGATCTGCACAAAAGAAGTCTGCTGCGTTTTCCTTGCAGATTTTTCTGCACCATTAGCACAGCATTTTTTTGCCATTGATTTACATTGTACTGTAAATCACTTGCAGATCTGCAGAATTTCTGCACGGAAAAACGCTGCAGTTCTGCAGGAAATCTGCAACCTGTGCACATAGCCTTAATGGTTTTGTACATGATTAAAGAAAACGGAGTGCATACGAATGACAAGTAAGATAAAAATCATCAAACTTTTCTTGATAAAAAGTGATATTTTTTTTTACACGTCTTGTGAACCTGGCCTAAGTATGGCAGAGATCCCTAAATCAGTACAGTACATTAACCTCTTGGCTGTGGGTTCACTACTCTCTCAGCCCTTGATTAAGAAATAACTCAGTCTCTGGATGGCCGATTTACAGTTATTTCACACTTATAGAGTTAGTTATACAAGCTAACCAGATACGAGATTGTTTTAGTTACAGCTAGAGAATGGTTCTGATCATGACTCAGATTTCTAGAAATGTTCGAATCAGGAAAAATTCCAACTCACCTGTTGGTTCAGATTTTACAGGGAAATTAGATTTGAGGAGAAGATATTCTCCTAGAATTTACTGTCCCTTATTATGCTCTGGGGACTCACTCCTGACCCCAAAACATAAGAAAAGTAATTTAGAAGAAATTTTTTTTAAAAAATATATATACTCAGCTCACTGCTCACCTCTCCAACCACTGTCACTACTCCCTGCCGCTGTACGGTTCTGCGTACTTCCATCATGTTGCTTCTTCAGGCTGGTGTTCACTCTAGGCCAGGACCTGCATGAGTCTGAAAGCCCAGGTACAGAAAGAACACCAAGCTGGCTTTGTGATTTGATGGAAACACGGAGGAAAGGATACTGGGCAAGGAGAAGCAGACTCGTCCAGAGATATGATTTTTTTTCTTTTTAATCTTATTAATATTGATTTGAACGTTCCTGCCCACTTACTCTCAGTTATGCTTGCATGTGTCTACGACATAGGGCCAGGTACTGGGTGACCAGTGCTGCAGCCAGGAGCGTAACAATCGCGGTCACACCATCTGTGAATATAACATGGCGTGACTGCGTATCGCCAAGATTGGTCCTTCTTTAGTGACATAATACACCTACCCGCTACCAATTCTCCCATAAAATAAGCTTAATACCCTTCGAATTAAGACAAGACCATTATTTCTTTGGATAAATTGGCCACAGCGGCCATTTTATTAACAAAACAAACATAAATAACACCAATTATACAATTGTGTTAAAAACTTGAGGGGAGGGTTCTTGGAGCTAAAAAATCTGGCCCACAAAGGGGAAAAAAACCCCACAAACTTTTAACGAAAACCTTCTTTACCCTCAGCCGTAACCACCAGCTCGAGGGCACCATGTAACCCGTTTTCAGGCAAAGAAACCCCAAAGCTCCAGAGGTAAACTCCCCGTCCAGAGCCCGTAAACCAAAGCCAGATCAACCCCATAAAACATCAACTCCAAGAACCCCACCCCCCGCCAAACGAGCCACTGTGACGATAATGCAAACACGAACTCAAAAGGAAAAAATGACCCACTAAAACCCCCAATTCCCCGATCACAAACCAAGCACCCAAGCCCAAATCCAAAACAAGGGAGGGTGAGTGGGTTTCTCTCACCGCTACTGTAATGACTAATGTCCCTTCCCGCACTTTATGCCCACAAAAGCCCGCCCCCCCACGACCTGAGCGCACACCCTCTTTTCTCCCTTTGAGCCAATCCCACTGCCCCCCCTTGCTATCTTTCAAATATTCCCACTCCTCTTGGCAACACAGTCATGGGGGGCTTTCATTCCACTGCGCTTTTTACAGCCCCCCCGCTTGACTGCGTATCGCCAAGATTGGTCCTTCTTTAGTGACATAATACACCAATCCGCTACCAATTCTCCCATAAAATAAGCTTAATACCCATCGAACTAAGACAAGACCATTATTTATTTGGATAAATTGGCCACAGCGGCCATTTTATTAACAAAACAAACATAAATAAACACCAATTATACAATTGTGTAAAAAACTTGAGGGGAGGGTTCTTGGAGCTAAAAAATCTGGCCCACAAAGGGGAAAAACCCCCCACAAATTTTTAACGAAAACCTTATTTACCCTCAGCCGTAACCACCAGCTCGAGGGCACCATGTAACCCGTTTTCGGGCAAAGAAACCCCAAAGCTCCCGAGGTAAACTCCCCGTCCAGAGCCCGTAAACCAAAGCCAGATCAACCCCATAAAACATCAACTCCAAGAACCCCACCCCCCGCCAACCACGAGCAGCCCTGACCTCCTCAGGCTCGCGAGTGCCCCACCACCGCCACTGCTCTCTCAACTCCTTCCTGTATGGCTAGCACCCACAAATCCAAACCTATATCATTTAAATGGACACCGTCATCCCTCCAAAAATTTCCCACGCCAGCCTCCAATTCAAAATGCCGAACCGTCACGCCCCGTTCCGGGAGACAAAACTTGCCACAGCTCTGTTCAACTTCACCCGGGCCCTATTAATACTCCTAAGAGAACGTACAGCCCTCCACGTCTGCCTAGGCACAATGTCAGACCACACTGTCACCATTCCTGGAAAGGATACCCACAGACTCAAAAAATCAAAACAGATATTGCGAATCAACTCCCTCACCGGCTTGGACCCCAAGTCATTCCCACCCAAATGCACCACAACAATGTCAGGGGACCGATCCAACCGAGCCGCGCGAGCAAATTCAGACAATAACCGGCACCACAACATACCCCGGAATCCCAGCCAACAAACAACCACTATATCTCTCCTAAAACCTAGTTGCCTACCATCTTGTCTAGCATCGGCCCGAATTGCGCCCCAATGAACGAAGGAGTGTCCAAATATCCAAGCCAACAGGGGGGGTCCGACCTGCAAGATATAACAACAATTAATACCAACCAAACAGAGGCCCCCACCCTCACGTCATGACACTCCCCTCAATGCCGAACGTAAGACAAATATCGATTAGACGTCCATCTGCCTATACGCCTTATCACATCTGCCCCTAAGCCCAAACCATCAGCTTCCGACGCTGCCCCAATTCTAAATGAATGTGACCCAAAGGAAGTCGGGTTAAGGCCTAACACCACTAAACCCTTTTTCAACACTGCCGTAAACTGAAACCGGGACAAGAACTCACCTTGTCTGTGCCGTAACAATGGGCCGGACCTACCGGACCACAAACCCCAATAATCTTCCAAACACCGATGCGGGCACATTAAACCACCGACAACCTTCCCTAACACGACCCGTTTACCTTTGCCCAACTGATCAGTCTTCGAACGCCTAATCCAAAAGGCGATACCTCCAGCCCAAAAATCCACATCCTCCGCTAACAAATCCCTGGCCTTGTCCTTGCTAGGGGAAACCAGATCTCCAAGTCTCAATGCCCCAAAAAAGGCCAAAGAAAAAGCCAACTGAAACAGGACGGTCTCAAAGTGAGAACTACAAATCTCCCCCAACGCCCCCCCCCAAACGTTCTAACGTCCCAAAAGATATGGGCCTGCGCTTATCGCAAGTCGAGAAGCCTTTACGAAAACCTCTTAATACCTGCCGTATAAAGAAATCCTTAGTAACATCAATAGAACCCTGAAGCTTGAAACCAAAAGCCAAACCAGCTATAAATTTGTTTAACTTCGACACCGACCAACCCCAATCCTCCACCGACCCTATCAATAACAAAACCGCCATTGTCTTATCACTGTCAGATTCCACCGAACCCAATTGCTCTAACCACCTCTCCCACATGCGACGATGATTCATAACCTGACCACGTCCGTCCCAACACCGATGCCTGTATCAACCGACCACCTCGTCCGCAACAATCAGCCACAAATGTGAAGGGCATCCTGTTCCTGCATCTTCCGCGTCTGGTGCCAACTTCCTGGAAACGCTCCCACTGCAAACGAGACAAAGCATCCGCTATAGAGTTTTGAACGCCGGGTACATGTACAGCTGAATTCCATGCATTCAACTCTAGGCACCGCAACACCAATTCCTGCACCAATCTAATCACCGGTGGAGAGGAAGAAGAAAGGCTGTTAATCACAGCCACCACACTCGAGTTATCACAATGGAAACGCACCCGCCTATCTTTGAACATGCTGCCCTAAATAAACACAGAGACCACAATTGGAAACAGTTCAAGCAAGGCCAAATTTTTTGTAAAACCATTTGTGCACCATCACTCGGGCCACACGCCAACACTCTATTTTCCTCCACAATAAGCACCGTAACCAACACTACCGTAAAAATCTTGCAGTCAAAATCATTCAATTCCTCCTGTTGAATCAAAGACCTCCCTTTATAATTTTCCAAAAAACGGCGCCACACAACCAAATCTTCCTTGTGTTCCTTATTCAAACGAATAAAATGATGCACCGACCGCACTCCAGCAGTCGCTCTGGATAATCTTTGGCAAAAAATCCTACCCATAGGCATAATACGGCATGCAAAATTCAAACGCCCTAACAGCGACTGTAACTCCTTTAAAGTAACCTTGCGCAATTTTCCGAATCTCAACACCTCAAGCTGGAGAGACACCAACTTATCCTCAGGCAACCTGCACTCCATCTTCTCTGAATTGATAAGAATTCCAAGAAAGCTCAACACCGTGCCCGGGCACGCCAACGGCACCCCAAAATGTCCCGCCACCCACTCCATGGTAGCCAACAAATTCCCGCACAAAAGAGAATCCGGCGGGACGACAAACAAAAAATCATCCAAATAGTGGATGACTGAAGGAACCTGCGAAACGTCTCAAACAACCCACTCAAGAAACGTGCTAAAGGACTCAAACAGTGAGCAAGAAATCGAACAACCCATAGGCAAACACCTATCCAAATAAAACCCCCCGTTCCAAAAAGAACCCAATAGAGGAATGCTGTCGGGGTGAACCGGAAGCAATCGGAAAGCTGATTCAACATCAGTCTTAGCCATTAATGCACCTGCGCCATACTTACGCACCCATTGCACAGCAGCATCAAAAGACGTATATACTACGGAGGATAACTCCTCCGCAATGCCATCGTTAACTGACTGCCCTTTTGGGTATGACAAATGTTGAATTAAGCGAAACTTATTAGGCTCCTTCTTAGGAACAACCCTCAAAGGCAAAACAATCACTCCCTCCCCCGGTAAACAACTAATCGGCCCCGACATTCTCCCCAACTCCACCTCTTTCATCAATTTCGCCGTAACTACCTCCGCCTGTAAATTGGCCGACCTCAAGTTCTTTTTTGAAAAAGGGACGGCATGAGTAGGATGAGGAATCCGAAAACCCTCGGAAAAGCCTTCCCAAAGTAACCTCGCTTTTTCCCGATCTGGGTACCTATTTAGATAAGGGGCCATCTTTTGAACCTTCACTAGTGTCACCCCCTTGACCCCCTTGACCGCTGCCCACTGCTGATTTACCCATTGCCTTTTTAAAACATTTGGCCGCTCCATGTGAGGCCCCGTTGCAGTGAGAACAGACATGCTTGAACTTGCATGTGCTGCCGTACTTGCATTGGCCGTCATTAAACTGCCAACACTTCCCTGTTTTATCCTTCGTTCCCTGTGTCCCTTGACCACTACCTCCCTGTCCCGACTGCTGACCGCTACTCCCCCCCCCGCCCCCGTGAAAGAACTGCCCAAACCGCGTTGGAGCCATCACTTTCAACCACAACCCTATTTCTTTCTGACCCCATTTTATCTCAGGCCTAACCTGTTGTGAACTCTGTTTTCAGGCTCCCTCTTGTGGTCACAGATGGTATTGTGTGACTTTGGTTTTTTGGCTCCCCCTGGTGGTTTGGTTTATTATCCTGCGGGTCAGCTGGATCAGCTACCTCGTTATTCACCAGGGAGGCTCCTATTTAGCTCTGCTTCACTTCCACTTGTTGCCGGCTGTCAATGTATTCAGTGCTATTCTGATTACTCCTGATTATCTCGTTTTCTGCCTCTTCAGGATAAGCTAAGTTCTGTTTGAATATTTTTTGCTCATCTGCCTGCAATATGATTTCTGTGTATGATGAGTCTAGTCCAGCTTGCTAACATGTGATTTCTTTTTGCTGGTAAGCTCTGGGGTACGGAGTTGCTTCCCCCGCACCGTTAGTTGGTGCGGGGGCTCGAGCAATCTCTGCGTGGATATTTTGAATAGGGTTTTTTATTGACCGCACAGTTTCCTTCCTATTTTCTGCTATCTAGTATTAGCGGGCCTCATTTGCTAAATCTGATTTCATCTCTGCGTTTGTGCTTTCCCCTTAACTCACCGTTAATATTTGTGGGGGGCTATTCTATATCTTTGGTCATTCCACTGAGGCAAGTGAGGACTTACTTTCCCTCCAGGAATAGTCAGTTTCTCAGGCCGTGACGAGACGTCTAGGATTTTTAGGTAACGTTCCACGGCTGCCTATAGTTGTTTGCGGATAGGATCAGGTTGCGGTCAATCTAGTTACCACTTCCCCAGAGCTAGTAGTTTGTTCAGTTACTTAGCTAGTCCGACCTGCGATCCTTGCCACTAAGATCATAACAGTACAGCCGGCCTATAAAGTGTTAATTGCATGGCAGAAGCAGGAGAAAAGAAGCTTGGAGATATTTTTTTTTTTTTTTTTGCTGCCGTGTGTCTAGCTGCTGTGTGTCTGTCTTCTCTCCTCCTCTTAATCTTGGTGTGGCTCTGAGTTCAGCTGCTGATATGGATGTCCAGAGTTTGGCCTCCAGTATAGATCATCTTGCTGCAAGGGTACAAAGTATTCAGGATTTTGTTGTGCACAGTCCTATGTCAGAGCCTAGAATACCTATTCCGGAGTTGTTTTCTGGAGATAGATCTAGGTTCCTGAATTTTAAGAACAATTGCAAGTTGTTTCTTTCTTTGAAACCTCGTTCCTCTGGGGATTCTGTTCAGCAAGTTACGATTATTATTTCTTTCTTGCGCGGCGACCCTCAAGATTGGGCTTTCGCATTGGCTCCAGGGGATCCTGCATTGCTCAGTGTGGATGCGTTTTTTCTGGCCCTTGGATTGCTCTATGAGGAACCTAATCTTGAGAACCAGGCTGAAAAAGCGTTGTTGGCCCTCTCTCAGGGGCAAGATGATGCAGAGGTGTACTGCCAGAAATTTCGGAAATGGTCGGTGCTTACTCAATGGAATGAGTGTGCCCTGGCTGCAAATTTCAGAAAAGGTCTTTCTGAAGCCATTAAGAATGTCATGGTGGGGTTCCCTACGCCTGCAGGTCTGAATGAGTCAATGACTCTGGCCATTCAGATTGATCGGCGTTTGCGGGAGCGCAAACCTGCGCACCATTTGGCGGTGTCTTCTGAACAGACACCTGAGTCTATGCAATGTGATAGAATTCTGACCAGAAGTGAACGGCAAAATTATAGACGGCAAAATGGGTTGTGCTTTTACTGTGGTGACTCAGCTCATGTTATCTCAGCATGCTCTAAGCGCACAAAAAAGATTGATAAATCTGTCACCATCGGTACTTTACAGCCTAAGTTTATTTTGTCTGTTACCCTGATTTGTTCCCTGTCATCTTACCCGGTTATGGCTTTTGTGGATTCAGGTGCTGCCCTGAGTCTGATGGATTTGTCATTTGCCAGGCGCTGTGGTTTTGTTTTGGAGCCTTTAAAATTCCCTATTCCACTAAGGGGAATTGATGCTACACCATTGGCTACGAATAAACCTCAGTACTGGACACAAGTGACCATGTGCATGACTCCTGTTCATCAGGGGGTGATTCGCTTTCTTGTATTGCATAATTTGCATGATGTTGTCGTGTTGGGCCTGCCATGGTTGCAGACTCATAATCCAGTCCTGGATTGGAAAGCAATGTCTGTGTCAAGTTGGGGTTGTCAGGGAATTCATGGCGACGCTCCTGTGGTGTCAATTGCTTCATCCACTCCTTCTGAGGTCCCTGCGTTTTTGTCAGATTACCAGGATGTATTTGATGAGCCCAAACTCAGTTCTCTACCTCCTCATAGGGATTGTGATTGTGCTATAAATTTGATTCCTGGTAGTAAGTTTCCTAAGGGACGACTTTTCAATTTGTCAGTGCCGGAGCATGCTGCTATGCGGAGTTATATAAAGGAGTCTTTGGAGAAAGGACTTATTCGCCCCTCCTCCTCCTCCCCTCTTGGTGCGGGGTTCTTTTTTGTGGCTAAGAAGGATGGTTCCTTGAGACCTTGTATTGATTATCGCCTTCTAAACAAAATCACGGTCAAATTTCAGTATCCTTTGCCATTGTTATCTGATCTGTTTGCTCGCATTAGGGGGTCTAGTTGGTTCACCAAGATAGATCTTCGTGGTGCGTATAACCTTGTGCGTATTAAGCAGGGTGATGAATGGAAAACTGCATTTAATACGCCCGAAGGCCATTTTGAGTACTTGGTGATGCCTTTTGGACTTTCTAACGCTCCTTCTGTCTTTCAGTCCTTTATGCACGACATCTTCCGCGAATATCTGGATAAATTTATGATTGTGTATCTGGATGATATTCTGTTTTTTTCGGATGATTGGGAGTCCCATGTTAAGCAGGTCAGGATGGTGTTTCAGGTCCTGCGTGCCAATGCTTTATTTGTGAAGGGCTCAAAATGTCTTTTTGGAGTCCAGAAGGTCTCTTTTTTGGGTTTCATTTTTTCTCCTTCTGCTATTGAGATGGACCCAGTCAAGGTTCAGGCTATTCATGACTGGACTCAGCCTACATCTGTTAAGAGTCTTCAGAAGTTCTTGGGTTTTGCTAATTTTTACCGTCGCTTCATCGCTAATTTTTCTGGTGTTGTTAAGCCATTGACGGATTTGACCAAGAAGGGTTCTGATGTTACTAATTGGTCTCCTGCGGCTGTGGAGGCCTTTCGGGAGCTGAAGCGCCGGTTTTCTTCGGCTCCGGTCTTATGTCAGCCAGACGTCTCCCTTCCTTTCCAGGTCGAGGTTGATGCTTCTGAGATTGGAGCGGGGGCTGTTTTGTTGCAGAGAAGCTCTGATGGCTCTGTGATGAAGCCATGTGCTTTCTTTTCAAGAAAGTTTTCGCCTGCCGAGCGGAATTATGATGTTGGTAATCGGGAGTTGTTGGCTATGAAGTGGGCATTTGAGGAGTGGCGACATTGGCTCGAGGGAGCTAAGCATCGTGTGGTGGTCTTGACTGATCACAAGAATTTGATTTATCTCGAGTCGGCCAAGCGACTGAATCCTAGACAGGCTCGTTGGTCGTTGTTTTTCTCTCGTTTTGATTTCGTGGTCTCATACCTGCCTGGTTCGAAGAATGTGAAGGCTGATGCTCTTTCTAGGAGTTTTGTGCCTGACTCTCCTGGTGATTCAGAGCCAGCTGGTATCCTCAGAGAAGGGGTGATTTTGTCTGCCATCTCCCCAGATTTGCGATGAGTGCTGCAGGAGTTTCAGGCGGATAGACCTGACCGTTGTCCACCGGAGAGACTGTTTGTCCCGGATAGATGGACCAGCAGAGTTATTTCCGAGGTTCATTCTTCGGTGTTGGCAGGCCATCCTGGGATTTTTGGTACCAGAGATTTGGTGGCTAGGTCCTTCTGGTGGCCTTCCTTGTCGCGGGATGTGCATTCCTTTGTGCAGTCTTGTGGAATTTGTGCTCGGGCTAAGCCTTGCTGTTCTCATGCCAGTGGCTTGTTGTTACCTTTGCCTGTCCCGAAGAGGCCTTGGACGCACATTTCCATGGATTTTATTTCAGATCTCCCTGTCTCTCAGAGAATGTCGGTCATTTGGGTGGTGTGTGATCGTTTTTGTGGTCCATTTGGTGCCCTTGCCTAAGTTGCCTTCCTCCTCCGAGTTGGTTCCTCTGTTTTTTTCAAAATGTGGTTCGTTTGCACGGGATCCCTGAAAATATTGTTTCCGACAGAGGATCCCAGTTTGTGTCTAGATTTTGGCAGACCTTTTGTGCTAAGATGGGCATTAATTTGTCTTTTTCGTCGGCCTTCCATCCTCAGACGAATGGCCAAACCGAGCGCACTAATCAGACTTTGGAAACCTATTTAAGATGTTTTGTTTCTGCTGATCAGGACGACTGGGTGACTTTTTTGCCATTGGCCGAGTTTGCCCTTAATAATCGGGCTAGTTCTGCTACTTTGGTTTCGCCTTTTTTTTGTAATTCAGGGTTTCATCCTCGTTTTTCCTCGAGTCAGGTGGAGTCTTCTGACTGTCCTGGAGTGGATGTTGTGGTGGATAGGTTGCATCAGATTTGGAATCATGTGGTGGACAATTTGAAGCTGTCACAAGAGAAGGCTCAGCGCTTTGCCAACCGCCGTCGCTGTGTGGGTCCCCGACTTCGCGTTGGGGATTTGGTGTGGTTGTCTTCTTGCTTTGTTCCTATGAAGGTCTCCTCTCCTAAGTTTAAGCCTCGGTTTATTGGTCCTTATAAGATTTTGGAAGTCCTTAACCCTGTGTCATTTCGTTTGGACCTCCCGGCATCGTTTGCTATTCATAATGTGTTCCATCGGTCGTTGTTGCGGAGGTATGTGGTGCCTGTGGTTCCTTCGGTTGAGCCTCCTGCCCCTGTGCTGGTTGAGGGAGAATTGGAATACGTGGTGGAGAAGATCTTGGATTCTCGTATTTCTAGACGGAGGCTTCAGTATTTGGTTAAGTGGAAAGGCTATGGTCAGGACGATAATTCCTGGGTTGTCGCCTCTGATGTTCATGCGGCCGATTTGGTTCGTGCCTTCCATGTGGCTCACCCTGATCGCCCTGGGGGTTTTGATGAGGGTTCGGTGACCCCTCCTCAAGGGGGGGGTACTGTTGTGAACTCCGTTTTCAGGCTCCCTCTTGTGGTCACAGATGGTATTGTGTGACTTTGGTTTTTTGGCTCCCCCTGGTGGTTTGGTTTATTATCCTGCGGGTCTGCTGGATCAGCTGCCTCGTTATTCACCAGGGAGGCTCCTATTTAGCTCTGCTTCACTTCCACTTGTTGCCGGCTGTCAATGTATTCAGTGCTATTCTGATTACTCCTGATTATCTAGTTTTCTGCCTCTTCAGGATAAGCTAAGTTCTGTTTGAATATTTTTTGCTCATCTGCCTGCAATATGATTTCTGTGTATGATGAGTCTAGTCCAGCTTGCTAACATGTGATTTCTTTTTGCTGGTAAGCTCTGGGGTACGGAGTTGCTTCCCCCGCACCGTTAGTTGGTGCGGGGGCTCGAGCAATCTCTGCGTGGATATTTTGAATAGGGTTTTTTATTGACCGCACAGTTTCCTTCCTATTTTCTGCTATCTAGTATTAGCGGGCCTCATTTGCTAAATCTGATTTCATCTCTGCGTTTGTGCTTTCCCCTTAACTCACCGTTAATATTTGTGGGGGGCTATTCTATATCTTTGGTCATTCCACTGAGGCAAGTGAGGACTTACTTTCCCTCCAGGAATAGTCAGTTTCTCAGGCCGTGACGAGACGTCTAGGATTTTTAGGTAACGTTCCACGGCTGCCTATAGTTGTTTGCGGATAGGATCAGGTTGCGGTCAATCTAGTTACCACTTCCCCAGAGCTAGTAGTCTGTTCAGTTACTTAGCTAGTCCGACCTGCGATCCTTGCCACTAGGATCATAACACTAACCGCCTTCCCTTGCCTAAATTTTTTGTCGTACCGCAGCCACGCCTGGCCACCATACGCCCTATGTGCTTCCCCAATAGCATCGAAATAACAAAAATGCCCCGAACAATTTTCCGGAAACTTTTCCCCAATAACACTCACCAAAATAGCAAACGCCTGCTGCCATTTCACGAATGTATGCGGTATTAGTCGCCAACGTCTCTTTTCCTCCTCCTCCTTCTTACTATCGCCCTTTTTTCCCTTGTCTAGATTAAATTTCTCCAAAGGAAGGAGGGAGAAAATCTCCACATATTCATCCTTCCAAATTTTTTCTTTTACGCCTTTTTTCAAATGAGCCCCTAAAGGCCCTTCAAAACACACGTAAACCTCCCCTCTCGCCCTATCGTCCAATTTAACCATGTCACCCTTTTCCTTCTCAGTTTGAACCGACACAGATACCCCAGCCGACGACGCCTGCTCCACACCACTCAATCTGTCTAACCCAAAAAACCCTCCTGCGCCCTGACCCGACGCAGGCAACCATGCTCCCACAGGGAATGCCCGTAAACTATCGGCGCCTCCCCCATCCAGTCTCCTCAAAATCTGTGACATTCCCGACAAAAGCTCCCTCACACCAGGAACACCAAGATTGCCAGCCCTTCCTCTCCCTGCCGAATCTACCCCCCCACTCAAGTTATCCCCCAAATCCCGACCGAGTGCTGCCGCTCCTCACCGCCGCCGTGGAGCCATCAGGCCCAGGGTCCCTGGCCACTCCCTTCGCGGCCCTCACTGCTGATCCGGCCTGCACCGCCACCACCCTAGTCCGCCGCCCCACGCCAGCAGCGCCGGCCGGTGGATTCCTGCCGGAGGGCGGACCGGGCTGGGTTGCAGCACCGCGGCCTGCACTCTCCGCAGGGTCCCCGGAGGGGCTCCGTGGCCGGCGCCTGCCGGCAATACCTGCCTCAGGGGATAACCGCTCTGGGGGATGGGTCCTCCTAGTTCTGGTGCCCTGGCCGTCTTGACCGCCGAGCAGCATCGCCAGCTGATCCTCCAGCCAGCCGCCCCGTCTGGACCGCGCCATCTCCCGCAGTTCAGCTATCATGGAGTCCGCTGTGGCCATGGTAAGTGCCTCTTTCTCTCACCGCTGCTGTAACGACTAATGTCCCTTCCCGCACTTTATGCCCACAAAAGCCCGCTCCCCCACGACCTGAGCGCACGCCCTCTTTTCTCCCCTTGAGCCAATCCCACTGCTCCCCCTTGCTATCTTTCAAATATTCCCACTCCCCTTGGCAACACAGTCATGGGGGGCTTTCATTCCACTGCGCTTTTTACAGCCCCCCCGCTTGAGCAAGATACTCGCCTCTTACGCCCCTGCACTTTACATGAAGATGAGGGTCCTGGCTGGGTGTGTGGACTTGTACTATGGGGGTGCTATGCCCTTGCATGCCACATGTAACCAATGACTTTGGTTGACAGGACCAGATGTTTCACAGTTCAAGGAGGGAGACCACCAGTCACAAATAAACTTTTTACGGATTATATACAGTAGATAGTGGGCAAACAACTTAATGAATGTTTCCTTTACAAAACGTATCATTTTCCACACACATTCCCAATTCCTTCCTCTTTACTTCACCACATCCCAGCTCATTACTACAGCCCAGTTAGCCAGAGTCCTATTCTCAACCCGCGGATCTGCGTCTTCTTCCCCATCTAGAGAACTCTATTGCCAGTATGGGTGGTACTTATCTTCTCTAAATAGTAAAACCAGGTGCACAACAATGATGATGAATGATCAAGAGAGGTGCAAAAGAAAGCACTACTGTAACGCATGCACACTACACCAAAAATCATAAAATATAATAATTTTTATTGGCACACAATAACAAAAGGCATAAAACATAAGTAAAACATATGAGGAAAACCACTCACAATCCCCAGGAATGAAAATATTCACAAAGTACAATCAATATAACTATCACATGACTACAAGGCAAATTAGCCCATAGTATACAGTATATCCAATGCGCCCAGGAAAATAAATAAATAGTTCAAAAACGTAAAGGTTGGACAACCCCTAATAACCCTGACGGGAGATAAGATCATGGTATAGCCCCTAAATGTAAGAAATCCCCCCTTAATAGTGAGGGTTATAGGTAAGAGGCAAAGAACAGAAACAACCCGTGTGGGCTGTAATGGCAGCAAAGCTGAGAGTGACCATGAACTCAGCAAGCTAAAAGTGCTAACCAATGGTGAATGGGTCACAGCAGAGAAAAAATAGCCAAACGGCTCAATGTGGCAAAGAGGACACTAACAGTGATGAAGCCAAGAGGCAATGACCAAGCAGGAGCGTCTAACAGTTGGGGAGGTGAGTGGATGACCCCAGAAGGCCCCACGCGTATCACCGTAGCCCATACAGCTTCGTCAGGGGAAGTGCTGTTGTTATGGCCAATAGAGTATAAACACCTTAGGAGTCATTAATTAGTCGCCCGCCGGTATCGGACGTCACGCAGCATAATAAGGGTAGCGCCAGAATTCCGGAAATGAACTAATTGAAAAAAGAGCACTGCTTCAATTAAAGAGGAGAGGAGGGCAGAAATGGAAGAAGAACAGAGAAAAAGAGGGATTCACAATAAAAATAATGGAGGAAAGACTAGTAAGTATATAGACTGTGTAGAAAGATGTATCATATATAAGCAAAACATGCTATAAATAAGATGTGTGAAACAATATAGAAATAATAATAATAATAAAAATAAAAATAAATGAAAATTAAATAAATGATAATGAAAAAATATATAGGAGTAATAAAAAATTATAAATAAAATGAAAAATAAATGAAAAATAAAAAATAATAAAAAATAAAAAGTCAAAAATAAATAAATGAAGAGTATATAATGAAAAATATGGGAGAATAGAAATGATGACAAAATAAAAATAATAAATAGATAATCAGGAAAAGAACAACAACAAAGGTGTACATAGAGAGAAATGAAAAATGAAAATAAATATAAAAATGAGCATGAAAATGAGACACAACAAAACAAAATAGTTTGTATATATATATATATATATATATATATATATATATATATATATATATATATATAGTACAGACCAAAAGTTTGGACACACCTTCTCATTTAAAGATTTTTCTGTATTTTCATGACTATGAAAATTGTACATTCACACTGAAGGCATCAAAACTATGAATTAACACATGTGGAATTATTTACTTAACAAAAAAGTGTGAAGCAACTGAAATTATGTCTTATATTCTAGGTTCTTCAAAGTAGCCACCTTTTGCTTTGATGACTGCTTTGCACACTCTTGGCATTCTCTTGATGAGCTTCAAGATGTAGTCACCGGGAATGGTCTTCCAGCAATCTTGAAGGAGTTCCCAGAGATGCTTAGCACTTGTTGGCCCTTTTGCCTTCACTCTGCGGTCCAGCTCACCCCAAACCATCTCGATTGGGTTCAGGACCGGTGACTGTGGAGGCCAGGTCATCTGGCGTAGCACCCCATCACTCTCCTTCTTGGTCAAATAGCCCTTACACAGCCTGGAGGTGTGTTTGGGGTCATTGTCCTGTTGAAAAATAAATGATGGTCCAACTAAACGCAAACCGAATGGAATAGCATGCCACTGCAAGATGCTGTGGTAGCCATGCTGGTTCAGTATGCCTTCAATTTTGAATAAATCCCCAACAGTGTCACCAGCAAAGCACCCCCACACCATCACACCTCCTCCTCTATTCTTTCTCGGTGGGAACCAGGCATGTAGAGTCTAACCGTTCACCTTTTGTGCGTCACACAAAGACACGATGGTTGGAACCAAAGATCTCAAATTTGGACTCATCAGACCAAAGCACAGATTTCCACTGGTCTAATGTCCATTCCTTGTGTTCTTTAGCCCAAACAAGTCTCTTCTGCTTGTTGGCTGTCCTTAGCAGTGGTTTCCTAGCAGCTATTTTACCATGAAGGCCTGCTGCACAAAGTCTCCTCTTAACAGTTGTTGTAGAGATGTGTCTGCTGCTAGAACTCTGTGTGGCATTGACCTGGTCTCTAATCTGAGCTGCTGTTAACCTACTATTTCTGAGGCTGGTGCCTCGGATAAACTTATCCTCTGAAGCAGAGGTGACTCTTGGTCTTCCTGTCCTGGGGCAGACCTCATGTGAGCCAGTTTCTTTATAGCGCTTGATGGTTTTTGCCACTGCACTTAGGGACACTTTCAAAGTTTTCCCAATTTTTCGGACTGACTGACCTTCATTTCTTAAAGTAATGATAGCCACTTGTTTTTCTTTACTTAGCTGTTTTTTTCATGCCATAATACAAATTCTAACAGTCTATTCAGTAGGACTATCAGCTGTGTATCCACCAGACTTCTGCACAACACAACTGATGGTCCCAACCCCATTTATAAGGCAAGAAATCCCACTTATTAAACCTGACAGGGCACACCTGTGAAGTGAAAACCATTCCCGGTGACTACCTCTTGAAGCTCATTAAGAGAATGCCAAGAGTGTGCAAAGCAGTCATCAAAGCAAAAGGTGGCTACTTTGAAGAACCTAGAATATAAAACATAATTTCAGTTGTTTCACACTTTTTTGTTAAATATATAATTCCACATGTGTTAATTCACAGTTTTGATGCCTTCAGTGTGAATGTACATTTTTCATAGTCATGAAAATACAGAAAAATCTTTATATGAGTAGGTGTGTCCAAACTTTTGGTCTGTACTGTGTGTGTGTGTATTTATATATATATATATATATATATATATATATATATATATATATATATATATATATATATATATATATATATATATATACACTAGCTGTACTACCCGGCTTCGCCCGGGTTAATAACTGCTGTTAGCAAAATAGAATGTGTTTACAAAAATTTATTCTGCACACAAAACAAAAACTACAAAACAAATAGATAGAAATGTAATTATTAAAAGGCAAAAACTAAGCTAATAGAAGCATTTCACAACATGTATTTCAACACCAGAGATATTCCACACAGATTTAACTAAATTGGCCAAATAATGTGAAGTAATCTTCTATTACTTATTCGAGAGCCTTTTGATAAACGACAATTTTAGTTTTTCCTTCTGGTGCAAAGACGAACAGATTTTTGGCTGTTCCAACTCTTGAACAGGCCACATAAAGTTGACCATGAGAAAAGCATGGAGATTGTAAATCAATTCCAACTACTTTCAAGGACTGTCCCTGAGCCTTGTTGATGGACATAGCAAATGCCAGTCGAACAGGAAATTGGAGGCGTTTAAAATCAAAAGGCAAATCAGATGGAATGAGAGGAATTGTTGGAATGAAAACATCTCCTGTGGCACATCCTGTCAAAATGGTTGCCTCAACTACATGTGGAAACAGGTTCCTAATCAAGAGTCTTGTTCCATTACACAGCTTTGGTGGATCCAAATTTCTCAATAGCAGAATAGGTGCTCCAGGTTTTAGAAAGAGGTTGTGAGGAGGAAGTCCTTGTGGCTCCAAGGAATTGAGGAACTCAGTTGGATAAAATAATGCTTGAGCAGGGTATATTACTGTATCCACTGACTTGTTGGTTGTGCACACACCTGGAAGGAGATTTAGAATTTGAAGATTGATCTTGTTGACGCTGTCATTTTTGGGAGCTAGAATAGCTCTTTCACACAGCCAGCCAGAATTTTTGAAGTGGAGTTGAATGTTTGGAAAATCCTTTGCTTTCAACTTCTCAATGGAAGTCACAATGCAACAAAAGTTGCTTGGGAAGGTGATACTGTATGTCCAGTGGTTGAGTTTACTGGTGCCTTGCCATCTCCAATAGTCAACAGCTGGCTCAAAAGCAGTCCAGCAGAAACATCGCCTGCCATGTAGACCCTCATGTTTGTGTTCAGTGACATTTTCTTTACTTTTCTCCAAAGGTACGATGCTTTGAGACAGGCATTGAGTTTGTCTGCAGGGGTTGATCTTGGAATAACAGGTAGTGTTTGGCGGAAGTCACCTGCCAAAACAACAACTACTCCTCACATGATATATTTGTGTTATGACCCCAATGGCGAGGGTCTCAGAGGAACAAGTAAGTCTGCGAAGTACAAAAATCCAGCTCATAGGGCAGTGGTAACTGGGTTGACCATATATCTACTCCTAACGCCAACACTAGAAGTAGCCGGGGAACATGCCTACGTTGGTCGCTAGATGTCTCGCGCCAGCCGGAGGACTAACTACCCCTAGAAGAGGAAAACAAAGACCTCTCTTGCCTCCAGAGAATAGACCCCAAAAGTAGGATACAAGCCCCCCACAAATAATAACGGTGAGGTAAGAGGAAATGACAAACACAGAGATGAACTAGGTCTAGCAAAGAGAGGCCCACTTACTAATAGCAGAATGTAGTAAGATAACTTATATGGTCAACGAAAACCCTAACAAAAATCCACACTGGAGATTCAAGAACCCCCGAACCGTCTAACGGCCCGGGGGGAGAACTCCAGCCTCCTAGAGCTTCCAGCAAGGTTAGGATACAGATTATGAACAAGCTGGACAAAAATGCAAACAAAAACAAATAGCAAAAAACAAGAAAGCAGACTTAGCTTAATTTAGCAGGAACCAGGATCAGTAGACTAGAGCACAACAGATTAGCTCTGATTACAACGTTGCCAGGCATTGAACTGAAGGTCCAGGGAGCTTATATAGCAACACCCCTGACCTAACGACCCAGGTGAGCATACAAGGGATGGCAGACATTCCCAGAGTCAAATCACTAGTAACCACTAGAGGGAGCCAAAAAGATAAATTCACAACAGTACCCCCCCCTTAGTGAGGGGTCACCGAACCCTCACCAAGACCACCAGGGCGATCAGGATGAGCGGTGTGAAAGGCACGAACCAAATCGGCCGCATGCACATCAGAGGCGACCACCCAGGAATTATCCTCCTGACCATAGCCCTTCCACTTGACCAGGTACTGAAGCCTCCGCCTGGAGAGACGAGAATCTAAGATCTTCTCCACCACGTACTCCAACTCGCCCTCAACCAACACCGGAGCAGGAGGCTCAGCAGAAGGAACCACAGGCACAACGTACCGCCGCAACAAGGACCTATGAAATACGTTGTGGATGGCAAACGACACCGGAAGATCCAGGCGAAAGGACACAGGATTAATGATTTCCAATATCTTGTAAGGACCAATGAAGCGAGGCTTAAATTTGGGAGAGGAGACCTTCATAGGAACAAATCGAGAAGACAGCCATACCAAATCCCCAACGCGAAGTCGGGGACCCACACCGCGGCGGCGGCTGGCAAAACGCTGAGCCTTCTCCTGTGACAACTTCAAGTTGTCCACCACATGACTCCAGATCCGCTGCAACCTATCCACCACGGAATCCACCCCAGGACAGTCAGAAGGCTCCACATGTCCCGAGGAAAAACGAGGATGGAAACCAGAGTTGCAGAAAAATGGCGAAACCAAGGTGGCGGAACTAGCCCGATTATTAAGGGCAAATTCAGCCAACGGCAAGAAGGTCACCCAATCATCCTGATCAGAAGAGACAAAACACCTCAAATAAGCCTCCAGAGTCTGATTAGTTCGCTCCGTTTGTCCGTTAGTCTGGGGATGGAAAACGGATGAAAACGACAACTCAATGCCCATCCTACCACAAAAGGATCGCCAGAACCTGGAAACAAACTGGGATCCTCTGTCCGACACAATATTCTCAGGAATGCCGTGCAAACGAACCACATTCTGGAAGAACACAGGAACCAGATCAGAAGAGGAGGGCAGCTTAGGCAAAGGAACCAAATGGACCATCTTGGAGAAACGATCACATATCACCCAGATGACAGACATGCCCTGAGACACCGGAAGATCAGAAATGAAATCCATAGAGATGTGTGTCCAAGGTCTCTTCGGGACAGGCAAGGGCAAGAGCAACCCGCTGGCACGAGAGCAGCAAGGCTTAGCTCGAGCACAAGTACCACAGGACTGCACAAATGACCGCACATCCCTTGACAAGGAAGGCCACCAAAAGGACCTGGCCACCAGATCTCTGGTGCCAAAAATTCCCGGGTGCCCTGCCAACACCGAGGAATGAACCTCGGAAATGACTCTGCTGGTCCATCTAGCAGGCACAAACAATCTGTCAGGTGGACAAGAGTCAGGCCTACCAGCCTGAAATCTCTGTAACACACGTCGCAGATCTGGAGAAATAGCAGACACGATAACTCCTTCCTTAAGAATACCCACAGGTTCAGCGACTCCAGGAGCATCAGGCACAAAGCTCCTAGACAGAGCATCGGCCTTCACATTCTTAGAACCTGGTAAATACGAGACCACAAAGTCAAAACGGGAGAAAAACAATGACCAGCGGGCCTGTCTAGGATTCAGGCGTTTAGCAGACTCGAGATACATCAGATTTTTGTGATCAGTCAAGACCACCACACGATGCTTAGCACCCTCGAGCCAATGACGCCACTCCTCAAATGCCCACTTCATGGCCAACAACTCCCGATTGCCCACATCATAATTTCGCTCTGCCGGCGAAAACTTCCTAGAGAAAAAGGCACAAGGTCTCATAGTAGAGCAACCAGGGCCTCTCTGCGACAAAACGGCCCCTGCCCCAATCTCCGAAGCATCCACCTCAACCTGAAAGGGAAGTGAGACGTCAGGCTGGCACAAAACAGGCGCCGAAGTAAACCGGCGTTTCAACTCCTGGAAAGCCTCCACGGCAGCAGGAGCCCAGTTAGCTACATCAGAGCCTTTCTTGGTCATATCCGTCAGCGGTTTAACAACGCTAGAGAAATTTGCGATAAAACGACGGTAGAAGTTAGCAAAACCCAAGAACTTCTGGAGACTCTTAACTGACGAGGGTTGAGTCCAATCATGAATAGCTCGGACCTTGACCTAACGACCCAGGTGAGCATACAAGGGATGGCAGACATTCCCAGAGTCAAATCACTAGTAACCACTAGAGGGAGCCAAAAAGATAAATTCACAACAGTAACTGTTATGACCCCAATGGCGAGGGTCTCAGAGGAACAAGTAAGTCTGCGAAGTACAAAAATCCAGCTCATAGGGCAGTGGTAACTGGGTTGACCATATATCTACTCCTAACGCCAACACTAGAAGTAGCCGGGGAACATGCCTACGTTGGTCGCTAGATGTCTCGCGCCAGCCGGAGGACTAACTACCCCTAGAAGAGGAAAACAAAGACCTCTCTTGCCTCCAGAGAATAGACCCCAAAAGTAGGATACAAGCCCCCCACAAATAATAACGGTGAGGTAAGAGGAAATGACAAACACAGAGATGAACTAGGTCTAGCAAAGAGAGGCCCACTTACTAATAGCAGAATGTAGTAAGATAACTTATATGGTCAACGAAAACCCTAACAAAAATCCACACTGGAGATTCAAGAACCCCCGAACCGTCTAACGGCCCGGGGGGAGAACTCCAGCCTCCCTAGAGCTTCCAGCAAGGTTAGGATACAGATTATGAACAAGCTGGACAAAAATGCAAACAAAAACAAATAGCAAAAAACAAGAAAGCAGACTTAGCTTAATTTAGCAGGAACCAGGATCAGTAGACTAGAGCACAACAGATTAGCTCTGATTACAACGTTGCCAGGCATTGAACTGAAGGTCCAGGGAGCTTATATAGCAACACCCCTGACCTAACGACCCAGGTGAGCATACAAGGGATGGCAGACATTCCCAGAGTCAAATCACTAGTAACCACTAGAGGGAGCCAAAAAGATAAATTCACAACAATTTGTTGCTACGCAGGTCTTGCAGCAGTCTGTCCACTGCTTCCAGAGCCCTTTTGTGTGACATGGTGCATTCATCCTAAATGATGGCACTGCATTTTTTAACCAATTTGGACAGTCCTGATCCCTTGGCAATATTACACACGGGGCTGTCACTATGAGACAGGTTAAGTGGTAGTTTGAATGTCGAATGTGCAGTCCTTGTACCTTTTAAAAGTGTAGCTGCAATTCCAGAAGATGCCTCTGAAAGTGCAATCTTTTTTTGTTGTTGAAATTTTGCCAGGAGCCAGTTGATTACAAATGTCTTTCCTGTTCCACCTGGAGCATCAAGGAAGACAATCCCACCTTTTTGGTTTCACTGAAACTTAAAATGTAGTTATAGGCATCTGTAGCGCCCCCACTGCCGCAGGGCCGAGGGGTACCCGGTACCGGGCCTCTAAGCCTCTGCTCTGGGGTTGTCACGGTGGCTAGACCCGGTCCGTGACCCTGCTGAGGGGCGTACAGTAATAGATGTGGATGGTGGTGGTGGTGCGGTGCAGTAAATAACGAGGACACCAGGTTGCAGTCTTTTTACCTCTTTACTGAAGGTCTCTGGGTCCTCAGTCCGGAATACGGTTCACCAGGCTGTGCAAGTCTGGCCGGTCCAATGGCACCTCCAGAGTTCTCCTTGCAGGTGGAAATCTGTGCCTTCCTGCTAGCGCTATGTGTTGTGGTCCTCCCCTGCTGTGCTTACGGGATAGTCCCCACAACTGTTGTGTCTGTTTCTCGTGTTCCCTCACAACTCGATTAGATGATGTTCTGCTAATCCGTCCCTCCCGGTGTTATGGTTGGGACGCACCCGTATGACAGGTAGGCTCGGAGCTCTTCCGGGACCCTAGAGTCGCCCCTCTCCACAGGTTGCCCCCTATGTCTTCTTAGGTGATTTAGGTGAGACAGCCCGCCTATGACTGACTGTCCTGCCGTTGGTTTGAAGTATTGCCTGAAGCTATATATAGAAATACTTCCTCGGCGTTCCGGCCGCCGGTTGTGCGCCTCAGTAGGATGTTGCCTCGGTCTTACAGCACGACTCCTACTGGTATTCTCCTTCTTACTTTGATCTCGTTTCTCACTCAGCACAATATATCTCGCTTCTGATCCTCTCTTAGGGCACCGCCGCTATGCTGAGCAGGCACGGTCCCGTGACGTTCTCTCTCGTTGCCAGGCCTCTGTCAGGGTCCCAAACCTGACAGGGACCCTACCAAATCTTCCCCCACAACACCCTCTGCCAGGAGGTGTTGCCTGGTTCCAACCCAGTCAGCTTTCTGAACTAACTTCCTGCCTGACCCCCAGTTTACCCACACGGTGAGGAGTGGCCTAATAAATAGCACCCTTAGCTCCCCCTGGAGGCCCGGCTGTGAAATGTATTGGTGTATGTGATACCTGGTCAGATGAACTCCTTCAGTGCCATCGGACGTACCATAGCTCCCCTTAGCGGCAGAGCTTCAGTACTGCAACGACCAGGACTCTGGGGCGCTGCACTCCCCCCCGGTTAAATCCAGTACTCCGGGACTGGGAAGAAAACAACAATACATGTCAGCAAAAAGACATACAATTTTTGTGAGTGCAATAACAATAAGCATATTTGAACAGGGCTTCCCTTTATGGGAGGTGAGGACACTTGAACGTTACAAACATGGTTAAATACTTTTAAATAACTTTTCTTACCCAACCGGTAACTTAGTCACTTTGGGGTTTGTGTGGCTGCTGCTTCACTGAGGCTCATGTCCCAGTGTTCATCATTTTCCAGAAGTCCTTTTCTTTGGCAAGCTTCCCTGAATGTTTCACACACATGGCCTCTGACGATCATCAGGTCAGAAAATTATGTAGATGCATATAGGATAGCTGCGGAGACACCATCACGTGTTTCTCGACGCAAGCAGTGAATAGCCAGACCTTTCCCCGGGAAGGAACAACCACGGGAAGGGCAGCATCCAATAAAGGAAAACATCCAATACAGGAAAACCACCTATGCCAAGCATGGTATCCATCCACAGACAGCTGTTTCGGGGTGTTTGCCCCTCATCAGTGTGGAGTAGGAATCTGGCTATTAGGAGCAGTGCCTAGTAAAAGGCTGTGAAGGAACAGATGATTGGCCTCAGGGAGACCAAAACATCCAACACCGCGGAGACACCATCACGTGTTTCTCAACGCAGTGATCCAGAACACTGCCCCCATCCCTTATGGGAAATATGCAAATGCATGTAGGATAGCTGCGGAGACACCATCACGTGTTTCTCGACGCAAGCAGTGAATAGCCAGACCTTTCCCCGGGAGGGAACAACCACGGGAAGGGCAGCATCCAATAAAGGAAAACATCCAATACAGGAAAACCACCTATGCCAAGCATGGTATCCATGACACGTGATGGTGTCTCCGCAGCTATCCTACATGCATTTGCATATTTCCCATAAGGGATGGGGGCAGTGTTCTGGATCACTGCGTTGAGAAACACGTGATGGTGTATCCGCGGTGTTGGATGTTTTGGTCTTCCCGAGGCCAATCATCTGTTCCTTCACAGCCTTTTACTAGGCACTGCTCCTAATAGCCAGATTCCTACTCCACACTGATGAGGGGCAAACACCCCGAAACAGCTGTCTGTGGATGGATACCATGCTTGGCATAGGTGGTTTTCCTGTATTGGATGTTTTCCTTTATTGGATGCTGCCCTTCCCGTGGTTGTTCCCTCCCGGGGAAAGGTCTGGCTATTCACTGCTTGTGTCGAGAAACACGTGATGGTGTCTCCGCAGCTATCCTACATGCATTTGCATATTTCCCATAAGTTCTGGATCACTGCGTTGAGAAACACGTGATGGTGTCTCCGCGGTGTTGGATGTTTTGGTCTCCCCGAGGCCAATCATCTGTTCCTTCACAGCCTTTTACTAGGCACTGCTCCTAATAGCCAGATTCCTACTCCACACTGATGAGGGGCAAACACCCCGAAACAGCTGTCTGTGGATGGATACCATGCTTGGCATAGGTGGTTTTCCTGTATTGGATGTTTTCCTTTATTGGATGCTGCCCTTCCCGTGGTTGTTCCCTCCCGGGGAAAGGTCTGGCTATTCACTGCTTGCGTCGAGAAACACGTGATGGTGTCTCCGCAGCTATCCTACATGCATTTGCATATTTCCCATAAGGGATGGGGGCAGTGTTCTGGATTACTGCGTTGAGAAACACGTGATGGTGTCTCCGCGGTGTTGGATGTTTTGGTCTCCCCGAGGCCAATCATCTGTTCCTTCACAGAAAATTATGTAGGGCCTTTGACAACATGAAGTAGCATGCGCAGGTAGAAGCACTCTGCATTTGACGGATTAACAGTGTAGACGCGACCAAGAATATCAGTTGCTTTCACCCCTGGATAGCCTTCAATATAAAGCCCCCGTTTCCTCCATTCCAGTGTTTTTCTGGAGGCATTCCAAGTGTAGTACTTTGGAAAATCACAGTAGAGAATTGTTTTTGCCAAAAGGGTCTTGCCAAGAGGGTGGTCTTAGGTGGTGTTAGGAGCTGCTGCTGCAAGTTTGCTGGGTTAAAGTAAATTCTCTGTCCATTTTCCAAGTGCCCACTCAGAGGCACAACTGGTGGGTAGCGCTCATGAATGGAGAATCCTAGTATTCGTCAAACAGCTTCATTGCTGCTTATGTACCTGCCCATCTGGAATACCTCCACTTCTTCAATAATAGGTCCATTTTTCTGGAGTTCAAAAACTTGTTGATCACTTCCTTTGTGGACATATTTGCAGATATACTTGATTGATTTCACAGAGTGGCAAGATTCGACATTTATGTGGGCCTGGAAGATTTTTGAGAGCAAAGGTTTGTAGGGCACTACCCACCTGTTGTCAATTTCTACCTTGGAGTGATGATCCAACACGCATTTTGAGCTTTGCTGTGAAACCACCATCCCCTGGCTTTCTTCTTCGGTAGACTGGATATCCATCTTGTCCTGTTTGGGTTTCATGGACCAGGGATCGTGCGTAATGCTTTGAACACCTGCCATCAATCATACAGGGAACATTTTTGTTGAGACTCCCACACGGACCATGGATCATGTTTTTTGTGATGGTGTCAAACAGCAATGGGTCAATCTGAAGGTCTGGAAATTCGGCACTGATGATATTGTCAATTTCAGTAGGCTGTATTTTTTGCTTCAGCCAGATCAAGATGTGGGCATGAGGAATGCCTCTTTTTTGCCATTCAACTGAATACATCCAGCACTGCATCTCACCATAAATATGTTATTTTGTGATGAGATTAGTCATTTTTGAAAGTTTCTGTTTGAAAACCCGAGCAATAAGGTCAAGGCGATTCACTGTTTTCTGGCCCGGCAACAGGTGCCCTCCAATTTCCTCCCAGGCAGGAGTAAAGGTGATGAAAAGATCTGGACAGCCATACTTTCTAACATGTCATTGCATCCTGTATGTATTCATCCATGTGTCGTGGGCTTCCAGTTGATGGAAGAATAACCATTTTCCCCAACTCTTTTGGATCAGAATCATTTGCAACAGCATCACTAAGGTGAATATATTCCTCTGCCCTGATCTTCTTTTGATTTAGTCGGATATATAAAAGACGTTCACTCTCAATCTTTACATACATGTCAACAATAAATTGTTGGAAGAGGTGTTTGCATTTCAAGATGTGATTTTTCCTCTGCAAATCTTGTCATGATCCTATATGCATAGAAGTCCATGGCAGACACTTTTTTTCCTGAAGGATTGCCTGTTGTAGGATCTTTCTGAGGTATTCCAAAGTGATAGCCATCCTGTCCCGGCCAAAAGATGATTGGATATTGCAGACCATCATAGGACCTGTGAGTATCTGCTACTCGTTGCAAACTATTGTTACTTTTGTGAAGCACAATGTCACGGCTTTGAAAATCATTACCTACAATCAAGATGGTTACCTCATCAAATGTGGGAGCATTGAAACGTCGCTGATGTTCACCTTGTGGTATTTTGTCAGCTCGAATGACAACCTTGTAATTGTAATTTGGCATTGTAAAGATTATAAGGGATAACTCAGGAGACTCTTTGCATGGAACAAGACAACTACAGGACACAGTTTTATAAGTGGTAAAGTCTATATTATCACACGGTGATTCAAACAGGTGCAGAGAGAAACTCAAGTCCACAACACTTGGTGTAAATATTAAACGCAGCTTAACAGTCTATAGGAAACTTCACAGGAAAATGCAATCACGCAGATAGTCTATGAAGCACAATTATTCTTGAGGATACTTGACACGAATAAGTCTTTGATAGTCCAAACACAGATAGATATGCTTATAAGGCAGTTCAAAAAATATCTTAGCACAACCAGGGAGGCCTGGGTAAAAGTCTCAGGTTTAAGCAGAGCAGCAACAGCTTACATGTCCAGCAAATGCAGATGGAAACAAACACAAGCAGCCAGATGGAGGATTACTGGAAACCGATGTATGCAGCAGAAACTCAGAGCTGAGTAGCAGGATCTCCACACAGGTTCACAGGAGCAGGTGCAGGTGCAAAGCCAGGGAGTCATCAGGAGCTGGAAGCAAGGCAGAATACTCTAGCACAGACTAAAGGCTGGGGTGGAGTTATATAGCAGGAAGACACAGTGCACATGAGACCAAAGACGCCATCTTGGAAAAGGGCAGTAATGCACAAAAGGTAATCAAAATGTTCAGAGTCCTGACATTACTCCCTCCTTAGAAGCGGCCTCAGGACGATCCTGGACCTGGTTTCTCAGGGAATCTTTGTTGAAAACGAGAGATCTTCTGTTGGGCATTGATGTTTTCCACAGGTTACCAAGAGTCTTCCTCAGGGGGATATCTCTGCCATCTTGTCAGATATTGGAGCCGATTCCTGCAAATCCTGGAATCAATAATTTCCTCCACCACAAATTGTTCTTGCCCATCAATCACCACAGGCTGCGGAGGTGGCACAACACGTCCCTGGAAGGTATTAGGAGATACAGGCTTTAGTAAAGATACATGAAAAACTGGGTGTACCTTCATAGTCCTAGGCAGCTTCAGACGGCAGGCCACAGAGCTCACAATACCGTTGATCTTGAAAGGGCCAATGAATTTCTGTCCAAGTTTTTGTGAAGGAACGTTTAACTTCAGATTCTTAGTTGCTAACCACACGGAATCTCCTACCTTGAACATGGGTGCAGGTTTACGGAATCTATCGGCCGATCTCTTATAACGTTCTTGAGCTTTGGTCAGGGATTCCTTCAGAACCTCCAGATTTTGCCTCATCGCAGTCAGCCTTTCCTCCACTGCCGGAACCGGAGAATTAATCGGAGACCTAGGTAAGATACATGGATGATAACCCAGATTGGCAAAGAAAGGAGTGAACTTAGTGGAGGCGCTCTGAGAATTGTTGTATGAAAATTCAGCTAACGGCAGTAATTTCAACCAATCATCTTGGAGATGGCTAACATAGCATCTTAGATATTGTTCCAATGTCTGGTTGGTACGCTCAGTCTGACCATTTGTCTGGGGATGGTAAGCGGAAGAGAGACAGACATTAATATTGAATGCAGAGCAAAACCCCTTCCCGAATCTTGAAGTGAACTGTACGCCACGGTTAGAGATGATCTCATCCAGGACACCATGCAGCCGGAAGACATTCTGAATAACCAAGTTCACTGTATCTTTAGCTGAGAGGAGGCCGGTGCATGGAACAAAATGAGCGGCTTTAGTCAGGCGATCAACTACTACCATGATCGCATTCATGCCCCCCGATGTAGGCAGCTCCACAATAAAGTCCATTGATATAGACCCCCAAGGTCGGGACGGAACAGGTAACGGTTGCAGGAGACCCGTAGGTGCCACACGAGTAGTCTTGTAATGAGCACATACCTCGCAAGAGAGAATATAGTCCTTGGTATCCTTCAGGCAAGTTGGCCACCAGAAAAATCGGCTTAGGAACTCTTGTGTCTTCTGTACCCCCCTGTGACCAGCCAACTTGGAGTCATGTACCAACTTGAGGATCTGCAGACGGACGGCTTCAGGGACGTAGATACGTCGAACTCTGAACCACATGCCACCCTTAAAGACAAGATTAATATCAACAGGTGGGTTGGCCAGAAATACATCACCGTCATAAGCCTCCCTGCACTTCTTCCACAAGTCCTGATCGTGGATAACTCCAATGAAATTGGCATCAGATAGAATGGTCTTGGACGGGCCTCCAGGTACGGAATCCGCAGCATGGATTCCGGATAACGCATCAGCCTTCCCATTACGAGAACCTGGACGGTACAAGATAACAAAATTAAATTGATTTAAAAATAAATTCCAACGAGCCTGACGAGGAGAAAGACATCTAGCGGATCTGAGGAACTCTAAATTGCGATGGTCAGTAAGCACTACGATCTGTTGGGCAGCTCCTTGCAGATGATGCCTCCATTCCTTGAAAGCCGCAATAATAGCCAGCAATTCCTTGTCTCCCACATCGTAATTCTTCTCTGCTGAGGTTAGTCTACGGGAAAAGAAAGCACAAGGATGTAGCAGACCCTTCTCTCCAGTTCTTTGGGAGAGAATAGCCCCCAAAGCATTATCAGAAGCGTCCACCTTCACAATGAAAGAAAGTGTTGGATCTGAGTGTATCAACAGCGGTGCTGAGGTGAAACAGATCTTAAGCCGATCAAAAGCTTCTTGAGCCTGTGATGACCACTTGAAGGGCTTTTCCTTCTTTGTCAAGGAAGTAATGGGATGGACAATAACAGAAAAATTTTGAATAAAACGTCTGTAGAAATTTGCAAAACCAATAAAACGCTGCACCTCCTTAACGTTCTTGGGTACCTGCCAGTCAATGATAGCCTGAATCTTACCAGATTCCATGTTCAGCCCCTGGGGAGAGATGATATAACCTAAGAACTGTATCTCAGAACGATGGAACTCGCATTTCTCCGGCTTGATATACAGGTGGTTCTCTTTCAATCATCTTAAAACAGCCTTGACATGTTCTTCATGTTCCTGTAGAGAGTCAGAAAAGATTAGAATATCGTCCAAATAGATCACCACAAACTGGTCCAACAAATCTCTGAAAATGTCATTAGCAAGGTGTTGAAACGTTGCAGGGGCATTACAAAGCCCGAAGGGCATCACGAGATATTCAGAGTGTCCATACCGGCATCGGAATGCTGTCTTCCACTCATCCCCTGGACGAATACGCACCAAATTATAAGCCCCACAAAGATCCAGTTTAGAGAACACCTTAGCATGGCGGACTCTTTCCAGTAATTTGGGAATCAGAGGCAAAGGGTAACGATTCCATACGGTTACCTTATTGAGCTCTCGATAGTCTACACAGGGGTCTCAGGGACCCATCCTTATTCTTTACAAAAGATATAGGTGCCCCTGCTGGTGAAGAAGAAGGACGTATGAAGCCTTTGGCCAGATTTTCATCAATATACTCCTTTAAGGCTTGAAGCTCAGGTGCCCCCAAAGGATATTCGTTACCAAAAGGAATAGCTGCCCCAGGAAGCAACTCAATGGGACAGTCCTAATGCCTGTGTGGAGGAAGCTGATGTGCATTCTTCTTGTCACAGATGTCAGAGAACTCTTTATATGCTGAAGGTAAAGTAAATACCTGTACCGGTGGTTCCGTAGCTGTGGACTCGGGGACAGCTTCTGTTAACGCTGAGTTGCTCCTTGTTGGAAAGATAATCTCCTTGGTCTCCCAGTTGATAGTTGGATTTTGAGAACGCAGCCAAGGGATGCCTAAAATCACAGGAAAATGAGAAGAAATTAACAAGAAAGAAAGTTGCTCTTGATGTTTAGGCTCCAACAAGGGGTGCGGTCTCCTGATCCACAGGCCTGGAGATTAAAGGTGACCCATCCACTGTTTCCATGGTAATTGGAGAGGCTCTTTGCTGAATTTCAATACCATGTTCCTTGGCAAATGCGATATCCATAAAATTGCTACCTGCACCAGAGTCAATCATAGCTGCACTGGAAATCCACTGTCCTGTACACAGGATCTTAATTGGTAGAGAACAGTGAGAGTTCTTTTCATTTAGCTCCTTGGCTGGTGAAGTCATTAAAGTGAATGGAATACAGCGTTTAAAGGCAGGCTACATTCAGAGATGTCAGATTCATCATCATAGTTGTCATACTCCCTACTGCTGCTAGCACCTTGTTAGGCCGCTTGGGACACTTGGGACAGTTGATTAGAAAGTGGTCAGACTGGCCGCAGTAGAAACATAGACTTTCTCAAAGGCAATGCTCCCGGCGGTCATTACTCTCGCTCCTCTGAACAGAATCAATTTGCATGGGCACCTCCTCTACCTCTCGAGATGTTTTACCTGCAGGCTCTTTAAAAGGAAGGGAAAAGTTAGAAATACGGTTATATGCAGCAAACTTCTCCTGCCTACGCTCAGTAAGGCGAATGTCAATGCAAACACAATGCTGTATAAATGTTTCTAGCTCTAGTGGTGATTCAGAGCGAGCTAATTCATCCTTTACAATGCTAGACAGACCCCTTTTAAAAATAGGTAATTGTGCATAACTGTCCCAATTAGTATCTACCGCTAATCTCCTGAATTCAGTAGCATACTCAATAACAGAACGTTTAGCCTGGCGTAAAGACAATAAAGCAGATTCAGCGGTTGCACGGCGATTAGGGTCATCAAACATTAATGCCATAGCAGCCAAAAAATCGTCCAAATTATTTAACCTCGGGTCACAAGGCTCAATCATCGGATTCGCCCAGGCGAGCGCTCGTGCGGTCAGCAGAATTATTACACACAATACTTTGGATCTATCATTAGGAAAACGGTCAGCATGCACATCAAAAAATAGCATACATTGATTCACAAAGCCACAAAATTTGTCGCGATCACCATTAAATCTGAATGGCGGCAACTTAGGTGGGCTAGCTGGTGTCGGTTGCCCAGATGGTAAAGTTGCTTGTGCAGCTATTTGTGTGCTTATGTTCTGAAAAGCCCGTCCATACTGGGACTCTATACCAGCAAGTTTGTTTTCCTGGGCTGCCATGCGGGTGCTTAAGTCCTGCAAAGTTTGTCCAAACACTTGTTGATTGTGTTCAAAGCTTCCAAACTTCTTTTGCAGACCTTCAACATCTTTCTGCAGTGATCTAATTATGGAGAACACCTGCTCTAGTCTGCTTTCTGCAGTCATTGTTCCAGCAGTCTCCTCTTTTGAGGCTAGAGTATCCTGTAAAGATTATAAGAGCTAACTCAGGAGACTCTTTGCATGGAACAAGACAACTACAGGACACAGTTTTATAAGTGGTAAAGTCTATATTATCACACGGTGATTCAAACAGGTGCAGAGAGAAACTCAAGTCCACAACACTTGGTGTAAATATTAAACGCAGCTTAACAGTCTATAGGAAACTTCAGAGGAAAATGCAATCACGCAGAAAGTCTATGAAGCACAATTATTCTTGAGGATACTTGACACGAATAAGTCCTTGATAGTCCAAACACAGATAGATATGCTTATAAGGCAGTTCAAATAATATCTTAGCACAACCAGGGAAGCCTGGGTAAAAGTCTCAGGTTTAAGCAGAGCAGCAACAGCTTACATGTCCAGCAAATGCAGATGGAAACAAACACAAGCAGCCAGATGGAGGATTACTGGAAACCGATGTATGCAGCAGAAACTCAGAGCTGAGTAGCAGGATCTCCACACAGGTTCACAGGAGCAGGTGCAGGTGCAAAGCCAGGGAGTCGTCAGGAGCTGGATGCAAGGCAGAATACTCTAGCACAGACTAAAGGCTGGGGTGGAGTTATATAGCAGGAAGACACAGTGCACATGAGACCAAAGACGCCATCTTGGAAAAGGGCAGTAATGCACAAAAGGTAATCAAATTGTTCAGAGTCCTGACAGGCATGCATTCAAGTGCAGTCTTGAAAAGTTGAACATATGGATTGTTGGCGTGAAGAAACTGCTGCAAAATAGTGACAATATCAAGGCGAGTGTTATGAATTAAAGAGCATTTCCGCTGAGCCTCTGCTTCTGCATTTCATGAAGAAGAGTTGAAGAAATTGAGGTTCTTCTCCTTGTAATGGAATCAATGAGCCAAATGAGTGGTAAACCTGTCCTTGAACTTTAAATGTCGACATAAATACTGTTGTAAACATTTCTTTTGTTGCACCAAATGATGTCATTTGGAAGCAAGAGTTGTACTTCCTGATGTTGTCCAAGAAATGCGTTGATATTGTACTGGTACCTGTCATCAGAGACTTTAGGGGATCTGGTGGTGACAGGAGAGGTGGAAGTTTTATCTTTCCATTTGCACAGCATAAACCTGGCGGTTCATCTTTCCATTTCAGGGCACTGCAGTACATGCAGACCACATCCATTTTTCCTATCTGAACTTTAGGATTATCCTGATAGTTTATGTCTGACTGGTAACAAAAGGCAGCATGTTTCAAATCTCCAACCATTTCCTGTGCCCTGGTGGAAGAAATAGCAATTCTCTTAGTGGCAAGTCGGCCTTCTCTCTGCTGAGATGACTCATTGGCCCTTGAGGAAGCAGCTCTTCTTCTCTTATCTGCAAGCCTCACTTCCCTCTCCTCTGAAAGTTCGTTAGCTCTTGAGGAAGCAGTTCTTGTTCTCTTGTCTGCAAACCTCGCTTCCCTCTCCTCAGAAAGTTCATTGGCCCTTGAGGAAGCAGCTCTTGTTTTCATGTCTGCAAGCCTCGCTTACCTCTCCTCAGAAAGTTCATTGGCCCTTGAGGAAGCAGCTCTTGTTTTCATGTCTGCAAGCCTCACTTCCCTCTCCTCAGAAAGTTCATTGGCTCTTGAGGAAGCAGCTCTTGTTTTCATGTCTGCAAGCCTCACTTTTCTCTCCTCAGAAAGTTCATTGGCCCTTGAGGAAGCAGCTGTTGTTTTCATGTCTGCAAGCCTCGCTTACCTCTCCTCAGAAAGTTCATTGGCCCTTGAGGAAGCAGCTCTTGTTTTCATGTCTACAAGCCTCACTTACCTCTCCTCAGAAAGTTCATTGGTTCTTGAGGAAGCAGCTCTTGTTTTCATGTCTGCAAGCCTCGCTTCCTTCTCCTCAGAAAGTTCATTGGCCCTTAAGGAAGCAGCTCTTGTTTTCATGTCTGCAAGCCTCATTTCCCTCTCCTCAGAAAGTTCATTGGCTCTTGAGGAAGCAGCTCTTGTTTTCATGTCTGCAAGTCTCGCTTCCCTCTCCTCAGAAAGTTCATTGGCTCTTGAGGAAGCAGCTCTTGTTTTCATGTCTGCAAGCCTCGCTTCCCTCTCCTCAGAAAGCTCATCGGCCCTTGAGGAAGCAGCTCTTGCTTTCATGTCTGCAAGCCTCGCTTCCCTCTCCTCAGAAAGTTCATTGGCTCTTGAGTTGCATGTGTTGAGTTGCGTGTGGCGACATGCATGTAGCGACTTTTGTGAGATGAGTTCTGTGTGGCGACATGCGTGTAGCAACTTTTTGTGTGTCGAGTTGCATGTGACAGGTTAGTGTAGCAAGTTTTGTGCAGCAAGTTTTGCACATGGCGAGTTTTGCGAGTGGCGAGTTTTATGTGTGGTGCGTTTTGAGTATGTGCAAGTTTTGTGTGAGGCAACTTTTGCATGTGTTGCAACTTTTGTGCATGGGGCAATTTTTCCGCATGAGCAAGTTTTGCATGTGGTGAGTTTTACATGAGGTGAGTTTTGCACGTGTGGCGAGTTTTCCATGAGCCTAGTTTTGCATATGGCGAGTTTTGCATGTGGCGAATTTTGCACGTGGCGAGTTTTGAGTGGCGACTTTTGTGTTTCGACTTTTATGTGGCAAGGTTGGTGTATGTGTGGTGAAATGTGTGCTGAGGGTGGTATATGTGTTTAAGCACGTGGTAGTGTGTGGCGCATTTTGTGTGTGTGTTCATATCCCCGTGTGTGGTGAGTATCCCATGTCGGGGCCCCACCTTAGCAACTGTACGGTATATACTCTTTGGCGCCATCGCTCTCATTCTTTAAGTCCCCCTTGTTCACACCTGGCAGCTGTCAATTTGCCTCCAACACTTTTCCTTTCACTATTTCCCCATTATGTAGATAGGGGCAAAATTGTTTGGTGAATTGGAAAGCGCGGGGTTAAAATTTCGCCTCACAACATAGCCTATGGCGCTCTCGGGCTCCAGACGTGTGACTGCACAATTTTGTGGCTGTAGCTGCGACGGTGCAGATGCCAATCCCGGACATACACACATACATACATACATGCATATATACATACACACACACATTCAGCTTTATATATTAGATATATATAACAAATCTTTTATTTTGATTTGACATCACAGCCATATATATTAACCACTTGGAAATAGTTGGGAACAATTTGAGAAAAGTATTATGAAAATATAAAAGTACAAATAACACCCCTAAGAAGGTAGATCTAGGGTCCTATAAAAATGACACATGGGCCGCAAAGATCACACAATAAAGGTATAATAAGGGTGGAAACCAGCCGGCCTCCAAGAGGTCCAAAATGGAGAAACCAATCTATGATTAAATGCAGAAAGTTAGCAACTGTTGAGAGGATGGAAGGCAATGGTGGATAAAAAATCCTGGCTCATGCCCAGAAGTAAGTTACAAATAATGTCATCCAGGGTGCATTGGAGATTATACCAGTCCGGGCTGAAAAACCTGAGCTCGGTGCACTAAAGATAAAAAGGAGGACTATAAAGATGTAGCCACTAAGGGCAACATCAGTGCAAATGCTTATCAATGTTGCACATACGGCCATGATAAAAATTTCATACAACAATGAACAATAACCCACAGTTTATTGTGGAACTGTATAAATGATCAACACATATGAATGACAATTAAGGACTTGGGGAATGAAAGGAAAGAAAAAAAAGGAGAAAAACAAAACAAAAAAGGGGGGGAGAGAACTGCAGCAAGAGTCGTGTCCTAAAGTATATCCATTATTCAGAAGCGCAGACAAGAACATCTCCAAAGTACACAAAAATGGACGCAGACCATGTACATCCTGAAGATCGGGGTCCAAGCTGAAGGTTCTTGTTGCAGTAACACTACATAGGGATCTGTATGGAGGATAAAATAAGATTTTATTATCCCACAGACTAAAAATACCAGAACTTTGGCTCAATACCACTTGTCCAAATGATGGGTAACCTAAAATAGTTAAGAGGACCCAACTCGATTTTTGGACTAAATTACCGCAGTGATAATACAAGGAATATTATAGAACATGCAACAGAGGATGTCTCTAAATGGGTGGGGTCGGCAATGACCCAAGACCAGAAGGATATGGATCTCTAAGGCTACTTTCACACTAGCATCGGTCTCGGCCCGTCGCAGTGCGTCGGGCCGAGGTCACCGACGCTAGCGTTGTCTCCGCCGCACAACGGGGGCAGCGGATGCATTTTTTCCAGCACATCCGCTGCCCCATTGTGAGGTGCGGGGAAGTGCGGGGAGGTGGGGGCGGAGTTCCGGCCGTGCATGCGCGGTCGGAAAAAGCGGACCGTCGGGAGCAAAAAACGTTACATGTAACGTTTTTTGCTCCCGGCGGACCGCCACAACACGGCGCAACCGTCGTGGCAATCCGTCGCAATGCGTCGCTAATGTTAGTCAATGGAGAAAAAACGCATCCTGCAAGCACTTTTGCAGGATGCGTTTTTTCTGCAAAACGACGCATTGTGACGGATTGCAGTTAACGCTAGTGTGAAAGTAGCTTAACAGGCCCCTAATGAAGCAATAAAAGAAAGAGAATGTAACCCACAGGTGTATGAAATCGAGGAGAGGGCATGTTACCAGAAACCTGTGAACAACAACTCCTCATAGAGGCCCATGGGAGTAATAGAACCCAGATTAAAAATCCAACAGGATTCAGATTGTAGAAGTTGTTTCCTGGGACATCCCCCTCTATTGGACGGAAATATTTTCTCTAAACCCACTACCCGTATGTTGGTCGTATTACCAGAGTGGTGGGCAAGGAAGTGTGCTGCTACTGAGGTTAAGGGCTTGCCCTTCAATGGATCAGAAGAAGCTAAGTTGATAATGGAGAAGTGTTTTTGAACTCTCCGTCGTAGCTTTTGGGACGTCTGGCCTACATACTCCTGTTGGCAGGGACAAATTAAGGCATAAATAACACAATTTGTCTCGCAGTTGATATAAGTTTTCAGAGTGTGTCTTGTTCCATCCCTAGGGTTAACAAAGAAGTCTCTATTAGAATGCATGTGGGTACAAATATTACAGTCTCCACATGCAAATGAACCCTTTAAGACTATGCCACAATGAAGTTTTCTGGTTTGTCTGGTGCAGTGACTTCTGGTTAGGAGATCACTAAGATTGGGAGCTCTTCTGGCCGTAAGTAAGGCTCGTTCACTGATAATGTTGGAGGTCTGAAGATCCGTGGTCAAAATGCCCCAATGTCTCTGAAGAATATCCCTTACCTGTGGCCAATGAATGTTAAATCTAGTAATAAACCGAGGTTTGGAATCACGTGGTTTGATGTGGGTAGATAGCAAAGATACTTGCATGTGAGCCTTCGCCAGTTGATAGGCCGCTGAAATGCATTTCTTCGGATACTTCCTTGTTTTGAATCGTTTGGTCAACAAAAGTGCCTCATGACGGAAATCATCATCTCCAGTGCAGTTCCTTCTGGTTCTCAGGAACTGTCCAATGGGCACCCCTCTCCTGGTATGCACTGGATGGAAACTGCGGTATTCTAGGAGAGAGTTTGTAGCTGTAGGCTTGCGATATAGGCTGGTAGAAAGCAACCCATCTCCTACTGTCACCTTGAGGTCCAGGAAAGTCAGTGAAGATGGAGACATAGAGTAGGTCAGGACTATGTTGTGTGAATTGTTGTTTAAGCCATCAATAAATTCCTGACATTCTTCTGGCGTCCCTGTCCAAACGAAAAATAAATCATCAATGTAGCATTGCCAGTAACACACATGTTACTTATCTTCTCTGTCCCTTATGCTCTGTAACTCCTGCCTGGGGCACTCTCTTTGTCTCATGTACTCTGTCCTGCTTTGGCCCTTTACCTTTCAGAGTTCTAAATAGAGATGGGCGATCCCGAACAGTAATGTTTAGCATCCGTACCTATGACCTACTGTTCGGGAATGGACACCAAACACACACTTCATCAGGAAGTCCCTGCTACTGTTTAGGTTCAGCCCCCCAAACACCAGGTGTTTGTTATGCTGTCATGTGCATGACAGCGCGACAAACACCGTGGTTCAGCATGATGCTGTAACCACCGATCGACCAAACCGCTGCATGACCAGCTCTACCCTCACCTACTGTTTTCTCACCCATCCCTTGTAGATTGTGAGCCTTCGCGGGCAGGGTCCTCTCTCCTACTGTACCAGTTATGACTTGTATTGTTCAAGACTATTGTACTTGTTTTTATTATGTATAACCCTCCTCACATGTAAAGCTCCATGGAATAAATGGCACTATAACAATAAATAATAATAATAATAATAATAATAATAATGCAAGACTCTCGCATCAATACCTGGCACTGCCGCCCCGGCTCTCGGGACCGGAGCGTTCAGCTGCATAGAAATACATGCAGCCGCACACTCCATTCCCGAGTGCCGGCGGCAATGCCGGGCATTGATGCGAGAGACTCGTGCGAGTTTCTCGCAAGTGTGACCCCGGCCTTATTAGTACTATCCATTTTTTTAATGGATAGTACGTGTACCTATAGCAATCTATGGGGCTATTCACATGTTAGTTTTTTTTTCCCCATAGGCCGTTTGCTGTCTGTTTTTCACTGATAGGAGAAGATGGAGAAACTTATTTTCCTCATCAGTGAAAAAAAATGCTGAAAGTCTGACCAATCTCTGGTGAAAATCACTGATTAAACTCGGTCCATCTTTTTCATAAGTCAATAAAACTAACATCTGAATGAGAAGCTGGCACAACTCGATCGCCTCTGCTGCATAGGAGCAAAGCTCAGATCGCTCCTATATAGTAGAATTGCAGACCTGCTATGAGCGCCACCCTGTGGTTGGCGCTCATAGCAATCCGGAATCAACAACCATAGAGATCTCAAGGAGACCTCTGGGTGTCATGTCGCTGACCCACGATCATGTGACGGGGGTTAGCGATGCAAGCATTGCGGCCAGATGGCTGGAAGCGCTAGTTAAATGCAGCTGTCAGCGTTAACTAGTTAATAGCGGCGGGTGAATCGCGATTCCATACGTCGCTATTGCGGGCACATGTCAGCTGTACAAAACAGCTGACATGTCGCGGCTTTGATGTGGGCTCACCGCCAGAGCCCACCTCAAAGCGGGGGTTCTGTCATCGGACGTACTATCCTGTCTGAGGTCAGAAAGGGGTTACTCACCGCTTGACATGCATGGAACGGGCTCAGCACCTGACCCTGGAGAGGATAAACAGTTACATCCATGTAAGGCTACTTTCACACTAGTCCGTCGGTACGGGCCGTTGCAACGGCCCGACGTACCGACGGACAGTGTGTTAATTAAGCACAACGGGGCCGCGGATGCAGTTTTTCAACGCATCCGCTGCCCCATTGTAATGTCCGGGGAGGAGGGGGTGGAGTTCCGGCCGCGCATGCGCGGTCGGAAATGGCGGACACGACGCACCAAAAAAGTTACATGTAACTTTTTTTGTGCCGACGGTCCGCGAAAACACGACGCATCCGTCGCACGACGGATGCGACGTATGGTCACACGTCGCTAATGCAAGCCTATGGAGAAAAAACGCATCCTGTGGACAACTTTGCAGGATACGTTTTTTTCTCCAGAACGGCGCATTCCGACATACAGCAAACAACGCTAGTGTGAAAGTAGCCTAAGTCAAAGGGTCAATTTGTTAATTTTATTACTATGGCCGGTACCAATGGTTACCATGGTACCCTGAGGTCATGTGATGACCCCCAGGGTATGTGGCCTGTGAGATTCAGCCATAAGTTGGCTCTAACAGGCTGTGTCAGTGAGTCACTGACCGTCTCATGCACTGCTGTACACGAGTACTCCAGTGTGTGAGACCACAGATCAAAGTAAAGATTATACATGTTCCACAGTATGACTAAGTAAAAAAATGAAATACCCTCTGTGAAAAATTCGAAAAAAACACAAAAAAGTTCACACAAATCACTAAAATTGTTTTTAGTGTGTAAAAAGAGCAAATCATAAAAAAAATATATAAATCTGGTATCGCTGTAATCGTACTGACCCAATGAACAAATCAATGTATCACTTTTATCACTTGGAGAACAGCGCAAACCCCCTTCCCCCCATAAAAACAATAACTGAATTGCTGGTTTTTGTTCATTCTGTGTCGGAAAAATCTGAATAAAAAGCAATAAAAAATACTATGTACCCCAAAATGGTACCAACAAAATTTATGGGTACAGTTTTTAGAATGCTGTCACTTTTGGATATTTTCTGTCATATAGGTCCCCCAAAGTTACTTCCTAACAAAAAAAAAAATATGTTTCAAAAATTGTGTTTCCAAATTGCGAAATTTTCGCCAAATTTTCGATATTTTCGCAAATAAAAGTCATATCAAACAAATGTCCTCATGAAGTACAATATGTCACGAAAAAACAGTCTCAGAATCAGTGGGATCCGTTGATGCATTCCAGAGTTATAACCACATAAAGGGACAGTGGTCAGATTGAAAATTTTTTGCCTGGTCATTAAGGTCAAAATGGGCTCAGTCACTAAGGAGTTAAGAAGAGTTCTAAAAAAAAAATGGCTGCTTTCTTCCAGAAACAAGGCTGCACTTGCCTATAGGTTATGCGTGGCATTACAACTATGCACTTTATTAAAGCCGCAATACCTCACACAACCTGAAAACAGGTGTGGCGCTGTTTTAGGAAGAATGTAGTCATGTTTTTTCTAACCCTGGAAATCCCTTTAATGATAAAGGGAAGCTGTTATATGAGAGGGAAGAGAGAGATTAAAACCTTCAGCAGGCTGGTGTGTGTCAGGAAGAATATGAGACACCTGCAGCGGGGGGGTGCTCCATGTAACTCACACTTTGAATTCTCATTTTATCTGTGCTTGTATGTGGAATTAGGGCGAGTGTTATTTGTAGTAGAGCTGTGTTTGCTCAGTGAACTCAGTTATTAACTCGGTGTAGGATGCAACTTCCTACTGTGCTCAGGGAGGTGGCCATTCAAATAGAAGAATAAAAGGTTAAAGTCCTGCCTTGGAGAGAGGAGGGGAATCGTGTGACGGCGGCCGCCGCTGCTATGTGTGATTTCACTGTCTCACTTCCCTGTTGCTCTAAAAGTACAAAGATCTAACAAGTCCCAACTTCATTCTGAGTGACAATGAGCAAGTGACAGGAGCGGGTGCTGATTGTGACCTCTGGACCCTAGCACGGCAGGTGTAGCCGAGTCCTCCGGGGACCGCTCAGGTGTTCTGTCCTAAGCAGAATCTCAATGCCCCAATGGCGCTTCACTACATCATCCCGGGGCGATACAACCTGCCATCTCTGCTACTGGTGAGTACCGACCAATTCTTGAAAACCTGCCATCTCTGCTGGAATTATTAGTCCCACAGCAACTTGTCGAGAAGGGAAACGTGTTACACTCATAAATACAAACTGTCGGCTTCGCGAAATATCTCTAAAATGGTGCATGTATGTCCGCCATATACGTAGAAGTAATGTGAGACATTTATGGTCTATCGATAAGGCTTCTTGTCAATTGTCGGCCATTGTGCGGCATATGGTGAAACGCTGTGTAAGTGTATAAATCATACTGTCATATAAGCATCTGCATTTTTTTAATCCTATGACGTCCAGCAGACATAATATAGAAAAGATGACATGTTTAGTGATTACATGCAGTAGAACAAGACCGTGGTCCCCATTCTTTCTTACCATGAGAGGTAAGTCCTGTTAGGCTACAGTTCCCACAATGAGTGTTTGGTGCAATATAAATAAATATATATATATATATATATATATATATATATATATATAAAATTATTTTTCTTTCCATTTCTAGCTAAGTAGACTGGATTTCTAGAAATCTCTTGCCCACTGTGTGGGGTTTTTAAAAAAAATTCTGCGCAAAATGACCCGATTCTGCGATTTTGATATCTGCAACACGTTAATATCTCAGTAAATATGGCTTTTTATTTGCAAATTTTCCCCATAGACTTGAATGAGGTATGGAATACGCAGCAAAAATTGCATGTACCGTAATCCACACATAAAGTTTAGCAAAGAAAAATACCATGAAGTATTGAAAAGCAAATCAGCTTTAGTTAAAGGATGACAGACCAACAAGAGTTAAAAATGCGATAAAAATGCATATATTAAAAAAATCGTTAAAAAATGCACGTAACCTAATTTATATCAGGGTATGTGCACACACTGACTATTTGGTGCAGAAATGTCTGCATCTCTTGGCAGAAAAATGCACCATATAATGTGCTTTTGCTGCGTTTTTATGTGTTTTTGGTGAAAAAATTGTCATTATTCATTAGTATGAGTGAAATCTGCAACAAAAAAAGCTCAGGCCACATACACACGTGATTATTTGGTGATTTTTTTTACCTCAGTATTTGTAAGCCAAAGCCAGGAGTGGGTGAAAAAATTCAAAAGTGGCGACGTGTTTCTATTATATTTTTCCTCTGATTGTTCCTCTCCTGGTTGTGACTTACAAATCCTGAGGTAAAAAAGTCACCAAATACTCAACGCGTGAACGTGGTCTCATCAAAGAATTAACATACAGCAAATTAATATCTGCAAGTCTCAAAAAAGCAATGTGTGCATGAGACTTTAGGATTGTCATTCACTTTGCTGGCATCAGGAAACCCTTCAGGTTTTGTGACAAAAGTGAGCAGAAAAAAAAGCTCCGCAATTTGTGCACAGGCCCTAATAGGAGCAGAAAATCTGCAACATCAAAAGCTCACCATGTGAACCAGGGGCATAACTATAATTTTCCAGTTACGCCACTGGTGTGAACATAACCTAATTGAGTAAAAATGCCCCGAGTGCCTGGTAGCAAAGTAGTAATGGCATGAGTGCTGCTTATGAAGTAATGATGCCACTCAAACGGCCCTTTAATGCCTTTAATGCCAATTTTAAGCCACGTTCACACATTCAGCATTTGGTCAGTATTTTACCTCAGTATTTGTAAGCTAAAAATAGGAGTGGAACAATCAGAGGAAAAGTATAATAGAAACATGTCACCATTTGTGTATTTATCACCCACCCACAAATGCTGAGGTAAAAAACTCATAAAATACTCAATGTGTGAATGTGGCCATAAAGTGATAATGCCCCTTGTAGACACAAATACTGTTGACAGTGGCACAACCATGACCCACAGGTCCGGGACCCCAGGGGTGATAGTGATGGCATGAGGGATGCATATAGTGCTAGGTTGTCTTCAATTGGTCGAAGAAGGGGAAAGTCTCTGTAAAATCCTAAATATTCTGTAAGATTAGTGTCCATGAAGCTGCTGGTATAGAGCAGAACATAATTTACAGGTTACACATCAGTTTCTCATTTATGTACGGTGCGTCTGTATGTTTCAAATCTGGCACAATTTGAGGATCGGAATCGCCCATTCAAGTGAACGGATTAGAGGAAAAAATAAATAAAAAATGGACAGCGCACAGAGGAAATCATGTGCTGACTGATTGCTCCATCAGTTTTGTTTAGTTTTTTTACATATGAGACAATCTGACACACTGATCCTAATAAACCAATAAGTCTGATCCAGCACATTGACGTAAAACAGCCTGTTTTTTGTGAAGGGGGAAAAATCTCTCACGTGTGAATTTAGCTTAAAGGGAACCTGTCACCTGAATTTGGCGGGACCTTTTTTCGGTCCGATGGGCGGTGTTTTCGGATGTTTTATTCACCCCTTCCTTTCCTGCTGGCCGCAATATTGGCTTGAAGTTGATTCGCTGTCCTCCGTAGAACACGCCTGCCCAAGGCAATCTTGCCTTGCGCACGCGCAGTATGCTTTGCCCAACTGTGGGCAAAGCCAAAAAGCATTAGTGTGCATGCACCGGCGCACTATGTCCTGGAACACAGCAAAATACTTCCGGGACATAGTGCGCATGTCCTGGAACACAGCAAAATACTTCCGGGACATAGTGCGCCGGCGCATGCGCACAAATGCTTTTCGGCTTTGCCCGCAGTTGGGCAAAGCATACTGTGCGTGCGCAAGGCAAGATTGCCTTGGGCAGGCGTGTTCTACGGAGGACAGCGAATCAACTTCAAGCCAATATTGCGGCCAACGTGCAGACAGCAGGAAAGGAAGGGGTGAATAAAACACCCGAAAACACCGCCCATCGGACTGAAAAAAGGTCCCGCCAAATTCAGGTGACAGGTTCCCTTTAAATGTTTGTAATGAGTTCATGAGTATATTGAGCTATAGAATGGCACAGTCAGACAGTCATATAAATGGGAAGGAAATTGGAACTCGGTGCACAAACTGGCTGGCTGCTCTCCCGACCAGAGTGTGACGACTCCATAGAAATACATGAAGCTGTCACGCTCGGGAGAGCCTCCAGCCAGTCCGTTCATTGCTTTCCAATCTTCTTCCGATTTATGTGACTGACTGTGCCCAAAGTATGACTTATCACCGTTATCATTAATTAAAGTTAGTATAGCTTTCCAAAAAGAGAAAAATTCAGGTCGGCAATGAGAAAACACGTACACATTTCTACATCTTTCTATGAATTTTACGGACAGCCCTACGTGCTGCTTTCATTTCTGTTTTCAGTTCCTTCTTCTCTAATCCTTAAGTTTATGATGAGACCCAATGTGAATCGTATATACTATACGTGATATATACAATGTAATTCTTTAGAGGTATGACTGCAATAAGTTGACATCTAGTTGTGTTAAGGTGCATAAAACAGACGAAGGATGTAGATTCAGTTTTCAGTTTCACATAATGATATTGTCTGACGAGTAAGTGACATCATCCAGAGGGGTGCAATGGTAGGAAATGGAGTTACCGAGGACATATTGAGACAGATTTGTCCATTACGAGACACTGTTGTGTCATTATTTTAAGCAATGTCTGTATGAATGTCTCATATGTCACCTGTTGTATTAGGGACTGCACCCCTACCAGCCCAGTTGGCTTAGGCATCCCTCTTTTCTTTAGACATGCACTTAACTTTTAAAAATGTGACTTGAGCTGGGATCAAAGTCCACATTGAAATTCATTATATATCTGCAATAAATCTGCATGTAATAAAGGGAATGCAACATCAGGCTTTTGCTATGTAAACTGAGAGCCACATGACTTAGAGGCAGAGAGCCTAATTCCAGCAATGTATCACTTACTTGACTATGCTTTCTTGTTTCAATAAAATTGGTGTTTTATCAGCAGGAGATTATCACTACAAGGCTCCTGGTTTCGTGTCTCCTAGTCCAACTTTGCCCCTTCACTAATTAGCAGCTTTCGGTCCAAATACAGTGTACACAGCAAGCTGCTATACATTACAAATTCAGTGTTGGTTAGAAATGTTTATCTTCTATACACAATGAAGTTCACTCAGAGGTGTAGTGTTTTGGTTCACATGAAGTGGGGGAAACTGAGTGGGCCTCTAACCAGGTAACCTTGATTACAACTGGGGTATGCACCCTAAGGCCGGAGACACACTGCTGCGAGATGCGGCCGAGTCTCGCTGGTTAAAAGCAAGCTGTGGCACCGGCACTCCGGAGCGGAGCGTGCAGCTCCATGTATTGCTATGCAGCTGCACGCTCCGCTCCGGAGTGCAGGTGCCACAGCTTGCTTTTAACCAGCGAGACTCGGCCGTATCTCGCAGCAGTGTGTCTCCGGCCTAATAGTGGATGTAGGAGAACCTCAGCAGACGACAGCGCTGTTACTGAAAATGATCTCTATACAAAGACCAACACTGATATTACCGTTATATGGTCAGTGGTAGATACCAGTGCTGCAGAACATATAAGAGATTACAGTACAGTTATAGATAGTGACCTACCGCTGACGTTCTTTCCGATGGAGTCGTTCACTTTTCCCATCTTTTCCATCTGGCCCAGACCGACATGACAACTTCTCCATCCAGGACTCGGCTGCAGAGATTACAACAAAGACACATTTCATGTCTCCTATTTCCTGCATCGTCCCCATATATCCCCAACCTGCACAAACTCCTCATCCTGCTGACACCCCAATGCTGAGCCGCTGCTGCCGTATGTGTCCCCATTACTACACCTATTGTGTGGTACTATGTGCCTTCTAAATTCTAAAGCACCCCCTCTAGAATATAGTAATGCTGGGTGCAAGTGCCCTAGAAAACAGTGTCCACATTTTGTCCCCTAGAAATTAATATTGCCCTGTGTGCCCCTTTGACAGTCACAGTAACCTGAGTTCCCCTATAATGATACCTGCCCACTTTACATTTAATAATGTCCCGAGTCTCCTCCCAGTACTGTCTCCCTATACACAGTATAATGCCCCCTCACTGTATATATACTGACCTCTTGGTATCCCCCAAACTATATGATGGCCCTCTAGACAGCCTCCTTATAGCATAATTCACCAGATAGTCTTCAATATAGTATAATGCACTTCCCATAGGTCTCCATAAAGTATAATGTACTTTCCATAGGCCTCCATATAGTATAATGCACTCCCCATAGGCCTCCATATGGTATAATGCACTCCCCATAGACAGACTCTATATAGTATAATGCAGGCCCCCTTAGGCAGACTCTATATAGTATAATGTAGCCCCTCATAGGCAGATTCTGCATGGTATAATGCAACCCCACATAGGCAGACTGTATAGTATAATGCACCCCTCCATAGGCAGACTCTATATAGTATAATGCAGCCTGTCATAGGCAGACTCTATATAGTATAATGCACCCCCCATAGGCAGACTCTAATATAATGCACCCTCTTAGGCCTCTATAGCATAATGCACCTCCATAAAAAATAAATAAATACAATACTTGCCTGTCTTCCTCATCTCCGGACAGTGGGCACCGAGTAGTGACGTCATCACGACGCCTGTCAGTGTCTGCGTCAGGGATGTCAGCTGTCAATGTTGTCAGCTGTATCAGCATCCAGCCGATACAGTCTGCGATGAGGGGCAGGCAGGGGGCCCACTGCTGGCACCGGGCCCCCTGCGTGCTCAAGGGCCCCATAGCGGCTGGGTGGCAGAGCAGGGAGATTTGAATTGTATGGGCGTGCTGCATATATCATTCGCTTTCAGCAGCGTAGCTCTGGTGGGCCCCCTCAGAGCACGGAGCCCAGGGCAACTGCCCCCTCTGCCCATCCCCCCCCCCCAGTACCTATGCTACTGAATGCGAATGATATCTGTAAGAAATAATTTTTTTTTTTCTAGCCGGTTGTATTCTTTTACATTCCTTATTTATACAGCGTGTTTTTGTCTGTTTAAACGGAATCTGTCAGTAAGGTCAACACATCCTGGGAAAATACATTTTTCCTAATATGTAAATGAGCTGTTATGATCTCTGGGCCAGACATAGATCTCCCTGAGAATCTGCCTCCAGAAATTATTTTAAATGGAATGTGACGCAGATATTAAGGTATCATTTTATTCAGCTTCCTATGACCTGCATGCCCATATTGATGAGTTACGAAACTTGATCCTACTGACAAAGTCCCTTTATTTCTGGCACCATTCCATAAATTAAAAAAAACCCCAGTATAGGATTTGTGTTTGCTTCAGATATTTTTGGCCTCTTTTGGATTTCATCTGATTTTTATTTTTTTTGGTATGAGCCTTGCTTTTAAAATTTGGCCCCACAGAGTAGTCCTGTATTGGGCCAATCTGGTACTTTTTCTAACTTCTAAGGCCGGCGTCACACTCAGCGTATGAAAATACGGTCCGTTTTTTACGGCCGTAATACGCAGAAATGTTCTCAAAATAGTGGTCCGTATGTCATCCGTAGGCAGGGTGTGGCAGCGTATTTTGCGCATGGCATCCTCCGTATGTAATCCGTATGGCATCCGTACTGCGAAACTTTCTCGCAGGCTTGCAAAACCGACACCTAATGGATTTATGTGCTCAAATGTTCGTTAAAACATATATACAGTATGTGTGTGTATGTATGTATGTGTATATATATATATATATATATATATATATATATATATATATATATATATATAAATTTCAGACAGCACTAGATATCATAAAAGCCGGTAATTCGATTGCAGGCTTTTGCTCTCTCCTTCCCAAACCCGACATATGAGACATGGTTTACATACAGTAAACCATCTCATATCCCTTTTTTTTTTGCATATTCCACACTACTAATGTTAGTAGTGTGTATATGCAAAATTTGGGCCCTCTAGCTATTAAATTAAAGGGTTAAATCGCGGAAAAAATTGGCGTGGGCTCCCGCGCAATTTTCTCCGCCAGAGTGGTAAAGCCAGTGACTGAGGGCAGATATTAATAGCCAGGAGAGGGTCCATGGTTATTGGCCCCCCCTGGCTAAAAACATCTGCCCCCAGCCACCCCAGAAAAGGCACATCTGGAAGATGCGCCTAATCTGGCACTTGGCCACTCTCTTCCCACTCCCGTGTAGCGGTGGGATATGGGGTAATGAAGGGTTAATGTCACCTTGCTATTGTAAGGTGACATTAAGCCAGATTAATAATGGAGAGGCGTCAATTATGACACCTATCCATTATTAATCCAATAGTACGAAATGGTTAAAAAAAAAATACACACACATTATTACAAAGTACTTTAATGAAATAAAGACACAAGGTGTTTTAATATTTTATTAGACTCTTAATTCACCTGAAGACCCTCGTTCTGTAAAAAAGGAAAAATAAAAAAACAACAATATCCCATACCTTCCGTCGTTCTGGTCACGTCCCACGATGTAAATCCATCTGAGGCCGGTTTCACACGTCAGTGGCTCCGGTACGTGAGGTGACAGTTTCCTCCCGTACCGGAGACACTGACACACGTAGACCCATAAAAATCAATGCATCTGTTCAGATGTCATTGATTTTGTGCGGACCGTGTGCGGACCGTGTCTCCGTGTGCCAAACACGGAGACATGTCAGTGTTCGTGGGAGCGCACGGATTACACGGACCCAATAGAGTCAATGGGTCCGTGTAAAACACGCACCTCACACGGACATTCTCCGTCTGGGGTCCGTGTGGCGTGCCGGAGACAGCGCTACAGTAAGCGCTGTCCCCCCCACATGGTGCTGAAGCCGCCATTCATATGTTCCCTGTAGCAGCGTTTGCTATAGAGAAAATATGAAGAATAGTTTTTAAAATAAAGATCCATGTGTCCGCCGCCCCCCCACCCCCTGTGCGCCCCCCCCGCTGGTCAGAAAATACTCACCCGGATCCCCCGTCGGCAGTCGCTCCTTCCTGGTCTGGCCGCGGCTTCTCTACTGTATGCGGCCGATTACACTCATGAATATGTGGCTCCACCTCCAATAGGGGCGGAGCCGCCTATTCATGAGTGTAAATGAGCGGCCCCACGTGACCGCAAGTAAGCCGCGGCCAGACCAGGAAGGAGCGACTGCCGACGGGGGATCCGGGTGAGTATTTTCTGACCAGCGGGGGGGGCGCACAGGGGGTGGGGGGGCGGCGGACACATGGATCTTTATTTTAAACACTATTCTTCATATTTTCCCTGCAGCAAACGTTGCTGCAGGGATGATATGAATCGCAGCTTCAGCATCATGCAGAGTGGGTACCACACGCTCCGTGTGGTACCCACTCGCCATACGGGCGGCACACATGTGCCGCAGGTATGGCCTCCGTGAGTTCCCAGGCACACGGACACGGATAACTCCGGTACCGATTTGTCCGGTACCGGAATTATCTGGACGTGTGGGACAGCCCTGAAGGGGTTAAAGCATTTTACACCCAGGAGCTCTGCTAAAGCAGCTGTGCTCATGGTTGTAAAACCCCGGGGAATTAATGGAATGCAGGGGAATGACCTGTAGTTACCTTGAGTCGCGGTGATGCGCCCTCTGCTGGATGTCCTTATATGAACTCTAGCCTGGGAAAAGTTCCCACGCTAGAGAGGAGGTTGGGGGAAATTGAGAGGTGTAAGGTAGAAAATGAGAGGCGTGATGGGAAAATAAGAGAAGTGAGGTGCTATAACTAACCACAGATATTTACTATACCCAGGCAACGCCGGGCTCTTCAGCTAGTATATATATAAAAAAGAAAAATGTGTGTGTGTATATATATATATATATATATATATATATATATATATATATATATATATATATATATATATATATATATATATATATATATATATATATATATATATATATATATATATATATATATATATACCTATTCTATGTGTAGACATTTATTCTGCCTATTCTATTCTATTCTGTCAGTGTGATATTACTGTACACCGCACTGAATTGCCGGCTTTTCTCTATAGAACCGGTGCGTATTTCTCGCAAGTCACACCCATGGTCCGTGTGTAATCTGGATTTTTCTCGCCCCCATAGACTTTCATTGACGATTTTTTTGCGCAATACGGTGACAAACGCAGCATGCTGCGATTTTCTATGGCCGTACAAGACCGTATAATACGGATCAGTAAAATACGGCAGATAGGAGCTGGCCCATAGAGAATCATTGTACCGTATGCAATCCGTATTTTCTGCACCTCTCATACGTCCGTAAAACTCGATAGTGTGACGCCGGCCTAACCCTTTGTAAGCTTCATAAAACATAAGATCTACTCCCCCCGACATAGTCCAATAATAAAACTTAAAATGAGTATTACCTTTGTTACCTTGTATGAATTAATTTTAAGTTTTATTATTGGACTATGTCGGGAGGAGTAGATCTTTAGATTATGATAGTTTCTTTCCTCTTTTTCATGCTCTTATCAAACTTAAAATTTAGGGGAAGGTAATCTTTGGACATTTTATTTTTGGACATCTTATTCATAAATTAGTTTAATCCCTTACCAACCCGCTAGCTATTTGCCATTTGATTTTTCGGTAAGGCTCACCTAACATAATTACAAGTGAACCCTGAGTGTTCCTTTCATGCCATGCCTAGTTGAAGGCTTCATCCACATTAATCCTAACCATGGCCCTATCTTGGATATCTAATTGATAAAGCACTTCTGTAAAAATCGGGCAGACATGCATAGGTTGGTGTAACCTGTTTAGCCACAAAGGGGCCCAAGAGGTAAGGGGGATCTGAGCTTTTGGACCACAAAGGGCCCATATATTGGCCCTCTTCTTCCTTTGTTCACTCCTGCCGGTGATTGTGTAAAGTTATCCTCAGACGTTAGATACGGTATTTGGTGGCACCCATCCTAACCATTAAGGCTTGCTCACACAAGTGAGAGTGGTAGCACTCGGACCAATGTTATACTATGAGCACAGATCTGGGTATTTTTTCCTCATGCCAATCCGTATGAGATAAAAATTGCAGCACGCTGCGAGTGGCTCCGCAAATCAGGTCACGTGCACCATAAAGTCTATTGGTGCATATAAAATATCGGACTGCACTCAGATGTCATCCGAGTGCAGTCTGATTTATATAGATACAGACAATGGAGAAGATGGAGAAATTAAGTTCTCCGCACCTGTGATCAGCCGAAAGACTCTGATTACAGCAAGCTGAGATTTGACTCCAACTCTGATTAGAGTCATTACCATTGATCAAAATAGAGAAGATTGCATGTGCTAGCAAATATTCATAGTCTATGACCAAATAAACCTTTTGAACCTGAGCCTATAAGAGGGAATAGTCTTTTTAACAAGAATTCTCACTGGGGAGGAGACGAAGGCCGATCAAGTAAATGTGACGCTTGTGGCTTTCCGTGGTGAATATAGCTGACATCGATGGGTTTGCATTTGGATCAGATGTTTCAAAACAGTTCTGAACTGGGCAATATGGTCACTCATCAGATCCGTCTGATTAATGATTAGCACATTTCTGGCCAGTTTACCCCGTGATCGAAGTGACAGGGTATAGGTGGAGCATCTGCCCTGCAGGGAATTCCTGTGCAGTCACTGCTGTTATGTGTCACGCCTCACTATGCTGACATGTTGGCTGCCATAGTCTATAAATTCTGACAGCAGATGTTAGTCGCCCATGGTAGGCTGCTAGCCGCAGGTGTCCTGCATACGTCTTTGCCATGTGCAGTGCAGCCATGTCTGATCTCCTACCAGTCATTAAAGGCCCTCAATAAGAAACCAATTCTCGTTATTTTATTTTTTAAATGTCAGCATTTCAGCAGTCGTAACAATATAATCGTCATTGAAGTGGATGAATGCCTTTTTAGCGATGAAGAAATTATTTTTTTTTTGTGCTGCTTCGACATAAATAGAAAATTACTGTTAGAACGTACAGTTTTTTGTGCTGCAAATATAGAACATTTTTATTAGTTTTATTCCATTTTTTTTTTATTCTAATAAGTAAAATCATAATACGATTATTTGTTTTCACCAGTCAGTGGAGGTCTAATTTCTGGGACCCCCACTGATCAGCTGAAAAGTTAATTTTTACCCCATTATTATGTGGAGTGATTATTTGTGTACATGCTCAACTGCAGTCCCATTAATTCCCTATGGGGCCGCTGAATGCTGCGCTTGACTTTTTCTGGCAGATCTATAGAGAATAAATGGAGTGGCCATCAGGCATCCAACCTGAAGGACCATTTTGTAACAGAATAAAAGTGCCTCGTTAGGGCTAAAAACTACCCCTTCTGTAGATCATTGTATGTCCCATTGCACTGAAGACCGCCAATCAGGCTTGTTCCCACCGGACAACTCCTATAAATGCACTGATGGGGTAATAGGAGGACATTGAAGAATATGACTCGTCCTACTGAGTAGTGAGAAGTGTGTGCAGAGCAGGACAAGCTGTAACCTGATAGGTGTGTCACTATTAACACTGTTAGGCCGGTTTCACATGTCAGTGATTCCGGTACGTGAGGTGACAGTTTCCTCACGTACCGGAGACACTGACACACGTAGACCCATAAAAATCAATGCATCTGTGCAGATGTCATTGATTTTTTGCGGACCGTGTCTCCGTGTGCCAAACACGGAGACATGTCAGTGTTCGTGGGAGCGCACGTTTTACACGGACCCAATAGAGTCAATGGGTCCGCGTAAAACACAGACCTCACACGGACATTCTCCGTCTGGGGTCCGTGTGCGTGCAGGAGACAGCGCTACAGTAAGCGCTGTCCCCCCCACATGGTGCTGAAGCCGGTATTCATATCTTCCCTGTAGCAGCGTTTGCTATAGAGAAAATATGAAGAATAGTGTTTAAAATAAAGATCTATGTGTCCGCCGCCCCCCCACCCCCTGTGCGCCCCCCCGCTGGTCAGAAAATACTTACCCGCTCCCTCGCTCCTTCCTGGTCTGGCCGCGCCTCCTACTGTATGCGGTCACGTGGGGCCGATCATTTACAATCATGAATAGTCGGCTCCGCCCCTATGGGAGGTGGAGCCACATATTCATGACTGTAAATGATCGGCCCCACGTGACCGCATGCAGGAGAAGCCGCGGCCAGACCAGGAAGCAGCGAGGGAGCGGGTAAGTATTTTCTGACCAGCGGGGGGGCGCACAGGGGGTGGGGGGGCGGCGGACACATGGATCTTTATTTTAAACACTATTCTTCATATTTTCTCTACAGCAAACGTTGCTGCAGGGAAGATATGAATCGCAGCTTCAGCACCATGCAGAGTGGGTACCACACGCTCCGTGTGGTACCCACTCGCCATACGGGTGGCACACGTGTGCCGCACGTATGGCCTCCGTGAGTTCCCAGGCACACGGACACGGATAACTCCGGTACCGATTTATTCCGGTACCGGAATTATCTGGACGTGTGGGACAGCCCTTAAGCTGTTTGCGGTGGTTGCAGAGTGTACCGTCTCTTTAAGGACTGCTCACTTTACATGGCAGTAGGACGGGTTAGAACTGTATTTACTGCCCCATGGTTTGTGACTACACTGTTATGCAGTGTATGCAACTGCGGGTTATTGGGAAATGTGTAAGTTAGGGTGCAGACAGACGGCCGTATTTTCATCACAGTGCTTGGACTGGCCCAACACCTCTCCTCCTGACCTGAGCATGACAGCATGATGTATTTCTATACAGCTGTCACGCTCAGGTCAGTCCGTGTAGTGCGATGCCATCCTCGCATGAATTATATGGCTGTCTGTCTGCGTGCTTAGTGGTATAGGAGACATGAGAATGCAAACAGGTGGAGAAAAGCTACCATTCTAAGGCCGGGGTCCCATCTGCGTATTTTCTGTCATCCGAGAGAATCGGGCTAATCGCACTCTATGTAAGGTCTTCATATACCCTAATAAAGAACATTAGGGTATATGGAGACATTCCATAGAGGTAACTCTCTTGGGATTCACTACTTGTCTGTGGCTAGTCCATTAACCCCTTTCCGATGTTGGGCGTAATAATACGCCCAAGTTGGACTCCCTCCCTTTGATGTGTGCTCCGGTGCTGAGCCCACATCTTTCCCGGCACATGTGAGCTGTTTTGAACAGCTGACATGTGCCACTAACAGCCGCGTGTGGAATCGCGATCCACCCGTGGCTGTTAATTCGTTAAATGGTGCTGTCAATCTCTAACAGCAGCATTTAACTCACGCTTCCGGGAAGCGCGCCGGAAATTCCGCCCATCGCACATGATTGCGGGTCACCGGTGGGTTGGCATGACAATCAGAGGTCTCCATAGTAAGTCAGCATTTCTGCTACATTCAAGCGACCTGATCATCGCCTGTGTGTAGCAGAGGCAATCGGACAACTGCAGCTTCTAGTCTCTCATGGAGGCTATTGAAGCATGCAGAAAGTAAAAAAAAAAAAAAAAAAAAAGTTTTTAACAATATAAAAAAAATGAAGGTTCAAATCACCCCTCTTTCGCTCCATTCAAAATAAAACAATAAAAAAAAATCAAATATACACATATTTGGTATCACTGCATTCAAGATCATCCGATCTATCAATATAGAGAAAAAATTAACCCGATCGTTAAACGGTGTAACACGGGGAAAAAAGTAAAAACGCCAGAATTATGTGTTTTTTGGTCACCACTACCTTGCACTGAAAAGCAATAAGGGGCGATCAAAAGATCATATCTGCACCAAAATGGTATAATAAAAACGTCAGCTCGGCACACCAAAAAATAAGCCCTCACCCAACCCAAGATCACGAAAAATTGAGACGTTACCGGTCTCAGAAAATGCCATTTTATTTTTTTTTTTAATACCAAAGTTTGGATTTTTTTCCACTTAACACTTAAATAAAAAAGAACCTTGGTAAAAAAAACAAAACAAAAAAACCTGTGAAATTGCACTTTTTTTTGCAATTTCACCGCACTTGGAATTTTTTTTTCCCATTTTTCAGTACACAATATGCTAAAAGCAATGGTATCATTCAAAAGTACAACTTGTGCCACAAAAAACATGCCCTCACATGGCCATATTGACCAAAAAAAGTTATGGCTCTGGGAAGAAGAGGAGCGAAAAACGAAAACACAAACAAAAAAGTAGTCTACTGCAAGTGGCATTTTTTTAGACTGGTTTTTAAACTTTAATAAGAAAAACAAAAAAAAGTTTAGCATTATTATGTAATATAGAATTTCTAACACAAAAACCATCCTCCTAAGAATACCATTGCTGGCCTATCATAGCTTTTGGATTATGGGAAAACCATGGAATTGTATACAAAAAATAAAATGTATAATGGCGGGAATCGTCAAGAATGGAGTTGATGCATCTTTCTTCAGACAAGGTCTCCTCATTTTCTCTCCTTAGGATGGCTCAGTAATTGGCATTCTGCACTTGCAACACTTAGATCCTGGGCTTGTAGGTTCGTATGTTCTCCCCGTGTTTGTGTAGCCCTTTTCATCCCTTACTCCACAAATGCACTAATAAAATAATAGTTGGCTTCCTATAAAATTGTCCCTTGTATGTGCATGTCTTAGAATAATTACGATTGTCATCATTTTTAGAGCGCAATATACTTAAAAAAATTCTAGTTTGATTTTTATATGATTGCCTGTCGATCCCGGCCAAATGGTGGCCCAAGACTGTGTAGATTGAAATGCTGTGTTCAATCGAAATCCTTTTTTTTTTTTTTTTCATTTGAATTTTATTGTTTGTTTTTTTACTTCCTTAGCGTTTTTTTGTACGTTTTGCCACTTGCAATTTTTGGAAGGTTTTTCCCATAGATTTTTTTTTTTGTCCAAGTCTTATTTTTCTTTAGTTTTTTTATCTTTTTTCACTCCTTTAAATAATGGTGAAGCCGATAGTGGTTTTTTTTTTCAAAAGCAGAAACAATGGCAAAATGATTAAAAAAAACAAAACGAAAAAAAATCCATGTTCCTTTAGAGCTTTCTCCTTGACTTGATCATAGCACCTTCCGAGCGGAAAATGGAAGAAGAATGGAGATATCCCTTAGGCCGGTTTCACACGTCAGTGGCTCCGGTACGTGAGGTGACAGTTTCCTCACGTACCGGAGACACTGACACACGTAGACCCATAAAAATCAATGCATCTGTTCAGATGTCATTGATTTTTTGCGGACCGTGTGCGGACCGTGTCTCCGTGTGCCAAACACGGAGACATGTCAGTGTTCGTGGGAGCGCACGTTTTACACGGACCCAATAGAGTCAATGGGTCCGCGTAAAACACGCACCTCACACGGACATTCTCCGTCTGGGGTCCGTGTGGCGTGCCGGAGACAGCGCTACAGTAAGCGCTGTCCCCCCCACATGGTGCTGAAGCCGGTATTCATATCTTCCCTGTAGCAGCGTTTGCTATAGAGAAAATATGAAGAATAGTGTTAAAAATAAAGATTTAGGTGTCCGCCGCCCCCCCACCCCCTGTGCGCCCCCCCGCTGGTCAGAAAATACTTATCCGGGTCCCCCGTCGGCTGTCGCTCCTTCTTGGTCTTGCCGCGGCTTCTCCTGCATGCGGTCACGTGGGCCCGATCAATTACAATCATGAATAGTCGGCTCCGCCCCTATGGGAGGTGGAGCCACATATTCATGACTGTAAATGATCGGGCCCACGTGACCGCATGCAGGAGAAGCCGCGGCAAGACCAAGAAGGAGCGACAGCCGACGGGGGACCCGGGTAAGTATTTTCTGACCAGCGGGGGGGCGCACAGGGGGTGGGGGGGCGGCGGACACCTAAATCTTTATTTTTAACACTATTCTTCATATTTTCTCTGCAGCAAACGTTACTGCAGAGAGGATATGAATCGCAGCTTCAGCAGCTTCAGCACCATGCAGCGTGGGTACCACACGCTCCGTGTGGTACCCACTCGCCATACGGGCGGCACACGTGTGCCGCCCGTATGGCCTCTGTGAGTTCCCAGGCACACGGACACGGATAACTCCGGTACCGATTTATTCCGGTACCGGAATTATCTGGACGTGTGGGACAGCCCTTAGCCGTTTGTCGGCTTTCGATTTCTCATGCGACTTCGAAAGACTGAACATGCGCACAGAAGTCATTTAAAAAAAAAAAAAAAAATCCATAAATTCATTATTTTACCATTTTTCTGGTGGTTTGCTCTTCGGAATCTGCCTGAAAAATGCAATGTGTGGACAAACCTTTATTAAAGTAAATTTATACCGACAGTGGATAGGACAGCTCCAATCTGTCAACTTCATCTACATTTAGGAGGTCAAAAAAAGCCCCAAGATGGGATCACATTTACTAAATCCTATAAATGGTAGACAACTTGTACAATTCTATTAATTAGCCTTGCACTTGAAATCACAAACTTTTTCCTCTAGGGCAAAAATGGATCAAATCATCCCCAAAAAAGTCAAGAACAAAGCTGTGTAAAGATATTTGTAGAATGCATAATACAATTATGATGAAATTACTTCCCATACAGCTTTGATTGCCAGCGTAGAGATTAATTACTCAACTTTTAAGAATTTGTGAAGTTTCTTTTTCTGCTTCTGGATAACAGAAATGGTAAACTGGAATCACCGGTTCAGAGTAACCTCACCGTAAAATTGGAAGGAAGAACAATGATAGTGAAAGAATAATCTATCCTACAGTAGGTTTACCGCCACTCTGAATACTACTTGCTGTACATCACTGCTTTATACTTCATTTCCTTGATCATGGAGAGGTAAAGGTGCATTCAAATTACATTCTCATTCCTATTTTATCCGTTGAAGGGGTTGTCCATGGTCTGAAAAAGAGGTCTGCCTTTTTCCAAAACATAGTGAGATTCTTGTCCTTAGGCTAGAGCCATACAACCATTTTCCTCTCTCATCCGAGAGAATTGGGCCGATTATGTTGATCCAAACCTGATCAGTGTGTCAGTACAGTGTGATCCGATTCTCTTGACTAAGGAGAAGATAGAGGAAAGAAGGTTTTTCCATCTTCTCCATTGTGTTAGTCTGTGAAAATCGGACTGCACTCAGATGTCATTGACTTGCATGGCCAAGTGCAATCTGATTACATCCAACTCACGCATGCTGCGATTTCTTTCTTTTTTTTCTCAGGCCGCTCCAGTCCAAGGAAAAAATTGGACACGTGCACGGCCCCATAAAATAACCATGGCCAAGGTGAGATCCGATGTTTTGTCGTATCGCACTCAGACCGAAAATACTGTCTTCTGCACCTGTTCGTAGACAAAGAATGTTACTCCTGCTCAGTTCTATTCAAGTAAATAAGGCTCAGTCTTAATACCAACCAAACCCTGTGGATTAAAATCTATGTTTGTTTAAAATAAAGCAAACACCCTATTTTTGATACATGACATGGATCAGAGACAAACATGTCTCTGCTTTTTTGCAGACCATTTCATCCGCAAAAAATAAACCAGACATGTGAACAGCCACATAGACTCTAATAGGTAGTTGATTCATGGACCCCTGGATGAGGTTCTAAAATAGTGGAGCAACAGCAAATCGTAAACGCATTGCACAAATATGTTTGATTGCATAACTTGTCACCCCTCAGCTTATACAGGACTTCTCCTGGAATGACCTTGCCCAATCATACGCAGGTAGCAACAGAACAGGAAAAAAAAACATGCCCCCACAATAGCTTAGTGTTTGCAATGTGTGGGGTGTTAGGATATGCAGCGCCCCAGAGTCCTGGTCGTTGCAGTAATGTCGCTCTTCCACCAGGGGGAGTGATATTACGTCTGATGGTGCTAAAGCAGTTCACCTTGCCAGGTATCACAGTCACACACTACACTTGACTTCACACTCCAGTCCACCAGGGGGAGCATTGCTTCTATCTATTAGGGCACTCCTCACACACGGGTAAAACTGGTGGGTTGGATAGGAAGTCAGGGAGAAGCAGACTGGGCTTCGACCCGATAACATCGAGTCGGGAGCTACCTGGGTTAGACCCAGAGAGGACCTGTCAGGCGGACAGGGGGAGAAGGGGGAACATCTGAGCTGCAGACAGAGGTCAAGCACGAGATAGAACGTTACGGAGCTGCGCCTGCACTCCATTGCGGCAGCATCCTAAGAAAGGATACGAAGCGAAGTATATTGTGGAGAGTGAGCAACAAAGTCACAGCACAAGGAGATAATACCGGGAGGAGTTCTGCTCCGAGATCGGCAGCCTCCTTCTGAGGCTCGTAGCCGGTGGCCGGAACACCGAGGGAGTAATTGACTCTACGTATTACTTCAGAGACAGTTGATTCCAAGTTAGCTGCCGAACTAAATACCTAAGAAGACACGGAGGCAAATTGTGGGAGAGGGGCGTCTCTAGGGTCACTATAATAAGCTCCAGGCCTACCCCGTCATACGGGTTGTCCTATCCATACCATCTGGGGACAGAGAGAGAGAACATCAGAAACATTCACGAAAGTTGTGAGGACTATCCCGTGGTGCTCAGCAGGGAGGTACTACAACACACAGGCGCTAGTAGGGAGGCTACTGATTTCCACCTGGACAAGGGAACTCTGGATGTGCCTTCGGACCGGCCAGATTCTGCCTGCCCTGTGAACGGTACTCTGGACTGTGGATGCTGAAGTCTTCAGTAAAAGGTAAAGAGACTGCAACCTTTGTGTCCTCGTTATTCATTGCGCCTTACAACGTCCACCATCACTACCTACACATCAGGGAAGCCCTGGGGACATCCTTCACCTGTGGGAAGGTATACCATCTAGCTGCCATTCCATCACCCCAGCGGACCCCTAGCAGCGTCGGTCACCCTGACCGAATACCACAGGTGGCGTCACGAACACCGTACAAACTTCACCTTTAATTGGACACCCCTCAGAAGGGCCACGGACCAGGTCGTGGGGCCACCGTGACATCCCCAGACCTGAGAGACAGACCCGGTACCGAGTACCCCATTGCCCTTAACGGTCGGGCGCTCCAGATACAGCTCTGATCTCATGGTGTATCCTCCTGCATGATTAGACAGTGCACCTGAGTTTAGCTGTGTCACTTTACCATCCCTTGTATCAGCTCACCTCCTTTCATAACACTGCCAGCTTTTGCTGTACTGCTCATCCCCAAAACCACCTATCTGGAGAAGAATCACAATTATATCTCTTGTGAACACAGAATTTTGTAATGCCTCTATATTGGGAGGGAGCAGATTCATTACATCTCACACAGGAGTAGCATTCTGTGCTCTCACTGGAGGGCAATTACAAGTTGCCTTTAGCACAACAGATATGTGTGACTCCTTTAAAAACAGGCAGTGTTGGGGAAAGGGCAGTACAACAGAGCTGACAGTGCTATGATTGAAGAGTTTGTAATGCAACATAGCTAAACTCAGCTGTGCTGTACCTTCCCGAACATCAACCTTAACTGAAAAATGTGAGACATATATTTGTTCTAATTTCCCAATAATTTCTAATCATACAGTAGGTTAGACCAAGAAATCAAAGCTGTATCCTTACAACTCACACACTGAGAAACTTGAGCTATGGTGGAGACTTTTTTTTTATTCTGATGTGTTGATGTATGTTTATTATTGGTCAGCAATACCTGTGGCTTTCTAACAGCCACAAAACATGCAGCTGCGGGGACTCGAACATGTCGTACGAGCATCCATGATACTACGTGAATACCCGAGCACCCTTGGCAAACTCAAGTACCGAGCACTCGCATCCATCACTACTCATTAGCTGTCGAATACTTTGATTGCTAATATATCCGAAACGGAGAGTCAAAATAAAACAGAAAAAAACAAGTGTTTTGTTCTGCTCTACAGCCACTATTACACTGTGTGTCCAGTTCAACATGAAAAATTTGATGAAAAGTCCTTTTTAACTTATTTTTCTTATTTTATCAGAAGACCATTAAGGGTTTAAATATGTAGACTCGGTAGAGGGTGGAGTGCTGAGTGAAAGTTCCTAGGTAACTAACTACCAATGTGGATGGAAAAAAGTAAATAAGCCCAAGAGGCATTAAGTAATAGTTCCGCACAACTGAAAGAGAAAATTAAACGTGACGGTTTTACACGGTGCCCATATTTCAAACTTCTAAATAAGGAACTGAAACCTAAGGGGGATTTACACTATTTCTATAAAGGGTCTTGCACATAATACTTGTACTTCCCATTGTTTCTAATTCTAAAAAAACATTATTATACAGGTCAGTACCTCTGGTTAATATTTCATTGTTGGTTTGCTTTCAGTTAATTCCAGTAGGGCTCCACTCTGGCCATTGACTACATGGTCCTGAAATTTGCAGAATGGAGATACAGTGGAGCGCAGGTTTATTCTGTAGCCTTATGAAACATGGAAACAAACCAATGGTTATTGCAGTGGTATATTATAATGAGCGTCTCAATATGTCTGTCAATCAAGCAGAGCAGGCTGGAGAGAGGCTAAAGGGCACACTGTCCAAAAAAACCTCTCCCCTCAACTGTTTCTCAATCTAAGTTTACAGAGGAAACTGTAAAATACTTTGTCGCCATTCCATACTGCCTGGGCTTAGTGCAATACTAAACTGCTGACTGCTCCTTTCAAAGGGGAACTAACCAATTTTATATGTTTCTGGTAAGAAATTTCACTACATTGATCATGTGCAGATATAGGCTCAATCTGCAGGTAATTGGGGTTAAAATGCCGTCTTTCTGAAAATGCAGCTACCAGGAGAAAATTAAAATATTCTCCCTGGAACTGCTTGCTTTCAGTCATAAGGTCGTCCACAAGATAATATACAGTCATGGCTTGCTAATCTATGAGAGTCGGTTGTAATCGCTCCTCTACACTTTGATTGGCAGTTTTCTTTGTAGCTAATCTGTGCAGAATGAGCTGTCAATCAAAATGCCGCGGAGTGATTACAACCATAAATGATGGAGGTATAGACGTATACTACTGATTCTGCTGCTGTAGAAGAAGAGAACTTCCACACTATTGGAGAGGTTCAGGCAGTGTTGTGGTTTGTTTTGTTTTTTTGTTTTTTATTGTTTTTACGCATTTCAGGTTTGGACTGAATTTTTTTTTTCAAAATTGCTGGGAGTGATTATAGCTCTGCTCACGGTGTAAATTGCATGTAAACTCATTCTTGCCTGCTACATTTGCATGTCATAAGACTGCTGAAGCTTGTGATTGGCTGCAGCATTCAGGTGACTAGAAGAGCGAGCCATCAGAGAAGCATCCAATGACGATCTCTTCTAGTCACCTGACTGTTGCATCTAATCAGAGAATAGAGCAGGCATCACTTGTGCAGACCCCGGGAGCAGCCTGGATCCATAAAAATGCTGGCAGGCAAGTGATGATGAGTCCTTTTTTTTTTTTTTTTTTTAAATTTTCCGTTCATTCATGTCTGTTTCTTTTTTTTTTTTTTCCCAAATCAGACAACTTTTTAAAAGTTGCATAAAATGTATATAGACATAAGCAAATTATTCCTCAATTTTGATGTTTCTGCTGATAACAGGAAGTTAGCTCTCATGTGCAGAATGCAGAACATTTATAAAGTTATTGAAAAGAACAATGAAGGGCAAATTACTCTGGTATATTTTGCCAATCGCAAGGTCTGTAATTGAGGGCCACACTTTGGCCCCACCAAGAGTCCCCCAAGTGGGTCAATTAAGACTCCTGTCAAAGAGTGACCTGTAGTGATATTTAGACACAGTAAAGCAGTATTTTATGGCCACTTTATGGTAGTGTTTTTTGGGCAAGTGCTATTTTCTACTCTAGGCACTTAGATGGAATGCGCATTTTCGATGGTTAACTTATTTCTTTGTACAACCCTTTCTAATGAATTCCCTTTCTTGTTGATATAGAAAGCGCAGTATATATAAATATATCACAATATCTTGTCTAATTATTAAAGTAATAAAAAAATACAAGTATAAGGTATTAACATTTACAAGAAAATATGAAAACACATCAGGCGAGCAAAACACACACTCACTGTATGTAAGCACGCTCATGTATACACAGTCAGTACATAAACACACAAACACATATTCATCTTTGCTAATTTGCAGGCTCACACACAAACATTTACTACATGTAAGAATTTTTTTACAAAAATAAATTAAAATGCACTCTTTATTTTTTTTTTGCTTCGCCCCTGAATGATTCCACCCTAGGCACCTTAAAGGGAATTTGTCAGTAGGTTTTTACTATTTAATCAGAGAGCTCTATAATATAGCTAAGAGAGCCTGACTCCATTTATGTCTCACTTATTGGGCAGTGTACTGTAGCTTCAATACAATCAGAGTTTTATCAGCAGGAGATTATCACGGTCACAGGGTTACTTTGACAGTGTGGACAGCAAAAGACAGCAGCGACTGATTGCTCCTACTCCAGCGCTGAGAAGAAGCACTTCTCCGTCATATTAAATGTTTTTATTCCTTCTGACAGAACAGGGGTTAATCGGCCATGTTGGAAATCCCTGTGCTCAGCTGTGCTTTGTTAGCCACTCCTTTCCCCTTTATAATCTGGGCTCTGTTACTAATCCTTGTCAGAGCTAGCTTTATTGTTGCATGACTAATGGAAGGAGAGGAGTTTGTATGAGAAGTAGAGTTGGACGAGTTATCGGTGACTGTTGCTTGGTTTGTACGCGTAGTAATTCCTTATCCTTCTCTATTTAGCTTTTTCCCCTTCCTGCACACCCCGGTGCATTCCTCTGTTAGGCTACGTTCACATTTGCGGTGTGCACCGCAGCGTCAGGCGCCGCAGCGTCGCCGCATGCGTCATGCGCCCCTATATTTAACATGGGGGCGCATGGACATGCGTCGCACTTGCGTTTTGCGCCGCATGCGTCACTGCGGCGCCCGCGTCTGGGCACAGAGGACGCAGCAAGTTGCATTTTTGCTGCGTCAAAAATCAATGAAAAAAAGGACGCATGCGGCGCAAAACGCAGCGTTGTGCATGCGTTTTGCTGCGTTTTTGTTTGCGTTGTGCGTTGCGGCGCCGACGCTGCGGCGCACAACGCAAATGTGAACGTAGCCTTACTGTATATGTGAGTGAACATTTTGTATGTCTGGAGTTTTCAGTTATCCCTTGTCTGTGTTGCCTTGTTTGTCGGGTTGGTGTACTGCGGTGCACAGTAGCACCCCCTATTCCCTGGGTGGGAGAAGAGAACAGATGGAATGCTAACTTAGGAAATAAGGCAAGGGTGCCATCTGAAGTATCCTAGGGAGCCAGGCAAGCTAAGGCGCCCCCTAGTGTTAAGGACAGGAAAGGAGCCCCTGGTCCCTGGTGCCCGACAGCTGTGTTGTGACAATCACAGCCTGAAAAAAAATCTCAGTTCATAGGTTCACTTTAAAAAAAGCACTATAGCAATTTAGTTTGTCTATGTAGTTCATCACTTAGCATTAAAGACTAAGGGCTCTTTTCCATTTGCGAGAAACAAGTCCGTGTCTCGCATGTGAAAACCAAGCTCTGGCGCCGGCACTTTGGAGCGGAGTGTGCAGCTTCATGTGTTGCTATGCAGCCGCACGCTCCGCTCTGGAGTACCGGCGCCAGAGCTTGGTTTTCACATGCGAGACACGGACGTGTTTCTCGCAAATGGAAAAGAGCCCTAATGTGATAACTCTTGTGTATACACTTGCTGTAATCTTATCTAAAGGTCAGACAGCGATCGATCAGTGACACAGAACTGCTATCCACTGACCAAGGTCGGGTTCACACGTCCATGTTTTGTGGTCTGTACTTGGACAGGCCTTGGATGTCATGAAACAGCCTCATACTGTATATGCCTATGGGGCTGTCACGTTCACATAAGCATGATTGGAAGCAAGTCTCCTTATGTGTATCTGCACTTGTGCTACATAACCGTATCATACGCAGTGCAATTTTAGCCTGTCTCCTCCGCCTCCTGCTTGTGATATATTTCTCCATGTCAGGAAGACAAGATGAGCTGCGGCTTATAAAATACATTAGGCATTGTCCACAAAGAACTTGCCTACTATATCTATTCTATACCACTAATCAAATATCTAAAGCAGAAACTATCTCTTCAGCTGCATGTGCAACATACAGAAGAGCAAGTAGAGAGTAGCTGAGTAAAGAGAGGAAGTGTAAGCTGGAGGTTAATAGTTTTTTATCTTTTAATCAAATCTGTTTTTAGTGAAACAATGCAACATACAATTGTAATATTACAGGCAGACAATTAATATATTGTATATTTGACCAGACTGCATATAAAGATGTATGCATCAGTCACCTAGCTGAGGTGTTCAGAAATGCCTTATACCTCTGAGGTGGGAGAGTAGTGATGAGTACAGCCAATGTATAATGAACATAATATCTATTAGTGAGTGCTGACATGATAATAAAACCTTTGAAAATATAAGTAGAGGTGGTGGTGAACTGGGGGAAGGGGATGGAGAATGGAGAGGGTGAGGTGCGAAAAGGAGATTAGAGAAGACATCTTTGCCTTCATGCAGGGAGTGAAATCTGTATGGTTAGGCGAGTATAATGTATGAATGAGAACTTATAGTTATAGGGTCCAGTGATGTGAAAATACACAGAGGATTTATAAGAGGGTAAGAAATACCAAATTGTCTCTAGGTTGAACAAACTTTTAGGAAGTTATCATGGATTCCATCTGCCCAGTTTCTCAACTCTCAAACCTTCAAATTTGACTATAATTTTCTATCCATTGAAATTTGTTTGGTGGCTTAGTTTGTAACCAATATAATGGCATTTAGTAGTAGCTAAGAGGTATGTGGCTAAATAATTTTTTTGAAGGTCGGAAAGATTGAGATGGTCTCACATGGCAAAGCACTACTAATGACAAAGAGATTCTAGGGACAAATCTTGTCTAGGGCTAACTAGATGGAGTTCCACAAATGTCTTAATAATGGACAATGCCACCAAATATGAGACAGGAAGCAAATGTCATTCTGGTATGTCCAGATTAATTTGTTGTTCGATAGTCCCCAATGGTAGAGTAATTCTCATGTCTGGAACCAACTTGTGAGTTACTTATATTGATTTTCTTAAATCTTAATACATTTTGAGAACCCATTAGGAGAAGACAATATGAAACCCTTTTCTTCCTTAAAGCTCTCCCTCCCAGGAGGAAATGTAGGATGGTGTTGTCGTGACTTCCAAAGTTGTGATTAAGATTTTTTTTTCAAGTTTCAGTTTTAGTTTTCGTTTTTTTGCTCCATGCATTTACCCAAACCAAAATAGCTCTGACTTTTATATAATCTAAGGTATGATCTATAGGCTTGCCTGATTTGATTGACTCTAGAAAGTTTAGGGGACAAGAAGGCATCTGAGACTGGATCTTCTAATGGTCCGGAACAGATTTGTGGTCCATGAGTTCTATGAATGTAAGGTATGTTTGCTCTTCGTAGATACCATCAGAATTAATCCCCGTTATTCCCCAGCGTCCCCTCTCTGCCAGGCCCTTCACTGGCTTCCTATTGTCCAGAGGCTCCAGTTCAAAACCCTAACTATGACATACAAAGCCATCCACAACCTGTCTCCTCCATACATGGTCTCCCGGTACTTACCGACACGCAACCTTTGATCCTCTCAAAATCTTCTCTACTCCCCTCTTATCTCTTCTTCCCATGACCACATACAAGTCTTCTCCCGTGCTTCCCCCATACTCTGGAACTCTCTACCCCAACACATCAGACTCTCGCCTACCACGGAAACCTTCAAAAAGAACCTGAAGACCTACCTCTTCCGACAAGCCTACAGCATGCTGTAATCCTTAGTCTTCTGAACCGCCACACTACTAGCTCTACCCTCTCCTAGTGTATCTCACTCATCCCCTGTAGACTGTGAGCCCCTGCGGGCAGGGTCCTCTCTCCCTCGTTACCTATGTGTGCCTTGTTTTGCTAATGTTTATTGTACTCGTCTATAATTGCCCCTTCCACGTGTAAAGCGCCATGGAATAAATGGCGCTATAAAAATGAAGGTTAATAATAGATAATGGCTCTTATCCAAAATAGGCATGAGAGCAGGTTTATTGGGGGACAATGATGAGGGTAAGAACTTTGATCCTAATTCATAATGTCACCAAACCAACAAGAAGTGAATTGCTGATATTTTTTCAATCTGTCTGGGTGGGCTAGCCACAAAGTTGAAAGAAAATGGCTTTTTAACTTTGCAGATTCCAAATCTACGAACCATTTCAAGTCACCTGGTGAGGACATAGTCAACCACCTTTTGGAGATGAATGGATTTAAAATACTCACTGATGTTGGTTGACAGATTCTGATGTCGTTTTTAGCTCATAGGAAGTCAGAGACTGATCTCCCTCCCACACAGGAGAACAAGTATTGGATTGGTGGTCAGACTGCACCACTTTCACATGTCACCATAAGGAAAGGACCAAAGTGTAAAAACGCAAGATATCTGGGATGAAACGGAACACACAGTTAGACCATTCCTGGTGCATTAGTTGAGGATTGAATGAGAGTTAATATGCACATTTTTTTTTTTTTTGTTATTATTATTTTGAAGTTAGTTGGGTCAAATATATTTTTACGGATTATTTTTGGAGTTGAATAAAACAAATGCAGCGTCAGACTAATTTATAGGAATTTTTGTTTAAGAGCACAAGTCTTTATTTGTAGTATAGTGCTCCCAGCGATTACAAAGCATGAATACAGTCCACAAATAAAAAATACACATTACTTCATGTCGATGATAATTATTGCTTTTTATGACTTTGTGATGATAATATAAATAAAAAGTAATAATTTATTGTGAAATGGAACGAAGATTGCTCCCTACTATGTGTCAAGTGTTGAATAACTCGGGAACTCGCAGAGAGGACCTTGGGGTAGAAATATTTTATAATGTGTACGAAAAACAAGATCTCTAATTGAGAAGGATTACATCACTTGTGTATGAACGCATTAGACGAGTGTAATTGATAGGTCATAAATAATATTTAATAACAAGGATACGATTCCGTCTGTCAGAATATTGTACTATACATATACACGACAATATGTAGTAGTATACTGTGATGCACTGTAGTATAATACATATGATATATTTAGTAAGTTTGGCCATATAAAAGATCTAGAACACCAAACAAGACTCCTAGATTTAGGGACTAGTAGGAAGCTTTACAAAGCACCTACTAAAATACAAATGCACAAGACATAATGTAGACCGTAATCTTGGGGGGGGGGGGAAATATGTGTATATATATATATATATATATATATATATATATATATATATATATATATATATATATATATATATATATATATATTATAATACATATAGCAATAGATGCCTTTAGTAAGCCATTATCGGAGTCCCATCAAGTACAAATAAGTAATGAGAAGGCAAAAAAAAACAATGAAAGCATCAGTAACTCCAATAACACGTTTCGCAAAAGAATGCTTCATCTGGGGATGAAGAAGTATTCTCTGTACCTAATGTTTCCTAGGCATTTTCTTTACATCACATTTACTGTTTGCTCTTCAAGAGCAATGGTTTATTTGAGGCGTCTATAATTAGATTTATTTTTTCATCATTATTTCTTTGTCTGGGTCAACATCTTTAATTTATAATAGTGTATTACTTTGCAATTTTTTTGTGTTGCAATAGGATGCCCACAATACTCTTCTTCTTCTTTTGGGGTAAACTCTATGTTTATTTCTTATTATGTTTGGTTTTCATGACGATTTGATGAAATATGTCCTTTTTTGTATTTTTCGTCTTGCTGGTTTTCTTCTAATCTGCAAAAACATCTGAAATAAAAAATATTAGCAGAAGTTTTACTGATCTTACTCTGGGTAGTGTTTCTCCCTTTTAAATCTGTATGTTTTGTGTTCCGCACCTAGGATTCTTAAATAAATTGCCCAGCAAAAATCCAAAATCAACTCATTGGCATTTAATCTAAATATGTAGATTGTGGGTTCTTGCAAGGTGTATGCATGGATTACATCTTGTCTATAAGAAAAAAAAAATTCACCCTCTACTAGGGGTCACTATAGCCAAAAAATGAGCCTCTCTGCCGTTGTGCACTCATGGCTTTTTAGATGCAACTCATGATTTGTGTGTCGTGGATTGGCTACACGTTAGCTGCCCATGTGCCCTACACAATGTAATTGGGAATACTGCATGGGCTGTGTAGTGTTGCATTGCTCCCCATAGGGTGCAGATCCTGGGGAAGGGAGATCAGATCTCCTGGTGTGAAATGGCTCTTTCCCTTTGATGCTTATTTGGGAATATACTAGAGCTTAAGGAATAGATTCAATTGGAATTGAATTCTACTTGCAATTTAAAAAATCAGAATTCTCCAAAATATAGATTTTTTTTTTTTGCAATTTGCTTTAGCATGGACTCAGTAAAATGGAGGCTACCATTTTGCTGAACTGAAAAGGGCCATTTAAAAGGTGAAAAAAAAAAAAAATCTTCACTCCCCTTACTGATCACCTGTCTTACTCCTTATCGTCACCTGTCTGTTCCTCCTCACATCTATGAAGACACAGCATTTTATCTTAATTAACCAGATGACTATTTTTTAGCAAGCCAGGAAGAATAGACTGTTATCTATATGTGACTTTTGCATTTGTGTTGATTTCTATAAACGCCATGTACTCTTAAGTCCCCGGAAGGGTTCAGTGCATTTGTGTAAGGTTGCAGCATCATGATTGACTGCTACGACCCATAACCGTTTACTCCCATTAAGTGACACCAACAAATTATCAAAATTGAAGACTTTATTGGGAAATATAGACATAAAATTTCCATCTTTTAACTTTGGGTAAAATATTTGGTCGCAGCTTATAAACTCAGGCAATATCTGCCAACAAATTTGGGTGTAGGGAGATTAACTGCCTTCCGGACTCCCGGGAAGGTATCTTCACCACCAACAAAACTCCACCCTTCCGCCAAGGAGGAGCGAATACAGAGAGCTGCGACCCCCCCCCAACGAATGCATAGCCTGTACCACACCTTCACGAAGCCCATTGAGGAAGATATCCAAACCCGCCTCGTACAAATGAACTCCGTCTGGAAGAAGAAAACCGGAATTATCTCCCTCCAGACGGTGGTGCCTTACCACTACACCATTCTTAAATCTCACGAAGCGCGATATCCTCTGATTCAAAGTGCGTCTGGATCTCTCCATAGCATCCAATTCCCTGGCACCCCGCCACACCAGTTTTGGGATAACTTCGGACCAGACTAGTCGCATCAGCGGGAAAAACTCGGGAATTTGTCCATATCAGATCTGATAAGCGTAAGCAGCTCGGCAAGTGGAAACGAAGCCAGGTCATTTCCTCCGGCATAGATAACCACAATGGCGGGAGATGAAGACACCCTTGCAATGTGAGCGACCTCCGGCAGCACTTGGGACCACGTCAGACCTCTCATACCACGCCATATCACATCGACATCATCAAAACCCAAGGATCGCCCTCCTGGGCACAATTCAGCACGACGAGCTGCCCAATAGATGTATGAGTGACCCACTATCCAGACACTGGGTCGCACTCCATCTAGGAAATAAAGTATACAATTAGCCAACATATAATAACCAAAACACTAACGATAACTTCTCCGATTTGTATCTGGAGCTGCTTCTATATTATTATTAGACAAAACAAAACCAAAACATAAAATTTTTTTTTATTATAACACTAAGTCAGGCTTGATATATCTGGCAAAACAGCGGGATTTCCATCTGCCCACCCTTTGAATCTCTGATTCAAATAAACCCGCCCTGGAAGCTTCAGTCGCTGCACCTATACGAAAAGAATGAGTCCCAAATTCTGCTGCAGGCATTCACAAAAAAAGACAACGCACGTCTCAATATGGTAAAAATTGGCCCGACACTAGAGGGAAACCACTCGCATGCATGAAAAATTGATCACCATCCTTTCTCACCTGCATGTAGTTCTTGATTAACGTTAATGGACAAACGTCCTTATTGATGGCAAATATCGGGAACCACGTCCCCAGCCCTCCTGATCAGTTTTAGATTTACATATCCTGATCCTGAGATCTTGACAAATCAATACATCATCACGCCTCAGTCCACCCGGTTTAGGCTACGTTCACATTTGCGTTGTGCGCCGCAGCGTCGGCGCCGCAGCGCACAACGCAAACAAAAACGCAGCAAAACGCACGCTAAAACGCTGCGTTTTGCGCCGCATGCGTCCTTTTTGGCCGAAAGTTGGACGCAAAAAAAATGCAACTTGAAGCGTTTCTTGCGTCCAACGCTTGCGGCCATGCGGCGCAAAACGCAGCACAACGCATGTCCATGCGCCCCCATGTTAAATATAGGGGCGCATGACGCATGCGGCGCCGCTGCGGCGCCCGACGCTGCGGCGCTGACCGCAAATGTGAACGTAGCCTTATTTAGGGCCGTGGGTAAGATCTCACTGACCCGCATGGCCCCAAAAACGCCAGTCCGAAAGCCGCTGCTGTAAGTGCAGCTTCATAGTTATAATCGCAAACTGATACCGCGGATTTAACCAAGCTAATTAGCAAATCAAAGGAGATAGGACGCCTGTTGTCGCAGTGCTTATCCACTCGGCGCCAACCTTTCAATAGCTGGCTGAATAAAAAAGAAAAAATGTTTTGTGGAATCTGACCATCCTCGCAATTTAAAATGGAAGGCTAACGCAGACACACGGTTGTGCACTACCGCACCCGATACTCCCTTGGCATGCAATTTGGATAGAAATGCCATGGTCACCTGCATCCGAACACCATCCGAAGACCCCACCGGCTTTCTGTCTGCTAAAAGCCACCACTCCTCCCACGCCTTACCATATGCTCTCCAGGTCGACGGAGCTACCGATGAGCGTATTAGCGGCATCAGGTCCCCTGGACATCCCAGATCGAATGTAGGCAATCCACCTCCTCCAAACGCTCCTGAAGAAGCAAATCCCGTAGGTCCTGTGAATAAACCCCAGTTACTAACTCTGGAACAGTCTCATTGTTATCAGGTAATGTATTAGATTTAAACCAAACATAAAACATTAAACATTTTAATACTATGGATCTGATCAGGTACAAAACCAAAATGAAGGAGATGCTAGATAGCTGATGGCATGCGCCCCGCCAACGGTTTCAGGGTGTAAGCGGATTCGCATGTTGGCCAATAGTGGGCCCCATATTTCCATGGCAACCGCAACGGGAAAAGGTCAATCAAGGTCGGGTCACCGTTCCACTCCTTGGCAATCCAGGAAGCAAGCCATTGGGCGGAGCATATTTGGCTGCCGAAACGAACACTGAAACCCGTGTGGCCTGACGCTGCAAACAACAAACCCATATCAACGTTTGAACACTCTGTCTCCTGAAAGCAAGTCCTACCATTGTAATTGCTGAGAAACATCTTCCATGTGTTTAAATCAGAACGTAACTGAGCTGTGATCCTGAATCTGTGATGACGTTGTTTCACTCCTCTCGTGGCAAACGTCAATCTGCGAGAAAATATCCTGCCCGCTGGCATGATCCTGCATGCAAAATTTAGTGAGCCAAGAAGTGACTGCATTTGCGTCAATGTGACTTTGCCAACCGAAAGGCATCCATTAATGAGGTCCAGCAATTTGTTGATTTTGTCTTTCGGCAATCTAAATTCCATGGCGACCGTGTCGATTTCAAACCCAAGGAATGTGATCACTGATACTGGCCCTATCGTCTTCTCGGGGAAAAGTGGTACCCCAAAATATGTCATGGCATCTTTGAATTGTGCCAGCGCTGTGGAACAGACGTCTGAGTCGGCTGGGCCAACTATCAAAAATCATCAAGATAATGAGTAATGGCGGTTAGCCGAGTGATCTCGCGGGCAACCCATTCTAAAAACTTGCTGAATAATTCAACATAAAAACAGGAAATTGAGCACCCCATGGGAAGACATGTGTCGTAATAGTAAAAATCCTCAAATTTGGCTCCCAGTAATTGGTAGCAATCCGGGTGAACCGGAAGTAGACGGAAAGCGGATTCTATGTCTGACTTGGCCATAAGGGCCCCCGGACCAGCATTTCTGACTAAATCCATCGCTTTATCGAAGGATAAATAAGTAATGGCTGAGTCCTCACTGGGTATGCCGTCGTTGACCGACATCCCCTTGGCGTAGGACAGGTGGTGAATCAACCGGTACTTGCCTGATTCCTTTTTGGGAACCATACCTAGGGGTGAAACACGCAAATTAGGGAAAGGAGGTGTCTTAAAAGGACCGCGGAAGCGACCCAACCCGATTTCCTTACCCAATTTCTCTGCTAACACGTTGGGTAACTCCCTAGCTGATTGTAAATTTGGGGCTGACTGCGACTCGAGGGACCAGTTAAACGGGATGAAAAAAACCATAGGAAAAACTGAACCGCAGTTGCGCCGCAGCCGACTTATTGGGGTATTTGTCCAGCCACGGCCCCATTCTTTCTACGCTCGCTGGCGTCGGTAACCTCACCTGTAGAGGGGTTTTTTCCGGGGTTAGCTTTTTGGGGCTGAACACTCGTGCTTATATTTGCAGAGCCCGTAGAACTTACAGTGTCCTTCATTAAATAACCAGCACGAACCTGGCCTACGAGTAGATGCTGCTGCCGTGTTGCTATTGGACCCGGCAGCGGGCACATGAAAGGATTGAGTCGTTTTTTGGGCCATCATCAGGCGAAGCCACGAATCCGTGGCTTTCACACCCAGCCTAATTGGGGATTGACGGACAGACGACGGCGGAAATCTTCATCATATTTCCACCATGATGATCCCCCGTGGGCCTTGTAGGAATTATAGATGCTGTCTAAGTATATAAAAAGCTCAGAGCACCTCTCCGGGTGCTTTTCCGCCATAACACATCCTAGGAGGCCCAGATTTGTTCCTTGATGGCGCTGTCCTAGTGAGCCCCTAACGGAGGGACACCACAAAACAGACCATCCTTATAAACGTCCGGGCGAGGAGGGAGGGGCTGCCTGCACGATCCTGAAGGTTGTAGTATTTTGGGGTTAACATAAATCCTATACCCTGTGGCCGCATTGGCTACTGTGTCTGAAAGGATGGTGTTGGTTCTCTCCCCCCCCCAAGCCCCAACAAAGGGTACTCACCAATTGGTGCACCAACCTCCGAACGGCTTGTGTCCCATGCCACGGGAGTCATCGAACCTTGACGCTCCATGCAATGTATGGACCTACGACGAAAAGACTCCTGCCTGTGCGACCTGCTTGAAGAAATGCCTGATGACGAAGGCGAGCGCCAATGCGACGCTCTAGAATGCCTATTGCGCCGGCTGGACCTGGATCGATACGAACGCCGCTTGCTGTTAGAACGACCGCGCTTCCTATGTCTATTCCTGCGGTGCCCTCTGGGGGATGACGATGATGACGATGATGATCTGCGCGCGGAGCGGATACCCGCACTCTGTCTGTTATCCAGAGCCAGGGTGCCAGCCCCTGAATTGGGGGACGAACACCGGTTGCCATCAGCGATAGCGACGCTAGGGGGTTCAGATGTTCGGCTACCGCTGCCTGAGAGGGAGCTAAATGCCCACCCGGTATTTGCGAGTACAGGGTACTAAAATGAGTGGGTAGGATGGAAACTGTGACTCTCCCCCTATACTAGACTGGGAGTATGCGCTATGCTGTCCGGGCGCTGATATTATGTGAGGTGAACCCACATTCTGCTGCACTGGGGCTGCCGTATCCCTGCCCCTGTCAGTATTGGCCATAACTTCCCCCATGTTCCTAGAAAGTGGTGGGATGCCCCCCTGCGGAGCCTCAGTCTCCTTCTCTGCAGAGCCTGCATCCTGTGAGGAAGCAGACGTTCCCTGGGCCCCCCCCATGCTGTTACCAAGTAAGATTGCAGTACCAGGTAATAACGCTGGCACTTGCAGGCCTGCACCCCTTCCTACTGTAACTGGGGCAGCAGGGGCTGAACTAATGTGCGTGTCACGCAGCGCCGATCCCTGCACCTCCCCCACCTGATGTACGACGCTGTTTCCCGCCGTGCTAATGCGCCTGGCACCCGAGTTAGAAGAAGCGCGCGCACACGAATTGCGCGCGCTCTTCTTTGAATGTAATGGCGGGCTCAGCCGTGCCGGAGGCCGGGTGGCTCTGCGAGAGCGCCGGCCCTCCGGCGGCACCGCCGTCGCCATGGCAGGGAAGGAGTCGCTCCCGGTCAGCAATGCTGCTAACCAAGCGCTACCTTCTCTGCTAATCCTGTCCCTCACCGCTTCTCCCAGCGGGTCCATGATGCCGGCTGCCCTCACAGGTCCGGGTCCAGGGATCGGATGTGCTATCGGCACTTCCGGGTGCCAGAAGCAGAGGATAAGCCCCGCCCCCTCTGCGGGGAGTTAACCCCATATCCCATTTGGGCTCACTAAATGGGAGATCTGCTTTTAATACAGGGGGAAGGCGCAGCAGTCAGGGGACAGCGGTGTAAGCCGCAGTGTCCCAAACACTGCTCATGGTCTCATTAGAGCGGTAAGTCCTGGGGCAGTCTGAGCGGCGGTGATCAAAAGATGTGGCGAGTACCGGATGGCTTATGGTGAGGGGCTGGAGATGTGAGCAGTAAGGTGAGTATAAGGATTTTTTTACATTTATCTGCGTTTTGCATTTATGCTCTGGGGTTTGAATAGACCCCCAAAACCATAATAAAGGGACATTAAGTTTGTGGAGAATATTTTCTGTTCGAATCGAATCCACATGAATAGGCAAATTAGAATTTACCCTTCATTTTTGGGGAATTTGTGCTTCATCTCGTATCTCATCTATGGACACTAAATCGGAAGTATTTCCTAATATAGAAATACTCGTGGCTCTAATAATTAAAACATGAGTTTCACAATAGTTTGAGTGAAACAAGCAATTTTAATTTTAGTCCCTTACTTGCAGAACAAGAAATACAGTATCTGTACATTCCTTATCTCTTCTTCATTTTTGTACAGCGGTGCATACCTGCAGCCAAAAATACTACATCCACATGTCATCATTAGGGTTTCCCAAGGTTTATTTTTTACAAATACTTGCTGGCGCTTTTATCCTATCTATTGAAGGACAGAAGCCAGAAGGACGGGATCCTGCTACTGTGACATGTGGTTGTCGGAGCACACTGAGGAGCTTCTTTGTTTCAGTGTGTCTTGGATCATTACCACTTCCTGTGTCTGTAGAGGACAGTAGGGTCATTTATGAAGAGCAGTGAAAAGTAGAGGTGTCGCCTACAGTGGGTTCATTTTATTCATCGCTATGAGCCCTTTTCTATTGGCATGGATGCAGAAGTAACATTGGTAGCTAGACCCATAGGCCTGCAGTAGTGAATAAGAGGAAATGAAGAGAAGGCACAACGGCTTATCGTGCTGAATTGTACGCTAATTACTAAGAGCAATCTCGCTTTATTACTGAATACCTGTCTTTGTATATATAATATACGCTATATGATATAATGAGAAAAGTTGCAATACACAGAATTTAATTACATAAGTACCGTAGAGGCAGCAAAAAAGACACCAAAAAAGACAAAAAAACGCTGATGTTTTCTGAAAAACTCACCAGATTCACACACATCTAAAAGACATTATGTACACATCTAAAAGACATTATGTACACATAATGCTAATAAGAAGTTGCGTTTTACAGTACCAGCAAAAGCTATACGATTTCAGAAATCCCATGCACAGGTTTAATTTTTTTTTTTTTTTTACCGAATTTGAGAACGGCAACGTTTTTTCAAACCTTTAGCACATCAATTATTTCTGCATTTTTGCAGCATTCTTTCAACCCTAGAATGCTGAAAAATGCTACAAACAATGCAGCAAACCTGTTTTGCTGCACTCTTTTGCAGTATTTTTTTCCTGCATTTTTTTTAAAATTTAAATTAGCTTTATTAGCCCCTCCACCAATGGGCAACATATACATACATACATACATACATACATACATACATACATACATATATATATATATATATATATATATATATATATATATATATATATATATGTATGTATATACACACACACACACACACACACACACACACACACACACACACACACACACACACACACACACACACACACACACTATGTATATGTATATATATATATATATATATATATATATATATATATAACACAGGTCAACAAAAAAAATTTTTTTTTCTGGTGTCCAAAATATTTTAATGAATTTGGGGTATTTTTGGGGTGCTGATTCTGAATATGCTATCAGTTTTGCCAGATTGGCTCAAGTTTTTGACATTTTTGGTATCTTATTTATAGCACTTGTTGGTAAATGCGACGCATCATCTCATTAATTTCTTTGGATTAGTACTTGAACTGAGCAGTTCTCAATATAGTTTTGTGTTAATTAGTGTTCTAAAAGTTTGTTCATAGCTTGATTTTTGCACTAACTTTATGTTGTTGTCTGTTTTCCAGTGAAAAGCATGAACTCATCAAGAAGAAGTTGTCTTAACGATCCAGACTCATTCTGTTACATTTGTGGTGAATACACACTGCCAAAACATAGAAGAAACATAACAGACTTCGTAAAAAAAAGTGTATTTTGCCTATTTTGGGGTTATGCTTGGGGACCAAGACAAGTTTTGGGCACCACACATAGTGTGCAAAGCATGTATCGAATTATTACGAAAATGGAGCAAAGGACAAAGAAAAAGCTTCAAATTTGGTGTTCCAATGGTGTGGAGAGAGCCAAAAAATCATCATGATGACTGTTATTTCTGTGCAGTGCAAGTGCAAGGATTCAATAAGCATAAGAAACGAAAATGGGAGTAACATGGAATCTGCAAGAAGGCCTGTCCCTCATTGTGAAGATGTGCCTGTACCTGTGTTTACCATAAATAACAGTCATCATGATGATTTTTTGTCTCTCTCCACACCATTGGAACACCAAATTTGAAGCTTTTTCTTTGTCCTTTGCTCCATTTTCGTAATAATTTGATACATGCTTTGCACACTATGTGTGGTGCCCAAAACTTGTCTTGGTCCCCAAGCATAACCCCAAAATAGGCAAAATACACTTTTTTTTACGAAGTCTGTTATGTTTCTTCTATGTTTTGGCAGTGTGTATTCACAACAAATGTAACAGAATGAGTCTGGATCGTTAAGACAACTTCTTCTTGATGAGTTCATGCTTTTCACTGGAAAACAGACAACAACATAAAGTTAGTGCAAAAATCAAGCTATGAACAAACTTTTAGAACACTAATTAACACAAAACTGTATTGAGAACTGCTCAGTTCAAGTACTAATCCAAAGAAATTAATGAGATGATGCGTCGCATTTACCAACAAGTGCTATAAATAAGATACCAAAAATCTCAAAAACTTGAGCCAATCTGGCAAAACTGATGACATATTCAGAATCCGCACCCCAAAAATACCCTAAATTCGATTAAATATCTTTGGCACCAAAAATGCTGTTGACCAGTGTAATATTTGCTCAAAAACATAAAGGTTGAATACCTTTATTCATTACCTATAGTGGAATGTGTTGAGAGCAATAAAAACTAAAAATGATCAACGTTAATCACAACTAATATCCCACAGAGGTCTGGGGTTGGAATGATACTCAAAATCAAAGTGGAAAATGAGGTTACAGGCTGATCCAACTTCAGTAGAAATGCCTCAAGACAAGGAAATGATGCTCAGTAGTATGTGTGGCCTCCATGTGCCTATATGATCTCCCTACAACACCTGGGAATGCTCCTCATGAGGCGGCAGATGGTCTCCTGAGGGATCTCCTCCCAGACCTGGACTAAAGCATCCACCAACTCCTGGACAGTCTGTGGTGCAAGGTGACATTGGTGGATGGTGCAAGACATGATGTCCCAGATGTGTTCAATCGGATCCAGGTCTGGGGAACGGGCGGGCCAGTCCATAGCTTCATTGCCTTCATCTTGCAGAAACTGCTGACACACTCCAGCCACATGAGGTCTGGCATTGTCCTGCATTAGGAGGAACCCAGGGCCAACCACACCAGTATATGGTCTCACAAGGGGTCTGAGGATCTCATCTCCATACCTAATGGCAGTCAGGCTACCTCTGGCGAGCACATGGAGGGTTATGCGGCTCTCAAAAGAAATGCCACCCCACACCATTACTGACCCACTGCCAAACCATTCATGCTGAAGGATGTTGTAGGCAGCAGATCGCTCTTCATGGCATCTCCAGACTCTGTCATGTCTGTCACATGTGCTCAGTGTGAACCTGCTTTCCTCTGTGAAGAGCACAGGGCGCCAGTGGTGAATTTGCCAATCCTGGTGTTCTGTGGCAAATGCCAAGCTTCCTGCACGGTGTTGAGCTGTTAGCACAACTCCCATCTGTGGACGTTGGGCGCTCAGACCATGCACATCGAGTCTGTTTCTAACCGTTTGTGCAGACACATGCACATTTGTGGCCTGCTGGAGGTAATTTTGCAGGGTTCTGGCAGTGCTCCTCCTATTCCTCCTTGCACAAAGGCTGAGGTAGCGGTCCTGCTGCTGGGTTGTTGCCCTCCTACGGCCCCCTCTACGTCTCCTGGTGTACTGGCCTGTCTCCTGGTAGCGCCTCCAGCCTCTGGACACTAAGCTGACAGACACAGCAAACCTTGCTACAGCTCGCATTGATGTGCCATCCTGGATGAGCTGCACTACCTGAGCCACTTCTGTGGGTTGTAGAGTCTGTCTCGTGCTACCACGAGTGTGAAAGCACAATCAACATTCAAAAGTGACCATTATACATTTTTTTTCTATCTATGCTGCCATATGAAGGCTTGTTTTTTGTGGGACGAGTTGTACTTTTGAATGACACCATTCACTCTACCATATAGTGTACTGTAAAATGGGAAACAAATTCTAAATGTGTTGAAATTGCAAAAAAAGGACAATTTCACAATTTTTTTATTATTATTTTTTTATTACAATGTTCACAATATAGTATGAGTGAGTATGCAGATACCAAACATGTACAGGTACAGTTTGTTTTTTTTATTTAAGTAGTGAAAAAGAAAATTGAAAATTTTGTAAGAATTTTTTTTTTTTTTTTTTGCTTTCAGCACACCAAAAAAACAGCAGCTGTAAAATGCTGCAAAAATGCAGCTGTTTTACTGCCATGAAAGCAGGTTTTTGGCTGCAGCAAAAATAGCTGTAGTGTAACATATGGGCAGCATGGTGGCTCAGTGGTTAGCATTGTTGCTTTTCAGCGCTGATGTTCTTGGTTCAAATCCCACCAAGGACAATATCTGTTAGGAGTTTGTATCTCTTCCTATGGGTTTCCTCCGGATTCCTCCCAGACATACTGATAGGGACTCTAGATTGTGAGCCCCAATGGGGGCAGTGATGATAATGTCTGTAAAGTGCTATAAGAGAGTAAAATAGATAAATGTAGCATTATGTAATAAGCATCCTCTCTACAGATGGTGCACCAACCCTGTATAAGTGTCACATTTTGGCACATACCGTATTTGCTCAACGTAAGTCACTAGCTGTCCTCGCAAACAGCACAGGCACGCTACATTATTGGCCTCACTTTATAATGCTTGGTCCCTGTAATAAAATATATCATGCACACAATAATCTAACACATGGAAACAATGCAAACGTATCCAGGAACGGGAATGCTGGCCCTAAAAATAGTGAATTTCTACTAAAATAACAGCTTCTGGGTACTGGGAGGTGAAGAGTTTATTCTTGCTACACAAAGATTAGAAACCAAGAGTACAAAATTACCAAGCCCTTTCCTGTGCCCTCCTTGCATTTTCTAGTTTCAAGTGCAAAGAAAAATGAAACTTGGTGCAGGCACACTCCACCGCGCTCGGCCCGCTCTGCCCACCAACTATTTCCTCTCTGATAAGTTTCCACTGGAAACTGCTGTTTGGGTCCTAATCTGTGCGGTTTGTGTAGAAGTCACAATATGAAATGCATTGTATCACTGTGAAACAAAGGGTGAGCACGAACAATGTCTGCAGAGGATAATGCCGGGCTCTGGAGTTTACAATGTTATCCAGATTTATACCTGATGCTCTCGGCTTCTAATCAGCTATTACGTGCCATTTATAATGCTGGTGTCATTTTATGGGCCCCTTATGGCATCGGTGTCTGGGGGCAACTGATGCCTCTTCGGCTCCCAGCACTACATCGCTGAACTACAAATACACATTAATCCCTAGCCAATTTTCACTTTTTGCATTTTCGTTTTTCCTCCCCTTCTTCCAAAAGCCATAACTTTTCTTTTTTTTATTTTTCATTTTTTCATAGACCTACGAGGGCTTGTTTGTTTTGGTTTTGCAGAAATAGTTTTAATTCATTTTACCATACTAATACCATACTAGAAAATGTAAAAAAAGAAAAAAGCAACTCTGACATTTTGTTTTTTTTGGGGGGGTTTGGTTTTTATGGTGTACATTGCGTAGTTAAAATGACATGGCATCATGATTCTCCAAGTCAATGTGATTTCGGTGCTATAAAACTTTTTTCTCGTAAAAAAAAAAAAAAAAACCATCGAAGCCCTCCGATCGTGTTGCGGGAGGGTTAACAGGTGTGTGTGTGTGTGTGTGTGTGTGTGTGTGTGTGTGGAACGGTGCGCTGCTGGCATGCGGCATCTGACAGAATTTTTTCGGTTTTCGAATACGATCGGCATTGAATATTGTTTTAGCAATATTCGTCGAACACAGCCGAACGTCATTAGTCAATGGGAGTAGGAATTACCGAACATGTTCGGAACCGATCATCCAACATACATTCGGTACGAATAGGTTACCAATATGGCACACATTTGGCAAACTCAGATTTGGTGACCAAATCCGAACAAATTCATTCAACTCTACTTGTGACTGTTGGGCCTCCCTCCCATGTCCGTGTTTCCTGTACATTGTGTGTCTATCTTTTTTCACGAACACCACCCGTATAACCCATGCTGCTACCCAGATGTCCATGTTTTCACATGGTCCGTGCAAAAAACATGGAGAGATTTTTTTTTTCCGGCAGCATGGATGAAAAGGGCCAATACAATTCTATTGGGTCAGTGACAAACACGTAAAACACACTGATGGCATCCATGTGTTGTCCATCCTTAAAATACAGGAGAAACTTTGTAATTTATTTCTCTGTCCGTACTGGAAAAACACTGATCGTAAAAACATACATACGGATGGAAAACCGTGATGACTCCAGTACCAATTTTTCACATACATGTTTTATACAGGCACATGAATGGAGCCTTAGGCTACTTTCACACTAGCGTCGTGCACTGCACGTCGCAATGTGACGTGCCGATGCAACGACGCTAGTGTTGAAAGCGCCGCACAACGGGGGCAGCGGATGCAGTTTTTCAACGCATCCGCTGCCCCATTGTAAGGTCCGGGAAGGAGGGGGCGGAGTTCCGGCTGCGCATGCGCGGTCGGAAATGGCGGACACGTCGCACAAAATAACGTTACATGTAGCGTTTTTTCGTGCCGACGGTCCGCCAAAACACAACGCATCCGTCGCACGACGGATGCAACGTGTGGCAATCCGTCGCAATGCGTCGCTAATGCAAGTCAATGGAGAAAAAAACGCATCCTGCAAGCACTTTTGCAGGATGCGTTTTTTCTCAAAAACGACGCATTGCGACGGAGGCCAAACAACGCTAGTGTGAAAGTAGCCTTAGAGGCAGATTCTGGCTGTTAAACACAACCATCATCTCCTGGGAATGAAGCTCAGCATCTGAGCCGCTCCATACACCTGCTCCGAATTTGCCCTGTACATGAACAGCGGATGTCAGGAAGGGGTTAATAAAAGTTATAAAAATAATTTCTTCAATTTTCAACTTCTCTAACCACGTAACTAAGTAGAAGCCACTTCTGCACACAAAGCCTTCTGCTAGTTCTCTTCTCTTTTGTTGCCTCCTCCCCTTGTTGTTCTTATTTAAGGTTGTTTTATCCCTTAGGTTACTTTCACACGTCTTAGGCTACTTTCACACGTCCGTCTTTCAGCTCCCGTCACAATCCGTTGATTATTTAGAATGCAAAAAATTTGCAGTCTTTTCCCATATACTTGTATTAGCGACGGATCACAACGGATTGCCGCACGTCGGGTCCGTCGTGTTTTGGCGACGCAAATATATCTCTCTCTCTCTCCATGACATCCGTCATTTTGCTTCACTACGACGGACACAAAACAATGGAAGTGTGAAAGTAGCCTTAGGCTGGTTTCAGACTTGAGGATGGCAGCCTTCTTCCTCTGTTAAGCCTCGCCCACTGCCACGCCACTTCCTTCAGCTCCGCCTAATTCTGCATGTGTCCTGCATACCTTATCTTTAACATTGGGTACGCAGGCCATGCGGATGTATGCGGATGCCTCCGCATATGTCTTATTGACGCTGCGCTGACCGCAACAAAATGCAACATGTTGTGTTTGATGCAGGTCAGCGCAGCGTCAAAACGACACATGCGGAGGCATCCACATACATCCGCATGGCCTGCGCATCCAATGTTGAAGATAGGGTACGCATGCAGAAGTAGGCGGAGCTGAAGGAAGAGGCGTGGCAGTGGGCGGGACTTAACGGAGGAAGAAGGCTGCAGTCCGCAGCCCTGCCGAACGCTAGTGTGAAACTAACCTGACAAGCATTGAGAAGTTTCTCTACGAATGTCTTCATTACCATATTTATATTTCTACTAGATGGTGGCCCAATTCTAACGTATCGGGTATTATAGAATATGTAGGTAGTATATAGCACAGGCTACGTACTATATTGCACAGTGACGTAGTATATAACACAACCGACGTAGTATATAACATAGCTATGTAGTATATAACAGAGTTACGTAGTATGTAACACAGAGTACGTAGTATATAGCAGAGCTACGTAGTATATAACACAGCCACATAGTATATAACATAGCCATGTAGTGTATTGCACAGCTACGTAGTGTATTGCACAGGCACGTAGTATATTGGTCTGCCACGTAGTATATAGCAGAGCCACGCAGTATATAACCTAGCCACGTAGTATATTGTAGAGCTACATAGTATATTGCACAGGCACATAGTATATTGCACAGACACGTAGTATATTGCACAGCCACGTAGTATATAACAGTCACGTTGTGTATTGCACAGCTACTTAGTGTATTGCACAGCTATGTAGTATATTGATCAGCGATGTAGTATATAGCAGAGCCACGTAGTATATTGTAGAGGCACATAGTACATTGCATAGCTACGTAGTGTATATTGCACAGCCACGTAGTATATTGCACAGTCGACGTAGTATATAACAGAACCGACACAGCCACATAGTACATTGTACCGCTAAGTAGTATATAACAGAGTACGTAGCATATTGCACAGCCACGTAGTATATTGGACAGTCACGTTGTATATTGCACAGTCACGTTGTATATTGCCCAGCTACATAGTATATAGCACAGAGATGTAGTATATAACAGTGCCCACACAGTATGTAACACAGCCCATGTAGTATATAGCAATGTGCGCACTATATGCGAGGTTAAAAAAGAGTTAAAATAAAAAATAAACAAATACTCACCTTCCGAAGGCCCCTTGAAGTCCTGGCACCTGTGTGCAGTGCACACGGCAGCTTCCGGTCTCAGGGTTGGTATGAGCGCAGGACCTGTGATGACGTTGCGGTCACATGACCGTGAAATCATGGCAGGTCCTTCTCGCATAGCATCCTTGGCACCGGAACCTGCCGCTTGCACTGCCAAGGACAGCACACGACGTCGAAAGGTGAGAATAACCTTTTTTTTTTATTATTATTTGTAATATTAGATTTTTTTACTATTGATGCTGCACTGCATACGCAGCATCAATAGTAAAAAATTGGTCACACAGGGTTAATAGCTGCGTTAACGGAGTGCGTTACACCGCGGCATAGCGCGGTCCATTAACGCTGCCATTAACCCTGTGTGAGGGCTGACTGGAGGGGATTAAGGAGTGGCCACTGACTGCGGGGAGGAAGGAGCGGCCATTTTGCCGCCGGACTGTACCCATCACTGATTGGTTGTGGCTGTTTTGCCGCGACCAATCAGCGACTTGGGATTTCCGTTACAGATAGACAGACAGAAAGACGGAAGTGACCCTTAGACAATTATATAGTAGATAAGCCCGAAGGCCCCAAATCTCTGGTGATTTACAGAACTCCCATTTATGCCAAGTTCCATATGTGAATAAGGACAATGTTAAAGGGGATATCTGGGACTGAAAAACAAAAAATGTGCTGAAGCACTAACAGGCAGGTAATTGCTACCTACCTACCTGCCTGTTGTGTCCAGCACCATTCTTCCCCCGCACAGACCGCTCTTGCCGAGAATTCTGCTCCCTGTGCTGATGTCACCTCAATACAGTGGAGGCTTCTGATGTCATTCTGATTGACAGACCGATTCCTGCTGCTTAACTAGGGGAGCCGGTTGACAATCAGAATAACATCAGAAACCACGCACCGTCCACAGAGTAGGGCGGAAAAGAAGCATGCGCTATGTCAATGGAATGTCAGCAAAGGCAGCTGAATTGCCGGCAGGAGCGGTATGTGACTGCTCTGTGTCGGGAAAGAACAGCGCCGTCCACAACAGACAGGTAGGTAGCAATTACCTGCCTGTTAGTGCTTGGGCACATTTTTTTGTTTTTCACAGAGTCCAAGATATCCCCCTTTTTAAAAAGCCTCAATGGTGATCACTTGGACCCTGCTCCCTACATTCCCGTAAACCAACTGACTCTGCCACGAGGAAATTGCAGCCTGCCAGGGATTTTCCCTGCAGCCGTTACAGTATTCCATTGTTGCCCGTACCTTGCAATACAAGTAGAAGATTTATCCAAAGCAGAAGCCAATGGCGGCCCTATGCTCTGGCTAAAAGAAGGTGACCTGAGCCTATGGTTGACTATGGAAGCTTTTTGTCGAATGGCAGTTCAAAGTGTGATGTCAGCAGAGCCTTATCTGTCCTCAAGATACTAAGGACATGTTCCCACTGGTCAATTTATGCTGCAGATTTTGTGAAATTTTATCCACCACGCTGCTTTTTTCTCCTGCTTTTCATTTTTTATCTGTATTGGCTGAAAAAAAAAAACGCAGCCTATTCGCTTTGTGCTGAAAAGAAAAAAGAATAATGTAAATGTGATTTTTATTTTTTTGAGTTGACTTTCTTCATCTTATTAATAATTCATTATCTGCATTCATGCATAGTTAGTTATTTCCCTGGGGCACACTGTCTTAACAAATATTTTGGGGGTACATTTATCATTGCAAAAAAAATGTTTGCGATATCTCATTGTAGTAATTTCCAAAGATTAATTTATCAATGTTTGACCTCATCTATTACACCATTTTTAGGTAGCCAAAAGAACTGGCATGGTAAACTTTTTACCTTCATGTATGACATTTTCATGAATGCATTAAGTAAAAAACAAAACTAAAAATTTGCATATTCTAGACAGATCATAGTTGCATTAAAAAAAGATGTGAAACAAGTGTATTTATGATGCACCCATTGTTAACCTGCATAAAGTCTCCTTATCTGAGTAAAAATGTTGCAATGGCTTCCGATATTTAACGCAATGATCTCACGCTCTTATCTAACATTGATTAAAAAGTGCGCTGAAGTAATTTGCACCAATTTTACCATTAAGGTGCTGAATTTCATAATTATGGAGTGCAGAGTTGAAGTACACAAAAAATTTATTTTGAAGCAAATTATGCCATTTTTGATAAATGTGAACCATTGTCCAGAACTGTTCAAATTTAATGAAATGCATAACTCCTCTCCACACCCTGACACAACTTTGTCACAGCCAATGTGCTTGTGTATCTAGCTCAGGAACTGAGCCCGCTCCGTGCCAGGTGGATGTTGACTGTTACACGGTGTATGGCTGTGTTCAAGCACATGCCTGCCCCTGCTCCCATTGTCCCCCCCCCACATCGCAATTATTGGATGCCAATGAGGCTGCTTGGGGTCTGCTGAAGACCTCTATGCTGGTCATATTGGTCCTCCTATAAGGAGCAACTGTCACGAGTGTGTCTTGTCAACCTGGGAGATCTGGGGGTGGAAGATCTCTTCATATTGTGAATCTTCCATTTGGGTATTTGGCTTCCTTTGGTGCTGAAGAGGTTATTGAACCTTTGTGTGCTTGGCCGATACGTGCAGCTCCATTTTCATCTGCTTCTGATCAGGTTGTTACCTCTTCCTATAAAACCCTGGCCAGACCCTCTCTGTCTTGACAGTGAAAGCTCTGCTTCCTTACTCTTTGGAGATGTTGTTCTGAATAGGAGTTAATTGTTGCTCTTGGAGATTCGTCTTTCTGTGCTGTGTGCTTAAGCTAATTTTTTGGAGATAAGTTGTTGTGGAGGTGTTCTGTGGTACGTTTGTGTTTATCTCCTGGTCCCTGTTCCTGTTTAGTTTATGCCTCCCAGTCCCTTTCCTCCTCCCTATTTTTGGTGAGTGCTTTTGTATGATAGAGGTTTTCTGTTGTCCCTGTTTTGTCTGTTGTTTCTTGTTCACATTACATTTTTGTGCCAGGCTCCATGGGATGGGGGAGGAGGCAGACCACGGATTAACAGGAGCATAGTGAGGTCAGAGACTCAGGCCTCTCTACCATCAAGAGTACCCCGGGACAGGGATAGTTATGGTCCCAGTTCCAAGGACAGTTTCAGGCCCCTCTCCCCTACCTAAGACCATCACAGCATGACACCAATGGCATTTAAAAAGGGGGTTGTCCGGCCTCAGGTTACAAGTCAGCAGTCACTCTATGTGCCTGCAGACTTGTGAATGCTCACAGCGTGCACACTCAGGATTTCCAGTACTGGCGGGCAAGTGACCTCAAGTATGCAATTTGGATACATGCCTAGATGTACGCTGCATGGCTCAATGCAAGTGAATTTTAAGCTACTATTGGTGTAATCAAACTGACCTGGATAATCTTATAGCCAGGTAGGCCATTTCTACCATCCAATGAATGCCATAAAAAAAAAAAGAAAAAAAAAAAAAATCTAACCGTATTAGAACTCTGATTTATTGTTTTTTCAATTAATCACTCCACTTGGATTTTTCTCCTGTTTTTCAATACAAAATATAGTAAAATGAATGAGGTCATTCAAAACTACAACTCGTTTTGCAAAAAACAAACCCTGATACAGTTACAGTCATGGCCAAAAGTATTGACACCCCTACAATTCTGTCTGCAATCATTTTCAGGAAGAAACTGAGTATTATCTAACACAAATTCTTTGGTATTATCTTCATATAATTTGTCTTAAATGAAAAAACACAAAAAGAATTGTCCTAAAGCCAAATTAGATATAATTCCACACCAAACATAAAAAAAGGGGGTGGACAAAAGTATTGGCACCTTTTGAAAAATCATGTGATGCTTCTCTAATTTGTGTATTTAACAGCACCTGTAACTTACCTGTGGCACCTAACAGGTGTTGGCAATAACTAAATCACACTTGCAGCCAGATGACATGGATTAAAGTTGACTCAACCTCTGTCCTGTGTCCTTGTGTGTACCACATTGAGCATGGAGAAAAGAAAGAAGACCAAAGAACTGTCTGAGGACTTGAGAAACCAAATTGTGAGGAAGCATGAACAATCTCAAGGCTACAAGTCCATGTCCAAAGACCTGAATGTTCCTGTGTCTACCGTGCGCAGTGTCATCAAGAAGTTTAAAGCCCATGGCACTGTGGCTAACCTCCCTAGATGTGGACGGAAAAGAAAAATTGACAAGAGATTTCAACGCAAGATTGTGCGGATGTTGGATAAAGAACCTCGACTAACATCCAAACAAGTTCAAGCTGCCCTGCAGTCCGAGGGTACAACAGTGTCAACCCGTACTATCCGTCGGCGTCTGAATGAAAAGGGACTGTATGGAAGGAGACCCAGGAAGACCCCACGTCTTACCCCGAGACATAAAAAAGCCAGGCTGGAGTTTGCCAAAACTTACCTGAAAAAGCCTAAAACGTTTTTGAAGAATGTTCTCTGGTCAGATAAGACAAAAGTAGAGATTTTTGGGCAAAGGCATCAATATAGAGTTTACAGGAGAAAAAAGAGGCTTTCAAAGAAAAGAACACGGTCCCTACAGTCAAACATGGAGGTGGTTCCCTGATGTTTTGGGGTTGCTTTGCTGCCTCTGGCACTGGACTGCTTGACCGTGTGCATGGCATTATGAAGTCTGAAGACTACCAACAAATTTTGCAGCATAATGTAGGGCCCAGTGTGAGAAAGCTGGGTCTCCCTCAGAGGTCATGGGTCTTCCAGCAGGACAATGACCCAAAACACACTTCAAAAAGCACTAGAAAATGGTTTGAGAGAAAGCACTGGAGACTTCTAAGGTGGCCAGCAATGAGTCCAGACCTGAATCCCATAGAACACCTGTGGAAAGATCTAAAAATGGCAGTTTGGAGAAGGCACCCTTCAAATATCAGGGACCTGGAGCAGTTTGCCAAAGAAGAATGGTCTAAAATTCCAGCAGAGCATTTTAAGAAGCTCATTGATGGTTACCGGAAGCGGTTGGTCGCAGTTATTTTGACTAAAGGTTGTGCAGCCAAGTATTAGGCTGAGGGTGCCAATACTTTTGTCTGGCCCATTTTTGGAGTTTTGTGTGAAATGATCAATGTTTTGCTTTTTGCTTCACTCTCTTTTGTGTTTTTTCATTTAAGACAAATTAAATGAAGATAATAATACCAAAGAATTTGTGTTTGCAATCATTTTCGGGAAGAAACTGAGTATAATCGGAATTATATGATTATATTAAGAATTGCAGGGGTGTCAATACTTTTGGCCATGACTGTGTATATATATATATATATATATATATATATATATATATATATATATATATATATATATATATATATATATATATATATATATATATATATATATATAAAGCTGAATGTGTGCGTATGTCCGGGATTGGCATCTGCACCGTCGCAGCTGCAGCCACAAAATTTTGCACAGTCACACGTCTGGACCCCGAGAGCGTCATAGGCTATGTTGTGAGGCGAAATTTTAACCCCGCGCGTTTCAATTCACCAATCAATTTTGCCCCTATCTACATAATGGGGAAAAAGTGAAAGGAAAAGTGTTGGAGGCGAATTGACAGCTGCCAGATGTGAACAAGGGGGACTTAAAGAATGACAGCGATGGCGCCAAAGAGTATATACCGTACAGTTGCTAAGGTGGGGCCCCGACATGGGATACTCACCACACACGGGGATATGAACACAAACACAAAATGCGCCACACACTACCACGTGCTTGAACACATATACAACCCTCAGCACACATTTCACCGCACATACACCAACCTCGCCACATAAAAGTCGAAACACAAAAGTCGCCACTCAACTCGCCACGCGCAAAACTCGCCACATGCAAAACTCACCTCATGGAAAACTCGCCACACGCAAAACTTGCACACGCGGAAAAATTGCCACATGCACAAAAGTTGCAACACATGCAAAAGTTGCCTCACACAAAACTTGCACATACTCAAAACGCACCACACATAAAACTCGCCATGCGCAAAACTTGCTGCACACAACTTGCTACACTAACCTGTCACATGCAACTCGACACACAAAAAGTTGCTACACGCATGTCGCCACACAAAACTCATCACACACAACTTGACACATGAAACTCGCCCTAAAACAAACACAAGTCTGGTATTATCCTTCAAAAATAAAAATCTGATTAATAAGCAGACAAACTACAAGAGCAACAACTGTACCATATAGGAAATACGGCAACTGTCAGTCACATGACCTGTCTATTATGTGTATGTGTGAGCTAATATATACTGCCAGGGGGGAGGGCTTCATGTTGGCTGGGGATTTATCAGGCTGCCAATTTAGCTTACAAATACTGAGGTAAAAATACTGAGCAAATAACATGTGAACGCGGTCTAATACAGGAGGAGATGACATACAAATATATACTATATACAGGGGAGATGACACACAGGTATATACTATATACAGGAGATGACATACAGGTATATACTATATACAGGAGGAGATGACACACAGGTGTATATACTATATACAGGAGGAGATGACACACTGGTATATACTATATACAGGGGAGATGACATTCAGGTACATACTATATGCAGGGGAGATGACACACAGTTATACTATATACTGAGGAGATGACACACAGGTATATACTATATACAGGAGGAGATGACATACAGGTATATACTAGATACAGGAGGAGATGACACACAGGTATATACTATATACAGGAGGAGATGACACAGGTATATACTATATACAGGAGGAGATGACACACAGGTATATAATATATACAGGAGGAGATGACACACACATATATACTATATACAGGGGAGATGACACACAGGTGTATATACTATATACAGGAGGAGATGACACACTGGTATATACTATATACAGGGGAGATGACATACAGGTATATACTATATACAGGAGGAGATGACACACAGGTATATACTATATACAGGAGGAGATGACACACACATATATACTATATACAGGGGAGATGACACACAGGTATATACTATATACAGGAGGAGATGACACACTGGTATATAGTATATACAGAAGAGATGACATACAGGTACATACTATATGCAGGGGAGATGACACACAGATATACTATATACTGAGGAGATGACACACAGGTATATACTATATACAGGAGGAGATGACATACAGGTATATAGTATATACAGAAGAGATGACATACAGGTATATACTATATAGAGGAGGAGATGACATACAGGTACATACTACATACAGCAGGAGATGACATACAGGTATATACTATATACAGAAGGAGATGACACACAGGTATATACTATATACAGGAGCAGATTACCTACAGGTATATAGTATATACATGAGGAGATGACATACAGGTATATGCTATGTATAGGAGGAGATGACATACAGGTATATACTATATACAGGAGGAGATGACACACAGATATATACTATATATAGGTGAGATGACACACAGGTATATACTATATACAGGAGGAGATGACACACATATATATACTATATATAGGTGAGATGACACACAGGTATATACTATATACAGGAGGAGATGACACACTGGTATATACTATATACAGGAGGAGATGACATACAGGTACATACTATATGCAGGGGAGATGACACACAGATATACTATATACTAAGGAGATGACACACAGGTATATACTATATACAGGAGGAGATGACATACAGGTATATAGTATATACAGAAGAGATGACATACAGGTATATACTATATACAGGAGGAGATGACACTTAAGTATATACAATATACAGGAGGAGATGACATACAGCAGGTATATACTATTTACAGGGGAGATGACATACAGGTATATACTATATACAGGAGATGACATACAGGTGTATACTATATATAAGGGAGATGACAAATATGTATATACTGAGGGGAAAATGAGAGGTGTGAGGTGAAAATGAGGGGGGTGAGGTGAAAATGAAAAGGTGTGAGTGCAAAATTTGAGGAGTGAGGGAAAATAGTGGAGTGATCGGAAAATGACAGATGTGAGTTCAAAATATCAAGAGTTAGGGGGGAATGAGAGGAGTGAGGGGGGAATTGAGAGGAGTGATAGGAAAATAAGAGAAGTGAGGTGCTATAACTAACCACAGATATTTACTATGCCCAGGCAACACCGGGCTCTTCATCTAGTATATATATAATATGTATATATGTACAACTATTTTCTTTGTTCTTGTTGGAAAATACTTTTCTCTTTTGCAGTTTACATTGCGTACAATGCACAGGCACCTTAGCGGAGCTGCTCTTTTGCATATGACAATGCCGTGCCTATTTCTAAATCTGTATCTGAAAAAAGAGGAAGTCACCTTGTTCTCGTTCAGGATTATAATCTATAAATGACACCCTGCTCGGCCTTTGTAGGGGAAGGGAGAGAACAAAGTATTTACGAATACCTGATTTATTCATTCTTAATTGTACATAATAGTCACCAATCTGCCAGCTTTGTAGATAAGCCGATGAATAATGACTTTTTTTCAGGTCGACGTTGCTGTAATATAAGAGCGCTCCCTGGTTGTGCCTGAAAAAGATCTTTTCATACTAAGCAGAAAGACAAAAATGTTGCATATTAAAAATACAGAATACTTAAATGGTTAAATGGTTGCTCACCTGCTTTTTTTATTAATCCCATATCCTAACAATAGGTCATCAATATCAGATCGGTTGGGGTCTGACACCCGGCGCCCCAACTGATCAGCGGTCTCCGTGCCGGTAGCGGACCTGATACAGAACTGAACAGCACAGCGCCATCTACTGTGTAGTGGCCGCTGACGGGTACTGCAGCTTTAATAAACAGTTGCAGTTCTGTAGCACCAGAGAACCGCTGATCCGTTGGGTTTCCAGGATTCATTACCGGCTTGGAATTATTTTTCCTCCAATGTCAGCTCACTTCTAGGATCCTACACCCTATTTCTTTAATATAGGGTAACAGCAGGTATCAACAATTTTCCCTTTGGAGTGTTTTGATCAATCTGTCCCTTTTTATTATTTTTCTATTGGTAGTTACAGTATGGTTTCCACATTGTAGCAGCCTGTGGCTAATATATGCATGCATGAAGGGCATTAGATAACCTTATTTTCACTTAAAGCAGTGCTCTAAAACTAATGTGCTTTTAATCCTAAATGCTTATCTATTTACTGCCATAATCTAATCTTTTTTCTAATGTTCCTTAATTAAAAAGTCCCTATCGTTCCATCACTATACTATCTAACTGCTTTATTTTATTTATTTCTTTTTACTACTTCCTGTTTGATGACACTTTATATAAGAACCCCCAGTATATGCTGGGATACTCAAAAAAATCATTATCCGGGGGCAGAGGCCTCTGTCCCGAGCCTGAAATTAAACCTCTCCGTTTCAGGAGCTGGGCTAGTCCATGCTTTACTGAGCATGGATTGGTTGTTACTGTTGAGATATACTCAGAAGGATCTTGTCACTGTGCAATATGTGCGCCATTCTGGTGACTTTCTTAGGATTTTACAGTCAATTGAATGGCAACCTAATTTTTCTTTAACCTCTATAGATATAGAGAGTCTATACCCCAGAATCCCGCACAATCTTGGTATAGCAGCGGTAGAGAGAATTTTACACAATTCGAATGAATCGTCCACATTTGTCCACTTCTTGAAGCATATAAAATACTATTTACGTTATGTGGACGATATATTTGTAATCTGGGATGGGGATATTTCTGAATTCGAAAAATTTGGGGCATATTTAAATAATACCAATGATGAAAATATGCGCTTTACCTCTAATTGTGGACGTAACAATTTGTGTTTTCTTGACATTGATATAAATATTAAGATAGAGATGGCGCTATCATAACAAAAGTTCATAGAAAACCTACAGCTTCCAACTCGCTGCTACATTATGACTCTGCCCACCCGCATTATACGAAAAAAAGTTTGCCTTGCAGACAGATGTTGCGTTTAAGGAAAATAAATAATGATGAAAGTTTGTTTCAACAGCAATTGGACGATTTAAAAACGCGGTTTGAGGCAAGAGGTTATCCAAAAACTTTGCTGAATGCATCTGAACAACGTGTTAAAAAAGTAACGCAATCCGAATTGTTGAGGAAGAAATCAGGTCACTCCTCAATGCGTTCTGGAAATTCGCAAAAGATTTTTAACTTTTGCTTTGAACAGACCTCCCTTGATCAGGCAATTTATTCGTCCATACACAAGCATTGGCACGTTTTGGCTTCAGATGGGGTCTTGCACAAATGCGGGGAAATCGCTCCACGCTTCTCCTATAGACGGACGACTAATCTAACTGATATGTTAGTGAAACATCGTATTTCTCAACGCAATACTAACTGGCTGTCTACTAATACCCCAAAAGGCAATTTTCGCTGTGGTGATTGCAATTTCTGTTCTTATCATCAAACAGGTAAATCGTTACAAATTGGCTCTATATATCATCATGTAAGAGACTTGATCACATGTAAAACCAAATATGTGGTGTATATAATTTTTTGTCCTTGTTCCTTCTATTATATAGGTAAGACTATAAGATCTGTCTTCATTAGGGTTGAGCGAAACTGATCGGACAAATTCAAAAATCGCCGACTTTCGGCAAAGTCAGGTTTCATGAAACCCGACCCGATCCTAGTGTGGGATCGGCCATGTGGTCGGTGATCTCCGCGCCAAAGTCGCGTTTCCTATGATGCTTTCACCGCCATTTTTTCAGCCAATGAAGGAGGATGCAGAGTGTGGGCAGCGTGATGACATAGGTCTCGGTCACCACCATCTTAGAGAAGGGCATGACAGTGATTGGCTTGCTTTCTGCGGCGTCACAGGGGCTATAAAGGGGCGTCTCGTTAGAGATGATGCCCTACCGGTTGGTTGAAAGTGAAGCTTTCAAAGACCTGATGGCCTATGCAGTACCACGCTATAACCTACCCAGTCGGCACTTCTTTGTGAGAAAAGCCATCCCAGCCCTCCACCAGCATGTCAAAGACTGCATTGTCCATGCACTGAGGCAATCAGTCAGTGGAAAGGTGCACCTCACGACAGATGCATGGACCAGTAGGCATGGCCAGGGACGTTACGTGTCCATCACGGCGCACTGGGTTAATGTGGTGGATGCAGGGTCCACAGGGGACAGCCATAGTGGGACAGTTCTGCCTAGCCCACGGTCTAGGAAACAGTTGGCTGCCATAGCCCTTTCAGAACTGAAACGCATACCTTGCCTGGCTCACACCTTGAACCTGGTGGTGCAGTGCTTCCTGAAAAATGATCCGGGGTTACCAGCCCTGCTCCTGAAGGTGCGAAGACTTTGCTCGCACATCCGCCGGTCGCCCGTACACTCCAGCTGTATGCTGAACCATCAGTGATCGCTGAATCTTCCCCAGCACCGCCTAATAATCGACGTTGCAACAAGGTGGAACTCCACACTGCACATGGTTCAGAGGCTGTGCGAACAGAGGCGTGCTGTAATTTATTTGTGGGAGGATACACATACACGGGCAGGCACTTGGATGGCAGACATGGAGTTGTCTGGTGTGCAGTGGTCGAAGCTACAAGATCTCTGTCAAGTCCTTCAGTGTTTTGAGGAATGCACACGGCTGGTAAGTGCAGACGACGCCATCATAACATGAGCATCCCACTAATGTGTTTGCTGATGCAAAGATTGACGCACATTAAGGAGCAGGCGTCTGCAGCCGAGGAGGAGGGAAGCCTTGATGACAGTCAGCCACTGTCTGCTCGGGGAACTGTCCTGGACGAGGTGGTGGACGAAGAGGAGGAGGAGGATGATGGGGATGAATATTTATGGGAGGAGGATGCTTCTCAGGGGGCAATAGAAACTGGTGGTGTTGCAAGGTCAGGTACTGGGTTTTTGCGGGACACAAGTGATGTTGATTTGCAAGAAAGTGCTCTTCAACCCAGCATAAGCAGTGAATTGACACCTGGAACATTGGCCCACATGGCTGAGTATGCCTTGCATATCCTAAAAAGGGACCCCCGCATTATGAAAATGATGACCGATGACGATTACTGGTTGGCCTGCCTCCTGGATCCACGATATAAAGGAAAATTACAAAATATCATGCCACATGAGAACCTTGAGCAAATATTGGCTACCAAACAAGCAACTCTTGTAGACCGTTTGGTTCAGGCATTCCCAGCACACAGCGGAGGTGATGGTTCTCACACGAGCCGTAGGGGGCAACATGGCAGAGGTGTTAGGGGTGCACAAATCCGAAGTGGCATTGGACAGAGGGGTTTTATGACCAGGTTGTGGAGTGATTTCGCAATGACCGCAGACACGACAGGTACTGCTGCATCGATTCAAAGTGACAGGAGACAGCATTTCTCCAGTATGGTTACGAACTATTTTTCCTCCCTTATCGATGTTCTCCCTCACAGGTCATTCCCCTTTGATTACTTGGGCTTCTAAAATAGACACCTGGCCTGAAT